>NC_084759.1:142626170-143826170 GCF_028858725.1 Colius striatus
TACTGAGATAAAGTCTAGGCTCTCACCTCTGGTCTTCTCCAGGAATTGCTTGCGAGAGGAACCACTTTGTTCTCCACATTCTCCCTCTATGATCACATCATGCTTGTGCTTTGCTGGGATGTGTTATTTGTCCAGTGTTTCTACCTTGTTTCACGTGATAAACCCAGGAAGACTGGAGAAAAACTGTTTTGTTGCCATCCCACTTGCTACAGCCCTAGAAGGGACTGAAACAGGTCTCTCTCCTGGCTTGGGCACAGAGTGACCTGTCTCTCTGATATTGCCTACACCTTTGGTTATATGAAGCCAGAGTGGCAACATCTGGTTCCTAGTCGCTGCTGCATGGTGATGTGCGTGTGAGTAACACAGGGACAGAATCGAGCTCTTGTAGGAAGACAATGTATTTATAAAACATGAGGGAGAATTAGTACATCTCCCAGCTCTAACAGAGAGGTGGCCCAGGAGTCGTCTTGAAGGCACAGGGCCGCTTTAAGGCAGATAATTCAAAGGTACAATTCAGATTTTTAACATAAGGCATCAGTACCTAAAAAACAAACTTCAGACATCTGCAGGCAATGAGAAGAGGCGAGATGTTCATACTAGACAAACATTAAAAAACAATGACAAAACAAGTCACATTATAATTTTCACACAATACATTTCTCTCAGAATAAAAGCCAGCCCTTTGCTGACCTGCAAAAGAAGCATCAGCCCCACAGTTCACAGTCCTGAAGAAGTAGTTGGCATTTATGGGCAGAGTTTCCTTGCCATGCAGCCCACACTCGGGGGCCCAGGGTCTGGCCACATCCTGCCACAGGGGAGGTCTCTGCTGCAGCATGGGCACATCATCTCCCCAGCTGTCCCCAGCCAGAGAGCTACCGGGGCTGCTTCCCCCTGCCTGCCTGATGCATGGGAAATCCCGTGCAACTCATTTCCTCCTGCCACCGAGGCAGGACACAGCCAGGATGCACATGAAGGCCAGAAACTCAGGGAAAACTTCCCCACAAACTCAGGCACAGCTTCCTAAAAAGATCTTGGTTGACAGAAACGAGATTGACTGCAGAGAGGAGTCATGTTCCGTGCCATGGTGAGGCTGGCTTCCCTCTTGCTCTCCAGGAGCTGAGCTGGACCTGGAGATGTGGCAGTCGTGTGACACCAGTGACGGGGGGAACCACTCGCCCATCAGGGACTGTGGTGACCCAGCCACCCCCCCTGGATGGCCACAGCCTTTCACTGCATGGCTGTGGGGTCACCTGCTCCCACCCTGCTCCCTGCTCTCCCTCTGAGACTGTTTGGGGAGAAAACCAGCCCAGCACTGCTCTTGCAAGGTTTTCTGCTGGCCGGCAAGTTAGACAGTGTGTAGCCCCTCTGAGCAAGTGGGCTGGAAGACAGCTTTTGTCCTTTCCAAGCTCTTCCATGGAGGCTGCCAACTAGTGCCAATTAATATTAATCATGTTTACTATTGCAGTGCTTAAATACCAACAAAGAATCTGCACTGTGCGAGAAAGGGACGGACATTTGTGACAGCAACTTTGACAGTGGGGATACTGGCCATCAGCAAACTGGAATGAAACCCATTAACTCCTTCCATCTCCTCCAAGGAGTCCTCATGAGGTAGAGTTCTGCGTGCCATTGACCTGGGTTACAAGGTGAGAAAGAAGGAGCACAGTCACAGCTAAAGTATGGGGACAAAATCCTCAAAGTCTGCTAGTAGTAGAGTGAGTGCTAGTTCACTTTTTGCTGACTGTTCTCTCTGGTGAGGAAGAGGGATTATTTAAGTCAAGTGAGTTACCTTCTGGATGCACCTAATTCTTGCCAGTGTCTGCAGATGAATGCCAGCTGCTAACTGTAGGTGCTGCAGGCCGCATCTAAGCCAGACGTGAAAGCACACGGTACAAATAACCCTTTCTCCATGTGCATGACATCAGGGCCATCACTAAATACAACAGATCTCCATCCGCAAAACAGGCTTTTGTGCCATTCTCTGCTGGATGGGACCAAACAGCTGGGTCCTGCTAAGGCCTTGCCATGTCCCGGCGCTCGCCCTGCCCGCCAGCCTCTCCTCATTCCACAGGGATTGCATGACAGAGCCAGCCCAGACAGGCTGCACAGGCACCGTCCTGAGGCCTGCAGAGCAGCTCACCTGCACGCTTGTGGGGTTGTGCCAGTGTCTGGGTGAAGCACAGGCTCCGACACGCACTGAAAGCATGACTGACACTGCACATTCCAGGCAGAAACAGAGCTTATTGCAACATTGCATCACGGGGCTCTGGCCTCCTAAACTCCTATAATACATTTAAAAACAAATAAGTGTTGACTGTTGTCACCCCAGCTGCAGGGTTTCATTTCTTAGGTTTGAAGGTAAAGGATTTTCCCTCAATAGAAAGAATGCTCTGGCTTAGGCAGAAGGCTAAGGCTGCCTCACCTGAGACACTAAGTGTCTGTATTCTGGCAAAGGCTCCACGGACTCAGAAACACAGCCATCTCTTGTCTACTTCTCTCAGCATTGCTGCACACTGCATAGCTAAGCTAAAATCTGGTTGACTTTTTCTGACTCCATCAGTTAGAAGACCCAGACCAAGGCAAGCAGCTGATTTGACAAGATTTCTATCTCATCTGCCAGAACTTGCATGTTCGGTTTTCTACTGCCATTGTGGAACTTGATGGACTTGTCAAGCACCACAGAACTAATAATAAATGAATGTCTACTCTGAATTGGCATCCATGACTCTAGTACCATGTCTACTACTTGTACCCTGCATACCTCCATCATTCACTTCTCCACAACTCCCCACAGAGCTGGGCACCATGAGCAGCATCCCTATGCCATGCTCTCCTCTGGAGCAGGAGACCAGCAGCAGCCTTTTCAGCATGGTATGGGGACACTGAAACTCCCGTGTAGAGCACCGAGTGTGATGAGATTTCTGTGTTTCTGTAGTCTTGTAAAATGGCTACAGGGGTAAAAAACCCTTGCCTAACATTAATGGGAGTTGTAGGGGTTGAGAATTCCCTGTAGCATCAGGCCGGCTCAGGACAGGAGCTCTTTCCACAGTTCTTGGACCAATGCTGCCACAGGTCTGACCATCCTTTTGTTCATTCAACCCTCTTCTGTCCTCACTGTTTTGTGCAAGTGCCAAGGCCTGAGGCTACCTCCTCTGTAAATGGCCGGAGCTCCCAGGGCTGTTCAGAGATGAAGCATCATCAGCTGTGCCACCTCTTCAACCAAGAAGCCTACTCTTTACATAAAAGTCAAACTGTGACAAGACATAACTGTGAGGCCATAACTTATTAAATTAACCTTTAGATGCTGCATAAATGCACAGGATTTAGGGAGCAGAACACCCTGTCTCCTCTTTTTCTGACAAAATCACAATATTTCAACTAATAAAATATTGCCACTTCTTCCCTGTTGGGGTTTCCCTGATATCATAAGGACAAACACACATGTCTGTCAGATAAGGCTGCAAAGTTCCTCCTGAGATGCCCTCCTAGATTTTCTATATAACCCCTCCACTAATCCTCAGGCAGTGGATCAATAATTTAGGTGGAGTTGTAACATCAGTTTCTGCCATCTTGCCCAGCTGCAGGCAAACGTGGCTCTCATAAGGGAAGTGTACTTGCATCTCCATCCATAGCCCATAATTTGCTGAATACAAGCACAGTTTTTCATAACAAATGAAGTCACAAGCACGGAGAAACGTCTAAGCACCAGCAGCCTAAAGTGCCTATCAGCTTCTCCACATTTCCAGATTTCCTCAGGTCAGCACATGGGCATATGGACACAATACAGTTCAGAGAACTTGCTTTGGTCCCCTGTCCAAAAGCATGGATACCGTAGAGATGGGGAAGGAAAGGAAATGGAGAGGGCTGGAGGTTTTTTTCCTTTTTTTCATTCAAGTACCGAAAGAGAAGCTGAGTTACTCTAAATTAACCATTCTGGGCTTAGCTGGGATTTGTGTTTGCTTGGTTTGCACCACGCAAGACTCAACAGGAAATATGGCACCTCTCCCTCTGCACCATCCACCAGATTGAGTTGCAGGAGACATGAATCCTTCACTTGATGTCTCCCCCACACGCCTTCCCTGCAACATATCGATTCCATGTCTTGGGTACAACGGCTCCCAAGAGAAGCTCCCGCTCCCCTAAGCCTGGCTGTCCCTTTGTAGGCTGCACCATCCCTTTGAAGGGCTCTGGAGGCAGAGGAGGAGTTTGTGTGCTTGGCTGTGCACCTCAACAAAGCACAAGTGGAGATGAGTTGGTGGACGGTGCTGCTGAGCAGCTTTGGGGTTGAAAGGCTACGGCGTCTTCAGCTGGCGCCGGTTCCACATGCCCCGCTTCGAGTGAAACCAGTGGAAAAAGTTTCTCAGGGAGAGACGCTCCACTTCCAGCCCAGCCTGCAAGATCCTGGCAGGAAAGGAGAAGAGTAGACTTAGGGAAAACTTGGTCATAAAGATAGTGGGGAGCTCAGCCCTAGGAAATCTCTTTGAGTTGTGCTGTTGTCAAAAAAAGATTGCAATCAAACTGAAGGGTCTGGAAGTGCTCAGGGGTATCTCATATTTATAAGAAGGAATCTAATGACACTTGCTGAGTGTTTGAGCACCCTTGAGAGCAGGACCTGGATATGCCAGGCTAGGAGGAAAGATGGCTGGCAACATGTGATTGCTCAGGATGCTAGTCTTTTCTGCAGCCACCTGACAAAAAAGACAGGAAAGGCCTCAAAATCTAGAACTACAAACTCAGAGGTCTAGGGATCAGAGAAGAGATCCCTCATCATAAACTTCTCAGAAATTATAACTGTACCCCATGGTCTTTAAGTGTGTCTCTGACAGTTGTTCTTCCACGTAACTGCTGTACTTAGTATGGGAAGCCTGAGGGACCCAAATTGGACCCACTGTGCACTGCACTGCTTGAAGAAGACAAAGTCACTAGTGTCTGATCTGCCTACAGCCAGCCATCAGTGTGGCTGGAAGGCATCAGGAAACAGATCTTTTTGTCTCTTTGCAGTGTTTGTGTAGTGTATTTGGCGCCTGCTCATCTACTAGGTCTGAGGTCAGGACGTGCTCAAAGACTCTCACTCGCTGACAAAGATTATGGTGGCATCAGTTAACCTCAGTCTCCTCAGACTCCCACTCCCTTGGTCATTGGTCCTCCAGGATCTAATGGGTCTACCCTCCTGAATACATGAATGATGATGGTGGATGCCTACCTGTCCAGGAGTTCCCAGTCCTCTCCTCCCCAGCGGTCCCGAAACTCTTTTGTGTTCATGCCTCCAATCCTGTCCAGGTCAGACTTGTATATGCCCAAGAGACCAAACCCATTCACCTCCCAGTAGCCTGAGGAAAGCATAAAAGAGGCATAGGTATGTCAGTGCTTTCAACCACTGATGACTCTGTCAGGGCTGCTGGAGTGAGGCTGAAGCTACTTTTAGCACAATGTTGACATCAGAGTCAACACCAAGCAGTCAGCACCAAGGCAGAGACAACTGTATTAAAGCTTTGGGAAGTGAGAAAGGCTTGTAGACAGACAGGCTGTCCTACAAACTTGTTAGCAGAGCCTCTCACAGCTCCCATCTGGCAGCATAGTACCCAACGTACCTGGACTGTCCCAGCTTCAAAGAGCTGTGCCTGGATGGCTCAGGATGGCCGGGTCTGTCTAAAGGAAAACCTATTCTCAGATGACCTCTGCCACTTCCCTCTCCCTGACTTGTGTTGGTTTCCCTCACCCCCAGGCTACCAGGTCTCCTCAGGACAGCCCGTGCCCACTAAGGAAAAGTAGAAACCGACAGAAAGGAGTAAAGGAGTGGTTTTCCAAGGTCCTCAAAACTACAGAGAGTCCTCGGAGATGACCAGGAGAAATGGCACATAAAAGAGTCTGTTGGCTCTTTGATCTGAAATTGCAGGCGCCTGATGCTGTTACACCCTGAATCTATAATGCACTCTCACCTAGTGGGCCTGGAAATACCTCAAGTTCCAGACCTCCACAGCACCAGAGGAACAAATCTAGAGGGGGCAGGCACTCTCCTTCTTTCCCCTTTCCCCAAAAGGATCTGAGTCAAAGCAGCTCCAGTCCCCCTTACCGTCGGGCCGCTGTGGGGACATGCCGCAGTGCAGCCTCATGACCATGGGAGCGAAGGCCATCTTGCCTTCCACACAGTGCTTCCGGATGGAATCGATGACTCCAGCTGGGAAGTGGATGTGGAGGTCACACAGGAAGATGATGCTGTGCGGGTCCTGTGATTGACCACACCGGTTGGGAACAAAAACAGGTTGGCTTGAACTAAGTTGTTTTTGAGAGGTGGGAAGACAGAGATATGGGAGTGAATTAAAGAGCAACTCGTAGCTGTATCAGAAACTGACCCTAAGGGGCTGGAAAAATGGCCACTGAGTGGCTGTTCAATGATGGGTATGAAACGCCATGACTATGACCAGGCAGGGTCAGCATCACAAAGCTGCTACTGCTGATTCCCCTCCAGTCTGATAGTCCCAGCAGGCGGACCAAGAACCAAAGGCACCGCAGCCTCCTCAGAAAAAAGGGTGAGACTCTTACTCTGAAGGGACAGAAAACACATCTACATTTGATCTGGTCTTCTAGGCTATTCCCTAGAAGTGTTCAGTACGGAAGGCAGAGGTAGCACCAGACACACACTGCAAACCTCCCTCTCTGCCCCAAGGCCTCTCAGCTTACCGTCACAAGGTCTATCCCCGCCTGCAGCCCAGCAGAACGCTCGAAATTCCCTGTCAGCTTCAAGTACCGATAGCTGGGGGTCAGAAAGGAAAGAGAAGTTCAGTGTGTGCATGCTGGCAAGCACAGCCAGCCTCGCTCGCAGCCATACCCACAGGCCTCACGCTGCGCAGTTGCCCTCGCCCCAGGCACCTTCTCAAGGGGGAGGAATGCCTTCGCTGTGTAAAGACATGAGCTCAGTGCTGCTCTAGGTCCCAGAGTGCCCTGAGAGTCTTCCCTCTTGTGCAGCAAGGATAGGGCAGTGCCTAGCAAAAGTCTTTTCAGCTCTAGATCAGCTCTATCTTAGGACTAGACCTGTTACTGGGAACCCCTGGCATGTAAAGAAAATGATCAGCCAAGGCTGGTTCAGATCAGAGTAGAGTAAGCCAGACAGATACTCCAGCAAGCAGAGTCCCCAGAGGTCTCCATGCTCTCTTGTCCCATTTTCCACAGCTTTTTTGTCTTCTCTGTCCTCCCCTTGCCCCACCACTGACAGCCTTGCTTTCTCTTCCCTCTTGCAAACTTGAATAAAAGCCAAGAGAAAAGAGATGTATCTGGATGGATGACTAAAGTAGGTATTGCCTTACAGTTTTATGACACTGTTCTACGCCGTATATGTGTATGTACGTTAAAACAACAATATATGCATATATATGTGCAAGCTCTGAATGGATGTTATCTTTGGGTTTCCAGCTGCTGGTCTGGTCTGGCTGTGGCTGGTCAATACACAGAGAATGGCAGATGGGCCATGTTTGCAGGCATATGCACGTGAGCAGCTTTTTGTGACCAAGCAGTACTCTCACCTGTGCAAAGTAGACCTTTTCATAGCCTTCTCTACATCCATGTCATCACTGCTGTAGTCTGTGATGATTACATTGAAGTAAGGATCCTTGGTGACTCGGAACAGTTCTTCCATGTCAGAGATGAACTGCAGCACCCAACGTGCCTGGTTTTTCACTGGTTGTATTGCAAGAGGGAGAGAATCAAGGCAAAGCTGATTGCAAAGACAGCGTGGCTTCCCCCCTTAAATCTCACTAACCTTGCAGGGATGCTGAAATAGGCCCAGGCTGAAAACCCAGATCAAAGAGCCCAGTAATCAGTGTGGTCTCTTTCCCAGAGTGGGACAGTTTTGTTTCAGCTTACAAGTCATGGGAGTTTGGGCCCTGTCTTATTTCTGAGCAGGTATAACTTGGAGAGAATGGGAATCAGAAGTATCCCAAACAAGATGGTTGAGGCTGTCCCAAGACCCACTGTTCAGGACTGCCCTCATGGGAACTGCCCAACCGTGCCATCCCTCCATGTCCTCCTTACCTGGCACCACAAAGTGAACCACGGCACGGTGGTTCCAGGAAAAGCCCTGGGGCCAGCACAGCTCTGGCTCATTTGCCACAGCCATCAGGTGCCGTCGGCGACCCCACGCCAGGTTCCTCATCTTCCTCTCCTCCTCCTCATCGCCATCAATGCCCTGCCAGCCCTGGGCAAAGATGTATTCGGAGAAGCGGACGAGCCGCTCTCCCTGCTCCAGCAGCTCCAGCTCCAGCAGGTAGCGGCTGCCCCGCATGCGGTCCTGGCGCTTCTCCACATTCACGATGCGCTGCAGCTGGAACCGCCTGCAGGACATACAGCTGAGGTGGCCACGGCCCCCTGCCACCATGCCCCTCTCACCAGCCACTTCCAGCCCATTCAGCTCTGCTAGGCTCTTTCCTTCTGGCTAGCACAAGCCCTTTTGTCCTCGGCTTCCCCTTGCTTTGCTGCACCACTCCCCAAGTCCCACGGGAAGGTTTAGCACCTGTTTCCTAAACTCGCAAGCATGTGGGATTAGATCTGGGCTTCCAGCCAAGAGAAAATAGTTGGCAAGGGAAATGAAATAAAGGTGACACAGAAAATAACAAATGTGTCTGAATGACTGTAGGGCTGGTAACAGTGAGTGTATTCAACACCTCCTACAATGATCTTGGCACAAGGAGTATGTTTGGGCTAGTGAAATTGGCTGATGACAGCTTATCAGCCAATAACATGGAGTAAGGCTGAGCAATCAGGCAGTAAAAACTGCTGTGAGTTGTAGGTTCAGAATGGCCTAAACAAAATAAAATGCCAGGTCATGCCCTTTCGGATCATAACAGGAGTTTCTCCTGTAAAACAGATGATCATCAGTTAAAAATGCTGAGAAAAGCTTGTGTGTACTGATCAGTTACACCGTGACCGTGACTGATGCGACCCTGAAAAAAACACATGTGATCTTAAGATACAGCATTAGAGCTACTTCCAGTAGGGATTGGGAACTAATAAGACCCATTCTATAAAATATCCAGGAATCTGGTCACTTATGTACAGGACAATTAACCCAAACTGAAATCCACAGAGAGAAAGACAAATAGGAAAAGTACGGAAATAGAGACAAGCTCAACAGAAGGGTCAGGAGCTGGACTGTTCAGCTTATAGGGGCACGGAGGAGGCACATCTGCTTCATAGAAAGGCCATCTAGACAGTAAGTCTTGAGAAGAAAAAGAACAGTATCAAGACAGCGTAAAAACTGAGAACCAGCAAACGCTGATCTCCAGTGGGCCACCAAAGAAACAAGGAGCTGAAACATCTTCCCATATTAGCACTAGGATCTAGTAATCTGGCTAGTTTTAAGATGGAGGTCCACACATTCAGATCACAGTGTAGGTTACGTGTTTGTCTCTCAGGTCAGTGCACCGATCCACATGATTTGCTAGGTCCTTTACGGTCCTATGTCCTAAGTGATTCAAAGGCTGAGATGTGGCAGAAATCCAACCACAAGCACAAGGAGCCCCAGTCCTACTTCGTAACAGCAGGGTGTAATCTTCAGCTGGCAAAACACTCACATGTGCTATTAACACCTACACAGCTCAAGGAGGAAGCCAGCAAAAGCCCAGTGATGCCAGCTGGATGGAAACCTCTAATCTTTCACATTTACTGCCACCAGCTGTTGGCAGGCGATATTCAGCCCCCAGACATGGTCTAGTGTCCAACAGTTGCCATTTCTCAGCCAAAAGAGGTATCTAAAAGCCCAGATTTTTATGCAGATTCCTTGCCTGAAGTCTTATTTTCCACATCTAGTTTATCCCCTGATTCCCACCAGCCCCTCGGGTGACAGGTGTTTCCTGTGCAGCCCGGCACACCGTCTCTGGGACACTCCCCTCCTCCTTCGCTTTTACATCGTGCCTTACCCTTTACTCCTCTGGTTAAGCTTCTTCAGGAAGACGCGTGTGATTTCCAGGGCTTCCCTTTCTTTTAGCAGCAAGTTTCCTGATGTGTTGCACTTCAGGTCAATCCAGTCTGTGCGCAGCATGTGGAAGTCCAGGTTGCTTATGCTGAAGGTCTGCTCCCAGTTCACTGCCTGGTCGAACACTGGCACATAATCAAAATCCTCCTCATCTTCCTCCTCTGCCTCCCCATCCGCCTCTTCCTCTTCCTCTTCTGCTGCCACAGGTCCAGACTTGCCCTTCATGGGAGATACCACCTGTGCCTCTCCCTTGGCCCGGTGCCCACCATTGGCTGCCTTCTGCTCAGCAATGTAGGACTCCACTTGGTTCAGCCACTGTGGCAGGCCGGGCTGCTGGCTGGGGCTGGCGGTGCCCACCACACGTCTGCTAGCTTTACCAGCAACTGGACCTCCTTTCCCAGCTGGCACGGCGCCTGCTGCCTGCAGCCGGTCCTTGGCGGTGCTCAGGTCTCCTTGAGGTCTCACTCCTTCAGGAATCACAACCCCTGAGTCCCTGGGGCTGCCAAGAGGCTGCTGCCTTTGAGACAAGGCCCTAGAAGGAGAGTTATCCTTTTTCACAGGTGTTCTGCCCTGGACACCCCTGGCCTGCTGCAGAGGGCTCCTGGAGTTGTCTTTGTCACCAGCTTTTAAATGGGGTCTCTTGATTACTGGGTTCCCTTCTACGCCAGCCTGGCTGAAGCTTTGGTTGGCCGAGGCCAGCATGGCTGATTTGACACCAGACCTCTTTGTCCTTCTCTGTATCCCCTCTCCTATGTCACCATCCATCACAGAGAGGAGCCGCCGCCGCTCCTGGAAGGAATAGTCCTGGTGAATGTTCTCGCTGCCCAGCAGGCTGCTGAGAGTGTTGGCTGCCAGCTCTGCCCTCCCCATGCCGCCGTGCTCCGGGGCACTGGGACTCTCTGTGTCCTGCTCCGTGTACTGCAGCTCCTCCACGTTACCCTCCTGGGAGCCTGCTGGACAAACAGCAGTTACACCTCTGGCTTCGTCCTCCTGCCTTCCCCGTCCCAACCCAGGTGCCTGCCCCGCTGCAGGGGGGAAAGCTGCTTCTTGCCTCATCTCAGCATTGTCACTCCTGCTCAGAGGGACAGGGATGCTCCCACACACAGGAGCCGTGCCCTCGATGGTATCAGCCTCCTTAGCACCTGCCAGCCAGCACTGCCAAAGGCTGGGGAGGTGTCTGGCCCTGCCTTTAGCTGTCGGTCTGGCCACAGCTCTGGAGGGCAGGTGCGAGCACAGGCTGCCACACTGCACATCTTTGGCTCGATTGCTTCTGCCCACATTTTTGCTGGAATTGCGCCTCAACTAGGCTGAGGGCCTGAGAGGTAGTTGTCACATTGTCCACTGCAGCACACTCGGTGGTGGCTCCCAACCTGCCCTTAAGAGAAGTGAAAGTAGCAGCGAAAATTTGCTCCCAGACACAGACAACTGTCAGGGAAGGGCTGTGACTTCCTTTGTAGGGAAAGTCAACAGCTTATTTCAGTTCGTGCTGGAAGATGACACACAAAAGTGACAGATAAAAGAATCTTCTGGGCTTTGTTATTAGAGGCCCTACCTGGCTGCTCTGTCTTTTCTCCAGAGTCCAGGCTCTTCTCTGGTCGATCCATTTTCATGTACTTGTAGAAGCCAAATCTGCAAAGGGAAGGGCAAAACACAAGTTTGGTGAAAGTTACCTTGCCATCTCCAAACAAATTATTGCTGCTCCTTCAGAGACGATGGTCCAATACTCTGATTACAGCTACCTAGCATCTCTAGATCCTCTTTTCCCAGCAAGTCAAAGAATCACAGAATAGTAGGGGTTGGAAGGGACCTCTAGAGATCATAGCCTATCATTCCTATCCACATATCTTTGAGCAATCAGATCTTACACTGCACTGTCTAAGGTATTGGCTTTCCTTGCTATCAGGTCAGTCTTTCAGACACATTCTCATAAGTGAAGGAGGAAATCCAATATAAGTACCTTGAAACCATTCTTTAGTCTCCATTAAACTGCTCCTTAAAGCTCACTTATGATACAGCACTCACAAATGCAAGTCATTGTGCTGCAAAAGCAGCTCAGACAGGTAGTTGTGACGATCTCCTTGCCTCTTCCCTCACACCACCACTGTCTGTATGCTGTCTTCAATATGTCAGTGCTTCAAGCTTTTAGGAGGTATTTCTGGGACTCTTTACCACCATGAGCGCTTGATGCCAAGCAAAATCAGCCCCCACCTCCCAAATCTTGTCAAAATACAAATTAACTGTCAAAGCAATAAACCTGGGTAGCACCTTCCAGCCCATGGCAGCTACCTTCTCCACCCTTCACTATGAACCCTCAGTCTCAGTTCCCTCTCAAACGTCTGAATACCAACCCTCAAAATACTCCTGTAAGGAGGAAGAAGAGCCTGAGAACAAGGAGGCCATCACCAGTTACCTCACCAGAAAAGTGACTCTCCTTATCCTGAAAAAAAAAGTCCTTCTGAATGGAGGGGGCTCTTCACACAAGGTGTCAGCCTGTGGCAAGGGGGAGCGTGGCAGTGATGGTTCCCTCACAGGGCCACTGCTGGGGGCCAGGCCCCAGTGAAGATGAATGACACACATTTATTCCCCCAGAGAGATGCTTGGTGGCGAGCATGGTTTGGTTTTACAGTGACGGCCATCAAGAGGCTCCAGCTGTTGGCAGGCAAAGTTGGCTGGAAATCCATTCCTTGATGTAGCGGAACAAACATGCTCTGACCCAGCTTCCAGGTTAGTAGAGGAAAAAAAAATAGCAGCAGCAGTTTCCCCTTGAGACATAAACATATTTTCACTTAAAAGGAGCATAAGTCATTGAAAGAAACTGTAAATGCTTTTCATGCTTTGCAGGACTTAGTGGACCTTTAAGAATTAAAGAGATTCCTACAGAAGTGAATGCAAGATTACACCCCAATCCCAGCCTTCAAATCATATTCTCCCTCCCTGCTAGTAAGTCTGCATTTGCAGCATCCTACCTTTCCAAGTAATAAGAGTTTTCCTGATAGAAGCATTTGTTGTCTTTCTCCATGTGGGTCAGGCGGCTGTAATCGTTCGGGTAAACAAAGGATAAATGAACCTGGGAAGAAAGGAGGAAAATAAAGTTGAACCTTCATAAATGCCAGATATTGGCCACAAAGTAACTCAGATACAGTTGCAGGGTCATCAGTCCTTTTGAGAGGGAGCAAGGGTTGCTCACTAACTATTGGCCTCTGCAAGGCACTTGGTAGCAGGCTGTGAGAATGGAAAACAGAAGGAAGCTGGGATGGGTGCAGAGGTGTGCCTTTTTCTCTCTTTCTTGTCCTCTGTTTGTCCATCTCTGTAACAGTGCACTGAAGTCCTATAACAGAATGAGACCTAGCTGGGAGAGAGAGATGGACAAGTCCTCTACAGAAAACATGTGGGGAGACCTCAAGGCAAGACTGAGGGAGCCAGGACCACATAGGATGCAAGTTCCCTGGGGAGTCTAAGCTTGCACTGGCACACAGGGAAGCGATTAGGGAAGTGATTGTCCCCCTGTAATTGGTGTTTGTGAGGCCACACCTCAAATACTGTGTTCAGTTTTTGGCCCCTCACTACAGGAAGGACATCAAAGTCCTGGAGTGTGTCCAGAGACAGGCAACAAAGCTGGTGAAGGGTTTGGAGCACAAATCTGATGAGGAGTGGCTGAGGGAGCTGAGGGTGTTTAGTCTAGAGAAGAGGAGGCTGAGAGGAGACATGATCACTCTCTGTAAATACCTGAAAGGAGATTGTAGCGAGGTGGGGGTCAGTCTTTTCTCCCAAGTAACGAGGGATAGGACAAGAGGAAATGGGCTCTGAGAGACATGGTTTAATGGTGGGCTTTGCAGTGTGACGTTAGTGGTTGGATGTGATGATCTTAAAGTTCTTTTCCAACCAAAATGATTTGATGATTCCATGATGCCAGAGAAGGCAAAGTGTGCTGGTGACCTGTCTCTAGCAGACCTAAGAGTCTGTCCAGCTATGCAGAGGATTAATCCTTGCTATGTTGCATGCCCTGTGATCATTAGCATGGGCATGCAACTCAAGAGCAGTTTTAAGCTTTTTAATGGCTTGGGTATCCACTCAGACTAAAATTTACCCCATGGAGAATAAAATCCATGGCTGTTGTGAGGCTCCATGTGAAGGCAAGCTCAGCTCTCTGGTTTGAGGTGTGAGGGGCTGTGTAGGACACACATACTTGTACCCCAGTGAGACCCATGAGCAGCGTGCAGCACCCATCTCCCTTTTCTTGATGTTGCCTTGTGGCAGGTACTGGGATGCAAAGACCTGAATGGTCGAATCTGCCCAGGAGCTCCAGATGGTGGAAAGGCTCGTGGTTAACAGGGTTCCCCCTCCTTCCTCCTTGAATTTTCCTGACCAAGTATCTGCTCAAGGAATAAAACTTACAAACTGGAGTCCCTGGTAGCGCTGCAGAGGAAATCCATTCACCAGGTAGCTGGGCTTGTACAAGCAGTCTGGCAAGGCACGTCGCACACGAGACTTGTTGAGCAGAGGCACTGAAAAGAAGAAACACCCAGGTAAGTGTTGCTGGAGGAGCCCTGCCGTAACTAACGCACCCACCTGGCTGCTTCTGTGCCTGGTTTCTATTGAGCCACGTGAAATACTAACGGATACATAAAGCACATTATCTTGCACAGCTCATGACTTTACATTGCTCTTACACCACTTAAACTAAAATAGCACACCCAGGGATGTCATGTGAGATGGATGCCAAGAAAGAAGAGCTGGGTTTAATCTGTGTTTTGTCTCCTACAGTGACTGACATTGTATGCTGCCCCTCTGCCCTGCACGGGGGAGAAAAAAAGCGTGGCCTTTGATAACTGTTGCACAGGAGGACAATCTTTCTTGGCTGTGCTCCTGTACATGCTGTGACAGGCTGCAGCTACCTCCTCAACTGCATTGCAAGTCTTACCTTTGTAAAGGGTGTCCCGGGGGTCAGGCTTCAACATATCGGCTGGGTGCGCCTGGCCACCCGCGCTGTCAGCAGGCCGCCTCGTGTGACTGGCCAACGTCTGCGGGATGTGCCCAACCTCATTCATCTTTAAAAGTGTCTCATCTAGAAACCAGAGAGAGGACGAAACTGGGAGGAAGGGCTAATTCATCCTTTGTCCCAAAAAAATGCCCTTCTCCAGTGTAAAACCTTTCCAAATAGCGTTGCACCCATGGCACTAATACCATCTCTGGCATAGCGGTGCCTGAATGGTGCTGATCAGGAGCTTCACTGCAAAGACATGGTGGGAAGCAAAAGCTTTGACTCAGAAAGCTGGGAATACAGAAGCTGTGGGGTAGGAACATGGCTATCAGTGAAAGGAAAAAGCACAGTGATGAATAATGGAAGAAAATGACCTCCTGCTTTGGACACACCAGCAGTGGTGTACTGAAGGAGCCCCATGCCAGCAGGAATTACTGGACACTTCTGGGGTGAGGCCTCCACTGGCTGAGGAGGGTGATGCACCAGCATGGAAATGGATATCCACAGTTAACCAGAAGCAACAGGAAGCTTAAATTCAAGACTGGGCATTGGTCATGCTTTTTTTCTTGGGTGCCGCTGCTAGTGGACTTCATCTCTCCATGGATCCAACTCTGAGATGAAGGGAACTGAATAAATATTCAGGAGGGAAAGCCAACATGCTGCCAAGGGCACTCGGGTTAGCAGTTTTTGGATTCTGAACAACAGGGGAACCCAGAGGGAATGGAGTGACATGCAATATATCCAAAGGCGGATACAGAAAAGGGAAACACTGTATGGGGAGAAGGTGCCAGATAAAGACGAGACTGCTGTACTGTGCTCAAACACAAAGGGATCTTTTGGAACGTGAGTCTTCCCTTCTACAGGAAATTAATAAGAAGAAAAGAGCAGAAGGAAAAAGAATGGGGACAGAAGACTTAGAAAGCCTAGTCCTGGCCAAATGGTAGGTTTCAGGAAACACAGCAGCAGGTTGCAATCCAAGACACAGCAAACAGATGTCTCAGTTACATCAGAGGGTCTTCCATGGGCAAAAGTGTTGGCATGGAAAAAAACCCAGAGATGCTGGAAGGCAACAGTGGCAGGTATGGAAGGAGGGGAATGCTAACAGAGGAAAGCGATGCTGATAAAGCTAGATGAGGGCAAACAGGACTAAGGAGCTCCTTAACTGATAAAGGCACCACTTGATGTGCTAAGCAGAGTTTACAAAACAGGAGAGGCTGGGCTGATGTGTTTGCTGCAATACAGCAGCAACTTGAAGAGACTGATATCAGTAGTGTATCCCACTGTGTACAGCACCCAGAGTGAAACCTCCTGGAAAGAACTACAGCGTTCCCTTCTCCCTGGTCGTGTCCAGCTGCCAGCACATCCCCCACGTTATGGGCCTCACGTTGCCCCCAGCTGTCTGCAGACAACCTGCATCCTGTGTTACTCTCACATCTGGAACAGTTCTCACTCTTGCAGACTCTCCTCTCCACCCTTCCTCACTGTCTCTAGATTTCCCTGAAATCATGTTCCAATTCCACTTCCAATTCTCCTATAAAATAATGACTGACACTCTTGTCCAGAGGTCTCCCTCCTGACCAGTCTCCATTTCTTTCTTGTAATGATCTGTATGTGTGGTATTTGACTGGCTAGACTATGATTCATGGTGAAACATTGCTGATATGGGTATGTGGAGGCGTTCAGGGGAAATCTGTGGTGAAGATACTTACTAGCAAAAAGGGAGAGGTACTGGGAGTCAATGACTTTGAACTTTGCTTCTGGGTCATTCAGTCTCCACTGGAACAGAGAAACACATTAAAATGAAGTGCTTATGGAGTTAACCAAGCCTGAACAAAACGAACAGACACGAGATGTCTGTTCACCAGATGGGCTCACAGCTTCCTCTTTCTCCTTCCATGACCAAGTTTACCTAGCAGCAAAAGACTGGGAATGAGCTAAGATTTCCCCCTAGGATACATTCAAAGCAGGAAAGGACAAAGCTGCAACAGAGATCGGAGAGGGTAGAATTATTCCAAAGAACCAGAGGAAAGGGTCCTGACATGCATCTGGGACCACCCCACATAGAAGTACCTAAGGGCTCTGGAAGGGACTAGATTCATCTCATGCAAAGGAGGAAAAAGGGGAAAGGAGAGAAACTGTTACAAGTATCATTCCTGAGCTCTGTGGGGACACATATACAGCACAGCCATTTGCACAGACTCACTGCTACTTCCACATGGTCTGTTCCTCGGTCATCCTGCTTGTGCAGCACCTCAAAATAGTACCTGCCTGTAGCTGACAACCTGTGAAGAACAAGGTCTCTGTCACCAAGAGCATTAAGGAACGTTTCTTAGCTTGTCAGCAGACAGTGAGTGGAGAGCAGTTGCACCCATGAAACAGTCTGATTCTCAGGGTGAGCAGGGTTAGTACTGCCAAGAAAATCCAGATGTTGACAGCAAGACAGGTAGCTTCCTTTGTGCACTTGGAGCACCCCAGACCCTTCTCAGTTAATTCTGAATAACACCCTTTCAATCTTGCCTGCTAGGTTTTGGCCGCTGGGAAATGTGGCCAGTTCCGAGGCAGGAAGCTTGGGCTGTAGTTCATATAAGAGGAGTCTGGATCTGCTTGTGGCTGCTTCCTCCAGGGAAGAAAAATTCAGTGTGGCACTAGTGCAGTAAGTCAGCAAAGCACCTGGCACAGGTGTGGATGTGTTACTTCAGCTTTGGCAATACCCCAGAGTAATCCCTTTCCCTATATTGCTAAAACCTGAATTCTGAATAAGCCTGGGTTCCTTTCCTTGTCCATGTGCAGAGGTAGGTGGAGGTGAGGGGTTCTGCTCACTCACCTCACCGTCTTTGACTGCTGGCTGTGAAACTTCCCAAACTCCCCTGGCGCAGTCCACTCCTTCCCTGTCTGTAAAGAGACAGAAAATGCTCTAGTTAAGATGAGTTTCTTCATTGTTTACTGTGCTTAGACTGACTAAGAGGGAAGACTGGGCCACTCCTCCTGGTAAGGTGTCTGTTAAGATCCACAAATTGTGGACAGATTTAAGTCCCTTCACCATAAACATGGGGCTCCCAATAGCACTGTCAATATGTAACTGTCTTAAGGTATGTCATGTCATATCCATCTGGCATCTGGGGTGGTGGTGTCTGTAGTTGGGGCAGAAAAAGAAACTCGGGTAGTCCAAGGAAGTATGTAAGACAGGAAGGTCCCCATCCCCACATAAACATTAAAGCCTTGATGGGAGAAGCCATGCAGCATGCACTGTACCTTGCCTACACTGGCCAGCAGCTGGAGACCAGAGGTCTTTTCATCTGGGCTCAGCCAGAACTCAGCATTGTCATCCGCAGCAATGGCAAACTGAAACTCCCCTGCCGAGAGATGGAGGGAGTAAGTTGGGCTCTGGGGTGAGGGCTTGTGCACAAAACGGATTCTGCTCCTCTAGAATGCTGTCTTCACCCTTTTTTCTGGTGAGACCACAACTTTTCTGTCAGTGTTACCACCCTGCACTCCACTGAACATCTCCCAATTCTCTATCTCTGCTGTGACTGAAAACAAAACTGTACAGGTGCAACTGGTTTGCTCTCCCTCCTGCGCTGGCTTCACCTGACACAGAATCATAGAATCACAGAATGGTAGGGGTTGGAAGGGACCTTTAGAGATCATCTAGTCCAACCCCCCTGCAGAAGCAGGGTCACCTAGATCAGGTCGCATAGGAACATGTCCAGGCGGGTCTTGAAGACCTCCAAGGAAGGAGCCTCCACAACCCCTCTGGGCAGCCTGTGCCAGGGCTCTCATGGTGAAGTAGTTTTTTCTTATGTTTAAGTGGAACTTTTTGTGTTCCAGCTTCATCCCACTACCCCTTGTCCTGTTACTATCTACTATAGAAAAGAGGGATGTCCCAACCTCCTGACACCCACCCTTTAGATATTTTTAAATGTTAATAACCTCAAAGGCCAAGAAGCCCATGCAAAGTCTCCCTGACTCCTCCTTTGTCTCCAGAGCAAATCTTCATGTGAGAAGCTGTGTCTGGATGCGGGAACGTGCATGTGGAGCCACAAAGCGAGACAGAAGTGATTGTGTCTCACTGTTTTGGCCTGGGTTATGTGGGACCCAGAGAGGTGGGTGAGTGCTGGTAGGCTGCTCCGGGCACCAGCAGCAAGCAGCTGGGTGATACAGATGTCAGCTGCTGTCAGATGGTATTCACATAGCCAGGGAGCAGCAGGAACATCAATGATGTCATGTACAGCCCTGTGCACGCAAGGGAGGGAGAAAAAGCTCAGGGATCGCTCGTTCCCACCTACACGCCATGGGGCTGTGCATTCACAACAGCATGGAGTTTTGTTTATCTAGCACTTCCCATTTGTTTTCTTCTCTGCTTTTCCTTTTCCACCCTACAACGGAGGCAGATGTGTTTCACCCATGCCAAGGCCACGGCCAGACACACACAGCTAGCTTGGCTGCCCACGTGAGGGACCTGGCGTTAGGCTTGCTAGGGCCAGGGCACTCATGGTTGAGCACCAGGAGGGGAGGGAGAGGCAGGTGAGAAGAGACGTGACAAGAGAGTAGCACAGCAGCCTCAGAGCCCTCACCATTGGTGAAAGGATGTAGGTAGCCAAATATCCGGAGGCCATAGTTGGTCCATTTTGGGGACACAGCCAGCTTCTTCAGTGTCGTTCGTGTCTGAAGTAGAAGAAAAGAAGAATAAAACCAATGAGATGTCAACAGGAAAAGTGGGACACAAAAACTCCGGGACAGGTGGGTAGGGGGAAGTGTGAGGTTTGCTCTAGGATGGGCCATGGTGGGTGACAAGCAGCAGGAAAGAGCAAGCCAGATGGAGCAAGGGCTGTTGTGGAGGGGAGAGCCACATACGGATGCCAGAGAGATGGCAGGGAAAGGATGTGGCATTCCCTAGCCACTTGAAGGGAGAGCACCAAATACAGGGCTCCTTCACCCCAAGTCTGAGGCCTGGCAGGCCAGCACACATAAAATGAGACTCCTTCATGCAGCAGAAGAGCTGCCAGTGCTGAACCCCTGTGAAAGCTTCCTGCCTCCTCCACAGGAGGACAGAGGAGGTGATGCAGAGGGAGATGATGGATGCTTAGGAGCAGGACAGAGGAGGTGATAGAGAGGGACAGAGACAGGATGTGAAGGGAGCAGAGGTGATCCAGCTGGGAAGCAGAGCTAGGAAGCACGGGACATAGGATGCTGTGGTCTTACTCACGTGGGGGAAGAGGGGGAAGTGCAGGTTTTTCCTGAGCTGCTCAATGGAGTTGCCGCACCAGTCCTCAAACACGTGCAGATTGGCCTGGCCCTGGAACTGGAGAGCAGAAGCAGGGTACCATAAATTGTTATGTCTCTCCTCTGTATCCCTCTTCCTTTCTGCCAATCTCAGCTATGGGCCTCAGCACTGGAGTGCTTGTCAGAGCAAAGGAAGAATGCTGATGCTATGATGAGCAGGTCTGCAGGACACATAGGTCCAGACCCATTTCACACCTGCTGAGGCTTTGAGGTTGGCACAAGTGACAGTTTGAACAGCACCAGGGAACTGCAAAAATGCCTGGGACATCCCAGTCAAGTGCATAGGGTTCACTTCATTTTGCTCCACTAAGGAAGTGTTTAACCAGAGGGCTGTGCTCTGAGGCCATGGTGAGTGATGTGATGTAGGGTGGCAATAGTCCCCTTGTGATCTAGCAAAAACTGCAGAGTCTTGTGTCTCTGAAGAAGGTGTTTTGGACTCCCTCACCATTTCAAGGCTACTTTCCTGACTCAAGGACAAGGTGACACCCTAGGGAGGGGAGATGGCAGGTCCCCTTCTCAAAGTCTGCCTGCAATTCATCTCGAAGAAAAATGGAAGACAATGGGGACAGGGTGACAGAGCCAGGGTGAGAAGCAGCAGCACAGGCTGCTCAGTGGGCAGCATGGCCTCCCTGTGCCTACAGAGACACAGAAATGCTGGGGGGCGGAGAGGGAGTCCCCTCCCAGACAGCACAGGGAGTGTGGAGTGTGGCTGTCCCCAGCCATTTCTGCTGGCTGTCAGTGCCCAATGGAGACCTGGAGCACAGCTTTGCTGCGAAAAGCTTGCTGGCTGCTGTGGGATTTCAGTGATAGACTCTGTAAGGGACACACTTGTTTTTTGTGAGAGCTATTCAGAAGGGAGGAGCTGGCTGCCCCAAAGAATGTCTGACCTCTCAGCCTGCAACCTGTGGAGCTGGATGCTGAAACCCTCCTCACAGGACCAGCATCCAACAGCAGGGAATAAATAAGCTGGAGAGTACAGAAGCTACCTTGGATGGGGAAATGCTGAAGAAAGGAGTAGGTTGCCTTGGGACCGGGAAGTTCCGTCACAGCTGTATTGCCTATATAAGGGCTGTGGGAGCAGGGCCAGGGAAACGGCCTGAACAGCACGCAAAGATCTACAGATGGCAGCAAACTCTTAGTTTTCACCAGGGAGTCTCTAGCAGGGCTGAAGCAGGAAAGTGGAGGAGGGCCCAACCCCTCCGTGAGCTCCTGGCAGAGAAATCCCTCCACGGAATACTTTTTCCCAGGACAGTGGCTTAGGGTTTCATTCTGTAATAACCCGTGGTCTGAAGGGAGGACGCAGAGCAGACTCGGCCTGGCACCAGCTCAGGCTGGTGTGAGCTGTGAGCTTTAGTCATGCACATGAAAACCACCTCTGTGTGCCTAGCAAAACACATCCACAACCACTCCTGTTCTTGAGTGGTCTCTCATCAGCCCTCACTCACTGGCATTCACGCTGCCAGGGCTTGACTGATGTCTGCAAGCCTGTGACGTCCCCCACTGCTATCTCCTCATCTTTCCTCCTCTGCCTACCTTCCTGGATTCTGCCCATCAGGCAAGAGGAAAAGTAGCAAGACAAAGTAGAGGTAATTCCCCAGTGATGCCACACAAAGAGGAACTACAAGGAGGGCTGGGGGCTATGGATGTAGCCAAGAGAAACCTGGGACTCCGTAGGGACTTGTGACACAAATGAATCACTGCAAGTGCAACCAACACCAAATTGGAATGTACCAAACCCAAGTTCCAAGCGTTTTACACCACTTTTCTCAGCCAAATCAAATAATGACAATTGCTGTTTCCTGTGGAATATGAAGTGAGGTGAACAGGATGGGCTCCCACAGCCAGTCACTGACAGAAACCAAGTCTTATGGCACTCTGCTGCTATCCACAAGCGATGCTGGTTTTTCTTCTTAGAGAATTGTTTGCACACTGCAGGCCTGTGTCTCTATCAAATGTAGCACAACACTCCCACACTGTGGAGTGTCTGGACCTGCAGTCCCCTCCTGGCAAAGTCAGACTCAGGGGATGTTCCTGAGCCTCAGGACTGCAATGGAGCTGGGATGGCTTTGGCATTGGGTAGTCCAAATGCTGAAACAGATCTTTATGAGGGAGGTCCCAAAAGAATGCATAGACTTGCTCAAATGTTTTGCAGACAAAAGTTTGACCAGTGCCATTCTAATAAAATACTTTACTGCAGATTTTTGTAGTACTGGGGAAAGGGCAGCCTACTAAAAAGAGAAGGCAGACACTACTGTACTAGGTGCTCCATCAGTGCTGCAAGAAATGGTCCCTGAGATTTCTAGCCTGACACCCGTCTCCAAAGTCTTTACAAAGCCACCCTGAGAGGAGATTGTGGCAGAAGCTAAAGAGATGGCTTTGCTTTCTTGTGCTCACAGCAATTAGAAATAATTATCTGGTAAATAATAAGCACTTTTTGCATGCGGTTTCAGAGTCCTTGCTGAAAAACCAACAGATTTTCTCCTGAGTTACAGCAGCGTAACTTTCTGCTTCCTCCCAAAGGGAAAAGAATAACATTACTGACAGATACGTGCTGGCTCCCCAAAGCACTACTCTGAGACTGAAAACTGAGCTAGGCTTTAATTTTAGGCCACCACAAATGATCAGTGCAGCAACTGTTTCGAAATCCTATCACCTCTGTCCTGCCAACTCAGCTCATGGCAGCTGAGAAATTCCTCTATGTGCTATTTGAGTCTCCTCTGGAACATGCAGTAAAAATCTCCTGCTTTGGATCTTAGATTTGCAGCCATAGATAAATGGCATCATCATTCCTAATTCATGCACACCGCTCCTGAGAAACGTAGATGGACTTTCTAAAACTTGGCTATGGAGTTTGGCTTCCCAGCTTGGTACTGTCTGGCCCTGGTTTTCAAAGGGCTGTACATTTAGGACATGGTAAACAACAAGTTAAGTTCCTCTTCTCCCCTTAAAAAACATCTGCTGTGAAAATTTTGGATAGACAGATTTGGCCAGAACCAGGAATAGAAGCTGAGAGTCTGGGTTTTCAATGGGATAATGAGGTCTGTGCTTGTCCATTTAGAGGGCTCCTCCTTCCCCTTGGCTTCCTCCCTGTCCCAGCCCCTCTGAGTTGCTTATCTCCACCCTGCTGAAACAGTAGCAGTGCAAGAACTCAGCTCTGATCCAAAATGGGCACAGGTCATGCAGCAAGGGCACTGCCAGCACAGTGCCAGTGTGCCCAGGAGCACTTACACAAAGAGCTGTCCCTCCTCAGGAAGTCTGTCTGGGCACACTAATTGCTACCCTCCTGACACGATGCAACAGGCACAAAGCAACAGTGTTGCCCAGGAGAAAGGAGAGCTGGACCTTAACAAGCTCAGAGTGGAGAGAGCTGGTACTGACACAGCAGCCTCCACTGCTTCAGGAGTGGGTCTGGGCCCTGGGCCTCAGCACCAACCCTTCCCGCTGAGCGCGCTGAATTAACACCCGCCTGCAGCCCTGGCTTTGTATTAAGAGACTTTGGTATTTCCTCTTCCTTCCAGCAAGGAATTTTAGATTATCAGCCCCTCCTAGGAAAACAGACCGTAAGGGAGGATCAGGCAAACAGAGCACAGACCTCTCTTTCTAGTCTAACCCTATGATGTCAAAACCACTAGGGGGGTTGGCACCACACACCCAGCAGCTCCGGGTGAGCAAGAAGCCCCAGGGAAGAAAGGCAAAGCAGCAGCAGAGGCTGGGACAAGCAGCAAAAGCAAGAGGACTGCAGCAGCGAAGACATGACCTGCTGCATTGTAACTGGAGCAGGACAGAGAAGAGAGGTCTTTTCTAATTTAATCCTGGACGGCTTTGGCATCACGGAGGCAAATCAGCTGCGTGCAGCCCAGGGAACACGCAGCGCCGGGGATGATAAATGGGGCACAGAGAGGGCCTGCGCCGTGGAAGAAAGGAGACATTGTGCTGCCAACTGGAAAATCTCGAGTTTGTAAGACTCTACTGTCTCGGCAGAGTGGCCACGGCCCCTCCTCCTGCCTGGCCCAGCTCCCCAGACTGGGTGACATTCAGCGGCCAGCAGCTGGGCTTCGTTGCGAGCTCTGCCACGCTTGGCACTTGTGGGAATCCATCAAGACAAGTTAGCAATAAAGCCCCCCATGACCCACCAAGCCCTGACACCTGAGGGGTGTGAGTGAGACACGTGGGCTGGGATAGAGCAAACAGCGATAGCTTCACCTTTTAGTCATCTATGGAAAAGATGTTTCCTCTTAGGGCAGGTTTGGTAGCAGGAGGATGCCCTAGCACAAAGCTGTGGTTTTCTGTAGCACCTATGCAGGCACTGCCTGCAAGAGCCTGTGCTCCTGGGTATCCCTCACATCTCCTTCCAGCGAGGATGTCCACAGGCTGCAGAGACATGAAGGCAGAGGGACGTGTTTTAAATGCCTCCCAGCTTTCTCCTCTCAGAGCTGAGCAGAGCCTTTTGCAGAGGTAAATAAGAACAACCAGGCTAACCAGGCACATTTCTGACAATCCTGTCCCTGCACCTATGGCAGTGACACGTGGTGACACAGTCCCATGTTGTGGGTTCACCCTGCTGATCGCCAGGCACCTTTCTGAACTAATGAAACAAAAATCCCCACATCCTCCCAGCTTGAGGAGGCAAGGGGTGCTGCTGGGAACTGGAAGACTTTGGTGCCTGGAAGGGACAGCGAGGGTAAGCATCATGTGCACTGACACCTTGAGAAAGCTGGGAGTGAGACTGAACCCTGCTTTCCCCCATACACAGAGCATAACTTCATCAGGGATTTCCTATGGACACACTTTCACACCACATTATCTAAAGCTGAGGATTTAAACCAACGATTTCACCTCATGAAACCAAAAGATGAAAAATGAAACCTGTCCTTTTTTTGGCCATGCTGGCTGCCAGCTCACCCTGAAACCCTATTAATTATTTACGTTCGTCAGGAATATACCTCTCTATTCAAACAAAGCCCAGCTCTCTGACCTGTGGGAGGTAACCTGCCACCTCTCATCCCAGGAATGAGGCTGCAATTAAGTTCTTAGAGATTCTGCAGGGAGGACACAATGCGATCACAGACTCTGGGTAATTAATTTGGGTAGAGTTACAGAAAAACTTAATCCCTAGGCCAGGAGAAACTTCAGCCCATGGTTAAGAGGGCAACAAGCAGCTCTATACTGAGCTGTGCCCATGGATCCCTCTCCATCTCCTGCAGCTGGTACTGGTGAACTGCTGGTCTCTATTCGCAGTCAGGGTGGTTCTGCTGATTCCCTGAGTACAGATAGTGCTGCAGCAAGGGCATGAAATTTTGCCTTATAGAGACAAAGAGATGACTGGTGAAGTGGGTGCTTGCCAAGAGACGCATTGGAGGGCAGGGATGATGGGGAGAATGGCAGGGAGTGTGAGTGGGGCATCCGTACATCCTGAGACTCAGTCTTCTCATGTCACATCTGCTTCACACCACCCAACATAGGGCATGGCCAGGGACTCAGGCACCCACAAACTCCCAATGCAGCTGGTCTGAGGCAGCAGCCCTGCCAGATGGCAGGGCTCTCCTCCCCAACAAGAAGCAGTGAAGGACACAGCAGGAGGCACGCAGCACCTTTCCAGGCATGGGGCCATCCCCCAAAGCACACGTCAGATCCCTTCCCTTGGCCAGCACACCTTCCCCCCTCAGCAGCACTGCATGGGCTGGCAAGTTTGGAGGCTGGTGGGGGCTATGCCTGCAAGCAAGGGCATGATGACACCCTACCAGCAGAGGGCTCTGCAGAACAGCCATGTGCTAAACACACACCTTTGCCCAAGCCATGGCACATACCCTACCAGGTGCATTTCTAACCCAGAAAAGGCTCATCACACACCACAGCCAGCAAGCAGGTTACAAGAGTAATGTGTTTGATAAAACACCAGGAGATGATGAGAGACATCAGGCAGAGCCTCTGAGAAGCTGGGAGGTGCCACTCAGAGCCTGTGTTGCCCGGTGCCATGGTAGAGAGGAGTAGTAAATGCTCTGTGTGGACCCTGTGTGCAGCAGCATCCCCAGACCTGACGTCTTGCTGGCTCTTTGTCAGCAGCTGCTCATCTGGAAGGCAGCCCTGCCTGCTCCCTGCCTGCACCCTGCCCACAGGGCCCTGTGGCCACAGGAAGCAACCGGTCTCCAGCCAGGACTGACACACGCCAGAGCCCACACAGCAGAACAGATCCCTGGTCTGGTCTGGTTCCAGGCACTGGAGGGTGACGGGTGCTGGAGACTCCCAGGAGAACTTTTGCCCACACTGCAGGGACCTAAACTGCTCCATGTGATGGTTGGAAGGAGGTGATTTCTCCTTCCCCTGAGCACAGGGACATCAGACTGCTCCCTCCCCAAGGGAGCTGCAGGGGCTCTTCTAATTTCTGCAGGTCTCTAATCACCTCGAGGAATTTAGTGAGCTGACTCCATTAGCAAAATGCCCCCTAGCTGGTGTCTCTCATTATCAGCAGGCTGCATTGCTCCCTTATCTGAAGGAGAATGGTGAGATAAGGGAACAGGAGAGGAAAGAGTAAACGAGGCATGAAGGAAACAAAGAGAATGTTTACCTAAGTCTTCAAGGGTCAACAGAGAAGGTCTCTGTTCATCACAAGTGTCAGTGAAGTGGAGAAATCTCTATGGGTGACACACAGGGGGTTGGATAGCAAGTAAATGCCTGAGGAGAGTAGAGCGCTGACAATTCTGTGTGCCACAGTCATGTATTTGCTTGTTGAATGCTTGGCCCTATGCACTCCCAGCCCTGAATAAACTTCACCTTTCAGGAAGGTAGCAGGCTACCTGCTCTCAGGGAATTGTGGGTGGGTGCTTGGTGCCTTGATGGCTGGTGGAGAAGCCAAATTGTCAGGAATCTGGACACTCTTGTCTTTCCAGATGATAAGTCAGGTCTGTATGTGTCATTAGGCCTGGAGGGGGTGATAGGGAATAGATAAGGAATAGTGAAGCAAATGAATTTCCAGGCAAAGGTCCCTACCTATCATTCTCACTGCACAGGTCTCTAACTACAGTTCCCTGACACAAAACAATGGAGAAAGTCACCCACCTCTGGTATCCACCGAACAGGGTTGTCCACAGCTGCATAATTCGATTTATTCCTTCCATCTCTTTGCAGCTCTTGGTTCTGAAATACAAGTAGACGGAAGTCAAAATAACCTGATAAATGACCTGGCACTGACACCCCTACAAGAGGGCTCAAACCTGAGCACAAGAACATGTGAGAAAAAAGAAAGTTCCCAAGCTCCCTTTCGAAAGGACAAGACAGCTATCATGGCTATAGTGGGGTGAAAATGCTCCCTGGCTTTTCTGACAGCAAATTTCCATGGTGAGCTATCAAGGGAAAAGGATAAACTTTGCTTACTGCTACCCTCCTGTGCCACATAGCCCACCAGCTTCAGCCCACCACTGCAGCTTAGTACATCTAAAATAACTTAATTGACTACAGTGGAGTCATTATACGTTCACATTGCCGTGAGTCTGCTCAGATTTTGCCCTGTGGTATGCTCTCTTTCCTGCCTTAAGAGAGAACTATCTTTGGGGGCCAGCATAAGAAAGGTCTGCTCTTCTCAACATTCACAAAACATCCCAAGCCTCCTCACCTGATGTCTCAGCTTCTTCAGATAGTAAAACTGAAGGCTTGCATCCCCACCTGGGACATTCGTGTCTGCCAGAGCCTTAGCCAGATCCCTCCAGCTCTCATATCCTGCATAGAGGAAACAGAAAGAGATGTCATAGGACAGGCTAAAACAAGAAGCTGCAGCAGTCACCAGAATAAACCAGTCCTTTACAAGGCCAAGAGAACTCTAACGCTCTGGAACAGTCCAGCAGAAACCAGGAGTTGTTTACATTACTCTGAGTTGGCAAACTGACACAAAGAGAGAAATTGCCTTTGTCTTCCTTAAATGCTCTTCCTTCCCTCTTATTAATTTGTTATATTAAAGATTCATCATAGTTCTAAAATAAATGTCAGAGATTTCATTAATCAGCACAGGGCACTTTTGTAAATCTCTTGAAAATTCTCTTTGTAAATTCTTCAGACAATCCCATTGGTCAAACTAAAGAACATCCAATTTTTTTATACCTAGCAATCCCACAGAAAAATAAGGAAGACAATAACCAGATTACTAATTCATTTAACCATCAAAAGAATATAATTCTGATTATGCACCTATTTGTACAATAAAAGCTTTCAATCTTCTCGAAGCAGATGACAGCAAAGACCACACCTGATGGGTCATTCAGCTGTAATGCCCACACTATTAGCAGTGATGCAGTTAAGGATATCATTATTTAAGCAAAGTCAGCTTCCAGGTTCAAAGCAAGTTTGTTTGACAGCCCCTCCTCTCTCACTCTGCTCAATCCAGGAGCCAGGATCCATTTTGGTTTCCTTCTACAACTTTATGGGCCTCCTGGGCTTAGGAGGAACAAAGATGAGCAGATGCACCATAACCTTGTAGCTCTCTCTAACTACTGTCCATGCCACTAACAAGACGGTGCTAGCAAGCAGAGCTCAGCCTTCCCAGCAGTATTACGGTGGCTCACACTAGGAGGTTTTCAGATCTGCTAAACATTTTGGCCTTGAGTCAGCAACTAACCAACCTGCCAGCAGCTCAGCGCTGCGCCCACACTGTATGATCACTTAATTGTGAGGAAGGCAAGTGCCAAAACCTCCGTGAGCACCTGCGTCTCCCAGGCTGGTGGCAGACCAGCTCAATATCCACGTACCATGGAGCAGAGCCAGGCCCTCTGCCTACTTTTCTTTGAAAATGGAAATCATCCTCAAAGCTCTAGGAGGTCCAGAGAAGTTGGCTGCCTTAGTATATAAAGAGAACCAATCTGGCAAGGTTCAAATCTGAGCAGAGAGAGGAACGGCCTAAACCCTCTGCACTGCTTCTGCAGCCAGAAGTGGCAGGGATGTATTCTAGATGGGATAGCAGAGGCCACTGCTGGGGAAACCTCTACTGTTTCAGAACCAGTATATCTCTCTTCACCCTACCCACCCCTCTGCACCCTGCCCACAGAACCCAGCAGTATGGGAGATGCCCTGTCGCTTAATTAGGAGCATGCTTTGGAGAGGGCATTTAAAAGCCACATGACTTAGATCAGCTCCAAAACATCTCTGAGTTATGTAGAGGCCAAGGCAAACCTAAAACAATCCCAGGAAGTAGAATTCACAAACCACCCTTTGACAGATCCCCCTCCCTGGCTGTGCTAAGCTCTTGGCCTGTTACTGCACCTAAAAGAGTTGCAAAACTCTGTCTCTACTCGCTCCTGAATCTGGGTGTTGGTGGGGTCCTGGTAGAGGTGAGCAGAAAGCAAAGATGTTAAAGCTGTCTCCTATGATGTGGTGAAAAAAGGGCACAGTTAATTAAAAGAAAGTTCAAGAAATGCAGAAAATGTGAAAGTAAGTAGTCACAATTGCACCTGAGAGACAAGCCCTCAGAGACACAAGGGTGTCCTTATTTCCTGCTGTGGAAGTTTCATTCAGGCCCTGGTGGATGCTGAACAGCCCCAAATTTCTGATCTAGGTCTTCCCCATCCCCAGATTCTGACCTGAAGCTACAGGTTTAAGTCTATGACTGCAAATATCAACATCAAGATTTAGCTTCAGCAGATTTTTCAGTAGACACTCTGTGTGAGTGATCTACTGACTAATGTAGCTAAATACATTGTGTGCTTCAAGGGCTGTCATGGGAAAGATGAAGAAATTTCTGTGTCTTCACACACAATAATGTATAACTGGTGAGCTTCCACCTTGTTCAGAGCAATGAGGCAGGAAACACTGTTTCTGAGTGCCCTCCAGCTGGACACATGGCCCCACTTGCAATGAGGTTGAAACAGAGTTGGTAGTTCTTATGAAATCCAGCATTCACCATTTTGAGGGTTCATTATATAAGTGGGAGAGGGAGGCATGTGGGGTTTTTTTCAGAGGAAAGACCCAGAAGAGCAGGATTCCCCAAGGGAGGACACTAAGAGAAGCTTTTTTCCCCCTCTTTTGTACAGAGGGGAGAGATAATTTGGTTTCATTGTTATACTCAGGACTTGAGTGCTTTGCAGAATAAGCTGAGGATGAAATGTCAGAAACCTGCTTCTCCAGGGAAGAGGATGCTTGCCACCACAGCCAGCCTCGCAGCCACTCCACCAGGGCAATTCCTTGCTTCAGTTCCTGTGCTTGGCTGGCACAGAGCCTGCCCCATGGCAAACACAGAAGCCCAGCCGCACGCAAGTGCTGACAGCTGACATTTATCTGACCCTTGGAGAAGAGAAGAAAGTGGGGGCAATTCTCTGTGTTGTACAAATATTTAACTAATGCTTACATGTGCCAAAGATGGAAGAGACAAAACAGCTAGGAATTAATCTGGAGGTAGTGATTTCCCTGCTGGGTAAGTGGTACTCTGGCAGGCTAATTCCCCAGCGTGGTAGGAAATGATTTTCAGAAAAATAATAGGATAAATGCTCCCCTCAGAGAACATTCTTGGCACTCCAGCTCCTTCTGACAAGACTGACTTCCCCTGTGAGGATTTCCATGAAGTACCCTTGGAGAAGGATCTGGCTTTACCAATGCTTTCCTTGCACTGGAGGAGGGAGGGAGCTGTAGAAAAGAGATAGAGCTCCTCCATCTTCCTGCAGTCAGAAGACCTGACAACACCAACTGCTGACTGTGATTTTTCTCAGCACAGGCCATGGGATTCAAGACATCACCTTGCAGATATCCCCTCCTATGTGACAGCTGGAGTGCAGAGCCCTGCAGCTACATCCCCTGCTCTGTCTCAAGAGCACCAGAGCAAGGTGGTCTGCCACAGCTTCAGTCCCTCCTCAAGCTCTCCATGAGCACTGTTCAGCAGCTTAGTTGCCTGGAGCGCTTTCTTGATGGCTATTTAAAGTTAACAAGAACATGCCTGGAAAAAAGCAGTCGGCAGGAACTAAAATATCTCTGCAAACACTTCAGTATTGCTAGGAGGGAATGCCAGAACTATTAGCTTTGATGGTTTTGCTCCAGCCCCTCTACAAAACCGGTTCTGGTTAGGATGGGAAAAGGCAAAAAACTGTAAAGGCAGAAATCAAAGGCTTGAGAAGAGTCTGTCCCACAGCCAGGTGAACAGTTGAAGATGTTGGGACAGGTTTTGTTGCCATTAGCCTGTTAGACAGGCACACTAGCCAGCTCCCAGCCTTTCTTCTGGGCATCACTTTGTGAAGCACTTTCCATCATTTCCAGAAGCACATTGGTAGTTTTACAAGGCTATTTTTTCCACCTCAAATACCATTGAGGAAGGCTACCCTGATGCAGGCACAGCTTGCCAGAAGCAGCAGCTAGCCTTGCTGCCACATATTTCCATGCCTTGGCATGAGGATCAGCCCCATCACAGCCACAAGGGATGGGTCGGGGCAGTGATTAACCCAAAATCCAGCCCAGAGGCAAGGATGGCAGATGGCTTTCTGCTGGGACAACTTGCCCAGTCAAGCTGGGTGGTGGCCAAGCAAGCACCACACAGGACCACAGGGAGGACAATGCCGCCACAGCCAGGGCAGAGCAGCACCCGAAGACCTGCAGTTATACCACACATAGAGTGAGGTCAGACCGGCACTTCTGATGGTGCAGCTGGCATCAGAGCAGGGTGGATGGGGAGATTTGCACAACTGTGTGCCAAGAGGGACCTGATCATAGAATCATAGAATGGTAGGGCTTGGAAGAGAGTTTTAGAGACCATCCTGTCCAATGCCCCTGCTATAAAGCAGGTCCACTTAGATCAGGTCACACAGGAACACATCCATGTGGGTTTTGAAAATCTCCAGAGACGGAGACTCCACACTCTGTGGAGCCCTGTGCCGGTGCTCCCTCATCTGAACAGTGAAATAGTTTTTCCTTATGTTTAAATGGAACTTTTTGTGTTCCAGCTTCTTTCCATTACCCCTTGTCCTGCCACGAGATACAACAGAAAAAAGGGATGCCCCAACCTCCTGACACCCATCCTTTAGATATTTGTGAATATTAATGAGATTCCCCTCAGTCTCGTCTTATCTGGACTAAACAGCCCCAGTTCCTGCAGCCTTTCCTCAAAAGGAAGATGTTCCAGTCCCCTGATCATTTTGGTGGCCCTGCACTGGACTCTCTCCAGAAGTTCTCTGTCTCTCTTGAGCTGAGGAGCCCAGAACTGGACACGGGACTCCAAATGAGGCCTGACCAGGGCAGAGTAGAGAGGGAGGAGAACCTCCCTTGACCTGCTGGCGACACTCTTCTTGATGCATCCCAGGATGCCATTGGCCTTCTTGGCCACGAGGGCACATTGCTGGCTGATGGTTAAGTGTATTAGCAACCAGCACTCCCAGGTCTCTCTCCGCAGAGCTGCTCTCTGGCAGGTCAGTCCCCAGCCTGTACTGGTGCATGGGGTTGTTCCTCCTGTGATAAGCAAGGAGATGTTCTCAATGGCACAGTGGAGGGGCAGAAGGGCAGGCAGATGCATTACAATGACAGGGGATTTGTTCAGAGCACACACAAACCATGCATTTTATCCTCACTCCAACCTCCACAACACTCCTCCATGTGTCTATGACCAGACACCTGGCTGATCTCCTTTCTACAAGCAGAGACACACTTTTGTTGCTACTTTTGTGTATTGGTGGTCCAAGGTTCAAGCCCCATGGGGACCGGCCACCACCCAGGAACACGAAGAGGGTGGTTCTGATAAAAAGGGTACTGTTTTCTCCCTGTTCCCATCAGGTAGGTTGGCAGCTGCCTGCTGAAGACTCAAATGTCCTCAGCTGCTCTTCTGGATTTGAGATGGGAAGCCCTCCGGACTTGAGCCTGCTCCTGGAAATAGAAGCAGGTGGATATAAAGAAAAGGAAAATAAGCTGAAGAGGAGGCTGACACAGATGCTGCATCCTACAGCAAAAAAAAGCACAATAAGAGGCAGTAGGTCTAGTGTCTGTTGCCCACAGAGCCAAGAGGACCAACTGTAAAGGGACAGAAAAGCTGTAATAAGAGGAAATAAGATTAAGATGTTTCTTGCCTTGGGTCCAGTCAGGGCCCAGGGAGATGTCTGCCTTTTCTCAGCTATGATTTTTACTGCTCTCGGGTTAAAAGTCAGGGAAGGAAGCTGCAGGAACAGCAAGTGGAGATGGGAATCTCATCCAGCAGTTACGACTGTCAGAGCAACACACCTGAAGCCCAGCTCAAGAGAAAAGAAAAACAGAAAAATTAAAAAGCAGAAAGTTGCAGCCAGAGATGACAGACAGCAGTACCTAGTGAGTTATCAGACCTGGGGGCAGGCGCATGACCAGAGCTGCTCTGTCTGTTCCGATATTAGAACCATCAAGCCACTGTGGTACACCTCTGGCCTTAGCCAGCACTCCACATTTCAATTAGCCTGTGAAGGTACCTGGCAATTGTGCAAGGGGGAAATCCCAGACCCACTCAGGTGATCAGCTTCCCCACTGAAGGATGAGATTTGATTGCTTTGCTGTTATCACTGCTGCTTACATAGCTGCAAATGCTATTAACGCCCACATGCTATCCAGACCTTTTGTAACTCTGCTAAATGATTTCCCTCAGCAGCCTCAGGAAACAGCAGGTCCACAGGCTGGTTTGCACAAACAGCACTTTCCTTCTAATTGAAACTGTCCTCCTTAGTTGCAGGGACAGGGCAAGAAAAAAATGGCAGGTATGAATCAGGGTCTTGCTCTTCATTACCCCCTGTGACCATAAACCTGTTAAAATATAGACGTTTTAAACCTCTCTTGGATGGTCTTATTTCTCCTCTTATCCTAGTTGAATTCTTTTCAACTTGCTGTTATATCACAGGACTTCAATGTGATTTAAGGTCCTCCCTAATACTCCTGGCTCCATAGGTATGCAGGTGCAGTAACCAAAACCCCTAAATATTACCATTAGATGCCTTGCAAACAAAAGATGATAGAGAAGGTTGTTTGAAACTGAACATGACATAGGAGCTCACCTCAGGAAGCTACTTGCAGTCTCTTTCATATGCAACAAGCCTTCTGCCCTGAACATGAGCCTCAACTCCACATCCTGCCCCAGTTATTATTTATACCTCACTCACATAGGCAGTGCAAGGGAGTGCTTTCCTCACCACACGACGTTGGGTGTCATGGGCAGTGAAGTTGTGGTCCAGCAATCAAATCCTTCAGGCCAGTGAGATGATGGGGACACACTGTGCTGTGCACCCCAGGCAGCACGGTTTCATGGCTGCAGCCTGATAGCGGCCATCTCCTTGTCACCTGGCAAATGCAGGGCTACATCATCCTCTGGGGAAGAGGCTGTTTAGAGAGTGTGACCCACATTTCACACACTCTGACCAGAGCAAACTCCTACTGTTAGTGCCATGCAGCAGGGGAAGCAACAGCCTCCCAGTCTGTCACACACACATGTATGCAGTCCCACAACACCGTGTGTACAATGCATGAAGATGAGGTGCAAACTGACCTCCTAAAAACAGAGATGTGGGGGAAGGATAAAGTGAAACGGAACAGCCAATAGTTTCTGGCTATAGGGCTGAGTGAAGGTTAGGTCAAGTCATGAATCTCAGACAGAGGGGCAGGGAAACTACTGAAAAAATTCACTCCAGGGTAAAGCTGGGCCCAGAAAGTCTCTCTGGTTACTTATTTAAGTCAATAAAGGGCACAGGCAGAAAAGAGTGAACTCCTTGCCCTCAGATCAAGATCAGAACAACACTACTGGACTACAAAGTGTTTAAGAAGTTATTAAACCTGGAGTTACAGAGGGAGCCCTGCAAACCTTTCCATTTCTGGTTAGCAGAGAACCCTGCAAATATGATTGCTGATCTCTTCCAGGGATAAATCACAAGTTAGAGACTGTGTGTGCAGACATATTACTCCATTATTCTTTTTTCAGTTACAGCTCTGATTCACTGCTTTGTGAAACTTAATGGGTTTGCTGTCTGTAAGTTCACAAACTCTGAAAATATGCTGCAGAACATTAAAAGTACACAAAGTATAACAGCAAAAGGCAAAGCACTTCATTCAGGAATGAGAGGATAACGAGCAGACATAACTACCCAGGGCACTCATGCAGACTCACTTCCAGACTCACCCATCAAATAATACCTTGCTGCTTTTGCCCTCTAGGTACAGGAAATGTATTTTGTATGGAAAGTGAGGAACTGATAAGTAATGTCTGGGGCACTAACGTGTTCTGTGGAAGATAAAATTCAAATCTTGCTTCTGCCACTAAAATTTTCCATTGCCCTATTTAAATCAAGAAATCCACCTATGCCACAGATTATCTGACTAATACTGCCTGCGTCCTGAAATCTCAGTGAGGACAGGCATGTGGAGATGCATTGCTGGATTTGAGTGAGAAAGCACATGATGTTGCTGCCAGTTGCATTATCCTTCAAAATTATGAGGCTGAGCTCACAAGTCAGCTCTAGAAATGCCTGCTTCGGCCTACTGTGTGCTAGAGTGAAACAATGGCAAACTATTGCTTATCTACACTTGCCAAGCTGAAGGCTAAGTAGGGTCATGAGCCAATGCCAGCTGAGGTGCCAGGCCACAGAGGCCCATCTTTGGCTAAACAGCTCTAATCCCCTGCCTAGGGTGATGACAGCAAACAGGGGCCCTGAGCAATGGAGACATCCTTTCCTGCCCATCCTCACCTCTCCAACCATGCAACATAATCCCTCCTCACCTTCCTCTCTTCTGCCTCTGCAAAGTTGTGTCCTAAGGAGCCCTGAAGGATTACCTTAGGGAAGGCAAAAGAGCAGGGCACTTCCAAGGAGGCGACATTGACTCAAAGAATGCTTAAGAAAAAGAGCAACTGCTGCTGCTTTTAGGAGCATAGGGTAAAGACCATAGTTTTGGCACTGCTAACTTCCCCAGCAAAAGCAGAGAAACGCTTTCTAGTCTGCTACTCTTTCACAGTGACCCATGGGTCATTTTAACCACACAAAACACATGTAGAAGCTTTTAAATAATAAAATGTGTTTTCAGTATTACAGCCATAATAGTTGTGCAGTTAGAATCACTAACTGCTGGCAAAGTTCAACTCTTTCATCTACAGAACACATGGTAGTCGTCCTGCAATTACAGTGTGCTTGTCCCTGAGACGATCTGCTGCACAAAGGCTGAGTCTCTGTCTCCTTGTAACACACTGCCATCAAAAACAAGCAGCCTCTCATTCTTCATTCATAGCAAGAGATTTCTCAAATCAGCCACAGCCAGCGTTACAAAGAGCTGTTTCCAGTCATATCAAGATTCAGTGTGTTTGAGTAGTTCACGTGATGGTATCACACTTACCAAGCCAGGCTTTTTCCAGTCATTGTCTTTAAAACATGGGATTGGTATCCAAACTATTTACTGATGGGAGATCAAGATGTCTGGCTGGCTTCAACTGCAAGACTCACAGTGCTTGGAAAAAATGGCAGGTTGACAGAAGAGCCCAGAATCAGGTGTTTTGATACAAGTCTAAGCTCTGGTTTTTATTCCTGCTTTTAAGATATGATTTGCTACGTTGTGGACTCCAGTTTCATGCTTTTCTCTCCCTCCCCTCCACCACCCCTCTTTTTTTTTTTTTTTTGGTAAATGGTAACATCTGACATTCTTCTTGGAATAAAAATACCTTTAATCCAGAAACACCTACATGGATTTCTACCAACTCACTCCAGTGACCACACTGCTGACTCACACTCTGCAGTTCTGCATACAGTCAGCCTCTTTTAAAAGTATTTTAATAGAAATAATAATAACAACTTTAAAAATTCCTATCTGGCCCTTAAGGTGACTAGCATGAAAAACAGATGTTCCGCCTGGTTGTGATCACTGAAAGTGGTATTCCTGACACTCCCCTTTGTCTGGAGGCAGCGGTGAAGCCACACCCTCAGAAACACCAGAGGCAATAAAAGCCTGTTCTACTGTGGTAACAAGTAATTAAACCTAAGGTTTGCCTCCATGTGTCACCATCTCAGTGTAGCAAATCATACCTGCTGCTGCATCTGGATACAGACCTGAGAGGCTTTCCACTGGCTTTTATTCCCATGTATAGCTTCATCACTAACAGCAGTAAGGACTTGTTGCAAAAAGAAGTGCATTTCTAAATGCTTTCAATCATGAACCAATCTGTTGCTTTGATGTTCATAGTACCTGAGTAAATACAATGAATAAGAAGCAAGTATGTGGCTTCCATTCCCTGAGCGGAGGGAGGGAGGGAAGGAAGGAAGGAAGGAAGGAAGGAAGGAAGGAAGGAAGGAAGGAAGGAAACGACAATTCTATGCTTAGCAGTCTTTGCTATCTGTTCTTCTTTTTGTAACAAGACAGTGTCCAAGAAAGTTCAACCAAGTCATCCATGCAGCTTCCAGAAAGCTTTGGTAAGTACATTCTGCTCAACTCATCCAAACACTGCAGCACACAGACTACTCAAAGAGTTTTCCAAGACTTTAATATATATACAGGAGTTGTCTAGGACATGAGACTGAACATTTACTGTGCAGTAGACCTTCAAGACAGCATTTGTTACTGCTTTACCAAACGTAGGTAACACATTCTTTGTTTTCTATAGGGATTTTCCTAAAGATTCAACATATTGCCACTTCAATGTGGATACAGCATTCCCAAAATATCTGCCTGTAGATTGACTTTCAGTCACATTCTGTGTGGAACTTTGTGCTGTAGAAAATGTCATCCTTTTTTCATGACTCCATGAAAGAAACCCACACCTTATTTCTCTACTTGCCATTTCTCTTTGCTATTTTGCTCAAAGTTGCTGTAGCCATTTTCTTCTCTTAAATTCATGATAAGGCAGTAATCTTCTCTCACCGAAATGTAGTGTTTCCATGGTCTCTGTGAGCATTGCTACAAAATTACTACCTTACTCTATCAGTTTCAGTGGTGACTGGATGAGCCTACCTATGAGACTAAAGGAAGAGAGGAATTAAGATAAAGAACAGCCTGGACAAACATCCACCAGAAATGGCACAGGTGGAGTTGACCTGACCTTGAGGCAAGGAAGAGAGCTCAACTGACCTTCTGGAAGGCCACTCCAGAAATATCTTGTGATTTGTTTAAATTATTTCCATCTGAGCTTGAGAGTAGCAGCATGACTGGTCTTCCCAGGGCTCTGCTTTAACACCAAACAAAGCCCTAAATGTGGGACAACACAACAGTTATATGATAGCAATGCTGAGGAAGAAACAAAAGCAGGCATACCGATGAATATCAAAAGCAGAGAAACATAACAAGTCTTCTAAATAACAAAAAAAAAACCCCTGACAGTGCAGTGGTTGAGGTACTGCTTTAGTATTGCTTTTCAGGTACCTTAGATCAGAAACAATTTGATGAGTGAATTTTGAGTCAGATGAAGTCCTTCTACTAATGTTAATGGGTTTTAGATGAGGCTTTACAACTACTCCAAGAATTTCAGGAACTTGGACGCAATCCCTGTGTACAAGTTTACTTCGACACTTCTGATTCAAAATTCAGAACTACAGCTTCTGGTTCAGGTTTACGTATGTTCAAATGTTGTTTAAAATGGCTTCAAAAATCAAATGGAAATTCAGGATTTATTTTTAAGAACATTTGAAATCTCTCATCAGATGCTCACAACAACAAGTCTAAGCCCAAAGCGCGGTTCGGCCTCTAATTCTAAATGCCATCCTTCATCTCTCTTTGCAGAGGAGAGTGCATGCGTTTCTCAACCCAACACCACCATCTCTATTTAGCAAATATGCAATTTGTAACACTGATTTCCTCTGAATCATCATCAAATACTGACTGCCAGTCGTGTTTCTCTTTTCCTTTTCCTGGATGGGCAAAATCTCCACAGGTGGACAAACATGCAAGATGGAGTAACAGTTTGGCACATTACCTAAAATCCTGTACACCTGTGTCTTTAAAACCATAGCAAGCCTCAGGGTACTAAGGGGGGTCCTCCATAACAGAGGCTTAAAATTTATGTTGACAAAACAAGCTGTCAGTCATCCCTTCGGGCAGCCTCCTTGTAGGCAAATGTATGCCATGCAATGGGAACAGCTGCAAAGCAAAGACCCAAAAAAGCAGGCTTTATTTACACAACATGGGTTGCTATGGGAAAGAATCAGGATTGTGTAAACTCTCTTTATAGAGCTCTTACTCGGTGCATAATTCCAAAACATCGGCTTCTAAAACACATTTTCTCCTCTTTCTTGACTAAATCCCACATCAATGCCCTGTTTTGGGTCTCAAACCAGCCTGTGCAACGCACTTGGCAAAAAGTACCAAGAAAGTGGCAACCAGGAGTTCATAGAAACCACTCTTTGTCCCAGAGAGAATAAACCTGGAGCCATTCACAAGCTGAGATGCAGATGAACTTTTCCCAGCCCAGACTGCAGAGGCCAGCCAAATGCTGCTGCAGGGCCCATGTTCTCTGCACGCCATCCCTGCCACCAGCAGGCATTCCTGAGGCCTTCCAGGAAGTGATCCTTCACCCAGAAGGAAATGGCCGGGTTCATCACCTTGGAGCCAAGCCAGAGTGCCTTACAGAGCTACCCTGTTCTGGTGGCATATTTAACTATGCTATAGTTTTCTACCAGAGCACTAAAATTGTTCTGCCAAATGCTTAAGGTGGCTTGCGAGGATTGATCACAAAAATAGCGTTTGCTTTCCAACACATTGGAAATTTCCATAAGGTGAGGAATAAGAGTTCCTACTGCCCTGTACTTGAACAGCAAGTGCCTAATAAACTTAAGGACAAAATGAAACTGTACTGACAGTCCAGTCTGCCTCTCTGTAATTCGGTACAGGAAACTCACAGTAATTCCTGCACTGGTTCCAGAACAAATATCCAACAAAAAAATGCTATCTGATGTTGCTTATTTACATGCTGACCTGAGATTTCATGCAAACTCAGTTCTCAGCCTCTTTGCTAAGCTTTACTGACCTTTTCCCCAGTCTCCTCCTGTGATTCCTACAGAGTTCTACTGACTGTTCAATTTCATTCCCCTTCCACAATGGTATCAGTATCTTATACAACTTAACCACGTATGTCAAAGTACTTATTTCTAGCATGTTCTGCCAAAACTGAAGGTGAACGAAAGCAGCTGGCCTCTCTGCTGCATTTTGCCAAAGGACGAGCTGTTCATCATCAGTCCTTTATGTGCTTTTGACACCAATAACCCAAAACAAGCTCCAGGTCTTACATAACTAGGAAAGTATCAGCTCTGATATGAATGAAATGCTGAAATGCTACAGTACAGTTTATATGCTACACACTGTTTCATGGGAAAAGTTCATGACGTGGTGTCTCCTGGGATGGAGATGAGGACTGTGTGTGCCTGTGACTTCACAGGCTCCACAAATAGCCCAGTTGATTCCTGATTACTCTTTTAATCTATTTTTTTCTGCATTCTAACACAAAACCACAGAATCGCTGACATTGGGAGGCATGTCTGGTAATCATCTAGTTTGAATCCTGCTCTGAACAGGGTTATCATCATCTATAGCAGGTTGCACAGGGCTACATCCAGTTAGGTGTTGAATGCCTTCAAGGACAGAGACTCCATGACTTTTTGAGGCAACCTGTTCCAATACCTGACCACCTTCACAGTAAAAAAACCGTTTTTCTTATGTATAAATGGACTTTCCTCTGGCTTAGTTTGTGCCCATTGTCCTTTCCCTGGATGCCAATGACCTGGATGCCCTCCCTGCTCGTTGCTCCCTCCCATTAGGTATTTATATACATGGATGAGATCTCCCTGAGCCTTCTCCTCTCCAGACTGAACAGACCCAGCTCTTTCAGCCTCTCCTTGTATGTCAGATGCTCCAGTTCTGTAACTACCATCTTCGCAGGCCTATCTCCAGTGTGTTCATGTCTCACATGGGGAGCCCAGATCTAAGCACGGAGCTACAGATATCTTGTGGGCTGAGCAGAGTGGAAGGATTGTCTCCCTCAATCTGAGGCGGTCGGTCTTTGCTGCAAGGACACATTGCTGTCTCACACTCAGTGTTGTTCAACAGGATACCAAGGTCCCTTGCTGCAAAGCTGCCTGTATCAAGGCATGGGGTTATTCTTCTGCCCCCTAAGGGCATCTCCCATGGGATTCTTTGAAGCAGCTATCTGAACATGGCAAAATCTGCTCTCCTGAAATCCAGGGCTGCTATTTTCCTTGTTCCAAGTCAACCACTTGGAGCAAAAATCATGTGTAAAAGTAGTTTTAAATCAGACAGTCATCCGAATAAGGTTATAGCACTGAATCTCAAAAGTTTACAACTTCACTGCTTTGCAAAAATCTGCCTGCAAGTACCTTGGAAGCAGAAGTCCCAAGAGAAAGTGTTGGGATTTGAGCCAAGCCAAACATGTTCCATTTTAGAGGCCAACCTAAAATGGCAATACAATTAGCTACTTCAGAGTTTGCGAAATCACTGTGAGCCTTCCTCCACCTTTTTGTGCTCTCTACTTCCTCCTTAGAAATCCACCTCTCCACAGAAAGTTTCGAGTCTGTGATCAAAGATCTTTGTGATTCTGAAAAGTGAGAATGGAGGGACAAAAGAGAAGAGATTGAATGCTAGAAGGGATAACGAGAGGTCTTATAAGTTAATCTTATTGTTAATGTCCCTACTATATTAATGAGATACGTATTTACTCATTCAAATAAAGCAACCACAGAATAATATCCAGGTTACGACATCAGCATTTCACAGGATTTAGAACACTTGGAGCAGAACGTAAATCCTGTTTGCTGCAGGATGTTAGGGCTTTGTCTATTATATTTCATAATGCACAAACTGCCACTGTTAGACACGCTCTCCTTCTTGGAGAACTGATGCCAAAATCATGCAATGGGATTGCCAGCAGCCTATTTTATGGGAACTTACCCATCAAAAAAAGTCCTGCTGCGATGCAATATACTAACAAGTAAACAAGCAAACAAACAAAACTGCTCACCTCTGTCACATGCATTTCTTTTCTGCTTTGCCCTGGGTCTTGGCAACAGTTAATCCAGAAGGAAGACCTGACATAGTGCATGAAATGGAGACAGTACCATTTCAAAAAGTCCCAACAAGGCTCTCTTACATCTTTGCTCTTTTAGCCAACACCAAGAGTGCCACTCATCCAACATAGACTACACACTTGATTTTTACCTGCTTTTAAGGACCTGGGCTGCTTGACTGAATTTTATCATGCTTTTTGGTTTTTTTGCAATGCTGACTGAAATAACAGGTGTTCATTCAGTGCTGGTTTGAACATCCCATCACTGCAAAGATAGGTCTTTCATTCTGCTTTAAAAGTAGTCATGTTGATATTTGAAAATTCAGTAATCTTAATGGCAGCACTGATGAAGTAACAGGACTAACACCACAAAGAGTAAATGTGGAATGAGTGTAAGCTATTACCGCACCAATGTCAATAGGGTTACATTAGCCCACAAATGCAACTGCATTCACACAATTTGTGACATTCAGGCATGTCTTGGATGTCAGTGTGCTCTGCTTGACTGTTTTTCAGTCACCATTTGATGGTGAGAATAACATAGATCTGCTTGCTTCTCAGGAGTACTAGGCAGCTCGATTTTCTGACTTTCTGAAACAGCAAAAACAACACAGACAGAGAGCCTGATTCACAGTGTCTGAGCACTCAGGTTCACATGGACTTGTTACAGAAATGCTGCTGGTGCTATCAGAAAAAATCAGGCCCCTGGGCACTCTGGTCCTCATTAGAAATGAGAAAAGATGGTTTCTAGCTAAAGAAAAAAACAGTCTCATCTAGGATTCTCTGCAGCTCTCTCCAGCTCTGAAGCTGACAAAGTAAGCCCCACTGGATTTAACTTCAAATGCTTGTAATTTTGCATAATTGGGAAGCGTCAGAGTAACATTTTTTATGCATCTTTGCATATGATCAAAAGCAGGATTGTCACAAAACCAGATGAGACACACAGCATGTCCCAGACCCTTGGTGAAATCTGGTCGCTAAAGCATTCAGTTGCTGCAAGCAACCCTTGAGGAGGATGCCCTTTATGAATACCTCTAACTATTTTGGGCCCTCTCAAATGAAAGAAGAGTTTAATTAGCAACTTGTTAAAGAAAGTTACAAAAAACCTGATGTAAAGCACACATAATTTTCCATCAAACTCTGTAGAAATAAGACATTTCTAAATTTGGGCCCCATAGCTAATCCCAGAAGCTCCCATGGGTCTTCTTCATAAAACCTGATTTCACTTATGCTGGCAATATGGTAGGGTCTCAGTATAGATAAGCTCTCACCCAATAACAGCTCAAATGTCAGGAAAGACATCCCAGGTGTAATTATTAGCGAACAGGAAACATCACAGAAGAGAAAAAAAATCATGCTGCTTTTCCTATCAACTCTGCAATAACAAGATGACTGTCCAGTTTCTCCCATCCCTTTTCAGTTATTCTCCCATGCTTTTTATTTAATTTCTTTCCCTCTGTCACATTCCCTTGCCCACTCAGACTCTTCCAGCCTCTGAGAGTTTTTAGGGAGCACCTAGACCTTCTCATCTGCCAGTGACCCTACTGAGCCTCCTCCAAATTCTCCCATGCTTCCTGGTGAGCCCTGTCTCCTCTTTCATCAGCTGCTTGCAAATCCTGCCCCAGTCTTACAGCACTGGAAAGAAATGCAACCCGATAGCATTAATAAATGATAGCTAGTCCCTCCTCTCCCTTTCATCTCCTCTTCTCTGGCCGTAAGCAATCCGCCTACTGCTGAGGCAACGAGTAAGCACTCGCCTAGGTCAGGCCGTGCTGCTGGCATGTCAAGGCCCAGGGCTGACTCCAGCCCAGGTCGCCATCTAAGCAGGTTGGTGATCAAGATGTTGCTGTCCTCAGCTGCTCCAGCCTCCTGCCAGCTTTCTGGGTGAAGAAGACTACCTGATGGGTCCAGCCTGAGAGACAAGAGCTCTTATGCAGCCAAGCAGTTCCTGGGGAATGCCTCCACCAGGGGGGCTTCCCCAGCAGCCTGACACATCATCAGAGCTTGAGGCACCACCACATTTTGTCTGGGGCCTGCAGACAGCTCATGCCTCTGTCACAGCCTCCAAGAAATCACCTGCCGCTCCCTGGTCCTTCCCTGCTTGGTGCCCAAGGCTCTTCTCATGAAAACCCAGTAGCTAAGAAAACAGGTAATGACAAGATAGGGAAAAAGAATAACTATATTTTGAGAAAAAATTATGAGCTATTCTTCTCATCCAGAACTTCCCCATCTCAGACATGAGAAAAGCACCAGTTACACCGTTCCAGCAGACTCCCTAAGCCTCAGCAAGTGCTGGGTGCAACAGACACCATATGGCCCTGTTGTTTCCTGACCTGCTTACAAGGGCTGGAGGGAACCTTTAATCCCAATGTCCTTTCGGTGTAGGGTCACATTTCTCACAGCAAAGGAAGTCCCTTCTCCTCCCCAGTCTGACAAGATGTAGCGCTGAACTCAAATTGATTGGTAGAAGCAGGATCTGGGGAGACATTAGTGCTTGTGAACCTGAGACAGAAGACTAAATCCCTATTGAAATCCCAACTGCTTCAACACCACAAACAAGGCAGGAGCCACAGCAGAGCACATTTGCTCAGTGACCTAATGTGCAGGCTTTAATTGGGACCTGTGAGACATCAGAATGCAATTATAGTCAGAGGCAATACAGGACAGCATCTCAGTAGCCTGTATTTTCTCCTTTAGTAGCTCACTCCAATCCACTCAGTTTTTAAATCAAAAGGATGTTTTCTAACCGATGGTGCTGCAAACCACAAGCTGAGAAAACAAGCCAGGTTATTTTTTGCTCTTTTAAAAAAAAAAAAACCACCACCACCCATCAGGGATCTTGCCCAATGGTCAAAACTGCCCAGCTGCTCATTTGTGTGCACAGCTGTATACAATTTGTATGGAGCTGTACAGCTATAGGAGCAGAAGGAACAGAGCAAAACCAAGTTGCCGCAACCAGCAACATGAAAAAGATTCTTTTTTACCACTCAACTTCCCAGTAATTAAGGTAGCTTTCTCCCAGTTTTCTGAGCAATTGAACCACCCGGGAAGAATCAACCCTGACATATTTTCAACCTATGTTTTTGTTTGCTCAGAGAGGAGCAATTTTTAGTTCACTTGTACAAGCATTCACAACAGGCCTGGATTATCAAAGAGCGAGCTTTAGCCAAATCAGGAGGAAGAAAAAGGCAATGCCCGTGTAATGAACTGCTCCTAAACAAGATCAAATACACATAAGGAGATTTTGAACCGCTGCTGGAAGTTCCACCAACAAACACACAAAATGAAATATATACAGTAGATTATTTATTGCTATTTCTTCACTCAACTCTAAGAGCTTCTGCCAGAAATACAGTTCCCGTGCATGGAACAGAAACCGCAGAGGCCCGCCTAAGGCTACTCAGCACGCAGATGTGGTCCAAGCTTACTGAATGCTGCTGGTTTCAATTAGGGATCAGAGCTGGTGCTTTAATTCCATCTTACAAAAAAAAGGTCTCTCTGAAAAGGCGCAGCGTATGCACAGTACTCCCTGTGCAGGAAATAAAAGCCTTACATAGGAATTTAGTAATTAGCAGATCAGACCATTGGTTCATCCCATCAAATAATCTACCTTCAACCAGTGGCCAAAATCTAATGTTTAAAAGGCAACATCTAATGTTTAAAAGAAAACAACCTTCAAAAGTACCTTTAGCTCTGTCACTTTAGAGATGAGAGAAAAAAACCCATCCTCATGACCTATGCAAACAGTCAGTTTATGCCCTGCAGTGCAAATTGTGATTACTTTTACCAGGCATAGTTGCAAATGTTACTATTAGTCATAAAATTATCCAACCCTTTAAAAAAAATTTTTGAAGTGCAGCCACTCCACTTGCATCATTAGCTCCTACTGCACTAAATTAACTATGCTGAAATTACCCAGCACATACACAATAAAGTTATTGTACAAATAATGCTTTGTAACTTAATGGCAGAACTTCCTTATGCTACAGTACAGAAGGAAATCAAGAGACTTATTTCATTTCTAGAGCTACTTTGGATTCTGCTGTAGGACCAGCTTCAACAGTCCTCTCTTCAAGGAGAGGAAAAAGGGAAAGGGAAAGGGAAAATGGAAAAGGGAAAAGGGAAAAGGGAAAAGGGAAAAGGGAAAAGGGAAAAGGGAAAAGGGAAAAGAGACATAAGTATCCTACACAAGTAAATCCTGTCGTAAGTAAATCTCTTCTGCCCCAGGCACCTTTGTTGTTTCTTCCCTTTGGTCCTTCTCAGACCTCATGATATCCCTGAGCACTGAGGAACATAGAGTTAGCTGCTCTACTCCAGAGAGAGATGTATCTGGGTTCAAGGAACATAAGAGCTCAGTTATGCCTTTTTATGTTCTCTCCATTTTTAAAACAAAGATGCTCTGGAACACATTGGCTTCGACCCAGTGGGAACCCTTCCACTGGCTTCTGTGAGCTTAAATCCAGTCCTTGGCCATCATTCCACTTACATTTTCATTAGCTGCAGCAAGGCAGACAGCTTTGTTGCTTAGCCAGTTTTTACTACGATGACTTGTGAGTAACTCCTGGGTGCTCACCCTCCTGAGAAGCCCCTTGTGTGTAGTTTTTGAAAAAGGTTTGCTTAGATTTTTCTGTTTCAGGTAAATGGTGTCTGGTTTCACTGTGGCCTTTCCAGACAACTCCTGTAACTCTGTTATGCAAATGAAGGATGTATTGGTTTGACCATATCAAATCTCATACTAGTCTGATTTTAATTATCTCCTTATGGCCTGGTTTTGATCTCAGAAATGCCATGGTAAATGGTAAATCTGGAGTAATTCCTCTGAGGAGCAGAGTTTTGAGAACAGCATTTGGCCCCTTCGGTGAGGTTCTGACCTTCTTTCACATTCTTGTAATCAGTAAAGAGCCATGAGAGCAGCTCTGGGCACACCCAGACTGTCAGGGCCCAGCTTTCCAACCCTGGTGTCCCAAATCGAGAAGTTCATCCATGTCAAACAGGCCACATTTTCAGTCATGACCTTGCTGTGGCATCCTATGCTTACCTCCTGTGGGGATAAGACCAGCTTGCCTGAAGTCAGTCTGTGGGGAAACCCAAGTATTTCAGCCTGGCTTGACAACAGTATGAAGAACGGGAGGGTAGAGGGTGTCTCACTGCAGAGTAGCTGAAGCCGGGTGCATCCAAAGGGTGTTACACCTCCCAGGTTCAGTTCAGCACTAGCACAGACATGAGGTTCACCCGCTCAAATCAGAGCTGTGTATGGCCCACAGACTTACAGGATCCACGAGTGGCTCCCTGCATTTTCCTGTCCTTGCAGTTCATGACGCTACCAAATGTTGTTGCTACGTGGACATCCTCCTGCTACTCACTGCTGTCTTCATACAGGTATTGAAACAGCATGGGCTGCTTGACTGTTACCACGTTCTTTTGCACCACAAACAGCCTGGCTGAGGTACAGGCCTGCTGAAGGTCTGGAAACTACACCATTGGGCATTTGGCCACTCATATAGGAAATACACTTGTACAAACATGCTTGCAGACAGTTCCTCACCAGCTCCCCATACTAAAGGGTTGCCAGGGGTTAGTTCATCAGCCTCAGAGATGGTGTTGACCTGCTGGCTCTGACTATCCCCACCCAGCTGCCGCAGTCCTGGTCTTTTCCATTACCTACAAATCCTGACTGCTCTGCAGTTGTTTCCTTGGATTGCTTATCTGTAACCCTAATTGTAACTTGTGCTCTATTTCCCATTAACCCCTAGCCTCCCTGTGTCTTGTTCTCTTTGAAACTCTGCCAGGAGACACAGTTTGAGCATGGCAGCCTTCTCCGTGACTTCCCTATTAATGTTGCTAGCCATTTTACTTGTTTGAGACCTGTATCACCTGCAGCCTTTTCTCTCAGACCATACAACTCCAACAGTGTCAGACTGAAGCATGCAAATACAGGTCTCATTCAAAATAATCAGCACTGAAATAATCAGCTGCAGTAAGCTGCATCTCGCTCTACTTGAGGTCAACAGGATTTTTGCCACTGATCTCCAGAGTAAAACCATTTGGCTTATACTTTTTTTTGCTCAAGGATATGCATAGGTGCCTGGAAATGCATCAGTATTATGGTTTACACTGGCACTCAGTCCAGCTGTAACCCTTTTTCATGCTACAGCCCAGCCTCTAACCTATACTGAGTCCTTGATTACCTTGTCTCTTACTATGCCATTTCCAGAAACCTTAGCAAAGTACACAGGATTGTTACCTGAGTTCCTGCAGATCTTTGCCCAGCAGTGCTGTGGCACATGTAAGGATTTGCTCAGGCCAGTTATATGGTAGAGTACCTCAGAGTTACTGTTGCTTGCTGCCACTAACAGCCCCTAGCTGTATCAGCAGTTTTCTATGAATTGGTACAAAGCCAAGAAGTCTGGATGACCTGACAGAGCCAGCATCTGCCCTTGGATTGAGTAGATGGATGAAAACCATGTGCATGTGGCCAACAGAAAGTGTCCTAACTGTAGCACTGCCCAGGTGATTATGTGTGACAAGAGTAGCTCAACTTCATGTGAAGCTGACCAGGAGGCAGCTCTGTCCAACACAAGTTGGGTGGGAACAGTGGCTGAACCAAACTGGGGACTGGATAAGAGCAGATGACAGTGGTCTTGTGGGAACAAGGTCCATCATTCACTTCTGAGTTATTAGGAGACCTAGGTAGGTCTTGGAGACCAGCAGCAACTCACCCTGATCCAGGGGTTTGTCTGGGATCTGAACTCATCTCCTTATTTTCCCTTTTTCCACCCATCCTCAGCTAGTGTTACTCTCTTCACATCCAGTTCCCCTGGCCATGAACTCTCAGTTTCCTTTCTGCAGCACCTCCAGCACCAGAATGAAAGGCAGAGGGGTTTTGATGTTGTGCATTTTGCAAGCACCCCTGCTTCTTCTTATGCTTAAAGCTGAATCTCTCAGGTGAGGCAAAGAACATCCATGAACTAGAGCTGTGATAAGGCTGAAAAGCTCCCTGTGACACCCTGCTCTTGGGAGCCAGTACAGCTTTCCCCAGCAAGTAGAGAGGCAGCACACAGTAACTGACATCAACTTCCCATACAGACCTTTGCATCCAAGCCTTCCAGCAGGACAGCTACCAACTCAGGAACTGACGGGCTATGCTAGGATGGGAAATTTGGCAAACACCACAGATTATGTGGCCTGTCAAGGAGACTCTTTGCATGAGTTTCCTTCAGATGTGGAGAAGGCAGACCTGGTATTCTCAAGAGTGTCAGTGAGGCAGAAGGACAGAATTCAGTTGTGAAAGGTTATAGAGAAAAACAGCGAGAATTCATCACAGGGTTCAAATTTCAAGATCCCTACAGACTGCCTTCATGCAGTTTGTGTGCTCTGTTAACTTCTAAGAAGGTCCTGCAGTGACTGGACAACTAGTAATAATATCCGTTCACAGAATCACAGAATGGTAGGGGTTGGAAGGGACCTCTAGAGATCATCCAGTCCAACTTTCCCTGCTAAATCAGGTCACACAGGAGTTACCTTGGCTATAAAGAACACAAAAAAGACTCTGAAATTAAGAACAATTTCTCATAATATTATTTTTTTTTAAACAGCAGTATTATTTTCATCTTAGTGAGCTAGAAGTGACAACTCTTTGCTCTAAGATCACTGCCTTCTGAGATACAAGTTTCTTTGTGTTTTCTTTATGAAAGTGCCCAACACCTTCAGGTACTTGAATACCTGCCAACATTTGAAAACTAAAGCAACAGCTGGGTAAGAGAAACAGGAAGATCTTGCAGCTTTGATTAAGCAAAATGAGATTAAGAAAGCCTTTGTAAAACAACTGAAGAACAGGATACTGAAAGGAACATGGATACACTGTGATTAACTACAGCCTCTAAATATACACACGCTTCCGGCTATAGTTTTGGTCTGCAGAGGGGCCTACGTGGTGCAGAAAGACTCAAGGTGGGAAGTGCAAGGTAGGCCAAGGGGAGGAAAAGCCACATGAAAGTCCCAAGTGAGTTGCAACAGGCAGCTGAGTGGGCCACAAAGATAATGACCAATGACTGTATATTGCCAATACATTGCCTGTGTTCTGCTGTGCATTCCTTAGGGAGACAGGGGCTGCCGCCCCTTTCCAGCTCTGCTACTTCAGCCAAGTTATCTCACTGCAGCTAAAAAGCACCTCGTGCTGCAAAACAGGCAAATGCATTGATAGCCACGTACATAGTGGAAAAAGGCAAGACTAGAGAAAGTGGCCTGTGCAGAAGAAGAGGAGAAGAAGCAGGTGGAAACAGCAGAGCTGACCAACCACTGGTCTGCATTCAGATGCATTGGCAACTGCTTGGTGAGGAGCTGGTGTGGGCAGGTGTCACAATTTGAAATGGAAACGTGTGGCTGCAACCCTAGAAAGGAAACTTGCAAGTCTTACAGCCATGTCATGTCTTATTTATTCCAGGATCTGACCTACCACATTTGTGAACCTTGCTCTCAACATTAAAGGCCTGCAGAAGGGAAAAACACTGTAATATACAGCAAGCTGTACAGTCCCAAAGCTTGGCAGGAGAAAGCAAGACTTTTAAGGTCAGGAACACATGCAGGGGAACACTATGAAAGAGCACTAAGTAGGTGAGGTCAGGAACATGCAGGCACTGGCATGCTAGGGTGGACAGGTATGCATGAAGAGGAGGGAATACATGGAGAGCACATCTACACGCCCAGAGAGAGAGAGGAGCGTGAAGCTGTGAGATGAAATGGGTGGATAGCCTCAGAGATGAAGGAGATGGAGCCTTTCAGATCAGTCCACATTCCTTAAAGGGATGGTTTGCAGAGTTTTTCGTTGGGTGTGCCTCCATGCATGTGCAGGTGGGGAAGCCAGGAGATGAGGAAAACTGGTGTGGCAGCACACAGGAGGGAGCAGGAGCTGCAAGCAGTGACACACACGTTGGTGTTTTCCAGGTGCTGCTGACTTCCCCTGGGCTGGGACTGGGTACAGAAATTGCAGCACACATTTGTGAGGTGCCTACATACGTACAATGATTCCTTAAGGATGCTTTTATGCAGAAGATAGCAGCATCTATTAGACAAATACTATTTACTGATGTCTCTCATCTGTGTTGCTTTCACTGTATGAGTATCCTACACAGAGAGGATCCTTGTCTATCACTATGCATGAGGGAAAACAAGAGAGACCCTGTGTTGACAAGGAACCAGCACTGGAGAGAAAGCTCATTTAACAGTGCCCAAAACCACTTGTTCCTCTAGTTGATGGCAAGCACAGAACACAGTTTTCATTACTCAGGGTATTCTAACACAGCATCTAAGTCTGTGATCTCATGAATCCTAGGCTAACATTAACCCTAGTGTTAAAATGTTAGGGTATAACGTAATGAAGTGTCCCACACCCTGCTCTCTACAAAGGAAACTACTGCAGCCTGCAAGGCTTTTATGCAGAATAATAAGGCTGGTGTGGAAGGCGTGCCTCTGATCTATGTACCCATGCACTGAGCATTGTCAGCAAGTTGGTTAAGAGCAGCTGCACACTGCTAAGCTGTGAAACCACTCACCTCCTGCTCACATTGTGGCATCCTCAGGCACAGAGAGAGGAAGGAAGAGCTAATACTAGAGGGTTTGTTACAGATCAACTCTATGCAGGCCACCTAGGGATAACAAAGTGCATGAAAATGGCAGTTGTCTGCCATGCCAAGTTGCTTAGCATCAAACTCCCTGGCCACCTGAAACAACATAAAGTGCAAGTGCTGCAATTCTTCTGTTGGGAGATAATAATTCTTAATCTGGAGCAAACAGGTTTGGTTAGAGGTGCTCAGCAAACACGAGAGGCCTTCAGAGCACAGGACACTCAAAAGGCACTACCATGAGACCATCTCAGCACACAATGCAAGATCAGGTTAGACTTTTGTTTTCTTGGGATATACAATTGCTAGTTTTTAGACTCTGGGCTGATTCGGTAGTCCTTGGCGCACACAGACATGCTCTATATATGGAAAACGCTACATGTGGGAATGCCTTTGGAACCTGAGATACACACACTTGCAGAGAATAAAGTTATAACCATGTCTTTACAAAGCTACAGAGCCAGATTGTACTATCACATGTATTTTAAGTAGCAATATTTTTAAAAAATCAGTATTATTTACAGAGGAACGTAAAGAAATGCACAGAGGGATTTGTACTCTTTCATTTAAGCCACACAGGGAGATGACAAATCCCAAGAACCCACCAGACATCGCTGGGAAAATCCAAAAGTGTGAAAGAAGAATCCCAGCCTCCAAACACAGCGTCTGTACAAACATATCTCCTACATTCATGAGAAAAAGCACCAATGCTACACACCTCTGCCTTGTCCTCAGAGCAGAGTAGCTCTGCTGGAACAGTCAAGGTGGCCAGGGCTGGACAAGGGCTGTCCTTAATGTTTGCTACCAGCAAACCAGTGGCTCAAATCCCCTCCAACCTCCCCATGTTCTGGGAGACTCCTTGAGCACAGCTCAGTTCAAAGACTAGCCCAGTATCCTTCACCTAACCTGTCCTCCCTCCAGCGGCCTCTACCCAAGCAATGTATAAAGCCCCACTCTCCTGAAAAAAACTTTCCAGCAATTAAAGCCTTATGTCTTTGAACCACATCACTCGGCAACTGAAAAATACACTCAGATCTAACACCATGGGATATGGGGGTCCTGTGAAGCCTGGTAATGAACCAGCCTGGGAAAACAGCAGCAGGTCACTTCACTTGAATCACTCCAAGCCAAGAATTATAAGCAGACTTCAGATCTGCAGAGCCCAAGAAAGGCATCTCTGTGGGCTTTAGCAGCTTCACTTTGTGAAGAGATCTCAGCAGACCTTGCAAATGCCCAGGTCTACAGAAGGGAGGCATCAGAGTATTGCAGCGATGGATACTGAACAGACTGGCTGCAGAAGTAAATTTAGTACGGGGACACAGAGGCACCCTCCAAGTCATACTCTGGCTATTCTCCCTTTGTCAAAGTGCTGGCAATGCATGTTGTTCCGGCTTCAGGGGAGCATCAGCCCCTTCCTAATGCTTCCTCTAGGGCAGCAGGTAAGCCTCCGTGCTGCACAGCACCTAAAGCACTTACTGCCATGCAGCAACTTCCCAGCAACTTTGCAGGGCCCTGGGCAAGGATGTTGCTAGCCTGCCTGGCACAGACTGAGGAACCCAGTGCTGCAGCGGGAAGACAGACTTTTCCTGTGTAAGCCCAGGCAGCAAAGGCAGGCCATTTCAAGTGGCTGGCTGGTTAGAAATCGGTATTTTTGCCAGTAAACATCAGAACAAGAGTTCAGTGAGGTGAAGAGAACATGGAAGAACAATTTCCCCCCCTCCTCGGTAAACGATGATTATTCAGAGCAAGGAGGTCCCTCTCATTGTTACCAGCAAGTGCAGGAAAAAGCCACTTTTCCATCACAGAACAGCATTCAGCTGGGAAAAGACAAGTCCATCCTCTCAGGCTTGAAAGCTGAAGTGGCACAACTGGCTTTAGTTCGCAGCTCCAGCAGTGCCAGTGCCCTGCAGCATAACTCCAGCCTCAACCCCTCCTGTGTTCCCAGTGCCAGCACAGACAGCCAGGACCTGCCAGGAGTGCAGGGCGCCAGCATCAGAAAGAAGTCTCGTACTAAGAGGACTAGTTAAATTTGTATGAAGGGAAAGAGCAGGACACGGCTGCCTCCTCCTCCAGCCTCTCAATAAATCTGCAACTGGTGGTACTTTCTTTGCCTTGATGAGTTTCAGGCAAATAAATCCTTCCCAGCAAAAACAGTAGCCCTGAGCTGGTCTGATGTAGAGTGCAATTCCTCTTGCAGCTGCAGGAAGCATATTTTCCCATATATTTAAAATTTTGCCTTTATTTACCCATACTAAAAGTACCTTGATGGCCTTCACATAGACCTAACTCCACCTCTGTCAAGGAAAAGGAAAGGGAAGCCAAGGACTCAGGTGGAAGTTTTGATTCCTTTACTACACTGGCATGAAAACCACAGAGCAGTGCTCACAAGAAGGAGGCACCTGTGCAAGGAGTTGAGACAGAAGCAGAGGCAGACCCTGCCAGTACTGCACCATCTCCAGTTCCTGGAACTCTCTCCTTTCTGTACACCTAATGTAATGAGAGCTGGCAGAGGGCTAGCACGTGTCCTCTGTACGGTCCTCCACGTGTAACTGGAGAGGCCACTTTCCAAATTGTCCAAGAAGGCCAATGGCATCCTGGGGTGCATGAAGAAGAGTGTGGCCAGCAGGTCAAGGGAAATTCCCCTCTATTCTGGATGGATAAGGACTCATCTGGAGCGCTATGTCCAACTCTGGGCACTCCAGCTCAAGAGAGATGAAGAACTTCTGGAGAGCAGAGGACTCCAAAGACGACAAGGGGACTGGAGCATCTGTCTTATGAGGAAAGGCTGAGAGACTTGGGGCTGTTCACCCTGGAGAATAGATGACCAAGGAGGGACCTTATGAATGCCTATAAATACCTAAAGGGTGAGTGTTGAGAGGACGGGGTGAGTTGTTTTTCTGTAGTGCCCAGCAACAGGACAAGAGGTAACGGGCACAAGCTGGAACACAAAAAGTTCCACTTGAAGAAGAGGAGAAACTTTTTTCCTGTTCAGATGAGGGAGCCCTGGCACAGGCTGCCCAGCGAGGGTGTCGAGTCTCCTCTGGAGGTTTTCAAAACCCAATTGGATTGTTCTTGTGCAACCTGATCGAGGTGAACCTGCTTTAGAAGTGGGATGTTCTCACTGTGAGGGTGACGGAGCAGTGGAACAGGCCACCCAGAGGGGTTGTGGAGTCTCCTTCCTTGGAGGTCTTCAAGACCCGCCTGGACATTTTCCTATGCAACCTCATCTAGGTGAACCTGCTTCTGCAGGGGGGTTGGGCTGGATGATCTCTAAAGGTCCCTTCCAACCCCTACCGTTCTATGATTCTATGTTGGATTAGGTAATCTCTAAAGGTACCTTCCAACCCCTACCATTCTGTGTTTCTCTGTGATTCTCTGAGTGCCTAAGACACACCTAGTGCAGCCATCTCAGTTGCTCTCATTTCTTTGCTCTTCACAGGAAAAACTGAATTTCACCTCTCTTTCAGCAGCAACAATTGTCAGGCAGACCACAAATGTGCCTTTCTGGTTCTTCTTGCAATTGGCCCAGCTTTCTCCACAAGCAGTGACCATCAACCCTTGCTGGGAAAAAAAAAATCCCAACGCAAACCTGCTTTCTGTTTAGTCTGAGCTTCATTAGGCTGTCGGGAGGCTTGTTTTGCTTCACCACACCCACAGTGCCCCTCAGACTGCCTCCTCCTGAGCTGTCATGACCGATAAAGCACACGGCTCTGCAATTCTCCCTGCGACGGCCACGATTTGCCGTTATGCTGTGCTTGCACATACTGCAGACGGGTCTTTTCAATGGGCACAGATAAAAGCAGAATAGGGCTTAGGGACCTGGTCTCCCTCTCTGCGCATCTTTCTGCTCGTTTCTTGCCCCAGGCTGTGCAATTCAGGCAAGTGCAATGAACGGGAAAGGTCAGAGGTGAGACTTGTATTGTGGAGGCCCAGACAAGTTCCTATTGCTGTGTTACACGTGCCAGCAAAAGACGTGCCAGCAAAAGCTGATTCTCGGAAGACAAGGTAGCAGCATGCCTAGGGCAGCCAGACCTGCAGGACTATACCAGCAGGGCAGGCTGGGTCCAGCAGAACAGTCAGTAATGAAACAACAGGCTTTCCCCTTGCACTTAGGTCACTTAGAGCCCAGTTAATGCTTTTGCTTTCATGGACATGAAGTATTTCAAAAGGATAGATAACAATTATCATCGACATCTTTGCTGTACAGCCCAATTGGGGCACAGGCTGCTGAAGCAGCTTGTTCTGAAGTCCCAGCTGCTCAGCAGCAGAGACTGGGAAGGTATGCATACTCACTCCTCCAACTTTGTGCTGCAACCACCAGACCACAGCCCCTCCCGGAGCCCTTCCTGCTGGGAGACCACTCTCTCATACATAGAGAACAAGTGCTCATTTAGGATGGGCAGCTACTGAGGACAGTGGAATCTTCAGCAACTTGTTCTGGCAGGGTCAAAGTCATGAATAGACACTGCAACAGCCAAAGCCCACATCTACCCAGAAAACCTCTCCAAAAGCAGGGAGATGCCTGCAGCTCTGAAGACATTTGGGGGCAAGAATTGTATTCCCTGACTAAGGGAGACTGTGGAGGAAATATAGCTCTGAGAATCAGAATTTCCTACCATGTCCCAAGACCACCCTGGGAAGGCCCTGCTCTCCCCACTGCTTCAGCATCCCTCCAAGAACCCCCCAGCACAGCATCCCCATCCCTCACAGCAAGACCCCTGAGAAGTCAGCAGATACGCTGGGTGCTCTACATGGAGAGATATAGGCCTATTTTCTTCTCCCCCTCACCAGACTCCTCTGGGTCAGACACAGTGTTTGGCAAGAGAAGAGCTCCCTGCTAATTTTAGCCTCCAGCTCTCCACCCAGGCAGCAGCAGCTCAACCACTATGGAAAGCTGGGCAGCACCGAGGTGAGGGCTGGGAGACGCTGCCTTCAAAGGGCCCACATGTTGCCAGCTAAGTATAAACTCATGGTGGGCAGGGGGAGACACACAAGCTCGGGCTGAAGCAACTCCTTCACCCACTGCCCACGGATAGAAGGACAAATTGCAGCTCCCAAGAGGATCTGCTCCTGGGCAGTGCTCACAGGACTCATTTTCTGCCCAGAGGGATAATTTAGGCTGCAAGCTCGCAATAGGATACCATCTGTTTTGCATATTTTTGGACAAATCTGGAGCTGGTGCATCTCAGACCCCGGTACACCATAACCAAGTGAAGGCTGCTCATACGAGAGCCTGGTCTAGCTCCGTCCCATAGTGGCCTCTTCTCCACCATGCTGCCTACTACAGAACAGTGACATGGGGCAGGATGCCCTCACTGCTGAGGCTGACAGTTGTAATGACAGTCTCAGCTGTAGGAGTCGGTGCTGCAGGTGGAAGCCAAAAGGGACAAGTTTGCCCCCGTGGCTCCATGCAAACTGGTACTTATTCCAGCAAATAACATCTGTCCCTCTGTGTAAGAGAAAACCCTCAAAAGGGCCTGGAAAGAAAGACAGAAAGGGAGCCCCAAGGGTTATGAAAGGGGCAGAGGTAGCATGAACCCCAGCAAGCCAGAGAGTTTCTGGATTAAATGCTACCCGGCCACGGACCATAGGACCATAGGACTATGCACAAATCAAGCATCTTTTCTTTAATTTGCACTAGAGAAAAAGGACTTGATATCCTTTGTCAGCAAAGGGAGACATGAAAAATTCCTGACTACATTAGTCCTTGTTCTACAGAAACAACTGGCAAAGTGCTGAGCATTTGCTAGACACCCAGGACAAAACAGGTAACCACACTCTGCAAATCAAGCAGAGCAGCTGCAGCACTGAGCACAATGCTCTACACAGGGAAACCAGATGTCTTGGCAGACACAGACTACTGTAAAAAGCCACTGTGGTACTAATTTTCAAGGCACCAAACACCCTTATGACACCAAATACATTCTTAACCATCTCAGCAGAGCTGCTTGCGGTCCCCAACAGCTTTCATAGTTCTTATGTCTGCATTTTCCTCCACTTGTTTTAAAACTCTGAGTCAGCAACATACTCTGTGCCCTTCCAGCCTCTCTGCTTCATATAAATCTCAAGTATTTGCTTCTAATTTAGTCTTCAGTTCCTTCCACTTTACAACTTTTTAGAGGCCATTGGCATTTTCTGATCACTGTGCTCCGACACTCCTCTCACTATGTCCTCTTTTTAGCTGCCTATTACTTTTGTTCAAAACCTCCAATATCCCTGTTTCTAAATGCTGCCTCTTCTCTCCTTGTCTTGTCTTTCACTTTTACTTCTTCCTCTACTTTCACATGAGCTGCAAGACTTGCTAAAATATTTCTTTCTCCTCCTTGATGTGCCTATGTCAGATACCCAATTCAAACTCAGAGTTAGAAGAAAAAGAAGAAAACAAAATTTACCAAGGAACTAAGTTCAGGGGAAGACCTTAATGCTTAACTAATGCTATTTGGGAAGCATGGGGCTGTGGGACAAAGCACTCAGAACACAGTACTGGAAGACCCAGAGTTAATTGGCAAAGCAATTACAATTTGCAAAGCAAAGGAAATCAACCACACGGCTGGAGCTAATGGAATGCAGACAGTGATGAGACAGTACAGACAAACTGAAATAATACTAGCCAGGACAAGGCAGAGGGACAGCAGGAGTTCAAAGAGGGAGTGCATCCTTCCCTGCTCCACCAGCACATGTGAAAGACCCTCTTCCCCACTGAAGCAAGTGGTGCAAATCACCTGCACGCAATGGCGGCATATTCAGAGGATTCAGAAGTGCAGAGCGCAACTATGGGGCAGCAGCAGCATTAGCATCAGCAGGACTTCTTCTGAGGAGCACCAGGGGTGAAGATAAAAGCTCAGCAAGAGGGCAAAGGAACATGAAAGGCAGAAGCATTTACTAGCTACAGACTAGGTGCTGGTAGGCAGCATCATACCAGCAACAGAGAAACTGCCGATGGATGGAAAGGCATTGTCAGGAAAAGCAAATTAAAATCAAGCTGAAAGCTGATATCTTTGCTCCAATGCTGGAGCAAGTGAAGAACAGTGATAAGTAAATACACAAGATTGGCTACAGCCAGTACCTATGGGGGAAAGAAAAAAACCAGTTACCAAGGTTAAAGTCTTTCAAACCCTGGTCTCACGATTCCCTGAGGAAGCAGGAGACCAAAGCACCAGAGACAGAATTAGAATACACCTACCCAAGGATAAATAAGCTCCTAACATAGCACAACCCAGAGCAGTACAACTGTCCTTCAGCTCACACACGTCACAAAGCTCTTCCTGCCCTGAGGAAGCAACTGCAAAACAGATCTGGAACAGCCCCAGGAATCATTGATGAAGCTGGAGCAGCCCAGGCACCTGGGCAGAGAGGGGTGATGAACCAACCCCCACCATGCTCCTCCTCCCACAAACTTGACTGCCTAGGCCTTGAACAATTAAAAGCCTTTATAAGGAGAGTTTTACCCCTGCCTGCAAGGGGAGAGAATGATGGCTGACATCAAAGCAGTTCTGATGCATGAGGTACTCATGGATGGTACTCACGGATGCTTAGTGTGTGGAAGCAAAGCAAACATCTATAGAGAGTACAGTGGAAGGCTACCAAAATGATCAGGGGACTGAAATATCTTTCTTATGAGGAAAGGCTTCAGGACCAGGAGGGTGTGGAGTCTCCTTCCCTGGAGGCTTTCAAAACCCACCTGGATGTGTTCCTGAGCAATCTTATAGAAGTGGACCTGCTTTGGCAGGGAGGTTGGACTAGATGATCTCTAAAGGTCCCTTCCAACCCCTACCATTCTATGATCCTATGAAAATCAGTGGGAAGCAGCACAACACTTCTTGGAACAGTGAATTATATCCCACTAATTATAAATGCCTGAAAAAGCGTCCTTCAAAGCTAAAGCATCCTACAGGCACAGGGCTTAAGTTTCAGCTGAGAAACTGCAAAAGAAATGATGCAGGTGTAGTGTTTAGAGAACAAACAGTAATTCAGTGATCCACAGCTGATACTGGGTCCTGTAGGTAGGGATATCTTTCACTAGATCAGGTTGCTCAAAGCCCTATCCAACATAGACTTGAATGTTTCCGGGAATAGAGCATCCACAAGTACTCTGAGCAACCTGTTTCACTGTCTCACCATCCTCACAATCAGAGGCATTAGCCTCAGCCTGCCCTTGTGTGCTCCAGCCCCTCATCATCTCAAATGCCTGCAGATGGAACTGCTGAGCCCACAGAACAGCCAGGTGTGGAGGCTGGGCCTCTCAGTACTGATGGTAGGGTGCTGGCCAGGTGCTCCTGCAATGCCACTGCCATGGCATCATGGAAAGGAACCCTGGCACAAGGTAATGGTGCCAGGTGAGCCATGCTGGACGTGGATCCCCTTCCATTGGATCTTCTTGATTTTCAAATGGGCTCCCCTTCATGGGCTCCACACCATCAACCACCTGAGCAATGGCCATCACTACCATGTAACTGACGGTGTCCCCCATCTGACACTGCCTCCTCTTCCTCCGCATCTCCTGCAACTGTGTATCTGCCTTCCCATGCAAAAGTGGGCATGCACTTGCCTTGCAGCTGTGGGACCTCTTTCTTCTAATCTTAGGACCCGAGAGCCTCAAAGCTCAGTAAATTGGGGGCCAGTGGCCAGGGTCCCTGTATTTACAGGGCCTGGAAAAGAATACAGTGAAGTGGGTCCTGACATCAGGAGACTATTTAGCTGATGCATATGGCCAAAAAGGACTGTTCTGGGACCTGGGGAAGGCTGTGGCCTGAAAGATGCCCTACGGGAAGAGAAGGAAGGTTAGGTGTGCTAAGGGCCCTTTTCCTGGGCATCGCTCCCCCACACCATTCTGCTGCCCCTTGAGCACCTCTCCTCATGTGCCATAGGCTCCAGCCCCCTCCTCCTCCCATGCCTGAGGTCCCCTGGTGAGATGGTAGCCAGTGTTCTTAGGAGGGTCAGAGGTCTTCAGTGACCCCTCGATTCAGCTCCCCACGCTCAATAGTGGCTTTGAGGGGGTAAAGTATGTGGACATCTCGCCAGCAGGAAAGGGAGGCCCAGTCAGCCTGTGCGAGGTGTCCCAGCAGTCCATAAAATCATTGTTGATTGCCAATTGCTGCCTGGGCCCCTCTTCCCCATCCCTGCACCTGGAGTGTGGAGAGGTACCATCTTTTCTGCATAAGCCCTGAGAGAGAGGGGAGGAGAGGGCCCTGTGTCTCTCAGGCCACTGTTCCAGCACAGCGAGAGGTCAGATGCCAAGGGAGGTCTATGAGTGCTGAAGGTCATGAGGTTTCTTTCCACTTCAAGGTTCACTCTTACCCTGTTCTCTCATTTTAAGGACACTGCATTTTTTCGTGTGTGTGTCCCTAACATGGTGGATTGATCCTCTCTGGATGCCAGGTGCCCACCAAAACCCACTCTATTACTGCTCTCCTCAGATGAGATGATAGAGAAAGATAGGGAGAGAAAATATAATAAAAAGTTCATAGCTCAAGATAAGGACAAGGAGATCTCTCAGCAATTACTGTCATGGGCAAAACAGACTACTTGGGGAAACTAGTTTAATTTATTACCAATCAAATCAGGGAAAGGTAATGAAAAAAAAAATTAAACCTTAAAACCTTCCATCCACACCTTCCTTCCTTCCAAGTCTCTACCTCCTCCCCACCAGCAGCACAGAGGGATGGGCGTTAAAGTCAGTTCATCCTACATCATTCGGGCCGCTCCTTCCTCTCAGAAAGACTCCTCACACTTCCCCTGCTCCCATCTGAGGTCCCACCTACAGGAGACAGTCCTCCACAAACTGCTCCAATGTGAGTCATTCCCACAGGCTGCAGTTCTTCACAAACTGCTCCAATGTGGGTCCCTTCCACAGAGTGCAGTTCTTCAGGAACAGCCGGCTCCAGCATGGGCTTCCCACGGGATCACAGCCTCCTTCGGGCACCCACCCACTTTGACGTGGAGTCCCACCTGGGCTGCAGGTGGATCTCTGCTCCCCTGTGGCCTCCATGGCTGCAGGGAAACAGGGCCTACCTCACCATGGGCTGCACCACGGGCTGCAGGGAAACCTCCCCTCCTTCTTCACTAACCTTGGTGTCTGCAGAGTTGTTGTTCTCACATATTCTCACTCCTCTCTCTCCAGCTGCAGTTGCTCCTGCACAGTAACTTTTCCCCCTTCTTAAATATGTTAATCACAGAGGTGTTGCCATCATCACTGATGAGTTCAGCCTTGGCCAGCGGCGGGTCCCTTATAGCCATCTGGCATTGGCTCTATCAGACATAGGAGAAACTTCTATCAGCTTCTCACAGAAGCCACACCTCTAGCCCACTCCACTGCCAAAACCTAGCCACGGAAACCCAATATACCTAATAAGAAAAGGGTGACATATGACCTGGGAAAGCCTAATAATAACGTGATCATTCTTAACACCTTAGCTTGGGTGTTGTTTTGAATTTCTAACTAGATGCAACTACTCCCTCCCATTGGTATGAGAGTGCAGAGCATAATATAATTGCTGTTCACACAATTCCCTCTGAAATAGGCATGCATTGATATTTTCAAGACACAGCAATTGCAAAATGAGACTTCTTATATTTACTCCTTATGTTAGGCAGGCCATTTATTTTCAAGGTTCACGTCTGGAAATTATAGTCCAGTCAGGGTTGGTAGGAAAAATTGGTTTTGGCAGATTGTTGGTTTATTTCACATTTTTGACTAAAACCAAATAAAGCCCTTCCAATGGCCTGCTTACAACAAAACACGGGCTGTGGCAACTAATGCCGAGTGAGCCACCACAGCAGATAATTGAGGTTATTACTACAGGGTGGTCTGGACAGGATATTCTCAGCCTAGTATGAGTTTTGTTCTACAGCTTAGATGGGGTTAATAGCACCCAGACATGACTACAGCAATTTTACAGAAAACAACATTAAAAAATAGAAATAAAACTAATTTAGGAAGTGAAGCATTTACGAGAAGGGCTGGAGACATCTTAACTAGGCTCAAATGAAAGGCAGCGCTGAGGAAGCTGTCAGAGTTGCCAATATCAAATACATGAGCCAAGTCAAACAGTCCACACTAATGACATGGAAATAAGTGGCCTCTTGAAGCAAGGCAGAAACAGATTTATTTAGAATGGCGGGAGAAAATAGACACACCGTTAGTGCAGATTATCCTCCCTTCAAGAGAGCTCTACTAGGCAACCCTGCAGCCTAATGGGTGATGATGCCCATCAATTGTTTACACCAGTAAATGGAATATAATGGTATCTGAAAATGAACTACTGTTTAACATGCATGAATTTACACAATTTCAGTCAAACGTGGGCTTCCATGTAAGCCCACTTGTCCCTAACAATCTCAGGTCCAGAAGGCTAGTGGAAAAGGAAGTTAGAAAGACAAATCGTGCGTGTTATGGAAGGCCCCGTAGTCACGTCCCTGATCTGTATTCAGTGTTTTTACCTTACTGAGGAGCACTGCCTGTCAATTGCTCATATTTGGCTCAACTGGGAAAGAAAACGACCAAGAATATTTAGACTGTTTGAAATCAATATCAAGGTCACCAAGATGGAATCCAGGAAGGAAGAAAACCCCCATGGATGATGCAAAGACTTACCATTTGCATCTCTGATGGAAAACAGTGATACAGAAAAACAAGAATAGCAGAAGATGCAACACTTCTCCCACATAAAGGGTATCAGATAGACCCACAATGTAAAGTAATCAGTGACAGCTTGTTCAACTTCCAAAACCAAGGGGGATAAGAAGCCACACTGACCTCTTTTCCCCTCCAAAAATTCCCAAATGAGAAATAGTCACAGATTGCTGATATAAGTAAGCTTTAAGAAACAATAACATTGGAATTAGTGACCTTTTGAGAGGAGCACTGATGCTTGACAGGTCCACCCAACAATCTTTGGATTGTCTAAAATGATCCAGCATCTCAAAGACTAGTCCAGTCTCATTATTCCACATAGCTGATTTAAATTCCTTATTATGCCAACATGAATTATTGTTCTGAGGTGTCTTTGGTGAAGGCTGATTTACTGAACAGCAACTTTGCGCCAGACCATCTTAGCATCTCAAAGTGTAGGAGGCTCTCTCTAGATCAGGAAGGAATATCAAAGCCCTTGTGCTTTGGCATGGGAAAGTTTTCTCAAGAAAACAGAAGTACAGAGGAGCTCTGGTCAAGATCCCAGTGTATTTTGGTTTGGCTAATACTCACAGACTATGAATTTCTAATATTATGAAAAGCGTAATTATCTAAGGACCAGGTTCACATCTGTTTCCACCCAAGGCATTACATGGATCTTTCTTAAATCTCACACCATAGCTAAATAAGACAGCTTATTTCCTTTTCTGGAAAGCCCTTCTCAGCTATTACTGCTAGTCTGGAAAAAAACTCAATTCAATTGGGAAGTGACTGGAAAAAGGAATCTCAATGTGCAGGAACAAATAGCAAAGGCAAACTCAAAACACTATATATAACCCTGTCAATTCTTCAGGCTACTGTTGTAAATGCTGGAGAAAGAACCCCATCATCACTCTGTTCCCCACTGCTGTGACCTACAAGGCAATCTCTGCCTCCAGGAAAACATCCTGCCTTTTACCATATTGTGGTAATTCCAAATTGCCAGATGAAAGACAGTGTCCAGTATTTCTCCCAGCACTGCTCTTTCTTCACATCTGCCTGAACTTGCAGGCAAGGAAAGGCAGAGTCTTTGTGTTAACATACCATATGCAGAAACACACCTCCAGAAGACAATAGCATTCCTCTGCCAGCCCCACAGCGTGGAGGAGATGCAAATAAGGGCAATACTCTGTGAGATCCGAGTCATCCTAATCCAGTCTGACTCAGGACATGAAGGTGTGGTGCAAGAATACAGGCTGTGTTGGCACACCACTAAATGTGTCACAGGTAAAGCGTATATAAACGGATGGCACAAGAGTTTGTTTATAGTGTTAACATGTAATCTTTGCAAATAATTTGGGCATCTTCTGAGGCCAGACTGTGGGACAGGTTCCTAGAAAACAAACACTTGTAGCTCTCAGTGCATAGGGACCCTCTGTGCTACTCCACAAAAAGGTTATTTGAGAGTCAAATCTTTACCCGACTTAATGTCAAGAGGTGAGAAAAGTCAGGTTCACAGATTATCTGCAGTACCTGCCCTAGCAGCAGTGAAGGTTCGAACAAGTATGGCTTAGCTAGCATGAGGTCCAGGCATCCCCTGGCTGCTGTGCCAATGAGCCTCAGAACCAAGCTAGAGTACCATGCAAAATGCTCTCAGCGGCCCTGGCTTCTCCGCTGAGTCTATGACAGTCATCTGTGCTGTCATTATGGCCTGGGGACATTGACTGGCTTGACATAGACCAGTGTAAAGCAAGGTGTGACAGCATTTCTGATCATCCTCTGGGAAGACTGAACTGGACCACCTAGAAGTGAAAAATCTACCCCACCTGTAGACCCCATCCTTTTCTCTGCCCACAGTGTGCTTTGGGGAATGGTATTGCTTAGCACAGGTTCCTGTGAACAAAGGTCTCACTAGTATCTTCAAAAGCACAGAAGTATCGCATGAAAACTTCATGGTGTAGAAGTTGCCTTGCTGCCAACACTTTTCTTCAGGGTGAGGTAGTTTGGGGGTGACATCTAGTTTAACTTCTCCTCTAGGTTAACAGTTTCCACCAAGAGGAAACAGATACTTCAGCCACTACTGGAGAGCTGCATGGTCCAATTTCTCCCCATGGGCACTCAGCAACCTAACTCAGAGCAATTAGCTATGCAAAAGAGCGATACTGTGCACGTACAGGCAGGTAACCTTGCGTGTGAGCAACTGCAAGTCAACTCGTGGGCATGTGAATGGACCTGCCTATGTAGGAGTGCTCACCCTAACATGTAGCTGCTTCTGAGGGTGCCTTCTCTAGCAGGGAGGCTAGAGAAGGAAGTCAAGGCATGAGCAACTCCAGCTTGCTGCCACCTACTTTTCTCATACAAAACCAAGCACCTGCTCATTCACACCAACACTCAGGTCAGTTTTTAAGCAACTCATGTCCCTATGTAGTGGCCTGGAACCCTGGAGATCACAGAGCTCATGGAAGTAAGGGGGTAAGAAACCAATTTTCTGAGGAAGGGAAAGGATACATCTTTAGATGTCCATGCTAAGGAGGTGGAAGTCTTGCTACAAGGACTTGTTTTATTCACACACCTCCACGTTTTCTTCTGAAACCCTCAAATTTTCCACTTCAGAGAGCAGGGTTGCATGCTACTGATTTGGAAAAGCAGCAGCTCTAAGACTCTTGAAGTGAGACAGAAACCACCTGTCACAATCCAAGATAGAAAGATAACTACACTCCCAGTGTTATTTACACACAACAATAAAATGTGGAGGAACAGGGATAGGCTGAAGCAGCCTGGAGGGGCAGTTCAAAGGGCCCCTCAAACACCTTGTTCCTATAAGCTGCACCTCCCAACAACCTAATCTAATCCATCACACTCTGCTTGTGCCTGGCTCAGTGTGATGCTCACACCTGCAATAAAGGAAATTAGTGCAAGTGATTTACAGTCTCCCCAGACACCATGGTCTTTGCAGCAGAAAAAAAAAAGTCTGCACAGCAATGGCTGGGAATGTCCACACCTCCAAGTTTATTCAGTGATTGGGATTTGCTTCTACTAAGTTGACACAAAGTTTTAAAGCAAAGGGGGATGGTTGCACATCCTCCTTGTCTGCAAACATAGCTTGCTGAACCAAGCTTTGCTCTCTCTGACTCATGCCCTTCCACACAGGTGGCCAAGATGCCGGGCACTGAAGAGCAAAATAGAAAGAGCAGGAGGAGGTCCCTGACACACCAGCCTTTCCATCCAAACAGAGCATTGCAGCAGCTCTGGAAAGAGGCAGTGTTTTAGCGTGTGAGTCTTCCCCGAGGAAGACCTGTCCTGTCCCTGCCCTTGTCCCTTCCAGCTGTGTTGCCAAGCCAACAGCATTACAGCAGTAAAAGCAGGGCGCAGGATTCATTCTCCAGACCTGGCTGCTCTGTGCTTTACTGGTATCTTCTCCCTCCCCAACACCTCATTCACCCTTGAAATAAGAAAGCTTCCCCTTCTCCAGCATTCACTTGCAGGAGCAAAGTGTTCTGTGTAGCAGCTGGTAAAGATGAAATAACCATTTCTACTGCAGAGCCCACTCCACAGAGGTTAGTGCCTGTCGGCAGCGGGAGCAAACAGACCGTCTCCAGCTCCTCGGGTTTCTTGGCAAGGAGGTAGCGTCCCGCCTGCTATAACTTGTTTTGGATGACAACAGGCCACTTTTCATGTGAGGAGAGTTGTGCCCGTCTTCAACTCACACCAGCCAGCTTGTTTTTCTTCACTCAGCTATAAACATGCTTAAGATTCCTGTAAATACCTACTGGGCAGCAGACTGGCCAAATAGGTCAATGATTTTCTTATTTTTTTAAAAAAAAGGAAAATAAAAAGCAAGCCCCGCAGTGTTCCTGAGAAACAATAGTCCTGCCAATAAGGCTCCCTGGGAAGAAAGTGTAGGAACACGTTGATGCAGTCACATCACAAAAAAACCCACCAAAACTATTTTTCCTTTGATCAGACTTCAGCATCACCTTCAAAGGAGACACATGACTCATAAGGGCCCATACTGTCGTCTGTCCCTGACTAACCCATCCCAAACCTCCCTGACAGACAGAGAGACCCAGATCAACTTAGGCACACACGAATCCCACCTCAAGAGCCAGAGCCTCTGCCAGCATATGATGATGCAGCACCGTGAAAACCAGTGGGTACTGGTGGTTACAGTCTATCTTAACAGACCCTTTACTCTCTTACATCCAAACCTATCTACCCACTTTGTTGGATAACAGAGCTGCATGTACATCATGGAAGGACAGTCAGAGCCCCAATTTTTAAGCATCACTTACTCAAATGCCCACATCCAGGCAGTCTGACATTTACCTCCTCTACCGCATACGGGTCTGGTGGGACGAGAGGGGAATAAATCTGGGAAGGATCCACCATGCCTGAAGAATTACTCTAAGGCACTGGTCCAGGAACAGGGGTAGCCCAAAGGGATCACAGTGGCTTGCGATCCATCCCATGCATGGCTGAGAGGAATATTTTTTTGTGACTCCTTATAGCCTCACATGAGGATGGCTCACTGCTCTGGAAAGAGAGCACATATTTGACTTTCCATACACAGGTTGTTCTGCAATGCCTTTTAGGGAGTCAAGAAGACACTCTGTTATAGACATAGGAGATGGAAAGAGCGATCTCCTATAGATCTACTTCCAAGCCTGGCAGCTCTTCAGCTTTCTGGCCACAATGGAGGGTGCCTCTTAGCCTTTTACCCTGAAAAAAAAAAAATCACTCAAGAAACAGCCTTTAGATTTGATCGTTAAAAACTGGGGAGGCTATTGCATCAGATGAGTTGGTAGCTCTCAGGTGGTCACAGGTGACTTACCATAGGGTTTCCACCTCGGACACATGACAGAAAACAATGCAGAAAGGAGAGGCAAAAAGCACTAATTGCTCTGAGAGTCACTCCCTCCTACCCCAGCTTCCTGGGATTTCTGGAAAGTCACCACGTGGAGTCACAAACACAGCCACCTTAGTCCCCAGAGAAAAAAGCTATTTAGCTTTAACAGCCAAAAGAAAACAAAGACTATTTTTCTTTCATTCCAACTTCTGAATTCTCATAAATCAGGCTTTGGAAATACTGGGGGCAATAGGAAGGGTGGGGAAGGTCACAAGTTATCCTTCTTCCTCTTAGCAGGTTCCAAAAAACACATGATGCCAAGTGCCCGGTGTGCCCACAGAGCCTCAGCTCTCCCTTTGTGATGCTGCAGAGCCCTCAGAAGCTGTCTGCCAGAGGGTTTCGCCCTCCCATCCTTCCCAGAAGCATTTAAATACATTCTGCATGTAACGTGCAGCAACGTCTCTGGTGGTTTCGGGAGAATCTGGAATTTTACGTAACTGAACTTTAATACAATGTAATTAATTTTCCTCATCTTCTGTTTTAGTTGGTAGCGACTGTAGTCATGTCACCGTTTCCAGTTTCAGTCTTAAAACAGAATGACTTTTGTAACAGAGATGGAAAAATAACTATCTAAAAGCAAAGAGGAAGAACCTAATTCATAAGAAAAGTTGTTTGCTCCTGCTCATTGCTTGTGTTCTCATGCTCTCTGCCTTTTTCTCCCATTCCCTCCCTCTCCCTTTGCATTGCTGGCAGTGAAGGGACAGTCAGCGGCTCCAAACACCTGACTCGGCCTCTCTCTCTCCATGTAACCACTCTTTTAAATACCTCAGAGTGGTTTGTTTTCCGCTTTACTGCACCACACATGTGCTCTACATACTTCTACAGTCTCCTCTAAGGGTCTTTGGGGGATACTGGCAAAGCAGCGCACAGCAAGGGCTCAGCTAGATTGCATGAGACATGTAATGCAAAGGAGACTCATAGTGCAACCCATCTTCTCATGTCCCAACTAATTCCAGTAAGCATAAAAAGCAGATTATAACTAGAGGATTTATCCTAGCCAAAGAAATCAGATCTCTTACGCTGTTGGAACAACAGCTATGTGTTTTTAGCCTTAACGTCACGTATAATATGGAACAAATGGACAAGCTGAAGTCCTGTAATGGACTTTGTGGGACTAGACATTCATGAAGCTCTTTGCACAGCCACAGTCTAAAGCTTCAAGACTGAAACCATGCCTGACTCATGGCAGTAAGAATCACAAGGTTTTGTAATGCATAATGAAGGGATCAAGGATGTGGGGAAAGTATTCATAGACAAATGCTCACGTGTCTGAAAAAACTGTTAACAAATTTGAATGGCACCAAGCACTGATACTGTTTGAAAAACAGCAGCAACACCACCACAGGTTTTTACAAAACAGCGGCCAATACGGAATTTTCTTGCAACGGTAAAAAACAAGAGATGCATAAAACCCCACATGACCCAGATGGGAATAAATCTTTTCCTCTACTTCGGGGAAAAAGGAAAATAATGAAAAGAAGCACATAACTGTACTTAGCATCAACTCTGTTGTACGACTGAAAGTTTGCACAAATCGAGCCCGTTATGAGGCAGGTGGTGTGCCTCTCCAGGGTATGCATTCCCTCCTCCTTTGCATACACTTCTCTCATCAAAGTGATATTCAAAGCATCTTTGCTGTCTTCCAGGTAAGCACTAGAGCCCCGGGAACAAGAGACACCTCAAAGCCGTGACTCCGGGCTCTGTAATTCCAGCAAAGTCACATTTTGACAGATCTCCTAACAGAGAGGAAAGAGAGAGCCGACAGGCAGAAAAGCGAACTCCCTCCGCCCCGACACTCATCTCCTTCCCAGTAGACAAAACCCACTCCCGTCCACAAAGGCTCCCCAGGAACCTGCTCCCCGCTCCCCGGCAGCTCTTTCCCGCCTGCCTCTGCAGCGGGCTGCGCTCACCCACCCGCCCCCGGCCGGCCTGGGAACAGGGGCACGGACAGAGCGCCCGGGGGAGCGGAGCCGGGACCGCGCCAGGCTGAACGGGACTGAACGGGACCCCCCCCACCCCCGCCTTCCCCTCCCCTTGCGCCCCGCGGAGTAACTCACTGCGGTCCGGGGGAGCCCCGCCGCCGGCCGCAGCCACCAGCTCCAGGTAAGCGGCCCAGAGCCCCAGGGCCAGCACGCCCAGGGCCACCAGCAGCCGCGGCAGCCGCCGCCGGCGCAGCCGCGCCAGCAGCCGGCCCCTCATGGCGCCGCTCAGGGCGCCCGGCCGCAGCCCCCGCCGCCGCCCCGAGCCATGCTCCCGCAGGCACTGAACAGCATAGCACGGCACAGCACAAGCCCGCACGGCCCCGGAGCCTCTGCCTCGGACCCCCTCCTCCGCGGGGCGGGCCCAGGTGCGGGGCGGCGCCGCGCCCCCGCGGGGGCAGCTCTCGGCCGGGCCCCGCCGCTGCCGCGGCCGCCACTCCCGCACCTGCCTCCGCCCCGCGACGGCGAGGCCGCCCCTCACCCGCCCCGCGAGCTGCCGGGTGCCAGAAGCCTGGGGTCAGCGCTGCAGGACGTCTCCGCTGCTGCCGAGGCGGCGGGAAAGCCGCTTCAGTGGCGGAGGAGGCGGGAACGCTCCCCTGGTTCCGAGTTTTCCTTGAAGCCGGCTTTCGTGCTGGTAGGAGTGTTGGTGGGTCGCTCCGGCGAGAGGACAGGAGATGATAACTCTTTTGTGCAGAGAGGAGCATGCGAGAGCAAGGCGATTCTCATTCCCACACTTAAACACAGCCGAGTCCATCTGAAAGTGTCTTTCACTTCTGCAACAAGTGTATTAACGTCTGAGTATTCAGTCAAGGGGAACACGGCTCATGAAGCCTCCAAGCTGCTTTCTGAAGCAACTGGCTAGATGCGATCCTACACTAGAGGGCCCACACAAAGACCACAACCTTCCTTGGATGGGCACAGGGTTTCATTTCACACCTCAATTTCACTCTTGAAGTGACTCTCTCAGCTGTCTATCCTCCACCCCCCCACCCCCCCCCCACTGTTAGTTGGTTTGCATCACCAAGCGGTCTCAGAGGATGCAAAATGGATTCTTCTTGGGTTAAACTAAAATGGAAGGTGCTGCCTGAGATGTATGGAAAAAGTCTGCTCCAGAATAACCTCTTTCCAATCACGTATGGTGTAGGTGTTGGGTCATTGGCACCCTTTCCCTTTACAGCTCTGCTGTTTCTGCACAGGTGAAGCCCTCGTGCTGTCTGTAAGCCATGAAGAGGAACCCTCAGGCTGAAGTAGTTTTTAAAATGCATGCAGTACTGGTAGACTTTGTAAGGATCTGGCATTCTTTCACAGCAGCCATCTGAAGCGGGAGGCTGTGCAAAAGGATGCTCATCCTTTTTTAGCATCAGAAAATATGCCAAAGGCCTTTTAAATGGCATCAAGGGCCACAGAAGAGCAGTGAGAGTCCCAACAGGGACAGGCTGACACCAGCAGTACTGGCATCCAGGTGTTTCACTGGTTGGGAGCAAAATCAGTGACTGTGGTCCCTGTGTCCAGGCAGCACCTAGAGACCCTGCTTTTACCCATCACACATTGGGATGGACAGATGGACAATAGATGTCTCAAGGAGATTTCAGAACCATCTCCCTTCAGCTGTGTTGGAGATGTTTCTCTTATCTTGTGAACATGCATCCAGAGAGTTTTACACCTCACTACAGAGCTGAAAAGAGAGGAAGTTTCTCAAGATGGAAGCAAATTCTGTGGTGGGGTAGGCTGGTGAAAGGCTCTGCCTGCCAGCTCCCCTGTCTTCCTGGGGACAAGGCCCATCCTGTAGCTTTCAGGGATCTGCCAGTTGCCTTCCTCCTTCCTACCTTGCTAGAGGCTGTGGATGCACACAGTCCCCAGCAGGCTGCAGTGACGGTGCAGGAAGAAAGGCCTTCCAGCACCCAGCCACAACCAGCACCCCTCAAAACCTGAAGCCATGTGCCAGCTGAATCACTGCAAGGCAGAAATCTCACGTGAGAGTGCAACACTCACTGGTGATGTGTTGGTTTGGGTGGGTTTTTTTCTAGCATGAGTGAAATATGTCAAGTTTTTTCAAAAAGAGAGTGAAAATATTAGGAAAAATGTGTAAGCACAGATCTAAACTGAACTTCATTTTATTCTTAGAAGGAAGTTGCCTTTATGTCTTAAATGAACAATCTTAAGTTTGAAAAATGTTTGAATGCACTTTGCTGAAACACTGGTGTATATTAAAAATATTAAGCACGTTTTTCTCTTGTGAACATGGTTGTAAAATGGAGGCGAGGAGAAAGTGAAATTATAGGTTAACAGTAGTATTGTTGTTTTGTAAACAATCTCTTTCCTGATAAAACAATGCAATAATGCAGAAACAGAAATGTTCTCACCTCCAGAGAAAAAGCTTAAGGAAATAAGTGTGGCATGTTAGAGCCAGCAATGTGCCTTCATAGCCAAGGCCAACAGCATACTGGGGTGCATCAAGAAGAGAGTAGGCAGCAGGTCGAGGGAGGTTCTCCTCCCCCTCTACTCTGCCCTGGTGGGGCCTCATCTCGAGTCCTGTCTCCCATCTCAAGAGGGACAGAGAATTTCTGGAGAGAATCCATCACAGGGCCAACCAAGATGATCAGGGGACTGGAGCATCTTCCTTACAAGGAAAGGCTGCAGGAACTGGGGCTGTTCAGCCTGGAAAAGAGGAGACTGAGGAGGGATGTCATTAATATTTACAAGTATTTAAAAGGTGTAAGTCAGGAGGATGGGGCAAAACTTTTTTCTGTAGTGTCCAGTGACAGGACTAGGGATAGTGGACAAAAGCTGGAACACAAAGAATTCCAGTTAAGCATAAAGAAAAACTTCTTTCCCGTAAGGGTGAGGGAGCCCTGGCACAGGCTGCCCAGGGACAGTGTGGAGTCTCATTCTCTGGACCTGTCTGAACATGTTTTAAACCCATCTGTACATGTTCCTGTGTGACCTCATCTAGGTGAACCTGCTTGAGGAGGGGGGTTGGACTAGATGATCTTTAGAGGTCCCTTCCAACCTCTACCATTCTGTGATTGTGATGTTGGTAACCATCTGTTACAATATAGCTAAAACAGAACACTATTAAGGAACAAAATTTATCTGGATGTGTAATAAATAATAAAATGAGGCATCTCAATAGCCCTACACTGTACTTGTAACATTTTTGTAGGAACTTATTTTTAACTATTTATTCATGCAGAAAGCAATGATACCCAGGAGTAAGATCATCACTTACAGTCATGTTTTAAAAAATACCTCACACAAGTTTCTAATCCCAAATCTACCACCAGCTTTCTATTCCCAGTTTCTCAAGCATCCCAAGTCACACAAGCACACACCCAGATCTCCATGCCTCTCATCCTCACTGGGTGTGATACAGTGGCGGTGGAAACTCCAGCTTGTAACAACACAATGTGCCGGGGTCAGCACCTTGAGAAACAGATGGTGAATGAGCTTGAAGCAAGTGGTGCAGGGACAGGGGCTGTGTCACATTTGGCTGACTGTCAGGCAGCTGGCCAATCAACCTGGGACATGAACAGATTCCTGCTCCCTTCACGATACACCTCTCCCAGCCCCTGCTGTGTGCCTGCTTCAAGCAAACTGACTACTTGCCAGATGAAACAACTGGAGTGGGTTTTGCTTTGTTCGGGCTTTTGTTTGTTTTCTAATTTGGCTATGCTCCCCCATGATAAAAGCAGCTTTTGATATGAATGCAGCACTCCACAACATGCGTCTCCTGCTCCTGCCGGCTCCCCTGTCCAACTCCATCTCTCTGTGTGTCCTTGCCTCTTCTTGTTACACTTTTGTTTCTAGTTATCTAACAACCTCTTCTCTGTTTGGTAAATTACTTTTAGCTCTGTGCCAACATCCTTTCTCTGTAGGCTCCCCAAAGGTTCAATTATCTGCCACTTGCTCCTTCCCTTCTTTCTTCTTGTGTAATTTTCATCTTAACACTAATTACCAGCTCCACACTAAAGATACCCAAGTGTCTCCAGCTTCCACCGCCCCAGTGGCTCCATACCCCTCCTTCCTGACCTCAGCCATGCTCTGAAGCACAATGACTTCATCTCAACATTCATAATTTGAAATGGCTCAAAGGCAGAAGTGTTTCTACGAGAAAAAAGCAGTCTCTGAAGACACTGTTCCCGATTATTTCCGTTTTTGGCTCCTCAGGAATGGACTGGGCTCTAAAAGGCATTGCTGGTAGAGCTATCCCAGAATAAGCCCTCTTGATGCTGCAGTTTAACATCACAGTAAAAGAACTGGTGTGGTCCTGCAATTAAACTGTCAGCAAAAGGACCTTCTTGCCCAGCTAAGTTGTGTTGGTGCAGTGGGGATTTTGCTAATACGGTTATACTAATTAGCAATGGGATTTTTACTAACACAATTACACTGCCAACATTTATATGAACTGGCCTAAGCCAGAGTTTGACACTTCCTCTCACTTTCACTGGTCACATGGCTACAGCATCATCACTTTGACTGACAGCACAGTCACACCATTGCTTCCTTCCAGCTCATCTATCTCGTTGAAAAGCCTTGTTCACAATTCCATCTTCTCACTGCCTAACTCTCTTTCCATAGGTCTCAACCCTAACTGTCCAGATGAAGTTACTTAGAAATGGCTACCCTTGTCAGCTGTATGGAGGACATAAACTTCACTCAGTACCTCTAGGAGCATCTCCTTATTACAGGTCCTGCCTCTGGAGTTGGCCTGAATTGCTTTCTGCACATCAGAACAATCTCTCACTACCTAAAGCAGACATTTGTGCTGCGAGAAGAAATATACTTTAAGCTGATAACTTTCAAAAGACTTTTCAGGCTTTAGACGTTTACCATACTGAAAGATTGGATAATTTTGGAAATAGATGTTTTCAAATTTGAGTAAAGTCTTGTCTAAATTTCCTCCTTCCCCCATCTTAAGAAGTACCAGTACTTAGTTTATGTTTGAAGTGACTGGGCTCATCCTCCTTATGTTTCAGGAAATTCCAAAGATGTGCCAGAGACATTTTATTAGGGACACTACAGAACAAAGCTGAGCAGCTCTCCTGGTGATGACACCAAGCAGAACTCTTATCCACCCAAGCTAGCAGTGAAGAGGTAAAAAACTGGCTTAGTGGACAGTTTAGACGTGACTCTATACAGAGACAAATGTTTAAAGTGAAAGAATGGCAATTTGATCTCTGAATCAATACAGTAGAGTCCAACACATCCAGGAGAAGCTTCACCAGAGCAAATCCAGAGCTTTTCATTCAAATAGAGCCCATTTCAACAACAAAACACTTCATGCCTGCGTGGTTACTCACTGTCTTGCTTTAACATTGAAACACTTCTGTGTTGAAAGCCTCTCTAGTTTTTCTGAATAAAACCAAATAATCTGTATTTACGCATTTGTAATCTGACCACAATCCAACAGCATCACGATTTTTAAGACATAGAATTTAGTCAGCAAAAGTGAACAGTCAACCCCCATTAAGGGTTGTCTTTATAAAGACATTTTTCCAGCTTACTTGAAGGGCAGCCACTCTAACTCACATTCAAAGATGTGCTTTTTCTAAACAGTTCATTTGGTGCTAAATAGGAAATATCGGAAGTCCACCCTGCTCTTTCTGCTAGTTTCTGGCTAGTGGGTTAAATTCCAGTTACCTCTGATATCCTGTTTTAGAAAAGAAAGTCCTAAATATTCAATGTAACATAAGAATCAAAACAAACTTTGTTATTTGTGCTTAAACCCTATGAATACAGCAGCCCAAAGGAGTCATCACAGCTTTCACCTCTCACATCTCCTACACCATATCTAAGTGTTTTGGTACATAATCCCAGTCCACATGCTAAAAAAATGACCAAATTAGTTAGATGACCAAATTTAAGAATAACTATTTAGAGAATAAAGGATATGTTTCTTACAATTCAAAGCAACTCAAGAATATAAAAGCAAAATATTGCAGAAAAATTAGAAAGAAAAAAAATCTTATAGACCAATGACCTACGATGCCACTTTGAATGGGGACAAAGGAGGCATCTTTACTAGGATTTTGACTGAGCAGGCACAAACACAGTGTAGTGTAGCAGAATTACTTGTGTTTGTGAGTTACAATTAAAAGCCTAAACAACATAGCTTTTCATGAACAGATCTACCACAACAAAGTACTCAGAGATGTTGCTCCCAGCTAGTCTCAAAAAAGCATCTGAATATCAAATAATTACTTCCTGGTCTACATAAAGAGACATTACCATTCCAGAATATTAGGCTGCCCACAGAGTCCATCCATACTGGTAAAACACACGTTTCTGAATTGGTATTACTACTTACATAAGCAATTCAAGCACAGCCATTGCATACAAGTATATACTGTAACTACTACTTAGATTTATTCTGAGAGCTGTCAGAACTGTGGCTACTGTTAATATGCTTTTCTAAGCACAGTCACAGCCTCAATTAATTTAGGGATTCCTGCAAGTTGTGGTAGAAGAAGATTGTAAGGGGTTTTTTAAATTTTGGGTTTTTGTTACCTCATGTAACCTTGCTGTACAGGGTGAGCTGCCACAGCACACATTTCTATAATTAAGGTAACTGCAGCAGTGCTGAAAAACTCCCACAAATATTGCATACAAATAAATCCTAGGATTGAAGTCAGAAGGAACCATTAAATTATTTCCTATTAGTTCACATCATTATCTTTCATTAAGTTCTAATGTGTCAAATCCCACAACTTATTAAAACAAGATACCTTCTTCAGGGGTGCAATAATTTTTTGATTTGAAGACAGAGATGGAGAATTTGTTGCCTTCACAGACACTTTGCTATGAGGGAAAATGTGCAATCTCCCTGTTAAAACTGTGTGCTTTTAAAAAAACATTAATTCAGGTTCAGGCTACTGGTTCTGGTCAGCCTTTCTCTGCTGGGACAGAAGGGCTTTAGGTAGTTTTTCATCTTAAAGATAAGTGTGTATTAATCAGTTTTCTTATTGTAACACAACGAGCTCTTGCACCACCTTTTCTGCTGAATCATCTGTAGTTCTGTGACATACTCAATATTTCAACATCCTTTCTGAATTGTATGCACTCCTTCCTTACCTAAATAAGGCTACACAACCACAAAGTTTTCCCTTACTGGTCTTTTTTCTCCTATTTATGCAAGAAACACTACAGTATCTTGGCTCACAATAGGAACATTTGTCCTGTTCTAACCGTTAATCCTATTTCTAGAATCAGATATTTTGGATATCTTTCAAATTCTGTGCTCCTACATTTATATCCTGGCATTTATTTGTATTGAAATGATACAAGTCACACATTACAAACTTAAATTAGAAAAAAAAAAGCTAACCAGTCTTTGGAATAATGCCTTTTTTTTTGTTTTCTACCCAAAAATTGTGGAAAAAAATGACTAATATAGGTTTTGGAACCTTTCCCAGGAAACCCTTTTGGAAATGCCAATAATTCTTTACTGACATCTTAAAGGGTAGTTGGCAGTGGTAGAAAGCACTTGGCTTTTCAAAGCAGTTCTTGGCTTGAAGGCCCATATTTGTTTTGGCAACATAAAGCAACGCTTCACATGATCACATCATGTCACAGAAAAAAACATGTACAATACTATGTACTTCCTGCCTTTGGATAAATAGTTCAGCTTCCAAATAAAAAGGATTTACAGACCATCACTACTGTGATTTCTAGCACCTCATTGAATAGGAAGGGTTCATAGTAACAAAAATAAAGTTGAAGCTGCACTTCATGTTTGACACACCAGCAGATATATTAGGAATGCTGTCATTTTATTCTATCCAGTCTTTCATGTAGTAAGGAATGCTGTGTAAGGCAGTCAGGAAATGAAACATTTACTTCCTTCTTCCTCCAATACTTCCCAGTCTTAGAAACGTGACTGTTAAAGTCTACAGTGTTTATCCATGGCTCTCAAGTGAGGAAAATGTAATTTCAGACAGGCATTTATTTAGCTTAGCAGAGCTGAAGATAAACAGAAACCAATTTATTTCTATAGGTTCAAGAGATCTTCTTGCTGGCTTCCCAATAGTTGATTTTAAGTAGATGGATCCTATTGAATAGGTGACTAATACTTTACCACTTAGCAATTTTGAGAAGCAGCCTTACAGGACTTGATAACTTTGATTTATTCAAACCAGTAGCGCGTTATTTCACATACAAGCTTTAATTAACTAGACTTATCCAAGAAAGCACTAGTCAACTAAGAAAATGAGATAATGATGGATAGCATTACTTAATAACCTTCCTCAGCTGTCCACATAGCATTGGCCATCAAGTTGTTCATGAATCAGTTTCTGAACAATTCAGTATTTTCAGATAAACTAATCGATGTAACATACTTCAAAATAGCCGCTTTTAAGTTCTAGTAGTAGTCAAGCATCTAGGCACACACTGTCAATCTCCCACACTAAAGTCTGTTTGTGATGAATTTGACCTCAAGAACACATACAAAATAAAAGCCACAGTACAGAACCACAAGGAACAGCAAGTTTGTCACAGAAATGATGCACAAGTGGGCCTTGACTTTTAAAGGCATTTCCCCTCCTGCATTGCTTTAGCTAGTGCTATAAAAACAATGCTTTCTCCCAATTTTGACGGCACAAAACCATCTTTTGCATACCTACCTCTCCCAAACACTGAATGAGGAGTTCCATGGCCACCACCATGTCCAAAAGTAACTGCCTGCTTTCACACAGTAAGTTCTTTTCAATGGGAAAGGAAGTGCTGGCAGTGTGTGTGTACTTCAGAAAGACATTATTCCACTTATTCTGTCACATTTAACAACATAGGAAAGGTACAGTGGGAAACCAGCACTGAAATCCCTTTTCCAACACAGATCTGCTCTCAGTCTACAAGACAGAGAAGATTTGCTGATGCTACAGTAAGGGATGAATACCCACAATTATAAACTGTGCTGAAACCACATTGTAACCCTTTTCGTGGTTTCATCTGTTTTCTAGAATTGCAATGTCCTGATGTCTGGTATGAAGATAATCATCATATAGCTAGAGTTATATTTATCATGTAGAAACTAGGCACCTGCTCCTCCACCCCCACTGCAATTACAACAACTGCTGCAGCAAAAAGTTGACCGCGATCTGTTGGTACGTGACCATGATATTGTTTAAAACTGCAGAGAGAGATAATGCTGTGGTTAAGGAAGACACTAGATGCCTTTTATCGTGGGCTTCCTCTGTCAAGATAAACTGGGAGGAAGATGAGAAGACACTCGATAGTGTAGTATAACTCTCTGCCCAAACATTCAAAGCTAGTGTAGATGTTGCTGGATCTTGCAGATGAGTTCTTTAACAAGTTATCTTTTTCCACCATAGTAAATCGGTCAGGTTTGTTCCAGTTAGGTCAGAACCAAGCAAGGAGAAGCGATTTTAAAATATTTATACTGTCAAGGGGAGAGTCAGATGTAATACACTTTAATAAGTACTTTCTATACATGGTCTTTTTCAAAGAAAATTTCCAGTTATACCCTAAAGTGCCTAAGTATCAAAACAGTAATCATTTAAATTATAAAAGCTGCTTCTCACACAGGAAAAGGTCGGTCAAGTAGTTCAGACCTTGAACTAGATCCTTCTATGATTATTAATTAAAGCCATATTTGTGGTTTACAGTATGCTCCAAAGAAAGGTGAAGGCCAGTATGCACTGACCCCTACCACAGACATGAAAGTAAGATGAAGTTATAAGGGTATTTCAAATATATCAGTCATTGTGAACTTTATAAAAACTCAGTCTTACCAGGTGATATCTCAGGTGAAATAGCAATATAATATGGCACACTAGGAATGGCTCATGTACAATGTTATGACATTAACTGCAGACTTCCTCAAGCCTTCTGCCACTAGATGCCAGGAAACAGGCAGGTAGGAGCTGCTCTCACATACAATTATTCCAGCCCAGCAATGTCCCATTCCTAAAACTAGGATCCCAACTAATACCTCTGCTTCAGCAGACCCGTAGTTCATTCTCTAAGCCATAGATTTTTGCTTTTAAGTTTTTTAGTTCTCCTTGAATTTTTTGGGTTAGCCTGTTTCCTTGGCGGACCTCATGCAGAATTGCAAGATCCTGGTCTGGTCCCATACTCATAGTCACCTGAAAAGGAAAAGAGAAGCAAGTTAAGAAAAACAAAGCTGCACAGAGTAGAATTTCGAGAGTATTATGATGAGAGTATGAGGGATAGAACTCTAAAAGAGACCCTTTGTAGCTAGCAAAGAAGATGCTCAAGAATATTCAGAACCAAAAGGTGCTCCAGAATCAAAAATAATGAACAAAACTTTCATACATTATGGTCTTATACTATTTGTGGGTAAGATGTTTTCAATAATATAATAATCAAGTTTACCCATAACCTGCTGACTCCTTTCCAAATCCTGCATTTAGAGACCCACAAAAACAAGCAAGGTAAAATATTTATCAAGTAATTTATATCTAGTTATATTGATAGGATGAGATTTTGTCATCTTTTGCTGCTAGAATCAGAGGTGGTTTAACTACTGTGGCCAGCCTTCTGCCTCTGAGCTGCATATGATTCAAGAGCAGTTCAAGTACAAGACCTAATATCTGGCCATGCCATATGGCCCATAGTGGGTTGAACAAAGGCTTCTGGATAATCAGAATTTCTGATGGCAAGCTAGCCAGGGCTGCTGTTTCTTGTCACCCCACAGTAGGATAGCAATGTCAGACTAGTCACTTTCAACAGCAAAGCAGCACAGTTCTCCTCTCTTGACCCTTTAGGATGTCTCACTGCCATCATGTAGAAATTGGTCAAAAATTGTAACAAACAAATCAGGAAATTTAGTCATCTGTAGTCATCTTGGCTCCAGGTGATGAGAAGGATTTACAGATCACGCTGGAGACTGCTGGCAAGTATTTTGTTCCTCTGCCCTCTTGTGGTTAAATGTGTAAAGAAGAATACAATTAAGAGCACATCCCGAGTTAGAATTCAGGTCTGCAGTAAAGGTACGGTAGGCAATTCCAACCCCCACCCTCCCCCGCATTCACATGTGCTGTTTAGCTCTTAAAAAATAAAACACACACAGATCAACAAATAAAACAAAAGCAAAACCAAAAGAAATAGAAGCCTTTAGTGAAGACAAATGCATTAGTTTAAGTAAATTGAACTGTGCACCAAACATACAGAAACCAAGTGAATTAGCGACACTGACAAACTTCTGAGAGTCAGCTAGACCAAAGTTACGCCTACATCATCCTATCAAGCGTGGCTTAGATAAATATCTCATCCTAAAATTGAAGCAACATTAAGGCTGTTCCAATGTTCATCTACATTTCTGGAAGCTACTACCAAGTACTCAACTTCAATTTCCAGGCAACATTTCTGAAGTGATTTTTGCAAAGTTACAAATGAGATACTAGCAAAGGAATAAATTTCAGTCAATCATCTACCTCATATAGGAACAAAACCCAAATGCTATAGATCTCAGGAAGAAAAATCATCATTTTATTTTCAGGGTATGCTTCCGAAACTACCGCCTTGCAATTTTGAGACAGCTAAGCAAGCTACAGGTATCAGATAAGAACTTGCAGAGTTGCAACAAAAATACTCATTAGATGTATAATTGGGACAGTTCCTGGCAAGCTTGCTGCCCAACTGATTAACAAAGACAAATCTTTTTAGCTTCATAAAATGTGTAAGAGGGCAAATTTTGTCAAACATTAATACGTAAAGCAGCACTTGGGAAGTAAATTATTTCCTTAATTCTAGAGAAATATTGCACTTAAACATTGAGAATATACCTCTATAGGGTAAGCTCATAACAGTCTGACTCAGAAATGCTTAGCTGTTACCTGAAAAAGCTGCTTCTCTACATCTTTCAGCTTTTGCCGAAGCTGTTTAATGTCATTCTTGAAGCCTTCCACTTCCATATTACGACGTTTTTCCAAGGCCTCATATCGCTGAGTCACCACCTTCAGGCGCTTCCCCATCTTTTCTGAGCGTTCCTATGCAGATGAAATCTCAATAGGGTATGTAAAATAAAGGCTGCAACATCATCACATATCTTGCAGATGATTACAGACTAATTACCTTAAAGAGTTCTCTGCCAACATCTCCCTCCTCACGGACCCTGGCCAGCTCGCCTTCCAGGGTGACACACTGCTCTCTATACATGTTTGATAGGCGCTGTTCCTGCATTAGCTGTTCTTTCAGTGACTAGGACATAGGAGGAACAGAAAGAATGAACTCAAAAGTCAGTGCTCCCAAAATTTCCCCTGCTCTGGAAAAGCAAATGTGATAGATTGACAATATGATATGCAAATATAAATTAACACGTGGAGCTACAGTTAATGAAAGAACTAGGTAAGGACAGTATTCTAACACCATTTCCATTACCAAAACTTTTTAATTAGGTTACCAGTTCTGCATGACTGATCATCATCAGTTAAAGAATTCTCTTCCCCTTAAAAATACTGAGCTAATGCTGTAATTCCCCTTTTCACAGCCTCTTGCCCAGTACTCCATTTCAGAAGCATCTGCATTCAGTGGCAGATGAAAACCCCTTATTGCCTGTTTACTTTCCAATTCCTTATTTCCTTTTTACCAATTTCAGATCTCCCAGCTTCTCACTGGAAGTACACAAGAAGCGGAAGCAAAATCTTGACTACTGTAAAATAGCTGGGGCACATCAATTGAAAGGACTTATTCTGCCCCAACAGCAGCAAGGAAGCATTCGAAGCTTATTAGCTAGGAACATCTACCCTAAAAAGAAAGGCATGGGAAACAAAGTAGGTTAAGAACTGTTGGCCCACATTTCATGTGGCTTGCAGAAGTAGAGATTTCTTCTGGGCATAAAAGAAACTTGTCAGTGAAGTGCTACCATAAATCCTAACTATAGGTTTTATCTCAAGTTTGCAAGCAATGCCGATTTTGAGGCAGGAGAGGATTTTTTTACATTAGTGTCAAGAACAATGTAACTTATGGCATGGCAGTACAGTTTTGAAACAGCTGCTAGCTACTGCTTATCTTGTCAAAACCCAGATGCTTGCAAGTTTTGAGTCTAAAACTGTTAAAGAGCCACTAGCTAGGACAACAAATTTACCTTTATTTCTCTGCTGTGGAGTTTCCAAGATCCCTCATCTGCTCGAAGCATCTTCTTAGTATCTCTCTGCTTTTTCTCTCTTCCTGGCTCCCTGCTGATAATAAGCTGATCCAAATCTTTGTCAAGTTTCCTCAACAGACTGTCCTTTTCTGCCATCCAGGCTTTCTCATTGGCTCGGGTATCTAACTTGAGCTGGAGAAAGTCACGGGTACTCTCATATAAGAGATTTTGGGTCTTATGGAGTCTGTAAAAAGAGATCCCAGTAGAGTTAATTAACTTCTTTCCTAGTTCCTACATTAGTTTCTTCAGTAATCATTGCAAGTTGGAAGAAGTACAGAAGTTTTTAGGTGCTTTCCTAAGGAGTTTACCTCTTCTCCTCTAATGGAAGAAGCAATATTCTAAAATAGGATGTTTAATATGTAGATTAACTCCATTCATCTTCTTCCACATACACTACCAAACAGATGGCTGCATAATTTGCTTTTCTGACTACTGCAGGAATCAACATACTGTAAGCCAAAATTTCTGTTGTTCCACTCTCTTTTCATACCATGACTAGAGCATGGTCATTCTCCCACACTCACTTATCTGTTATAGTTTTGATCTTGTCCTGGTCCCTCTGATGCTGGACCTGGGCTTCCTCCATGTGAATCCGCCTGTCCTCTAGTAGTGCCTCAACCTGCTCCTTGGATAATCGTGTCTGTTCCTCCATCTGAGCTTGCAGGGCCTCCACCTGAACAAGCAAAGGCATTACTAAATAAGGCCTCACAGCAGCTCTGCTCCTGTTCTTGCAAGTCTCTCTCAAATTCCAAGATTCAGATGAAAGATTCTACCTGATAACACCTGTGAGAGTTCCAATTTCTCAAATTTAAATTTCAAGGCTAAATATTTCAAACAATTAAAACATTCAGAAAAAAATCATGCTATAGGCAAGACAGGCATATTATAAGCAGCAAGAACAGATCAAAGATATTGGAAAGATTCAGATTGCACTCAAGATGTGAGATATTCTATGGTATATGGAGAGACTTCTGTCTCTATGCTACCATCTTGCAACAAAAGGGGAATATAAAAATATCTAAATTCTAGGAAGGCAGCAAGTCCACAGATGTTGAACAAAAGAAATTACTCAACCAGAATGAATTACAAATGTGAACAAGATGAGTGAAGGAGGGAGAGACAAAAAAGAACCCCTAGATTTTGGGGCACAGAGTCAGGGAGACAAATTAGAAAAAGTAATTTAAAAACATGTAAAAAAAAACCTACATGAAAAAACTGGTGTGTATTTAAATTGCTTATTTTTATGATAATTTTGTATGATGCTCTTGCTCCAGAATAAATATTGTTAGACAGCTAACTGGTCACTAGGTCAGTCACCACTGTCTTCGAACAACAATAAATAATTCTAAAATTCTCTCTCTGCTCTTTAGTTTTCTTTTCTTGATTAATCTTTCCTCATGCTTTATATACAGCTTCTGTTATCTTCCCCAATGCATGATTCTGTACATTCTGTCTTTCATTCTGTCATGTTATCTACATCTTTTCTTTGGCTAAAGTCTAGCAAAGGGAACATTTCATTATGCTAGTGCATTTTATTGGAGCTGCCTAATTCTGTCTCAGACACATGACTTTTGTCAGACTTCCACAAAACAACTAGCCCTGTAGAGCCATGCATTTCATGTAAATTCATAGCCACAAGCAAATGACAGGAGATAACATAATTTACACATTCTATATTTAGGGACAACACATTCCATTTGATGGTACCAGAACATTTGCTATGATATGCTTCCAGAATTGGACCCAAGCTCTTAAATCTAAGCTTATATTCATAACAAAGAAACAGTGTAGTCAGCTGATAGAAAGTGGGAATCCATAGTAAGATGTGGCAACTCATTACATTTATATGTCTACATTTTATCTAAGCAGATAGCATACTTGTCTATCATAATTTCCCGAACAGACAGGAAATATGTTCATCAGAAAAAGTTTTTACCTGAAGTAGAAGTGTTTGATTATCTCTCTGATATCTCTCAGGACTTTCTGGTTTCTCTCCTTCCACTGCTGGTTTCGAAGTGCTCCTCTTGGTGTCTGTTGCAGAAATTTAACATAAGTAGAAAAGAGTTTTGCAATCTACATGCAGTACCTTTCCAAACATGAAATACTGTATGTTCTGGCAGGCCTACAAGAACAGGAAAAAGCTTGCCACTGCTACAGTCCCAAGGACTTCTAGGAGGGCTAGCTGGAAGAAAGGTTTTAGAACTTACAGTGATCACATACTTTTATCCTACAGTATCACACCACAATAATTATTAATTTTCTTGGCTTATATACAAAGCAAACTTCAATTTTCTTAAATGAATAGGTAGATGATGCAGCTGCACGAGCATCAAGCCTTGCATGAGTATTGTGCTTGTCAATTTGGAAGAGACAGTTCTTTCAAAAAGAGACAACTAGTAAGTGGGCATACAGACCTACACAATTGTCAACAAGCTAGAGCATAAGAGGTTCCAATGAAACATACGGAAGAATTTCTTCACCATGAGGGTGACAGAACACTGGAACAGGCTGCCCAGATGGGTTGTGGAGTCTCCTTCTCTGGAGATACTTAAAACCAACCTGGATGAGCTCCTGTGTGACCTACTCTAGGTGGCCCTGCTCTGGCAGATGAGTTGGACTAGACGATCCTTCAAGGTCCTTCCCAACCCTTGAGATTCTATGAATATGAAAGATGGGAACCTTGGAATGGCCAGGACAAAGGGTGCCTGCCCAGTTGGTACCTGCATAGTTCCAGAACAGCCATTCCACAGTCATACCAGCCTCTTCCTAAGCTGAACAGATCACAGATGTGAGAGTCAGCTCAGGTTACTTAAAAAGATTTTGAAAGGAAGCCAAGCGTACTGCATGTACATGTACATACACATTAATACATTTAGGAAACTGAATGGATGTATACCAAAGTATTCACAATAAGGAATTCTTCTGGTGTACCAGACACAAGCACACAGTGAAACATGCGTCAATAGCTGAGCTGCTGTTAATCAGCTTGGTGTAGTACCTGTTCCAGAAGTATCTTTTTGTTCACGTGACTCTCTGGATTTAGCTGGCCTTTGCAGTATAGTAACCTACAGAAACAAGATTAGATATCTGCACTGAATGTCTGATTTCTTCAAAGTTGCAATGGTCAAGAGCAAATCTTAAAGTAAAATGAGATATCCAAAAGAACAGCATTACCTTACTTCTACTAAAACACAAGGAAGACATTCACAAGTGTAATGTCCATGTTGAAAAGTTTCCTTTATCATGGCTGAGTTTTGCCATTTCTGCCTCTACTTTTTTTCACCAAAACAACTGGAAATTAATCCTGACTGCTGTCTTCATTAGAATGAAAATCAGCACCCTCAGCAGGAAAAGGAGCATTTTTGAGACAGAAAGAAGAGGAAGGTGAAGAGGAAGATTATGTTATTTCCTTCTTTCATACTCCTTGCTTTGGCAAGACAGAGAAACACAAAGCTCAATTCATCAGTACATTCACTCAAGCTACTGGAACAAGCCTGTGACAAAAGCTAACCGATACTGAAACAGCTCCATTGTTGAACTGAAACTCACCTGAAAACAGGAGGCCATGAGGGAACAGGTTATAATCCCAATGTTTATCTTGAGATTGATGCTATATAACAGGCCTTATTTTAGAGCAACTCTCTAACTGGGAATTTTAAAGCTTCTGTGAACTGCTTAAGCAATGCAGAGCAGCCACAAACAATGCAGTGTATTTCAGCCTTTTTTCCCACCATATTCCAAGATAAACCTTATATTCCATCATAGCATCTGTACATCCAAAGCATTCACAATTCCTGACTTTAAATAGGTTCAGCTACACTGCACTTCATATGCACTGCCATTTAATCAATTTGACAGCATTTCCAAAATATGCAATACAATATTGCCTACAATGGATGGCTCTTTTGTAGTCTGACCAGGAAACTGCTGCAGCAACCTCAACACTGCATTATTCTTTACTGAGGTCTTAAGAGATGAGCACTCTGAGACAGCTTATCTTCAAACACTGCAACTGGTCATTTTGTGCATTTCCTCTTTTTTCTTTTGCTCTTTGTGGTTTTCCCTTCCACTTCTCAATGGCCATTTGCCAGATAGCTTCAGACTCTTAGATGACATTTAAAAGGCCAACCTGGAGATATGTTTGGAAGGCAGAAAGGGACCGATACTAAAGGGACATGTTTGATCCTACTTGTCTCTCAGCATCTACACTAAAACCTGATGTTGCTACAGCTCCTTCCTATTTGGGCTCATTTAGCAACTTTTGACTTGGAGGACAAATCTGGTCTGTGGTCAGGCTCTGAGGTAGAGATCTTCACATAACAATCAGAAGCAGAGATCTTCAGAAAAAAAACATAACTTGCCTTATGTGGAGGTTCCCTGTGAAAATATGTCACTTCTCCTTTGTCTGTTTCGACTAAAGCCAGGAGATGTTGGATTTTTTTTCTGTCCTCCAATTCCCTGGAATTGAAAAAGAGTGGTCAACACATCATTACTTTTATATACATCAATGCATTGTGACACAGTGTTCTGCTAGTTCATTTGTTAATGCTTACATGTTTTCCAAACTGTGGCAGTTCTTGAGAGTACTGTTTGAAAAGCAAACTCTTAAGGGCATTATTGATGTTGACAATAAAATAAGAACATCTCCAATTCTATTGGAATTGGGGAGCATTCCTCTTTCCAAACATGACAACATTTCATAGGCTGGTAAAGCAATATCACATAGTGGTAGAGAATTTGCATTCCAGCATTATGAACTACCTAAAACCCTTTCAGATACTTCATTTAACAGATTGAAAGTGTTCATTGTTTTAAAAGCAAACTAATTAAGGGCTGTATTATACTTTCTGTCACACTCTTGAGAAGTGCCAAAGCATACCAACACACATTTTGACTTAAATCCTTAAAACTTAACAGAAAACTTGATCCTATCACCCACAAACATCCTGAAGAAGGCTAGGAAGTCTTTTGCCACTGGCAGCTAGTCTGGTACAGCAAGTTTTATTACAGTTCGTTGGTTGAATGGCACTAAAAAGGAGTGTCTGTCAACATCTTAAGAGTGATTTGGTCTGTAACTTCTATTTGACCTTAAGTATTTTTAAGGCTGAGGGAGGAAGTTTTGCCAGGTTAAGTGCAAAGTCTATGTATTGGGTTTGCGTGGCAAGATTTTGGTAGCAGGGAAGCTACAGGAGCATCTTCTATGAGAAGATGCCAGGAGCTTCCCCTATGTTCATTAGGGCCAATGCCAGCCAGCTACAAGACAGACCTGATGCCGTTCCAGGCTGAGCCCATCAGTGACAGTGGTAACACCTTTGGGGTAACATATTTAAGGGAAAAAAATAAGAGAGGAGGAAGGAGAAGTAGAGACAATGTGTGATGAACTGACTGGAATCCCCATTTCCTATCCCCCTGTGCTCCTCCAAGGAAAGAAGCAGGAGGATTCAGGAGTGAAGTTTAGCTCAGGATGGAGAGAGGATGAGGGAAAGGTGTTTTAAGATTTGGTTTTATTCCTGATCATTTTACTCCAATTTGATTAATTTTCCTCAGGCAAGTCTGTTTTGCCTGTGACTGTAACTGCTGCATGATCTCTCCCCTGTCTTTATCTCAAACCATGAGCATTTTGTCATTTTCTTCTCCCCTGTCCAGCTGAGGAATGATATAGCAGCTTGGTTGGCACCTAGCATCCACTCAAGGTCAACCCACCACAGTCTGCTCCACATTCAAACTGGCAACTCACAATTCAAATCTGAATCTATGTTTAATTTCTGCTCTTCCTTCTACTACCAGACTAGGAGGAATACTAATTGGAAACACATTTAGCAGCTCAAGAGATTGCATTCCAACCCCAATAATGGTACAATTTCATAGGAGCCCTCCCTGGTAAGTATTGCATCATTGCTTCTCTGAAGACTCTGGATTTGGAGGGGAACATGAACACAATGCACACAATTGCTTCATCCAAGACTGCACACCTGATTTTCAGCCGGTCATTCTCTGAGTAGAGACGAAGGACATGTTCTCTCTCCTGGAAGAGGTAGACTTGCATATCACTCAAAGCCTTTTGCAACTCCACAATCTCCTCTTCTCGCTGACGTACTTCCCATTGCAATTTGTGCTAGGTAGAAAAAAAGAGATGCTTGAAACAATACAGAGTGTCAGGCAGCACTTCCAAACTTCTAACTGCTCATGCCCTGAGCCTGTAGCTGGTATAGAACAACTGCCAGTTCAAGTGAATTATAGTAGTATCTTGAAAAAATTGTCCAGATGAGAGCAGTATCAGAAAAAAATCACTTAAAAATATTTCAATAGAGAGTTCAGAGCCTGAGAGGATCACTGTCACTATACAACTGTCAAGCAAGGCCTAAGCTGGAGTCTCCAGTTTCTCTTCTGCACTGGAAATCAGGGTGGCACAGATACAGGGAGTCTGACATTAACAAAATCCCAGCAAAGCCTCTGTATTTACACTTACTCTTAAAAGAAATTACTGAAGAATAAACATTAAAATATCCATATGGTTTAGTAGTGAGAAAGTTTGATTAATGATTTTCTGCCTGATGTGAAAAGCTAACAAACCTTTCAGATGCTATTTTGAAACCTGTCTCTCTTGCAGGCTCCTTCAAGCACGGTCAGGACTTGAGGTGGCACCTCATTCACCTCACAAGTGACCATTTTATTCTCCAAGGGCCATTAACAATTACAAAGATGCCAGCTAGAGAGATGCATGCTGTAAGGCATACCAGAGCACTGAATATCTCACAGATGTTCTGCCAGTCTTCTTCCTCTTAAAAGACAAAAGATTTTTAGGCTTTAGGGTTTCTTTCAAATTCATTTATTCAATTTGTGGTATACTGCTTAATAGCCTATGGCCAAACTTATGAATTCTACTGAGGTAAATACGAATTATATCTGTATCTCAAAGCCCATTAAATTCAGACAAAAGAGCACCCATTCTTCACTATGAAAAACAAGGGAAAGAAGTAGGACAACTTGGGAACTGAACATCTAAACTTAGGTCTGAATTTAAAAAAAAAATCTGAAACAGCCCACTGTGAAAATGTAACCAGACTATAACAACTTAAGAATCAAAGAATATAATAAAGGCACGGCTTTGTTTGCTTTGATAGAGGACAGCTAGATTTTACAATCAACTCCCAAAATCCACTTATTTTTAGCTCAGTTCTAATATGTTACTGGTAAATCTTAAGACCACCTGTGCTGAATTTTCAAATGAAGAAAAATGCTAAGTTTTTATAAAGATACTTAGGTCATCATCATTCACAAACTCTTTTCCTAACCTGCTCATCATATGTTTCTTTGTATCTCTCCAGCCTTTTTATCAAATCCTCGTGTTCCTCATCAAAGTCAGCAATCTTCTTGCGGTAGTACTCTAGCAGCTCCCGGGAGGGACAGAGAAGGGCCAAGCGCTCATTGATTGAAGGGAGAGGAGAGCAGTCCTCCTGACTTGGAGAGTGCAAACTAGCATATCTGGATGAGACACGGGGAGTTGCCAGCCTGGATAGAAATAGTTTCTAATGACTTGCAAGGTTCAGACAAGCAAAATTAAAAACGTCCTTCTGAAATGGTTAAAAACGAATTTTCAATTTTAAACCAGGTTCCATTTCAAACAGGGATTATTAGCTTGTTTGTTCTCTGGGTATTAATAGGGGATCACAGCATTTAAAACTGCTTGGAAGCTTATTATACTATGGAGATAGAGCCAACTGAAAAGGGAGAAGGAAAAATGTTTTGGAATGAAAGCCTCAGAGGTTATTTGGGGAGCATGAATGCAAAAGGAAGGAGAGGAAAGAAAAGTAAGAGATAACAGAGGGAACAAAAAGTCCATTGTTGTGCAATTAGAAGCAGTAGCAACTGAAATATAAATAGAAAGACAATCTGTGACGGAATCACTTTCTGATATCCAGGGAGAAAAATAACTTACGAATGAAAGACTGTTGAATAAAGACAACAATTGAGATTGGTTGATGCATTGGCTACGATTATTCAAGGTGTAGGTCTTAGAATCTATAGGCTTTCTTTTCTGGTGTATTTAATGTTCTTATTCACATAGCGTGTTTACTCTTGACTGTGAAATAGAAGCTATCAAGTTCTTGAATCTTAAGATGAGATAGTAAAGAGAAAGCATGTCAATACTATGTGAATCAACTTAAGAATATATACATGTAATTACATATGCCATATAAGCAATGTTTACTGCATCCACACATAATCTGCTCAAATGAGCACCAAATTTGCAAAGAGCTGCATAAAGAGTTCAAAATTCTCTTGGAAAATGTTCTTTTTGTTACTTATGTTGATCTGGCAAACACTTTTTTTTTGGACAAGCTGTTCAGAACTTGATTGTAAAGCAAGTGCCAGAACTTTGATCTGGCAGCTGACACTGAAGCATTGGTGACCTTTATGGAACACCTCACCAAAGCTGCTTAGATCACAATCTGGATGTGCTTCATACATTACGTACCAAGATGCAACATAGCAAGCTCCTTAACTCCTGGCTTTGTAGGAAATCTTTAAATATACAATGATTATTTCCTATAAGAACTTTCCCACCAGCTGTGCCCAGAAATGCCTCAGGAAAACAAATAAAAGCAACAGAAGAAACAGGTAACGTAGGCACCAGGTAAATACTTTATTATTGAAGTAAAGAACAATAGAAATGGAAAGGCATAAAGATAAGGAAGCACAGCGGTTACAACAAGAGCGGCCAACGCGGTGCCTTAGGTTAAGCCTGGCCACAGGACAGAACAGGAAGAGCTCAGGGCCAGAGCCCCCAGGGCAAGTTTAGGCGCGTGGTGACTACTGGGGCGGCCCCTACACTACCTTCTGGAGCGCGGGGAGGCCCCCGCAGAGCGGTCCGTCGCACTCATGAGCTCACGGCGGGCAATGGACTGAAGCTTCGAGCTGTGGACTCAGCCTGGCCGCCTGCGGCCCTGCGTACCCCACGAGGCTGGCGGAGCTGTAGGTGCCCGGCGGGAACAAGAAGTAGGTGCGTTGCGGACGGCGCGGAGAAGCCCCTACGCGGGAAGCCCTGCCAAACGACCCAGCGGCCAGCTCCCGAGGCAGTTCGGGAAAGAGTAGGCACCACTCGCAATCCCCGCGGCCACGACTGCTTTTCGACCCTCCGCAACCAGAAGTCCCAACAGCAAAGTAACCGTCGCAACCGACCCTCCACAACTTAAACGCCGAGGCAACCTGCCGCCCGCCGCCTGCTCCAATCACAAGCAGCCTTCCGTGCGGAACCGACCGTCTCTACCAATCAGCGCTGGCGACACGGGTGCGCGCCGGCGCGTCTGATAGTTGTAATCGTGGGGTCGCCGGGGGGGGCGGGGTGAGGATCGCCGCGCGTGCGTGGGGGCGGCGCTGCGGCTCGGGCCTACCCAGCATGGGCGGTGAGGGGACGGCGCCTGTTGAGGGCGGAAATGCGGGGCCTCTGCCGAGGAACAGCTTTTACGGCTTAGGGCGAAATAAATACAGCGGGGCCTCGTCGTATGAACAGCAGCAAAAACCCCCTACTTGAGTATCCATTTGTCTTCGAAAATAAACTGAAAAGCACGCAGGGGTTGTGAAGCAACTGCGGCTTCGAATTCTGGCTGAGATTCTGTGTGTGCTTTTTAGGTCACACAGATGCTTTTTAGCAGCTTCATTTCTCCCATGTATCTTCCCATACCCTGCAGTGCTTTGGAACTTAACAGAATATACGATTTCCTAGTTTACTTACCAAGTGCACAGGATAAAACCTGCACACTAATATGTTGGGTTTTTTCTTTGACCGTTTACTTAAAAAAAGGGACTTTTATTAAACTGTAATCTAGGCTTACGTATAAAGCTATGAGGTTCTTAGACCATTTTTCTCAACTAACAGAGAAAAGAGAGAGGCAGATCACTTTCTGGGCAAGCCGGAAAGAAGAAAGGCTGCTCTTAACCTTAGTGAGGCTAGCTGCTCGCTCTGCTTCTCACAAGGCAGTGAGAAGGCTGAAGCCTTCTCCTGGGGAAGTGATAAATAGTTCCAGATGACCAAGAAGAATAAAGACTGATACGGGTTGTCCAAATCCCAGCATGGCCCAGTGTTTCATAGGCCAACAGCCCTCATACCAGAGGAGGTGATGTAGAAAAAGCATGTTCATGTGTTTCATACCCTGTTTCAAAAAGGGTATCTTGCAGAACTGATGAAATCAAGACATGTCCTGTTTTTAAGGTTATTGAGGATTTTTAGCTTTTTACTCTGTTAGGAAAACAGGCACCCTTCCCAGAAGCAGAGTGCAGAGCCCCCACTAGCCCAAACATACTGACACAAAACTGAAACAATGTTGAACAGTCCAGAAGGGAATAGATAAAAGACTGGTTTGGAAAACAAAGCTTTTGCATGGGTTAGGTATTTTCTAGCAGGGAGTTTTGCTTCTCTAGTAGTCCTGGCTAAATCACAGTTTGCTTTGGAACTTTGTGTACCTTAGTACAGCTTATCAGAAGAGAGAGACACCAAATAATATTTGTTTAAAAATTGTCAGGAGTATGTAAAATTACAATTCCTAGATACTGGTAAGGAAACATCTGCACTCCACATGCTTTTGCAGTCATAAAAGCATCAGGCATCCATGTTACAAACCCTCTGCAAAATACAAGAAGACAGTTCAACAGCACAAAAAAAACTGGTAAATTCACTCCCTGTTTTATCAGTTTGCTTTCACCTATAACTTTTGTCAAAATTAACCATTTGCACTGGAGCCATTTGTTTCCCATATGTACAATGTGGGTAACGCCTCTTCAATCTGGCAGAGAAGCGATGCAGAGAAATGTGTTTGTCTGAAGTGGATCTTGTAAGTCTCATGGTAACGAGAGGAGGGAACTAAGTTTTTATGAGATTGAAATAGTATACCAGGACCCAGGCTGGAATAAAAAGTAAGAGTAAAGTGAGATGCGGAGTATGGTGAGCAGTGAAGGCAAGGTTCTGGTTAAAAAAACCCAGTAACACACAATCCTTTTTAGAAGGTTATAACGGAAAATCAGCAGAGTATCTATACATAATACAGAGGTTGGGGGTTATGGAGTATTTCACAGAACTTTGTTATTGTACTGACCGTACTGGTGAGATCTATTGAATAGAGAATCATACAATGATTTGGGTTGGAAAAGACCTTTAAGAATATCAAGTCCAACCATTAACCCAGCACTGCCATGTCCACCGCTAAACCGTGTCCCTAAACGCCACATCTACATGTCTTTTAAATATCTCCAGTGATAGTGACTCACGCACTTCCCTGGGCAGCCTGTTGAACTGCTTCACAGCCCTTTCAGTCAAGAAATTTTTCAGACTCTCCAATCTAAACCTCCCCTGGCGCAACTTGAGGTGATTTCCTCTTGTCTGGTAACTTGTTACTTGGGAGAAGAGACTGACCTCTGCCTCACTACAACATCCTTTCAAGAATAACGTTCTCCCTAAGCCTCCTCCAGACTAAACAACCCCACTTCCCTCAGCTGCTCCTCCTAAGACTTGGATGAGAAAATCAGTAAATTTTGCGAGAGGGACATGCAAGGCCAGAGATGGTGGAGCAGCCAACAGACATGTATGCTGACTGGCTGGCACTAGTTCATTGAAATGAAACTCAGAAGGGTGGCATGAATGGCTGCCTTGATCGAAGGGTGAGAGGCGCAGGCCTTCGGTGAGACACCCAGCAGCCACTGCCAGAGTTACAAGGTTAAAGCCACGACGCTGGTACAATCCGCCGGGAGCCACGATACGAGGCCCTGGCAGCGCTGGACCCTGCGGCCAGGAACAGCAGGGGAGGGCGGGGCCTGTGGGAGAGGCGTGCCCTGCGGGAAGGGGGCGGAGCTCCCGGCCTGCCTTCTGACGTCCGGCCCAGACAATGGGCGAAACGGCCCCCTCAGCACTGGAAGTGAATGGCTCGGGTTTCACCGCACATTCCTCCGCCGCGGAAGTCGAGGCGGCCCCGCCTTCCATCCCCCCGGCCCCCCTCCTCCCCCAGCCTGGCCGCAGCGTGTCTCGGGGGGGCGGCAGGCGGCGCGTGTCCGCTCACGGATGTGCCGGAGCGGTGCCTCCGGGAGCGGCGGGGCCGAGAGGCGTCCGGCTCCTCAGCGCCAGCAGCCGCCTCGCCGAAACGATGGCGGAGGGACTACTTTTTTGATCGGATGGCGACGGACTTTTCTGTTTCCGGAGGAGGGCTCAAAGAGAGCCGCGTAACTTCCGGCGAGCTGGAAGGCGAGCGAGTGGGGCGCTGCGAGGGGGGAGGCAGCCCCGGGAGACAGCACAACAACACTCGGCAGCAGCCGCCCCCGCACCGCCGCCCCGCGCCCCCGGCCCCTTCTCCCGCCCCCCGGCCCGCCCGGCAGCCGCCGCCGGAGGATGCGCCCCGACTGCCGGCCCATCCCCGCCGGCCGCCCCTGAGGGCCCCCACCGGCGTCCCCGGCCGCATCTCTCCGCCCTGCCCCGCCGCGGCCCGCGGTGCGCTCCCCACGTCGTCGGCTCCGTCCCCCAGCGGCTATGTCGGGGGGCGGTGGGTCGCGCTATGCGGCTGAGTTCGTGCCCCCGCCCGAGTGCCCCGTGTTTGAGCCCAGCTGGGAGGAGTTCAGCGACCCACTCGGCTTCATCGGCCGCATCCGCGGCCTGGCCGAGAAAACCGGCATCTGCAAGATCCGGCCCCCCAAGGTACCGCCCGGCTGGCGTGGGGGCAGGGCGGGGGGCCGGGCTGGGCCCGGGGGGGCCGGAAGGGGCTCGCCGTGGGCGTTGGACGCTCCGGGGTGCGCGACGAGGACTCGGCGGGCCTGAGGTCTCGGTGGCAGAGCAGTGGACGTGGCGACCCGGGGAGCCTCTTCCTCACTCCCGCTGCTCGCCTGGGATTTTGTATTTGGGATTCCACAGGCCTGGTGTCCGTGCCAGGGGTATCAAAGAACCTATATAGTCCTTGACCTCAGAACTGGGTTTTGTAGAGGTTGCTTTGGAGCAGGCGAAAAGCTGCTAGTGCATGGCGGCGTCCCGGACTTCACGCTCGTTTTACTTTAAAAAGAAACACACAAAAAACCCCTAAACCCAACGGCCTGCCTGTAAAAACTGTGAAGGCATTGTAAGTGAGATCAAGAGCTTGCTCTGTGAGTGGGGAAAGGAAGGGGGAAGGGTTCTTTAAACTGTTAATAAAAGCACACACAACCTGTTTGTTCAGGGGAATTATGTTTATAGGTATTAATTCAGAAGGCAGAAGTTTAATCTCACCGATGACTTGATCATTAGTTGATGTTGACTTACCCTGTGACTGGGGAAGTGGTTTAGAGAAGAACATCAAGCAGTTTGGCAAAATACGGTTAAATCACTTTGTAATTAAAGTACAAATAAACTTGAAACAATGGTGTAAAATAAAAGAGTTAAAAATACTGAGAGAGAATGGAAAAAAGAGAAAGCATGTAACTGAGAACAACTTGGGTATGGGAGCTGCTGGTTACATTTCATGATCCTTCCTCTCCCTCTGACCAGTCTGGGTTGCTGGAATCTATTTAGTTGATTTAAACTTCACCTCGAAGGGGCTGCCCTTTCTAAAATAAGCGGAATGGCTTAGGTTGGGAGAGCACAAGAAACTGATCCGTGTCCTCTTCATTGAGAATAACTAGAACTTTCCTGGCCATTGGATGCATTTGTGTTTCTCCATGATTGCTTAGCTGTTTGCGTTGCAGCCTCTTACAGGGTGCACGTGTCATGTTGATGTGCAGCCGCCAGTATGGACTCAGTCAGACACTTCATACGGGCCCTACAGATTTACTGTTTTTCTTCCATTAGTAGAAGGTGTAGACATTCTATGATTGTTCTTGGGGCCTTTACATGCTACAGTAGTCAAGGCAAATAATATTTAGTGTGTCATGTCCACCTGGAATGGAGCGTCCTTACTCTATTGTATTTACTGCCAGGTGAGCAATCTGCTGTAGCTTAAGTTTTCTTAAAAGTACCAAAAAGCTGAATTATACTTGTTTTTGATGTCATAATACAGTTCTGAGAGGTGGGGCTTGGAGGCATGTGTGGTTGAACTAAGTGCTGACTGTGTTGATGAAGCCATTATTTAAGATTGCATTGCTGTTTAAGAATTGGACTCCTGACTGATGGTCTTATCTTTGTTGAAATTACTGTAGACAAACAAGAAAGAAGTTAAATGTGGAATAATGTGCTTTATTTAGTGTTTTCACAGTTGCTGGTGAGAATTTTGCAATGTGCGGGTTATGTGGAACTTTTAAAAATAAATACCCAACAAGCTACAGGGTGTCTCTTGCAACTCAGGATGAGATCATGCATACTGAAATGCTTTGAACCTTATTTTCTTCTACCTTTTTAAATTCTGTGATGATCTCTTTCTTCAAACTAAAATATAATCAAAGGGATGATATTTTAAAAGCAAAAAAATGTCATAAGATTGGAAAATTATATCACCAGTTGTATGGAGAAAGTCATTTACTGGTGGGAGCTTTTTTACTCAGACATGGTTAGAGTCTTTGGTGCATGTTTTCAGAAATTTCTTGAAGCAATAAAATGTCTTTCTGTCTCTGCTTAGGATTGGCAGCCTCCATTTGCATGTGAAGTTCAAAGTTTTCGTTTCACTCCACGAATTCAGCGCCTGAATGAATTGGAGGTGAGCTTTTCCACTGTTGATATAGTTTTGTGTTTGCACTGAAAACAGTAGGTCTCCATGCTTGAGATTTGCATCTTGGTAAGTTTCTGGATGGTGGGGAGAGACTCTAGAAACCCATAGACCACATCAATGTTTATTCTTGGCAGTGGCAGAGTTCATATAAAATAACTCTCCACAGCTTTTAAAAGAGCCTGGTTTTTATTTTATTACCCAGAATAACCACAAGAGTTTTTCATGTTCAACTGGAAATGTCTAAAATGAATGCCAAATACCATGTTGTATAGTAAGAGCAGCCAGTGTCTAGTCTTCAGAGCTCCACAGGCAATGAATTTGTTTTTTCTTTAAATATTTACTGCTGTTCTGAAGCCCCTGGTTACCTTATACTGTCTTGGTAATGCCTTTTTCAACCTTAAAATGAACCATTCTTTAGTAGGCTTATTATTTACAGGCTTATAGTCGGTTAATTTTATGATTCAAAGATGTATGGGAGCTTTCTTGAAAACAGCGTGAGTCCCATTCTGTCACAATTTTTCCTTTTCTTTACATTTCTCAAGGTCTTGCTCTTTTCGTATACCAAAATGTCCCTTATCATTTGGCTTGTCAGTGGGTCTCCTTATGGAAAGAGATTTGAGTACTCCAAAAATACTCAAAGGAGGAGAGTCTTCTGCATGGTTAAGGCATATATAAAAACTGTTGGTAACTTTTCCTTCCACCATCCAATGACCATTTTAATAATTGCACTTCCGTTTGTCCTTGGAATGCTGATTTTTCATAAATATGTGTTTTGGTTTCAAACCAAGGAATTATTAAGTGTTCAGTTTATAGACTCTCGAATGCAGAGAGAAAAGTATGCGCAACTTCATGGTTGCAAAATTTTTCTTTTTATCAATATCTCCACTTCTAGGGTTTTTTTTACATGATGAAGAAATACTTCATTTCACCGAGTTGCACTTTGAAAATGTAAACACTGTAAAAACTTATAATGTTTTTTCTCAGGACTGTTAGGTATTGTCACACCGGTTTGGGACATAGGCATTTATCTTCCTTTGATTGCAGGCAATGACAAGAGTGAAGCTGGACTTCTTGGATCAATTAGCAAAATTTTGGGAACTCCAAGGATCTAATTTAAAAATCCCTGTGGTGGAGAGAAAAATACTGGATCTCTATGGTCTGAGCAAGGTGAGTAAGCAGTTGTAGGCCTTGGTCTGGTGGGGACCTCATTTTTCGTTCAAGCTCAAAAAGCCAAGCAACGGGGAGGACTTGTTTCAAAGCATTAACCTCATTAATGTGGTGATAAAGTGAAAGAGTGAAAAAAATATACTAAAGGAGAATTTTTAAATTGAATGACAGTGGCACATGTGTCAAGCACAGTGAAATAATTTGCCTTTGCTTGGGTTCTATACAGCATGGATTCGTTACCTTGTATACAGCTTGAACATCCAGATGTAAGCTGGCTACTTGCTTTTTAGTTCTCCTTTTTTAGGTATGGTTGAGCTGCAGGACTTTAAGGTTGTTTTTGAGAAGGCAGCAGTAGGCTTTTGTACAGTTCAGCTTGTGACCTAGCAGTTTTGAACTGAATTGTAATTGCTCTCACCTTTCTCTCGATAGATGTTCTCTATGTAACATAAACATGCGTCTTTGAGAGTTTATAGTGTCAACAGGAGTAATTTTTAAAATTTGGTTCCAAAACAGGCTAGGCTTAAGACTGGCTAGAAGTTTATGCTACTGTAGTTGTGTTTGGTGTAGTTTTTTCTCCCAGTTTGCACACAAATAAATCTCTGTTGGAATTTACTTTTGCATTGGTAAAATATACATACTGGTATAAACTTACCTGCTAAGGATGGATTGTTAATATAAATAGGCAGATTTCTTCTTGCAAGGAAGGGACTAAGATGAGGTTGTTCTAGTGCTTCTAGCTTAGGGCGCCAGTTTCTATTCACCATCAAGATTTCTTTCTCTTAGGTACATAAAACTACAAGGACAGGAAACAATTTTATTTGTAATGAGAGAAGCCAGAGTCTATTTAGATGACCTGGAATTGCAGATAAAAATGATAAAATGTCTTTTAGTGTTTGTGGGTTTTTTTTCTTTTTAAGTCTATGGTGGTTTGCTGGGATGTGCAAAATGTCACAGTGGTGCGGGGAAATATCTGGGTCACTGTTAGGAGCTGGAACGTTTTAGTTGACTGCAGATATGTAGGTCTAAGGTTACTTAGTGGCTTCTAGCCATTATTCCTGTATAGATAATATTAGAAATCATTTTTTCATGGACATTTTGAAGATAAGTTGAAGTTTAGGAATATTTTAATTTAAAATGGCATTTCTAGTACTTGACTGCAAATGAGGAAAATTAATGCTCAATAATATTTTATCTAAGTGTGGCTATCTCTGATAACAGGAAGAACCAGAATTAAATAATTTATTTGTTTCTACCACAATTAGACTTCTGAATTTACCCCAACCTCAAAAGTAGACTATAAGTTTTGCTCCAGTAACCAAATATTTTTGCACTGAGGTTTCTAACAGTTGGTGAGAGATTAAGCGTGAAATGTAGTTCTCACGTGTAAAGAAATGTGACACACAAGTACACTGTTGTAGAAATGCTGTTGGTCTTAAAATAAGATAAATGAAATTACAATTGATTTGGGTTTTAAGCTATTTGGCAGCAAAACTGTCTAGGGAATGGAGGTAGGGGAAATGTGGCCAGTGTTTCTGAGGAAGCAACTCCTGCTGTTACGGTCATTGCTTGCAACAAATGGTCTGTCGTTTTTCATTCTATGTATGTCTTAGTTACACATTAGCAGTGATAGTTCTCTATATGAATTACTGGACTTAAACCAATTGAAGTGAGGTGTAAAAACTGGACTGAGATGATTGGAAGGTAAATTCAATTTCTCCTCTTTTTACAGTAGTCTCTTCCATTCAGGGTTTTGTGAGAGTTTCTGTAAGTGAAATTGTGAGCTTACAACACTCCCTTCTGCCTGGTGTCTATTAAAATAGGCTTCAGTTCTGGCCACATGTGTGTTTTGCATCAGAGTACAAGTCTGCTGAGAGTTAACTTTTCAGTTTGTTCTGATGATGGGTTTTATATACTTTCCAACACATCGTAAATCTTAACTGTTGGACTCCTCCTGTCTAGGACAGTACGTGTTTTACTTTTACTAGGAAAATTGTCATGTTAAATGTATTGAGTAATGAGGATAAGTGCTTAGTTATTAAAGTACTAGTCCTTCAGGAAACAAATGCTAAATGCAGGAATCTATTGCTTTTTAATGGAACTTTAAAGAATTTGGTTGCTTTAATTGATTCTTGGTTTATGCAAGGTCATGAGAGCAGCTCAAAGCCCTTAACTTTTTTATTTATGCGTTTCAGATTGTTGCCAACAAAGGAGGCTTTGAAGTAGTCACTAAAGAGAAGAAATGGTCTAAAGTGGCAAGTCGACTTGGCTACCTGCCAGGAAAAGGCACAGGGTCATTACTCAAGTCTCATTACGAGCGGATCTTATACCCATATGAGCTCTTCCAGTCTGGGGTCAGCCTTATGGTGAGACACTTCTCTTCTGTGAGGGGACCCAAACTGCACGTGGAATGCTACTTGTTATTGCATCTGAAACTAAGACGTAGGGTCTACGCTTTTAGAAGCTTTAGCTGTGTAAACAAACCTAGAACCACCCTTGTGACAGGATACCGCTAGAAGCTGTAATGTGATCTTATGTAGTTATTTTCTGATAGTTGTTTCTTTATAGGACTGAGGCCAACCCTATTGGGAAGGAAAACAGGGTGAAAGATAATATGATTAATTGGAAAGATGCCTTTCTCTCTCTTTTGATAAGCTGGCAGTTGAGATTCAGTTTTTACATAGGAAGGGCATGTGGATTAATTGGCCCCATGTCCAAATGGCGAGTGTAATGCTGTGTGATTTCATTCATCCTGTTTCTTAGCAAGCAGAATGACTCACAGACCATGCAATGATTAGCACTACCTGATTAATCAACCTGGTGTTCTGTGCTCTGATCCTCTAGGGCATACAGAAGCCAAACTTGGACCTCAAGGAAAAAGTGGAGGCTGAGGACCTCAGCTCAGATGCCCAGGCTTCCCCAAAGCAGGCTTCAAGGATGAATGTTGCGCTGAAGAGAACCAGGCGTGTCAAATCCCAGGTACCCCTGTTAACTGGATGTTATGGACAGAGAACACTTAATTCTTCTACCAGCACCACAGCGTTGGCAGTGCAACAGCCTTTATCTGGCTGTGGGAGCCTGTTGAAGCAAACCACCAGGAAGCAGTCTTTGTTTAAATAAAATCCAGAGAAGTATGTCTCTCTGAGGCCTAGCTTGTTTATAGGCCTCTCTGAGGCCTAGCTTGTTTATAGCTGCTTTTTGTTTATTGACAAATGACCTAGGTACCTTTGTAGTGATTATATCTGTAGTGAAAACTAAACAGATAAAGAAAGAGCCATTTGTGAAATCGTGTTGAAACTTCTGATTATGCAAGGTTGGAAAAGTTTTTGAAAACTTTTTTGAATATGCCCTTTAAACAAATGCCAATATGCATAGATAAGTCTTTGTTAATTGTGGAAATTGCATCTTGCGACTAATTATCTCAAGCTTAACAGGCTGCTTTTCGGCAGAAATGAAATGAGTGTATGGGGAGATGCTCAATGACTGCCAGAGTGTATAGGATTTCCACAGATTTTTCTAATGAAAACCAGTTTCATTCTTCTGGATTAGTGGTGTTAAAAAGAAACTTCTGGTATTCTCTAGGTGATATTAAATCCTGGGAGTACCCCCTAGTGAAACTCGGTTCAAACGGAATTATTGCCATTTTAAATGCTGTATTGTTAGAAGTAACCTTGGAGGCTTCTCTTGGTGGCTCCATTGCTTCTGTTACACTATTGAAAGTGGGTCTTCACCTTTTAACAAAGGTTATCTATCGCAGGCAGCATACTAAGGCTCTTCACATGACATCTAGTGGCTCTCTGCTGGCCCATCGGCAGAACACGAGTGAAAGTTGAGTTTTTATGCAACAAAAACTTAGTGCTTGCCTCATGCCATTCTAGACTTAGTTTTAAGCATCACAAAGATTTTTCAAATGCTTTTAAACTGCAAATACATCTTTCTTGTCATGTGAGACATTTGGATGTCCTTTATAAACATTCAGCTCCTTCTCTGATGTCATGATTCATTGAGACTGAATTCTCATTTCTTAGTCTGTTTTCTCAACTGACTGAAGCTGACTTGATGTTATTTATTGTAGCCATATAAAAAGGCATTACCAGATAGTCCCAGACTGTGATCTTACCGGCTCTCTCGATTAATGTATTGTTAGTGAGCCATCCAGAAAAACTGACAATGCTGCAGGAAATGCAGCAGTCATTTGTTATGTGGAATTCTGCTTTGGATTTGAACAAATCTTGGGGGAAAATGCCAGTATGACCTTTTTCTCATACAGGATGTTAAAGTGTCATTTTGTTTAAGTACCCGTGGGATATTTTCTCTTCTTGAATTCAGTAGAATAATGTTACTTCTCATTTCTTGTTGTTGCAAAAATGATTCTGTGGAGATTCTTGCGAAGTATAGCTGCTTCATTTCATTTAAAAGGGCTGTAATTTGGAAATGAGAGAGCTGATTTTATTTGAATCATCTGCAAAAAGGAGATATATATATATATTTAAGTGCCTTTTATTAGACCTGTAGCCATGGTATCTTTTAAACATTACAGTTACTAAAATGACCCAAAAGAGTTCTTTAATACCGTAAAACTCAATCTACTTCCCTAGCCAGAAGAAGCAATTTTTAGCTGTGTTGGAATCTGTGTATTAATGAAGTCAATTCTGGAACTGTATTTAGAAACAGATTTGTCCTTAGTAGCTTCAAATGATAGAAGTGCAAATATCTAGGGAATGCTGAGAAATTGTTCCAGATTTCAGTGCACCTGTTTATTGTTTGAAGTACATAACTGGAATTGTATCAGAGATTGTCTAGATAGTCTTCAGAGAGCAGATATGTGCAAGAATTGTGAAAACCTGCAAGTGAATGTCATTCTGCTGTAGCTGAAACATCTGAATGGTTTGTGTGTAGTGTGCTGAGTAGGCCAATGCCTAGGTACAGATAACTACACTGACCTCTGCCATCTGAGTAGATTTTTTTCATGTGCAAATGTGCTTTACAAAAGTGCTCTGCATTTTCTTGCAGAGAGTTTACATAAGAATAAGTGGTAGATAAGAAGTCAGGAAGATAATAATCAGAAATTGTTGAAATAAGCAAAGATCCTCTGCAGTAGAAATGTGTAGCAGACTTTATAAAAAGAATTTTTACACTTTTAAAGAAAATGAAAAATTAAAAAAAAGTTAAGGATAATTCTTCTTTGAGAAATACGGATTGGGAATACATTGTTTTTGAATAAGAAGAGGATAATTTGGTGTTGAGAGATTCAACTCAAAAATAAACTCAGTGCATTATTCTCTTTGCTTTTTCTCTGAAGACAGCTGTCACAAAAACTGGAGAAGGGCAACTGAATAACTGAAGACTTTCAGAGAAATGGACAACAAAATGTAGAATGCATTTGGATTAGGGATGTAGCATATCCTTAAAGTTAAATTTAGAAGAATGCTACTTGCTTAGAAAAGAGTAGTGTATCTTTACAGATCATCTGTTAGGGTGTATTTTAACTGGCAAGGCATTTTTCTGATGAAGTTAAATCATGATGATTTTTAGTAGAGAAGTGTACTGGAACAACAGCATCATGAATTGCTGTCTTTATGAAGAATATTAACGTCCAGGGAATTTTATGAAAAATCAGAACTAATTCTGAGTGGTATGTCTGCTTTCAGGTTTCTGTTACAGATTTTGTTGAGTGCAGAATAACACAATAAAATAAGCTTCCATGTTTTAATTTGAAAGATTTCCTTCCGTGGGAATATTTGTGTGAACCGAGAGAACTGGGAGATGCTGACAAATGCCCAAAATATGTAAATATTTTGATTCTTGGTTTTAACTATTCTGATCTTGTGTGTTGGAGGTAGAGGGGTGGGCGTGCAAATGTTTCAAAGTCAATGGGGGTAGGACAATAGAAAAAGATAGTGTGTGAATCCATTGTGACTGGAGCGTGCTATTAGGATTCACCCATATACAAGAAAAGCCTTTGATTTGTACTTTCATCTGAGAAGACAGAAAAACCAAAAATATGTCTGCATCCTTCAGGAAAAAGATGAGCTGAGAGTAAAATCATTTTAATCAAGTTCATTTTGCTTACTTGGAAAAAATAACATGCAGAAGCGTGATGGAGTTTTATGTTGCTAACAATGAGACAGTAGCAAAGAACACAAGATCTCTTCTTCCATGTGCTTGCAAGTTTGAGTGTTTTTTATACAACTTTTAAGGACACTGCAGAAAGACTACTCATTGAAGCTTCTGAATGTTTTTGGTATTTGCACCTTAAGCTATCAATATCCTGGCAATGTTCATAAAGTTGTATAAGAATCTGATTTTTTCTAGTTCAATTTTGATATGCAACCTATTTTATGAGATCCCTATAGCTTTTTCTACCTGAGCATGAATGAATTGCTTTCATTTGGATTTAGTCGAATCAAAGTAAATCTAGACAGTGGAGTTACAAAAATATATTTAGGTAATATATTTTTTTTAAAAAGCTGTAAAACTCAACAGAAGCTGCTACACATTAATGATTTCATTTCAGTAAATACAATAGAAAAATTATTTTTCAGGTGTCATTGAGAAAGTCTTAGGTCATAATAGCCAAAGAGAGAAGTTGTGGAGCTTGTTCATAAATATTGCTGAAATTATGGAAAATAATTTCTGTGCTGAAAAATGTCATGTGGGTTGATTCCGTCAGCTTCTATTACTTGAGAGAATGGATGAGCTGTTAATGAACTTCAAATGGGAACTGAGGGACTATGAGTCCTCTGGGTGGTAGGCTTTCTTGTGCAGAAAAAAAAGTCAGTGTTTCCCTATGGCTTGTTAGCCAAAAAGTGAGGAATTTATAAGAAAAAATTGCCAGTGCAATTTCAGATTGAGTTTACAAAGTTAGTAGCATATCTGAAGTGAAAATAATAGCAATATAAACTTAATAAATGTTCAAAATTAGAATATCAGCAGTAATCAGTTTCGAATTATGCCAGTTAGCATATTGTATACACAGTTCAGTAGGAACAGGGACTGTATTACTGAAAGTACCTTAGAGTAGAAATGCCTAGGAAATGACATCTCTTTTAATGTGTTCTGGAAGCAAGAAAAACAACTGATTTATGTTGAATAAATGGGAATCATCTTATTTCTTTTAGCTTTATTGCAAATGCATTTGAACTTATATTAAACACTTCTGTTTGGAAGAACTGCTTTGTTTTTGATTAAAAACTGTGAAAGCATGTCACCCCACGGGAGGCTTGTTTCATGCATGATATATCAGATCATAGCTCAGTGGAAAATAACAGATGAAGTATCATCAGGAAGTTACTTGAAGAATGACTTCTTTAGGATTAGATAGCTGCCTTCAAAATGGATAGATTTGCTGAAATCTTTAAAGATCACAGAATCATAGAATAGTAGGGGTTGGAAAAGAACTTGAGATCAATCTAATCTAACCCTCCTGCTGAAGCAGGTCCACTTAGATCAGGTGATACAGGAAGGTATCCAGATGGTTCTTGAAAACCTCCAGAGAAGGAGACTCCACACCCTCCCTGGGCAGTCTGTGTCAGGGCTCTCTCACCCTCACAGTGAAGTAGGTTTTCCTAGTGTTTAAATGGAACTTCTTGTGTTCCAACTTCTTTCTGTTGCCTGTTGTCCTGTTGCTAGATACAATAGAAAAAAAGTAATTTAGGGGAAAGATGGCAAATAATGAATTTAGTAGCTTTCTGTACCATGTTTGAAAGATTTTTCAAGGTATAAGAAGGCACCATAAAGCAAAATACCAAATGAATTGTGTTATTAACAAACCCAGAATATGAAGGTTCTTTTTTGTTTCTGGGTTAGTGGCAATGGTGTGGGAAAATGAGATTGTCAGCAGTGGGAAATAGAACGTTGTTCAGTTGAATGGAATGCTTGAGGAAACAATACTGACAGGGGAATGGAGTTGTCACCCAGTGTATCTTTTAATCTCTAATTTTGAGGTTGCAAGGGCAGCATTAGTTGTTGCGATCTCAAAGTTGCACTCATAACATTTCACCACAAACTCAGGAGCAGTCAAGCTTAAGGAAGTAGATTGGAACACATTAGTGTCATGTGTACATGTTTACTAGAGGAAGGAGAGAAAAAATCCTGTTGAAACAGTGTATGCGGTAAAATCCAAGCACTTGACTGAATCATGGTGATTTTGGAAAATACTGCTGTGACATTTTTCTTTTTTTTGCTAAATGTCAAACATAGTTCTCTTATTTGCTATATAGGTGACTTTCTGTACTGTAATATACTAAATAGAAACAATTTGGAAAGTTGGGGTAAAAGTGATGTCTTTCATTCCATTTGCATTTGTTCATTGACTTCAGAAATGGAAATTTTGGTCCTTTCATACCTCTTTTTCCTTTCTTATGGTGAGCAGATGTTGTGGGAGAATGGAATATAAACAAATTATGAAAAGACCTGGAGGGGACATATTGATAGTTTGTGCTGATGTGATCTTATTTTTATTTTTAGGCAGAGACAGGAGAAATGAGTAGAAATACTGAACTAAAGAAGCTGCAGATCTTTGGAGCTGGACCAAAGATGATGGGACTGGCATTGGGAGCGAAGGATAAAGAGGGTAATTAAATCTTGAGCTCATCACTTTGTAAAGTAACAAGGCTGTTAAATCTTTCTGAGTGTCTCTGGAGACAAGATTAAGTAGTAAGCAAAGCATTTATAACTGGAAAAAAGAAAGCTGAGTGTTCCTGAGTTTCATTCACGAGAAAGATTTACAGTGTGCTTCATGTAACTTGGCATAGTTTCAGCTCTTTATGTATTGTATAGTAACAATAACAATTAAGCAGCTGTTGCACCCAGTGACTGGCAGAGGAAACAGGATTTGACAACACTGAAGCTGGTCATACCAGTTAAGTGCACAAATTATCAGTGTAATTTGTAATCACCTGTGAGGATAAGCAAATATATTTTCCTAATACCTGTTCATTTTGGATTGGTCAGGTATAGCAAGACATTTTTGCTTTCTTTGGACTGTCTTGTACTTTCTGATGAAAGACAGGGTACCAGGCTGGGTATCTGTGGTGTTTTCAAAAGTTAGGTCTATCTTATTGTGATATTAATGACATTTAACTGTATTTTACTTTAAGATGAGGTGACACGAAGACGCAAGGGAACCAGATCAGAACCATTTGGAATGCAGATGAGGCAACGGAAAGGAACTCTTTCTGTGAATTTTGTAAGTTTAGTTCCTTTGCTCTCATTTCTGATAATAACAGATTCATTGATGTACTAAAATTATGGGTTTTTTTTAATTAAAACACTCCCCCCATCACCCCAAATAGATGAATAGATGGACACTGCAGCAGATGATCCTGTTACTGGAATAACAAACAGTATTTGAAAATAGTGTATGCTCTAGGTTTCTGTTTTGCTCTTTTTGGGCAGGAGAACTGTTGCAACATGAAGGTACTTGCTGATCATGGGTTTGAGGACTCACTTTGCCACACACTCTTTCGTGCCTTCAGTAACTAATTTTCTGTATGAGCTCCCCTTTTTAAAACAATTATAATACTAATTCTCATTCTTAAAAGATATTTTGATATGCCTCAGTTTGGTTCTTATCAATTCCAGCTTTCATATCTTTTCTGTTTTGAGTTTAAGGTAGTGTCAACTCACAAATGCCAACTCTCGAATGTTTGACCATGGAAGAGCAGAGTAAAGTTGTTCCTATTGTCTTTCCTAAGCATGTGACTTTGTACTTAGAAAGTGTCATAATTTAGTATTCTGGACTCCTCAGCTCAAGAGGGACAGGGAAGTGCTGGAGAGAGTCCAGCGTAGAGCCACCAAGATAATCAGAGGAATGGAACATCTTTCATATGAGGAAAGACTGTGGGAACTGGGGCTGTTTAGTCTGGAGAAAAGGAGATTGAGGGGAGATCTTATTAACATTTACAAATATCTAAAGGGTGGGTGTCAGGAGGTTGGGGCATCCCTCTTTTCTATAGTAGCTAGCAACAGGACAAGGGGTAATGGGATGAAGCTCTAACACAAAAAGTTCCACTTAAACATAAGAAAAAACTATTTCACTGTTCAGATGAGGGAGCCCTGGCACAGGCTGCCCAGAGGGGTTGTGGAGTCTCCTTCCTTGGAGGTCTTTAAGACCCGCCTGGACATGTTCCTATGTGACCTGATCTAGGTGAACCTGCTTCTGCAGGGGGGTTGGACTAGATGATCTCTAAAGTTCCTTTCCAGCCCCTACCATTTTATGATTCTATGTGTATACAAACATGAATGAAGATGCATGCTTTGAACGTCTTTGCTAATAATGCATCAATTCTTTTTTTCTTAGCCTGAGATTGCTTACAAGGACTTATTTTTGAATTTCAATCATAGAAGGCCAAGACAACCCAAAGTCTCTGGTTGTCAGGGGGAAAAATGTGGGAGAAGTTGGATATTTAGAGAACAGATAATTGTGCTATTGCAACTATGTTAGAATTTGTGTGACTTGAGAGTTTTTTAATTGTTCTTCTACTTCTGAGTACTTAGCATTCTGAGGCTGTGAAAGTGTTGTGACCATTTTGTTTAAAAACGCTTCAATTTTAAAATACTTGATGTAGTCTGTTTCTTTATAGAAATCTTTGTTTGTTTACTCTTTCCGTTCATAAGACAAAATGAAAATACGGTAGCGACAAAACCGCTGTTTTGGGACTGATTGTTGTATCTGTAATCTTATGGAATTCTGTGACACAGTGTCATTTGGTTCCATTCTTTTTTTATACTTGGATGAGAGATCTTTAAGGGAAGCAGTCTTTGAAGTCTGTAGCCTTACATAACTTTCGTCTGGAAAACACTATGATGTAGCTTTGTTCATACTTCTCCCTCATTCGTTTATCTTTTTATGAAATGGTAACTGTGAAATAAAATACATCTTTTTGTTTTTATCGTTCCCCCTGCCTTGATACGTATAGCTACATGTCTCCATGGTCCTACTCTGTTTTATTAGGTTACTTTTTGTGGTTACTGCATAATCACAGATCTGCTTCTTGTGCATACACATTTCAGGGCAAGATTTGTATTTGACAAATAATCACTTGGGCTAACATAAATATTGCCTATGCTAATATGAATTTTGGACAGAAGAAGGTATTATTCAATGATAGGTTATTTAAAAAAATTATTTCTTAAGAAAGTTGAGCAATCTTCTTTAGGCTATTATTACATATCCAGGAAGTTGCATACTTAACTTGGCTGATGTAACCAAGCAGAATTTGGTGCAAGTTTTAGTCGTGAAGACATTGTTAGAAAAAATTGATATGTAACATAATTTTTTAGCTGTAATAAAGTCATATAGAGTTTCTTCATTTAGGTTATGGTATTGATCTTGAGTCCTATATAAAATGTTTGTAATTATTGCATTAAAATATAATTAAACATATATATTAAAAGTCTGTTGGCCATACAGGAAGCAACAGCAGAGAAAATTTGAAATCTGTTGATAGGGTTTTCTCTTTAGTCCCTGAGAAAATATCTCAACAAGAACAACAGTCACTGGGAGATAATCTTGGACAGACAACCGCAAAAACTGTTTGTTATCTTATTGGAATTAATGCTTTCCTCTTATAGTTTGGAATTTTTAGCCTGTATTTGTAGAAAATTATAAATCAGTTTGTAACTTTACATGCAGTTTCCTTCCCTTCCATGTGGATTTGTAGATTTAAGGTTATGGGGTTTGTTATATCTTCTTTCCATTGCAAAGAGAATCACTGTACTGCTGCAAGTGATGGCATGTATGTTTCTGAAACAGTTTTTGGAAATTTTCCTCACCCAAGTGCCCTTGGTAGGGTTTCAGTTTGGGTTGTTTTTCCATTATAGAGGCTGAAAGATAGGGAGAGCAGGGAATTCTAAAAACTATAACCTGCTCTTTTGTGTTAGAACAAGTTACCTAGAAAACAATTGTCCAACTGAACTGGATAGTTATTTTGCAGCCCCCAAAGTCTCCCTGACCCCCACATATTACAGATTTGCGGAATTGACACGTAATTGTTCATTCTTTAGAGGTCCCTTTGAACCCTTACCGTCCTTGATTCTGTGATTCTCGAAAGCCAGAAGAGACTGTGTTGATGTTCATGTAGTTTTGATGTTTGTACATGCTCTGCTCTTTAGTTTGAGGAAAGCAGGTGCTGGATGAGAAGACTTTTTGTAATTTTGTTTTAAATTTTTCCTTTTTTCTCCACAGGTTGATCTGTATGTTTGCTTATTCTGTGGCAGGGGAAATAACGAGGACAAACTACTATTGTGTGATGGATGTGATGACAGCTATCACACTTTTTGCCTCATTCCTCCTTTACCTGATGTACCCAAGGGTGACTGGAGGTGTCCGAAGTGCGTTGCCGAGGTACAGTTCTAGAACTGCTCAAGCTTTGTGTGTGTTACTTGTGTTCCTGGAAAGATCAGAAAAAGAGCAGTTCAGTTCAATGCTGTTGCATCTGGGTAGAAGCCATAGTTTTGTTTGGAATATTGTCAAGATGAGCAGTGAATCTCCAGCTGTTTGTGGTTGATGAGCCGTAAGGAGAGAAAAATGTTCTTTCTAGAGCTTGGGCATAACCTTTGTTTATTGTATGGCTATGTGACTCTAAAATCTTTGGCTTGTGTGTGCTAAGAGTGGAAATTAAGTTTGAAAAGCTGGTCTTGGGAAATTAGGGTGAGAAGTAGGATTGTGGTAAGTGTTTCTGAGTGTAAGATGGGACGTTTTGCCAGCTATGAAGTAATTGTGATTTGGCCATAATGGGGAGCTTTCTTTGATTATTGGGAAGTCTTTATGCCATTGTTCATAACAACATGTGACAGAAAAAGAACTAATTTAAAAATTAGTAGCTATTTTAGATTTCATTTAGACTAAAAAAGGAAGTGTTGAGGCTTCAAAAGTGGAAGCTAGTTAAATTTCGTTGTTCAAAATAGAAGAGCTCCCAAGCTCCAAGGAATGACTGATCAGTAGCCTAAAGGCACTGAATATCATTTTACTGTTTTGTTATTTGTCTTAAGAAAACAAGTTTTGCAATCTCAGGAAATTAGTTGTAGGATTTAGAGGAAAAAAGCTCACTGTGTCTATATCTGTAATTTTGTGCCTGGCTTTAACTTTTTAGACTATTTTTTCCAAAAGAGGCAGTTGCACACACAAATATATGTGCCCATTTTCCCCCCCATCCCCCACACCCTTTCTGGCTTCTCTTTTCTTTATGGTGGTTTATTAATAGTTGTGCAGCCACGTGAAGAGGTGGGTCAGTTCACTGCTCTCTTAACCCTTCAACGAGAGAGATTGGATTGTCAGAAGAAGAGAGGCAAATGCTCTTATGAGAGAGGTGGAAACTTGTTGTTACAGGCAAGGAAAAAGATGCAACTAACCCTCTGGGCTGCCACTCACAGGGTGGAATAAGCTGCTTGTTTATTATTTGCTTAAGAGAGAGCAGTAAAGGGGTGTTAGCAAACTACAGCATGCCAATATGGGGTTAATTTGGAGAAATACAGTGATGGCAGTGGTTAAAGAATGTGGAAAACCACCAGAAATTTCAGTACTGCTACTGCTAGTAAAAAGAGGGATACGTTATTCTGAAGGAAAAGACTATACATGTGGGGCAAAATCAGGAAAGTTAAGGTGACATAAGTTAGTACTAACAAATGATGTAGAAAGTACTTGGAAAAAAATCTGGAAATACATTGAAAGTAGGAGGAAGGAGGGAAAAAACAAAGCTTTATTATGTGATGGAGAGTAAGCAAATAACAACAGAAAGGTGTTTGAAATGCTCACTAGTGCTTTTTGCCTCAGTTTTTACTTGTTAATTGTGCACAGATGCTAAATGTAATGTTACAGCACTGTGCTGAACAGAACCTAGGAAGAACAGGGTAAGGGCTCTTTGTATTCAGGCCAGCGTTGTTTCACAGTGTTTACAGATGCTGTAGATTCTCTGTTGCAGGCACCATTTAAGAACTACTTTGATAAATGTTAAGCTTAGTGTAAGGGTAGTTCTTCTTGAAGAAAAAGAAACTACTGATATCTTGAGTTCCCTTATAGTCTTGTTTCTTTATGACTGATCAACTTGACTGTCAGGTAGTTCTATGCAGTGTTTATGTTCAAGTAAGTCCTGTGTATAAACCTTGTGTCAGATACAAAGGAGTTTAAAAGTACACTGTAGAAATGGGTGGGGAGAGCAGCTGAAATGTGAAGTCTAGAGTTTTTTTACACTCTTGGGATGAATGGGGATAGAACAGTGGAAGACTTGGAGGTTTTCTGTCAGATGGACCATGTCTGTTAGCTGTGTTGTGTTGTTTTAATTTCCTTCTTTCTCTTTCTTCATGTACTTTCAAAGTGGCAAATCTGTTGGTGATTTGCTGACTTCATAAGACTGAAGCACTTGCAGGGTTGTTCTTGTGCAGTTATTCTGTAGATGTTTGAATCCAATGTATCTAAGAGATATGGCTGTCTAAGCATCTGGTGCACTGCCCTACTGTCTGTCTGGCAGCATTAGATGGTGAAACTTAGTTTTTGACAGGAAAGCAGAAGTGTGTAGCACTGGGGTTTACTGTGTTAGATTAACTTCTGTAAAATTAGTTCTGTTCTGTTTCCATTGTGGTAAGACTTCCTTAGCTGAGAGAAGCGCTCAAACCTCATGCTTACTGTGTTTGATAGGGACTCAGATGGACACTAGTTTCTTTTTGCTATAAATGTAACTGTGTCATAATCTGCTGCAGGGAACAATATTTTATGTTCCATCTCCTAGGAATGCAACAAACCCCGTGAGGCCTTTGGATTTGAACAAGCTGTCAGGGAATATACTCTCCAGAGCTTTGGTGAAATGGCTGATAACTTCAAGTCTGATTATTTCAACATGCCGGTCCATGTAAGTTTCAGCTCTTGTCGTGATGCCTTGTAGGGGAAAAAGAGAAGAGGTTTCATCTGATTCTGGATTTTTGCTGAGGCATCTTAACTTTGTTTAAAGAGGCACCATAAGCTTCAAACGTGTAAACAAATGATTTAGCTTTTTGGCGTCTGGTCTCATTTCAACTTCATTTCACCCCGTTCCTGTGACAGGTAGCTAACTTTATTGCTTGTTAGGGTTATACCTTACTAGCCATACTCTAGTCAAGTTCTTGCCCTTTTTGATTGATTGAACCAAGTCTCCTACCCTTCCTGGTGCTTTTGTCTTGATTCAGTTTGTTCAGAGGATAAGTAATTTTTTTCATTCCCTGTTACAGTCCTTTCTTGTAGACAAGTCAACAGACTGAGTCTATCTGATAATCAGGTGGTTGTGGTTTTTTTGTTTGTTCTGCATCGGCAGCATTTTTAAAACTGTCATTTCTGCTTTGGCACACTTCCATGATTCCACCATCATGCCGACTGCACTGTTTCCTCTCAGAGTTTTTGGTAATTTATGGGCATTCTTGCTAAGGCTTCTACGTTTTAAGGACTCTGGTTTAAGATACAACTTTGGGACACGGAGCAAAGCAAAAAACAAAGCTTGTTTGGAAAATAAGCTTCATAAATACAGAAGCAGGGATGTAATGAGATATATGAAGACTATGCTCTTGAACACCATTCTTTATCTGAATTTCCTTAGTGTTACTCTGAAGTTCTGCTCATTATCCTCTGAAATACTATCAACTTTGCATGCTGTTCATTCTATTTGCTGTTTGGCTTCTGCTGTCTCCTTCTCCCTTTCTTTTTAGCTGCACTTCTGGTAACCTCATCTTCTTTTCTGATCATTCCATCCCTTGTGATCTGGCATCTTATTTCTCTTAACGTTGCGGCCACTACTAAGGAATACAGACCAAACTGTATGACTTGTGAGAGAAGCAGAAGAGAGACATACCCTAACATCTTTGCTGCTTTCAGATGGTTCCCACTGAGCTTGTAGAAAAAGAATTCTGGCGATTGGTGAGCAGCATAGAAGAAGATGTCATCGTGGAATATGGGGCTGATATCTCATCCAAGGACTTTGGAAGTGGCTTCCCAGTGAAGGATGGCCGACGAAAGCTGATGCCAGAGGAGGAGGTGAGGAACAGAATATATAGACTGACCCCATTGTTTACTCTGAGTAAAATTTCATATTAATAATTTAGCTTAAAAATCAGCGTGGATTTTTTTTCATGAAGAAATTGCTTAAGGCATTTTCTTGTGCTTAACATTCCCTTTGAACAGAGCATTGATGTGATATTTTAGGTTCTTTTACAGATCTAGTTGCTGACAGCTAAGCTGCTTTGTCGTGTTTTAAGCACACCTGTTTTGTATTGCTTAATCTTAGCAGGCAAAGATGTGCAAGTTGTTACAATGAGGAAACTGATAAGAATTTTTTTTCTTTCATGTTCTGAACCTTTTTGTTATGGAGTTAACTACAGAAACACGAGTCTAACCTCCTTAGGAGGTTCAGAATAGGTAGAACAAACTAATTTGATGTAGCTTGTTTTTCCAATTATGCATAGTGTAAGAATGAAAAGATACAGGTAAAGCATCCTATCCTATAAAGCATCCTATTACGGAAAATTTACTAAGAACATCTGCTAAATACATTACCTATTTTCCCTCAGACTTTACTGAAGCACATCAATTTTCTGGCTGCTTAGATGCTTAAATTCTGACAAAATTAGAGAAAAGGTACAGTTTTATGATTACACAGCCCCAAATCAATTTATGCTGCTTACTGGAAGAAGTAATCCCACTTATTGTTGTCTTTTGCCCATACTCACACCTTCCTACCTATACCTTTCTTGTTGTGTAGTGATTGTAGCTTCTTAGTGAGTCAGAACTGCTTGTTGATCCATTTGTATGAAAGCAGCAATTTAAAAACTATTACCTAACCAGATCACTTAGGTCCTCTGACTCACTGTATTGTCTTTGTAGTGTCAGAGTAAAGGAAACAACAGGGATATGTGGCTGAGCTGTGGGTGAGACCAGTCCTTTCAGCAGCTATGAGATACACCTAAAATGTGAATCCGCTAACAGCTTTTTTAAGGTGGAAAGTAATGTTAACACATGATAGTGAGCTTTTTAGGGCAGTTTGTTTCAATTCTTTGTTTTTGTTCAAATTGTCTGTATTTGAAAGTAAAGGTGGAATTACTTAACTGGTGATGATGCCTTCACAGAAATGAGTATGTAGGAATTTATTCTCTTGAGAGGATAAATAACATATATAAAGATCAAGATAAACCGCATTGCAGTAAAGCTGGTCTTAAGTTGTTATTAGAGTTTGTTTAAGATTCACTGCATTGTTTGCAGTCTTACCCAGTTTTATTGAAGACTTCTGTTCTTCTGCTGGTGTTACTGGTATTTTGTTCCATGAGAAAAGCATGAAACCTACAAACTTGGGGAAGGAAAAATTCCAAGCCTGAGTATATAAGCCTTGTTCTAAAGATGATGGGCTATGTATGTCAAAATACTAGGACTGGCCTTAAACCTTAGTCAGGCAGCGGACTAAGGAATCATTTCCCAGTGTTGATGCTTAGTCGTTGCAGAGTATTACCTACTGTCTACTACAGAAGGGGATAGGCTGATCACTTCCTTTGTACTTTCCTTTTCTGGAGCTGATGTCCTTACGTTCCTCTGATTTCTTTTTTTTGGGCAGGATTATGCACTTTCTGGTTGGAACTTGAATAACATGCCAATTCTAGAACAATCAGTTCTTGCTCACATCAATGCAGATATCTCTGGCATGAAAGTACCTTGGCTATACGTAGGGATGTGCTTCTCCTCATTTTGCTGGCATATTGAAGATCACTGGAGCTACTCCATCAACTACCTGCATTGGTATGTGCTCTCCTTTGTGTGTTTGTCTTACACTGCCCTGTTTGCTGTTAGTGAATTTGTAGTTTTACTTGAAAATGCCTATGCATTTTTAACCAAAAAAGCTGATTTAAAGCGAATGTAGATAGTGTTTTAAGCACTTGTTTTTCATTAACCAGTCCAATATTCTTATGTTGCCAAAACTATCACTGTAAAATCATGCTTTACAGGCTCACATGTTTTCTTAGAAAGCTTTGGCTTTGGAGTGAGTTACAGGTCACTGGCTCATTGTTTGATGACTTAAAGTTGGTGTACACTTGTGCTTAAAGTGGAGGCTACTGCCTAGTGACTTATAAAGACATTAGAGCTGACAGTTCAGCAGCATATTTATGTAGACCCAGAGAACTTTGAAAGTAATTCTGACTTTCGGAACAATCCTAAAAGTTTTCTGGTGTTCAGCTTTTGTATTTGAAAAGAAGAATCATGACAGATTAACTATTTGCATTACAGTCTTCCCAGTTGATCAGGCTCAGACACAGTGTACAGAGCAGGGGAGAAGGAGGGGAAAGCTGTAGGAAGTATACCTTTAGAATAGAAAGTTTGTTGTGCATCTGGTAAAGATGAATTGATAGCCTTTAGACTGCACTTTCCCATTTGGAGAAGGGTGTTTGTTAGTAAAGTCTGATCCACTGATTTGGGAGGGGAATTAATTTTGTTTCGAGTTCTGGTATTGTCCTTAGCGTGCTATTAACTAGATGGACATGTGAGGGGTTTTGCCAACAGCCCAACTGCAAAGTAGTCATTATGTCCTGGCTTTACTAGCTGTGTCTTACCAGAAGGTGTCACTGAAGCCTGTAGGAACCACAGAAAATGCTGCACTGTGCCTCATCTAACTTTTGAGATGGTTAGTGGCAAGATTATTAATACAGTGAAATAGCGCTTTGTGTATGATTTCAGATAATTCAGCAAACTACTGCTTGTTCTTCATAAGAACATTAAAAAATAAACCTCATCACTGTAGTTACTAGATCATTACAGTTTATTTGGTAAAGACAGGACTGGAAGGACTGGAATAATATATTCCCACATAATTTTCTGTTTAGTTTTGGTCTTTTTTCTTTTATTTTTTTTCTTCTTTTCTTCTTTTTCCTTTCCTCATATGTAACTAATTCATGCTGTTAGGCATTTTTTTGTCTTAGGAGTTCAGTGGACTACTTCAAGTTTTCAGTGGTTGGTTGTGTATATTGGAAGGATTGCTTATATTTCATTGCACTTTTTGTTTTTATTCTTTCCACTTGGCTTAGCTGATGTACAATCAAATTGATTTCAGGAATATGAGTATTCCAAGCCTAATTAAGCGAGTGGAGGAGTATCATGATCTCTTTTTTTTTAATAAACATTAGCTGTGATGGCCAAGGTTTTGTTTGTTAGACTTACTTTCTTCTTCCTCACGAAAAATAATTGCCCATTTTATCCCTTTAGAGCATGTTAAATGACAATTATCTTCCATGTTAGGCTTGTCATAACAGATTTGCTGTCAGGTATGTGGAGAATTGTGTTGTACTGTAATTGATTTTTCAGATTAGAATGATATATCCTGAAGAAGATGACTGTTGATTGAAGACAGTTGTGTGCGTGTGCAGAGTATTCGACTTCTGTGGACAGTGGTGCCAGATTTGAAATGTACTTTGCAGTCAGTGCTGCTTTCTTTTAAGTCATGCATTTGTTACTGTGGTTGTGTTTTGTTAAGGGGAGAGCCAAAGACGTGGTATGGTGTGCCCTCTCATGCAGCAGAGCAGCTAGAAGATGTGATGAAGGAATTGGCTCCAGAGCTATTTGAGTCACAGCCGGACCTCCTGCATCAACTGGTCACTATTATGAACCCCAATGTGCTGATGGAACATGGTGTACCAGTGAGTAGCGCATGACATAAGTACTTTTAACATAAGTACTCCTAAGCTCTCGTTTTTTTTCATTCTGTGCCAGATTTACGTGATGGTGGTTTGGCATAGCCCTGAAGAATTTTTATGGTGGACATTTACATATTCAATTAATTAGTTATATGGTATTTTTTAAAGCTGTTTTCTACAACTCTTCCTAGACTCACCATGAAATTTAAATTCTCTTCTGATAGAGTGTGCCAGGCTTCTTACATAAAGTATCTTACAGAGAAAGTGTCCTTTGTGTTACATTTAATTTTAATTAACCCACACCATAGCAGCAAATTTGTCTGTGAAAGGCTTTTAATGTCTTTTGGCAGTGAAATAGTTGTCTTACATTCAGTAGAAATCTCAGCAGTACAGAATGCTTTTTTGACCAAAAGGTAATTGACTGCAGACCTCTAAGCAGCAGTCACTATCATATGCTTTTTTGTCTTAGGATAAATTGCTTCCCTGGCAAATACCCCAACAAAGCAAACCATAAATTGTTTCCAGAAGCTTTTGCACTTTGTGATATGCTGGATTAAATGATAATTGAGAAACATCCCTTTTGGGATTCATAAAGAGAATTTTCAACTGTTGACTTATATATTCAACTTTTTAAAGTAAGACTAGAAATTGAGGATTCACTTTGAGGACAGTACCCAATCCTTACCACTTTTGAGGTCGCTACATTGCCTATAGTGTTCTATAGGTAAAGAAAGGGGTGTTCAAATGTCTTATAATTGTATATCTTAAACTCTGTGGCAAGTTTCATATTTTGTCTCTTTTTTTGTCTTTATCCTCACTTGTATTAGGTTTACAGGACCAATCAGTGTGCTGGCGAGTTTGTTGTGACTTTTCCTCGTGCCTATCACTCTGGATTTAACCAGGGCTATAACTTTGCTGAAGCTGTGAACTTCTGCACTGCTGACTGGGTCTGTTCTTTTGTACATAATTTCTGTGTGTCTGCTAGGTGACCTCTGCAAGAAGTGTGTTAGTAACACACTTGCCTGTGTTAGTCTTTAAAGTTACATAGTATGTTTTATGTTTATAGTTCCTGGTGCAACAGTTAAAGACTACTGTGAGTTTCCATACACAAAATATTTTTGATAAGCACATAATTTTAAGCAACTTAAAACTGAAATTTTTGCAAATCCTTTTAAAGTGTCGATCTAACCAAAAAATGGCATCTCACTGGACCTCTAGCTAGTATTTCTGTGATGAATTTCTCAATTTGATAAAGACTAATGTACAACTGTTTCAATTTGAATGTTGGAGGTAGGCATATAATAGTCTTTTATTAAATGCTAGCTCACTGCACTTCTTAGTCATATTAGTGCTTATTCTAACAGCCATGCCATGTGGATTCTTCAGTAAGTTGTTAAAAGTGTATCCTATAACTAGTAGGGGGTTACAGTTGGAAGTTATGATCTCACCTGTAGTTTGACTGTCTCTAACTTCTTTTTTGTTACCTTCTAAAAGGAATTTTAGTCCTTAATCAGAGAATTTTATTCGTTCTTCAGAAAATGATCTGCAAGATTGACAATGTGTCAGTGTTCTTTTTTCCTCCTGTGCTCATGATGTAACTGTGTATAGCCTCTGAGAAAAACTGCTAAAGTTAAACTGCTTAAACTTTTACACCAACCCTGTCAAATTTACTTTGCATATGCAAAATGTGACCAGAAATCTGCATAGTGAGTTCATCTAGCATTTCATACTTTTTGCTTTAAAAGGCACAAATTAAGCAATACAGATTTTGGTTAGCTCTAGGCATCTCATGTTAAATGTCTGTGTCTAAGCATGGTAATATCCAGAGGGCAATTTATTCATGTTAGCTTAGACCATGTAACTCTTTTTTGGTGACAGTTTCTTTCCACTGGAAGTAAAAAGAGCTTGGGACAAATCTTGTGTCTGAAAGTTAAGCTTATAAGGTTATAGCAGATGCTCTCCCAACATTCATATCCTTTTTGCCCTCATCTGTGACGTGATTTAAGATTTTTCTAATTGGCTCTGTCCTGTAAGATACAACTCTTTTAGTCTCAGTCTTTTCCTAGGTTTTGTGAAAGGAAGGAATGAGGGAGCTAAGAGAGCCCTTTGAAGTGTCTTTTTCCCAGGATGATACATGTCATTTTGTTGTAGCTTCCCATTGGACGTCAGTGTGTGAGTCATTACCGAAGGCTGGGGCGTCACTGCGTTTTCTCCCATGAAGAGCTGATCTTCAAGATGGCTGCAGATCCAGAGTGCTTGGATGTTGGACTGGCTGCCATGGTCTGCAAGGAGATGACTCTAATGATAGAGGAAGAGACACGGTTAAGGGAGTCTGTTGTACAGATGGTAATAAACGATAACTCTTGCTTCACTTGCAAAAGAACTTTAGTTTCAGCCTACTCCCCCTGCCTGGATTAGAGGTTTTTTAGCAAGTGTTTAATTATTTTTTTGTTGTTGTTTTTCTGTGTTAGGGAGTGTTGATGTCTGAAGAAGAGGTGTTTGAACTGGTTCCAGATGATGAGCGTCAGTGCACAGCTTGCAGAACCACGTGCTTCTTGTCAGCTCTTACATGTTCCTGTAATCCTGAGCGTCTGGTATGCTTATACCATCCATCTGACTTATGTCCGTGTCCCATGCAGAAGAAGTGTCTAAGGTACACAGGAGTTTACTTCTTTTTATTCCCCTCCACTTTTCTTCCATATCCAGTAGTTTGCTGGAGACCAGTGACCAAATACTGCGTTTTGCCACACTTCTATCTTCCTTTATTTAAGGACTAATTATATCCTTTTTACTTGTTTGTTGTTTTCAAGACAGCAAGTATTATACATGTTCTGTCTTTCTGACCTTTTTGTATCTATAAAAATATTATGAGCAATATCCTGGTTTTTATATAGATATTAATACTCTTTCTGTGTTTTCTTTCCCTGTCTCCAGGTACCGGTACCCATTAGAAGACCTTCCTTCTTTGCTGTATGGAGTGAAAGTTAGAGCACAGTCTTACGACACTTGGGTCAGTAGAGTTACAGAGGCTCTGTCTGCCAATCTCAACCACAAGAAAGGTTAGACTTCTGTTGTTCATAGTAGGGTGTCCTGAAATTCCTACACTCTTATTTGTTCTGTGTTTTCATTTAATGAGAGAAACACTGTGCATTGTTTATTGGAAAAAAGAAATGAGCTAATCTGAGAGCGTAATGCAGCTCTTCATTGTACATTTCAAACTGAACTAGCCTGTTGGAACCTTGACTAAAAGTCTTTGAAGCAGTCTAAAATCTCTTTTGTTTTACATAAAAAATATTGATGTGCTGTTATTACAGATGTGATAGAGCTGAGAGTCATGTTGGAGGATGCTGAAGACAGGAAATATCCAGAGAATGATCTGTTCCGCAGGCTCAGAGATGCTGTGAAAGAAGCAGAGACCTGTGCTTCAGTAGCACAGCTGCTTCTGAGCAAAAAACAAAAACACAGGTAGGACAGGCATTTTTTCAACAGTTTCCATCTGTTTGTTTTACTACTTTATTAGACCTGATAATATAAGAACCCTCTTATATTATAAGAGGTCTCGCTGCCTACGAACTTCTTTCGATATTCCTGCCCTTAGTCCTGTGAGTCATTGAGAGAGGAGGCAATACAGTGACACAAAGGGCCAAAATCATGCACTTGGTTGGAGTGTGTTAAACATACTGTTTTCAACTGATTTATATACTGAAACGTGAAATCCTTTGGAGAAGTTGTGTGTTTGATCACATATTTCTCTGAATGCATAGGAGAGTTGTAGAGAGAGACAACTAGAGGAAAAAAAGTAATGAAAATAAGTGTTGGCGTGAATGTCTGTATTTTATGTAACATGGTTAAGTACTTAGATTAGAGCTACGAAAAGAAAGTGTCAAAACATTGGATTGCAAAGAGAAGTGCTTGAAATGTCAGAAATACCAGGCAAGTGCAGTTGTGTCTTTTGGTACAGCATTTCTCAAAAAATACATATGATTTTGCTAGCTGTTCTCAAGTTGCAGGATGTATTGTGATGCTGGTGGATTTACTTGAAGGTGTAAAGGAAACGTGTCTTACCAGCACTGACTGGGACAAAAGGATCTTGGGGAGCAGAACAGTGCAGAGAGCAGAAACAGCCCATAGTTTGACAGTGATGTGTGGATGCAAACTGATGACTTGCCTCAATGTCTTCTGGCAGTATACATTCCCATTGTTTAGCGTTGCCAGCTTTTGCCTGTGACTGCATGTTATTTTGTCTCCTGGCCCTACCTCAGCAATCTACTGGATGTGTCCCATTGGTCTGCTGGCATGAGCCTTGAGCAAAACGTTCTTCCTTCTCTCCTGTGCATTCTGTGCACTGAATAAAAGTCCTTTCATTGGGTCACACTAATTCTTGTGCCCAGAGTTGTAACTTTTATAGCTTGTGCTTTCTGTGTTGACTATAACGTTTGACTCTGCAGTTGGTTGGGCTTTTTCCATGAGTATTTTTGGTGCATAACTTAAGACTTTACAAGGAAAAAGTAAATACCTTGTTAATTACAATATCCCACTTTGCCACAGAGGTCATAATGCATATCATAATTGAATTTGGACTTTTAAATGTTACAGCTGCACCACACATCAAAGTACAATACCCAGTGTAACTGGAAAGTTATTATAGAATAGTGAGGCATTTTTGCTGTATTTGAAGCGGAAACAAGGCTCTCCTGTTTGTTCTTTATTGCTTGAAGGATTCCACTACCATGAGGTTTGGTCACTTAGAACTCTGGTCTGGATGAGGGAAGAAGTACTACAGGGGTTATGATGCCCTGTTCTTAGTGAAGTTCAGTTATTATGATAGCTCCCAGATGTCCCTGCTCTGTTGCTGCTTCCTGCTCCTGTTGTTGAAGTGTATTAGCCTTTTCCCAACACACTTGCTTTCAGCTAATTACTTGGTGGATTTCTGGCATTACTCCAAGAAACACAAGGGATAAAAAGATATGACAGCTTTCAATGGTGTGTCTGATCTAAAGCTGAAATAATTCTATGGGGCAAAAAAGACTTGTATATACAGTTGAGGGCTGTCGTATGCTGAATAGCAGTATGTTCAAAAATTAAGGTTTGAGAAAGAAACCTCTTTGATCAACAGTGTTAGGAAATATAAATAGAGAGGTCATGTTCAGCTTCTTTAATATTTATGTTCATATTTAATACATAGAGAAGGATCACATTTGCACAAAGGATAAGGTTATTAAAAAAGCAAATTAAAACTGAACAATTTGGGAGGAATTAAAGCAGCAATAAACTCATGGTCAAGTCTAGCAAAAGAAAATCTATCCCTTAGGCATATATAAACCTGAAAAACAAGTAACACGTAGCCCGATATTCTAGTCCCATACTTTTCTCCACTGTTGGAAGTTGTGAGTTTCCATAGGCAAGAGCAGTGGTATCTTTTTTCTGCAGCATCTTATGCTGTACTAGGGACAGAGTGCCAGGGGGATGGTTCGGAGCACGTGCCTTCTTGCACTGGTTTGATGTCTCTTGGGAATGCTGCACCCCATTCACTCTTGCATTGGGAGTATTGGAGGCACAGCAGGTCCAGTGCAGCCTCTGCCCTTTCTCAAGTCAAAGCCTGCAGTGTTCTTTTTGCCCCTATGAGTTTTAGGTAGTGTGTAATTGTGTTTTGATCTTTAATCTACATTTTATTTTTACAATTATATTTAAGCCCATAGGTTGAAAAATTCGATTCTGGGTTTTTAAAATGTTTCTGAATAAATACAACGTGGATTCATTAACAGGGAACAACTCTTCAGTATTTAAATGTCATGCCTGTGAAGTTGTTGTGCCTGCCAGTGATATGTATTGCAAGTGTTTAAGTTGTGCCTTGTGTCACTTTTAAGTCTTATACTGCATTCAGCAGGCTTGTTGTACTTGCTTGGAGGGATGTTTAATGGAGTTGTCTACAGAACATGCCCTACTCAATAGCAGTTGTCTTCTGTTGCAAGGCTGTTTTTAGCTGTTCTCTGGCTGCAAGAGAGCACTCTAGAAAATAAGACTTCTCTTCAGAGCTTGTTTCTGTTTTGGGGCTATGTTCTTTTAACCTGTTTAGAACAAAGTCAATTTGAAAGTCATCTAGACACTCCTACTTCTGAAAAGCAGGATAAATTCTCTTGAAGATGCTTAAAAAAATACTTTGTTTGCTTTTCAAGATTTTAGAATTCTTGCAGAGTTTGAGTTTTTTTGAATTCTCGAGTGCTGAATTTTTTTTTTTGCAACTTCAGTAATGTTGATAACTTTTTGTCACTGGGAGTAAATTCAGGGATTATCATCTTATCTCTCACCTAATATTGTTTAATTATGTTAATTCATACAGCAGACAGAGCCAAGATAGTGGAAGAACACGGACCAAGCTAACGATGGAGGAGCTTAAAGCATTTGTACAGCAATTGTTTAGCTTGCCCTGTGTTATCAGCCAGGCCCGACAAGTAAAGGTAAGTATGCATTTGCTCCTCAGATCATATGCTTTCTACTTTGGTTTTGTGGTAGTCTTCCTTTTTTGTTGTTGTTTTTTTTAAACAGATAATGTTGCCTGCTGTAAAGGATGAAAGGGTTTTTTCTTTAAGAATCATTCCTGCACTGGAAAAGATGGGTTGAATGGGATGTTTCCTTTCTTGCTTCTAATGTGAAACAAACAGCTGCTTTGCTATAATATCTGCAGCCTCAAGAAAGGAAGTAAAAGACTCTGGATACATCTATCTTAGTGTCTCCTTGCTTTGCTGGGCAATCTTGCTGTGTCATTAAAGCTTTGGTGATGACATTTTCATGTCTACAGTGAAATGGTAGAATATTTCCTGCTCATTTGCAAGCATGTCTCTTTAAATGGCCAACGATGGCATTTGTACTTCTACGTTAATGTAGTCATAACAGATGAATATGTAAGGCTCAGTTTGTTATTCTGGGTATGGATATCTAGTACCCTGTGAGATGCTCTAAGCTATTCCACCTGGCCTCTGTTGCCACTCTGGAGGAATACTTTAGCTTTTGTGCAGCTGTGGGGTATTGTACGTGGTGGGCAGCATTTAGGCAAATGAGTGGAGCACTTTACGTGACTGTATATGCTTTTTGAGGTGCCTATTGCGAAGGGCGGTGTCAGATGTGCTGGTCTCACTGTATGTAGCTCAACCAAAAAAAAAGATTCCCCCCCACCTGTTACTGTCCAAGTGACCTGGCCCAGTTTTATCTCTCTGAACCAGTTACTTTTACTCAAGTACCATTCATGGAATCTATAGTGGTGGATTTCCTGGTTAAATCCTAACCTTCATCTATTTTTGTAGAAATTTCTAAAGGTTTTTTTGGTGTGCTTCTTTGGGACAGAGAGAAAGCAGTACCACATTGGCCATTGTTCTATAAACACTTCTCAGCCTTGCTTTCCAGATTACAGCCCCCTTAATCTGTATCCACGGTCTGCATTTCTTGTCCTTCATATATCTCTTTGCACCTGTTTTTGAATGAATCTAGACTTATTAAGTAATCCAGATCATACCAATTCCCCTGGCTGCTATTATCGTCTATCACTCTGGCAGTCTGTATCATAGCAAGTGTTTTCACCAGCAATCTTTATTTGTTTTCCTGTCACTGATGATGAAATATTAAATAGTGTTTTGCCTACTAACAGACTTCTGGAAAACTCTTTAAAGAAACATCCTTAATAAAGACTTTTTCACCTTGAGAAAAGGTTCTTAATAAATGGTTACCATACATCTCAACCACATATTCTCTGTTGATACAGATTTAAGAAGAGTGTTCCATAGTGCTAGATTGAGGTCCTAAAATAATAAACATTACCATATGTGCAGCTACTGCTACATAACCAAACATAGTGTAAAAATAACTCATTCTTGCATGAGAAGTCTCCTTTTCCTAAGTGTTTACTAGTATTAATGTCCTTCTTCATTCATGAGTTCTATATTAACTTTTCCATGGTAGTTCAGTGTTATATCACAGAGAGTCTTAAAATACTACACATTCTTATCACCTTTATGATATTGGCATATTGTTGCTGAAAACAAAATATCTTCAGAAAATAATTGGACACCAGGATGCAGATTTTCCTGGCCTGTTGACAGTAATCTTTATCCTTCAAAGATGTTCTTTAATGTGTTTCTCAGCAGCAGAATGGAAAGCATATTATCATCCTCATATGATGATAATATTTCCGCATATAAATCAAAAATATTTCTTAATATTTATTCATGTAATTTTATCATCTATTTATAGACCTATAAGACTGTTCTCAAAGGAGTTTTTTGTTTCTAATGTATTTAAAACCTGCTTCTAATTAAGATATAGCTTGTAGATGACAGAGCTATGGGCATACAGTTAACTTTTAACAGTTTTAATTTGGATTTTGTCCCAACTAGTCTTTCCTTCCCCTGACCTCCAGTTTCAGGAAACTGATTCTGCTTGACTACTCTGTCTGTGTGTGTGTATGTTCTTGAAGCCTCAACGTAATCACTGGAATAAAGAAAATGTTGTCATTTTACTGGTTGCAAACCATAGTCTCTTAGTTTCTGAATGAAATCAGATAGTAATCATTTATGCCTAAGCACTCACTGACTTTTAGCAATGTCATTTAAATGCAATTATCCATTGTAGTGAATTGCAAAATAGTTATGTCAGATAATGAGTATTTTCTAACACAAAAGGCATTACAATTATTAAACTGTAATAATTTACTGTTGTCACTGTGAAGCATTCAGCATATGTTCCCTAAATCAAAATCTTTATAAAGTGGATCATGTACTTTTTCCGTAAATGCCTTCTGGCTTCTAGACAGTCATAAAAAGCAGCATCAGACAAAACAGGTGGTAAGCTAAGGGTTAGGAAATGCAGGTTTTGCTCCTCATTGTGCCATTGACTTGCTATCAGAAAAATATCTGTCTTTTTACAAGAAACTCTGGAGTGAATCAATGGAGTATACCAGTTGAATGTCCTTGAATTAATCTCCTGCAGAGATTCTTTCCCGTCTGTTTGCTGTCTTTGATTTTTTTTTCATTGCAGTGCCAAAACATGAAGATGAGGACAACTGCAGCAGTGCAGTTGGATTTCTGTGAAATTGCCTCCTTTGGGGAGGGTTTTACATTTTCATTTCTCTGTGCAGTAAAACCCTGATGTGTTTAAGCGATGGACCTGCTTGAGGAAATAGTAATTTCAATTTCGACTGTCATTATTTTAATGACCTTTTGGTATTCACGTACTTGTACAACCCTGGCTTGTTCTTTCTCCTCAGCATGTTTTGTTCTGTTGTGTATTACCATCGTTACTGTAATGCCCCTGGTATTAGATTGAAAGGACAATCTGTTTGCAGAAATCTCTTTTTCCCCCTACCATTTAGAAATGAATGTTGACTGGGCAATGCTTAAATATTCTGTTTTGTTGGGAGCTGTAGTCAGTTGCAGTTGTACTATTTGAAGTGCAGAGGTGGATGCAATTAATACACCTAGTGTGTGAGACATTAGGCCACCAAATGAGTTTAGGCTTCTGTTACTTCCTATCTTGACGGTTGTGATGAATAGCTAGCATTGTGTGTTGAAGCTCTGACTAATTGTTATGACCACATACAAAGTCCCAACTGACTTTCCTTCTTGATTGTATGGGCGTGTTTTCCAAATTGATTTCTTCTGTATCTTCAGAATCTGCTTGACGATGTGGAAGAATTTCATGAGCGTGCTCAGGAAGCTATGATGGATGAGATCCCAGACTCTTCCAAGCTGCAGGAGTTGATAGACATGGGCTCTGGCCTTTATGTAGAACTTCCTGAACTGCCAAGGCTGAAGCAAGAACTGCAGCAGGCACGGTGGCTGGATGAGGTGAGGTCCACCCTCTTGGACCCTCAGAGGGTCACCCTGGATGTGATGAAGAAGCTGATAGACTCGGGTGTGGGCTTGGCACCGCACCATGCTGTAGAGAAAGCCATGGCTGAACTGCAGGAGCTGCTGACAGTCTCGGAGAGGTGGGAGGAGAAAGCCAAGGTCTGCCTGCAGGCCAGGTGAGTGTTGCTTTACAAACTGTCCTTAGAGGGTACACATTTCTGGGATTCTCAGCCTCTCTTGAGGAGTGTGGTAAAAAGTAGGAGCTTTGAAGCTGTAGTGTGGTTGGTTTGTTTTTTTTTTTTTACCTCCCAGCAGTTTGGTTGCTCAAGATTTGGATTTGAGGTTGATTCCCTGTCACATTGCACAGTGGCAGGAGGGCTGAGTGTTGCTACTGTCTTTGCTGTTCATCCCCTTTTACAGAAAACACAGAGTGTGCTACACAAGACAGCTTCCTTCATGTTAAAGGAGTTCTCATGCTGTGTCCTTTTGAACTTGATGGTGCAAAGTCCATCAGCTTTCTCGTCTCTCCTGTTCTTTAGTAGCCAGTAGCACCCTCCAATAATAGAGCCATAGCATCCTACATTGCAATGTAGCGATGAATTTGCATCACCAGCCTGTCAAATTTATGGCTTTAGTTGACTGGCATTTTGAGAGAAGGCTGGAATTGGGTTTTTCTTACTCTAGACCACGCCAAAGTGTGATGGCTCTGGAGGGCATCGTGAATGAAGCAAAGAACATCCCTGCTTACCTGCCCAATGTGCTGGCACTGAAAGAAGCCCTGCAGCGGGCTAGAGACTGGACAGCCAAAGTGGAGGCCATTCAGGTAGGGGGTTACAGCAGGGACTGGAATCTTCTGCTTACATCCCTTTATTTAGATACGTTCTTTATTCCTAGCTTGTCTACCCACAAAGGTGACCTAAAGCGAAGCCTTGTTGTAGCTGTTAAATGTGCTTAGCATAGTTCATGTGCTCAAATTTCTTTTCCCTCTTGTGGTGCCGTTTCCCCATTGGCTATCCAATTTCTATTTCCTTTCTTTTTACACATTTCATGGGGATGTAAAAGCAGGCAAATTCATTATGATACAAATGTAATTCTCAAAGGGTTTTTTGTATTAAAACTGTTCTGCATACTGTCACTGGAAATACTTAACTGCAGCAGATGTTCTGCTCACAGGTCTTCAGTTTCGGAGCTGGCTACGGGAATGGGGTTTTGTTTGGTTTTTTTCCTCCCCCAAGTGGTGTAAGATTTAATGTCACTGATAGCTGAAATTTTCTATCCCAGATGAAGTGGTGACATTGCCAGTTCAGTAGCCTCTCCTTCTGTTGGTCTACCCACATAACTTGATCCAAAAGGGACATGGCTTCTGTGATATTGCAAGGTGTTGATCTCTGGAGTGCAACTGCTATTCTTATATCAGGTATTTGTTGGGAAATGAAGTGAGAATCCCAACTGATTTTATATCAGCCCCTCTACAACTCTCAGATACGGTAGCTTGCTGCTAAGCAGACAGCATTTAAGACAACCATTTAGAAATGGAGTGTTGTCTTACTCCCTAAGCCAGCTGGCTATGTCAGTAGTGACTGTTAAAAACTGGACAAGAGAGGTTTTTTTAAGTCTTAGTAAGATTGGAACCTTGTCCTCCTTTCCTTTCCTATGGAACTCTGTTTTAGTCAGTGATAAGATAGTGTATGGCTTGAAATCAAGCTGGCCACCGATAAAATGGTGGAATCGTTGGCTTAGAAAAATTCCTTTTACCCCAGAATGGGAGCAATTATGCCTACCTGGAGCAGCTGGAGAGTTTATCTGCCAAAGGCCGCCCAATCCCAGTGCGTCTGGATGCCCTGCCACAGCTGGAGTCACAGGTAGCTGCAGCACGGGCCTGGAGAGAGCGCACAGGAAGGACCTTCCTGAAAAAGAACTCAAGCTACAGTCTGTTACAGGTGAGCAACAAACGCTTCTGTGTCAGCCTTCAGAAACTCATCTTGATGGCACTCTGCTGTCTGGAGGGAGCAACTGGTTCAGTTACAGTAGATTACAGCTCCTTTTGATAATAGAATCCAATAAAAAACTTCAGCTCTTCTGGGCAGAAAAGAAGGCAAAAAGTCCATGTTTGGTTAGTCTTGCTTTGTATTCAGACAACCTCAACTGTTACTCTTGAAGAAGTCAATTTAAACTCTCATTTTGAGGAGGGAAAGAAAAGAATTGCCTGTTTTATCTAAGTGTAGAAATGTAGGCCTGAAATCAACATAGAAGCTGTCTTTAATTGATGAATGTTTACCTTGTTCCACTGTTTAAATTCTAAGAGAACAGATTAGATCATTTTTCTTACAGTTAAACAGCTTATAAAAGAAGTCAGCTACTGTTTATTTCACTTCAATGAATGTAGTCATTGTCTTTGTTTTAAAGAAAAAAAAAATCATTCATGTGTTTGAAGATTTATCATACCTACTTGACAGGCTTCCCTTTTCTAGGGAAAACAATTCCAGTTCTTTCAACACTTTCCTGTAGACTTTATTTTTCATACTCTTACCTTGTTGCTTTTCTCTGCAATTTGTCATCACTTCTAGTGTGATAACCCAAACCAGAGAGAATTCTCTCACTATGGCTTCCTTAGTGCTATGGGAAGTGCAATAATTACATCTCAAAGGGAAATACTGCTGTTTAATGTTTCCCAATGGGATCTGCCTCTACTGCAACATCATCACACTGATTTTTGTTCAGTTTATGAGGCATTCTAAGTGTAGACTTTTTTTCACTATATTTTTTTATCAAACTGGTTATTTAATTTGTTCTGGTTTTGCCTTTGACTCTTTTCCTAAATGTATCAAGTTGAACTTCCCCAGTTTGCTAGGTATTATATTTAGATATGCTTTTCAAATAATCAGGGTTACTTAAAATGTAATTCTTTTTCTTAAAACGGCCTTTCAGCCTCTCATTTTTGCCATTAAGAAGCCTATACCATTATTTTTCAGTTTTGTTTTAGCCACCTAGTTGCTGATATAAATAGGAAATTATGGCAGATCTTGAAGATTTGCAATTGATGAAGGCACTTGAAGTGAACCCTAAACTACTGATATGTAATTCAGTTAGCTACGTGTATGATAGCTTAATCTGATTAAACTTTGTAATTTAATCATGAAGATACAGTGGCTTTCCAGTCTATCTGCAACATTACAATGGTACTGATGACATTCAAATCCCATACATATGAGTATCCTTTTCTGTTTTTTTCCTCTTCCTAGCATTAATTGTCAGATGTCAAAGGTGTTAGATTGCTGAATAGGATTTTTTCCTCTCTCATGACTCTGTTGCAATTCATTCATTAGATCCTCAGATATGTCCCTGAAATTGTAACAGAGATTAGAACTTTTTTCTGTTCTTGGCATCCTTGCCTCTGACAGTGTATGTTTCCTTGGTGGTTACAGGTTCTGAGCCCTCGGACTGATATTGGTGTTTATGGGAGCAGTAAGAATAGGAGGAAGAGGGCAAAGGAGTTGATGGAGAAGGAAAAGGAGAAAGATCTTGACTTGGAATCCCTTAGTGAACTGGAGGATGGGCTGGAGGAGGCCAGGGACACTGCAGCTGTGGTAAGGAGCAATGAAAGGTAGTGTCTCCTGATACATGGGTTTAATTTTTCTGTGATCTGTGTAGAAATCTTGTGGAAGAACTGATAAATGAATCTCACAAACAAATACCTCATACTATGATGTTTGACACAAGAATATAGTTCAGGCTTAATTGTAGAAGAGGTAGAGGGAAGCACAGTTCAAAATATAAGTGCTGGTATGTAATATATATTGGCCTGTGTGTAAGAAATGCTCTTGGATTATATATAATATATATATATATATATATAAAAAAATATGTAGTTAGTCATTTACTATTCTCAACATTTATTAAAATCCTATCAAAATAATGTGAAATGATGCATGACTTCAATCTTAAACAGTACCAAGATATATCTGACTAGGTAGATTTGAGGGTAGCATGTAAATGCTTGATCATAGAAACTGGCCGGGGGTAAATGTTATGTTTGATTCCTCGGTGTTGGGAGGGTGTTGATGAAGATATCAGAATAATTTGTTGTCTTCTAACTGCCTTTTTTCCATGAACAAAGAAAAGATATGCAGACTCATTAACACGGCATATATACAGTTTATTTTACCTTTGTTTTGTCATAGTTGAATGGGCACACTGAGGAAATAAAAGTTGCTTCAGGAGCTATGCGGTCACTCAAATTCTCCTTGTGCTGTGTCAGTACTGCAACAGTGCTGAGCTGCATTGTCTTGATAGATGAATGGCTGGAACTGAGTCTGACTTCTTTCCTGAAGTCAAATCCTGTTCTTGTGGTGGCGTTATGACAGATTTAATCATGAACTTAAGAAACTTTGTAGATACAGAGAAGATTATGTAAAGCTCACATAGAATCTCTGTTAGAAGAACTCAGGAGTAATGAGTAGGTGAGGAGGAGGTATTGTAGCTAAAGCTTTAACTAGATCACACAATTCCTTAATTTTGAGCTAGTTTAACTAGGAAGATCCCTTGACATCGGGTTCTTTTTTTTCCTCCTTATGTTGCTGATAAAGTGCAATCTATCTTAGCTATGAAAGTCATGAACTGTTTTTTGTCTTTGCCGGCTAGGTGGCTGTGTTCAAGGAGCGGGAACAGAAGGAGATTGAAGCCATGCATGCTCTCAGGGAAGCTAACCTGGCCAAGATGACTATGGTGGATCGGATCGAAGAAGTCAAATTCTGTATCTGTCGCAAAACAGCCAGTGGATTCATGCTCCAGTGTGAGCTGTGCAAAGACTGGTTTCATAGCAGCTGCGTGCCCCTTCCCAAAACAAGTGCTCAGAAGAAGGGCTCTAGTTGGCAGGCCAAAGAAGTGAAGTTTCTGTGTCCACTTTGCATGAGATCTCGAAGGCCACGGCTTGAGACAATCCTGTCTCTGCTGGTGTCCCTGCAGAAACTGCCGGTTCGGCTGCCAGAAGGAGAGGCGTTGCAGTGCCTGACAGAACGTGCCATGAGTTGGCAGGACCGAGCGCGCCAGGCTTTGGCCACTGATGAATTGTCCTCTGCTTTGGCTAAGCTTTCTGTGCTTAGCCAGCGAATGGTGGAGCAGGCAGCACGGGAGAAAACAGAGAAGATAATCAGTGCGGAGCTACAGAAAGCAGCAGCTAACCCAGATCTACAGGTAGGGATGTGCTTCTCCTTCAGCCTGTCAAAGTGTCTTATCTTTTATGGAGAAGCTTTGTGGGGAGGGGAGGGCAGGTAAAGACTGAGAATTACTTACTTACTTCACTGGTCCTCAGGCGATTGCCGGCTTCAGTCAGTGACAGGCTGCTCTGGGGACAGGCCTGTTACTTTGTACTCACTGTCAACAGCAACTGTTGAAGTTGCTGGGAAGAAACTTGGATTTAGATGTAACAGCGGACTAGGTGCCTGAAGATATGTAAAGCAGTGGCTACTTTGGTGTCCAAACTCCACTTTTCTCATGATAGAATTGAAGGTCTCAGTGTTCATCATTTCTCATGGCATTTGGTGTCTTGTTAGTAAATTTCAGTGAGGACTATGTACAAACAGTGGTACTTTTATGGGTGACCTCTTCATCTTGAGATTGAGACCACTAATCATGTGATGTTGAGATGAAGACGTTTGTACAACCACAGGCTATAATTTGTCACTAAATGGCAGCATCTAGATCTTTCTAGTCACCATTATTCACAATCATGGATATAACATGTAATGCAACCTTTTCCGTGGATGTTTTCCCAGGTAGTTCTCAGGCCAAAAGAACCGTTGTTTTCGTTGTCAGTATTCAGCCTTTTTTAATAGATTTTCCTGGAAATTCTATTGTTTTTATTCCCTTATTCTGTTTTTCTTTTAGGGACACTTGACTAGTTTCCAGCAGTCAGCCTTTAACAGAGTGATAGGGAGTGTGTCCTCATCCCCACGGCAGACGTTGGATTATGATGACGAAGAGACAGACTCCGATGAAGACATCAGGGAGACCTATGGCTATGACATAAAGGTAAATCCTATGGTGTGGCTTGTCTACATGGCATTACTCTAGAACACCTGTTTTTTATTACTTTATTTAAGAATATTTTTCATATCTCAAGCAGTCTCTGTACATTCTGTTGCAGAACAGGTACTTCTTAATTTTGTGTGAAGGTCTCAGCTCTGGACTGCTGGCAAGTTTAGCAGTGATTTTATTCAAAGTTTCCAAATGTCCTGTGATTGAGTTTCTGAAGGTGCTTTTTAGTGCTAGGGAAAAATATACACTTCTCAAGGGATTTGTATTTGTAATACCACAACGGATGAATGTTGTCTTTATGACCCATTCAGAGATACCGTTAATCATAAATATGAGTTAAGTATCTGTGTGGAGAGTTCTTCAACATTTTTTCCTACTAGAAAAAAATTAGTCTTTGAAAACTGCATGCCCTGTAAGAAGTTTAATGGTGCCAGAGCTTCTTTCACATTTCCATGCCTTTCTCTTCATAGAAGTATGAGGAAGGAATGCTTGTTCACTTTTGAGTGTGTGAAAATAATCAGAACTAGATACCTGGATGGTGTTGTAAAATTATTCATAGAATCATAGAACAGTAGGGGTTGGAAGGGACATTTAGAGATCATCTAGTCCAACCCCCCTGCAGAAGCAGGTTCACCTAGATCACGTCACATAGGAACATGTCCAAGTGGGTTTTGAAGACCTCCAAGGAAGGAGCCTCCACAACCCCTCTGGGCAGCCTGTGCCACTGCTCCCTCACCCTCACAGTGAAATGGTTTTTTCTTATGTTTAAGTGGAACTTTTTGTGTTCCAGCTTCATCCCATTACCCCTTGTCCTGTTGCTAGCTACTATAGAAAAGAGGGATGTCCCAACCTCCTGACACTCACCCCTTAGATATTTATAAATGTTAATAAGATCACCCCTCAATCTCCTCTTCTCCAGACTAAACAGCCCCAGTTCCCACAGCCTTTCCTCGTATGAAAGATGTTCCATTCCTCTGATCATCTTGGTGGCCCTGCACTGGACTCTCTCCAGCAGTTCCCTGTCCCTCTTGAGCTGGGGAGCCCAGAACTGGACACAGGACTCCAGATGAGGCCTCACCAGGGCATAGTAGAGGGGGGGAAGAACCTCCCTTGACCTGCAGACCACAGTCTTCTTGATGCATTCCAGGATGCCTTTGGCCTTCTTGGCCACGAGGGCACATTGCTGACTCATGTTCAGTTTATTATCAATCAGGACTCCCAGGTCTCTCTCTGCAGAGCTGCTCTCCAGCAGTTCGACCCCCAGACTGTACTGGTGCATGTGATTGTTCCTCCCCAGATTCAGGACTCTGCACTTGTCCTTGTTGAACCTCATGAGGTTCCTGTCTGCCCAACTCTCAAGCTGGTCGAGATCCCACTGAATGGCAGCACAGCCTTCTGGGGAATCAGACAGTCCTCCCAGTTTGGTGTCATCAAGGAACTTGCTTATTGTCTGAATTCACTTTAGAAATTTTAACTGCAGTTGAATTTTAGAAATATTTTAATTGGAGAAGAGCTGTCACATAAAAAGGGCAATTGTAGAGATAATCAGTTGTTTTCATTGTGATGTATTTCACTTTGTCCTTTTGATTACATAGAGACAACAAAAGCAATGCCAGTGTGTCTTCTTCTGCAGCATTTTCTTTTTGCAATGTTGTTAACTTAAAAGATGCTAACTTAAAAGACAGTATGTTCGTGTAAATTCTTCTAAGGCAGATTTTCTGGTTTATAAAGGGACAGCAAATTTTCTGAGTGTGATTTCTTCATTCTCTTTATTTTTAGTGTTTTTTTTCTTAAGCAGCATTTATCTCACAGTCCCATTTGAAATGCCAACGAGAGTACATTGCAATTGAATGTTACAGCTTTTAATTAAGTTAGTTTTATATGTACATAAAAAAAAACATTTCCAAACTGTTCTTTGCATCAGGAGTCATAAGGCGTTTCTGAAAGATGTGGCATTTTCTGAGGCTGTGGTAAAACATATGTCAAGAAAGATGGCATATGTTTGTCAGTATCTGAGGGTTTTAATGGTTCTGTAACGATTTCAAAATCTGTTACTTAACCCTTTTGATCTGGATGTCCGTCACAATGTGTATTGTTAAAAACCTAGAGATAAAATCTTCCAAAGAAAAGCCATAGGGATCAGCGGTGTCATTTGTTAGTTCAGCTAACGTGCTTGCAGTGGAAGATAAATTTCTAGGCAATGAAATTCTCTGTGTCTAAACTAGAAGCTGCAAAGTTCAAAAGAAATAGCAAAGTTGCTCAGTTTCATTTTTTTAATGCTGTTGACTTTTAAGGGTGGGGATTTTTAAAATTTATGATCTGTAAATATTTTCCAGTGGAGTGAATGTGATAAAAGTATATAGGCTATGGTGCATCATGCATGAATTTGCTTTTACTAACTTCTCGTGGACCTTGGAGAAATAATCCTTGGATTCCCAAGGGTCTATAGATTGTATTTCCAAAACCACAGTCTCAGACTTCTCAATTACAGCAGTGGTTATGAAAATACATGTGAGAAGACCTGTTTGATTATATTGTTCTGCTTCTAATAAAAACATGATTATTTGCTAGTGATGATTCATTGTGATCGCAATATCTAGTCTTGTTTTAAGATTTATTCCAAGCAGCCAGACTGATTCAGTGGTCAAATATACTATAAAATTTCTTCATCTTTAATTGCCTTCATCTTTTTTCCAGTGTGTTTTTTTTCTCATTTCGTTGTGCTTGTGTTGCCTATGGCCACCAAGTGGTGATACCTTTTATTAATTTCCCTCTTGGCTGTGAATCTAGTATGATATGATAGTCTGAACAAGATACTGTACAAGATATAACCTTTACTGTGTAAGGAGAAATATCTGACTTTTTGGAATATATTTGTTTTACCTTTTCATCTGGGCAATTTAAACCTAAGTTTCCCACTTCTTGTTCTATACTGAAGTCATTAGCACTCCCTTTAAGAGTGTAACTGAAATCCAGAGAGAGATTACCGTTCTTAAACCCCCTTTTTATGTCACGAAATGACAGTGTCTGGGAGGTACAGTTTCCTGAGTTGGCCATTTTGGGATGCACACAGCTACTCCTCAGGTAAATATTGCCAATAACTGCTCTACAGTTTTTATTGCTTTCTGAAAGATTTCAGTCTTACGTGGCATGCTAAGTATGTTTAACCTGTTGGCCAATTTCATCCAAAATGTGATGCGTAGCTTAATTCTGGAAAGTGCTGTGGAAATCAACAGCTGATTGAGGAGATCATACTTATTCATTTCCCCTGAATAAGAAAGTGGCAAAGTTAGTGGTAGGGTATCTACTCGGATGGGCTTGTGCCTTCTCTGGATTTTCTACTCAATGTAATGTAAAGTCTAATAAAACTTCTCCTACTGCTGAGAGATTCCTAATCTCTTTTAACGGATCCACTTGCACCTGAAGGTGTGTATCCCGTTTCAGTGTGTGATGCATCTAAAAAGTCAAGCAGCCATCATACACAATGCATCAAGTTGAGCACAAGCCAGTGCCATCGTTATTCTCTTAATGGAAATATTCACAACAGTCTCAAGTATTACATCCCTCTTCCTTTCAGGATTTGGTCCTATCTTAAAGTGGTTCAAGGCTGCCATAAAACTTCTACTTCCAGGGCAACCTTTGATTGTGTGCCATTGTGTTGATATTGGTTGTTGTGCTGGAACACCCTGTTCTGTAATAATTTCTTTCTATAGTAACCATTATTTACTCAGTATATCCCTACTTTACCAAGGATGCCAGTCTTTATTGTCTTGCAGTCAAATTTTTCAAGAAAAATAAATTATGTGCTTCTGGAGGCCAATTTAAGGAACTGCTGAGTGAGGAAAATTGTTGAGTGTTTCTTATGCAGTAGCTATAAATCTATTCACCCATCTCTGTAGTTGCTTTGTTCAGCCACTATTTCAGTAGGGATGTACCTTGTACCTTCTGCACATGGTTTTGGTGTCTCTCTCTGGTGGGATGCTTTGAAGTGCAGAGTTTTAGGAACAGCAGACTGGTTGGTCTTAGAATAATTTGAAGCGTGTATTTTCTGGATCCAGATGTTGCATGTTTTCTGTGTGTCTTTTTCAGGACAATGCCAGCGTAAAATCTTCTAGCAGCTTGGAGCCCAATTTGTTTTGTGATGAGGAAATCCCCATTAAATCAGAGGAAGTGGTGACACACATGTGGACTGCTCCCTCATTCTGTGCTGAACATGCATACTCATCTGCTTCTAAAAGCTGCTCTCAAGGTATTTGCTTTTGTACACATTGAGATAAAATTGAATGGGGAGCTGGAATGAGGAGTCAGTAAGAATGGGAACTGCTCTATGAACTGTGCCTAGTTGTAGAGAATCTGTTGTTTGTAAGAAGGTATGGTAGAGTTACATTGCAATTAATTTCCTGATATCTGAGATACAAATCTATGTCGATGCTTACTCATTGGGAATGTCTTCCTACTTGGATTGTTACTGTAAAAAGGATGTAATTTCTTTTGGTTTTGATCTCTTCCTTTTATCCTTATATATGATTTGCCTCCTGTCTGAAAGGTTCTAACACTCCAAGGAAGCAGCCTCGGAAGAGTCCACTGGTACCTCGCAGTTTGGAACCCCCTGTCCTGGAGCTATCACCTGGAGCAAAAGCTCAGCTAGAAGATCTGATGATGGTAGGGGATCTACTAGAGGTATCACTGGATGAGACTCAGCACATCTGGCGAATTTTACAGGCTACTCATCCACCCTCAGAGGACAGGTTCCTTCATGTCATGGAGGTATGGAACTTGAAGAAATATTCTGGTATACAAAAAAAAGGATCTTGGGTAGTTGAGTGCTTGTGTGACATCTTTGGATTTCAACTTGGGAATAGTAGATTCCAGAAAAGAATAGAATAAGGGATCAAAAAAGTCAGTTCTTGCTCACTCATGCCATAGCACTGTCCTGCACAATTAACCATTTTTAGAAGAGTTTTCTTAGGCAGTTTCATATGCAGACCTTATTTTAGAAAATACAAGGTTAAGGAAGGAAACACTGTTCTTGATTATTCAAAACTGATCTGCAAGAGAACTACAAAAACATTTAGGAAGATGGGAAGTCTTCACTTAGCTTATATAACTTGGTGCTTGTATATTGCTGAACTTTGGAAGTTTCTGGGAAAGAACAGTTTGGGATTTTTTTAATAAAACATGGTTTGATAATGCAGGTAATATGATTCCTATTCTTCCTCAGAGTAGCACAGACACAGCAGGTTTTTTTTGTTAATAAACTGTGAGGAGGTACTGATCAGTGCTCAGCTGATAATGAGCGAGGCAGATTGATCTGCCAATTCTGAGATCTAGTCCAAATCATGTAGGCTCATCCATACAGTGGGCGAGCGGTATGTGCAAAGGAGGGCTCTGTGCTGCAAGAGGAGGTAAACTCTTGAAGAGCTGCACTGGAACCCCAGCCTTTATCATCTGTCAGCTGAAGCTGAGGGTCAGTTTGACCATGTGTAGTTATGGAGTATCTGATTGCTTTTTGGGTTACTGACCTGCACAGGGAGTATATTGAAGGTGGCTCTTTCTGGACTTTTTGGTAATGCACATAATATCAGCTGGAAGGTTACATGCTGTGAGCAGTGACTGAGTGCCATCCATCTTTGACAGAAAAGTCAAAGCGTTGCCAAAGAGCTGTCGGTTAGGGCAGTAGTATAAAGCGGACCCTGCCTCCAAGGAAATACTGCTTTACTGTGTTTTGACCCAAGTGCTTCACTTTGTAAGCTTAACGTTCTTTTCATGGAATGGCTTTGGCAGGGAGTTGATTGAAGAACAGTTTGAATTGCCAGCAAACAGCAATTTATAAATAGTATGGCAGACTGATATAATTAGTAGTTAAGCACAGATTATATTTTTTGAGGGATTGGGGGTAAGAGGGTGTGTCTGTGTTGACATTTTTTAGGTTAACGATTATGAATACTTGCTTGAACAAAATGAGTAATTTTCAATTGGATATCTTTCAGTGCCTGTTTACATGCAAAATAGGTAGACTTTTATAAAACTTTTCAGAGGATTTGGTTTTGGGTGGAGTAGTTATATTAAGTAATGTACAGTAAACGGACACTTTCTGGCTTATAGTATGTTTTTAATCTATTAATAATTGTTCAAGTTAAAGTATATAACTGGATTAACTGGAGTTGAATCAATCATGTTTCTACAAAGGAACTATACGTGTGAATCTTTTAGATATAAATAGGTCTCGTCACTTTGGGTGCTACCTGCAGTGACAGAGTTTGCCAATTTTAAGCCTTCACTTCTGATCTGAATCTGCTATTTAAGAGTTGTTAATGACGCCAGGACACTTACAGTGTGTGCCAGTTTGGAAGCCGTTCAAATAATGGGTGTTACTTTCTTCTCTTGCTTGAGCTGATGATACATTTTGAGAATTCACCAGTTGCTCTTAATCTCCAGAACAGCAACAGCTTTTTAAAAATAATTACAGGCAAGACTGACCTAGGATGAAAAATAAGCAAGAGCATGCAATAAATGATTAATCTTCTCAACTTTTATTAAAAAACAGTATGTGAAGGGAGTTGTAATTATCCCTTATTCTGCCACCTTACCCTTGCTGATTCACTTTTTCCACCAGACATTTTTGATTCATTGTACTTCAGTACACTCAGAATATTCTTCCTAGTATGGTGAAAATAAAGTTGAGCCCCTTTTTAAGGGAGTTTTGTTGAATAGGTTTCTTTGTACCATGACGAGGTAATGGTGGAGGTAAGTACATCTCTCAAACCACAGGTTTGCAATATATGGAAATTTGGCATTTGAAAACAAATCTCTTTTCGCCCTTTCTATAAAGGATGACAGCATGGATGAGAAACCACTGAAAATGAGAGGGAGAGACTCTTCTGAGAGGAAACGAAAACGAAAGCTGGAGAGAGCAGAGCAGTTCTTTGGAGATATGAAGCAAAAATCTAAAGAGCTGAAAAAACTGGAAAAACCCAAGAAGAAGAAGCTAAAACTCACCATGGATAAGACAAAGGAGCTGAACAAGCTGGCAAAGAAACTAGCTAAAGAAGAGGAGCGGAAGAAGAAGCGAGAGAAGGCAGTTGTCACAAAGGTGGAACTAGCAAAGGAGAGCACAGAGAAAAAAAGAGAGAAGAAAGTTCTAGATATTCCTTCTAAATATGATTGGTCTGGAGCGGAAGAGTCGGATGATGAGAATGCTGTGTGTGCTGCACAAAACTGTCAGAGGCCCTGCAAGGACAAAGTGAGTTTTGGCGTAGTTCTGTCACAGACAATTCCATGCAAAGTCAAAAACCCCAGTGAAATTTAATAATCAGGTTGAACAGCACAAGCAACAGAAGTAATATGATTAGAAATCAGAATTGGGTAGCACTTGGGTAGGTACATGGTTGTAGTGGGTAAAAGTATAGAACTTCCTTATTGACTTGAGTACTTTAAAACAGTAGAAGATGGAAAATTAGAATCTGGGAGCCAGTACTCTTGTCTTGGGAAGCTTAACCTCTTCAAGGTGTGTCACTTTTTGATGGCTATGCAGCATGTGTTGGCTGATTCATAGGATTAATTCTTTGACTCAACTGGAAATGTTCCTGACTTCTGGGTGTTTCTGAGCAGACGTGGGATGTGTGATATTCTTAGTTTACGTAAGTTTTCTATGTTTCTTGCATGCAGTCTGTGAACAATGCTGCTGCAGGCTGAGGGATCTACAAACTGCAGTACTTTACTTTTGTTTTAGATAAGTCATAGAATCATAGAATGGTAGGGGTTGGAAGGGACCTTTGGAGATCATCTAGTCCAACCCCCCTGCAGAAGCAGGTTCACCTAGACCAGGTTGCATAGGAACGTGTCCAGACAGGTCTTGAAGACCTCCAAGGAAGGAGACTCCACACTCTCCCTGGGCAGCCTGTGCCAGGGCTCCCTCACAATGAAATAGTTTTTTCTTACATTTAAATGGAACTTTCTGTGTTCCAGCTTCATCCCATTACCCCTTGTCCTATTGCTAGATACCATCAAAAAAAGGATGCCCCAACCTCTTGACACCCACCATTTAGGTATTTGTATTAATAAGTAATCAGTGATTTTTGGACCTGACTGGATTGTTGGAAAAGAAACCTTATCTGCCTCTTGCCATGGTATTGCCAGTCCTGATTGTCAACTTTTAACACAGACTAATTGATGATCAGAAAAATGGGGGCGTTTGGGTTTTTTCCTACTTTTTTAGAATGAAAAACGGCTCCTAATAATAACTGTTTAATTAAATTCACACTATACTGCACTGGCTTTGCCCATGAGAGAGTAGGAGCAACCATAAATACCAAGAACTTTTTTCTTGTTTTGCAAAATTAAAACATGGAATTTAAGTGTTCATTTGAACACTTCAAAGGACCAGTTAAAAGACCAGTTCTGAAGTCTTAAACATAGGCCAAGGTTAGAAATTGTGCTCAGTTGCTCAAAAGGATGATACGATTGTTGTACCCACTGTTCTTTTACAGAAAATGAGATTGCAAGAGGAAAGGGAGTGCTTTAAAGTTCATATTATTAAAAAATGCTCTACTAAATTTGTCAAACTTTCATAAATGAAACAGTAAAATTCCTGATAGTACGATCCAAGTTTTTAATGGATTAGGCATGTTGCCATAAGGTTGGATGTGTTTTTGTGCATTCATCAGGGGAACACCGTACAAGTCAAAAGTGGCAGAAGCTGGAACATAATGACTGAAGGTGCAGCTGTTAGTGTCCATTATTAGTCACTTCAAAAAGTTTTTCAGGAGTAGTTTTCCTCCAAACTGAACTAAAATTTTGAGCTGATAAAGCTCCTTTGTTTTAGATAGGTTGCCACTACTGTTCTTTTTCTAATATATTTTCATTGTCATGGTCCCCTGTAAGGTGGAAGCAGAACTACAGCAGTAGCAATTTTTTATAGCTGTACCAGTACAGCCCATTAAAGTTAAGAACCTGTGCTCCTTATCTTTGTTTCTGCCCACTGACTCAAATTAACATATAATTTTACTCAAGCAACTACTGAAATCTAATAATTCATCCTTTTTTTTCGCCTTCCTAAGTCTTAATTTACCTTTTATGTCTTTTCCTAATTGTTGTATAGCAAGTTCAGCGAACAGTTTGAGGTATTTTAGCTTATGTGTTCTGACACTTGGGAGTTACAGTTTGTGTGCATGTTTTTGTCATTCAGTGGCCAGCTGTGTACCCAATATGTAGCAGGCAGAAAAGTATTAAAGCTGTTAATATCACATTACGTAGCTTTTTTCTTTTTAGCCAAAAGCAATAATCGAGTCTTTTTGCTTCCTGTAATTTGATTTTAGTCACAAAAGCTACCATTTGATAATGCAGTCTAAGGGGACATGTGTATATATAATTTAGGGTGTGTATTTTTAACCCCTTACCTATGCTGAAGTAACTGTCCCTGAGCATGCTCCTGTTTTAAATGTGTTTTAGCATACCTGTCTTTCATTTGAGGAGAGCCGAGTGTCGTCTTCCTCAACAATAACAGCATGTGTTTGCAGTGTTGTGGTCTAAGGATGGAAGAGGGGCAAAGTTTGTTGGAAAAAGGTTATTTTTGTTTTAATTACACTGAAACAGCTTGTTAAAGCAAGCTCTGTAGGGCATTAATTTGTGGCCAAAAGCTTTTGTATTCTAGGTGTATCAAGTAGGTTTAATAGAAGGTGTTTCCTTTATAGAAACTCTGCCTATCTGTCTTTCCTTATAACATACTATGTGTTGCTGATCTGCTCTCTTTCAGGTAGACTGGGTGCAGTGTGACGGTGGCTGCGATGAGTGGTTTCATCAAGTTTGTGTTGGTGTCTCTCCAGAAATGGCTGAGAATGAGGATTACATCTGTATAAACTGTGCAAAGAAGTCAATGCAGGGACCAAGTAGCCCTGCTCACGTGCCACCTCCTCCTTTCTTATTGAGCTACAAACTACCAATGGAAGATCTTAAGGAGACAAGTTAGCAACTGCTCGATGCTTGGAACTTGTTGGGAAATGGACCACTGAAGACCTACAGAAAGAGAGGGTTTGAAGCTAATGTATCCACTGAGCTTCACTTCCAAGGATGTACAGACCTGCAGCAGAGTTGGTCCCTTCCTTATAGCTGGCTTCCTTTATACAATGGGGACGTCAAGGCACAGTGGTACCGACTCATCTATGCAGACACCACCTGATTAGGAGCTCCAGCCGGTGTTTATTGACTTTAGTATTTCCACCTTTGAGTGTGGCTGTTGCTCTTGGAGACTGGGTGAACCCGAGGCTGTTAGATTAGACACTTCAGGGTGTTAAAAGTACCTGTTGGCAGTGGAGCTGGCCTGGAATTGGTGGGCTCAGCCTGGAGCTTTTGGGCCTACCAAGTTACCCGAAGGAGGTGACTTTGGAAGTGATCTTTTGCCTCCCCATGCCAATGCAGTGAGTAGGGCAATGTCTTGGGAGAGTTTGGTTGCCTCCATATCCAGGCAGCTTACATAACACTATGAGGGTGGGAGCAAGCGGATGAATTTCTTTTTTAATTTCTCTTTTGTAGCTGAAGGGCAGAGGAGTGATCTCAGAAATCAGCAAAGGTTCTGTTTACCAAAAAAAGAAACCCAACTCTACTCCACTAGGCAACATTTTTTCCTTAGTGGGGAACAGCTGTTCTTCCTATCATGAGGAGGGCCAGAAAGCATTGATAATGTCTATCTAGACCAGAGCTTGGGAAGAGCAGAATGCTTCCCTTTCCACAGGGATGCCCTCTCCTGTTCTAGGCTTTGCATAGGGTTCTGCACTCCTGCACGTTAAAGTTGTCTCACACAGGATGGAGCTGGCAAGGAGGTACAGCACCCAGGGCACCGGCTTCTGTGATCTGTACCCAGGGATGGGAAGGAAAGAAGACAGCCCACTTACCTCAGAGGTTACACTGACATGTGCTTCTGTGAAAAGTTTCACTCACAACTATTTCCAGTATCACCAGGCTACAGGCATGGCCTCAAGCGATACCAGCAAGCAGTCTGCAGATCCCCCTCCCTGCTGGCTTTGCTGGATGTGTACCAGTGTACAATCAGCAACAGTCCTTGTTTGAAGTTGCCTCTGGCTTTGCCAGAGGACCAGAGGGCTTGGGGTCATTCTGGGTGACAGTTGTTTTAGTAAATCCATTTTTAAAGAAGGACTTGTTTTTACTTTTTTCTAAATGTCTCAGACTACTGACTTGTTCTATAAATAGATTATTTTTCTTTGATTTTTTTATACTTACCACTGTTAACCAGCAGCACAGACATAGGTTCACAAAGCAAAAACCTGCCCGTGGGCTTGGGTTTTTTTACTCCATTCCTTCCTTGTAGTACAAGGAATTAGCAGTTACCTTCCCCATTCTAGCTTGACCAGCTGCCTGTGTTTAAATAGGTAAATACATTTCATGTGCTACCTTTGTGTTTGGGTTTGTTCCTATTAGTGGGGCATCTGGGCCTTAACGACTCCAGGGGGTGCTGGCTTTGTGTATGTGAATGTCTGAAGCCAGCCACTGGGCTGTCTTGTCCCCTTCTCCACTCGCTCCCTATTGTGTTTCCATTCTTCAGCAGTTCTAGGAGTGTTGTAAGTAGTGTCCAGTCTTACTAGGAGCTGGATTGGGATTTAAAGAAATATTGACAAAAACAACAGTGTTCTGTCTTGACTGTTCTGTGTCCCTTATCTTGTTCTCTAATACATGGAAGTTTATTTCTCTGGCAGAATTACTCATCCAAAACAAAAAAAAAATCAGCTCAGGCAGACAAACTTTATTGGTTTATTTTATTTGTGCCTGCTACCTGGGAAGAGGAAGATGTACAAAAGAAGAGAGCTAAGATGAGGGGTAGAAGGTAGAGGGTCTTTGGGAGCCCTGAGTAGACTGGGCAGACTTCTAATTCCTGCTCCTTAAAGACTAGTACTATGTTGAAGGCTAAAGCAACCTGGGGTTAAGCATGTGGCTGAATGGGCACCCTAAGTAAACTTAAGAGTATTATTTGTTTACTTATTTATGAAGGAGTCTATGCTATAGCTAGACATACCCTCTTTTTCCCTCCAGTTATTTTTTTTTTTGTCTTCTCAGTGTATGCTTAGTTTTGGTATACTGGTTTAAACAGATGTTGCTTTCCTTCAAGCTTTAAGTGATGGTACTACATAAATGTTTCCCTATATGAAGTGGATAGAATATCCGTCACAGATGTTTAATCGTTCCAGAAGTAGACTAGATTTCTTAAAGAATCCCAGTGTTTTGTATTCTTTCCTGACTCCTAGAATCCATGACACAACAGGGAAAATACACTTAGCATACCCTGTTAGCCACTGAGCGTGTCCTCTTAACCATTGCTACGTTCTCTGTCGTGGTAAAAGTCATTGTTGTGTGTAATTACCATCAACTGGAAAAGAGAGCTTTTAGTAAATCTGCACTGAATGTTCCTGTTTCTCTGAGTAGAGGTGTGGTGGAGCACTAGTGACAATGAGAAGGAAACAAACAGCTATTTACCATGCAATGGTCAATCGTTCTGCTTGTAACAAGCATAGAAAAGAGTAAACAACAGGTAAAAATGTGCAAATAATGTCCACAAGATCACATTTCTAGTAGCTGTTTTTGAAGTTATCATGTGGAGAGGTTCTTTACTACACTGTCAAAAGGAGGTTGCCACACTTGTTCTGGTTCTGGATGTCTCATCTGCTTTTGGGTAAGGTGTTCATAAACCGAAGACCGTTATTAGCTTTCCATCTTACTGTTTATTTTTTAAGAGCATAATTCCTATCAAAGGACTGCCGATAGTATGAACTTATGAATAAATGTTAACTTTTGGAAAAATCTGTAGATATGTAGTTGAAAAACCTAAAGCTACAGCTGTGATACTGTCTCCAGATGTTAGGGGTTTGCATTTTTATAACAATGTATGCCAAGAAGCAAGCCAGAGTTAAGCCAAGGAAAGAATTTTCTTAGAGGTCTGCTACAGCTGTAGGAAGAATCTCTCATGCTTTGGGAACAAAATCTCAGTACACATAAAATCTTAGCTAGGGTATCTAGGAAGTTGTAAGTCTTATTGCTGTATTCTACAAAGGATACCAGCCACTGTTCATGTTGTTTCTCTTCATATGTCTGACAACAAAAGGTCAAAGAAATGATGACGGATGTTGGGAGGAACTAAAAATGGCCAAAAATTGAGTTGCAGATCTTATCCATCAGTGTGGTTTCGAGCTTTTGGGGTTTGGGTTTGGTTTTTTTTTTGAGAATGAGGGCCTGGAACTGGGCAGCTTTACCTGCATAGATATGAACATCACTCCTGAACTTCAGTACCATTACCTTTAGGATTTACGCTTTTGACGTGTCATTTGTAGCTGAGTGCTTCTGCAGCCTGGACTATTTGATAACAAGGGCTTAGGGTAAAATTGGTGATATTATGGAAATTATCTTAAGGGACTGGAATGCAGTCACACAGCATGAGATAACAAACACGTCTATGTGTTTTCTTAGCCACACTGTAATGCTTACATAAATCTTTCCAGTTTTTAGAATCATAGAGTAATTTGGGTTAGGGAGAGTTCTGGAGGTCATCAGGGTCAACCTCCTGACAGAAGCAGGGCTTACTTTGAAAGTAGGTCAGGTTTTTCAGGGCTGCATCCAGTCAAGTTTTAAGTATTTCCAGGGATGGGCATTTGACAACCTCTCTGGCTTTCTGTTCTGGTTTTGTTGCATCTTCAGTGCAAACTTTTGTCTAACGTACAGTCACTTGATGTAGCTTGCCTGTTGCCTCTTGAAAAGTGCCTCCATAGTTTTTGTAACTACCCCTTAGGTAGTTGAAGACTGCAGGTCCTTCAGCCTTAATTTTCAAGCTGAACAAGCCCAGCTCAGCCTCCCTTGAGCCATGTCATGAGCTGCAGCCTTCTAACAATCTTGGTAGTCCTCAACTGGACTTTTTGCAGGTTTGCCAATGCCTGGATTTGTATGAAGGGCTCAAAAACTGGCTTATATTATTTCAGATGCAGCTTACAAGTGTTGAATACAGGGGAAAAATAACTTCCTTTAACCAGCTGACTGCTTTTACTGGTTACAGGTCTGACCTTTGTAACTGCAAGAAGGGCACACCAATGACTCCTTTGTGTCCAGTTAGCCTCAGGTCCCCTGGTTTATTGTTGTTCAGATGCAGGACTGATGAACTTAAACTTTCCATCAGAATGTCAGCTAGTCAAGATCCAACTGAAAAAAAGCCTTATCCTCCCATTTTTCAGGCTGTCCTGCTCCTGTCTTCCCCCAGCATTCTATTTGGTGTCATCTGCAAACTTGAGTCTGCTCTATCCCACCACCCAGGTGGGTAAGACATAAAACAAGAGTCTCCAGTACCAGCCTTTGAGGTACTTCTCTTGCAGCTGGCCACTGCCTCAATTTCAAATCCTTGACAGCTAAGGTCTGAGCACAGAGTCCACCCATGTTACAGGTATTCCATCCATTCCATAAATATGTGGTTTTGCTGTAAGTCAAGGTAAACATCCACTGTTCTCCCCTTGTTCACGGGGCTTGTCACAGAATACAAACACACTGGGATAAGTTTATAGAAGTGACTGTTACCAGTCATCTTATCCCTCATGTGCATTTGAGGAGGATTTGTACCATTATCTTCCCGGGCCCAGGGTGAGGCTAGCTGCCTTGTAGTTGTCTGTATCCTCCCTGTTTCCTCCTCTTTGTTGAATGGGCGTGACAGACAAGGGTCCATCACAATCCATCAAGAACAAGATCCCCCATACAGACATTTTCTTAGGGTTTGTTCATCGTTGTGGCATGTGAGATTTGAAGAAAAAAAAAGCAACCTCTTTGAATTGCTGTTTGTTAGAGTGTTGCTAAGGAAAACTTAAATGGCAGAACTGAGCTTCCACAAATGCTGCTTATACCTAAATTCCATGGAGGCTAGTGAATATTGTATCTAGCAACAGGACAAGGGGTAATGGGATGAAGCTGGAACACAAAAAGTTCCACTTAAGAAAAAGCTATTTCACTGTTCAGGAGAGGGAGCCCTGGCACAGGCTGCCCAGGGAGAGTGTGGAGTCTTCTTCCATGGAGGTCTTCAAGACCCGCCTGGGTGTGTTCCTGTGTGACCCAATCTAGGTTGACCTGCTTCTGCTGGGGGTTGTACTAGATGATCTCTAAAGGTCCCTTCCAAGCCCTACCATTCTATGATTCTATGAATAGTTTTGGAAGTCGCATACATCTAGATACAAGTCCAAGCTGGTCTGATGGAAGTCAGAGGTACTGACGTGTGGTCCTTCATGTACGTGCTTCTTCATGCATCTGGAAGAAGGGCATAATATGAAGGGGCATGAATGGGGGCACCTGATCTTGGAGAAATGAAACAGCCTACAACCATAGTCATTCAACAGTGGGCTGTTTACCAAGCAGCTATCACCTTTATTTTGTGGTGTCCTAATTACAGTTACTAGTCTTAAGCACAATGCAGAGTTGTGGCAAAGCAAGAAGTACTCGGATGTTCAGCAATTACTTACCACACACACCTCGCTGTCATTCTAGGTCCAAGTTGCACACCTTTAAGAATAATGACTGATTGAAAGAATCACTTCACGTTAGCTGTCATTTTGTGTGTTGAAGACAAAAGATTTTAAAAGGGTGGGAAAAGTTTCTTGAAATCATTCCTAAAACTGCCATTCATGCTCCTATAATAAGCTGAGAACTGTGGTCTGCTAAAAGCAAGATGTGAGGCTTCTGTGAGTTAGGTGAAAATGTAAAAGCAGGGAACTCCTTCAAATCCTCTCCAGCTGTGGTCACCAAGAATGTGTTTGAGCAGCCTGCCTGAACTAAACAGGAACTGTGCTTGGAGCGCTGAGGCTGTGGGGAGATGTAATAAATCCAGCTCTTATCGAAATTCTAGCCACGCAGGCTTTGGGAGGATGATAAATGCGTAGGACAGCTGGAAAATGCACAGCAAGACATGGAGAGCATTTGAGCTTTATGTAATGAGATGGCTCGGTGCAAATGAATGTAAAGTTGAAAGGTAAAAGCAATGAGAGTAGCAAGGATTTATTGAAAATCAGGGATATTTGCAAGGAGATGTGCTTTGAATGCCTTTAAAGCAAAAGTGCTGCTGCACTGAATAGTGTTAATCCTAGATGGTGCATTGTGGCTCAATTGGAGGCTTTTCAGAGGCCAGTTTTTGGCAAGTCTGTGCTATCACACTCCCTCCCAGACTGAACTGCTGCACCTGTTTCCAGGTTGCTGCAGTCTGCACTCAGACTTGCAGCAGCAGCTCAAGTCATTGGCCAGGCAATGGGCACACCACCTTGCACCCCTGAGAAATAAGTGTTTGCTGCTGCTGATGCGTGGTAATAGCAGCGGAGCTACACAAATCCCCAAATTATGAATTTGACAAGTGAGATGCCAAGATTTTGGTGGGATATGAATTGAGGAACACGTTCTGTTTACTTCTTGTCAGCTAATGGTTGAACTTTTCCCTTTATAAAGCTGGAAATTTAGTTAGACAGGTCTTGTGTGTGTCCCTGCAGTGGCACTATCAGAGGAAAATACTATAAAGATCAAAATCTAGACATTATCAGTGTATTGATAGTGTTGCATCCCATTATTTCCTTGCTGGCTTTCCTGATAGTCTCTTACGCAGGAGGTAGACAGATAGATGCCTTAGCTTTGCCTAGAAACGTTCCTGGGCAAGAGAGTGGCTGCACACCACTGTCTGAGAATACCTGAGAAAGAAGTGGAATCGTCTGGTAACGACAATACCCTAATGCTGGTGAACCCCCAGGTGAGTGCATGGTACTTCTGCTCTTCACCTCTTGCAAGAAGGTGGTGATCTGCTGGTGCAGCTGGAAACCACTATCCAGGTTTGTATCCCTACTGGTAACGTTAAAAAACAAGTGGTTGGTTTGCTTGCTGGTTGCTACACTGTGTCCTTTGCGATAGGTTTTAACCAAGGTTGGCAGGTCATCACTCCTGGCTACTCTTTCTTCTTTTTTGCTCTCAACTACTGTTGTGTGAAAGCAGGCAATGGAGAAGCCTGCCAGAGGGAAAGCAGAGTCTTTTGCCCTGAGAGGTGGACAGGCGTCCCTGGTAATTAGCCTGTCTGGAGTGCCTGCTGATTGTGAAGGTGAGAAGAAGCTGACGAAGCTGCTCTGGTGCTCATGCCCTACGCCCTGGATGATCACTTAACTGTATCTGCAGGGAACAAAGGTGCAAAGAAAAGTGCATTATAAGTGGTTTTCAGAAGAATTAAAGGGTTCAGGAGAGTGTTTCCCATGACATTTATAATGATTTAGCATTTCTTGTATCCGGTATTTTTGCAAGCTGTGTTTGTTAGAAGGGAATAGATGACAGATTATGAATTAGATAGTAAGGATGCAATACAGTGCTCTAAAAAGATCCTACCTTGCCCCTGAACATACAAGCGTGGGGAATTGAAGGCTGGGGGCTGATTCCCCTGGCTTCTGATAGGAATGCACTTGAAACAGTCACACTCCCTGGGATTTAGGGGTGTTAGAGAATTGCAGAATACACAGAACTGAACAAATAACAAATAATGGAAGAATACACGCTGACAGAAAGTTATTCACAACTTTAAAGGTTGATTTTTTTTCTCTTGTTTCTTGCTGAGTAAGGCAAGAAGGAAGCTGATGGGTCAGATTCCTGTTTGGAGCAGAAAATAAGCACTTGTTTTTTTTCTTGTAAGTCCTATTTACAGAGCATGTGGAGAGTGCTGCTTCACAAGCAACACCTGAGATCTCTGCAAAAAGAAACCAGCTGTGCTTCACCCTAACAAACAGCTGTTCTAAGTCCCTGTTTCAGCTCTGGTGATTGCAAAGAAACACAATTGCCTTCTTCCTTTGGGAATGGCTTTTCCATTACACCTTGTGATACCCCTGCTCTGAGGGAAGTTAGACCAAAGGAGATCGGGACCTATTCCTTTGTCAGGCTCTTTTTGCTGCTTTCACTTCCCAGCAGGGGAGAACTCATATCCCTACCCTTTTAGTGCTGTCTACTTCCAGAGAATCTGTGGGACTGCAAACTGCCTCTCTGGAGCTTTTCCTATCTTGCAGCACACTATTTCCTTACCCCACTGCTGAGAGCTGCCATTCCCCCACCTCTAAATCAGAGCATCCTCCATGCAGGTTAACACCCTGCTGCTGTCTTGTCAACCCTGGCTGATCCAGCTTCTCACCAGCTGCAACTCTGCAGCTCAGCCTTCTAGACAGCCCAGGGCTGAGCTTTGGGAAGGGTACAGAGGCATGTACCTCTTCAGACTGCTTTTGACAATGGCTGTGAGCTCTTACCTGTGCTGTTGCAGTGAGCGAGCTGTGTGGGGCATGGCTTGGGTTCCTCATTGTGGCTGCACCCACAAAGCCCAGGTTTATCTCTCAGGTAAGTTGCTCCCACCTAAAGTCCCTGTCTTTCCTTCTCAGGGAGCTGAGTGCTCCATCCGTGTTTGTTAGCATTGCTGAGATCAGATTTGGGACTGCAATAAAAAAAGACTGGTTTCTGGTTTGCTCCAGTGTAAATCCACAGCATCTGCTCTAGTAGTAAGGGTCCATGCTGGTACTGCTACACCATTCAAGCACTGCTGCAGAAACCTGTAGGGTAAATAATCTGAAAGTCTAATTCTAACCCCCAGATCCCAATTATGGTGACTATCAAGATTGAAAGTTTGATATTTTGAATTATTTCCCCCACCCAGACACATCACCATGGGTGCTTTCATTTTTTTTTCTGATTGCCATAAAAATGTCACATCTGGGCTGCGACTGACTTAATGAAACCACATTTCCAGCACTCAGATGATTGACAAGCAGTATCCGACCCTCTGCCTTAGCTTGCAGTTGACAGGAATGAAATTTCTTCTGTCAAAATAGGCAATGATGCTCTGAGCCCATCTAGCTGAGGGAAAGTGGTTAGTTGATGTTCATGATGGAAATACGTTCTGTTTGTATGTATTTCTCCCTCTGATCTCTTTGGTCAGGTCAGCCTCCTTATGTTTTATTTAGGTGAGCATCAGTATGTTGACAAGAGGGTAACATGGCTTGGAATTTGGTATTCAGAAGTGTCAAAGAGTGAAAGATGTGAGCAGCAGCACCCCTTTTTTTTCCCTCTGGAGAAGGCTGCTCTCAAGCAATGCCAAGAAGCTACCTACTCAATGTAGCATGTGGCTTTGCCAATATCTCGGTCTCAGGGCACCTGCTCCTCTGCTATTCCTCCTCCAGACTGGAGGGGTTAGCTTGCTTCAGACATCAGCTGGATCTAATCTTGAGGCTTAGCTTTTTCATCTCTGACACTCGTCGACAGAAAAAAGATTACCTGAAGTTATCGAAACTCCCAAATGACTTTTTACCTATTTATTTTAGGAAAAAGTGTCTAGGCCTGTAAGAAAGAATCAGTGCCATCATATGTCGCAACCGACCACCACAACAGGAATGACTTTTCCAAACCCGCCTGGATGCATTCCTGTGTGACCTGATAGAGGTGAACCTGCTTTAGCAGGGGGGTTGGACTGGATGATCCCTAGAGGTCCCTTCCAACCCCTAGCATTCTGTGATTTGTAGAGAGGACATCAGCCCCAGTGTGAAGCTTGCTTCAGGCAGAATCCCATCCATCTGAGATGTCTGAAGGCTTTAGGTCTTGCTCGTCTTATGTCTCAAATCCCCATCACACGCTGAACCAGTTCAGTAGCTGAGTGGCAGGGAGGATGTCTCCAGTATGTGAGCTCCTTTTCAATCTGTCTGCAGGGGTAATTCAGCACAACTCTGTCTACCTACAATTCAGCACAACTCGTGTCTACCTACGCTACCTTGCAGGGGCTTCAGCAGGACAGCCACTGGGAAGGTTAGAGAAGCCAGTGAGAAGGTTGGTCAGCCAACGCCTATCTATTGGATTTTCTCCCACAATGGAAACTTTGTATTCTGTATAGTTACCAGCCCAACCAAAAGGCTCGAACAGATGTTTTGAGGGCACTGCCCAGACCTTACCTGTTTAAAACCAGGTTTTAAAATAGATTATCTGTGCAAGAATTGATTAAGCGGGTGCAACCCCGTCTTGTCTCTGAGAAAAGCTTTTCATTCTTCCCGCCAGAACATCCCTCTTCCAGGCAGACAGGGAACAGAGGCGTCTAAAATCCCAGCCCTATCAATGCCTTTGACTTCATTCCTTGTACAGACAGTTTCAGGTTTATCATCTTCACCTCAGAGGAGTAAAGTGTGCAGTACATCAGGAAAGACCATCATCCTGATAATCCGAATATACAGTTCCTTCCCTACCCCCCATCTACCCTCTACCTAATCAATCCCCTGGTCTCATACTTTTCACTTCTGGGGCACTTAAGCAATATTTCTATCCTTGATAGCCTGAGACCTTGACTGCTTTTGGCATGTTCTTGGTGTGAAAATGCCCTCTAATTAGCTCATTGGCTGCTAGAACAAACATGACTTTCATTTTCTTCATGCAATCTATCAGTTTTCACATAAAAGCATCAATGACTTGTCTCTGGAAGGGTGGCTATTCCTGCCCTCTCCTCATGTGCAGTTCCCGCAGTCACTCTGCAAGGGTTTGCCCATGCTGCCCAGTTGCCAACCAAGTGGAACTAGGGAGAAGCCCTGAGGAACTGGTGGTACCTGATGGAGTTGGAAGGAAAGCAGGAAGAGATGCTAAAATGATTGAAGATTCCAGATTCAAGAGCCTTGGATGCTACTCAACTGTTGTTTATATTAAATATTGTATTTTAAGCATATATGTAGGTATCTGCACAATATGTGCTTGTAACTTCATAACCTTACAGTGCTTTTGGTTTTGTCCATAAACTAAATAGTGGCATTTTAAAATGCTATTCAGAAAAAAGCACTTTTCCTTGCTCATCTGTGCAAAGGGCCAGAGTGTTTTAACAGAACTAAGCTATAAGCAGAAGTCAAAGCAGAGATAAAACGCAAAGCACTGCAGGTCTGCCTGCCTGGGCACTCCTGTTGTGCTTCTGCTTAGAATCATAGAATCACAGAATGGTAGGGGTTGGAAGGGACCTCTAGGGATCATCTAGTCCAACCCCCTTGCAGAAGCAGGTTCACCTACATCAGGTTGCATAGGAACATGTCCAGATGGGTCTTGAAGACCTCCAAGGAAGGAGACTCCACAGCCCCTCTGGGCAGCCTGTGCCAGGGCTCCCTCACCTGAACAGTAAAATAGTTTTTTTCTTGTGTTTAAGTGGAACTTTCTGTGTTCCAGCTTCATCCCATTACCCCTTGTCCTGTTGCTAGCTACTATAGAAAAAGGGATGCCCCAACCTCCTGACACCCACCCTTTAGATATTTGTAAATGTTAATAAGATCTCCCCTCAATCTTCTCCAGACTAAACAGCCCCAGTTCCTGCAGCCTTTCCTCATAAGGAAGATGCTCCAGTCCCCTGATCACCTTGGTGGCCCTGCGCTCGACTCTCTCCAGCAGTTCTCTGTCCCTCTTGAGCTGAGGAGCCCAGAACTGGACACAGGACTCCAGATGAGGCCTCACCAGGGCAGAGTAGAGGGGGAGAAGAACCTCCCTCGACCTGCTGGCCACATTCTTGATGCATCCCAGGATGCCATTGGCCTTCTTGGCCACGAGGGCACATTGCTGGCTCATGTTCAGTTTATTATCAATCAGGACTCCCAGGTCTCTCTCCGCAGAGCTGCTCTTCAGCAGTTCGACCCCCAGACTGTACTGGTGCATGGGGTTGTTCCTCCCCAGATTCAGGACTCTGCACTTGTCCTTGTTGAACCTCATGAGGTTCCTGTCTGCCCAACTCTCAAGCTGGTCGAGATCCCACTGAATGGCAGCACAGCCTTCTGGGGAATCAGACAGTTTGGTGTCAAAACTTGCTTGTGTGTGTAACACACATCCCTTTGCATTCCTCCCTTGGTCTTGGATTTACTGTTCCAGACAGGTGAGTGCATGCTCCAGAAGCATTGCTGTGCCCTCCCTGCTATGGGGGAAAAGCCACTGGCACTGGACATAGCAGAGACAGCAGCAATGAGAATTGGCAGCTCTGTTCCTACTCCTCCTGACTGGCAAGTCACGTTATGACTAAAGCAGGTCTAGGGGCCACAATCCTTTAGGTCTCAACTTCTCTCCACCTGTGCTCTAACCCTTCTGACCCTTGGTCAGAGGTGCACAGAAAGGAACTGACCAGCATGCTGCCAGCCTGCTGCACAAGCACAGTGCCCTTAGCTTTTGTTGGGGGGTAACGTGAGGCGTCTGCAGCAATATCTGGAGTGGAGGGTCCTGCAGTGCCGTAGTCTCTGTGAGCATGCCCTCCTCTCTTCAAGCTGGTCCCAGAGCTCTGCGTAGAGCAGGAGCCTCATCCATTTATCTCCTGTGTGCAGAGCATGGTGTCCACAGATGGTTTTATCTTGCTCTACAAACAGCCTAGGCAGAAAAGTGAGTGCAGGCAATGGGAGAGGACAGGGTTTTTCTTGCCCTGGGATTCTGGTCCTTCAGGTCATTATTTGGAGGTGCGTATTTGCTGGCAAGGCTGTGTCTGAATGAGACTGTCCAAATGACTGCAGCAGGACCTTTTGTCACTGCGGATTCTTACAATGGCTTTTGGCTCCTGTCACTGTAGCTTCAAAAATATATGTGCCTCTATTTGGGGGGAACTTAGTGGCTCAAGCAGGAGTCAATCCTTTGTGCTTACTTTGGCTTCTTTCTCTGCTGAATGGTCTCCAGTTTCTTGTAATGTGCCAGCCGGTATCAGCCTCTCTTTATCCCTTTTCTGGGCATATTTGTGACATTTGGCTTGCTACAGCTTGGTCACTTAAGCTGAATAACATTTTCAGTCTGAAAAGGCCAGTAGCAGTGTGGTTATCAGATAGAGGAAATGCATTGTATTTGCTCTAGCCTTTGGTTCCCAGATAATACAACGGCAAATTGTGTTCCTGGAAGCTGGGAGGTGGCTTGCAAGATTACATAGCCCCAAAACACATGGAGGGAGTTTGTCACATGTGACAGAAGAGCAGAGGGGGAGGTGGAAGTTGGGAGTGTAGCTACTCTTGGTGCTTGGCAAAGGTCAGACATGGCTGATGGCTTCCTCTCTTTGGGAATGCTGAAGCAGCAGCAGTAATTCTGCCCTGGCAACTCTCAGAAGTGAGAAAGTTGCTGCTACTTGCAGAGCAGTAAGAGTGTGTATGTCTCCCCATAACCTCTCCTCCCTTCATTGTCCCCCTAAGTGTCTTGGAGTCCCTCCTCCTTGCAGGTTTGAACCACCTCTCCACGTGACTGGGAGCTTTGGAGGAAAGAAATCTAATTAATACTCATTCCCTGCTCAGCTGGACATAGATGAGAGGGAAGACTAGACTTGGAATAGGTCCTGTGGTTCCTGCTACAGCATGAAGGGCCAGCACTCGTGTACCATGCAGGATGGGGTGGGCTGGGGCTAGTTCTAGTCATATCTGACCCAGAAAATGTCAGAAAAGAATGGAATGAAGATGAAGACAGAAATTTTGGTAAATGTTGTAAGGTAGAGAAAGGCATGCAAAATGCAACCTAAGTATCAGGAGAGGAATCAATAGCTTTTGGGATCAGGGTTATCTGGCCCTCATCTTGACTGAGGTGTGAGGTACACTGATGTAGAGCCCCATGGGCCATTGCTTGTGCTCTTCTCCCTGACATGTGTTGAGAAGTGGCCAAGCCAGCTTCGTACCACCTGTGCCCTGTGCAGCAGCTGGAAGCTGCTCCAGGCACTGCTCAGGAAGGCACTGCTCCAGTTCAGGCGTCCCCAAGAATGGGCACGTTGCATCTGGGCTGCCTGCCACAGGCCTGGGAAGAGTGGGACGGCTCTGGCTGCCACTGCCTGCAGCTCCGTGCTCTGGGGGTTCACTGCACAGACAGTCTCATGTTTTGCACCTCCAGCAGGGAGGCCACCCACAAAACAAACCCCCTGTGCCATCCTAGGGGGTGTCATGGGAGCAATGCAGGTGGGAAAGGTGCCAGCATCAGCGCTGCCAGCGCTTGTAGCACTGGGAGGAAGATGCTCTGCAGCCACTCAGTGAGGTTCAAGTTGCACTGCCCCAGGTGGCACATAATGCTGCAAAAGCCAGTCCCTGGTGTTCTCTTTATTCATACAAATAAAATATATGTATGTGCATCTGTCCAAATATTTTTAAATGACATCTTCTTAGTAGAACTTGGGATGAAGTTGTTTATTTTCCTGTTACTGCAGCATGCTAACATTCTAGGCTTGTTCTCTCATTTTTAAAAAGAGTTTTAAGTTCTTCCACCTTTCTTATTTGCTTCTTCCCAGTCTGTTTCCTAAGGTTTTATTTCCTTCTGTCCCCGTTCATCCACTTGCCTTAGGTATGGTTACAGACTCGGAATCTTAGACATGGAGATTTCATCCTGTGCATTTTTCCCTTTAGATTTTCAGTGCCTCTGATGGGCTGGTTAAAGTCCCTCCCAGTTTCTTTGCTTTCTGCAGTTTCAAAAATGTGTATTGAAAACATCTTTTTCTGTAGTCTTAACTGATCCTTTGTGATATTTCTTGGTTCCCTTCTCTTCCTGCCTTTTGTGAAAAGATTGCTTTGGTTTTTAAGTCTCTCAATTACCATCTCCCAAAACCATATGGACTCTTTCTTGTTTCACCCCGGAAGATGTGTAAAGCAATGTTTTACTTTAAATATGCTTTGCTCAGGATTTTCCAGCTTGCTCTTGCATTTGTAGATTTAATATTTCACCTTACTGCTGATGTTTGCATTTAATATTTAGTTTCATTTTCAACTTATTGCTGTGTTCAGCCCTTATCTCCCTGGACGGAAGTCAAATAGTTATTGATTGCACAGTTTCCTGTCATAGTCTATTAGTTCCTGCCAATTACCTTGTCACCTTGTTGATAAGATTATTGCCATCGGTGTGCTGTAGCGATTGTGGTCATCCAGGGATATTTGAACAGCGACGCTGATGCACGCTATAGTTTTGAGAATCCCTAGAAATGTTTCCTTGTTCTATCTCATCTTTCCTTACACCAATCTGTTGCCCAAGCCAAGCTATTATTTGACTTTGCTGCTGTTTTAAAATCTGTATGTCTTGTCCTTACCCGAACTACTTAACGACTGTGCTGTTCTCTGTGAGGTGGTTTCTGCACAGGGATGTTCTCCACTTCTCATCATCTTGCAAAATCGCTCCTCTGGAGCATCTTCCCTGGTTTCCAGTGATCACTGACTTGAGGACTGGAGCTGACTGTTTTATTTGGGCCATCCTGTTTAATTGCTGCTGCAGAGGAGTAGCCCTTTATGAATCTGCCTAATTCCTTTCCAAAGGATATTCTGTGGCAATGACCACAGGTACCCCATTTAATTAATCATACATAGTGCAAGGAAAAGTATTTCCTTTTGTTTTAAATCTGAATATTTCAGCAGATGCCATTAGTTGTTGCACTATGAGATGCAGTGAATGATACCTTCATCTTCTCTGTCTTTTTCTTGTTTCCTAGACCTTTGTTGTTACCCTCTCTTTATCCTAGGCATCTCTTCCAGATTGTGCATTTGATCACTCCTTGGTTGAATCCATTCCTTACCTCTGCCCATCCCTCTTCCCTTTCCCTGTTTCTTCCATAGGAAGTCCAGTACTGTGTGTGTACACCATACATTAACGTGGTGACACTGCAGTGTTTGCTGCTTTGGTCTTGTTCTTCTAATAGCTTCTCAAACTGCTAGTAACACAGCTCAGGTTTTGCTGCTACTTTGCAGGCCTGATGCAATGACACTGAACCCAAAAGCGTTAATTTTGGGGGTTTTTTTGGTTTTTTTTCTCTCTTGCCATGGATACTCAGCAACAGATGTAATAAAAATAATTCAAAACCTTGCCTCACTTATATCCTTGGACCATCACAGCTGTAACACGTCTACTATGAACAATATCCTGCTCTATTTGCCTTTTTTATGGCCTCAAAGAAAGGAGCTAGTGTCGCTGGCTAACTACCCGCAGTAATCCCAAATCCTCCTTCCCAAGCAGACGCAGCTAATTTTGCAGTTCAGCATTGGGTATGCACAGCTGGGGCTGGTTTTGTCCCTGCTGTTGAATTTTTCATCTGCTCCTTGATTGCCTCCTCCCATTGCAGCTTCTGGAGTGATGTCCTGGGCTCCGGGGCTGTGCCGTTCCTGAGAAAGACCAGTGGCAAAGATCCCTGAGTGTGAGCAAAGAAAGCTTGCAACCTGCCAAATTTCTTGAATGAGGCTGCTTTAGGCCTTTGGTAAGAAGCAGCAGAATGTTTAGCAGAGTTTATTTCCAGCTCAGAGCTCTGCTGCCCACTACTAGCACAGCCCAGCTGCTCCCGCCAGGCACTGTGGGTCAGGCTGCGATGCAGGACCTTGCCCTGCGCCCCACGTGCCCCCCTCACTGAGGAGAAGGCGCAGTGATGGAAACTCACCATGAATTTGTATTTCATCTTTTACCTCTTCCCAGCACGTCTTAGGGCTTCATGTCCCTCAGGCAGGGCTGCAGAGGCACCCGTGTGCAGTGGTATCCCCATTCTCCTGTGCCTCCAGGGACAGCGCTGGGCAGAGTGGATGGAGAGAGGGAGCCACGTGGTCCTCGGCCCAGGAGGGAGAGCACGGGCAGAGGCGACCTGAGCCCTTCTCACAGGCAGGGGGAATGAGCCCCTTTGCCCTGGCCATGAAATCAGTCATGTGTAGGTTTTTGTCCAGCCCTGGGGGGTGGGGGAAAGAATGTGGGTTGGGCGAAGTCTAGGATTACACCACAGCTGAATTTTTTCTTTCCGCACTTTAAATAGCCAGCACCTTTCTGTCCTGCCTTCGCCTCTCCCGTCGGCTCGTGCCCCAGCAGTGCCATCTGCAAGGTAACACCTCTCCTGCTGCTTTTTTCTCTGCCCTGCTCCCCCTGTACCCCACACCCACCCGGGTCTGCCATGGATGAGAGGTCACGGCGTGCTTTCTGCCTGTTTAATCATTTTCTAGTGTGGAGGGGTCCTGCCAGTCCTTCTTTGCTGTCGCTGTCAGACTCCTGCCAGTGTTTCTTGCTCCTCTTCACGTCCCAAAGTGTTTTGCAGGGGGAATATGTAGGGGGAAGGGAGAGGTTGAAAGTGCTGCTTTGCCCTTTTTTTCCCCTCACTCTGGATAGGGGAGAGTGTCATCTGCTGCCAGTGTATTCTCCTGCGCTCCTGGAGAAGGAGTTGCAGGTGGGAATGAGCAAGTGTTAGGCTGGGGCTGCAGAAACTATCTCTGCAGGGCAGGAGCAGGGTTGAGGGCTGTCCCCCTCTGAAGGAAGGTGCTCTCCTTGGCACAAGGTCCTCAGCGATCCTGGCTCTGGCACCAGGTGTTGGTGGGAACCAGAGTCCTCACCTTTTGCCCTGTGGGGCTCGGCAGCCAGGAGAGCATCCTGCTGCTGAGGAACAGGCTCAAACACCCCCTGAGCCTCCTAAATGGCTGCAACAGAGCTGGTGCCATCCATGCTGCCCGTACCTATCTCCTCACTGTGCTCCATGGTACTGGCTGTGCACCAACAGTCACTTAGGCTATGCTCTGGCTTTATTGGAAGGAGAGGTGTCCTCTCAGAAGTTTTGCGAGGAAGGTGAGACAGCGGGAGAGGTGCCCAACTACTCTGTGCTCCACTTCTGCTAGCAGAGGTCTGTTTAGAGGAGGGAGATGCTCTTGCAGCTAAAGTTTCCTAAGAGTGGTACCGTATAGAGTCTCTGCAGGCAACGGGCAGATGTTTGGAGGGGCAGACTCTGGAAGATGAGAGATCCCAGATGATCACGGTATCTGCACCCTTTCTTCTCTGGCTATTAGAAGGACAACACCATTCTGAAAGATCACCTTTTCTTGCAGCCTGGTAGATTGCCAGCAACAGTCACCACTACTGAAAGCAGGAACATTTCCCTCTTATTTCAGTTTGTCCTCTTTCTGTACCAAAGACTTTTGGTTTGTGGCTTTCATTGCATGGTCTGTAAAACCAGATCTTAGTAAGCAGCAAAGAGGAGAAGAGAAATCCTTCTAAAATGTCTTGTCAAGTATTTGATCTTTCTGTCAGCCCCTTCCAGCCCAAAGTTTGTTCCCCATACCTGCTGTGGTGGGACCTCCAGCCTGGCAGAGCTGCTGAGTCTGCTGTGTAACTCTATGCTTAGAGGATGGGCATCTAGAAGCAGGAGTGTTTTGAGATGAGTCACTTAAAAATAATGAAACTGATAATAGCTTTTTAAGCACTGGATTTGGACTAAACAATGCAAGAGCAGGTGTGCTCTCAGCACCTTGCCGCCAGCGGGAATAGATGTGAGGAGCAAAAAAGGAATGGTTTGAGGGGTGTGTGTGTGTCCTTTCTCAGCCCAGTTTTCTTCCTCATTGTATGGCTTGTGCTGAACATAATGAAGGAAACTCCTTTCGAAGGTGGGATGGATTACAGAGTCCCCGGCGCCGTCAGCAATGGCGAAACGGTGCCTGCACACCTCGACGTGGAAAAGGAGGAGGAGGAGGAGGACGAAACCCTGGAGCGAGGGCAGTGGAAGAACAAGATGGAGTATGTCCTGGCTGTGGCTGGGGAGATCGTCGGCCTGGGAAACGTCTGGCGCTTCCCCTACCTCTGCTACAAGAATGGTGGAGGTAAGTGCAGCCGTGGTGCTGGGCAGCCCCAGGGACACCTGGAGCTTGATTGTCCCTGGCTGCTCCCTCTTGCCTCTGCAGCAGCCTTGCCTGGCCCTGCTTAATGCTGCCAGCAGCTTCCCAGCAGTGACCGAGTCATGAGTCTGCAGAGGGGATGCCAGCCTGCCAGTGTGGTGCCGCTCTCTAGGCCAGAAGCAGGGTGTGTTTTGACTGGCTCGGATGCGGGTGACCAAGCAGCAACGTCCCAGGGTTTCTGATGGCTGTGGCCATGTTCCCCTGAGGTGTGTGAAGCCCCGGTCCTGCTGGTGAGGTGGGTGGCATTCTGTGGAGCGGAGGTCAGGATGGGGGTTTGGCTCTCTGAGCAGTGTGCCTTACCCTTGCTACCTTTCCTCTGAGGAACATGGGGCACTCTGTGCAAGTAGTATGGCGGGTCCCAGCGGCATAGCAGAGAGCAGTGCAGGAGGCCACAGGGCACTGATGTCTCTTCAGGTTCTGTGAGGAGCTACAACATCTCTTAGAGACTCAGGGGGCTTCCAAGGGGTTCTCAGACACAAGTCCCGGTGTATAATCAGAGACAGATGTCCCCCCAGGTGCTGGAGCCAGGTGACAGAGATAGGGCAGAGTGAAGAGGTTTTCCTCCCTTTGATGTAGAAGCACAACATCCCTCCTGCACCCTGTGGTGCCCCTCAGCAACCAGAGGAGCTGCGAGTGTGTGGGAGAGGGGATCCTGCCCCTGAGCGGCAGGGTCGGGAGGTGTGTGGATGGATGTGCCTCATGGGGAGAGAGTCCATCACTTTTCCATGGTGCTGGGACACTGGTGATGCTCAGGCTGTGCTCAGCTGTGAGCAGTGGCCGATGACCCATGAGACCATTAACCCCGAGGCCAGGCAGCCCAACTGGGCTCGCTTTTGCTGCTCGAGAGCTGCTCTCAGTTTTTACAGGTGACTGTGTCTGCTTTTAGTCTGTGGCTGCCTTTTAAGGGAGAAAACTGTTTAAAGAAATAAAAGTCCAAAGCTCTTCTCAACTTTGGCTCAGTGACACGTGGAATTGCTCTCTCTATCTGACGGTTAATTGCTAATTAAGCTCTCCAGAAGGACAGATGAGAGGGAAAATGGCACTTGGCTGGGAGCTGGAAGGGAGAGAGTGCTGGGGACCTGGGACTGAAATCCCTGGCTTGAGCTTGGAGTAGTCTCATGGGCCTCACTAAACTGCTTTCATCCCAGTGGCACAAAAGGGGATTAGCTGCTGTTTAGCTGCTTTCATGCCATGCTTTGCTCAGCGCTTGTTTCTTTTCACCAGGTGGTTGGGCATTTTCTTTCCTTGTTGAAAAAAGAAGAATTTTTGTCTTCTCCTTTTCCACAGGGACTGTGTCTTGGCTGCTTGCTGAGCCATGTCTACTCCCAGGTCTGCCAGACCCTTCCTGGGAGCCATCCTGTCCAGGGGGAGTGGGACCCAGGACTCTGTCCTTGCACCAGTTTCCCTGCTGCTCCTCCCAGATGTGACCCCCACGGGGCTTGGGGAGAGCTGAGGGAGGGCTTTGGGGACAGAGAAGCCACAGTTGGGGGTTGGACAGCACAGGAAAGATGCAAAGGGTATCCTCAGCCTTTTTTTCCCCCAAAGAAATGGGCCTGAAGCAAAGCCCCGTGAAGTGGCAGGCTATGAGGAGTTTGAAGTCTCAGGCAAATTTTTCGTCTTCAGCTGCCTTCTCACAGGGTTAGAGCAAGGATGGGGCACGAGACTCCCATATAGAGTGGGAAATATTTCCCATATGGCTTCTCCTGGGGCAGGGCAGTGCAACAAGGCTGTGCGGGACTTGAGACTCCCTGCTGCACTGTGGAGGTGCTCTGGCTGCTGCTGCACCAAATCTCTTGTGACACTTCAAAATTAATTTTTAAGGCTACCAGAGGTTTTCTCCTTTGGGAAGGCTGGTCCAGGCACTTGCTTCTCAAAAAAGGTGAGGGACCTTTATTTCATTTCCAGCTCTGGGTCAATCATGGCCAGCTTACAACTGTTTCCCCTTGTGCTAGCATTAATGTCTGGCTGAAATAGTTCTGCCCTGCTGGATACCTTTTTCTCCCCCCAGCTGAATTGTGTGTAGGCAGCTCAGTGCTCTCAGCTCGTGCTTTTCTGCCCTAAATAAGTTAGGCTCTTTGCAAAAAAAAAAAGGTATCTGCAGAATCTGAGCTATGCAAAGAAGGGCAGCCAATCACTTTTCCTTTCTTTAGGGATATTTCCACATAACAGAGAAGTCTCCTACATATTGAATGCTTAGTGTCTGATAGCAAGGTCCTACATAGGGGGTTGGGGGCAAAAAGAGCAAAAAACATTCATTTTGCTCTTGTTGGCTCTTGCTTTTGCCTCATGTGGTGGGCTAGGCCTCTGTGGGCAGCCTCTGCCTGCTGACCCACACCCTCCTGTGTGGGTAAGCAGCACCCACTGCCAGGGGGTGGTGGTGGGGCTCGTCCCACCCTGCCTGAGCAGCAGGTCAGATCACAGCCCCTGGTCCAAACATATCTCTGCAAATCCTTCCTTCACTCCCACCCCCGGAATTTGTCGTGATGTTCCAGCCTGCATGTCAGGACCCTCCAGTTAGACTTCCAAAGCCTGAGGCCTTCCTGAAATCTGGGATTACTAAAGGTTATGCTGAGGAAGGGGACAGACCAGACTTCAGGCTGCAAGTAAAGGACACCCAGGCAGGCAAGCTTCCCCTGGGATCCCGTGGCTGGAGCTTAGTTGAATGCAAACTTCTAGATGAGAATTATCTCTCTTGGAAATAGGCTTCCCTTCTATGATAATAGGTTCACAGGCAATTTGGGAGCTGAGGGGATGGTGTTGATAAAACTGTTTCCCCTGCCCTTTGCCCAATGTCTGATTACTGGTAAAAGGAGAGTATGTGTGTAGATGCTCATTGTTCTCCTGGGACTGCCAGGTATCAGCATCCCTTCAGCTGCTCTTTGCCCACAGGGAGTTGTCGAGATGCTCTCCCTGTCTGTTTGGTTGCATTTTCTTACAAGAAGGGGAGGGTACTGGCCCTGTATCCCACTGTGATGAGTGCAGGGTTGGACTTCTGGCAGGTCCCTAACCCCCTGCCTTCCCTCTCCCTGTATGCTAGCTAAGCTTCTTAATGAAATCTGTTGGGGTTTAAGTTTACTTGTGCACCAGGATTGTTATTCCCCGTACACCCCCACCGACTCGACCCCTGAGGCAGTCAGCATGTCACTGGCACAGAAAAACCTGCACAGGGAAACTGTGGCTAGTGGCTGACTGGGTTGCCACCTCTGAGCTTGCAGTAACCCAGCTGCCACCCTCCACTCAGGGCTACCCCCTTTCAGGCTGGTTCCCCATCCTGCCTGTGTCCCTGCTTTTGCAGCAAGGCTTGGGCAGCTTTGGTGGTGCTTGAGTGCAGGGAGCATGAACCATCTTAGAGGGCTGTTTCCTATGCCCTAGCGGGGAGGGGGGGGTGGTGGTGGTAAAGCTATTACTACATCTAACATTAACCTGGGGTAATGAAAAGCCTGATGAATTTTTATCTCTGCCTGCTTGATTTCATGACAGGGCTTGAACTCTCTCTTGTTCAGGAGTAAGTTCAGGCCTGGCTGCTGGTGTGAGGTACGTACTTTCCTGCACTAATTGCTTTGTGTTTGCACGCTTGTTGCTTTTCAGTGAGCAAATGATTGAACAAACCCACAGACTGGGTGAAAGTGTCAGTCTCTACATACTCCTCAGTGCCTTGGAGGTGTCATCCGTGGGTTTGTCAGCTTGTCTGACTAACCAATGTAACAGGAGTCATCAACTTGTTCAAAAGTCACAAGGGATTTACAGCGGGTTGTTCTCCTGTATTTTTATACAGCTGTCGAGAACCTCTTTCACTCTTTTCTGCACAAGAATCAAGCCTAGAAACTTTCCTTCTCTACCCATCTTTTCTAAATTTTCAATTTCTTGTGCAATCACATCACTCTGGGAGATGAAACATGAGGAAAATCTCTTTTTCCTGGCGTCCTGTCCATGGTCTTCCCACTCCTGCAGCCCACATCTCTCCCAGGCTGTTCCCAACCAGGAGGAGGTAGCCTGAGCTCATTAGCTCATGGGACTTATTTTTCCTCTCTGCCATAATCTGCCAGGTGCCTTCTTCATCCCCTACCTCATCTTCCTCTTCACCTGCGGGATCCCTCTGTTCTTCCTGGAGACAGCGCTGGGTCAGTACACCAGCCAGGGAGGGGTCACTGCCTGGAGGAAGATCTGTCCCCTCTTTGAAGGTGAGCGGGGTGAGCCTATGGGGAACATGGCAAGGTGAGCGTCCCACGGGGCCCCAGAGGATAAGCTGTGATGGCTGTCCCCACAGCCAGGATCCTTATGTACCTCCATGCATCTGCTGCTCAACCCCAGGGGATCCCAGCCTGGGAGAGCCACCAGCCACCCTCTTTCCAAAGATCAGACTGGAGAAACAGATTGTTTCTCTCACCAAAGTGTTCCCATTATCACATTACATCTCATTTTCCTTCTTTGTGGCTGTGGCTCTGGCCAGGAGCTTTGTGCCCAATGGAGATTGTCCTCCAAGTGCTAAGTGATGAAAATGCTGCTGGTGCTTATGAGGAACCTAAAGCATACTATATATTTTCAAGTCAATGCTATGTCATTTTCCTGAGTTTGCAGATGGCTTAAAACCTTAGTGGCGAAAGGTGTCAGATGCCTCAGTAAATTGCTAGTACTCAGATCCACTTCCAGCATTGTTTCAGCACAGTCATCCAGCCTCAAACCACTTTCCCTGACTTCTCTGAATGCCTCATTTGCCTTCCTCCCAAAAAAACCCTTTAGATGCCCAGCACTTCCACACAAGGTGAGTGCTATTAATACAAAATCTTTCCAAATAGAAGTGAAAAGGGATGATTAAAAGTGAATTTTTGTAGAAGAGGTATTATTCAACAGAGGGAGCACCATCAGATGTTTCTGTCCCTTTGGATGCAATTTCAGCCATAGTCTGCCCATCCCCTACACAGACTCCCTCCCATTGCCACCCTTTCATCATGGAAGGCTGTGGTGAGGCCATGGGAAGGGGTGGTCCCTGGAGCCCCTGCTTGGACCCCTGCTGATGCATCATGGTGGGCTTTGGGGAGGGGATGATGGCTCTGGTGGCTGCCCCACTGGCATCCATCCATCCATCCATCCATCCATCCACATGGCTAAAATGCAGAGCAGCAGATGAAAACGTTGGGTGAGCACCTCATGAGGGGAGTCCTGTTGTGGCCTCCCGGCACATGGCTCACCAGCCTTTGGGGCTCGCTTTCTGCAGGAATTGGCTACGCCTCACAGGTCATCGTCACGTTGCTCAACTTCTACTACATCATTGTCCTGGCATGGGCCTTGTTTTATCTCTTCAGTTCGTTCACCACCGACCTCCCCTGGGGCAGCTGTGACCACGAGTGGAACACAGGTGAGTGCAAAGCCCCCTTCCAGTGCTCCACGGAGGGAAACCTGCCACTATCCAGGGCCAAACGCTAGGAAGGTGGCTTCCCCCTGCATGGGTGGGATTGCTGGTCATGGGGAGTGCTGTCCCACTGCAGTGGGGCAGGGGCTCAGTCGATCTGGGCCTTTGCTAGAGAGCACCAGGGCTGACACTGGCTGACCACTCGCAGCACCCGGCCATGGCCAGTGCAGTGGCGGCCTCTCTGGGGGCTCTTGCTCTAGGCCCCAGACACTGTGGGCACCTTCCTTCTTGGTATCTTCCAGTCATCCTGTTCTGCTACAGACACAGTGCTCACCCTGCCCACTGGAAAGAAAAATCAAATGCCATTATCCTAACTGTCCTTGGCATCTTGCTAGCCTTACACTGCCAGGAACTCCTTTTGTGCATGTTTGGAACCATGCAAAATTTGTCTCAGGGTCAATGTCTATGAGCATTCGACACTGTGGGTGGAAAAGGAGGGATTTTTCAGATCTTCTGTTCCTCCAGCCACTGCTGCTTATGGTCCCTCTCTCCCTGGTCCTCTCCCACAGGGAACTGCATGGAGTTCCAGAAGGTGAATTCAACGTTCAACATGACCAATGAAAATGCCACCTCACCTGTCATTGAGTTCTGGGAGTAAGTAAAGGACAGTCCTGTACCCCCTTTTCCTCTGGGACATACCTTCCCTGTGCAAGGAACAAACCAGGCAGCCACATGTCCTGTTAACCCATCCTTGCCAGAAGAGGACACAGAGAGGCAGCTGGGCAGGTCAGAATGAGGGCTCTCAGGGGCAGCACCATTGGTCAAGGGTAACATAACTGGGCTTGTAGTGTTTGTCTGGAGCTGTGCTAGTATGCCTCAGAGATACCTGACTTTGTCCTTCTCTGATGCCATATTCCTGTCCCCTGCACCCTTTGAGCTTGGTCTCACCAGCCTCAGTGATGGCTAGCTGACTGTGCGAGACCTTACGTCACCAGTGGTTTGCCTCCTCTAGTCCTTCATATTTCATTCATTGTCCTTTTCTCTCTTATTCCCCCTCTGCTGTTGCACTCTCCCTTTCTCCATTTGTGCTGCTTCTCTCCCTGCCTCTTCCTTTGTTTCTCATTGCCAACTGTGAAGTCTTTTATACGGTTGTTTTCTCCTGCACTGTAGATGGATTGGCTGTGCATTTCCCATCCTGAAGCTTTGTTTTAGGTTTAGCCAGGGTGCAAACCTCAACAAAATTAGTGGCAATCCCTGAGGACATGCTGGCCATGACCCTGTGGTTTGAATTACAGTTTATAGACCTGCTAGATTATTCATTGCACTTGTTTTGTCCAGAGCAGTCTGCCTAGTGCTAGTCTGCTTGACCTGCCTAGTGCCTGCATCCAGTGTAACTGTGCTCAGGACGTGGGTGCTAAGAGTGTAAGTGGGAGCAGTGTGAGACTTGTGGTGATCCACAGAGCAGCAGCTCTGCCCTGAGTTTTGTCTGTGTGTTTTGCAAGCTGTAGCATGTTCAGCTGTAGAAGAGGAGACCTAAAGCCCTGTGATGTACTGCAGGAGTCCATGCTGATGATGCAGAAGGTGTTCTCTCTCCTTGCTACTGTGTGATACCAGATTGTTCCCAGAAGGCTCTGGCATGGTGGGTGGTGACTTTTGTATGTGGGCTAGTTTTCATCTTAAAAATAGAAAAAGAGGTGATGTTTTCACTTTAGAGTGACTAATATGCAAACTATCCCGAGGAGAGAAACTCATCAAAATAAAAATGAAGTGTTAGGGTCAGCTCACTTCATGCTGAAATTTGTTCCTTCCTTTTCATTGTTTTCTTCCCTTGTGTCAGTTACCCTGAGGTGCTGAGCAGCTTTATTTCTGGCACAGAGGCATAGACATGTTGGCTTGGAATCTCTGATGATCCTCAGCATCTCCTGGGAGAACAGGCTCCGTTAAGCACTGAGCCCTGGTTAATGGGCTGTGCAAGTAACCCCTCTGCTGCCGCTGCGGATTTCCTTGGTGTGTTTTGATGGCTGGTGGGCTCTGTCTCTGCTGCCCTCAGCAGTGCTACTGGGTGCTGCCTGTGCACAGAGCACACGGTGCCCCCAGGGCATCCCCTGCTCGGCACAAGTTTTAAACTTGAATATTTTTAAGTTTTCTTTGTCTCCTGTGTGCTCCTTGCACCTGCACTCTGCTTCTGCCTGCTGCTCACATGTGATTAGATGGTGGCCTGTCTCAGGCTGCTTTTCCTGGAAGGCTGGCTGCTGGAAAAGTAGTTCCCATCACTGCTGTGACCATTCCTGTGTTAGTGGGGAATAAGCACATGGAAACTCCTACTGCTTGTTACTTCTGATGCAGCATATGTTTCTGCACTCCCTAGGTGAGGGAGTAGGATGCTACCGTTTCCTCTAGAGATGTGCCAGTGGGCAGACATCATGCTGCTGAGGCACCTTGCTGCTGCAGTATAGTGTCCAGTTAGTTACGGTTCCTTGGGCACCCTTTCCCTACTGGTTAGAGTCCATGTCCTCAGAAGCAGGCAAAGAGCAACATGACAAAGCATATCTGGTGGAGCCAGTGTGATTTTTCTGGCCCCTCTCTCATCCTCTTGATCTATCCCAAGTCTATGGGGCAGGAAAGGAGGCAGTGTGTTTTAGACTGCAATTCTCCAGGAGTGAGACCTTCATTTTGGGACAACTGCTGTGTTTTGCAGCAGAGTGAGCATTGCTACTGGGCTTCAGGGTTGTGCATGTTCCTCTCTGCCTGTCCCAGTCTTGATGTTTTGGGATTGCACCACGGTGTTTCATGCTCATATCCACCTCTGCAGTGTAGGAGATGGAAGAGGGTGAGTCCTTACTTCTGTAAGTGATGAGGAAGATTTGACATACACATGGGCTGCTCTATGGCCAGGGTGAGATCAGGAGCCTGTCTTCACATTGGCCGAAAGAAAATGGTGAAGGGGGACGCTTCTGACTGTGCAATGGCAATTATTGTGGTCTTGGTTGAGTCTCAATCACGGTATAGGATGCTACGCTGCTCTGGGTCCTGAGGTGGAATATGTAACTGTTCCTAAAGACAGAAAAAATGTGCTATGGAGAATGGGTTGGGCAGCATTGCTTTTTGAGTGGTCCTGATGGACTCTGCATGGCAAGTGTGATGTATCATTCCCTTTGAGGTCTGAAGCATGTTAGAAATGTAGGTGAACGTGTGTGAAAAAGGCCTGGGCAGAGCTGGTGTGTGCAAAAGTGCTGCATGTTCTTGCAGAGAGAGAGTGCTCACCTTAGAGGACAGGACAGATGAAGGGTCAGAGGAGAACAGGAGAAGAAATGGCCCAACAGGCCAGCACTGAAGTGAGTGTAGAAGCAAGTGTCCATGCATGATCTGTCAGGCTGGTAGTACTTTTAAAAGGGGAGCACTGCTTGATTTCTCTGAGGCTTGCAGCTCGGACCTGGGCTTTGTTAGTAAAACAGCTGCTCTCCTCCCCAAAGCCATCAGGTGCTGTGAAGGCATGGTGAGAACCAGCGTGGTGTTGGGAATGTTAGTGGCCAACACCAGTGACTCTTGGATGTTCCTTTGCTTCTCTCCAATGCAGGAGGAGAGTGCTAAAGATTTCTGATGGCATCCAGCACCTGGGCAGCCTGCGCTGGGAGCTGGCTCTGTGTCTCATGCTGGCCTGGATCATCTGCTACTTCTGCATTTGGAAAGGGGTCAAGTCCACAGGCAAGGTGAGTCCTTGGTTCAGATCAAACCTCTTGCCTTGATCACAGCTGGAGCGCTCGACGGACTAACCTTCCTGGGAGTCCCTTGGGAGCCACTAATAAGCTGGCAGCAGCCTGTGGAACTCAACTTGCAGCAGGAATGTGAGCCAGGCTATCTGTTTTGGGTAGGAAGGGATGTCTGATGTCTCAGAGCATTAACTTCCAAGATGTATATGCCCATCTGGTCCCTCTCAATCCACAGGCCCAGGAGACTCTGCAGTCTTCCTATTTATGGGGTAGTTGCATGTTCCCGTCCCTCCCACCACAGTGTGAGCAAGCAGCATATTTTTGCCTCTGATGGCAAGTGCAGCTGGAAAGTCTTCAAATTAATGAGATAGTAACAAAGATAACTCTGATGGCCTCAGAGCCCTCTCTGCCTCATCACCATAGGGTTCATTTTTTAAAATTCTCTATTTGTTCATCTCAACTCTTCCTCCAGCTGTTCGTATTCCCCAGCAACAAAAAGTCTGTTTCTCACCACCCTAGTCCAGATGTTTCTTTGAAGGCTTCTGGGAAGGGTTGGTGGGACTGTCCAGATATATCCCATGCTCCCTCTGTTGCAGAACGTGCCACTGTCCTTTGCACTGACCCCATTACTTAGTTTCTGTTAACACCTCCTGTCCCATTCCCAGTCAGCTTCGTCTGAAGCCAACAAAAGCAGATGGAAATGAAAAGGTTTGGTATGTTATCTAAATGATGTATTCTCTATGTGCTTTGAACAAAGCATCGTGTGTGATGAGGCATAAATTTTAGCTGCATAGGTTTCCATCAAGTTGATGGCATGGATGCTAGTAGTTTTTCCTGCATCCAGAATGGTCTGGTGTTACAAAACATGGCAGGGAAATCAAGCAGCTTGCAGAGATGATCATTTCTGGTTTCCATGGAGTAAAATTAGAAGAAAAGAGCAACTGCTTGCTGTGGTGGCCTGGAAAAAGAAAGCAGAGGCAGTCTAATAACAGCAAATATGATACTAAGACACAGCAAACATAGTGTGGGAAGTGCTGAGAACAAATTTGATCTATTTTAGATACAAGTTCTAGGTTAAATGCAAGTGCTTTTTAGCAAAAAGGACTAGTGATGGTGAGATCTTATGTTCTTCAGAACAGAAACCTTATTTCAGTAAAGCAACAGCATCCATAGGTTTATCAGCCCTCTGCATATTTTATAATCCAACTAAAACAATGGCTGTAGAATACAGTCCCACCGGGGAAGAGATGTACCCCAGTTCTGGGGATTTGCAGGTGGAGGGGCAAACGCCATGAGCTGAATCCACCCTGCTCAGGACAGCAGCAGTTGTTGGCACACTCGAACACAGGGACTGCCTGTCCCTGAGGAGCACTCACAGATGCAGGAGACTGTCACAGATGGAATCACTTTGCTGAGGCATGTGGATCAGAGTCAAATAAAACCCTGGATGTTGTTGACCAGCATGTGACAGAACGATCACACTGATCCCGGCAAGGTTCCTAGTGATGTAGTTAGTGCTAACAATGCCTGAGAAAGAAAAAGATTGGGTCCGAGCCAAGCACTGAGTAATATCTCATTGGATCCAGATGTTCCTGTTGTGAGATAGAAGTTTGGCACTCTTAATCCAGCAAAACGTTCTCTGAATTCAGGCCTCTGGTGTCAGTGCAGATGTGAGTGACTGTTGAGTGAAAAGCTTAATGCGCTGGTTCATGTGGGCTGCAAAGCACACGAGGTGTTACCGAAACGCAAGTCCGAATCCAAATGCCAGACCAAACCAAATCGTGAGTCTGTATTCTGAGCTCCCCAAACCCCTGTTATTTAGAGATCCAGCCTAGAATGTGCATCTTGGCATCCTGGGAGAACCTGTGCTGCAGTTCAAGGGCAATGGGTTGTGTTTATGATTTTGGGTTTTAATCTTGCTTTCGTGAGCTGAGAAAGATGAGAATTGTGTCCTGTCATTTCCTGAAGGAAGAGGCTGGTTGTATGGTAAATGTAGGGATGATTGTTAGACTCACAGGACCTGCAGATTTGATTAACTGTCACTGAAAAGCTCTAAATCAGAGTCCTTGAAAAAATTGAGGGTGAAATGAATGATGGTGGTTGGCTGTGTTGAAGGATACTGTCCCTGCGTTCCTTCAATGTTCAAGATGCAGATTCAGTGGGACAGGGATGTATCTGCTCACGCAGACATCTCAGACAATCATAAGCCCCAGCAAGGAGAAGTTTTTCACCGATATCTGTGTCATTACCCAAGAGTGCTGTGATATATACGGAGAGCAAGGCACATGAAATGCTTAGAAAATCTGGAGTTGCAGACAGAGAGGATAATCTAGTAGCGTGGTTTTCAAGGATGGGGTATCTCTCAAATCCTTCTGTCCTTCATTGTTGTAAAACTGAATCACCAAAGAGATGTGTGTCTTGACTTGCAGTGCCAGGAGGATTGGGTGTTGCTTTATGGAGTATATCAGAGTGGATCCAGAAGGACTCTCTTTCTGAATCACTACTCAGTTCAGCACTCAATACTCAGATACCCAGGGGCAGAGTGAAAGCAGTTGTATTGCCCAGGGAAATGATACACTCCTTAGTCGGACATCCTCTAATGCAGAAGCTTCTGCAGGTCAGAGCCTGTGATCTCCATTCAGGGATAGTGAGCTTGGATTTTGAAACAACTCTGTTGAAACAACTCATTCTGGATGGATGGGTAGGTATGAGAAATGGATCATTTCACATGATTTCCTTTTGCCGTTCCTCCAGAGATGAGCTTCAGTTCTTTGGTGTCTGAACTGCCAAAGCTGAGGAAAGAGCTGTAGGCTAGCACTCAGGTGAAGTGTGCTGATGTGAATCCACACTCAGAACATCCACACGGGAAAAACATGAAGGGGCAACATTTTGTTTTTGGCCTAGCATGATATAAGAGATGGAATAACTTTTTTTTCAATGTGACCAATAAGACCAATAAGGGGCAATGCAAAGGGATTAATGGCACTACTTGAATTGCCCTTGATAGCAGCTTGTGAGGAAAACACAGACTACAAGGTGCTATTGTAGCATACTACAGCAATTAGCCTAGACAGTCCTGAAAGTACCCTGGTAATCTCCAAACTGAATGTTACATTTACCAGCTGTGGAGTCCCTGAGAGAATTAGTGGATGCTGGCCTGCAGCGTTCCTCTAAGTGATGTGAACTGTTTGCTAGAGGAAGTGATTTCAATCCAAGCTGAGTACCTCTGCGTTGCTCATGGGGCTAGGGGCAGTTGAAGGACACAGGTTAAAGGTCCTGTTTGGACCTGCATCCTTGGTGGCAAATCTGAGGCATGCTGCTCTGCTCTGTCTGAAGTGCCCGTGTTGGGTGTTCGAAGGGTCAATCAGACAGAGGCTGCAAGTCATTGCAGTGGGCAGTGACCACTGAGCAGTGTGCACAAGCCAGTTGCCAGCGCCAGTCATGAGTGAGGGACCCCTGCATTGGCTCTGGTGGTCCTTCAGCAGCACTCGTGTTCCAGGGTGTACCTGTTAATCTGCACACCCCTTCACCCTTGCCACTAAATGCTGTGGAGAAGAGACTTTTTGTGTGTGACTCAGACCCCTGTTTGGAGCAGGGATGTGGAGGTGCATTCTGAAGGCAGCTCCTTCTCTGTTACATGTAGATATTTCACCTCTGGCTTCAGCAGAGCTACTCTGACTCCGGCAAAGTGACATCCTGGCTCAAGGTCTGGATTGCTTTTAGGACTAGAAAGGTTTTCTCTGGCTCCAGACATGCCATGGCACATCACAAGTTTCCTGGGTGCATTTTAAAATGCATTTGTTTCTACTGAAGGTGACAGCAAAGTGCTTGGTGAGGCAGCCTGACCCATCCCATGCCGCTGCCTGTTGTCTCCCCTGAGCTGGGGCTCGAGGCTGTGCTGCCATTCAGCACACAGTGCTCATGCCTGTCCCTTCCTCCTTCTCCCAGGTGGTGTATTTCACGGCCACATTCCCGTATATCATGCTACTTGTTCTGCTGATCAGGGGAGTCTCCCTGCCTGGGGCATCTCAGGGAATCCTGTTCTACCTCTATCCAGACCTCAGTCGACTTGAGGACCCTCAGGTAAGGTGGAGGGGGGACCAAATGGCTGAACTGTGCTTGTATGCCTGTAGCTGTCCTCTCTCCCTCCTTTTCCTTTTCTCACTCTTGCTTCCAATTTCTTCTTTCTGTCCCCTCTTTTCCCTTCTGTGGGTGTAAGAGCTGAGATATTGGTGCATATTCTGACAGTCTCTGTGTTCTCTCACCATCAGCCTTCACCTGTGCTGTTACTGCATTTTCTAGTTTGAGTTGCAAAGGGATGTAACCCTTCATCATGAGTGGCATCAGCTGCCCTCATGCTTTCTTGGGGAGATTCTTCTGCTAAGGAGGCAGCTGGTGCGTGGGGTGCCACCACACCAGGCCAGCAGCTCGTGGGACAAGCACTGCTTCTGGCCTACTTGTTCTGGCTTCCCTGGGAGACATGCTGGGGGCATGGATGGCAGGAGCCATGGCATGCTGCTGCAGCAGTTTCTGGGGCCTGGCCACCCTCCTCGCCTCCCAGTCCTCAGTGAGAAATTCCTGCCTGTCTGACAGGAGGGTCAGCGCCCGACTGCTGCTTTTAATCTCTTTGAGACAAGTTCTTCCACGTTAAATCCTGGCTCCAGCTGAGCTGCTGTACCAGTCTTTGTGTGAAGGTGTTTCCAAAGGAGATTAAAGGGTGCCTGCCTGGAAAATAGGCCAGCAAAACCCTTTGTAACCCCGTTAACCCTTTCTGGTCTATCCCCAGTGCTACCTTTGTTATTAATTTTATGAATAGGGGCATAAATGCTGAGGGAGGAATGGCTCTGGCAGATCCTGCTCTCCCTAGTGATGGAGAGAGGATCCCTGTGCCACTGGTGTAGCGTGGCTCCGTGCAAGTCAGTTTGACTTACAGCTTCCGATCTGGAGATCTAAACGTTGAATGTCCGGTTTCCAACTCCAAGCAGTCTGGTTTTTATCATGGCAAGAGCTCAAAGTTCCTGCTCAGCTTTCTCAGAGTTGCTCTCTGCTCAAGGCTGCATGCGAGCAGGGGGTGATAAGCCTCATTTTGCAGTGCTGGCTGCTCTCATGCTCTCATAGTTTACCTGTGGATAGGTAAGGCAGCTGCTGCCTTGGTGTGAAGGTACAGCAAGGCTTGGAAGGGAGTGAGGATAGGTCTATGTTTGTGCCTCTGTTCAAGCTGATGAGGTGCCAGAGACTTCTAAAATGAAATAGCATTTTCAAACAGTGCTCTTTCACTTGTGAAAAGTCCTGTTGTTACTGTGGCTGTGTCGCCCAGGGGACTGGATTAAACCACTTCAGGCATGGCATGGTTTTGCTGGTACTGGCTGTGTCCTCATTAGGCCTGCCCTGGCAAACCTTTCCAATTACAGCCTGAGCTTTAGAAGAACAACTTCCTTCCAGCCTGGACAATGCTAATGCGCTGGTGAAAAGACAGAGTAACCCTTCAGAGCAAGTGGATGGCTTATCCTCAAGTAAAGGAGGAAAAGTCGACTTTCCTCCCCATCTCTATCATCCCCTGGTGAACGCTTCACATCTAGGGGAGAAAAGCAGGAACTGGTCATAGTGATTGCCTTCCTCCAGTGTGCTTTAACCATCCTACCGAACCACGTAGCAGGGCTTGAGACTTCTCTTGCGTGTTCACTTCAGAGAGGAAAGGGAAGGGTTAGCACCCCAAGCCTTACACTTGTGCGGCTGTGCCCCCCTCCCTCTGTGCAGGGACAGCGTGAGTCCTGCCAGCCCGTTGGGGCCAAGTCGATTGTAATTGATTTGTGCTCAGAGGATGGCGAGCTGTAATTGTTTACCCGCAATCCTGCACCGCCTGGAAAAGAAAAAAAACCCACCCATGGAAGATCCTTTTAGTGCCTGGGAAGGGATTCTGGAAACTAAGAAAAAAAAAAGAAAAATGAAAATGTCTTCTCCGATCTGAGCCTTATGTTATGGCATCTCAAAGGGAGGCTTAAACAAAAGGCAAACGATACACAGAGCAGCAAAATCAAAACTCCTTTAAAGCGTATGAAAAACTAGGTGAAAAGAGGGGATGAATTATTTAGCAGATTCTACCAGGGGAGAAGCAGAAGTGGAGATGTGATTAAGTGTCGGAATATCAGACCGGTGTGTGGAAATCAATGCTTTTTCACTTGCCAAATGACCTTGGAGAGAACTGGGAAATCCTGCCTACGAGAGCTCAGGCTGGCTGATTGATGGTGGTCTCTTCTGGCCATGAAGTCTACAATGCCTTAAATCTCCCTGTGCTGTCATTTTCTAAATCTATCAGGCTGTGCAGAGGAACTGCCAAACGAAGTCCAGTTCTTTGAATATTCTTTGAATAATGAAGTCCAGTTCTGCTCAAATACGGGGAGATAACAGCAAATCCACCAGAGATCATCAGCTTTGAACTCTATGCCCTCAAATGAAAAAAAATGCAGCCCCAGAGTTTGCTTTTTATTTGTATAATATTTAGTGTTATGATGTCAGCATGCCGGGCTCAAATTCCTTCCCCTTCCTTGATTGCATTTTCTGTGCTCCAGAAGGTTCCTATTTATTTCGTGATGTGGTTTTTAACTGAAAGGGAGTCTCGGGGTTGTTCACCGTTTCCACTTTTGATCACTCTGCCCCTTGCAATTATCTTCGTGGCAGTTTTATCAACTGTTTACTTCAGTGGATAAAGCTGGGGATTTATGGATGTGATTAAGAGGAGGGATGCACAGTGTGATCCACTCGCGGGAAGCTGAAATGAGGAATGCAGAGCAGAAATAAGGTTTAAGTGTGGGAAACTTGTCATTAGAGGAACTTTTCTCAGGCGCTGGCAGGCTCTCTGTTGCTTGATGCTTTCATACCATGGTCAGGCACTGTTTTAACAGACAAATTTAAAGAGAGGACTCTGCTTGATGTAGAAGGTGCCGGCTGTGTGTTTGGTTTTGCTTTAAAGAGAAGAAATGTAATTGTCTCCTTTTACAGTGGTGAAAGTGATTTTCCGGTGAAAGTCTCAAGTGTTTTTAACTAAATTCATTAGATGTTATGAATGAGAGAGAAGAAAGAGTTAAATTTAGTAGCTGCTGAGCATATATCTCTCTGGAAAAGCAGCAAATGTTTCTCAAAACCTCCCACTCTTGTTTTCCTCTTGAAATTTCTAGAAAACTCACCACCTTGCTGTATGTGCTTGCACTCTATCCACTCTTGTATAAAGAAAGAACTTTCTAGGTTGACTTGCTTTCATTTTGGCCCAGATACGCGGAAGGACTGGGCAAGGGCTGCGTCCCTGCCCCTGAGGCAGGGATGCTTCAGCTGGTCCCAAGGACCCACAGCTCCACAGATACCCCATAAACAGTCCCCACCACCACGCTGGACACCCAACCCTGCACAACACCGTACAGGGAGCCTCTGGAAAGAGTTCAGCATAGGGCCACCAAGATGATTAGGGGAGTGGAGCATCTCCCTCATGATCAAAGGCTGAGGGAGCTGGGGCTCTTTAGCTTGGAGGAGACTGAGGGGTGACCTCATGAACGTTTACAAATTCATAAAGAGTGGGTGTCAGGTGGATGGCACCAAGCTCTCTTCAGTGATGGCCAATGATAGGACAAGGGGCAACGAGTATAAGCTGGAACACAAGAGATTCCAAAGAAATACAAGGAAGAATTTCTTCACTGTGAGGGTGATGGGGCACTGGAACAGCCTGCCCAGATGAGTTCTCGAATCTCCCTCTCTTGAGATATTCAAAACCCACCTGGATGGGTTCCTGTGACCTACTCTAGGTGGCCCTGCTCTGGCAGTGGGTTTGGACTCGATGATCTTTTGAAGTCCCTTCCAACCCTTAAGATTCTGTGATTCTGTGACTTGCTCTGTGCAACTAAATACAGGGCACTACCTTCACACAACCTCTGCTTCCCGTTGTCTCTCCCTCTCTCATCTACACTATGTTTCAAATCACCTTTCCTACATCTCTCTCATTTTCTTCCACCTATTTCCCTGGAGGTTGCTTTTTGGAGCAGCATTTGCCTTTACAGAATGCTGCAATCTCCTTCCCAATAAATGCACCAAGAAGGGGAGGCAAGAGATAAAGATGCCCCCAGTTTTTTGGGGACTGTCTGCTGTGCTTGTGACTGGAGAGAAAGGCTGCCAGAGTCTGACTCACAGTTTGTAACGAAGCAGCTCTCACTGCCAAGGCTGTACTGAGGATAAGTCCTTTAGGCCACCACAGGGAGGATGGGAGGCGTGTACGTCTTGCAGAGCTGTGACCTACTGGGTTAACCGTGGGCCTCTAGCCACACTGGGGAATGGGTCAGAGCCCCCAGATCCTCTCCAAATTCAGGCCCCTCCAGCTGCTGCTCCACAGCCAGCAAGAGCTGCTGCTCCCAGCAAGAGGGGAGAGTGACTGTGGGCCTGCTAAATATTATTTGTTCCCCTTATTTATTTATTTTCCCAGCAAGCCTTTAACTTGACCCCGTGTGCTCAGTTTGTACTGTTGCCAGCTCCCCACTTCCCCTTTCTGAGGCCAAAGATGTTTGTTTGCGTGCTGGAGGGGAACCTGCTGTGCCTGTGCGTGGACACCGGTGCCGGCGATGCGGCCGCTGCCAAGCTGTGTTCACTCCCACCACGCACCCCTATGCCCTGGCCCAGGGCCCTGTGCTCCCCAGTCCTGGCAGAGGGCCTGTGGAGGGTCTGCAAGCCCAGGCACCGCTGCTGCCCTTGCCTGGGCTGTGGAGTGCAGGTACTGGGAAGCAGGGAGGGAAAGCTTGTGGCTCTCACAGTGTGGTGGAGGGGCTCAGGGCTGATCTCCTCTCCTCCACCTCGCTGGAGCAATGTATCCTCCTGGGGTGAACCACAGCTGTATTTACCTTGTGTGACTTCCTCCTCCTCCTCCTGCTCCTCTTCCTCCTCTTCTTCCCATGCCTCTTTCCAGCCCTGCTGATGTGGGATCCGGGTGGTCGGCCAGCTGTGGCCACACAGCCCTGCTGAGTCTGATCTCAGCGCTGGCATGCAGGAAGGGATAAAGCCTCTTTCTGTCTGCCTGCAAGCAGCAGGGAAGGGACAACACAATCACACAGAAGTACAGAATGGTAGGGGTTGGAAGGGACCTCTAGAGATCATCTAGTCCAACCCCCTGCTAAAGCAGGTTCATAGAATCATAAAATGGTAAGGTTGGAAAGGAACTTTAGAGATTTTCTAGTCTAACCCTCTGCAGAAGCAGGTCAACCTAGATCAGGTCGCATAGGAACGTGTCCAGGCGGGTTGTGAAGACCTCCAGAGAAGGAGACTCCACAACCTCCCTCGGCAGCCTGTGCCAGGGCTCCCTCACCTGAACAGTGAAATAGTTTTTTCTATGTTTAAATGGAACTTTTTGTGTTCCAGCTTCATCCCATTACCCCTTGTCCTGTTGCTTGATACAATAGAAAAAAGGGATGTCCCAACCTCCTGACACCCACCCTTTAGATATTTATAAATATTAATAAGATCCCCCCTCAGTCTTTTCTAGACTCAACAGCCCCAGTTCCTGCAGCCTTTCCTCATACAGAAGATGTTCCAGTCCCCTGATCATCTTGGTGGCCCTGTGCTGGACTCTCTCCAGCAGTTCTCTGTCCCTCTTGAGCTGAGGAGCCCAGAACTGGACACAGGACTCCAGATGAGGCCTCACCAGGGCAGAGTTGAGGGGGAGCAGAACCTCCCTCGACCTGCTGGCCACACTCTTCTTGATGCATCCCAGGATGCCATTGGCCTTCTTGGCCACGAGGGCACATTGCTGGCTCATGGTTAGTTTATTGTCAACCAGGGCTCCCAGGTCTCTCTCTGCAGAGCTGCTCTTCAGCAGTTCGACCCCCAGCCTGTACTGGTGCATGAGGTTGTTCCTTCCCAGATGCAGGACTCTGCACTTGTCCTTGTTGAACCTCATGAGTTTAACTTCAATCAGGTCACACAGGAATATATCCAGGTGGGTATGGAAACCTCCAGAGAAGGAGACTCCACACCCTCCCAGGGCCGCCTGTGCCAGTGCTCCCTCACCTCCATAAAGTCCAGCTTCCCAGGCAATAAGGAGCATCGCTTTCACCTCCACACCACTCTGGGGCAGGCAGCTGTGCTCTTCAGGATGAACCACAAACCTGTTTGTTTTTGTTTTCTTAAAGAAATGTCAGCCCTCCTGGGTGTAAAATGTCCCCGTGGGCAGCAGATGCCCTGAGGTGTGGGGCTCACATGAGGTCGCCTCTGGCAGGGTATTGCAGGAGTCTTGAGTGCTGGCACAGATTGATTAACAGGGGAAACAAAGCTCCTGTCCCCTACTCCCAAGGAGTCCAAGGATGTATTTTCCAAGCAGATGGAGCTTGGGGCTGGGAACATGATCCTTGGCCAGGCATAGAGTGGGCAGAAGGAGCAGGAACGTTTCACAGAAGTGGCAGTGACTCATTCCCTGCCTTCTCTCCTGGAGTAAATGAGGACAAGGGAAAGTGTTGACCTGGGTTGTGCAGCACAACATCATCTCTTTGCATCAGAGCCCCAGGGCTGTTGCAGCGCTGTGGGACGTGGACCAGATTTTTGGGCTGGGGCTTGTGAGTCAGTCCTGATCGAAAAGGGAAAAGCAATAATCTGGAAATGGTACCCTGGGCATCTTGAGGTAAAATCCTGAGAATCTAGCTCTCACTGTTTAAGGCTAGGCTGAAGCAACATGTTTGCATGGTGCAGTGGGTGGCTGGTGAGTAGCGCCAGCACCACGGGGTGACCTGTGAGCTGTGATGCTGAGCATAAAACAAATGGTGGTTGAACTGGTGGTTTTTGCTCTCTGCTCTGCATTACACTGAACATGACCCTCCACGCAGCACATACCCACTCTGGGGTGCATCATCTCTGCTTGCTGATTGGGGGCAGTTTGATGCTTCTCAGCATGGCACCTGTATTTGATGTATGACATGCACTGGGGTTCAATAACATTTTCCTCGAAAATGGTCTTTACTGTTATTTGTAAGTGCTTTGAGATCTTCCTATGGAAGGATCTTCTTTCAGCACAGGGGGCTATTAAATTCCAGTACATGTAATAAAGCGAATATTGCTGAGAAAATTAAGGGGCAAAGGACTATGTCCTCTTATATGCCATAACCATCTTGGATAACTGTAGCTCAGGTGTGAAGGCTTTGGCTAAAAACAGTGAGTAGGAGGTTTATTACAAACTAGAGTAAAAAACATGTTAAAGGAAATTGAATTATGAATTAAATAAACTGGATGGCTTAGAAAAACTGCAGACAACAATCAAATCAAAATACCCATGATGCCAATGCACCAACAAAATCTGAACAGGATAAACTTTACCAGTCTGTTTGGGAACAGCGGCCAGAGAACAGCAGCAGGCTTTTATCTGCAGGGGTGACAGCCCTGCCTGACCCCAGTGAGCCCCTTTAATCAGAGTGAAAAGATTAAAATAATGAGAAGCCACCGATCAGCAGCACAGGAGAGAAAGAGGGAGGTCTTGGGAAGAGTGAAAAAAACATTTCTCCGAGTCACTGCAAGGGGAGAAATGAGCACAGGCAGCAGGTTGGGTGGGGAGGAAAGATTTGGGCTGCTGTTTTCTGAAGCAACTGGTCTGTGTAGCCCTTGTGAGCCCAAGGAGCTGGGTGGGCAGCAGTGCTTCTCCTGAGAGGCTTGAGGAGGAGGGTGGACTACAGACGGGATGAGGCCTCTCCCAGCCCCAGTGATCTTTCAGTCCTGGGACTTGCTGTTACTGCTTAACTCTGTCACTATTGCGTCAGGATTACCCATGGCATCAGTCTCGTTGCAGCCCATTTGACCCTCAAGCAATTTAGGAAGTGCCAGGGGCCTGGGAAGGATGCACAGGTGTCTTGGGCTTTGGCTTAAGAGCTGCAGTAACTTTTTAAAATGGGAAAGAAAGGCATGCAGCCTGAGCTGGTGCTCTCAGGCGTGCTGACTAAGGAAGATCATAAGCTGCGCAAGCCAAGCTGAGCTGTATTACCAGTTTCAGCCACAGGTCACCTGGGTTCAAATGGAAGCATATGCTAAGGCAGGCTCTATCTAAAAAAAAAACAACCTAAAAACAAACTAAAGACAACCCTTTGGGATTGAGACCCCACACAGCCCACTGTGCACCCCACGGATGTCGTGTTGGTCAGAGTAGACAGCACAACAGGGAGCCCACAGACCCCGTGCTGCTCTGTGCTGCACAGCCAAGGATATCACTGGTTTTAGAAATGAGCCACTTCATAAGCCATGTTGCTAGTTGTCTTGATATTTGGCTTCTACCACGGTTGCTAAAGCACCAGTTCATCTCCTGTGCCTGCGATGTTTCTCATCCCTTGCTTGTGTAATTTATCTGATATTTAACACTGGTTGACTCTTCCTCCCTGTAGCTTTCTGCTCAATGGGAATGCTGAGTTCCTCTCTTTTTCCTGTTCCCTGAGTGTTGTAAAGTTCAATATTCCTGTTTTTTCTACCAATTGATAAATCTGGTTAAAACTTGTTAACTGGGTCCAACATTATGGCAAGAGTGGGGTAGGCAGTTTGATGAAGAAAGTCTTGTTATCTTGTGAAATCGAACTACAAGGGCTCCAAAACCCAAGAGAGAGTGGGATATGAGGAAAAACCAGAGCTCTAGTAACGAACAGCAAAATTAAAAGCACACCAAACTAAATATTTCATCTTGATCTGTGCAAAGATGTTTAAATTACTGATGCAATGGGGTCAGCTGGTCCAACTCACCTCAGTGCCTTGCTCTATCTGAAAAGTAGCTGAAAAATGAAAGCTGTGCCCTTACAAGCACAGTGATGCTTTAGGAGTCAGTTATAAAAAGGGCTTTGATTTTTATTCTAATATTTTCAAAATGCAAAAATGAGCTACTACTCTGTTCTCTAAACCCATGTCCCCATGCAGCTCCTCCAAAAGATTAAAATACACTGAGGTCAGTTGCCCTTTCAACACTCCAGTGCCACAAACTAGCTTTCTCAGCCCCACCACATGATCTACCATATGATCTGTCCCTTCTCATTTCATAAATCAGAGATTTGATCTGACTCCCTATGATGGATCTTTGAAGGTCCATCAGCCTGGGCAGGAGAAGAAGTAAATATGAAACAAAACCTCTCACTATATGATTGCCCTTTGGCCAATATGAGAGAGGAAAGGCAGAACCATGCATTTTGGTGAGGGTGGCCTGAGCAACAGGGGCAGTTAGTCAAGTGCTGCCCAGCTGACCATTGCCTCAAGACATGAGGTCTTGGCTGATGGGTAAAGGTGTGGCTTGGAGTCATCAAATCCACTGTGCTGCTTCCCATTGACCTCTATTCTTCTGAGAGGGCATCCTGGGGCAAGGCTGGTCTTTGGCCAAGGGTTCACCATCACTGATACTCTGGGGAAGGAGAGTGTAGCCAAATGGAAGCTTTTCTTACTGCAGTTGTCCCAGGAATACTTTTCTTCTGCTTTTGTTTTCTGACTGACTTGTCTTTTGTCTCTAGACTGTGGCTGCCCATCAGCATTGGTTGAATTATTGTCTTATCTCTCTTTTATAAACCCCTGAGGAAGAAAGATCTTAGAAAATGGAGGGTTTAATTAATAATCTTTGTCATTGCTTCATTCCTCACTGTTGGTTCCTGCTTTTGCTGTTCTCTGCAGAAGACAGTGGTTGCATTGCTGACTGCACACATCTAGGCTTTCAGATCAAATTTGGCATTGACAAATGTCAGCCTTGGAGCACTGGGACATGTTATTGACAGGGAGAGTGAAGCAGGGTTCAAAGGCACCTCATGGGACTAACAGCATTCTTGTGTTTTCTTTTAGGAACTGTCTTTTACAAACAACTCTGTATATTTCTAGTGTTATTCTCCTCCCCAGTTAATTTTCTTTTAAGTTTTGGAGCCTTTGAATTAGGTCTTGGAGAGAAGAGCCACCAGCAGAAGCTGTGGGTACCCATGTCACCCGGTGAGAGACCAGGCTTGCTCAAATCAAGTGCCCCTCCTCTGCTAGCAGAGGGCTTCTTCAGCTCTCATGGAAAATGTTCATTTAGTCTCTCGCTGCTGGGAGGCTCTGGAGAGTCATAGGGGTCTGCAGATTTGCCCAAGGAAGAAAGACATGATGATGAAGACATATATATATATGTCATGGGTTTGCAAGACTCCTCGTGTATGCCTTCTCTTTGGCAGTCTCAGCAACTCTGGATGCTTCACTGAGCACTGTAATCCCTGGCACTGTATAACTTGTCCCTAGAAAAGGCTTGTCTAAATGCTGGCTATTGCTGACCACAGAATGGCCTTTCTGTTAGCTATGGCAGCCCCTGAGGCTCTGCCACTTTGCATCCATGCAGTGTCTGTGCTCTGTGCTAGATTTGTCTTCTCACCTGTGTTTGCGTCTCCCTTGCAGGTCTGGATGGATGCAGGCACTCAAATCTTCTTTTCATATGCAATTTGTCTGGGATGCCTGACAGCTCTGGGCAGCTATAACAAATACCATAACAACTGCTACAGGTAACTAGAGCACGGCTCTGCTGCCTAGAGCCTTCCCCTCCCTGAACATCAGTGTGCATAGGCTGGTGAACTGCTGGAGGCTACTGGCTTTTTCAAGTGTCTCATCTTCTGTTTCTACTCAAGGCGTAAGAAAATTCTTTCCAGGTGTTTTCTCCCCATATCCATCTCTCTGTGCTCTCTGCCCAAGGGAACTTTCTGTCCATGCCATGGATAACAAATCCCCTCTTTCTACATCAGCTGAGACTCAGCAAAGGCAGATCCTCTTCACTAGCTTTGTTACCCCAGCCCACACCACAACGTCCCCTATTACATGAGTAGCCACAGGGGAAGAAATGCTGTGAGATCTAATGGCTCTAGAATGGAATCCTGTCACCTTGAGATTTATCCTTCCTAGGTTCATATGGACCTAATGTTTTGCATGGTTGTCAGTACTCTGGGTTACTACGTGCTGTCTATGGCCTACATATATGCCTACAGATATGACTTCTGTTTCTTGTGCGCTCTCCTCGTGCTGGACTCCCTTTGAACAGAGATGGGCCAGGTTGCCAAACAGAATCAGGCTATCAAGTTGAAGTGGTCAGCTGCAAATCAACTCATTTTGCTGGAGATGTATCCAGTATCTGGAGCTGCATCCCCAAGTGTAGAAGGCTAGTTGTGAGTGGAAGAGGCCACCTCTAGGTAAAACTACCCACATCTCTTCCCATGTTGCTCCTGACACTGGTTTCTTCCCCCACTTCTTAAATTAGAAATTGTGTTTATTGCTCTGTGGAAGGTCCAGACAGACCATTGCCTGTACAGCTCTTGCTTGGTATTTTTCTCTCTCACCACTTTAGAAGTTTACTTCTACGGTAGGGGCACCTCTCCAACAGAAGCTGGGCTGGGACTCATATTCCTTTTCATGCCCCTTCTCCCAGATGCAGTTTTGAGAGAAAAAGCTCTGGGAAAATAAGAGATAACAGATTTGGCTTTGGCCTGCTGCGTGTCTTTGGGCACCAGCCCTATTCATCTCCAGCCTAGATGTGTGACCTGGAGATGATGACTGGGACTGCTTAGCAGCAAGTTTGGAAATAATTTCTGTAGCTGCAGCTGGAAGACACTGTAGAAAGGGGAGATATGTCTGCACACAAACCCTTTATGCTGTTTGGCTCTGCTAGGGAAATTGTCACCAGTTTTGGTGTCAAACGTTTGAGAAGCCTGTTTCCAGTCATGGATCCAGTTTTAATAATTGAGTTCTGTGCTTTGCAGCCTTGATTTGCACAGAAAGACAGGACTAGGCTTTAATATGGTGGAAGGACACCAGCGTGGTGCTCCACTCAGTTATTTTAGGCTAGGTGTAACCTTTGGTGACCTGGAAGAGAAAAGGATGTGGGCAGGGGGGACCACTGCTCGTATGGCACCAGTCCAAGATAGCATAAAATGAAATAGACCATTTCTTGGTTTCTGGGACAGTAAGGGACATCATCAGGGCTCCCTGGCTCCCTTTCAGGTGAAAATCTGGAGACAGCTCATTGATATGGCCATTTCCCTTGTGTTACCCATGTTATCCACCATGTCACCCCTTCCCACCTGCCAGGTGACTGGAGAGCACCTCCCAGCCTGTGCCTTTCCAAGGAGAGTTTGCCCTGTCATGCATACACCCAGGGAGAAGAAAGAGAAACTATTTGAAATAAATGGGAATTTGTACAAAATGACCGAGAATATAATTCGAGTGGAGAGCAGGCAGTTTATAGCAACAAGAGAAGCAAGATTCTGGTGTGGGCTTCCCACTGAGTTGCCTGAGCTTAGTGAAGCCTGTCTTCCTTACCAGCTGGGACATTTACAGGGACTTACCCCACAGGCCTCTTTGAGTCTCTCCTGCCTTAGAAACTAAGTGCGAGTGCAAAGCAACGGTGCTGAGTGCTGTGCAATCCCTGACAATGCAAAAAGCTGTGTTTTGGAAGGGATAATCAGAAATGGTATGAAGTAGAGGCTCTACATGAACTCTACTTTCTACCTAGAAATGGTTGCAGACTTTGAATAGATCCAGTTAACGTACAGAGAGAAGCATGAAGGCCCCAAAATGCTAGATACCTAAAGACCGAAACAGAAAATAACTCTGGATTTGCGAAGTGGCATTTAATGGAGTCAGAGCAAGCCACAAAATGCCTGAAAGGTTGTATTCAGTTCAGTTCAGAATATCAGAAGGATGCTGCAAATGTTATTGTTGTCCCCAGGGTTGCAGTCACAAGAGGACTGGGGAGACTGGAGCGTGAAAAGGAATTGGATGGATAAGAGATGTTTAGTTTAAAAAGTAGATGGATGAGAATAAGACGAAACGGAGACAAAAGGGAATAGATTAGAGGAAATAAATCGGATAGCCCTGTTCATCTTTTTTCATAATGTGTGAACCAGAAGATTTCTAGCAGTGCTGAGAACCAAGAAGATTGTAACTGGTCTGAGAAATCCGTTAAGGAGCAAAAAAGACGTGTCCCTTTCTCACACAAAAATAAACTCCGTTACTCTCTGCTACTGGAGAGACCAGGGAGAGAGAAAATAAAAAGAAAAATCAGGCATTTAGGCCTGTAGGAAGACCATCTCATGAGTGAGGAATGCATCTTCATGCTGTCCTTGGAGAAGTGCTTTCCCTGGGGGAAATCCTCCTGTGTTGCCTAGCACAGGGCATCTTTCTGCAGCTCCTGATGCTGAGCTGTGGGAGTGCTGGGAGAGCTGCCCTGCCGTGGGCACAGTGACTGGGGCAGAAGAGTGAGTGCTGCCCAGGGTGGATCTGCCATGTACTGTGGGCAATACCTAATGCAGTATTTCCTCTTCTCAGGGACTGCGTGGCCCTCTGCTTCCTCAACAGTGGCACCAGCTTTGTAGCCGGCTTTGCCATCTTCTCCATCCTGGGCTTCATGGCAGAGGAACAGGGAGTGCCCATCGACGAGGTGGCTGAGTCAGGTGTGTGGGACTGTGGTGGGATAGGGCATGCCCAGAGCATACACACACCCTGGGGTGAATGATGTTGGCAGCTGCAGCTTCCCATCCTGGTGGGAAACTCTGCTTTCTGCCTCCAAAAAAACACCCACCAGGGAGAAACAAATGCACACTCACGAAATATCAAGATGCAGTGGCCATGTCTGAGGTCAATATAAGCTGTTTCTAAGGGCAAGGGTTAGGGTAGGGTAGCTGCTGTCTCTCAGTGTGGGGGTGAGGTGCCTGCATGGCATACGCCCAGGCTTGTGCTGTGCTCCTCTGGCCTCAGAGGCTTTCCCTGGCTCCCAGCCCTTGCACTGATCATGCAGCCAGACCTTGCTGTGTCCCCTTTCCCTCCTTTCCTGCTGGGCTCCTCCACTCCTTGAGGAGCCCAGGACGCATGCACAGCTCTGGTAAAAGTGGAGCCAGAGGCTGCCTGGCTGCAGGCTGCTGCCTTGGCTGGGTGGCTGCCTCAGGCAGCTGCGCTAGGCTGCTGCCTCTGCCGTGCCGTTGCCCATTCTGAAAGCCCTTCTTCCCTGCAGGGCCTGGCCTGGCATTCATCGCCTACCCTCGGGCTGTGGTCATGCTGCCCTTCTCCCCGCTCTGGGCTTGCTTCTTCTTTGTGATGGTTGTTTTGCTGGGACTGGACAGCCAGGTAAAGGTGCAGGTGTGGGGTGATTCCCTGCCAGACAAAAGCCACCATCCCTTTGGATCCCTTGGCTTGGACTTGGCTGTGGTGGAGGGCAGTGGAGCTGGGGAGCTGGTCAGGATGGGCTGATGGAGATGGGATCTGTTCTTTGCAGTTTGTCTGCGTGGAGAGCCTTGTCACAGCTCTTGTGGACATGTACCCCACCATCTTCCGCAAGAAGAACCGCCGGGAGACCCTCATCCTGCTGATCTCCATCCTCTCCTATCTGGTTGGGTTGGTGATGATCACAGAGGTATTCTGGGCTGAAAACACTTGCACGATGCTTGCTGGGTCTGAGTTGCTCCCCTGGCAGAGGGGGGGTTCTGGCAAGTGGTGGGGTCAGTGCTCAGGGTCAAGAGCTTGCTGGTGAGGCCCACCCTGCTGCACAGTGCTGAGGAGAGGCTGCCCTTCCCTCCCCGTGGCATTAGTATTTTCCCACCCAGCCTCCTCCCGTTCCAGTCACAGTTCTGACACTGCTGCTAAATTGATAATCGGAGCTCTGATAAAGCCCATATTTTGTTTATAGATTTATGTTTACACAAAACAAAGTTTAACAGCTGTAGCCCTATTGCATGGCAAGGGGAATGCCTTTGTCCTTCTCTTTCCTCCTGATGGAGCTACACAAACCTTCAGTGTAAGGCAACTTGGTGGGTCTGAAAGCACTCAAGTTCTATTACATTGATTTCCTGTACGTTCCCCTTTTCATGATGAATTGCCTTGCAGTTAAACTGTTCTAGTTTAAAATCTTTCAACTCCTCCTAGCAGTACATGTGTGGGGATTGATGGTGCTGTGATGCTCTCAGCACCTTCTCTTCTCATTTGAGCACAATTGTGAAAAAGCTGCTTTCAATGTCACACCTGCAGCTTTGTGCCTGGATTCGCCTGCAGGCCCATTTTGTAGGCAGCCTTGCAGATCTGGGCAGTGAAAGAGCCAGGCTGCCCTGCCAGCCTCTGTGCACACAACAACAGCTGCTTGGAAAATTGCATGCACAGCTACTTCCCTCTGCAAATTAGGAGGCTGAAGTAAATCAGATGCATTGCATCTCCTAAGGGGGTTTCCACCTTTACTCCCAGCTACAAGAGTTGCTTTGTTTTTGTCTTCTCCTAAAACATCCCCATGATCTCTGGCAGTCACTTGCCATCCCTTGCCCTGCCTTGGAATGAAGGGTTGCAGAGACTCCTGACAGCAGGGTGGCTGCATGTCTCCATCAGGCCTTGAGCACAAGGGGCAGGCCTTCGCAGTTGGCTAAAATCCTGCCCTGAAGACAGGAAGATGCCTCCATTTCTGGGGAAGATGTTGAGTTTGTTTCCTGCTATGGCTGGAGCTCTTTGCCTGTGCCTGATTCCTCTCCCCTCTCTCCTTTCCCCATCTCGCCTTGCTGCTCACTTGGCCTTTCCCAGGGTGGGATGTATGTCTTCCAGCTCTTTGATTACTATGCTGCCAGTGGCATGTGCCTGCTCTTTGTGGCCATCTTCGAGGCTGTCTGCATCGCCTGGGTCTATGGTGAGTATGAACCAGGGCAAGTTCCCAGCTCTGGTCTCTGGCTCTCGCTTGGTCCTTCCTCTAAATGCTGGTCTGTAGTTCATCTCGGCAATTGCTTCTCAGCGGAAGGCAGAACTCTAGATCCTTGCTTTGGTGCCTCTGGACCCAGCTGGCAGGGACTTCCTCACAGCAGGGTCCCAGGGGATCTGCTTGGCAGATATGCCCAGCATGTTCCTATGTGCCCCTGCTTTTGAGGCCCTCCTTCTTCTTGAAGATGAATGGGAAATTTTTTCCCAACTTGTGTATAGAGGAGTCGGAGACCCTCAAAGATTTTTGAGAGCCCTCTCTCAGCCTTGACAAGGGATGGGTAAAACCTGGATTAAGGTCTCAGCCTGGGTTCACATCTTAGCGTGGGAGATTCTAAGGGTCTGGCACTGCTGACACACTGGGCTGCTCTGGGACGAAGAGGATATTAATCCAGGACAATGACTGAAAATGGCTGCGCTCCTGTTGAGCTCCCCAACAGGCTTGTTGGCCATGCTGAGGTTACTGCCATGTCTTCTGGGGAGCACCCAAACCGTGGTGAAGCAGGGCCCTGGCCATGCAGCCCCTGCTGCCCTCTTTACATGGCAGCAGCGAGGCGACCTTCCCCTCTTCCGCAGGTGCTGACCGCTTCTACGACAACGTCGAGGATATGATCGGGTACCGGCCGTGGCCCTACATCAAGTACTGCTGGCTCTTCATCACCCCTGCTGTCTGCCTGGTGAGGGCCCACGGGAAGAGGAGCCCTGGGAAGGAAGATGGGCAGAACTGGGTGCCCCCAAGATATAGATAGATGCCTACGTATATACAGAGGGATGTGTGTATGTACAGAGAGAGGGTTGCGTGGCCTATGCTATGGAAGCCTGTTCTGCGTGTTTGTGGCTTTGGGGACAAAACGTGGGGCTAAACAATAGGGAGAGGGGCCTGGCTCAGCAGTGGTACAAGTGTGTGCTGGTGGGATGAGCTCCTTGGTGCCATGCCCAGTGCTGCACGTGGGGGCTGTCGCAGCAAAGCTTGCTTGACTGCTGGGTTCTGCTCTGTTGCTGTCCTGGGGAGCTCTTTGTTACCGTGAGACTTTGTACAGGTGTTGACTCATCAGAAAAACCTCTTTGGGTTACTGGTTTTGATTTTCTTGCTCTCTTCCACCTTGCCAGGCAACCTTCTTGTTTTCTCTGGTCAAATATACCCCGCTGACCTACAACAAGAAGTACGTGTACCCGTGGTGGGGAGACACCCTGGGCTGGCTGCTGGCCCTAGCCTCCATGTTGTGCATCCCTCTCTGGGTCATCTACAAACTCTCCACCATCAAAGGCTCCCTCAGGGAGGTGAGGCCGATGCTCTGGGATTCGGGCACGGGCTGTCCTTCTCTGTTGAAGTCCAGCCTTGCAGGAGGATAATTTGTGTGTTGCAGGTTATTTAGCTGTGAGCCTAGAATAAATTGACTGAGTGAATCCATTGCCATAACAGACCTAGGTTTTTAAAGTTCTGCCTGGCTGGAAGTCTGCTTCAAGCTGGCAGTTGCCTCTTGATGTCCTTTGTTTATTGCTTCTCTCCCTTTGCAAGCACCATTAAGAAAAAGTTCATTAGATGGAGAGGATAAAGATGATCTTCAGTGTCTGGAGTCAGGTTGGGGCCTGCACTTGACTCTCAAGGATGCTTGAGAACTTGCTCTGAGAAAGCTCTGGATCCCATGAGCATTGTGGGCAGCTGAGTTCTATAGGGATGGAGTGGAAGGGATCATGGGAGGTTTAGAATTTCCATCACAGCCACAGTGTCCTGGGCCTGCCCAGCTCCCAGAGCTGCAGTGACCCATTGACCCATTGCTGGCTGCCCTGGATGTGCATTGGGAGGGCAGGGACCTGACAGACCAGAACTTGCTCCAGACATCCTGTCTCTGCCATAGCTCATGACTTCAGGGGGGGATTTCACAAACGGTCCTGAAACCCCAGGATCCCACCAGTTCTCTGCCTCCTGCAAGTGCTCAAGAAAGAGTTGTGAGAGCAATGAGCCCCTGACGCCTGTGTCCAACATAGGGAGAAATGGGCACAGCTGTAGAAGCATGGCAAGATCCACACGTAGAGGGTAGCTCCTTACATGCTTGCTGTCTCAGTTAAAGTCAAACCTGTGTGCACAGGCTCTCCCTTTGCAGTCTGTGCTGATGGACTGCTTTCTAGCCCTGGCCTGGAGCTGAAACACAGAAAGTTCCACTTAAACTTATGGAAAAGCTTCTTTCCTGTACGGGTGAGGGAGCCCTGGCACAGGCTGCCCAGGGAGGGTGTGGAGTCTCCTTCTCTGGAGGTTTTCAAAACCTACCTGGCTGCATTCCTGTGTGACCTGATCTAGGTGGACTTGCTGTAGCAGGGAAGTTGGACTTGATGATCTCTAGAGGTCCCTTCTGACTCCTGCCATTCTGTGAATCTGTGTTCAATGCCTGCCTTTGCCTTCCAGAGGCTTCGCCAACTCACCCGCCCACTTGAGGACTTGCCTTCCAGACCAGGTGTGGGACAACCCCTTCCCTCCACCAGAGCTGGCCTCCTTATGCTGACAGAGCTCGAATCTCATTGCTAGGACCAGTGTGGCTCTCCCTTCCTCTCCCCCCAGGACGGTTTCTATGCAGCTATTACCACCTGTTGGATAAGACATGAATTCTTCACTAGCCAAGGAGAGAGGGATTTCTGGGCTGAGCTCCCTTCTCTGGAATATTTGAAGGGTTGAGGAAGAGGCTGTTGTGGAGATGATCTGCATGGAGTTGGCAATGTACCTTAATCCTCTCCCTGGAGAGTGTTCTGAAGGGGCAGATCAAGCACCAGCATTCCTGAGCATCCCCAGCCTTCTGGTGGGCAGAAAGGAAGGACTGATCCTGGAGTGGAGAGTGTTAAAGAGCCTCAGAAGTGTGGGTGGCTCCAGTGTGGACTTTTGGAGCTTCTCCATTCATTCCATTAAATCCTTTTGTCTCCTCTAGATCCTCTCTGTCTCAGTTTTGTCTTCCCAGCATCCCTTGCTTACAGCACCTTAGGTGTGATGTGTATTAGCAGAGCTGTGCTGGGCATTCAGGTCCAGATCTCTGCTGCACTGGCACATAGGTATGGGAGGGTGGCTAGAGGAGGGGAAGCTTGGTCAGAGTACGAAGAAAAACGGAGAACTCTGGTTCAGAGGCCCCCATAAGAGATAGGCCTGGGGAACCGAGGTGAAGTGGAGAGTGCAATGCCACCTTCTGCTGGAGCCATTGCTAGCTCCCAGGCAAGAAAGTCATCTGGCTGATGAATCACTGGGCTGTTCTCAGGGTCTGAGAGAAGTGTGTGGGTTTGCCTTTTGTTTGTGCAAGTGAAGGACCATGGTAAACTCTCCCTTGTTTCTGCAGGTGTCTCTCTCCTTTTGTGCTGACTGCCTTCCAGGTGCTCTAGAGCCAGTTGTTTTGGTTTTCCTGTGTAAGGGGGAAGGGCTTTGTGGTTGAAGTTGTGGGATCTGCATGTTATGTCAACAAACAGAGCTCCTTATTTCCAGGCTATTTGGCTAAAACAAAACAATAAAAATCACAGAGCTTGTGTTTTAAGTGCTGTAGCCCCAGCATCCGAGGAGGGCAGCCAGAGGACATGTAACGCCGGGAAGCTGGCTGGCTCCCAGGAATCCCTGAGGAAGCTGGAGCCCGGGCAGTGCTGAGCCAGAGGCCGGAGGTGCTTGGCGTCCCGAAGTGCACATGAACACGGGTGGGCACCATGCCGTGGCGCAAGCTTCTGGTGCCTCGGAGAGGGGAAGAGGCAAATTACAGCAATCCGCGCCGTTAGCCACACGGTGGCCCCAGGAGCTCAGCCACGGCCGCGGCGCGGGCCCGGGTCCCTGCGGGGAGCGGGGAGGGCGGCGGGCACCGCGCGGCCGGCCCTGACTCCCGGCCTGCCACCTCCCACGCTACCAGAGAGCCTCTCAGCTTGGTGGCTGGCTGCTCACCGGCTGTAGGGCTTGGGCAGGGATTTTCCTCCTGGGTGTTCTTCACCCCAGCGTTCCCCTTGCCTGTGGAGGTATTCACTACAGACAGCTGCTTCCCACAGGGAACAGGCACCTCAGTTGTGGCAAACACTGCTTTTTAGGTCACCGAGGACCTGTGCATAATGACAGTTATTTGCCTTGGTTTTCTTGGGCTTGTTTTTCCCCAGTTTAGTGTTGCTGGAGGCTGGTGACCCGAGATGGGAAGCAGATCAATGATGGAGAGGGGATGGGACCTTTCGCTCACAGAAGCTGTGAAACTCTGGTCAGCACCAAGGGGATTGCTGCTGAGGGGGTTTATGAGAGTGCAGATTTAAACTCCAAAAGGCAGAGCCCACTGATTTGTTGTCCTCTGGGGCTTCACTGTCTCTGTTCCAGAGAGCGCATGTGGAAACTTCATCTCATTTCCAGCTTGTTTTCCCTTTTCCCAGCTCATTTGCCACTAGGGTGGTCAGGTTCCTTTGCTAGGCTGCATGTGCAGCCATGGATGAACCCAGTGCTATGGACAGCCCTGCAACTCCCCCTGTCTAAAGCTGAGCTGCTGGGTTTCTGCATGCCCCTGTCCTTGCCTCTGGAGGATGCTGTGATGCTGAAGGCATGGGGACGGGGAGTAGGGGATCGGGGCTGACCTTGCTGTCAGTTTTCATGGGCAGCCTCAAAGTCTCAGAGCTCCACATTCTACATTTAGGAGAGGCTGAGGAGCCTGGGGCTGTTTAACCTGGAAAAGAGAAGAATAAGGGGGGGACCTCATCAACATTTTTAATACCTGAAGGGTTGATGTCAGGAGGATGGGACAACACTTTTTTCTGTAGTGTCCAGTGAAAGGACTAGGGGCTACGGACATAAGCTGGAACACAAAAAGTTTCACTTAAACACAAGGTGAAACTATCTCACCATTAGTGTGAGGGAGCCCTGGCACAGGCTGCCAAGGGAGGTTGTGGAGTCTCTTCTCTGGTGGTTTTCAAACCTGCCTGAAGACATTCATGTGATCAATGTGAACCTGCTTTAGCAGGGGCTCGGACTAGATGAATTCTAGAGGTCGTTTCTAACCCCTACCATTCTATTGGTATTCCCCCACTCCCACAGTGCTCCATGGTGCTCATGTGTGAGCAGAGGGTAGGAAAGACCTCAATAATCCAGGGAAAGCCCCTCTTGGAAAGGACCCACAGTATGATGGAGGATGAAGCCACCCAGCTGTCATGTCACTTGCAAATAGTACTAGCTGGTAGAAATTGCTTACAGAATTGAGTGATTGGAAGTTTAATACCGATGTTTTTTCTGTTGGGTTTTTGAGTGAATTATATTAGAACCTCCAGCAAAGGATATTTTTATTCATGTCATCCTAATTTAAACTTATAATTTCATTTTCCAGTAATATCTAGAAGAGGTTTGGCCCATTGGGAAGGTATTTTAAATTAAACAGAAAATAATAATTGTTGATGACTCTCTCCATAATATGGCTGATGTAGAAAGTCTGCTCTGCTGCATGTAAGCAAAGTAGGAGACTGATGAAAGGCTTGTGACCTGCTTTGTTTCAAAACAGTCTGGTGTCCAGTGAATTGGGCATGTGGTTTATTGATTTGGTTATATATGAGCCAGGAAACCTCCCAAGCCTGTGTTTCTACGTGACTCAACTGCTGTACAGCTTTGGATGAGCTTGGCAGGTCAGATAAGCATGAAAATCAATGGTTTTGCTAGTCATTCTTAAATAACTGTTTTGGTTTTGATAGGAATTTAGGACAAAGTGCTGGAACCTGTGACGCCTCGCTTGAAATATGAACCAAGTGTATTCTGTATTGTTCACTGAGGCTGATGGACTAAATCTGAAATGATACATTTTAAACTTCCAGACACTATATTCTTCACAAGCGCCTTTTAAGGTCTCATGGTTAAAGTGTATTCTGGTGAAATTTGAAATACAGAGATTTTGGAATAGGGTGATTGTTCATGATTTTGAATATGCGGAAGGGGATTTTCATTGCACTCAAGATCAGCCCCGTATTGTTCTTCTTGCAGTTTGTGGGATTTCCCTCTATTCTTACCTTCCCCAGCTGAGGTGCTGATGTGCTTTGAGGCAGGAAATGTGTGGTTTTTGGAAATTTTCCACTTTGAGAATTGAGAATCTGCAACTTTGCCTGGGAGTTCAGAAAGGCATTAGTTTCAGAAACATGGGGATAAGAATAAAGACTCTTAAAAAATTTTTTGTGGTTGGTTTGGTGGGTGAGTTTTGGGTTTTTTTTTCAGTTTCAAATAAGAAGTTGACATAAAAATAAAGATGTCCCTGAGATTCTGATCTGGCTTGTTAGTGCTTGAAAAAGATGACTGACCTTTCTGTTCATCTGTCTGTAAAAATCAGGCTCTGCTTTTTCTGTATTGCAGTTCTTGCACCAGTGGCGCCTGGGGAAGAGTCTCAGCCACCTCATCAGGCAAGGAGATACCGTTGAAGCTGCTGTCCTACTCCATGGGTGGCGATGTCCACATAGGGCAGGAGAGAGACTTCAGATCTTGGGGATGAACCTGTGGAACAGGATGCATCTGTTCCCGTGGGGAGTGGACCGTACTCTGGGGTTCCCAGTGTGTTTGAACAGATCCCCTGAGAGGTCTTTATAGAGTGGCCACTAGCATGTCCAAAGAAGGGCAGTGAAGCTGGTGACGGTGTCTAGAGCACAAGTCTTATGAGGAATGTCTGAGGGAACTGGCTATGTTTAGTCTGGAGGAATGCTCTCTACAACTACCTGAAGGGAGGTTGTGGCAAGGTGGAGGTCTCTTCTCCCAAGTAATATGTAATAGGACAAGAAGAAACGGCCTCAGGTTGTCCCAAGGCAGATTTAGATTGGATATTAGGAAAAATTTTTTTACCCAAAGGGTTGTAAAACATTGGAATGGGCTGCCCAGTGGTGGATGTGGCAGTGCTGGGTTAATGGTTGTACTCAATGGTCTTCAAGATCTTCTCCAACCTAAATGATTCTAATGATATGTAAGATGTTTATCTGTGGTCTATCAAAGAATCATGCAATATAAGTTGTGTTGCATGTTTAGGTGAAAAGAAAGGTGGATGTGTGGGGAGAAGACAGGCCATGGTATATAAATGGAGACAACAGAGTAAAATAAACATCTTAACACTTGGGATATGTAATCCTGTGAAGCAGAGATCCTCAAATAATCTGTTGTGTCCTATAGGCCAGTGCAAGTGAGCATATCCCTCAGAACAAAGTATTTGGCTGAGCCCTTGTCTGCTAATGTGGTTAGCAACCTGCAGGATGGGGATCTGCATGGCACAGATAAGGGAAGTGTGTGTGTGGGAGCACAAAAAAAGGATTTGAGAAATCATTATTTCTGAGAAGGTACCAGTGACTTGGTTACCCCCTTCTCCATCTGATGTGTCACATCACTTTGGTCAGCAACATGTGCTTCTTATCCTCACAGACCAACCTTGTCCTTTGCTTCCTTGTGCCTTGTGCATCGGAACTGTTAGCTGTCACAATACATGCCCCATGGCAACAGGCTCAGCTGCCCTGAGGAAGCATGAAAGGAAAGCAGGAGCAAACAGGCACATACCTGTCTGCCCTCTGCCTGCCTTTTTCTCTGTGGGCCTTCTTGGTCTCTGATCAACAGTGAGTCTTGTTGTTAGACTCAAAGAAGCTGTTAGACCACAGATGTCTCCCCAGCACCAATAATCCTCCCTCCTGACCACTTACTGCTGACACTGGGCTCCTAAGCCATTCGCCCTTGCTTATCCTCTCTCCCACTGGCAATGATGTGAAATAGGAGATGTCTCCTCGTGCTTTTACTTCCAAAAGTGGAGACTCCTGACAGCCTCCTCTGCCAGGAGAGTGGTGCAGAAGTGGTGCTGTGGTGTTGCAGCCCATCACGGTTCTGTGAGGCCTTGTTAGCACTTGTTATTTTGGTCGTGTTTGCTTGTGATTACTTATGGTGAAACTGTTGTAGTTGAAAATCTCAGGCTTGCTTAAGCAGAAATTAGCCATAAACATCAAAAGTAAATGATACAAATGCCAATACAAATGCAAACTCCTCTGCAAACATAACATGCAGTCAGCTAGGCGAGCTCCCAACCAAAGCAACAGTTGCACTGTGCCCGCAGGGTAGACAGCATTTCTCCTGTTTCATTAGCAAAGGTGTCAAGAGGTGGGATTAGTCTGGATGAGTGAGGACAGTGGTGGGTTCTCCTGCTGGTGGCCCAGCAAGAGGGGGCAGCCAGGGCTGCAGGCTTCTCTGTCTCCAACACAAAACCCAGCGCCCGCCTCCCCGCAGCTCTAACGATTGGAATGAAGCAGTACATTTGGGATATACCCATAGGGTGTCATGCTGACAGGCTTTTCCCAGTAGCTGTGCTGGGCTGGGGAAAAATGGACTAGTTTTGGCTTGAAACTCTGCACCTCACTGCTTGTGGAGGAGTGAAGCATGATGGGGCCTAGGGCTCGCTGCTGTCAGAGAGCACAGCCCAAGCATGGGCTGACATTGGCAGCTTACCGCTCTGTGCTGACTCATCAGCAGGCAAGTCAGGGCTGGCTGAAAGGGAGGAGATGGTGGGGAGACCTAAATAATGGGAAAAGCCAACGTGGGCTCTGAGGAAAGAAAGAAAAGAGAAGGTAAAAATCGAGGTAATGAAGCATTTCCAGCTGGCAGGCAGTGAGTGGGATGGAGAGGAGAAGACCTTTGGTGAGGTGCAGGATGTCTCTGAGGTTGGGGTTAGCCATCTGTCAGGGTAAAGGCTGGTGTGACAGGCTGAGTCCTGGTCTCCAGCTGCCCTGGGCCTGGTAGGCTGAAGGAATCAGGTCATCTTGAGTAAAATTTTCCCCTCTGCTGATACGAGGGGATGGAAATCCATGTGGTAGGCTCTGGGCTGGCGGCTACAAAGGGAGTGAGTCCCTTTGTGTGGTAAGACAGCGGTGCTTTCCCATTCCTCCTGCACACCCTGTGCATACTTGGGCAGTTCCCTGCTGTGAGGGCCACTCAGCCTTGCTGACCTGAGGTGGTGTCCCTGGGAGCTCAGTGCTGTGGGGAAGCTCAACCCCACCAGTTAGATCCTCAGGGCAGTGGGTTCAAAATTGCCGAGGACAGCAAAGGCAGCCAACCCTCAGTCCCTGAGTAGGGTGAGACCAGTGGCAAGCCCACTGACCCTAAGCCATGAGAGTATCCTATAACTCAAGGCTGCATGCAGGACCTACCATCAAGAAGGCCAAGGTGCCTGCTCAGAGGCTGTATCTCCCAGCAAAGATGGCTAGTGGTCAGGGTCATCACCTCTTCTCTTCACAGCTGAGCTGGTGAGAGGTGATTTCTGGTATTCAGTCTGGACCATCATACTAGTCCAATTCCTCACTTGGAGGCTCCACAGTGGGATAAAGGTGCCTCATGCCCATAGCAGGGTTTAAAAATACAGTGAATTATTGCCTGGTGGGAAAATCCGAATCCTGAGTGTAACTTCTGGTACCTTCTGGGCTGGAAAGCAAAAATAGCAGCCCTTTTTTTCATGCTGGAGAATGATTTTCACACGCTGCTGGATAATGTTTTCACTAAGGTTGACTTTCTTCTTGTTTTACCTTAATGTCACAGGTCATTTCCGATCTATAGCTTTGCAAAACACTGTGATGTTCCCGTGAAACACTTCAGCATAGATAAATCAAGTTTTTAGGTCATCTCTGCTTACCTAGGCTTGCCTTGATCCACTTTTCATATCTGGATAACCTCTACCGCACCTTTTGCCCAGCTGCATTGGATCACAGCACTCTGTGGCAGCACGGTCAGCAGCAACTGTCCTTCCTTAGTAGAGAGAAAGGCAGTGCAGTGCCTGTGTTGTGTTGCCATGCAAGGAAAGAATCAGCCTGTTTTTCTTTGCATATGGGGCCAATCCACTCAACCAGCCCAAATGGCAGGTGAAAGCCAGGGCTCTGAAAAATGGCACCTTTGGAAATTTAAATTCTGGAAACAAGGTACTCCATCTTGTCTTTGGCTGCCTGTCAAGAGGCATCACCTGCTCCAGCTGCCAACCCAGCCTTCTGCCCCCATGGCCTCATTACCCAAATAGGGCTTCTGGGATAGGGTTGGGCCGGCCCAGAGCTTCCCAGCCTTGGGAACTTTCCCCAGGGCTCAACTCAAGCTGCTCTGTCCTGTCTTTACGCTCTCCAGCAGTGTGGCCTTAGACCAACTGCCTCCGATGTCAGAAGAGATAGTTAATAAAGACCCCCAAAGTAGGAGGGGAGGTTTTCCCCTCCTACTGCCTCTAGCACCAACCTCAGCCTGAGGATCCCAGCAGGCAGAGGGCTGACACCCTTCATGTACATCTCGAGCATCACTTGTCCCCAGGGCAGGCAATCTGGCATGCTCTAATGCATTCTGATTCACTGGCTTCTGGCACCCGTGGAGGATTCTTTTGAGACATTATAAATTACCTCAATAAAGTGTGCAGGCATGTAAACCTGGCATAAGCCTCACTCAGTGGTGGTGAGGGCTTTTGTCAGCTCCCAGGTTTCCCACTCAGGAGGCTGGAGGATGCTTGTCTGGTGGGCTAGGACATAGGCAAGCAGACCAGAGTATGTGCTGATCGCGTCCTAGCTCCCACCCCATGTGCTGCTGTGATTTGACCACAAGGGTATGTGAAACGGTCAATAGTAACTTGGCAGGCACATTAACAGACAAAACAAAAGGCAAAACAATAATAGCATTAAGCATAATATAAAGTAATAAATAACCTGAGCTGAACCACCTTGAGAAAAATGGCGTAACTGAAATATCTGCTGCTGGTGTCAGCCATGGGAAGCCCTGGAAAGGTGCATTGAGACTGAGGTGGACACAGAAAGCTGCCAGGGCAAAGGCACAGAGGGATTGCTCACTTCCAGCAAGCACACATACACTATTAAAACAAAGACTTGGGCAGCATCTCTCCCTGCTGACAGAGCTCTTTCCTACGAGCTGTGTTTGTGCTTGCAGCAGATACCACAGGCACGGAGGGGTCTGGGTGACCCCAGGACAAACATCCCTCCTCCACTTGGTCTGCCTTTTGCTCCATCTGCCAGATGATGTTGGCGAGCCTCGAGCTTGGCCACTGAAGCAGGTTTACTGTAGTTGTCCCTGTAGATGGAGATGATTCATTCTGCACATTTGCAGGCTGATTTTAAGGGATGTCACTATCCCACTAAAGTACTGAAGCCCTAGAGCAGTGAGGGTGTCTGGCAGCCAGCCTGGGCCATGCCATGGAGTCTGCAAGGGGAGAGCTCCCTCTCACTGAGGTCAAGAGGCCCTGGAGTCCCTCCACCGACTGCTGCGGTTGATCTTTGCAAACTTTGGGCCTTTTTCCTGGCCAATCATGGCATCTTTCTTATATCACTTTCCTGTCAGGGCCACAGTTCAAGGTCTGGAGAGGTGTATGTTGTAAGGTAGCTGGAGAGGAAGTTCTCCGGTCCCAATGCACCTCCCTTTCTGCTGTCCCACCACTCACAGATGAGCTGGGTGATAACTTGGTGGGGGGAGCTGGTGGAGGGGGAGGGATGAGAGGAGGAGAGAGCAGAGTCTGCCTTAACTCTTACTGTATCTCTTTGGCACTCTGTGGATTTCCTGCCTGGACTAGTGGCACAGGACAGGACAGGACGGGCTTGCCTGGGGGAGACCTGTGCTGGGTTCAGGTGAGTAACGCTCGTTGAGCAGATCTGTCTGGATGCGTGTGTCACACTGTGAGTGCAAATGTCTCCGGTCCTTAGCTGCCTGTCGTGCTCTGGGGAGTGGGCCAACAAATCTGCAAGGGGGAAAACTTTCCAATGTTATACAAAGAAAGAGAGAGCTGGAGGATGGGGAGCAAATAATCAGTTTGGATTAGTTCAGGAAAGGGATTTTTCTGTCAATGGTTTCTATAGGAGAGGACAGGCAGCATGGCTGCTGGGAGGCTGCTGGGAAGCTGCAGAGAGCAGGGATGCCTAAAGGATGGGTAATTGTTACTGAAGGTTGTGGCAGCAGAGAGAGAGAAAGAAAACAACTTTTCACATTGTTCAATCGGTCAGATTGAGAAGAGAGATGAGTGGACCAAACAGTGAAGGGGAAGAAGGGTGGTGATGGCTAGGTGTTAATAGGTAGAGGAAGACGTGTGCTAGGAATAAGGTAGGCTGTAGGCATTTCAGCTCCTGCAAGCACGAGGCGGTGACTCCTTCTCCTCCTGTGCTGCCCTGGCACATTGGCTTGGGGCTGCAGTGTTAAACAATGTGCCTGGGATTGTGCTCCTTGCTATTCTTGCCTCAGAGGCTTCAGCAAATTTGTTCTAATGTAAGGTGAGGAAGGGAAACAGCACAATTTGTGCTTCCATTCCATGATTCTATGTGCTAAACTCTAGGGATCTGTGAGCATTTTTGTGAACAGACCGAGGCAGAAAACATTGGGGTTTCATAACATCTGATCTGTGTCCCCTTAAATCAACAGTGCTTTTAAAGTAATCACTACTAACCAGGGCTTTGATCCAATGCCATCAGAGATCCTATCACCCCCGTTTTTCCTCTTTGACAGCTGTTGTTACAAGAGACTGAACCTTGGACCTGACCTTTGCAGCTTCATGACAGCCCAGCTTTGCTGGACTCATGGGTGCAGATGTGGTCGCTGCAGAGGGCAGGCTAAAGAGCTCTGTGACCTGTCTCTACCTGCCTGTGTTCCTGGATAGGGCTGTAGGAAAGTTTAGGTGTCCTGGGTTGGAGACCAGCTACCTTTCCTCTTGGAGGGTACAGGCAGGATGCAGTCCCGTGGCATCACAGTATGGTGTTCGGCAAGCACTGCTAGGAAAGGGGAGTGGCACTGCTGGAGTCACAGTCCTTCTTCTTGGAGACATGTCCTGTCTCTCCCTGTCTCAGTTTCACTTGACATCCACCAATAGGACATGCCTGATCCTACCCAGAGTCAGCCTAGTAGATCCCCAGCCCTCACCTTGAGCAGGACGTGGAGTGATGGGGTTCTTGTGCAGGGCTGAACAGAGAGCTCGTGTGGGGACAGTTGTGGTGAGGACGTGGCCCCTCTGCTCTGCAGTGGCTGTGCATGTGGCTGTGCTGGGACACTGGGCTCTGCCAAGCAGGCTGTTGGCTGCCCTTGTCCTCCCTGGTGGGAAGCATGAAGTAATGTGTCAGGCCATACCCTCACCTGCCTTTCTGAAGAGTTTTGCTTCAATACTCTTCCCTGTGCTGCTTGTTCCTCATCACTCTGATGGGAAGTGCCCTCAGGCTGTGCTTTGGGGAGGTCAGGCAGGGTGTTCCTATCTGGGAGAGTTCAGCTAGAAGTGCCTAGAGCAATGCGATGTCAGATCCCCTGTGCTGCTCTCACACCTCCAAAACTTTTGGGGACATTTTCTACCAGCAGTGCTGGCCTCTCTGCTCTCCTGCCTCAAAGCAGCAGCCCCAGAGAAGTGACTGCAAGGGTCAGGTTTTAGGCTCTGCAGAGGTTAGGATTTTTGTGCATGCCGGCAGCAATCTGCTGCTCACCCTTCCCTAACCCATCAGGCTGCCCCGAGATAGCAGCAGGGCCGGGAGAGATGGCAGCCTCCCTCACCTCACCTGGCTTGGCCAGGACTGCCAGGTGTCATGCCTTGCTCCATGAGTGTGCTGCCTCAGTGAGCTGGCAGACCTGCAGCCCCCATGTCCCCTCCTGCAGACTCTGCCCTGTCACTGTGGGGACCCTTCATGCCGCACCACAAGCCGCTGACCCGCCGTAACCCCGCTGTTTGTGGAGTGGGTGCTGGAGCAGCATTGGCTTTCATCCTCTGTGCCATTCACCTGCTCCGCTCTTCCAGCCAGCCACAGGAGCCACGCTGACCCCAGGGCTCTGCACAAGGCCCTGTGAGCAAGCTGCAGGGTTTCAGCCAGACACTTCCAGCCACTGGGTGGGTGGCTCAAGGGACTCCAGTGGAGTCAGGCTGGGGCCAGGGTCAACCTGGCTGGTTTCTGATCATGTTTACACCCCATTTGTTGACTTCATTAGTTAGTCTTGATTTTTCTCTAGGCGGAGGTAGTAAACCACCTCTGTGTCTCTGTAGCCCAGAACAGGGATGATGAGCCATGGACCCCAACAGACTGAAACGGCACCAAAAATAAGAGCCTACAGTGCTTTCAGCAAGAGATTTGCCACTGATCTCAGGGAAGTCCAGCCACTGTAAGGTACTTGGGAGGCTCTCCTGTCCTGGCAGCAGAGAACAGGGCACGAGCCATTTGGTCCCCTCAGCTGGGACCAGGTGCTCCGCAGGATGGTGCTTTATAATCCTTGCAGCTTGTATCACAGATGTACATGTCATTAGTGAACTCACAGTTGCTTCTTATCTCACTCTTGCTGGTGTCAGGGAGCAGCAGACTTGCTGATTGCAGAAGCATTGCTCATATTTCACATTGGAGAAAATGTAAGCAGGATCTGATCCTTATGACAGCCTCCTGTGCCCCATGAACCTTGCTGAACAGATGCTTTGAGAATGCCCTGAAGCTCACACAACCGGGAAGTTAATTAGAAAGGGTAAAGAAGCCAACTAGCTTTCAACAGCTTGAAATGAAAGGCATTTTAATTTCAACTCCTGTCCTGGAGTTGAATAGTTTTTCTCTTGCTACATCTTTTCTTGTCTTTCTCCTTTTGGCAGCTGGAGTGAACCGTTCTCCAGCAGCATTCAGGTTTGGAAGCAGCCGTATTTGAAGCAGCCATCCCCACTCACTTAGCTATGCTTAGATTGGCTGGAAAGCACTTACTTCTGCTGCTAATGTTTTCTTGGCCATCTTGCAGATAAGAACTATTCCAGTAGCAGCCCCCTTACACTAATCTAACTGGGTTTGTTCTTTAAGCGGTGCCTCGGCACCGCTGTTTCTCACTGAGCCTTGATTTTCTGTCTGTGCTCCCACAACCACCCCCACCTCCCACCATCGAAATGCAATGCAGGATTTCAGCTGCTGACTAACTGCTGGCTCACATTGTGCAACCAGAGGATTTTCTGTGTCCTACTGCTCCTCCATTTGTAACACAGCCGAGCCTGCTTTCTGATTTGTCCCTCCCCACCCTAAATTGAAGTTTATGTGCTTGGTTGCTGCCTGTTTCAGAATGAAACCAAAAAATATAGAAAGCAGTGCAGCTGTCTGCATCATCACCTGAGATTCTGCCTTCTGCAGCTCAGGCAGCACCTATGAGTGCCTGAAGGTGCTTTAAAATTGTGCTTCCCCCTAATAAATGTTATTGGCTGCTTTTTAATGACATCTCTGTTCGCTCTGTTTCACTGTTAGCTCTTGAGATTGTCCTCCTCTCACTTGCCTTTAGATAAAACAGCAGAAGAGGTCAAATGGAGGATGTTTCCCAGCAGTAGGAGCTCCTGTGTGACAGCCGCCAGGAACAGACTAATCTTGCAGGAGGAAAAGCTTTAGGAGAATCTCTAATAGCTTCTTCCTCTGGCCCCAAAACCTCAGGCAGCTTCCCCCTTGTCTCTCTCCTGTTCCTTGTCTCACCTGAGCAGCCTTGAATGAGTCCTTTATGCCCTGGGAGATGCTTAGGATATCACCATATTTTGCTTTCAAAGTACACTTCCATTCTCCTCTTTCTGATTCCTGCCTTCCCCTTTTAATTGCAGCTTGTTCACAAACAAAGCCAACAAATGCTGTTCTCCCACATCTTTGCGTCACACACTCGATATGTCAGACCCAAATGCTTTGTGTCTGCAACACTTCAGAGGTGTCTTTGGCTTTCCTTGCCTTTTGTGGCCATACTTGAAGGATCCCATGGTGGCGAGTGTCAGACAAACACAACCCAAAGTTCACGTCCAAGGGGAGACTGGGCTACCCCATTCAAATATTGAAGAAAGGAACTTGTTAGTGTTTATGGCTGCTTACCTGCTGCCTGTTCTCTTTCCTGTGCCTGTGAGTATCCAGATGTATTCTTATTTTCTTGGCAACAAATCTTGTGGGGAAAAATGTGGCTGCCTCCGTACACCAAGCCTGGTACCATTTCATACAGAGCTGCCTGTTGCACTAGGCACAGAAGCAGCTCCCTTTCCTATGTGAGAAGACGACAACCTGGGAGTCATGTCTGCAAAGGGATATTCCAGGCCTGTAAAAAGGTACTTTCTTGAAGTGTGAAGGGTTGAAAATACAGCAGGGCACCTCTTAAAGATACTGGTGAGGTCAGAGGGATCTGAGGAAGGAAAAGGTGTTTTTTGTGGTGGCAGTGGCAGCTGAGTGAATCCAGGAGAGGAGTAGACTAGATATCTTTAACATCTTTAACAGTTGGAAAACTTTATGGCAGAGGAAAAAAAAATAGGCTATGAATGAAGAAAACAGAGGATTTTTCTCCAAAATTTGATGAAAGAACAGCAGAAAAAGTGCAGGCAGGCAGTGAGGGGCAATGTCTTTTCTCCAAACTTGTGTATTAAAGAGAGAGGTGCCCAAAAGGAGAAGAAAATGTCTGCCAGCTGGGGAGAATGTAACACTGTGGGTGACTGTGGCTGCTGTGGGAGAGTCAAATTGTTCCTAGCTGGAAACAAGAAGTTATTTGAGTTCCCATCTGGCCTTAGAACATACAGGGCAGGAGCACAGTAGGATTAGATGTTCAGGAAAAGAGTCAAGAGGTGTGTGAATAGGATTTCTCATAGAAACAGCAGGCAAAGCAGAGTGAAGTAGTGTGGGGATATGTAATGCTGTGTGTCACTTTGTCTGGGATGGGAGAAGCTGAAGCTTGTGGCACAATGAGCGAAACTCTGGATATCAATTGAATCCACCACCGGTTCTCAGCTGAAAACGTTTGATTCCATAAGCAGGATGCTTTCCCCCTTTTTGAAATAGGAAAATGAAGCATGTTCTCTGCTGGTCTGTGTTTGTCCCAGCTCTGTTCTCCATTGCAGCGTACCCAGTGTTTGCTCCTTCATGTTGGCCCATTCTGGAGTCAGAGAAGAGGCACAGCATCAAAGCCTTGGTCCAGGTATCCCTGAGGTGGATGCTGGTGACAGGGCATTTGCTTCCTGTGACTAGGTGAGAGGAGGTGACTCCCAGATTGTGGTCTTCCCCCTGCCCCCATATGTGAGACACAAAAACAGGTAAAACACAAATATTAGTGGGAATAAGCTGCCTCTCGGAGCCACCCTGCATCAAAAGAGCAAAAGCAAAGAATTAGCTAAGTCCTCTCCTGTCAGCTTCTCAAGACATCCTCAATAAGCCCAGACTTAAGCATCATTGTACTTGATAATATGCCCTGGACTGCAGCAAATTGGAACGTGCCAAGGACTGTGACAGATCAAACACGTTTCATTAAGTATGTGTTATTTTTTTCTCTCACATTTGACAGTGCGTGGAGCTCTGCTCCTCTCAAAGATGAGAAGGCTGTGCTGCAGCATCTGAATGAACTGATTAGCCAACTTGGCAGGCCTTGCTGCAAGCAGTCAGTGGGGAAAGGGACCTTGTCTGGGCTTGAAAAACTGCGAAAAGACTGGTGGGAGGACCTGATGTTTCTACCTCCTGATCCAGCCCAGCAGGCGAGCTAAGGGAAAGGGGCAAAATTGGGACTGGGAGGACCTCTGTGCTGATGAACTGCAGAGCTGCCAGCTCTGCACCAGCCAGCATTTAGAGCGTGTACCTGGATTTCTGAGTTGCACCCCCTTTAAATGTGGGATTAGAGGTTTGTGTGAGCCTGTTAGAGGGAGGATTGATTCAGTTTCACACTCAAGTGTAGATCCACATGTTGTAGTACTTGGTGGTTTTGGGGCAGCACAAGCCATACCAGTAAATAGATGCTTTCCAGCATAAAGACCATAAAGGGCAAGGGCTGGGTTAAAAAGAGAGGTTGCTTCCTTAGCGCCCTGCTGCATCTGCATTTGACACTGAAACTGGTTGTGCCTGCTGCAGTGCTGCCTATATGTAAGACCTTATTAGAAATAACTCTAAAAGCCTCTCAGATTTAATAGGAGACAAGAATTTTTCTGCAGTGTTTTTGAAGTTTTATAGCCCAGAGGATGATCTTCACTGACCTCTGACTGCCCTCCTCTGTGGTTTATGCTCTGCTGTACTTGCTGCAGCCCTGCTTACTAAAGGTGGTGTTAATGCTTGGTATGGGAATCAACCCTCTGCATTCAGAATCCATGGGAATCTGCTGCTGATTTCAGAGGGAATATGGTGGACGCCTCAGCAGGAAGGCAGATGGGGAGCAAAGATTATTGTTGCCCTGAGCATTTAGAGAGCAATTGGTGTGTTATACTGTAAGATCCATTTTCTTTATTTGAATGACAGAGGGAAGAAATACACCTTGTGCCAAAAACCTGCTCACTTTGATATGAACAGTGAGTAGAAGTTGTCTTTTCATATGCAAGCATCTTTATTTGCCCCCTGGGCCTGATATATCCAAAGGGTCAACATTTAGGAAATAATTCTGTTTACACTGGGCAATTTACAGAAGCAAATGGGACAAGATGATAATGATACTGTTTTGTGTGGAGTAACTGCAAGTGTGAACAATGAGTTCCTGCTCCTGCTTCCCCCTTGCCTTATTGAAAGCTACACCAAAACAAGTACCATGGTGTTTCTCGTTTTCTGGGACAGTTTGATGTTAGGCCTACATTTCCTCTTACTTGCAGTTAGGTCAGACTCCCTGGTAGTCCCTGCTTCCAATGAGATGTCTCAAACCCTGATGTTAGCCCAGAGAGAGATGACTGGAGAGAGACTAGGCACAGGGAGGGAGAGAATAGTTTGCCATCATCCTCCTCAAGCACCATCCTGGTGCAAAAGGTTGCTGGATAGGTTTTGTGGTTCTGTCAGGTAGAGGACATCAAGAGTGATGAGGTCTGATTTGCTGACTGAGAGAGAACCCTGTCCTGAGCCACCTCCAGAGCCAGGCTTGGACTTTGCCTGGGACAGAGCAAGCTGGAATACTTGCTCCAGCAGATCCAGGGGCAGCTGAAGAGTTAAGCAGTGTGGGTAATGCAGATTGCTGTCCCTACTACTCCGTGGAGATGCCTGTCAGAGGCACAAAAGTAATGATAGATGTGTTATTAAAAAAACTATCAAACCACCAGCAAACCAAATCTGTAAGTTAATGTGAAGCAACAATGCGCGGATTTCATAGTACTCTCAGATGGTGGGAATGGAAGCAGAGCTGCTGCTGCTTTGGAGAGGCTTGTTTGCAGTATGGTTTCCTAATCCCAACATAAGAAGGTATATTATGCCTTGGTGATGCCAATCATACTTTCAAAGGCCATCTTCTGCTCAGTAATGCCACTAGTGAGAGGTAGCTAGTTAGGACTTCCCTGGCATAGTTCATCAGCTACTATATTTACGTTAAATCTGTGCTTTCTGGTTGAACCTCACATGTGCATCCCTACCTGAGGTAACTCTTTAGAGCAAGCTTACAAGGAGGAATGTTTAACCAAGTCAAAGGGAGCTTTCTCTCTTCACACTTTAGTTTCTTCTCATAATCAAATGCCTGTAAACAATATGAAAATGTTGTCAAAAAGAAGATCAATCTGCTATGTGTGAATTATGGTGGGATTTAAATTAACTAGCCGATTGAAGGACTTTATGTTTGATAGAAAACTGTAACAAGAAATCACTAACTTTGCTTAATTAAGACAATGTTAAACATAACACACACCAGAAAATGTCTTGTGCCACCCCACAGGTCTAGTCTCATTCAATGTGCCTCCTGTAACAGTGATTTCACTCTGTGTTTTCACAGCTGAGCTTTTTTCTACTAACATTTTCACTGCAATAACTGAACTTGTCTAATCTCAGTATTCCCTTGCCCAGACCTGAACCTCCCAATGAGGTTCTTTTGTTTACCTCAGAGGCTTTGTTTCCTTGCTCTGTATTCTTTGCAGGGCTAGGCAAAGGTGGAGGATTGGTGCTCATGCCTGTTTGTTGCTGAAGGGAGCCTAGACTAAATAAGTGTGTGTGGCAAGCTGTATAGTAGTATAACATGGTGTCCAGGAGGTCAAAGGCAGCAATTCTGGCAGTGTCTTGAATTAAGGTGGCAGGTTATCCACTTTTGCATCCTGCCTTCTCAAACCCCTCTGGAAGGAAACAGTTGCTGTGTAAAGCACATGGGGAAGGGAAACTCCTTCAGCTCGAGCTCCTTTTCCTCTGAACTGCTGTTTCCAAAGTCCTGGCCAGTTTTCCAGCAACGATGGAGATGCAGAGCACTTAGTCAACATGTGGAGGGGCAAATGGAGACACGCTAAGGATGGTGATCTGGGAAAGATGAGGAAGGGAGCTGTCGGGGGAAGGGTGAATTCAGGGGTGAATCCAGTGTAGAGGTGGTGCAGGTGGGCCCATCTCACCTGACCTTTCCTCTGTCCCTTCAGCACAGTTATTGTCGTACAGACATAATGTGGGGAAAATGCTTTGTGCTGATGTGGAAGAAGCCATTTTTCAGAGGATGAGGGAACCTCATGGTGATACTAGGAACACTTATTTTGTGGGGACTGGTACCCTCCTTTCTCTTTCCACCAGCATGTCCTACAGCAGCTCCCTACATCCCATGCTCTCTTTTTCCTTTGTCTCACAGAGCCATGACGAGAGCTATGGCTAAGGAAGGGGAGCCCAATGGGGCCATTGCAGCTCATGAAGAAATGCAAGAGGAGGACATGGAAGAGAGAGGCCAATGGAGCAGCAAAATGGAGTTTCTGCTGTCTGTGGCTGGGGAGATCATCGGTCTGGGTAATGTGTGGAGGTTCCCGTACCTCTGCTACAAGAACGGCGGTGGTAAGTTCCCAGCATGCATGAGGTGTCCTAGGTCTGTAGGCACAAGAGATATGTGTGTGCCTGGATTCATTTCTCCTATGCCTCAAGTGCCCCCGCATATTTCCTCTTTTTCTGTCCTCCAGGAAGTTAGCTCCTGCCAAAACCAGGAGGAATAAAAGCTAAGGGCTGAATCCAGCTCCACAGTGGGTACTGTTTCTTAAAGCAACTCTCCTAAGTTTGTGTGTCAAATTGAACTTTAGTAATGCTTTAAAGCTCTTTGGCACCTTGGGAAACAGGTGGTCTTCCAAAACCAACAAATACTCTGAGTGTTCATAAAGCCATCAACAATGTCCTTCTGTAAAACTCCCTTTCCCAGCTCCCCTGTATGATCCTCACCTTTCTCAGACTCTTGTTACAGAGGAGGAAAAGCTCTGATATCCTGGCCAAGGCCTGATAACCCCTGGCCAAGACCTGATATCCTGGCTAAGTATCCTGGACAAGTCTTGATACCCCTAGAAGGACATTACTACCTCTTCCTTGGTAACAGTTCTCCCAGTGGTCAGTGAACTGCTAAGGAAACCTGTCACAAGGAAGAGTTTGTTTTCTTTCCCTTTTGTTTCTTATGTGAATCTCCTTTGCCAACAACACTGAAAGAGGATCATTACATGGTTAAAATTAAAATTTATCATGACAATAAAATGAATCTGGGAAAGAGAAAGGGAATAATTGACTGTCACTAGCTTTTCCCAGTGAATCAAAATCTAACTTTATAAAAGAAAAGGAGGAATAATAAATTACATGTCAAATACAGCAATAACTTATCTTTTTGTTCTTGTTCTCTAGAGACACCTTGAAATAACGCTTTGGGACTTGCATATTTCCCCCACTTTAAACTTCCTTTCTCTACAGACCATGTCACTAAGGCTTGCCTTTCCCAAGGTGCTGTGACCTCACTCAAATGGATGAGTGCCTCTGCTGTAGTTCACCCCAGGACTACCAAACTCCTGTCTCCTGTGCTGTTGCTGGAGTTTATCCAAATCAATCAGTAAAATATCTCCTCTGAACCAAATGGGGAGTTGGATAAGAGGATGATTAAAGACAATGGAATTGAGTTTTTTTTGGACCTGGGGTGGTTTTTAGCAGATCCTCGATTCTCCTCCTCTGAGATTTTGATGGTAGGCATTGGAGGCAGCCAAAGCAAGTCAGATCCACGTGGATTAGTAAAGGCTAGTGCTGCATCTGGTTGAACAGCCTGTTCTGCAGTCATGCTTTCAGAGAGAAGTCATGGCTTTTGCATGGAAAATTTCTTCCTGAGCTCAGATGATATCTTTTACATTTAAGCCTATGGTATCTGAGTCTGTAGTTCTCGCAATTTGTATGCTAATTAGTGTAAGTGAAAAGGCTACTTTTATTCAATAGATATCTATAATTAACAACTTTTCTTTTTCCCTTTTTTTTTTTTTTTAATTAAACTGCTGTGGAATATCTTAGGCTGTGATTCAGAGGCCAACAAGGCTGGACTTGTGAAAGATTAGGATGCGAGAGTCCTTCTCGCTCAGTTACAGGCTGCCTTTGTAGAAAGTATGCTCCTATGCTCCTACTGTAGAGGATGTTTTTCTCTCTAGGGCCCTAGGGAACCAGATGGATGACAAACTAGTAGGAGACAAGGCACTGTCTTTCCCATGATACTCAAAATTATTCTTACCATTGGAAAAGTCCTCGACATTTCAAAAACTACATTTTCTACCTATAAATGCCACGTCCCCGTTCATTCCATCCTATCCTGGCATATCCCTCCTCCTCCAAACTGAAGACTGTTGTCCTGTCCACCTTTTCCACCTTTGGATGTACTGTGATGGTTATAAAACTGTAAAGACAGATGTGATGAGAACAATTGTGCTACCTGACTGTAAAGCAACCAAGTCTAAACTAACCTATGGTTGCACTTTGATCTAATTGCTCAGCCTCCTCAACTTGTTATTGACTTGTAACAAGCAAGTTTCTTTTCCTGGGTCCTGCTCTTGGGGCTGAGTCTCCTCTGGTGGTGCAGCAAACTGAGGAGGAGATCACAACTGGAGTGTCATCTGGTGATTGCTCTGGTTAAGAGAGACAAGACAATAGAGATGTAAGATGTACTCAGAGACTAACACAGATCAACCTCTGAGACAAATAGTATCAGAGGAAAGGGTCTCGGTCCTGGTGAAAGCTCATCTGTGTGCAGGATAAAAAAACTCCTTTGCAGAGTTGGTGTACAGATAGATGTCTTGCAGCACCAAAAACATCAGCCGCCTCTAGTTCATCATACACAGTTCCCATTCCCTGCTCTGCAAACATGGACTGATGCCGTGAACCAGCCTTCCTCCTTCTGGCCCCAGCTCCCCTACAGCTACCGCACAGATGAGTTTAGGGGAAATTTGGATGTTCCTTTGTTGTAACATTGTTGGCTTAAAAACAAGGGAAAGTGTTCCTAGCTGCTAATTGTCACAGGAAGGAATTTCAGAGTTGAATGCCTGTGCTGACAGAGGAGGAGAGATCCTGGGGCAGAGTGTCTGGCTCAACTAAGAAAGGGACCCTCATCTTGATTGCAAACAGCAAAGATGCTCTCCAGGCATTGGTGGTGAGAGATATCAATGACCAAAAGTTTGCTGTATGGGATGGCAAGACCTCAACGGTTGTTCCAGTGAGGAAGGCAGTCACCTTGGCCTGTTTGGAGGGGAGTGAATAATGTGAAAGCCTACACTGATGATGGAGAGAAAGATGGTGAGGTGATAAAAGGAGGATCAGCAGTGAAACTCAGGAGCAGTTTTGAGCAGAACAGCAGAAATACTGGATGTTTTGGTATGGCAACAGAACTGAAAAGAAGTTAAAAGATTCAAACAGCTGAACAGGGTATTAAACCTTTATAATTTTAATGTTTGTTTGTGTTTTCTGATGTTTTAGTTTTGTTGGTCATTGTTTCTGGAAAAAAACCTCTGCCCTCTCTCCCCTTCCATTTCCTCGAGTGTCTGTCTGAGGGCTATTTCATGCTGATTTCTCTTAAGATATTTCTTTATATTTTAATTTAAAAAATGAATTTGAAAAGAGAATTTAATCTTTTGCATTTTGAAAATGCTGGAAAGATACTCTGTTGCCCTTCCCATATTTGCGTTCTTTTGGTGAAAACAGCTTTTCTAACTTGACGTGAAATACATTTCAAGGAAATTTATATCCTGGCAAATCTATTTCTTACCAAATGTCACCAGCCTCCAGGTTTGTATCATCTGGCCAAGTGGGAGTTTCGATATGACTCCTGGCAAAGGCAGAACAAATGTGGTTATGTGAAACAAGGAATCCTTTTGCTTCGCCTGGCTGCTGCTGCACGCTAGAATGAGGTCAGGAGAGGGAAGCAGGGAGAACCTCTCCAGCACTGTCATTTTTTTTTATACTCTTGCCTGACTATTCTTTACCTCTAGGTTTTAGCCAAGACCAAATGCAGAAGTAATGCAGTAGCAAAAGAGAAACCATACAGGTGTCTTTTTTTCTGAGAAATTGTAGTATTGGAGACCTTGTTTGTTTTTTTTTCAGTAGAGGTTGCAAAGTTAACTCAGAGAAATATTTGTGTTTATTTAGCTGATTCCAGCTGTGGCCCCAGGTACCTGGCAAGAGGTGCTGGGGATACAGTTTCTGAAGTACCGTCTTATCCCTGTCTGCAGGAGCCTTCCTCATCCCCTACCTCATCTTCCTCTTCACCTGTGGTATCCCTCTGTTCTTCCTGGAGACGGCGCTGGGGCAGTACACCAGCCAGGGAGGGGTGACAGCCTGGAGGAAAATCTGCCCCCTCTTTGAAGGTTTGTCAAGATACTGGAACTACTGGCAGCACTTTCTAACAATGAGTGACTCAGCCTTTTTTGGAAATGCTACTCTGTTGGTTTCTTTCTTTCTCCTTTTTAATCCCTCCCTTCCTCTGCCTCCCAGCCTTGTTATCCCTCCTGGTGGCTGCAGTATGTGCAAGGACAGTCCATAGGTGACTGAGCATGTGGGGTGCTGGCTGGGAGCTGTGCTGGTCTGGCCGAGCCATGGACTTTGCTTTGAGATGCTCAGAGCCCAGCAGAGAGGAAAAACAGACTGGCTGGCAGGCAAGAGGAAGAGGATGGAATGGTCAATACACAAACATCTGAATGCAGTCCAGGACAAATACCAAAGACAGAAGAAGAGGAGGAAGGCTCTCTGGCTTATGGGGCTTTCCCTGCCCATCACAGCATCCCTGCCGTGGCAGCATTTGCAGGCTGACATCCTGCAGAGTGGAGGGAATCACACTGCACACACTGCTCTGACAGCCAGGAGGTGGGCTGAGGTTGTGGTTAAGGCACAGGCGTAAGAACTAGGACTCCTGGGGTCTGGGTGAACTTGTTTAATGGGATTAATATGTTAACAAATTTAATATCCACAATTCTCCTGTCTAGAGAAGAGCATATTACTCACATTTTGTCAGACAGAGAAACCTCTGCCTGGGCAGATCAGAAGGCCTGGATAGTTTGCTCAAGCACAGTTGTGTGTTGCCATTTGAAACTCACTGAGGAGTCTGGAACCTCCTGAACTGGAGGCCCGTGCACCCTGGCATGGTGTCTGAAGGTGAACAGCAGTGATATCTCAAAGTGCACTGACAGCCAGTTTTAAACAAATTAATTAGGCCTTCCTGACCTGATTCTTCCCGACTCTTCTGATGTCTCAGTGAGTGATGGGCACAAGCAGGACCCAAGACCAGAGCTCAGCTCCTAAGTCGATACTTTTGTGCCAACACCTTAGTTTATGCATGATATATATCAGGTGTGAGAACCCTTTTTTTGCCTAAGTCTTTCCAGAAAGAAGAAACTCACCTGCATTTCTGTAAAGGCTAGGACTGGCTTTCGTGACGGAGAGGCAGTGTAATGCACAGCTAAAGGTTTTGTCTCTGCTCCACCGTAGACCTGTCTTGAAATACCAATATTTCCTGTCTGCAATCACAGTCACAAAATCCTTTCTCTTTTCCTAAGGTAGGTGTTTCCATATACTCTAATGAGCTGTGTGGTTGGTGTTACACCCTTCTTACCATGGCATGGTCTACATCTTTATTTGGGGTTAAGCCAAACACATTGGTTGGCAGCCCTGTCCTCACCTTCTTTGCTTCCTTCACAGGAATTGGATATGCCTCACAAATTATTGGGTACTATCTGAATATCTACTACATCATCATCCTGTCTTGGGCACTCTTCTATCTGTTCAGCTCCTTCACTGCAGTGTTACCGTGGGCCAACTGCAATAACCCATGGAACTCAGGTACACCTTCACTTGGTCAGCTTCTAGCTCCTTCCCAATTCCCAGAAGTTGTTTGGGTTTTGTAGAAAATATTTGTTATTCTGATAAAAAGCCCTCATGAGCTGCAATGTGGATAGGGACTCTTGCGAAGCTGACTGTCTTCATTCACCATAAGCAAGTGGGTGAGTGTTATGACCCAGTGTCCCTAGGGGACAGTGGAACTTTTTCTGTGTGATGATGTTTTGGGTGTTGAGATTTCATTGAAAATTCAAATTTTATGTCAAGCAGGAAAGGAAGATGGCTTGGGAGAGTTTTCAAGACAACCCAGAGTGTTTATCACATGGCAGGAGCTTTTCATTAGCTCCAATTCAACCATTTATCTTAAAATTCCCTTAGTCTACCTCAGTCCTCCAGGACTGTGGTTCCTGCCACATACTGATCAGTTTCCTTTGTGCACTCAGCTTTTGGTTAAATCAGATCAAGCCTGCACTGGAGAATTTTGCCAATACAAGTCTCCCAACACAGGAACCAGTAACACAAAACTCTAAAGGCACTGCTTTTCTGGTCTAAGTAGTTAGATCATACAAGCCTCTGTACCATTATACTGTCCAGGGGCCTCATCTCCTAATGCCCACAATTCACGTGACTGTGCACAGCAGAGAAGACCTGCCTTTGGTTTTATTCAAGGCACTTGGGCTGTGCCTAGGAAAATGGAATAGATGTGGGGTAATCCTCATGAATCTGAGGTCCTTGACAGGCATTTTTTACCATGTCAAACAGCTTGTTTTGCCCTCAGTGGAATGTCAGGCTGGAAAGAGTTTTGGCAGCAGCTCGATTCCCTCTCTTTTTCTCTTGGGTCAGATGATCCATTTCTGTGATGTGTTAAATCTGCTCACCCTGTGGGCTATTAGCTCACAGCTTCCCATGCCCCTTCATCCCAGCTGAGGTAACCACCGTTCTAAAGAGCTGATCTGATTCCTTCAGCTCCCTGAGCAGGGATTTGTTTGCAAGGAAAGCCTAACATGCAGAAGCTTCCCAGCCAGAGCTGGGCTTCCTCCGTTTTCCAGTGGATTGTCTTTTGCCTGCCAAATCCTGCCAAATGCAAGATGAGATGCATTTCTTGGATGTGTGGCATCTCCTCTGTTTTATGGTAATTTCACACTATGTGACAGGACTGGGGATGACAGATTGGACGATCCCTGGCAGTGTTCAAAGCCAGGTTGGATGGATCTTTGAGCAACCTAATCTAGTGGAAGGTGTCCCTGCCCGTGGCAAAGGAGTTGAAACTAGATGATCTTTAAGGTCCCTTCCAAACCAAACAATTCTATGATTCTATGGTGGCATCTGTGGCATGTATGAACATATGTACACATGTGTGGACAGGGAATGGTGTGTAATGTGGGAGGGGAATGGGATTTTCTATCCTACCTACTCATAGTGATTATCCTTCAATAATTTATGTTTTGCAGCCATCTGGTTTTCATTTGGCAGGGAATTGCTCTCTCCTTCCCTTCTCCCCTTCCCAAAGCCCTCTGGCTACTGCTGCATTGGGATTTGTAGCTGGGGAGAGACAAAGTTTAATGAGATGCTTAATGAGATGCAAGAGTTTAATGAGATGCTCTATAGCACAGGGTGAAGGGTCTGTGTGCTGCCAGAGTGAGAGTTTGAGTACAGAGGGGAAGGAACATTCCTCATGGAGGAGCCTTGGAGAATTTCTCTAGCTCATTAACTTCCTTTCTCTTTTGATAGATCTCTGTGTGGACATTCTGAATAGATCCAGCCTGGACAACAGGACCTTGCCTGCGAATGCCACCTCCCCAATGATTGAGTTTTGGGAGTACGTGATTGCTTTCCCTCTGTTCACACTCCTCTCTCATCCAAAGGCTGCAGCTGTAGGAGTACCCAGGTGGAGGGCTGTGCGTCTCTGTAGGACCAAGAGACGTGGCACATGTCAAACCCAAACTTGGGGAGCGCAATATACCGAGCTGCAAAGGAAATCCGCACAGAGCCCAGGGGCATGAGGACTAGATACAGCCTGAAAGTGTCTCACAGTGTGCCTGCCCAGGACTGCTCGTGTGCACACACACACAGAGGCATGTTCCCTTTCTGGCACTGAGGTGCCTGAGCGTGGCCACAGAAAGAGGCACCAAAAGAAGATGAGGACTTGCTGTGAGCAGGGAGTACTTCTGTTGGGTGTTGCAGGCTACTGTTGGGAGGCAAGTGTCAGAGGCTGGTGCAGACTGAACAGTCCTCTGCAGTGAAAGGGACAAAACTGCCTTGTCCCTGCTCCTGATCTGTCTTGCTTGGTGCCTAAGAAAAGTTGTCCATAAGGCTGCTCAGGCTCATCCTTGGAGAGCAGGGATCCAAGGCACATGTGTGAGATGTCAGAGAGGGACTTGGAGAGGTTTAGTCTTGATGTTGGAGGAAATAAAACACCTGTGAGGAAGGGGTCCTGCAGCAGGCCAGGTAGTGTCCCTGAGAGAGTTAATAGCTGCTGAGGCCATGCTACCTCTCTGCACTCAACTGTGGAATGCCTCATAAAGAAGTGCCAGGGGCTCAGCTTCAGCTGGTTTGGATTTTTTTCTCCATTTATGGCTTCTAAAGGTCCTCTGAGAGGACTGAGTGTCCTTTCTCTCTTGCAGCCACTGCAGTGCACAGAGAAGATGATGTGCACCCATGGGTGCAGAAAGAGTCTGCATAGTGCTGGACCCTTCTCCTGCTCTATTCTATGCACATGCTATTTAGCAAGAGCTGCAACCTCTCTGAAACTATTGTTCAGGTTTTCTGCAGAGGCTGCAAGGTCAATGGGACCCTAAGGGGACTGATTTGGAGAAGGGTGTGCAGAGGAATTCTAAGTGTGGGATTGGGCTTCTGGGGTTTGCATGAGCTGCAGTGCTGAGCTCTCGTGTGGCCCACCATCATGATGATGAGTCTTCAAGGAATGAGGCTGAAGGAAGGTCATGAGAATCATAAAGGCCATTTATGCTGATAAGTAGGGTGTGTGTAGTATAAGGGAAGGCAAGAAGAAGTAGCAGTGGCAGCGTGGTGATGGTGGTGTTGATGGCCTGCTTTGGATTGAGTAGCATCTGCTGGGCAGCTGCCATGGTGGGGGAGCAATGAGAAGCAGGTGGTGATTTTGTGTTGTGTGGGTCTGACAGGCACCATGGGCACAGGCCAACTACAGAACACAGTGGTGCAGCATTATCAGAAATGACAGAGAGAGGAGCCTTAGGCAGAGCTGGGGTGATTCCCGTGGTTGGGAGCTCTGGGCAGACATGTCATGGATAGTCTGTTAAATCTTTGGATGGGATGATATGGGAAAGCTCTATCTGGATGGGTGGGGTGTGGAGTGTTAATGCTTCTCTCCCTGTCCCTGGACACCGGCAGGAAGCGAGTGCTGGGGCTCACGGATGGTATTCACAAACTGGGCGCTGTGCGCTGGGAGCTGGCTCTGTGTCTTCTGCTGGCCTGGATCATCTGCTACTTCTGCGTCTGGAAAGGGGTCAAGTCCACAGGCAAAGTAGGAATGGAGATTATCCTGGTCCATAAGCCTCCTTGTACACATCTTACACTTCTTGCCCAATCTCTTTTCCCTCTTCATGGAGGCAGGAGACACACAGCACCAAAGTCAAACCTAAAATGTGGTGGGGCCATACTGATTTGCTTGGTTGTGTTTGACTGCTAAGAGGAAGAATAAAAGGGTAGATCGAACAGGAAAGGGAGAATAGGGAATGACCTGGAAGCTGAGGGGAATCGTGGGTCACCTTTTCCATTGCAGGTACATGCAGTGGCTGATGGATTCTTCCCAAGTGCTGCTGGGAATCATCCACTCACCAGTGTGTTGTCCTGGTGGTTTTAATAACATCCTCTGCAGTGGCAAACTTCCTATCCCTGGCAATAATTAAACACTTTAGCAAAATAGACAAGCTGCTGCCCATAACCATCTCAGTGAATAGATAATGAATCTCTCCTGCTTCTTTATCCTGCAAAATACTTGAGTTGGGAGAGCTGTCTTTGTGCTCTCCTTTGTACTCTCTCTGGTTCTGCAGCTTTTGTCTGGTTTTGGTCATTTTCTGCATTTTGCTGGTGAGGCCAATGCTCTCTCCTGATGTTGATCCCAATGATCAGGTGGCCTGGTTATCCTTCTGAAGTGAATGAGTGTGGAATGCCTTGGGGTGGGTGTTAGGGATGCTGCTATGGCCTTGATGTGTTGAGGACCCTCTTCCTTTATGGAGCTCCAACAAAATGGGTGGATTATTAATGATGATTGAGTCTTCTGGGTGTGCAGGGAATGTCCCCAGTAGCAAAGGGAGGGGAACCAATTTCTGCACCCGACTTCCTCCTTCAAACCTCCATCACTGCTATGGGCAGATGTTTCCTGTAGCACCAGGCACATGTGTTTCAGTGCAAATTCCATCTTGTCCATCTTGCCCCTTAAAGCCACACTGGGCATCCATTTTAAAAGAGTAAGACAATAGCTTGCTCTGCTCACTAGGTTTCTCTGAGTCTTTGCTGATGACCCTGGCTCTTGCTGGTGCTGATCTGCTGTCCATTTCTTAAGGAGAGAGATCCAGACTTCATATCGATGAGGAGAGGGGATGCTCAGCATTTTGAATCTTAAATCTCTGATGCTCTCTGGTTTGAATACCACAGTGCCATCTTCACAAAAGGTTATTGTTCTGATCTTGGAAGATTGATTCTGAGAGGCTTCCACATGGAAGTGTAATTAAGTCATCCCAGGTTCCTTTCAGCTTCCAGCCCTCGCCACTAAGTCTCCCCATTGCCTGGTGCTGCCCCAGCATGCAGAGCTTGCCTACACAAGCAGAAAGCTAATGAAGTTCAGTCAAACTGGTGGGGACAATCGAGTTTGGTTAAATCAGATCAGAAAATGAGAGGAAACAGTGAATGCACATAGCAGCTGGAATGGTTTTTCTGAGACCACGGAAGACTTTTTCGTCACAAGCTTTAGAACACAGAGCTTACTTGTTACCAGCCAGGTGTTACGGACGTAGTATAGCAATACAGAGTGGGTTCTTCTCTCCCAACGCACGCCACGGGGCAGAAAGGCCAGTTGTCTTCTCTGCAGGTAGTTGTTTTGGATTTTACAGGGGCACTACCAAAAAAATCAGCTCCTTCATTCTTTTTCCTCACTGACTATGTATTAGGATAAGCAGTTGGAAGGTCTCAGAAATTCTGAGTAGGTGCATAATTTTGTTTAACAGCTGCAGAGTTATGCTTGGCTGAGAAGCTGCTCTAATCGGGTAACCCTGCCAGACCCTCGTGCTTATGCTTCTGTGATTTACAGAGTCCAAACTTAAAGAAACAATAGCGACCTCGGGAAAATAATTTCAAAGAACTCCTTGAAGACTCATTTTCTTTAAAAGCCTTTTTCTTTTATTCATTGCCCCCACTCTCATGCTCTTTCCATATTTCCTCTACTTACGCATTTAGCTGATGTGTATAAATGTTCCCCAGAAGTGATTTCTGAAGGTAGATTTTAGTACTTTGTGCCAAAAGTGCTCACATCCTCATTCAATCAGGGAACTGCTAAAGCACCATGTACTGTGACTTATTCAACCAATTATCAGTAAGCAGAAAAAGAACGTCATTTTAGGTCCCTCAATATGAATCCATAGAGTAAACAAGCCTTCACGTTACTAGGATTAATTTTAATAATGAATGAATGTCGGGGAGTCGCAACTTGCTCACGGATATTTTGCAAGTAGAAAAAGATGTGTTACATTAGGCAATGGGTTAGAAATTATTAATTCTACTGTAATGTTTATTTACGTCATACACAAGAAAAAGTGAATAGAAGGCTGTACAAAAATAATGGTCTACTTTGTCTTTAAAGGCTTTGAGGTACCTCTATTTTTTACCTGTAAAAGGCATGAGAGAGCCGCGTGAGCGCCCTGGAAATGAGGCCCCCTCAGAGGTGTCTCAAATTGGGCAGCAAAAGTTGATATTAAATGTGAAGAACTCTTGCCTGGGAATAGGACCGTTTAATAATTCCTCATTAAAACTCAATGACAGGAAGAAATCCGGGTTTCTTCTGCGGCTCTAGAAAGATGAAGAGAACAGCTGGAGAGCAGGGAAATTACACTGACTGAAGAGAGAAAATAAAGCATAGCAACCCATGGTAGAGTCTTGGGTAAAGAACAAAATGCAGATTAACCAAATCACTGAGTGAGATGTGACCTTGATTCATTTCTTTCCCACCTGTCTTCCACGCTGTCTGTAGCAGCTCTAGCCAAGAGCAGAGTCCAGGGACATTTGCTGTGGTGGGGACTTGCAGATGAGATTGGATGAACTGATGCCTGCACCCCCTCTCCCCTGACCCTCTCTCCTCGTTTCCCTTTCCACACACTACAGGTTGTTTACTTCACTGCCACCTTCCCATACGTGATGCTTATCATCCTGTTGGTGCGAGGAGTCACGCTGCCGGGTGCTGATGAGGGGATCATCTTCTACCTGAAGCCAGATATTTCCAGGCTGTCAGACCCCCAGGTGGGTGGGTGTCAGGCAACTGCTGGCCATGGGAAGGGTTTCCTGCAGCCTGGCACTTGCAGGATAGACAACGATCTATCTTCTATGAATGGGGCTCAGAGAACCCGTGAGACCTCCTTAAAAGAGCTGAGAGGGGTTAGTCCCCCTGCACAGTGCAGCCTTTTTGCTTGTGTGTCTGCAGCATATGGGCATATTAGGTTATCGCCACTCATGGGCTTCATATAAGTGTATATGAAATATTTAGCATGTAACAGATGGTTTTGCAGGGTCTTAAATGCAAATAATTGAGGAATGCAGGGGACAAAAAAAATCTACAGCTTTTATTTATTTTGGCCTGATTAGCACTTTGTTTGGCTCTAACAGGGCCCTCCCAGGCTGTGCAGGGCCCTTGTGCTTGCAGAGACCAAATACACACAGGTAATGTGGGCTGTGCCCCTGCTGAGCAGTGGGTTCCCTTTATGTGCCCCAAGTGCTGGTCCTGCCTGCCCAGGTCAGGGTCTGGCCAAAGGGTCAGCCCCTGCCACCACTTGTGAGAGCTCGTGGAAACCTCTCCATCAGGGAGGGAGATGCTGTGTGCTCAGTGAGGGCAAGTCCAGACTAGGGCAGAGGGTGCAGCCAAACCCAGGACCTACCAGGTAATCCAAGTTGACAGGAAGTGGGCAGCCAGCAGGACTCCTTGGAGGATCCCCCCAGTGTCTGCCTCAGGACCTTTCTGTAGCTGCAGGTTGCATCCACGTGGGCTCAGCAATGCTGTGCAGGCTGCCCTCACCATCCAGGGAGGTATTAATGCAGACCCTCACCCTGCAGAAGAGCATCTAAATGATGCTGCTGCTAGTTATTCCACTGCTGGATCTTTTTGTCGAGGCATCCAAGCAACATGCTTAGCCTACAGTCTCAGCTTACCTCCCACATCTTCCCAGATGGCTAAAGCCCCAACTGCTCCCAAACCAGCTGCTGAACACACTGTCTTCCCCCAAATGGCTTTCAGATGCAATTATGTGTTGTCAATACAAAATCCGCGGTGTGCTGAATGCCAAGGGCCAGCTGAACATAAATGGCATTTTAATCTCAAAATAAATGACAAGGGGTGACTGGGGCTGAGTGTATTTTGTTCATAGTCAGAGCTTATTCACAGAAAACCTCCCTGTCTTTCACAGCCTAACTAAAGCTGACATGGTCTTTCCAGGCTGCTGCAATGGAGCATAGCAGAGTGAGAGAGCCTGCTACTGAATTTTAGGCAGAATGGGAGGCTTTGGTGTAAAGTGGGCTGTGTGTTTGTGCTATGCCTGAAGGGCTCCCATGTACTTGCCTATCTGTGCAAGATCCAGGGGAATATAATCAGAAGTGCCTGGGCTGGGATTTTTTGAAGGCTGCCAAATTGCAGCTGCCCAGAATGCAAAGCCACAGGGTGGAGAAGTGGTTTCACCTTTGAGTGGGATGTGAAAATACAGTCCCCTCAGGAGACTTTTTGTAGAGGACTTTCCCCATCCTATAGATCAGCATTCCCAGAACGATATTCCAGTTTCTACATCCATTGTACCTCTCTCTGTCTCATGGACTTTGTTCTGCATGAATGGAGATAGGATGCTAGACAGGGCATAGCCATTTGTTTATTCTGTTGCCAGGTCTGAAGACCACTGACCTTCTCTATTCCAGGTCTGGATGGATGCAGGCACTCAGATTCTCTTCTCTTATGCCATCTGCCAGGGATGCCTGACAGCTCTGGGTAGCTACAACAAGTATACTAACAATTGTTACAGGTAAGAGGAGCTTGGACTCCTTGTACCCTTCTGCAAATTTGCTCAAACGGCACAGAGCTGCACCTGAGGCAGACTCGGTCTCCAAGGAGAACCTTGGGTCATACTGCTTTGACCAACGAGCTGCTCAGAGTGTGGAGACTGCAGATGACTCAGCGTAGGGATGGAGAATAGCTGAGGGAACACAGGAGCTCCAGAAAATGGCTTTAGTAGTGCTTTCCTTCATGAGTCAGCTTGGAAACAGGAGAAACTGGAGGAGGATTGAAAATGGAGAGTGTCTCTAGCCACTGTGGAGACATCACGCGCTACTTTGACAGGGTGAGTTAGCAGGGGTGGCACAGCCAGCCCTGCTGTCACTTACTTGCTAGGCAGGAGAGATGCACAAAGATGATGGCTGGGGCTCCTGTGCTCAGTGCTTGACTACCATCAGGTAATGTACTGCCAGTGACCTTTTGATCCTATCAAGGAGATTAATCAAGTCTTTCTAGCCTTCTCCTTGCCCTTACAAGAAGACTAGAATTACAGATTTATTTTATCCGTGGAGCTCAGTGAAGCCATCAGAACCATTTCTGACACCTTCCACAGAGCCCTGAGGAGCAAAGGCTTTGTTATTCTTTCATATATTGCTCCAGCATGGATGGAAAAGTGTAATGGTACTTGAAGGACATTCATCATCTCTCTTTTTCTCCAATTGGTGCTGCCATGGCTGTTGGTCAGGCAATTAATACTTTCCCCTCTCTCTCCCAGAATTGTATCTGTCACCAATGGAGCAGAGTGCTGACACCTTCCTCTAATGCCTTAGGTGCCTTGGAGTAGCAGCTTTAGCTCAGAGTAGCCCAAACATGCTGGGTGTCCACACTGCCCCATAGCAGCTGATGCTGCAGGTCAGCTCTGGCAGCTACCCAGGCAAGACCCCAGGGTGTGTGGTTTCCAGCCCTACCGGCTCAGGCTGATGCTCTGTTTTCACAGGGAACAAGTGCACAAATGTTTCAGGACAAATGGCATGGCATGTTCCAACCTCCTCCTGGGCATGGTTAATAAAGACAGTGTAGTCACAGACCTGTCAGGCAAGGATTTTTTTTTAACCCATTAGTCCTTCTTTTACTGGATCTGCTGAACCTGTGTGCCTTCATGCTTTCAGATGCTTCTCTTTCTTAACTACGTTTGCATTTGCAGCCTCTTCTTTTTTTCTAATTTTCCCTTTTCTTTGTTTTCTCTGTTGTTGTTCTTATTCTCTCGACTCCTATCAATGTTTTTGTTGCCATGTCTCTGTGTTTATCATTGTGACATCCTATTCACAAGCCACTGCTGGTGTTCTATGTCTCTCTTGGTGCCACTTAGGGTCCTGTAACTCTTGAAGATGGGGATGCAAGGTAGGTAGTCTGGATTTCATCTCTGCTCTGAGCTTTTAGTTCTGCAGGAGTTCAAAAGCAGCATTGCTGTTCCTTGGTCTGACTGGGGAAAGCTGAGTATGAATGTGATCCCAAGTGGAACCATTCTGCAGGAGGAAACATCAGTTTCTCTCTGATCTCCCCCCTGCAGGGACTGCATCATGCTCTGCTTCCTGAACAGTGCCACCAGCTTTGTTGCTGGCTTTGCCATTTTCTCTGTGCTGGGCTTCATGGCTCAAGAGCAAGGTGTACCCATTGCAGAAGTGGCTGAATCAGGTAGGTTTTTCTAGGAAACTTCAAAGTCAAGGCAAAACAGAGAGCCTGATGGGAGGGGACTTTTCTGAAACAAAACTGTAGATGTTACCTACATCCTCTATCACTATGGATGTCTGCAGCGAGGTCTGTGGGACCACTGCCTCCCAATACAGCTTTCAGCCCTGTGTAGGCAAGGAGCCATGGTGATATGAGCTTTGAAGCAGTATGTGTGCTCCAGGTGGTGGTGACAGACAGGGGTGGGGGTGCAGGGGGGCACACGTGGTCATCCTGTGGTCTATTGTTAGGTCCTGGCCTGGCTTTCATAGCGTATCCAACAGCAGTGACAATGATGCCTGTGTCTCAGCTCTGGTCCTGCCTCTTCTTCCTCATGCTGATCTTCTTGGGACTGGACAGCCAGGTATAGCAAACACCCCTTCCTCGTCTAGTGCCCTGAGCAGTCCCCAAAGCCATAGGAAAGGATAAGATGGTTATGTGCTTTGCCATACATTTTCGCCATTGCCCACAGCACTTACGTGGTGGGAGCTCAGAGCCAGGGCCAATGGGAGGCCAGTTGTGATGTGTGCTGGCATCTCTGTTTGGCATCCTTCTCCCTGTGTGTATGTGAGGATGTCCCAGGTACATCCCTTCCCACCTTGGTGCCAGCACCACAAAAAACCATGTGTACTGCAGAGTGAAGCCTGGCGCAGAGCAGTCTGAGAAGGGTAATAGGGTTGTTTTCTCCCAGCTACATTCCACCACAACAATCCCTGTGTACTCTCCTTACTGGTGTGCCCATCCTTTACCCTCCCATGTCGATGTTGCATCAGGAGAAAAACCCAGCAGAACACCCTGTGGAGCACAGTGTGCAATCCTGGCACCTTGGCCTGAGGGGAGCAGGGGATGTCCTGGCATGTCTGTCAGGCAGGGTGCTCTGCTCAGTCTTCCTTTTGCAGCACCTCAGCCCCTGCACCTGTCCTCTGATTCTGTGGCTCAAGGTCTCCTCCTGCCTCATTTCACTGATGGCTCTGCTTCATGCTAGCTGGACTCTTGTAGCAATAGCTGATGTTCTCAGACATCCTGCCCCCACGGTCATCCCCAAAGCCCACAATTACCTGTGGGACTCCTGGCCACCTGCTCTGCTGGATTGTCCCAGGCAGCTGTGGCATATTTTGCAGCCAGTCCTGCTGTACAAAGAGGTGTGTTTGATGTTAAGGCTGATCTGTGCCTCCACAGTCACCCAGCTCTCCTTAGCTTCATGGTGGCAAGGGGAACTCCCCTCTGTCACAAGGGTTCCTTGTGCCATCTCAAGTGCTTCTTCACCCTGCTCGAGGGGCACAGTCTGCCTCTTACCTCCTCATCCCTTGGTCATTCCTGCTGTGAAGCAGCATGCTCTGTTGAGTTCGAGGCAATTCCTTGCTCATCTCACAGTTCATCACTCCAACATGGGACTGTACTTTTAACCCCTTCAGTCTGCAGCTTCAGAGATCTCACTGATACATCAAGCTATGTTTGTGTCCCTAGCAGCTGCAGCTGGCCCATGGGCAGAAAGCAAGACAGCCAAAAAGAGAAAACAAAAAAAATTAAGAGTTTGTGTGGCTGGAGGGAAAAAGGACAGTGACAGGGAGTGTGTGCTTGGGGAAAGGGAGACACTGATTTTTCTGACCTGTTTTCTTCTGCAGTTTGTCTGTGTGGAAAGCGTGGTGACGTCTCTCATTGACATGTTCCCAGAAGTGTTTCGGAGGAAGGGGCGCCGGGAGCTGCTGATCCTGACCATTGCAGTCATATGCTACCTACTGGGCTTACTGCTCATCACTGAGGTAAGAAAGCAGTAGCTGGGATATACAGCCAAGCACCAGAAACCCTGCTAGACTGCTCTGGAGGAGTGGGGTAGAGATAGCAAGCTCAGCTTTGATGCTGTTAATTACCCTTCATTTCTAATGCATTAAGTGGTGTCTCTCCCAGCTGGTGCTGCTTTTACCCTGTGTGGTGCTGGTGTACTGCTGCATAACTGAGCCTTCCAGAGATGCAGCCAGAGAGGCTGCTTGATACACAACTTTGTGCAAATACCAGGCCTGATGGCTAAAATAAGCTGAGCTGCACAAGCAGAAGCTCTTATAAGGGCAGTGATCATTTGCTGGCTGCTTTCCACAAGAAGCAGGGCAGCAGGAGGGGAGGCTAGGGGTAAAGGCTGTCTGAGCTAGCAAGAAGCCTATGATCCCTGGGATTAGAAGGAGAAGAGCTGTTTTGGTGCTATTCACATGGTGTTTGCCCTGCTCTGCAGCTACTAGCCAAGCACCTCTTCCTGCACAGGACGCTAATACTAGCACTCCTCGGTGTTGCCTCCATGTGCTGTGTGGTGACAGCTAATTCCTCCTAAATCTCTTAGGCACTGCTGAATTAATCTTTCAATGGTATCCTGGCTAAGGATGTGCTGAAGACAGCTCCTGCTGTGATCGACAGAACTTTGAGAAGCTGTGTTAAGGGTTCCCCATGGCTTTTGCATGTCCTCTTGCATGGCAGCATCTACTCCCATTGTTTCAGGATATCACCTCATATGTGGTGCTCTGCTACTCTGATTGTGTCTAGACCCCTTCACATCTATTTGAAAGCATCTGCTTGGTTTGTTTTGGAGAAGCTTCCTCTTTGAGAGAACACGTGAAAGGATGAAATAAGTCACTCACCGGCCTGTAGAGGCAGCTGACGGCACCTCTACAGGGCTCGGCTTGAAGTAGGGAAACCACATGCCTCTGCCATTGCAGGGCTTGAACCTTGAGCAGTGCGTAAAGATGGATGCATCTAAAACGAGGCCTATAAAATGTCCTAATCCTCAGGATCCACATTTATTGGGTGCTACATGGTATTTTGAAATGGTGCAGGAAACTTGCTAACTGATTTAAAACAAGCAAATAAATTGTGTCCTGCTCCTAGGGACACAGAAACCAGCCCAGCCCATCATAAAATAGGCTGGAAATACTGTTCTACCACCAGGCCTAATTGTCTTTTTGGGACAGAGTAGGGATAGCCCCAAAAAAGGCTCTTCTCCTCCTCCCACCTTATTCTAGGTCCAGCGTTCCTGCTGCTATTCTGCTTGGCTCAGTCATTTTTCCATCACATGGAATAGTCCTGCCATGACTCCCTGTTCTCTACCTCTTCAACAGGGTGGGATGTACATCTTCCAGCTCTTTGACTACTATGCTGCCAGTGGCATGTGCCTACTCTTCCTGTCCCTTTTTGAAGTGATCTGTATAGGATGGGTGTATGGTGAGTGGAGGACTAAAATCTGGGTTGCTTTTTCTCAGTGCAAGGATTGGGGGTTGAGAAGTGGGAGTGGATAGAAAGATCCTTAGGGGGCAAAAATTTGCTGTAATTACTGTCTTTCTTGTCTGGTCTCCACTGTGTTTCCTCACATCATTTCTTAATTGCTCTACATGTAGATAAGGAATGTTTTTTCCTCTCTCTGAAGGCTCCTCATGTTGAACTACCTTGCTGCTCTTCCTGTCTGCCCTTTGAATCAGAAAATCAGCTACAGATGAGTGACTGCTGTTCTTTGGTCTCTGTTACTGTCCGTTACATTGTGCCTTTAGTTTAGCCCTGTCACTTAATTTAGCACAAAATGCTGGGATGCAGACTTGCTGTGTGTTACTTCTGTGACGATGCACCACTTACCATTCGCATGGGCTCTGATGGCACTCCTAAAAGAAAAGGGAGAGACTGCTTTGGCTGTCAGTGGAGTCTGTAACTCAACTACCCAGGAGCAGGATTAAACTGAGCTCCACAAACTATCAGAAGGAAACCAACTGCTTGTTAGTCTGTGCAGTTGGAAGAGTATCCTGTGATATCCTACAGGAGATCTCCTCCCTGCTGAACAGTGCCTGAGCACACAGACTGCAGTTATCTCCCTGAAGCTCACACTGAGGCTGGAGGTTTTTGAGCAAAGAGTCTGGTTGTGTCTGATGGAGAGCAGCTGCTCTTTCACCTCAGTGTCGTAGCTCGGTACCTGTAAGGATCGTGCAAAGCTATAGTAGATGCCAGCTCAGACCAGACTTTCAGCATCCCACAATCAAGCACCTGCTTGCTCCTAGCTATGCCAAGCAGCGTGGCTGTCTTTACCTGAGGAAAAGATTGCAGGCATAAGCATCGTGTTGTGTCTCTTCCAATGGGTGGGAGTGGATGCTCAGGAAGGAGTATAATAGCAGGAAAGTTAGCAATGACACTTTCTGTGAATATTCTTCCAACTTCTAACAACTTATTCTAGAACCATAGAAGGGGTTGTGTTGGAATAGACCTTTAAAGGTCACCTAGCCCACCCTCTCTTCTATGGACAGAGACATTTTGCACTACACCAGGCTGCTCAAAGCTCCATCCACAGAGGTAATGCTGACCCAGGAACCTAGAAATGCGATCACTATGTGTTCATTTGCACCACTCCACGCAGCGAAATTTTAGCCTCTTGACGTTCTACTTTGCATCTGTTGGGCTGATTCTGGTTTGAAGCGCAGTCAAAGGGCCAAGGTGAGGCATTTTAATGGAAAAAAATAGATGCCTGGTGCCAATGAACATTTTTTTTCCCTAGCCTCAGAATTGGCAGGGCTGAGCCTCTTGCTTACACTGAGAAGAATTACAGCACTTCTGCTAACACAAATACGCGTTCTGAGTTTCCCCTCTCCCAGCACATACGCCAACCACCCACCACTTGGCAGCTTCACTCTGCTGCCAGGCAGCTGCTCTTGCAAAGTTCTGAGGATTTCCTCTCATGCTGCTCTCTGCCTGCATAAGGATCACGTGGTGTTGGACCTGCTGATCACGTTCCGTACAGGGGAGTGATGGAGGGTTTGGGTTGGTTTTTCTTCCCTTCTCCTTTCTCCCTTCCACTTTGGGACAGGCAGCCCTCATACAAGCAGGCCTGGGTTTTGAGCACTGGGATTCACAGCATGATGCCACAGAAATGTGCTGCAGGGAGGATATTTTCCAGGCAGTCACAGCACGCACATAAAGATTAGCTGTTCCAGGAGGAAGCAAGTGCTCCATAGCTGCAGGAGAGCCAGCGCTGAAACCATTAGGACTACTTGCAAAGCTAAAACAAAGCGATGCCAGCGGGTACCTGTGGGTAGCCCTAGGGTGCACCCATATCATACTGATATAAATGTTTCTCTCTCTCTTGCTCACATATGTGCAGGGTGGCTACCAGGGGCATTCAGCCCATTGGGCTTGCTCTGTCTGCATGTGCTCTATCCTCTACAGGCAATTTTAGATGCCTGCTTATAGACCATAAGGGGCTTGTTCTGTGCACCTGGTACCCAAAGGGTGTGCGGTTGCTGCAGTGCCACAACACCTCAGCTGCTGGCATTTTTCACAGCTTTGTCACAGGTGTTGACGCTGCAGGTTTGTGACAGAGAGAGAGCAGATAAAAGCTTAGCACTATGGCATAGAGCCAGGGTCATCACCTAATGAAATCCTGTGGATGAAATTTGATATAGATGAATGCAAATGAATGCAGCCTGGGAGAAAAGATTAAAAAGGAAGGACTTTTTAATAGTTTCCAGATTAGCAGATCTGTGAATCTCCCTGTTTCTGGACATTATAAAAGTAAAATAAAACTTTTGTCCATTTCTGTTTGGGTATCGCTTGCAGTTGTTACAAGCTATGTAAAATGAGAAGGGCTCCATAAGGACGAGATATAAGTATGTAAACAATTCTCTAGATGAGTTAATGTGAAATCTATTCCCATGAATTTACATAGCAAAATGAAATGACTTGTCAGAAAAGCACGTGACAGTTTTGAAGGCATATGGGATTGGTTGGCACAAGAGAAGTGGTGCCAGCACGCATGGGTAACTGCCCTGTGGCTGCACACCATTCTTCCTTGTCTTGGGATATTGGCGATAACAGCAAACATCTTTGTTCCTTCCAACAAAAATCTCTTTGGGAAAATCTTTAAGGTTTTCTCTGCAGGAGCGTTATCTATGTGCTGGGGGAAAAAAAAGAGACTGCACTCATCTTCCACCTTCTAATTTACTCAAAAAGCCAATGTTGAGTGATTAAACTGATGACTGCTTAAGCTTGATTACTTTCTCATCTGCCTGTGAAACACAGAACACGTAAAACCTCCTGTTCATATACTCTCTGAGGACGTTCATGTCAGTCCCCACTGTGTTTCATCACTTCACCTACTGACTGCTACAGTGACTGTGGAAATACAGGACCTGATGGTTATAATACAGAGAATAGAGATAAAGGCAGGTGGAGGCACACTGTAACAAACAGCGTGTTAGGGTTTTTTGGATTGTTTTCTTGGTGAAGGATGGATGTCTGTTGTGTTCTTCTATTTGTCTGACATCTTTGTATTTCTTTGATTTCCATATCTCTTCCACTAGACCCCAGATCGAAATTTGCAGTGGAACTTTGGCTCTCACAAAATCATATCACAAATGAGTTATCTGTCATGTCTCTGATATCACAGTGTGTTTCTGTGGAAACACTGTGTGGTATGAGAGACTGTGCAATGCTCACGTTCTAAACTGCAAGTCACATCATTTATCTCCCTTTTTTTTTTAACCTTTTGGAAGATTTTGTCTTTTTAGCAAAATAAATTATTTATACCATCTCCCTTTCATCCCCAGTGTATTTTCAGAAACACTATGTGAAGCCTCATGATACTTGCAGCTTGGAAGTTTTAGGGTTCTGTTCTCTAGTGTAGGCTGGGCTCCCACACAAAGCTGCATGTCCCTTGATATGCCACAGCTTGTTGTCTTTCCTTGAGGCTACTTGTTAACTTGCCAACTCAAGATGGGAACCATGAGATGTTCAAAGAACCTCCCTGCCTCCCAGCCTAAATACTTTAAAAAGCTGGGTTTAAAAGAGCTTTCCTGCAAATGTTAGTTGTGGTATATAGAAAATAATGCAAGGAATGCAAAAAAAAAAAGAGAAAAACACACATTATGTACTTTTGTAGAGTAAATATATTCAAAGGAAACGTAATATAGGAATTTAATTCTAAGACATAAAAAACCACAAATCAAATCAAAACTCACCAAACACTTGCAAGTGTGGCCAGTTCTCTAGGTATATGTTTTGGCCAGTCCAACCTTCTAGTTTTAAGATGCAAAGACGCAAGGTCTCGTCACACTTGCAGGTGGGAGCCATGGCGTGACCATGAGTTCATAGCTGGATGAACACCACTAAAGGCAGAGCCCTTCTTTATCAGCTAAGTGCTGTGATCAAAAAGACAAATATGATATCATTTCATCCCAGAGGTACTTAACTGGTAACCTTTTTTTCTGGACAGACTGGCTCCATTTTTTTTTGTCTAATATTGTTGCCCTTTTACCTGAGGCAGTGACATGGTTTAACCCCAGATGGCAGTTGAGCACCACACAGATGCTCGCTCACTCCTCCCCTCCAGTGGGCTGGGGGAGAGAATCAGAAGAGTAAAAGCAAGAAAACGTGTGGCTTGAGATAAAGACAGTTTAACAGGTAAAGCAAAAGCTGTGCATGCAATCAAAGCAAAACAAGGAGTTAATTCACTGCTTCCCATGAGTGTGTACAGACATCTCCAGGAAAGCAGGGCTCCATCACACATGTTTACTTGGGAAGACAAACATGAACGTGTCACTCTTCTTTCTTCCCTCAGTTTTATATGCTGAGCACAATGTCATATGGTCTGGAGTATCCTCTTGGCTGGTTGAGGTTAGCTGTTCCGACTGTGTCCCCTTCCAGCTTCTTGGGCATCCCCAGACCACTCACTGGTGAGGTGGTGTGAGATGCAGAACAGGCCTTGACTATGTGTGAGCACTGCTTAGCAGTAAGGAAAACACCACTGTAAACACCACTGTGTTATCAACACTGTCCAAAACATAACCCCATACTAGCTACTAGGAAGAAAATTACCTCTATCCCAGACAAAACCAGCACAGGCAGTCTGATATAGTACCTCTGATCAGCTCTAGTTAGGAAGATGTCTGCAGAAGTCCATCTGCATTACATCATCTCCTCTATATACCCTTGTATACATTTCCTCTTTTTGGATTGGGTTGCAAAGAGTCAATGATTAGAGTCTGGCCAGTGGCAGGACTCCTGGATGCTCTGCAAAGGTATCTCCCGGTCTGCTGCACCATGAGATCCAGGTGGATTCCCACATACTGTGAACAAAATCAGTAAGTGAAACTAATGAGAGGTGAAGAAAGAGATGAGGCACCCACAGGACAGCTCCCATTGGACAGTACAGCCACACTTGCAGATGAAAGATTTTGTTTTCAGAAGAGTTTGAATTGCCAGGTCTTATGGGTCTATGCAAAAAAGGAAAATATTCTGTGGTAAACAGGCTCTTGATACCCAGTTCAGTGGGGATTCTTGACATGACTTTCCTGGTGTGCTGATGTGGTTTCAAAGAGAGGGTCTTGTTGGGTGTCCCCTGCTCTCTTTGTTCTTTTTAGCACTTTGGGCTCACACAATCCCGTGCGCTGAACCTGCAAGAGCTTTCTCTTTCTGACCTACAAACCAGGCACTCCTCCTTGCCTTGTGCCGTACCAGCTCTTAAGTGACACATGGGCTACATCCTCTCACAGCTGCTGCTGTAAGGACAAGGCATTTCTCATATGTCAAGATTTTTAGTAACTTACAGCTGAAGTTAAAATGCTCCATCTGTATTTAGCCACAGATGCGAGTTTCCAGTGCCAGAAAAGCCCGATACCTGCTGCTACCTTATTAGGATAGCTATGGTTTTGCCATGAGTAAATACTGAGGATAGAGAAAGCTGGGATCTGATGTGAAAGGTGGTTGAAGGAAACAGCACCACTCTGACTTCTGGCTTTGTCTCTGTGCTGGCTTGATGGCCAAGGTGCCAACCGCTTCTACGACAACGTTGAGGACATGATTGGTTACCGCCCGTGGCCCTTGATCAAGATATGCTGGCTGGTGTTCACCCCGGGCCTGTGCTTGGTAAGTGCCATTTTGACAATGGGGTGCCTTATTCTGGGTCCCTGGGTTCTCAGTAGAAAAGGTTGATTTATCTTCAAGGTGGTGCTGTAATTTGCTCAAACTGCCGCAGAAAAGCAGAAGAGGTGGCTGTTTATTTCCCTTGTAAAGCCTCTTCTCTTGCCTAGAAAATTAATTGAGACTGAAAAGCCACTTGCTTATTGTGAAGGCAAAGGGAAATGTACCCTCAAAGTCTGGAGATGTTTGGTTAAATGGCTTTTGAATAGAAGACCAGTGAGAATTACCCTGGTCTGAAACACTTGTTTCAGCCTGTGCTCCTGTGACCTCCCATGGTTCAGAAATACCCTTCCACAGCCATTTGCTTTCTATGTTATTCAATCTCTTTTTAAATTTCTGTGACAGCTGTGTTTAAAGAAAGGGCACCTTAAGTCAGGAGCCTGTTTTGAGTCTATGTCCAGTCTTGCTCCACTGATTTTTACAGGATTTCTGAGACAAATTCTGTTCCTGCATCTGAAATTCAGAGTCGTTTTACTGCAGTCTCATTGGGAACACAGACAGCATCTGCAGTTAGAGCTTACAAAAGATTTCCAGTCCTTTTTCCTTGGGCTCCAGCAGGAGTTGAATATCAGGGAAATTTTCAAAGCAAGCCTGATCCAGCCCAAATCATCTGAGAGTTCTGTGGCTAGAGAACCCCAAGAGGGGTAAATCTGTGCCCATGAAGTTCTTTTGGAGTGCTTCTTCCAGGCACAATGACACTTCCTGACTTTAATGTAAATAAATTGCTGTCTCAATGTTGCTGGACCTTTAAAGCTGCTGCCAGCTTTGCTTTGGTTGCACTCTTAGGAAGCCTGAAGGGTCTGTGTTGTACAGAACTTGACCTGGCTCTGAGATAACTCCTTGTGCAGTCAGCATGCACTCTGCCTGGCTACCAGAAAGGTCTATGCTACCTCATGCAAGACAACACAGATAGTGTTTGCAGGGTGGCCAGGCTGCCTGGCTTGGCTGCTCCCTTTGCTCTGCCTATGCCTGCATTTTCTGCTCCTCAGGCTGTCTTCCTGTTTTCCCTGGTCAAGTACACACCGTTGAGATACAACAAGTCCTACGAGTACCCAGCCTGGGGCTACGTGGTGGGCTGGTTGATGGCACTCTCCTCCATGGTCTGCATTCCTCTCTATGCCATCTTCATTCTCCTGAAAACCAAAGGACCTCTGAAGCAGGTACCAGGGTTGTGGTCACAGGGAGAGTTGCTGCTGTGTCCCCTAGATGTCTCATGGGAAGGGCGCAGGGAAGATACACGTAGCACATTTCTCCTCTTGAGAAGACAAGGGAGGGTGAGGGTGACACTGCCTCAGAATGCCGTGGAGTTCTTTTTGGCAGTCTGGGGGATGTGGAGAGTCTCAGCACAACCACCAGCATGACATCAAACATCCAGAGTCCTCTCTGATACGTTGCACTCCCATGCTTGGCGCAGTATGTAGGCACATGCAGAGCGTCTCTAGTGCTGGCTCTGTGGGGCAGCAGAGGAACCCCTCAATGTGGGGTACCCTAGGCCACAGGCTGATTGGTTCAGTTTATGGTTCTGGTGGTCTCAGTGGTCATGCCACCACCCTTGCCTCTTCTGTTACTGACTGGTGCCAGTGCAAACGACAGGCAAAGCCGGAATTTGTTTGGCCTTTACTTCCTGGCCCTTGCTCCTGCTCCTCTTTTAGTCCTGAGTCTAGGGCCATATTCTTGTCTCCGAAGAAATGACCCGTTTTTTTTAAAGAGGATATACTCACAGAGCTGTAATGGTCTACCCTGTGCCATGCCCAAGCCTATCCTCTTTCCCTGTAGACACCTTGTCCCTGTCCTAGGAAGAACTGTATCTAGGAAAGTGGCTTCAGGGAGATTACATCCTACCTGACCCATGGAAAAAAAAGACCTGAACGATGTACAATGTATATAAATTTCTGTACAGTTTCTCCTCTGCTCCTTCCCCATCCTCACTGTCTGCAGGCTCATCTGAAGCTGTTGGATGGAAGGGAAAAGGAGAACAAGGGATGGGAGCATCCTTGTGGCTGTGGTGTAGGTGTGACTGTCATTTTGTGGCATTCACGGAGGGGAGGGCCTTGTGCTGCTAACACAGCCAGGGATGGGCTGGGTGCTGGGCATCCTCGTTGATTTCATTGCCCCAAGGAAGGTGAATCTCTGCCCATGGGGGCTCTTATTTACTGGCTGGGAGATGTGGCTTAATAGAGAGTGACAGGAGTTGTGGCAGAGCTGACTATTGCCCAAAAAATACAGGGCAATGCCCAGATAGGAACAGTAGCAATCTTCAGTGAAGTCTTCAGTGAAACAGTGAGAGAAGCATAAGCCATGCAGGCAGGAAGGTGGAGGAGAAGTGTGATGCTATGAAATAGTTCCTTCGGCCCTTGGGCCTCCTGGTTGGTGGCCACAAAGAGATTGCAAGGTTGGGGGAGAGCTAGGAGCTGTACGCTTCCCAGTGTAAGGAACTCCAGGTGAATATTGTGCCAAAGTGCTATGATATGATTTGCTCCAAGCTCAGACCTTGAGTCTTGTCTCTTACAGCCCTCCCCTGTGTTCTGGGCCATTTAATGGTAATGCCTCTGTCCTTTCCCATGGCTGATTTGAAGAGTTTTATTGGGTGACTGACAAACATGTCTGACTCCCCCACAGCTCAGAGGTTTCATATGTCTAAATGAGGACTTGGAGCTGTCAGTGAAGTAATTGCCCAAATGGCCTGCCTGCTAGGAAGCAGTATTTCTCACCTGTTTCAAAGTGCTTTGAGCCCTTGGACTGAAATGCTGCTATAAGTAGTGTTAAAGTTTATTTCACAGTGTAACCAAGGAGCTGATTTGTCCAATTTCAGCTGGAGGTTTTTTCTATTTGTCCTAATTTAAATGATATTAGTTGCAATTTCCTAGGATTTCTCAGTTATATTAGTATGAAGAAACTTCCAAGGCTGTGGTTTGGGCATGCAGGAAGGAACTGGCTGCTAAACTTGGGTTGATTCAGGTGGGAAACAAAGCCAACCACACCGTACCTTCTGGAGTAGTTGCACCTGTTTTAAAAACAGGTTTTCTCAAAGTATACCTGTTCCTTTTTTCCAGCCACACCTCAGAAATACAGTGAGCTAGCTTCCTGACACAGATACTTCCAGGAACAGTGCATTTCAACTGGATATTGCAAACTGTTCACTGAAAGCAAGTTTGTAATTGATTATTATGATCAGTCACTGCAACAAACCAATTCCTCTTGTTACATTTGACTGACCAAGAAACACAAATGTTGTTTCCTGATGTGTCTGACTAAGACAGCCCACGCTCCAAAGACTGAAAACTCACGGTGAACTGCTCACAGAGCAGTTGCAGGCCAAGGCCAATTTCGGAAGTCATGGGGCAAACAGTTTTGAGTAAATGAGTGAAATCTGGGATTCTGGCAGGCACTTCACATGGAGTGGAAGCACTGGAATTAATCCAAAGAGTTGTAGATGATGTTGTTCTGCTTATGATGCACTCTGCAAGGGAGGAGCATGCAGTGGCCCAAACAACTTGTGATGGAAAAATATTACTAACTGTCAATGTTGTTTATCAGCAGGGGAATAATAGGAATGCTCAGGAAGGTGTGTGGCAAAAGTTAGTAACTGTCAAAGTTGTTTTTCAACAGAGGAACAATAGGAATACTCAGTAAGGTGTGTAGTGCCAAAGAGGTTTCAAAAGAATGAGAAAGACCAGAAATACACAGCATCTGTCTCTGTGGGACAGTGCCTTTGCCCAAAGAGCTTGAAGTTGTTTGCATTTTTTAAGAATAGATTCCCCAAAGCTGACACAACAGTAGCATACCTGTGTGTGGGACAGCCCGTGGCACCCCTGCAGAAGATGGAGGGAGCTAAGGGCAGGCAGCTGCCCCACAACTCCTGCCTGCAGCATCGCAGTCTGACTGGCTGCAGGAGGGGAGCTGGGATGGTTTGGGGACAGGAATCAGTCTGCGAAGGAACTGCTTTACCAGTGAAGTGTCACTGAGGTAAGTATCACCTGCAACCCTGTTTGGGCCATAGCAGGAGATGCCCAGCACTTTCTGATGGTTATACTATTTGGAAGGCTCCACGGGTCCCACCAAAGTCAATGGGAAGCACCGCTACTTGGCATAGGGAAAAAAAAGGTTTTATGGTATTTGTTCCATAAAACAAACTGTCTGTGAGGAGCCTTGTCCTTGGGGTTGTCAGTCCACAGCCCACATTTGAACCCAGAGGTGGAATAATTGTCCTTGGCAGCAGTTAAAGTGAGCCTGCGCTCCTTCCATTCAACAGGAAAGGAGCAGGGGCCTGGGAGCATTAGCTCTCTAGATGCCTTTGCCCCCAGCAATGGTTGTGGATGACTATTGGGTGTCCGTTTGTCTGTCAGCTTAATTAACAGAGACTTCCTCTCCGCAGCGGTTCATGCAGCTGATCTCCCCAGCAGAGGATCTGCCACAGCCGAAGCAGCACGTGGCGGGGCTCTCCGAGCTGAAGCGTGAGGGATGGATCCCTCCGGTCCAGGAGGTGCTCAGCATCACAGAGAGAGAAACCCACTTCTAAGGCACCATGGATGCCTCCTCCATACCCCAGACTGATTTGCTCTCTCCATTCCGAAGTGGTTTCTTTTCTCTCCTGGGCTCTTCCCTCCTCTCCTTCATATCTGAGCCAGAAGCATCTGGGACACCCTTTCCCTCCGTCCAGCTGGTTGCACACATGGGAGACAGTGTTTCTTTTGACACCCTGGGGAAAACTCTCCCTGTCTGCAGCCAGGGAGAGAGCAACGTGCTTTTTCAGAAGTGTCCTCCAATACTGACACTGGTGAGGAAGAGAAGGACAATATGTTAACAAAACAGAACAAACAAAAAAACCCCCACCCCGAAAAAGTGGTCGTGTTCAGAGGAGGAAAGGAAACCATGTGGTGAGAGAGAGCAGAGAATAAAGGTGTGCAGGAGTAAAGTTAGCAATGCAAAGGCATGAAATGATGGGGCATTAGCGCAGGGTAGAAGTAAGTTGGTTCAGAAGTACATAAGAATCGGGAAGATGACAAAGGAAAGTACATTCTTAGGTGACCTACGTAGGAGCAAGAGGGAGCCAGGAACAAATCATAGGCAAAGATAAAAGGAGGCTGCACTGTTAGCAGGTACAGCTTCAGTTGTCACAGAGTGACAGGGTGCTCGATGCAATCATAGTTATTGATGATGGATCTCAAGGCATTCTCAGGCTGGAAAGGGAGTGAGGAGTAACTATCTAGGGAACTTGCTCTTGGTCAGAACTACACGGCCCAGTGAAAATGCATCTGAGAGTAAAACAGCTGAATATTGGACAATTATTTCAGAAAATTCAAGGAGTGCAGGAAAAGTCCCAGAGCAGCTGGTAAAAAAAATGAGCTGCAGCACAGCAGGGAAAAAAATGAGACCCTGGGGACTGCACACCCACAAACTTAACTGCACTGCTGGGGCATTTGGTAGAGGAATTAGTGAAGAAGTTGAGGACCTGATTCTGTGCTGCAGAGTAGCTGTGGGGCAAGGGTGGGAGAAGGATTACACTGCCTTGGCTTTGCAGATGACTGCTCAGGGGATAAGGAAGACATAATCGGGTGCGATAATCATAAGCTCAGGCAAGATAAAGTGATAATTAATAGGTAAGATGGGTTCATTTGAAGCAGATTGTGTCAAATTACAGGTCTCTTATTGCCAAGGTAGTCATGAACGCAAAGCCACGGCTGGGAGGGATTGCACTCAGATGTGATGTTTGGTACGGTGCCTCACAGCTCTGTCCTGTGGAGCCTGGGGCTGTAAAACTCCCTGCCAAAACCTGCATGAATGCCTATCAGCATTTCACAGTTAAAACCACAGGATCCTTGCAGGAGCTTTGCTGTGGCTGAGGGCGTACGTGCCAGTGCATGCCTCTGTTGCAATAGTGGTGCATCAAACCACACTGGAGAATGGCCAGTAAAAATAACCACAGATGCCACGGGCTCCTTCCCCTTGTTCCTTGTTCCAAGTAATTGCTTTTCCCTGTGCTATGTAGAGATAAACCACCGGCACTGAAAGTAAGCAGGAAAACCAGGCCTCATCTGTGCAATGCAGTACCTATTCCAATTGCTATGGGAACCTTATCTTTTGCAGTTTCCTGTGAGTTTAGCTAGTGAATTAGCATAGGGCAATCTTTTCCCCATTTAATTTCCTTCCTTTTAAAAACTAAAAATTGTTGGTGAAATGAACACTGAAAGTCAAGTATCAAAATTTGTACCTCCGTGCAATGTTATCGTTTGTTTGGAGATGATTTACTGTAAAAGGCAGCTGCAGCTGGAAAACCTCGTCCTTGTTCCCTGCAAAGGATTGAAGCGTCACATCAGTCATCGTTCAATTTGTTTTTTCAAGAGCTAGATGTCACATTGCAGTCAAAATCATGGGAAGAGCTTAACACCCAGAGGCTTGCAGTCAGGGTGGGACTGTATACGTGGGAAGCGTTTTGGTGGTTTCTCCCCCTCCATACCAGTGGTATTGCTCACCATTTGGTGGGAGGAGCAGCTCCCTGCATCAGGTCTCTACATGTAGCTGGAGCTGCCACCAAGGACCATCAGTGCCAAGGTGGCACAGTTTGATCAGCTGGAGAAATCACTGGGCCCAGCGGCTGCCAGGTGTCTGCTGAGTGCTTGCTCTCCTTCTGCCTGCCCATCCTCAGAGCTGCAGCAGGGCTGAGCATGAGAGGTTTGATTTCAGACGTGGCTACAGCTGCCTTGACCATACCCATGGTCAAAATGAGGGTACTGGTTTTGAGGACGGAGCCCAGTTTCGTGCAACAGAAAGGAAAGTTGAAGGACTGGGACTTGCCATCCAGATTCAATCTTAGGCATTAGCACTATCTCCTCCTACCCTTGGTAAGACGTTTAACCCCTTTGCTCCTGCTGCCATGCCTTTAAGCTGTAAGGTAGTGTCACACTGCCAGAGAAGTTGTGGAGATGCGTTCACTCCTTTTACTAAGGTAGTCTGATAACACTGCAAGGATTCTAGATAGAAATAAACACAAATATGAGGCTGTGTTATTGAAAATAAATACGGCGTGAACTGGTTCCTCTGTTGCTTACTGTCATGGTTTAGCAAGGAACAGCTTTTTCTTGGATTGTACACTTCCCATGCCCTTCTGGCAAGTTTCTTTTTCCCAAAGAGAAATGTAGTGTTCTTGAACCTCTTCCCTTAGATCCTCATCTGAATGAAGATGATTCGTGGTCTGTCTGGGCTGCTGCCTGGTCAGGCAGGGAGACACCACAGTGTCTCTCACACGGGCCCATGGCTGCAGCCAGCATGGGGAGCCCTTTCCATCCTCACCCTGGAGGGTGCATTCAGACTCTGGGGGACTCTTTTAGCAATTCTCACACTTCTACATTTGTCCAGCATGAAGTAAGACATATTTATTCTCATAGTCGGGATATCTTCAATTTTCATGACTCAACACTTAACGTGGATTTTTGCAGGGGGGAAAGAATTGTGATGGCATTTCACCTTGGTTGGAGCTCGACTCTCAAACCTTCTCCTGTCCCAGGTGGATCATGGTAGTCTTCAGACAAAGGACAGTGACCTGCTATAGCTCCCAGTGAGCTGGAGATGCATTTATACCCTCCCTCCAGCCTTCATCTTAGCTTTTTGGGTGGAAAGAAGCTGTGCCTAAAATAGCCCTTGTGCAGGGATTAGCTACCAAGGATTGAAGTCACAGCTGCATCCTGAGCAAAGCTCTTGACTTTCCCTTGATCTTGTACAGGTACTGCACTTTGCTAAGGGCCAGTAGAGGACAAAGGGTAGTAGGGACTGAGATGGAGGAAACAGGGCATTTTTGTTTGTGAAAACCTTTAGAAGAGAAGGGGAGACTGGTTTCTCAGATGCTGAGGACCTTGGGTCATGATTGCTTTATATGTTACATGTGCCTCTGGAGCAGCTGTGTGGTTTGTGCTTGCATCCAAGATCTTTCCTGAGCTTTTCTCTCCCTGGTGTGTGGCAGGAGGGTTTGGTGAGATGGTTTCCTGGTCTTGTAGGGACAGTAACCAAGTGACTTGGGTGCACAGTCAACAAGATCCAGGAAAGAGGGAATCTGCCATCATGAAAGTATAGAAAGCATCAGGTCATCTTGCTGTTCTTTCCTTTATTAGGTTACATACACCACCGTATGGTAACCTCTTACTGATTAGCTAAGTCTGGTTTGAACAGGGTAAGAGGGGAGTAATGTGCGTAAAACAATATAAAATTTTAAAAGGTAAGGATTAAAATTGAGACCTGAGGGGATGCTGAGATGTGCATATTCTGCCATCCAGTTCCCCTTGCAGGGCTGCAGGGAAGGGCTGGGGCATCAAACTCAAATATTTTATTCCTGAATCTCTTACTGGGGCCAAAAGAAGAGATGTGTCTGCCAGTGCTTGTCGAGGCAGTGGGGAGTTTGTTTTGCTTTGTTTTCGTTTTAAACCCAGAATCAGCCCTGCCCCCTCTGCTGCTCTTGGAGCATGATCCTGGCTCTGTTTCGAATCTCTGACCCATGACTGTCTCTGCGAAGGAGAATGTGTATTTTCAGAGCTGTCTGTTCTGGTTTGTCAAGTCTGTGCTTGGAAAGCTTTGTAGAAAAGAAAGGGATTCCTGGGTAGAAATGCTTTCAATGGCTGTGCAAAGCCAGTTGTGGACAACTCCGTCCTGTCTTGCTTTTGGAGATGTGCCAAAATCATATTGTGAAATGGTCTCTTGATGTATTTTTTTTTTTCTGTAGAATATTTTCCTGCCCAGCCTGGGTTACAGCCAGGATGGGCTGCTCTGAACAGGAGGCGTGCTCGCACTCATTCGTTCTTTGCCAGTGGTCACTTGACTTTTCCAAAATAGGCTTTATAGAGTGTGAGGCTTCTGTTGTGCCACAGTGCCGATAGTAGAAGGATGAGTGATTGCAGGCAGTCTGGTGCCTTTCTTGACCATATTTCAACAGGAGATGAAACGAGCTGCTTTTTCTTATGGAGGTATACACTCATCCCCAAACACAAAAAGCAACTTGTCACTTTCCTGCATCCCAGAGAAGGGCCATTGCCATGTTGTGCAACATGAGTCTCCGTCCCCATGCACTACCTTTGAGGTGGGGGTGACCTGAGAGCTGGAGATCGCTGTTTCTTGACCAGGCTCTCTGGGAACAGGGGGCTTTGTTCTGGGGTGCTGCTGAAGGGAAATCCCAGCAAAGGTAAGGCATGGTGGTGTCAGTCAGAAACCCTGGGCTGGTCATTTCAGGACAGCAGGAGTCAGCCTGGCATGGGCCAGGGCTTCAACTGTCTTTGGGGAAAAAATGTCCAGGCAGTGTTAGTTTTCTGTATTAGGTTTTTGGATGAGATAGGAATTCCCTAGACAGACTCAGGGTCTGCAGCTCCCATTGGCACCACTGTGATGTGCATGTCAGTCAGGTAAGAGGGAGAAAGAAGGTGACGGAGTCTTCTCTCCCATTCATTCCTGTCCCATGAGTGTCAGTCCCATCACCAAGAGTGGCTCTCCCATTCCCGGGTGCTTTTGTAGGGCTCAGCTTTTCATCTGCTGCTTAGCTAAAGTGTAAGCTACTGGCAAAGTAAAACTGGAGCCCAGAGGCAGCCTCCAATTTTCTTATTCCATAAACCTCCTTTTCCAGGGGCCCAGGTGTGGGAGTGTGACGCAACTTGGGCAAGCATGTTGCTTTTTTTTCAGAGCTTATGTGCAGAGGATATCATAGAATCATAGAATGGTAGGGGTTGGAAAGGACCTTTAGAGACAATCTAGTCCAACCCCCCTGCAGAAGCAGGTCAACCTAGATGAGGTCACATAGGAACGTGTCCAGGCAGGTCTTGAAGACCTCCAAGGAAGGAGACTCCACACCCTCCTTGGGCAGCCTGTGCCAGGGCTCCCTCACCTGAACAGTGAAATAGTTTTTCCTTATGTTTAAATGGAACTTTTTGTGTTTCAGCTTCATCCCATTAGCCCTTGTCCTGTTACTATCTACTATAGAAAAAAGGGATGTCCCAACCTCCTGACACCCATCCTTTAGATATTTCTAAATATTAATAAGATCCCCCCTCAGTCTCCTCTTTACAGCCCCAGTTCCCACAGCAGTTCCTTAAAGTGTTCATCTGAACACTTTAAGAATATATTGATTTTACAGTGACAAGATGGGAAAAGACCAGGAATTTCTTTTTTTTGGGGGTTTTTTTTTTTGTTTTTTTTTTTAATGAGTTACCTATCCCAGAAAGCAAGTAAAAGATCTTGCTTTTCAAAATTATTTGGTACCTAAAATGTTACATAACGTAATTTTCAATATGACCCTCACTCCAACCTCTTCTTCAATTCAAGACAGGGGTGGCATTTCCCTTGCATTTAGGTCTTATCAATCTCAGTCCCACTTTTCCTGCTTTCTTGGTCTCCAGGCAGTTGGAGTTGGGCTTTATTAGGGCAGGAGGGTGCTGACCTGTGCAATTACTTCTGGGAGGTGTCTCCAAGCAGCTGTCATAGCCTGTGTTCAGGAGAGGCAGCAACAAAACCTTTGCTATTCAGTCCTCAGGCTCCCATGAGGCTTTATGTCAAGAGGGGAAAGGCAAAAAGGGGCTGATTTCTTTCAGAAATTTAGAGATACTCATCTGAGATGCTGCCCATGGGTGCATGTGTGTCAGGGGCATCTAGGGGAGAATTGCACTTTGGTATTTCTTGTGCCTTAATCACACCACTGATGCCCACGTTGTGACAGAGACCAATGAGTAAATACATTGCTGATGGCATTTTGAGTTTGTAAACCTCCAGACCTTGACTATGAGTAGAGGTACTTTGTAATCTTGGTAAAACTTGCTGAAATTTCTTCCCTCTTTGGAAGGAAGGAAAGGGTGTTTTACTGATCCCGGGCAGAGATGTCAGCAGCATCTTCTGGTTGTTCTGGCAAAGTCCCTGGGACGGACTGACGTATGGCACATTGAATTTCCCACCATCCGATTCTGTCAATAGAAGTGAATCCCTCGGGGTGTGAATCACGATTGCTGAAAACATGGGTTCCTTTTGGTTGTGTGCATCACGTGGGCAAGCAGCAGCATGGCTTCAGGCTGGAGACATTTTCCCTTATGGTGCAGGCATTGTCCCTTCCTATGCAGAGATAAAAGAGATTGTAGCTGTGTGGTATTTAGCAGATGAGCCAGGCCTTTGCCCTTCCTCTTCTCCCCAAGGCTCGTGTACTTATAATGATGCAGGACCTGCGGTGGGGAGTGGCTACACTGTCTTTTTTAATGTGCCCTGGCTTGCACCTCCTGTCCAAATCTGACCTCTTTTTCCTCCACATCTATCGTACTTTTCCCTCCAGCCCCGTGCTTTTGAGGTCAAACACAGCCACGTGATAAGACTTCTCCCTGTAGCAGAGCATTGCCATACAGTTGTACTGAGAAGTGGCACAAACTCCATCAGCATAACTCTACTTGTGCTGATTTAAAGCATCTACCTCAGAGCTTTTATCAGCATAAGCCTCTTAATAAAGAGGGGGAAAATATCATATGCTCTCCTGGCAGAGCTTATACCAATGGTGTAAGTAGACCTAAGGGCACATTTACTTTAAAGTTAGGTTAGTTTAACACAGTATGTGATTTCAGTTAAATCTTTCAAAGTACTTAAGGACACTTCTATTTATGTTCCATTCACACTGATTTTAATTTATATTAAGTCCATCAGGATCAAGTTTGAGTTAAGTTGAATGCAGTGTTACTTTTCACACTGCTTTGGATGGATTAGAAGCAATAGAGCTAAATCATCCCGGTCCCTTGTGAGAGCCAGTTTCTCTGATAGAAAATTGCTCAAGTTTTTTAACTACAGTTATCAAAGCAACCTGCAGATGCAGGCACACTTTCATCAATGTGATCATGTCCACCTGTCACCCAAATAGTCTTTAAACTGGAATAATCACGCTTGCAAAGTGGGCTGCTCTTTTAAATTTAGGCTGGCTGGTTCTGATTTAGACGTGCGATGCTGATTGCTTATGCGTAGACAAGATCTAAGACAGCTGCCTGCAGTGGGTAGGTACTGTAACCCTGCTGTTACACAAGTCCTGCTCCAAGTCCTTCTCTCCACAGAAATCCAGTGGCTGGTGTCTGTGATAGCCTTTGCTTCTTGTTCCTAGGGCCTTGTGCCCGTTGTTGGTGTGCTGGTCAGGAGGTGCACATCACAGGGACATTGGACACCCAGTTTCTCTCATGTACTCCTGTGTCAGGGGAAATAGCTGTGAAGATGGGAGCAAAGGGAAACCCTGCTGTGCTCAGAGTATCCTCCCACATCCTGCTGTGGACACCAGTGGCATACGGCCTTCTGGGCACTCTGGGCCCCACTGGGAACGCCAGTGTCCCCTTGTCATCTGGACCCCAGGCATGCTGTGGGGATTCCAGCCCTTGGAGCACCTTTGGAGAAAGCTGAAAGTCCTCGGGCAGGAGCTGCACCCTTGCCGGTGCTTAGTAACCAAACGTATATTAGGTCAAGAGCCTTCTGGCAGCTCTTGGGAGACAGGGGCTGGTAATTAAACCTCACACTTTGGAAGGGCAACTTGGGTCTGGCTTTGCCCAGCAGGAAGTTGACTCTGTGTCTCAGTAAGGCGCTAGCATCCGTACGATCAGATGAAGGGGCTGGGCTACCCATGGTTATGGGCCATCCTCAAGCACCATTGCCATCTTTTCTTCAGGTGGGGAAGGACGTGTGACAATGTAGAAGCCTGACCTTTCACTGTGCTTTAGCTGTCAAGAAAAGCCATAGTCATGCTACCCTGTGTGAAGCACTGTGTTTCTCTCAGAAACTTCCACATACACCGTCCTATTTTTTCAATTGAATGGAAAGATTGATCGCATACAGAGAAGTTCTCTACCCAAACAAACTGGAGGTGAAGGATCTTCGTTGAAAGAAAGAGTAGGGAAAATGCCATTGTGACCTCTTTGGATTTGTGGATTTTATTGCAATGGCTTTTTTCTACCTAATTTCCCCTGTCCTCCCATAATACATCTCAGGACTTGTCAGATTGATCTTTCTTATGTGCTATATGACTCCTGGTCCTTCAGGTCTCACTTGCTGACTGAAAGCTCGGTGTTGATAAATCTTTAGCAGAGGAAGCTTTTCTTCCAGGTGTTTCTCAACTACATGAGTTAAGGTGAAGCATACAGGACAAATAACAGGAAAAACACAGAGCTTAACAGAACTTGTCTGTTTCACAGCTGATGAAGCCTTACTGCCAGTATCTCTAGTGACAGTCCAGTTCTGGGCTCCTCAGCTCAGGAGGGACAGGGGACTTCTGGAGAGAGTCCTGGCAGGGCCACCAAGATGATCAGGGGCTGGAAAGGCTGTGGGAACTGGGGCTGTTTAGTCTAGAAAAGACGAGACTGAGGAGGGATCTTATTAATATTTACAAGTATCTAAAGGGTGGGTGTCAGGAGGCTGGGACATCCCTTTTTTCGCTGGCATCTAGCAACAGAAAAAGGGGTAATGGGGTGAAGCTGGAACACAAAAAGTTCCATTTAAACATAAGAAAAAACTATTTGACTGTTCAGGTGAGGGAGCCCTGGCACAGGCTGCCCAGGGAGGGTGTGGAGTCTCCTTCCTTGGAGGTCTTCAAGACCCACCTGGACATGTTCCTACGTGACCTGATCTAGATGGACCTGCTTCTGCAGGGGGGTTGGAGTAGACTGTCTCTAAAGGTCCCTTCCAACCCCTACCATTCTATGATTCTGTGATTATCTCACTAGTTCTCCCTGTCTCCAGAATATTCCAGGGGGAAAAAATGAATAGGAGAGTTCTGAACAAAAGGTCTCCAACCCAAAGTTGTTGTTTAGGTTTTTTTTGCAGCTCACCTTTCATCTCCTCAGGGAGTGGAAATTCCTTTTCTCGTACTTATTTTCAGTTTTGTTCTTACTATAGTTATTTTATATTTGTTTCTTCCTCCACTATGTTCTGCTTTGTTTGCAATGGAAGTGAAATTGCTCCCAAGGGCTTCTAGCAGCTGCAGGGGCAAGTGGCATAAATGTAGATTTAAGACCAGCAAGTGAAAGCAAGTGTAAATAAAAACGCTAGCTGTGGGAAGCATTGAACAGGTTTCTGCGGGGAGGATATTTCAAAGAAGCTGTGTAGCCCGGGAGCATGTCTGGCAGCTTGTGGAGAACTATAAATGTGTGGGGCAAGACGTCTCCTTATTGCCATAGGGCTGGCTCATCTCTCCATGGCTGGGAATGCTTGCATGAGATCCAAGATCAGTAAAAGCCCAGGTCCTGGCAGCTTTCCAGGGGAGAATCATAGAATCATAGAGCTGATTATGTTACTGGGTATTAACAGTCCAGCCACTGCTGACAAAGCAACCCTAGACCCCACCAGCGAGTTTTCAACAAGCCATTTGGGTTGGGAGTCCTGTATTGCATCTGAGTGGAAGCTGGGAAGACTGAGCACAGGAATTATCTTGTCTAACCTTCTCTGGTCTTACATACTTTACCTGTCTACACCCTACTGACCACCCTTTGGGGAAGGATGGCTTTGATAGCAGGGGTCAGATCAGACCTGAACTCTGAGCCTGCTCGGAGAGGAAGGAGGCCTCCACCACAAGTTGACAGGATCATTGAGGTTACAGAGGAGAAGGCAATGCCTTAGACTGGGCTCAAAAAAAGCAATTCCTGCCAGACATGGAGTGCTGGACAGCTTTGCTTCCCTTTGGAGGTGGTGGACTCGGTGTGCTTAGTCAGAGCCAGGCAGCCTCACAGCTAGCAGCAGCTCTTTTCAGGGAGTGCAGCCCTATTCCTCTTTGCAAATTATGCTCAAGTGATTATACTTCTGCTTATTTTACAATGATTGTGCTAATGATTTTTGCAAATGAATTTTAAACCAAGAGATGGCTAGCCTGATTATTTGGCTGCTTTTACTCCTGTCATCACATCCAATAGCTGTTATTCAGAAAACACTCTTTGCACTTGTGTTTACTCACCCAGATTATGTGGTGAGGTTGGGCTCTTTTGCTGGATGCTTCCCAAGCCACCAAAAGCTTTGGAGGTGGCAGCCCAAATGCTTCAAATGCAAATACTCAAGCCAGTGAGTATTTGTCTGAGTATGTGCCAAGCCCCCATTTTCTGGGAACACACTGGTGAATCAAAATTTAGTCTCATGAATGTTTATGGACAACAACCAAGAGAACAGCTCCAAACCCCACCCTTCCAAACAAATTCTGCTTCTCTCCTAAAGCCTGTTTCCAAATTCATTTGGGCTTACCACTATAAAACAACGGTGTACTCTCTTCTTGGTTCCACTTTCTTTTGGGAAAGGATGGGGTTGCTCAGACTGATGCTGAAAGACATTCTTGTTTCCCAGTGCCTTCAATACTCACTGCCTGCTTCTTCCTCTAACTTGCACAACAAATATTATATAGAAAACACTTCTTGCTTTCAAATTTCAAATTTTATCCCATCAATGGAAATGGCGTTGTCCTGGCCTTTTTTCTCTCCAGACCAGCAGTGCATGAGGTGGGGAGATGGTTTGCCACGCTCCCAGTGAAAGGAGTGCATGTCTTTGCCTTTGACAACTGATGTTCCCAGCCTGCCCGCTGCAGTTCTCAGATGTTTCTCAGCCAGGGCTGTGGGGAGCTGTGAAGACCCATATAACAGGCTGGTTCCCCCAGGCCTCAGATCTGCTCCTGTCCTGCAAACAAACTGCTGCTCTCTCTCTCTGTGTCTTTTTACTTTAGGAGGTGTCACATCAGTAACGGGGAGAGACTGAAAACCAAGTGGGAACAATGATGGACAGGCTAATGCCAGGCACAGTGTGCTTAGGAAAGGATGAGTTATGATATCTCAGTAGCTGAAGTTTCATTCCATTTGACAAAAGGAGGCTGTGGGCTTTTGCTGCTGGCTCCCCCTCAGCCCTACCATCTGCAGCTACCTGCTCTGATTTGGCTTGTTTGGCTGAAGCAAATCTGACCTGGTAATACTGCATCATGTTGAAAAAGCCCTTTCCTGGTTTGGGCCCTGTTGCAGCTGCAAAGCAAGCCTGGCAGACGAGGGAGAACTGAGCCTCCTACACTGTCCAGCACATCCAGGACTGTGCCCACACATTCCCCAGGAGACACTTCTGACATTCTCACTTTCACCAAGAGCTGTCAAGAAGCTTTCTGAAACACTGAGAGCATTGGCTCACCAGGCAGGGACTTGCTCTCCCTCCTGCGGGGCTCAGCTGGCAGTAATCCCCCCAGAGCTCCATGGCTTGATAATGATTTCCCTGTTCTGCACTACACGTTCCCTGCCCGTGCATGTCTGGCCAGTGTGGGGTGTGCTCACCTGCATAAATGCAGAACGGGATTTCTGGGGAACAAGGGCAGCACATTTTCTCTGGCTGTTTTTTGTCCCAGGCAAGGGTCTAAAGGAAAGCTTTCTGAACAGATGTAGTTTACCTCTGCTTTAACTTTCTTAGCTGCAAAATAAGATGTACTCAAGCTCACAGAGTGGTGTGGGGACCACAGGCTCCCTAGCAAAGGAGAAAGATCAGCATCCTGTGTCGGACCTACATCTCGCTCTCAGAAAGCATTCTCACTCACAGCATTTGCTTCAGCTCAGAGAGGATCCCTTTTCGTCAGGATGCCTCCAGCCTGTGTACAGTTCTCCTGCTCATCAATCAAACTCTCCTGGGTTTACCCAGAAGAAGAATTTTCTTTATCCATTTTCCCTCTTGTCAATCTTGCCAGCCCTCCTGTCACCACCATCTTTCTCTTTTAATGGCCAAAATAACCTGGTAGGAGGTCTTAATGCCTCCTCCATGCTTCTCTAGTGCCCACTTAGCCTGAAATGTGGTCTTTAAACATAGCCCACTGGTAGGATATTAGCACAGAGGTAGGTGGGACCATGAGCAACACCCTCAGGAAAGATGTAAGGCCGCATGTTTTCCCTCCCATCCACATGGGTTAAGGGCTTTGGCAGATGAGCTACGTTAGGTTTAGCTGTGATGGGTTATGGGTGTGATTGCCTTCTTTAAGGACATCTGGAGGACCTTTAAAGAAGGTGAGTATTCCTAACAAGGAATAAAATATATGGGATTGCTGGGGTACCCTCAGCCCACCTGGGGAGTTGATTTGGGGCCACAGCAGGGGTAAAGCAAGCTCAGTGGCTGGGGAGTATGGTGGGAACCCAGGTCACTGGCCATGTGGTCTCCATAGTGCTGAAAGTCACTAAGTGTACTTCTGTCACTAACTTAAACATGCCTAGCTCTGCTTTCGCACAAGAGAGGAGCTGGTAAGTGAGAAGGTTTTGTTTTTGCTGGTGATCTCTGGGCTAAATTATACTTTAGTTCACTTGTGCTCCTTCCCCTGTGCCCCTGAAAATGCTGCTGCTAATGAGGCGATGCTCATGGAGCTCCCACACGCTGCCTTTGAGAGAGAATTCTCTGTGCTCCCAGTGGATGTGAATTGTCTTTCATTCCAGAAGAAAAAGGGAAATAAAGGCTCCACACAACCTCTTTTAGAGCCAGTGCCAGGATTTACACACTAAGCAACTGGTGGCTCACATGTTGCTTCTTTCCTTGGCTAGTGGCTGGTACCTGATGCTTCAAATGAGAAGTCTCCCTCTTCCTCTGCCATCCCTCTCCATCCAAAATCCTGACCCGTGGCCAGTAGCTCACCCAACCAGCAACACCACTGTGTCCTTTGGGATGTTTCTTCCTGATCCCTGCCTGCTCGATGCCCCATTTGCAGGCTGCACTGTTCCAAGCCCAGCCCTGTGCAAGGGCTGTGTCAGGCAGGGCTATGTGAAAGCAGGAGGAGTTCACAGATGGAGACCCAGAATTTCTGCCATGCACACTGTACTGCGCCTCTGCACCTTCTGTGTGGCTGCAGACAGCTCTGCTGGTGGAGAAGATAGAGACCACTGTCCAACTGCAAACATGGAAGGCAAGGGGTGCGCACAGTGCTTTTAGCATGGCGTATATCTACTGCTGCAGCCATCCTTGCAGGAACTGCTGCAGCAATGCAGGTGCAACCAGCCCCACGCAACCCACTCACCTACTGTTTCCCCCATTTTTTGGTGCTAGGCCCTTTGCTGGTGCTCCTGCCCTCTCTCCTGCCCATGTCCTTGGAGCCTCTTCTCTCCCAGCGATGTGTGTTTTTCCAGTGGCTCTGGACACCCCCCCACCCCCAACCCGCGACATGCAGGGTGTTGATTTGACTGGACGTGAGCTCAAAGCTCATTAAAGGCTCGTCAATATGGGCAATGAGGAGCTGCATGGGGTGAGGCCAGGGGAGAGGGCCCCTGCGGCAGGAGGGGCTCATAGCTCCCCTCTGCATGAGGGAGCAGGTCAGTGTGTGCCTCCTCGGGCTGGTGTCCCTCTGAGCAGCTCTGCACACCCCCAGGTCCCACCACCAGCTAGCACCCTGAGGTAGGTGTATCTACTGGGATGGCAGTGTCTTGTCTTGGGGATGTGAGGCTGGGGTTGGAGAAGGGAGAACCGCAGCAAGGGTGGGAAAGAGCCACTTACGCACATCAGCATCCATGGGGAAGGGCTGCTGCAGGTGCTGAGCTGTCCTCTATCCATGCTGGGTTGGATGTGGGACACCCTGAGGATGAGGTAGGATGAAGGATGGATTCTGACTCCCAAAAGATGTTAGACAGTGGAGCAAATGGAGGCAGACCTGCCTGCCTGGTGCTCTGTCAGAGCAGTGTGAAGCAGGCATGCTGCCCAAAGCAGGAGCAGCCCTCACTGAGGCTAGGACAGCTCTTCCCAGCCTTATGCACTGCATTCTCAAGGAACAATATAGTGTTTCAGGTTCTTGGCACCTTTTCACAGAGGCAGTGCAAGCTCTGGTGGTCTCTGAGAGTGGCACTGAGCTTTCCTGGCTGTATAGTTGCTGGGGTGTTTCAGGGGGCCATGTCTGTGTCTTTGCTTCCTGTCTATCTGTAAGAGACTCCGACCCTGAAGGAGGTGCTTCCCTCCCTAGGTGAAGCCCTCATACCCCTATTCTGTCTCTGCACCACTGGAGAACCGGACAAACTCATCTGCCCCCTCTCTCCCTTCCTACCTTCTCCCTGCTCCTTACCTCCTGTGAGTGCTGCTTGGAGGAAGACAGCCAGAGCCTGGCTACTAAAGGCTCCATAGTTTGCTGGTGACCTTGCTGTGATTCTGCTGGTGCCTGGTGGAGATCTCCAGTGCATTTAATTTCAGTACTCCTCCCTCCAAGAGAAACCCTGCAACAGTTTGGGATTTTGTTCTGAGGAGAACAAAAAATCAGGCTGAAGACACACAATTGGAAATGTGTTTTCTTCTGGAGAAACCTAACAGGCATAAGGAACAAACGACTAATGTCCTTATACTGGGGGTGGATCTCCTCATGCTGCTGGGTCGTGATCGCTGGGGATAGAGCAAGTGAGTGCCACGTCTGATCCCTGTGGAGATGCTCATAGAGTAAAGGTTGTGCTTGGCCCCAGAAAAGCGGGGTCTGCACCCTGGTACAGATTGGATGTTTGAGCTGTGGCTCAGGTCTTTAGCCAAAGCAACAAGGACAACAGCCCTTCCTTCATCTGCTTTCTCTCTTGACATCACAAGCCCTGGGGGAAGGGCTGCTCCTTTTGCATTGCTGTATCACAGCACAAGAAGTAGGGAAAGGAGAAGGAAGATCTGGTGTTAAAGTACTGGAGATAATAAAACCCAGCTAGTTTCAGGCTGATGCCAGACAGTGAGGGATGGTGCCTTTACTGAGTAATGGCACGTTTTCTGGGCTATTTTGAAGAAAATATCTGGCTAACAATGCTCATGTGTGATTCCTGTGAAGGTGACAGCTTTGCCATTCTCTGTTTCCACCTCAAAAAACCATATAAACAAATAGAGCCTTGGAGCAGCCTCAGGGCTCTGGGTCACGGAGAAGAACAAAGAGTTTGGCATGTGAAAGTAGACCACAGATTTCCTCTCTGGCTTGGCCATGCTGCAGCAGGAAAATGATGATGTGCTCTGTGTGGTGAGGCTGTGGTTTTTCTTGGGGCTGAATGTGCATGCCAGAGTGGCTTTGGTGCCAAAGTTTTGAATGAGCTCTTGGTGACTTGATGCAGCACTTGGTAGCTGCTGTGACTGCCCAGAAAGAGCAAGGGGGAAGGCCCATCGCTTTCTCTCCTCTTTATCCCGTCTATCTTCTTCTTTGTGCTTGCAACTGAATGCAGTAAGAGATAATTTTCGGGCAGTGCAAGGTTTTTACCTGTTCATCTTACTCCAAGAGCAGCAGGTGCTGAGGTGATGACCAGTGAGGGGTGGGCTGGCCTCCTCTGTGCCCTGTGGATGGGTCATTTCCTTAACTGTGAGCTTCCTGGTCACAGAGGATACACAGTGACCAGTCCTTTGCTCCTCTGCCATGCAAGGTGAGGAGAAATTGCTCCCCTGCCACGCTGGACACTTCAGCACAGTCTCTGGATCATTCTCATGCTCGTTTCTGCATATTCCTTGTCATCATTTTGTCCTTTATTCACTTTTTCTTGATTAAGTTGTGGCAACAAAGTTCCAGATAACTTTCTGAAGTGGTGGTTATCACTGTGCACTGCAAGACCAATTTAACCCAATTTACTCTGTTCAAAGACTTTATTACAAAAAACAGGAAAAAAAACCAAAAGAGAAAAAACCCCAACAAACATATCAAGCCCAATACAGCAAATAACTATTGATATTACTTGCAATGTCTCTGGAGGTGCATAAAGTCCAGCTCTACATGTATAAAGTTATTCTTTCCCCTCCCTCCAGCATTGCACAGTGCCTTCTGCACAGTACCTGTGACTCGCAGTGAGATGGGGAAATTTGCCCCTGTGAATGCCACAGTCTCACTGAGGATGTTGCTGGAGCTCTAGGCTTGAGCTAAAATCTTCCTTCAGAGGCCCAATTTTGGCAAGGTAGTGGCCGGTGGGAAGCAGGCTGCATTGGCTGAGCTGTGACACTGCCTGGACATCATGCTGGACTGTAATGAAAGGGAACAGGAGGTGTAAGGCAGGTGGGAAATTCCAGTTGAAATAGCCTCCTGTGTTCATTTTTAGACACTCCTTCTGTCCCAGCAATGTTCTCACTGAAGTCACTGCAAAGATTTTTTTCCATTAGCCTCCCTGGAGTGGGATTGTCCCTTAGCAAGGGACAAGGCAGACAGAAGAGACCAGTAAATGTTATTTCTGGGTTGTGTGTACAAAAAAGTGGAGAAATATGTGCAAAACAACAACTTCTGTCCTAGAGGAGGAATAGTGGTTTTTATAGGGTTTAATAGGGATCTCTTTTCCCCAGCAGAACTAATGACACTTGCTTTTCTCCTCATAATGTCATTTGTCTCTCTACCTTTCATGACAGGCCCCTTATGTCAGTGTTTACTGTTTCTCTAGTCCCTAACGCTACCTCATCCTGAGTGCTCCTGCCTGCCTCCACATCTCCAGGCTAACTCCCTCTTCCCTGGGCCCATGTAGGCTGGCTGGCACGATGCACAACGGGGCACTCCTGAGGTCACCCTACAACCTTTCCTCGGGAAAAGCACTAATATGAGTCTCTCCCTGCTCTCTCCATTCCATGTTTTTTGAAGAACTTGATGTCTTCGAGGGCTGTGCTCCTTTTTTCAAGTACAAGCAAAACTGGAGCTGGAAAAGGACAGATGGACCTTTGTACAAGAAAGCTGGGCTAAAAATGTCTGCATTGCTTCAGGCAGGGCAAAAGAATAATGTAGCAAAACTGTATAAACTACCAGTATCGTGAAGCCATCAGCCCAGCGTTCTGGCTTGCACTGTATAAGAAAAGGGAAACGCTTCTCAATTGAATCAGCATATTTAAAATGTGCAGAAATAGGCCTTTAATCTTTTTAGTGTGGTAGTTTTGCTGAGGAGGATGGAGACAGAGATGCCTTTAATCCACCTGTCTGTCTTCCCCAGTCTCAGAGCCAGCGGGGACTCGGGGAGCTGCCTGCAGTTCGCGCAGAGGCTGACACTGAGGGGAGCAGGACATGGCCCAGCCTCAAGCCTCACACTGCTGCAGTTGCTTGGGATGGGCCTGCACAGTCTGCGGGAGCCGAGGAAGAGCCAAGCCTGCTCTCTGCTCCCAGGGGAAGCTTCTCAGGTGTCAGGGTGAGCTTTAACAAAGAGTGCTAAAGCAGCTCAGAGGCTGCATCGTTTGCATCATTCATGAAGGGCACAAACCCCACCCTTCCATTAGAGGAAACACGATGCAGCTCCAGCCACAGACGAGAGCAGCAGAGGGTGGGTGAAGCAAACTCTGAAACAGGATTTGACCCCCCCTTCCCTCCTGTGAGATGAGGAGCCAGAAGAGATTCAAGTGGTCTTCTGGAGCTGAGGAAGGTGTTGTTGCAATAGCGGATCTGATTCCTCCTGTGTGCGTAACGCAAAAATCAAGCTGCTGCTTGGCAAAACGTTCCTCATTTCTTATTTTCAGGGCTGTGAGAGACTGCCACAGCCCTCCTGGGGTTGCAGCCAGGGTCTATGAGATGTATCCTGGCCTCATGTTGACAGCCAGTCAGTTTAATGGTTAACAAATCATGGTTTATGCCTCTCTTGCCCCCTCTGCTTATCTGGATAGGGTTGTGGCATAGTGCCAAATTCACCTGCGACATTATCAGTAGCAACACAGGTCTCCTGGGGCTGCTGGGTGAGGAGGGAGATTGGGCAACAGCTGCAGGTCAGACCTGGGCATCAACAGAGCACATCTCACGCAGGAGAGTGGAAAAGGAAGGTGGACATAGACATCACCCAGTAGCTTCATCATCCGGGAGAACTGATTTGTTTTCTTCTCATGTCCTCTGTGAGAGCTAATTTCTCCTGTAACTGAGCAATCCCCTCTTCAGGGGAAAGGAGATGAATGGTTTGGTGGCTGCAGTGGCTGCCTTCTGGACAGAACCTGGAGAGGGCTGTGAAACCCAAGCCATGGCTGCCTGACCCAGCTGGTCAGGACAGTGATGCTCCAGCCTGACACAGGCTCCACTTGGGGCCAGCACCCCGCCAGCATCCTCAGGCTCCCAAGGGCAGCTCTTCCCCAGACCCTCCAGCTTTCACGGCTGTGGGAATCTCAAGCATATGCTGCTGCTACTGCAGGGAGCAGAAAATCGGCCAAGAGTCTGCTGTGTTCTGATCGGCCGGTCACGGCTCTAAATAAGATGCAAGAGCCTTGGGGCTATGTGGCTGTCATTAAAATGGTGTGGATGAAAGGAAAAGTCTAATTGACTGAACAACAGCCTGTGCCATGTAATTAAACTAATTGTGGCTCTACCTGCATGGGTCAGAAGTGATTTGTGTGGCTGTTAAAGCACTGACAAATAAAAGGTGGGAAGCTGTGAAAGTATTTCTTGCATGTGTTTCCACAGGCAATTTTGCTGTTTCGTTTCAGGCAATTTTGTGCCCTTGAAATTTTTTATTTCTGTCAAATTTGAGGATACCGTTAATATTTCACACTGAAGCAAGGGGAAGCGCAAAGGTTGCCGTTGTTAGCAGTTTCAGGTGGCAGCTTTTCAAGTGGAGGGAATACTTTTTCAGGGCTATTTTCTTATTTGAAGTGAAATTCCTCGAAAAAGGGAGGGTTAAGTCTGTTTTCCAGAGCACATTTCTTCCTGGCTCAGCACCCACTGGGGTTCACACAAGTATTTTTATTGACTTGAGCAGGAGAAGACCAGGCCTTCTGCATGACTTGGTGAAAGCCAGGTCAGTGCTTTACTCCTAGTGATTTATGACTCTAGCTTTTAATGGGTTTTTTTCTAAAGTCTTGGCTTCAGGATATGGTGTGTTTAGAAGAAGCCAAATGATAAAGCTGCTATAGTGTCATGTTTAAACTCTTTGACCTTGTTTTCAAGTCCTTGCGAAGCAGAGCCCACCTCCAGTTTGTATCTCTGCACTTATTGATTATCATTTTGAGTCCTTCAGGCGTTTTGCTATGCCCAGAGCACTGTATGCTTTTCAGAATGAATAATGTGACATGACAGAGAGCTGCTGAACCGACTCTGCTCTCTCTAGGCTGTCAGCACAGGGCTGTGCCCTGTACTCATACTGGAGGAGACCCATGTGGATAAGTAGAGGGGCTGTTGCATTTCATCCCAACAGGACCACTTGTCCAGCATGTGACCTGATGTCTAAACATAGGAGTCAAACACTTAGCCTGGAGCCACTGATGCCTGTGTATTTCCTGGTCAGAGCTGAGTGTCTGGGGAAGGACATGGTACGGCTGGGCTGCAGGACGTTCATGAGCCCTTCTGCTCTAATCCATCACTGCAGGAAACAGGACAGTAGGTGGGATGAACCTTCAGTGGGTCCTCTTGAACTCTTTGCTATCTCTTGACTGCAGAGAAACCTCTATAAACCTAGAGATTTTTTTTTTTCTGAGCTGGAGATGAAGGACTTCACTTCTCAGGTAGGAAGAAACTGTCAATCTGGTCTGCTGCTCCTCTATCACCCTAATCCAGTATAGGAATTATGGGTTATGATCATCTAGCTGCAATATTGCTCCAGAATGGCAGCAGGAACAGGGGAGAGAGCACGGGGAGAGTAAGATATATACATACTTCTTTAAGATAGCAGCTTACCTACTGTTTTTTGTCTCTGAAAAAAAAAATAGTGAGTCAAAATGGCTTCTTCTGAGACTAATTTGTCATGTCTCCAGGCATAGCTAATTATCTTGACTTAGCCCAGCTCTCAATTTTTCCCAGGGGTTTTGGTGCTATTTCCTCTGTTTTGATTTATAAATTGTCTTTATTTTACTTTCTTCCTATGGGTTCTCTATAATTTTTTTGCTCCTTGCCTTACTGAGTAACCAGGAGCTGGTGTGACAGTGCTTTACTCAAGGTATAGTACAGGAAAGGGATCCATTAACCAAAGACTTTGCTTCAGGTGTCCAGCAATTCTTTCTTCTCATGTCTGCTTCATGAGCTGTTTAAAATGATCTGGTCTTCCCAGAAGGCTTTTTTTTTGGGGCTGCCACTTACTTCTGGGCCTGCCTGCAACCACTCTGGGGCTAGAGGAATTATGAGGTTTGGGACTGGCTCCAAAGCTCAGAAGGCTTGGGTTACAGCCTTCAGCCCACAGCAAGTAGTTTTCTTGCTGCTCCACTGATGTGTTAGAACAAATCACAGTTATTTTCTGGTTCAGCCGTTCCCTCCACAGCTGACACAGCTTTTCTAACCTCAGCAAAATATTCTGTGGGGGAAGGAAATACATCTGCTGTAATCATGAGGCGTCAATTTTAGTAAGCAGGAGCTGATACTGCCATTGAGCTTGGGCTTGGGAAACCATCTCTGTTCAGAACACTATAGAAACTCTAGTTAATGAGTGTCCCAAGCATCCCATGAGGCAAATGGGTACTGTTTGCTTAGGAGACTAGACTGCCAAGAGTAAGCAGCTCAAGCAAGGCCAGTTTTAACTGCTAGAGCAGTTCTTCAATAGCATTTCATTGTTCCTTGATATACCCACTTGATTTTTCTTTTCTTTTTTTTTAATGTATAGACCTGGGAATGTTTTTGTCCACAGACTTATCTCAGAGATTGTAGCACTGGTCACTCTTATAGCCCCTGGTGGAGGCTTAAATTTGACTTTGTATAAAATGGACTGAAAACTGGATGACAGCCAATGCCATGGCAGTGCCAGGCCCCATCTTCTGCACTGAGAGCAGACGCTGAGAGGATAAACCAGGGAATGTAAAGAGTGATGCTTCCTTGGAAGAGTCCCTCAACCTCCAGCAACTTGCAGCTCAGGGATTTCCCGAACCACAGTGCTCACTCCTGGTGGATTTTCCTTCCAGTATTTTTCCTCCTAATTTCCTTTTTGAAGTCGCATAGCCTCTTAGCATCCATCATTTTCAAAGGTGAGGAGTCTCGCTCTGTAGCTGTGCATTTTGTGATCATGTTTTGCTCTTTTTCAACCTACTGCCTGCTATCTGGATTTAATGTCCCATAGTTCTTGTGTCAGAAATGGTGAATGCTTGTGTTCTATGACACCAATACATTTATGGACCCCTGTCAGTCACTTCTTCCACAGGATGATGGATCCTAGTTCATTTAGCCTTTCTTCATGTGGAAGAACTGCACTTAGTTTTCAAGACATGAGTACAGTATTGTTTTAGACACCAGTGTAATAAAAAAGCCTATTCTCACTTTCTAAGTTGTTTTAGTGTGCTGGTTATATACTTCTTAGGGCCTAAAATCAATGGAACTATTCATTAGATTTTTATTCAGACTCATCTAATTAATCCTCAGGGATTTCAGCAGGATTTCAGTGGTTCACAGGATGGGTATAGTCACTAGTGAGCAACATCTGAATACACCTGACGATTACAGTATCACATGTATCACAGAACCAAATCATAGAATCATTTCAGTTGGAACAGACCTTGCAGATCAGCAAGTCCAACCACTAACCTCACACTGCCAAGCCCACCACTAAACCACGTCAGTCAGCACCTCATCTATGCATCTTTTAAATATCTCTGGGGGTGGAGACTCCACCACCTCCCTGGGCAGCCTGTGCCAGTGTCTAACAATCCTCTCAGTGAAAAAGTTGTTCCTAATCTCAAATCTAAACCTCCTTTGGTACAACTTGAGCCCATTTCCTCTTGTCTTGTTATTTGAGAGAAGATACCAACCCCCACCTTGCCACAACCTCCTTTCAGGTAGTGGTAGAGAGCGGTAAGATCTCCTCTCAGCCTCCTCCAGGCTGAACAACTCCAGCTCCCTCAGCCACTCCAGATCCTTCACCAGCTTCGTTGCCCATCTCTGGACCTGCTCCAGCACCTCAGTGTCCTTCTTGTAGTGAGGAGCCCAAAACTAAACACAGTATTGGAGGTGCAGCCTCACCAGCACTGAGTACAGGAGGACAATCACTGCCCTGATCCTGCTGCTCATGTGGCATGGTGTACAGGATGCTGCTGAACAGATCAGCGTTTTCCTTGCTGAGCATTGGAGGTGCACATCTGTGATCATGGCCGTGTCACTGCCATGACAGGGAATTAGGGCATGGAATTGCAACGTGGGAAATGTCTGTAGCAGAGGTGACATTGCAAATCTATGCTGTCATAGTCATGCATGGCTGGCTGGGCCACATGACGTCTCAGATGGCTCCACAGCTGGTGCATGCAGTTTTGGGCCCCAGATATGGCACCTCCATCATGCCCTTCTCCATCATCACTCACACATGCTAAATATACTTCTCTGCCAGGACTGATCTGTGGTAAGTTACCCCCCCAGCTGTGACTTCCCTGCATGCACACTGGTCCTGCAGGTTTTCTTGCATGGGATGAAGAGGAGATGAGAGTTGAGGGGTGTCCTACATGCTGGTAACAACCAGATCTGAACATGTTGTTAGCAGTCTACGTGACCATGGCTCCTCAGAAGAGTGGCTGTGGAGCAAAGTAAAATTATACTCCTTTTTCCTCTCTGGGGAAAGCTGAGAGACATGGATAGGTTGCCTCCTGATGTGCACCAGCCTATCCAGTGTGTCCACTCAGCAAGACCCTCCCCTAAGCCTGCTACACTAACACAGAATACCTTCTTTATCTACTTTCTCATCAGGAGCTTTGCCAAGTGCTTCCCATCTCATTTGTGCCCATCCAGGGTGGAACCTGTCCTTCCTGCTTCTCCAGCCCCTGAGCAGTTGTGCATCTGAGTCACAATGGGGAAGATGGACAACACCTCCGTGGAGCTGAGCTCTCCCTCTGAGGTGAAACAGGCATCCCTGGAGGAATCGGAGTCCATCACCCCTGAAGCTGTGAGCACTAAGAAGAAGAAGGAGCTCCCAGATAGAGGCTCCTGGAAGGGGAAATTTGACTTCTTGCTGTCCTGTGTGGGCTATGCTATCGGGCTGGGCAACGTCTGGCGCTTCCCATACCTCTGTGGCAAGAATGGAGGAGGTGAGAGAAACACACCAGAGCATATCTGAGCAGCCTTTTCCCCCAAACAGGCTTCGGTTTGATGTGGATCTAGGCAAGCAGCTGGTCCCCCAGTTATTAAGCTGTCAGAAGACTAGTTCCCATGGTCCATGAGCTGTGCTAGCAAACGCAGGCTGAGAAAAAGCAGCCCAAAGAAATACGAGCACAAAGTTTGAGTTTTGTCAGACTTACACAGTCCAAATTTGCAGAGCTACAGCAAAAGGTGTCTGGGAACTCAATTATTTACAAGGAAGGCTATGCACATAGGAACTCAACTGGATGCTGGAGAATTCCCAGGAAAATCAGTATAGAACTGCTAATAGCAGGTTTCACCTCAATCCAGTGTATATGCAAGGGGTAACGGTTTTGTGTCTGAGTTTGAGTCACATGCTTGAGGAATTTTGATTAGAAGCTTTGCTTTGACCACAGCAGGGTCATATAGACATATATCCCAGAACATATACATATGTACAGACACACAGGCACACCTGAGCATAACCATTTGTGGAAGGAAATGAGCTTTGATTTACTACAGTGCTGTGAGAAGGGCCACAGTTATCGTCTCCATCCTAACGTTTAGAAAACAGAGGCCATGAGAGAAGGTGGCAGCTGGCAAAGGATTTACAGTAGCTGTGATGCAGTGCCCTCCTCTGAGGACAGCTAACACCAGCTTTTTTTCATTCATTATTATGCCATTACATCCTTTCCTCACCAGTCCTCAGCTGAAACTTTGACAAACCATTGCAAGGCTGGAAAAAGGCAGGTGGATGGGGAAACATTTCTGGGGTAGAAATTGAGAGATCAGATCTCTGCCCAACTACAGACTTTCTGTATGTCTCAAATCAAGACAGAAAATACACTCTTGTGCTCCAGCCCCCTTCTGTTTCTTTAGCTTTGGCAGGGAGATGCTTTTGTGGAAGGGAGTATGGGCTGCTTTGGTGTCAGTAGAGCAGAGGTGCTATCTCCTCCTTTCCCCTTGTCCATGACCAGCTTCCTTATTGTTTGTGCCTGTTACTAAAATAACCTTTTCTCTCCCCTGGAAGAGCTGCTAACCTCCTTGCACCATTTCTCAGACTTCTCACACAAGTCCAAACCCCTTTGCCTCACTTTTAAGGCTGTATGTGTAATTTTAATATTGCCTGCTACTTTTCCCATGTTGCTCTCTGCTTCCCTTTTAACTCTTCACTGCCCAGAGTCTCTGTCCCCAGTGCCACATTCATCACAGTGCTCTGCGGGTCTCCTCTCGCTTCTTCTCCATATCGTTTTTCTTTCCCTTTTGCCTTGAATTTCCTTTTCAAAACCCATTCTATTGTTGGTCTCATGACCTCCCTTTATCACCAGCCCACTTCTGCTGTCCAGGTTGTAGCTGGTGTAGGGTGGTCTCACCCCAGCCTTGGAAAGAGGAGAGGACTCTAGCTTCCCGCAGTGGTCTGTCCATGTAGCTTCCATGGCATGTAGAGGGATCTTGGCCCTTTCTCTGAAATACGTGGAGCGAGTTCCAGTGGGAGACTGGACAGTTACCCATTCTAAGAAGAAGGTTTCCAATTCAGTCTGTTTTGTGCAGAAGTGCAAGTGTGAAGCTGAGCGAGGTAGGCTTATGGAAATCTGCCAGGTCTAGCAAAAGCAGCCTGTGCCACTCTTGCCAGAGCCACGATACAGGGCTACCCACACACTAGCACCTGACTGCACTAGCCCTTCTCATACAGCATTAGCCCCATGGCTAATTCCCAGTACTAATTTTTAGCCCAGTCTCTGACTTGTCATTGCTGTACTACTGGATCAGTGCTGCCCGTGGCTGTCTTCTCACAAATAAAGGTGGGGATGACGATATCTATAATTAGATGAGGGCTCATCAGGGGATTGGAACATCTTTCTTAGGAGGAAAGGCTGTGGGACCTGGGGCTGTTTGGTCTAGAAAAGAGGAGACCACGTAGGGACCTCCTTAACATTTATAAGTAACTAAAGAGTGGATGTCAGGAGGATGGGGGTGACACTGTCTTCTGTAGTGTCCAGTGACAGGACTAGGGGTAATGAACATCAGCTGGAACACAAAAAGTTCCATTTAAACATAAGGAAAAAACTTCTTTCCTGTGAGGGTGAGGGAACCCTGGCACAGGCTGCCCAGGGAGGATGTGGAGTCTTCTTCTCTGGACCGTTTCAAAACCAGCCTGAATGTGTTCCTGTGCAATCTGACCAAGGTGAACCTGCTTGAACAGGGGGGGTGGACTAGATGATCTCTAGAGGTCCCTTCCAACCCCTGCCATTCTGTATTTCTAGGTTTTGACTCTAATACAAATCCTGCTTCTAAAGTCAGCTGAGACCCTAGGTCGGAGGGTGCTGTAGAGGCACGGGGTGCTTTTATTAGCAGCAGCAGTAGCACCCAGGGTGAACTGTGCAGCTGTAGGCACACAGAGGGACTGTCTAGCTGGTCAGATGAAAGGCAAGAGCTGTTGCCTTCCTCCCCTCAAACTCCCTGCCTTGCCTGCAAGTTCGTGCCATTCGTGGCAGCCTGTATGGCTCGTTCCTCTCATCCCTGCCCGCTCTGGCTGTTGGCAGGCGCGACTGTTCCTGCAGCCAGCAATAATGAGCAGCAAGTGGAGGCTGCTGATGCTGGAGATGGGCAGGAAAGCTGACGCACGAAAGCGTCACCGGGAGCCGATGCGGAGCAGTGAGGAAGGGCCGCATGGCAGCTGATTGGCAACGGGGTGGGCTCCGTCTGGGCTGCGGCTCCGCGGAGGCAAGCAGACCGTGGGTGGGACTCTAATTTTAGCGTGCGGCCTGTGCGCAGCTCGGAGCGGGGCCGTGTGGGCTGCTTCCATTACGCACAAGCAAATTGAACTGAATGGAAATATTGTCGTCTCGCTTACCGCTGTCACGTTGTATCAGCTCACGGCCGATTTGCTCGGCATTGGAGTCGGGCACGTAATTAGTGGATATTCAGGCAGGCTGTGGCAGCCCACGCGAGGCCCCTCTGCTGTGGGGAGCAGGCTTTACCCAAAGCAATGCCGGGGCTCCCTACTGGCTCTGCACACAGACAAATGTGCCCAGCTCTGACTAACTCTACACACAGATTTCTAACCTCGTGCAGTCCTTCTGATGTCAATGGGATTTTACCAGACTCTAAACCGACTCTAAATGCAGCTCAGTAGGTGCTAAAAATTGTCTGTGAGATCCTGAGCTTGAATAACCTGAGAGAAGAACATTTCTTTAAATAAGCATCCCGCATTTACGCATCAAGACTCCAAGCAATGGCATGTAACAGCTTGTAATGCTCAACTTTTGATCCGTGGGCATTGTTTGCTGTTTTAAGGATTATTCCTTACTGTATGGCATTAGGAGCTGGAGATGGCAGATTTGGGGGTACACCGTAGGTGCCACGGCACTGTGATCCTTCCCTGTCTCCAAGATCTGGTGCCCTGAGTAGGCAGGGCAGGACCAGCACCATCACCCCTTTGACCCAATGTACTTTGAAGACAAGTTTGGGCTCTCCCAAGGTCACACACAATCATTTGTAGGAGGCCCAGGAACTGAACCTTTCACCAGCCCATCCAAGAATGGGTGTTAAGGAGCATCCCTTTCTCTCTGTGCCAAGGATTTAGGCATGGTCATGCAAACTTTAGATACAAGTTTCAGAAGTGATTTCCCCTCTGGTTGTAGAGCACCTGGGGATGCTATCCACAGAAACCTGACCTTTCAGAGGTTTTGTAGATCTCTCCCCTATTCTAGAGGATTTTTGTCAACACAGGATAAATGACCTGGGTCAAAAAAGTTTGTCTGTGTTTTTCTCAATAGCCTAGTAAAATCTTTCACCTGCCAGCTGAAAATGCAGGATCATCAGGGCTGCAGCCAGATTTCATGAACTGCTTGCACAGAAGTGAGCAAGGCATTGTGACTGGTGATAAGGTGTCTCCAAACCCTGCAACGAGGCACAATGGTAGCGAGGCAGCATCCAAATCCTTGGAGCAGATCCTGGCTTCCCACAGGGCTCCCAGGAGGCTGGGCTTTGCAGGCTGCTGTGGCTAGTGAGAGTGCAGGGGAGGCTGCTGAGCAGGAAGCACTCCTCCTGCGGCAATGCTCAAAGCTGCGTGCTCCCCCACCCCGGGCTGTTGGTGCAACTGGGAGCCTGCGTTTCCACATCAGCTTGTGATTCATGGTCATCGAGCTGTTGGCCTGGAGTGTGTTTTATCCCCAGCACCTGCTGCCAGCTCCTCTTGCCTGCCACCTCCCATGGATTCCCATGCCGGGTGCTGGCGCCTGCCTCTCCCAGCTGTGCTCAGCTCCATTCTTGGCAGGCAGGCATCCCCAGCTGGGTGTCTCCTGAGCCAGCAGCCCTGGCTGGGCCTTACTGCTTCCCTGCCCTTGGAGAGCAGATGCTGGAGTCTACCCCTGCCAGGTGCAAGCTGGGCTGCAGCTCTCCAGAGTGGCTCTGTTTGCTGGCTCCATGTTTGCTTTCCCACTAATATCTGGAGAATAAGACTCAGAATGACAGCTCAGCCCTCTGGCTAGTGCAGAAACCAGTGCTGTCCTGAACATGACCAGATGCTTCTGAGTGAACTGATTGTACCCTCTCTCTACCCAGCCATCAACCCATCTTCTTCAAGAGTTTGTCTTCCCCAGGGATGATGACATACTTCAGCACATGCATGAGGAAGCTACAAAATTAACTTTGTCCCAAGTCCTAGAAGTGAGGATGACCTGAACATGTAGACCCTTCAAATCACACAACAAGGCTCTTCTGTTTTATTTGTCTTCTCATAATAGGGCACAAGTAACATCTCTAGTGAATGAATAGGGTCAAGGTGATTTCCATAGGCTCCATAGAGAAGAACAGCATTTTCACCAGGAATTTTAAGGATAAAACCCAGAACAAGGGTGAGGAGCTGTATAGGACTGTTACAAGAGCAAATGCAGTCTTGGCTATAGTTTCCTTAAAAGACTGAAATAACTATAAACAAAGAAAGTAGTGGCCAATGCCAGATACTCCTGTGCTTTTTTCCCTCAAGGTGAAGAATTGGGAGGTGCTGCAGGTAAGATAGAAAACATCAACAAGAAAAAGTTACCATTGTCAGTGTCCAAGCTTTTGGGATTGTTGTAAGACTGGGCTTAGCATTGCCTACATATCTAACAACAAACAATATCACATAACTAATGAGGCCAGAATACATGTATATATGATACATATATATTCACAGTGATAGGAACAGGTAAGGGGAAGGCAGTGGTGATCTCAGAGACTCACTGAACACAAACTATTGCCTCCAAGCAAGCGTATTCCTCATCACAAGGGTGTTAACAGAGCAAGAAATCACTTGGTAAAAAGGGAGAGCCATCTGACAACATTGCTCCTTCTTTCAGGGGCCTTCCTCATCCCCTATTTCCTGACACTGGTGTTTGCTGGAATTCCTCTCTTCCTGCTGGAAACCGCTCTGGGCCAGTATACCTCTGTTGGCGGACTGGGAGTCTGGAAATTAGCACCCATGTTTAAAGGTACTGTGAGTTTGTGAAGGTGATGGCACATAACTGCAGACAAAAAACACCCCAAACCTTTAGTGTGTTGGGAAGCAAATCAGCAAATCCTTGGAGACGGGGATAGTGTGGCAGGTGAGGGAAGTTTTTTCCCCCTAACTTTATTTAGCTACCCTATACCCTGACGTCTGCGGTCAGTAACATCTCTGTGCTCTGTTCAAGCAGTCCTTGTCTGTTGACAAGACACTTTACTAACAGCAGGGCTGGAAGGGCTCTGTTTGCAAAAGAGCATTGCCCACATGGGTTCACTTTAATTGCATAAGAAAGCTGTAGATAGGGGATGTGAACCTGTCACCATATCTGGAGTAACACCGTTCTGGAAAACAATGGTAGTTTAGAAATGCTTTGGATGTGTGAAAGAGAAATTCTGCCAGGAAAGGGACCACATCCTGTTTTCATGGAGCTCTGTCCCTAAGATACCTGTAGCATGTTGAAAAGTGGTACTCAGTGGAGATGGGTGGGGAAGAGATGTGTGGGAATAAGTCTTCCTTCTGTCCAGCTCAGTGTAGCTGTTTCAGGTGCTTTGTTGATGAGCTGCTTCAATTTTTCTGGCTGTACCACAAAACTTGTTGTGATGCCTGAGAGCACAGGCACCACAGATGTGGACTGATGTTGATCTCTGTTCACAGGAGTGGGGCTGGCAGCTGTGGTTCTCTCCTTCTGGCTCAATATCTACTACATTGTCATCATCGCCTGGGCCCTCTACTATCTCTTCAACTCTTTCACTGCGGTGAGTCACAGGCATGTCTACAGCACGGCATTGTCTGTATTCTGAGTCCTTACTCGCTGCTTTACAGAAGGATGAGTTGTTTATGCCACCAAACATGCACTAGCTGCTTGTAGTTTGTGCTAAGAGCCTTTGTCAAGAACCTGACAGACCCCTCCTGAAGAGGTTTGCTAGCCTTCGAGGAAGTTTTATAGTGATGATGGATACTGATGCTTATTCTTTGGAGAGGATGGTCCTCTGGAGGGGATGGTCCCCACTCATATTGATCTTTACAATTCACTCTATATCTCTGTTGTATTTCCAGAGCTGTGCAAATCTACGAGCTGTACATTTCCACAAATGGTTTTGCCACAACTTAGTTTTATTACCCAGTACTTAGTTCAGACTTTAAGTGGCACTTATGTATGGTTCTCTTGATAAATGAAATCCTAGGGATTTTTTTCTGCTGGGAAAATTATTTAGAAAGTATTTGGACATCTGCTTGTGACTGTCCCTTAGCATGTACTTTAGCATTGTGGTTTAGAGTGGGTTCCTCTTCCACAGCAGAGTCTTCTGCCATACAAGGTCACACCCCACATTACCTTCTTGGTAGCTAAACAATGTATTTCAGCTCAGCAGCTGGGAAAAGCTCCCTTAACTAACTCCTGAGCAACCTGCAGCCTTAAAGACATCAACTCTGTCATCCAAATAGGATCTTTTTATACTTAAGTACAATCCTGAAAAGCTGTTATGAATGTTATACATCCAGTTTCACTTTTTGTTGGATCAAAAATTTTGAGTATCTGTCAAGCCTTTTCTAAAATATTCTATTTGGCATTCCCAGCTGTGTTTCTACCACTGACACCCACTGTAGGCTCTTGGGTCCAGAACAAAGGTTATGGGTGATTAGGCACACCTTCAGGGGATTCCCAAATGAATAATAGTCTCCCCTAAAGGAATCCATCCTTGTTCTGCCCTGGACAGGATGCATTTCAGGATGAGGCTTTGGTATAGGCAGGTGTCATAGACTTGGCTGGTGACAGTGCCTGTACCTATACAGGCAGCTGTAGGTGTTTGACTCAAGGACTTTTCTTTTACCCGAGATAATTCCAGATCCCTCAAGGAAGCCAAGGCACAAATAAAAAAACTGGGCTGATGCATATCCGCTATTTCTCCTAATTTTGACTAGGAATATTTTGAACCTGGACAGGAATCCAGCTTGCCTTCTGCAGTTTCTGTCTTCTGAAACAGCAGAAACAAAACACCTCCCTGTCTCTCCCTCCTTAGAAGAGTAGTACAGTATCTATGATGTGCAAATCGCTTAGTTGAAGGGCTGCTTGAGCCATTGCATTTGCTTCCGTGCAATGAGCAAGTCCACAGAGAAATCACTGTGTGGGTGCAAATGGCCACTGGAGCGTCTCCCTAGCCCTTTCTCTGCCAAGCCAGCATCCACATTAGGAGGTATCATCTACTAGAGTGAACTGATTTAGATGAGGCTGAAGGCAGCAATTAAAGGCATCGATGCCACAAACCACTTAAGACACAGGTAATACTTCTAAAGGGGTCTGCATTCGTGGATGAATAAGAATGGAGACAAGCATCTGAAAGCTTTGTTGAGCTGGAGCCTGAGGTCTTATCTGCAGAGGGAAACAATCCAGAATAGCTGTTCTGTATTTATCTGCATGCACTACAATCGGGAAATGAGATTGCTGCCCACAGAGACATTTCTGAGCTGTTTGTGTTGGGCTGCCTCTGCCACGGCACTACACAGCATGAGTGAGTGGGCCCTGTGTGCTGGCACAGCCCCTGACTCTGAGGTTTCATCTCTTACAAAATCTTTAGCGATGTGCTGTCATCACACTGCTGCCTAGGGTCTAAACATTTCCTAGGAATCCCTTTGTGCTGCTTATAATCAGGGCAGGGAACAGCATGAAATAGCTACTACTCTTGAAATTTACTCCTGTCATTATGTTACAGTAGTATATTTATGTAGACAAACAGGCCCCATTATCAGTGCCACACTGCATTTTAGGCGGTGAAGCTTGGTATAAATAAGAGATAAGAAACAAACCAGTGTTTACTCTTTGCGAGGTAAATTCCAATCACTTGTTGAGCAAAGCTAGCCCAAAGCTGTAATGATTACAAACACAATATCCCCTGGTAGCTATTTTAATTAGTAGCTATTAATTACCAACAGTTAATTGGAAATTACTTTCTCTGGGGAATTGCTAACATTTTGTTAGAGCTACAGCGTTGCCCTAATCACATTGCGATATTGTTTCCTGGAAAACCTATGTCGCAGTTTGTCATTATTTCGGAAAGTCCTTTCATGCTTTTGGCTGCAGGGTTCCTGCCCATCCTCTTTGAAAAAAAAAAAAGGGGGTTTCAGTTTAAAAGAAGCCAAATTTCACTTCCCACAGCTGCCTTTGGGAGCTGTCCCATTAATGATAACCTTAGTATCCTTGCACTGCTGCAGGACCTGCCATGGCAGAGCTGCGGGAACGCCTGGAACACCGACCGCTGCTTCTCCAACTACTCCCTGCCCGACACCACCAACCTCACGAGTGCTGTCACCGAGTTCTGGGAGTATGTCTCCAGCCTGCCTACACCAGGTTTCTCCCCCTCGCCGCGGCTGTCACATCTGCTTGTCAGGCCTGTGGCTGTGCCCGCCGGCACCTTTCCTTGGGCAGCCTTGGCAAGAGGGGATCAGAGCCGGCTGTCAGCCGGGGTGGGCAGGGGCATGTCGGATGGACAGAGAGAATAACAGCCTCTCCAACTCCTTCCTTTACCCTGTTATGAGCCTTAGGTCCCTTTAAGGTTTTGCGATCTCATTGCACCTGGCCCTTTGCCCTCCAGCCACCTTCAAGATCTCCAGTCCCCCTGCCTCCAAGGGTCAGGCTTCTCCTTAACACAACCTCTCCCCTCCTTAGGAGGAACATGCACCAGATGTCTGGGGGCCTGGGAGAGCCTGGCAGCATCCGCTGGCCCCTGGCTGGCACACTGGCCTTGGCCTGGCTGCTGGTCTACTTCTCCATCTGGAAGGGCGTGGAGTGGACGGGCAAGGTATGGGTTGAGGATCGGATGTTCCCATGCTGCCTCTCATTGCTAAGCTCAGGTCTTAACTGCTGAAATGCCCTCCAGGCTCAATTTTCTTTGAGTGCCTATAACTAAGGTCATGGTGTTTCAAGGCAGTATCACAGTAGGTGCTATTAAATTCCTGACATTTACCTTTCACGGCTGTAAAAAACGCTACTGTGTATATGGTAATTTTCATTCTAAGTGTAGAGAATATGTCTTCCCTGTAAAGTCAAGGCTCTGAGCGCTCAGTCTCTTTGGGAAGAGTTTTTCAGAGATTACTTATGTTTCCCACCTTGGAACAACCCTCTGAGAGAGCAAGACCTCTCCTGGGCTCACCCTTTTGAAAACCACAGTCTCTTAAAATACTGCTGGTGGAAGGAACCCCAACAACTAATCACCTCCTTTGAAAATTGTCCTGCTGCCCTCTAGGTACTGGGGAGAGACCTTCAGATCACAAGCATGTTGTTATTCACTGAGTAGCATTTCAGGCTAGCACAGTGGAAAGGTAATTGCTTAGTTTAGTGAAACAGCAATGCTGAGATAGTGAGATGTGTTATTTAGAGCACAGCATGGTGTAGCAGGACAATATTATGAAAGGAATAATCTAGAGGGGAGATCAGAAAGAAGTGCTTCAGGCTTAGGTCACCTAAACCTATTAACTTCCCTGGTGGCTCTCAAACAGGTTTCAACAAAGGCTTGTGATTGCTGGTATGGGCCTTGTGATGAGAGATAGTGGGTACCTGCCTGCCAGCCACTGAGACAATGCTGAAGGGAAAGTGGTGGAGCCAAGACAAGTCACGTTGCCTGATGCATCAAACTAGAGAAACACCAGCTTTAGCTCTGCAGAATGAGGATGTGATGACTTAAAGGGATTACTTCTGTGGACTTAAATTTATCCCTGTGCAATTCCCTTGTCTTTGGGCAATTCATTCAGACTTTAGCCTGCTACTTTTGGGATTAGTGCATCCTTGCGTGTCATTGGCAGAGAGAAGCCTCAAACAGCCAGAAACATTGCTAGCATGGGAAGGAGAGAAAGGAAATGCTGCCAAAAGCAGTGGTGCATGGAGAGCCGCCACCCTCTCGCCCTTTCCCCCACAGAGACTCACACTGGACTCAGTGCCACTGCAAGCAGGAAACCTTCTGGGCACTGGTGGGTTGACAGGTTCTCTCCCATGGTGTCTTTCGCAGGTGGTGTATTTCTCAGCCACCTACCCATACTTCATGCTTTTCATCCTCTTCTTCCGGGGAGTGACGCTGCCAGGAGCCAAGGAGGGAATCCTCTTCTACCTCACACCTGACTTCAGAAAGCTCTCTGACTCTGAGGTTTGTAGCTTAGCGAGGAAAGCTCCTATCTCCTGGTCATTACTGCATTAGTCTTCCCTGGGCATTTTCCTTGAATATATTTAAAAAAATAAAGAAACACTTCCCTGTTCAAGCAACCATGATCCTCATAGGCTGAGACAAAGCTGAAGGGCAGGCCCTTTGTGGGTGGAAATCCGTGCAGCAACTCTGTTATATTCAGGTAGCGTTTTCTATTGAGCAAGGGGGAAATAGAAATTACTCCAATGAAGGAGACTCCCCTCTGGGCTGGGAATGCCTCATTTCACTGAGTATCCCAGGGCTGGTGATTTGGTCTTGATCTGGTGATCCCAGAGGATGACGTGGTGGCCCTGGCGTGGGGGCTTCAGAAGCAGCACAAGCACAACAATACACACAGCAGCATTTTCTGAAAGTGCTTAACAGTCTGCACCCCTTTCTTGTGCTTTCTAGACTTTAAGACCTCAAGGCACTGAGACCAGCTCTGCAAGCTGTCCTCTGCTGTTGTTTGCACAAGAAATTCCACACTGGAAAATAAAAGACATGCTAGTATGACAGGAATTGAGGGAGGCAGTATGGGATGCGGGTCTCTGAGGGGAGCAGCACCCCTCAAGGGGCAGCTGTGACAAAATGAGCACACACACACACACACACAAATTCACATGGTGAGTCTGTTCTCACCTGTACTGGGGACAGAGCAACATGGTTCAGAAAATGGGATGCATGACCCCATCCCTAGCCATCCCTGGGAGCAGCCTTGATCCACAGGTTTCGGAGAGTGGGGGATGTACATCTAGTGCCGGGCCAGGCTGCCCTCTTGATGCACTTGCTAGGTGGAAAGGATGGAGATCCCTGTTCCTCCTCCACCTCCTCAGGGAGGCATTGCTCTCTCTCAGGCTCCCTCCTGACAGTGCATGCAGGAGAGGCTCATGGTACATCCTTGACTTGGTGCCCTGTATTAAAGGCCCCTGGCAGCCCTGTTTCCCTGGGAGGAAGGTGCCAGGTCCTTGCGGACCCACAGAGCTGCAGGCTGTGCCATGGCTCCAGGAGGCAGCTTGCTCCAGCCATGTCTGTGCAACACAAATGCACAGTATCACCACCCTGCAGGCAAAATGGGGCTACATCAGCTGTCTCTGTTACTCTCCTCACCACCTGTATCACCATCTCTGAGCCCTACCTCACCCTGGAAACAAGTGCTCAGGAAGGCACAGAAAAATGTCTGTTCTTCAGACAGGTTGTCAGTAACACAGCTACAGGTTTAAACAGGTTTCCATGATGTTTCCAGCCTCTGACTCAAACATTTCCTTGGAGCTTGGGTACAGCACTACAGGTGCCTGTGGGCTTAGTGACTGGGTGCCCTCAGGTCCTGAGCGCCCCAGGAGGGCTGTGTGGCCAAGCCCATAGATCCATGGCCTGATGCAGGAGATGTGCCTGCAGCACCAAATTCCTCCCACTACACTCCTCTCCCGGCTCCTTCTCCACAGGTCTGGATGGATGCAGCCACACAGATCTTCTTCTCTTACGGCTTGGGGCTGGGGTCCCTCATCGCTCTGGGGAGCTACAACACTTTCCACAACAACGTCTACAGGTCTGTTGGGGTTTTTCTTGCAAGGCGTGGTGGGGAATGCTCACAGATGAGGCAGGGGGCCATGGTGAGTTTGGAGTGCCTGATCACTGGTATCCCCTTGCCAACAACATGCAGCTTAAGGGAAACACTACCATCGTTGTAGCAAGGCTCACTGTCTGCAGGACACTTGCCATGTCACCCACAGTGCTGCCCCATGGCACAGGAAGTGCTCTCAGAAAGGCTTGGGCTTCTGTTTACCCCACTCTTTGCTCCTGATCTCTTGGTAGGGACCTGTAGGTGGTTTCTTTTCTTTCTTTCTCTCTTCCAGAGACTCCATTATTGTCTGCTGTATAAACTCCACCACAAGCGTATTTGCCGGGTTTGTTATTTTCTCTATTGTTGGCTTCATGTCACACATCACGAAGAAGTCAATCTCAGAGCTGGCCTCCTCAGGTAAGCAGAAACCCAGCTTCAAATGCAACTGCATCCTTTGAGAGCAGTTTTTCAGCTGGTGAGCATGGGACAATCTCAGGTCCTAACTAAACAAGACTCAGGTGTGCAACATTTTTTACATGCCTTCCCAGCAAGATGAATCTCAGGCACCTGTGGCTGGTGTTTATCACACTCTGGCTGCAAGGGACATCTCCACCTGCTTTTAATTTTTACCTTTTAGTGCTAAAGATTTATGTGCTTTTACTGCAGTAAAATACTTAGGCCACTTGCTTTCTGAAACCTTTCTGTGGAGAATAGATACCACCTCTGTTTTCAGTAGATGTGATCAAAATTTAGAGCCCCCTTTCCACGCAAAATTGTGGAATTGTAATCTCAGAATAATTTTTTTAACTAAGACAAGACTCTGTCTTTTTGCACAAAGACATATTTTGAAATTGCTGTCTTCCCAGAGAAAGCTTTTACCTCAAGAAACAGCATTTTGTGATGGGGAAAAAAAAACCTCAGGAAAGTTATAAGCAGCTCAGAATATCAGTTTATTTTTCAGCAAAGTACTCTAGCTCCATTTGGTAGCAGTAATTTGGTGACTCTCCTGCTTGGAGGAAGAGAAAAGGCAAAGCATCTCTCCAGTCATTCCTGCCCCCTCATCATACCCCTGTGCACCCCACTAGGCTAGTGTGTCATGGGTGAAGGCGCAGATGTTTCTAGCTCCTGTATGAAATACCTGCAACTCTTGACTGTGTTCGTTGTCTCTGTTCAGCCCTTAGTCCAGACTTACCATCCCTCTTTTCATTACTGCAGGCCCTGGACTGGCTTTCCTCGCCTACCCACAGGTTGTCACACAGCTGCCCCTGTCTCCGCTCTGGTCGATCCTCTTCTTCTCCATGCTGATGATGTTAGGTCTGGATAGTCAGGTGAGACAATGTAGGGTAAAATATAAAGGTACCTTCAGATATGATGGTGGTGTCCCTTTCTGCACATTGAGGCAGCGTCTTTTCTTACTCTTCATGGTGAGATGTGGCTGCTGGAAACAATCTCTGGTGCAGTCAATGCCTCCATGCTCTCCCCTGTCGTAGAGGCATGTACCCCAAGTGTGGCAGGGTATAGCCTATGTACCAGTCTTTCTACTGCTCCTAATTAAAAATAAGAGCAATGACTAGCTTCCAGCAGCCCAGTAGAACCACTGAGCCTTATAAGACAATCACCACTTGCCTGTAGGAGCAGAGGAACTTTGGAAAGCTTTTCTCACTTCAGGTCAATTTTTTACCCCAGTGAAGTGCTAGTGCTGCTGTGTGGGCACAGCACATCCACATCTTGCTGGCTGACTCTAGCAGCTCAGCTCACAGGCTCTATGTAGAGCTAGTGAGAAAATATTCCTGAGAAAATACTTCAGGGTAAGGGAAAAAAAATGTACTTCAATAAGTGCTTTGTTCTTGTAAGACACGATTCACCCCATCCCCAAAATAGATATGTGAAATAAGGGAGATCAGTATTAACCGCTTTATGTTGTACCTGTATGATAGCAGTTTGTGGTCATCACAGCTCTCTTGGTCTTCTGTAAGAAGCTATGTTTGGATGCTTTGGATTTTCTTACTATGTCACCTTGACCAAACTGCATTTTCTATGAGACAAAAAAATGTCATTACTTTGGCTTACTTTCATAGGTTAGGGTAGAAAGTCTCCATTTTCTCAACTCCCAGGAGCTGGGAGAAGCATCTCTGTGCAAGGTACCTGTCTCCAGCCAGACCCAGTGCTCTGGCACAGTTATCGACAGGCTGCACTGAGAAGAGCCACATTTGAATTAGGGCCCTCCCAAAACAAAAGTGGCCCTGAGCATCGCTGAAGCACCCTGCCCTGGTTCATAGGTGAAATGAGGTAGAAGGAAGGAGCCATGCTTTGGGAAAGGCTGGTGCCTGGGTACCTCGACTGCTTTGCCATCAGATAAGTCTCAGATCAGATAAGATATTGCTAGGTGACTCAGCTGGATGTAGCAAAAGGTCTCTACCTTGCCCCCTCAGAGCCCTCACATATCAGCAACAAAAAAATATCATGATTTCTCTGTTTTTACAAGCGGTGTTACTTTTCTTCTGGCAATTCCACATCAAAGTAGCTACACAGCGAAGCAAAGAGTTGCAGCATGCCTCCCTTTTGAGTACATCAGAATCAAAGGCTCCTTCAAAAGCCTGTGCTTGGTCTGTCACATCTTCCCCTTTGCCCGTGTGCTCTTTCCTCAAGGTACGGACCACTGGGACAAAGTAGATACTCTCTTGGATTTCAGGTAGCGTTCAGAAACCCAACTACAGTTCACAATCAGATTCAGGCTTATTCCCAAAATGTCACACCTGGTTTCCAGGAAAATCTAATCAATCGAATCTGGCTTTCAATTATGGCAGGCTCCCATAAACACATCATAAAGCTCATGTCTGCATTACCACCGACATTATTTGGCAAATAATTTCAAACAATGACTAAATGTTCCAAAAGAAGGTACATTTACAGAAACAAAAAAATTACTCTCCATGGATTATTCACTCACTGCTGGTAAATAGTTTGAGACACGACAATAAGCCCTCTAAGCACTGTATGGAATTTATTGGCTGCATTTGGTTCTGAAATACCACTTGAAATTCTCCAAGTCCCTTCTGACAGCTGGTCTCAGAGGGCAGGCAGTCTGTGGGGGGCTCTCATTGCCTGGAGGTGAAGGAGGAGGAGGAGAAGGTTGTGGGGTGGAGGGGCAGAATGAAGCATCGAAAAGAAAACAAGCTTTTAAAAAGCAGAGATAAATACTTGTGAAGAGGCTTTCTGTCTGCGTGCTGGAGCTCTGTTTCGATCAAACATGCCATTAACAGTGTGGCAGCTTATGCATATAAAACAACTAACCCAGGCTGCAACAACGGCTGCAATTGCACATTCATCTTGAAGCGTCCAGCTAAAAAAAAAGAAAGAAAAGAAAAAGAAGTGGTTTTGCTGTGTGCTGGTTAAATATGACTTGTGATATTTGCAGACGTGGAGCAGCCATTTTTCATTTGGGTCTGCAGCACACTCCATGAGGTACAGCAAGGGCACAGGGCATTTCTTGCACCCTGTGCACCCTGGGGCTGTCCCAGGGCCGTATGGGACCGCTAGCAAAGGAAGGGAGGGTCCAGATCTGTGTCTGTGATGCAGCAATCAAGCCCCATCCCCTTAACAATGGTGGGAGTGGGTTCAGTCATGTCCACTAAGCTTCAATAGTGAGCCTTCTGCAGAGGCAGCACAGCCTTTTTCTGCCAGGGTGCTCATCTCTGCCGCTACTTGCGTGGGATGGATGACCTATATTGATAGACACGCGCCTCTCTCCCTCCCTCCCTTCGTCCCTCCGATGCTCCCACTTGCTGCTCGCTCTTAATGTTCACTCTGCCTCTGATCCACCCAAGCTTTAGCTCTCTTGCGTCTGGACCTTCTTGCATAATATGCTAATGCTTTCTTTTAACCTACCAGTTTTCAGGTCAGGCGTTTTCTCCCTGGGGAGAGCTAGCAAGCCTTGTGACTGCAATCCTGCATCTGTCCCATGTGAGGCTGCCTTTCACAGGTTATTCATGAAGGTTTTCGGGCTGACAGCAGTGAGATCCACCCTCCTGGCCCTCTGCTGCACATCTGGCAGCTGCAGTTGAACCCCGCACAGCACTGTGGGTCACAATCAGAGTGCTCTGCATGGGCCAGGAGTCCCTGACACTGGGACGAGGTGGGAGAGAGACTTCCCTTCAGACAAAGATTCCACCTATATTTACTGTCTTGGGAAAGCCCAGATTGTGTAATGATTAAGGTGCTGAAAGGTAAAAAGAGCAAAAGAGAGAAGCAAATGGAATACAATATTTAGGATGAGAAACAAATGTTGGACTAGATGATCTTTCGAAGTCCCTTCCAGCCCTTGAGATTCTGTGATTCTGTAATATCAGAATCTGAAGCATGAGAAAGAACACAGTATGTGCTAAAAATTGTGTCTGGAGACAACAACTGAGAAAAACGGAGCTTTCAGGAGAGAAGACTGAAGAGTGTGTATGTATGTGCATGTGTGTGTGTCCATATCTGGTTGCCTGCACAAGTGCACAGCCAGGCCACCACAATGAACAGATCCTCATCATGCCTGAAAGTGGCATACTTTCACTTAGCTGCCTACTTACCTTGTGCAAGCATCTAAGGCTAGGTATGCATTTTGGGACATGTGGACTTCAGGCCAGCCAGGCAGCCACAGGTTGGAAAGGTGACCCTCTGCCTGGCTGCATCACCTCTGAAGCCTGAGGCTGGTATGAGGCAATTTTTCAGTCATTGCTATGAAGGCCATTGGCTGTTTTACAGTTAGAAAAAGCAGTGTACCACCATTTGTTTCCCCACCTCATCTGTTACACAGCAGCTTAGTTTTAGAAGGCAAAGAGATCTCAAGTCACTTCATAGCCCTGTTCTGCATCACCCACCTCCCTCTCTATCCCTCTGCTTTCCCTGATTTTGATTACGCTTCCTGCATGAAAGAATTGTCAGTTTTATGTCCTCCTTTTATCTGAGACATCTTCTTCTCTGCTGGACACCTCTCACATTCACCTTCTGCCCCCAGCCATGCCTGGCCCCCTCCAAACCCTTCTCCCTCTGTGTCTTGGCTGGTATCAGGCCACCTGGCCCTGCCTGTGGCTCTGGCAGTTCCTGGCCATGCATCCACGTGGAAGGAATAGCTTTAGACAGTGTTTTCTTCACACTGGGGTGCCAGCTCAGTCCTGACTCTTCCAGACAACGAGCTGGGTAGGATAGGGTGAGGAGCTCATTGTCAATGAGTATAAAGACAGCTTAACCCATGCCTGAATGGCAAAATGTGCTTTAATATCACTTGTGTCCAACATGAAAGGTTTAGCTCATTAACAATTCAAGTTGAAGCAATTGAGCTTTGACGCTGTGGGAATACTGTCTTTTCACACTGCAGCATGTGGATATAAACCCCTAGGCAGAAACATCTCCCTTTGCCTCGCTCTGCCTCAGGTGGAAGCCAGACCCAGCTGCCAGCTGTGTGCAAGCTCTTCCACCATCCCTGACCAGCTATGGGCACAGCTCAGTCTCGCTGCTTCCATACTGTTCTTTTTAATCTATGTACCTCTACCTCCACCTCCACTATCCACTAGGCCATTTTCTCTTCTCCCTATTCAAAGCCAAGTCTAAAAAATGCAAGCACTTTCTATAGAGTGCTCTCCCAGGGGTGAAACCTCTTTCATTTTCACTTCACTGGCTTGTATATTTACTGAGGTTGACTAGGGAAGCTGGGAGCTTGCTACCCTCATAAAACTTCCTAGGACTTTTTGCTAGAGGCGTGATGTGCTCTCTGAGAGCTGTATGTTATCAGTGGTTTGGGGGAGTGAAATATAAAAGTGAATCTCACAATTTATCAAGAAACAGGAGGGAAGGATACACTTCACAGATACACAGCCAAACTATCCTCGTGCCATGGGGCAGAACTAATAGGAAAACTGATTTGAAGGTAACACTCGTGAGGACATCTTTATGTGTTATGGTGCAGACAGCATTAATATGCTGTGCCTGCTATAGCACTGCACAAACCTTTCAAGTGCTTTCAGCTCTAGTTAGGCACTGGCACAGGCTGCCCAGGGAGATGATGGAGTCACTATCCTTGGGGATAATTAAAAGACCCTCAGATGAAGTGCTGAGGGACATGGTGTAGTGATGGGCTTGGCAGTGTAAGGTTAGTAGTTGAACTTGATCTTAAAAGACTTTTGCAACCAAAACGATCCTGTGATTCTATGTGCTGTGAGCGTGAGCTTTTAAGGTGTTACATGCATTTAATATAGTATGCTAATGAGTGGTTTAGATCACCAAACATCACAAATGTTGTTGCAATAGGCTGAGAAGAGCACACGTGGGGAAGGAAGAGCCAGCAAGGTCCTGCTTGTCCCAGCAGCAGACAGACACACTGATGTGACAGAGAGTCTGGCAGGTGGGGAAGCAGGGCAGTGGTGGAGAGGCCCTAGAGAGTTTGGGAGAAATGCATGGGAGGCAGAAAGTGGAGATTCCTCTACAGCTAATTTTAGGTATTTAGCCATGGTGCTTTGAGGTCTCTCTGTATTCTGTGGAGGAGAGAGGTGTTTTTAGAAGATGGTTTGGACCAACTTTGTGCAAGTCTGCCTCCTTTTCTAGCATCTGCAGAGACTATTTAAAGCAACGACACTCTCAGTATTGCTGTTAAATCTAGGAGTTGGTGATGTCGTGCTGATACTTACATATTTGCCTTTGCTGTATACCTTTTTGTGTAGTTCTGCACTGTGGAAGGGTTCATTACAGCCCTGATGGATGAATACCCTCATCTCCTGAGAGCCAGGAAGAAAGTCTTCATTGCAGTAGTCTGTTTCATCTCTTATCTCATTGGATTCTCCAACATCACCCAGGTACAGATAGCCATGCTTGTAACCTCCCTTCATGGCACCTTTATAGTCACTTTGGTGCACAGCAGCACCAAAAGCTTTGGCAGAAGTCATGGTGTCCCTGGGAGCTGTCCTAATGCTGGATAAACAGGTTTACTCATCACTGCTACATCTCAAGTAATTTAGGATGCTCCCATAATTTTTACCACGATCCTGTTGTCAGTCTGGCTTGGTGTTTTGCTATTCACAATAAGGTCTCAAACCCACAGAGCCCAAGATGAGGGAATGCTTGGTGCAAACAGTAAAGACAACTGTCATGATTTAGCCACTGTTATGAAAAGACCACGATTAGCCTCAAGTACCAAAGACCTGAGGATTGCCAAAGGGCAGGGAGGGCTTAATTGCCTCTTGTGGTCCCAGACAAAACAGACCAGGCTACTTGGCTTGGGGAAGAAAACAGAAAATAATTTAATGCAACACCAACTAAAGCATAACCATAAAACCCCAAAACATAACCAACATAAAACAACACAGAGTGGTACAATGGTGAAGAGCACAATCAGTCCTTTAAGACCACCTCCTCCCTTCTCCTCCCCTCTTCCTGGGCTCAGAGCCCTGATCCCCGTGTCTTTATCTCCTTTCCCTGCTGAACGGCCCAGGGGGGCAGGGAGTGGGGGTTTCAGTCAGTCTATTCCTGATAGCTTCTGCCATTTCTCTCTCCTCACGGCAGGCAGGCTCCATGCTGTTCCTCCCTGCACCTCCACGGGGTCCCTCACACACCCAGTGGCCCTGCACAGGCTCCTCTGACGTGTGTTGATCCTGAGGGCTGCAGCTCCTCTCTGCCTCTCATGTGGGTCTGCTCTGGCCTGTGCCATGGCCGCCTCCTCACACTGTCCTCACCCCTCTGGCCACACTCACACGGAGCTGCTGGTCGCTCTCAGTCCTGCCATGGCCCTGCATGGGTTGCAGGGGTACAGCCTGCATTCTCGCCACGGCTTGCAGAGGGGTCTCTGGTCTGGTGCTCCTCCTTCCTTCCTCCTTCTCTGGCTGTGGAGTCCATGTGGTCACCTCCATCTTGTATCACTCTTGCACCTCCTACCAGCACTTCAAATTCCCGTCCCTAAATAGTGATGGCAGAGGCACCAGATAGGCCCAGCTGGGCCGGAGCTGGGTCTGAACCCAGGAGCCAGGGGAAAGTCCAAAAACTCTTTACCTGGTCTTCACTGCAACCCGCTCCCCCTGTTACCAAACAAAGCTCCTCACTAAACTATGACAACAGCATAAAGAATATCAGTCCCTTGGGTCCCTGAACCTCTGGAATTGAAGCCAGGGTTCACACATGTAGAGATTAGGGCCAAGTGGTCTGGAGACTGTGGAGCACTGTAGGTTCATGAGGAGGCAAGGCAGCAACCCCCCTGGAAGGAACAGAGCAGACTAAATTAAGTGACTCCATCTAAAACAGAGAAAAGAAATAAATCCTAGCAAATCTCTGCTTTTTTTCTTCACCCTTGGCCATATTTGAACAGGCTGGCTAATTGTCTGCAAGAGCACATCAGTTTTGCTGCTGGGAACCAGAGTCCAGTGGAAACATTGCAATGCCAGCTCTACTGTCCGAGGAAATTAACATTAAAGCCAGCAGATGCAGAAAATAATAATCCAAGCAGCTGGCTGATATTCTGGACCGTAATCTATAAATAAACTCCTTTACCCCAATTTTGTCTCCGCAGGGTGGCATCTATGTCTTCAAGCTGTTTGATTACTACTCAGCCAGTGGCATGTGTCTTCTCTTTCTTGTCTTCTTTGAAACCATCTCAATTTCTTGGTGTTATGGTGAGCAAAAAAGACCTTGTTCCCTTGTATTCTCTATGGACACAGTGAGTTGTTTCAGAAGCCTCCCACACTGAAGCCAATGAAAATTTGGCAATTGAGGATAGCTTAGGCTGATAACTCCAGAAAATGAGGAGCAGAGGGCTACCATCTCACTTGTCCAGGTCACTGCAAAGACCTCTGCACAAACTGGCAGATGCCTAGAGTCCTGCCCTCTGGTCCTTTAAGAGGACACCAGGAACACAGCAGCTGCTAGGATGGATTTACTTTTGTGTCGCTGTACCCCATCCTCTCCAGATAATGCTTCTCATGCTGCAGCACTGTCACCCTCTTGCTGTAGCTGTCCTGTGCTGTCATGATAAACACAGTGATGAACACAGAGCTGAGATGGGATGCCTTTTCCAACATTCATTTCTTCTTTAAGGTGTAAACAGGTTTTACAGGAACATTGAAGAAATGATTGGCTATAAACCTTGTGTCTGGTGGAAGATCTGCTGGGCCTTCTTCACTCCTCTTGTCTGCCTGGTAAGACCTAGGGCATTGTATCTGCAGGCGTGGAATCAGAAGGGTCTCTTAGTTTGGATGAGCTGTAGGGGAAACACTCTGTTCTTGACCCAGTATAGGTCTGGTATAAGGTGGTCCTTGGTATATTTGAGACGGGTAAGGTAATACAGGAGCACCTTTCACTCTGCCCGCTGGAAATCATCTGTAAGGAAAGCTCTAGGTGCTTGATTTAATCTAAATGAGACCATCACTTTTAAATTCTTCTTTCTGAGATGAAAAAGGATAAGCAAATAATTTACTGTTTCAGAAAGCTGTTACTGGTTCTTGAGAAGGCTCTCAGCTACTCCAGCCCCTGATAGGCTTGTCAGGGCAAGTCCCATCAGCAAATGCAGCACAACTGACTGCAGAGCAATTTTGCCTTCGCTGATTTGATCACTTCCAGCAGGAGTAGTGCAGAGAATGGTGGGAGAGGGTCAATGATAGGAAGATGAAGGCTCCAGAGGCCAGCAGTGAGGATGTTCTTAACTTGCATAGGGGCTGGTGTGGCGGCACTGCTTGTCTGAGTAGTCTAGTGAAGAAGGAAATTGGGGGCATTGCGGTTTCAGCTCTTTACATAGGATATATGATCTATGGGCTGAGAGCACATAGACTAGTTGAAGGAGCTGTTGGATTGCTGTAAGATTGTTGGGAGCTAAATGGATAGGAAAGGAAAGAAGGGATGAATGGACCCCGACTTGGAACTCCCTCATTTGCTTGGGCTCTTTTCCCAGGGCGTGTTCTTCTTCAGTGTGGTGGAAATGACCCCTCTGACACTGGGAAAATATGTCTATCCTGCATGGGGACAAGGCATTGGTTGGCTTATGGCTCTGTCCTCCATGGTACTGATTCCGGGATACATGCTGTACTGTTTCTTCACCTCAACGGGGACTCTCCGGCAGGTACGAACAGCTTCACTGCACCTCTTCTGCTCTCTGCTTAGAGCAAAGCCTCGCTGCAGAGGGCTTACAGCACAGCTAAGCATTAACATGCCTAAATGGCTGGGAGCACTGCCAGGCAGCCTGTGGTTGGCTATGTCTGGCCAAGTGCGTAGACCTTCAGGTAGTCTCTCCTCAGGTCAGTCTGTTGTTCCTCATTGATCTTTGGGCTGTCACCATCACAGGAAAGAAAAGCCCTCTTTCACAGAATCACTGGATATCTGTTTTGTGCAGGTGACTGGAACCCTGGAAGAGATTGGGAAGAATCTTTGAGGTTTCTTAACCCAGTTAAATCCCCAATCCCAGCAGACCCTGGCTATAAGAATGGTTAACTGGCCATGAGGTCAGCATCCTCCAATCGTGAAGCATGAAATATGTCAGGGCTACAACCTGCTCGTGGCAAACAAGCCACTGCAGTAGCTTGTCCTGTGCTTTGTAAAGGGCATACAATGGATGAAGGGTTAAGCAGCAACGCAGACTTTTATGCAGGACTCACAATACTCACAACTCCAACGTTGTAAAAAACCCATTTTTAAAAATAATTTGATCAGGGTTTTATGTAGCAGTGAATTATGAGTCTCTGTATGTCATACCTAGTAATTACTGTTAAGATTTTATTTACAGTGTTGACATTCAGTCTCCAGAGCTTTATGCACAAAGTCCCTGGCTCAGTGCTGTCTGCTGCAAGTTACAGGTGGAAGAAGTCACTGCAGGCGTGCTAATTTACAGTTCTCCCAGCCCAGCTGCAACAGCCACCAGATGCCATCTATATCCTATGAGTTTACTTCATGAATATTGTATTTTGAATAATAATTTTTTAATAATGGACTGAGGTTAGCTCCAGGCCCCTTACCTCTGAGGACAAGTTGCAGGTGAATTTGACTTTCCTTCCTCCCAGCTTTTCGTTGGGATGGGCTCTGGTGGGAGAATAGGGAGGGGTTTGGTGCTTTAGGTCTGCTTGCAGTTTCTGGTCTGTCTTCTGAGGTCCAGTTTAGTTTCTTGCCACTTTGTGTTGAAGGCTAGTGGCAATTCCAATAGCAGGTCCTTTCTCAGATGTTTCAAGGGCTCCTTATCTCCATGAGCTGGAAAAGAGAGAAAAGGAAAAACCTCAAACACAGATATGGGTTCAGCCTTTTACTTATGCTCAGTCCTGTTTCCACTAGAGATGGTGAAAGCATAACCTGGCATCCAGAGGCAGCTCATGAGCATGTTTCCACCCATCCCCTCAGCATCTGGTGCAAACCCACAGTGCCTATTTGTGCCTCTCTGTGTTGCTCTCCTTCTAACAGCATCCACACACATCAGGAGACCCAGACCTCCTCCCCACTGCTCATACATCCAGGAGTCAGCAGCAGGTGACAGCAGGAAGAAAGTAGGCTTCTGTGTGCCTGTATGTTTGTGCTGGTATCAGAGAGACACAGAGAATTTTTGGCCTCTTATATGCGCAGATCCTGGATTAGTTTGTAATAGAGCTGGAGCTGGAGGGAAATTAGTTGCCAATGCTGAATAAAGTGGTTTTGACAGGCAGGAAAGATTACAAGTCATTTTGATCCTACTGAGCATGAATGTGAGGGGATAAAAAAAAAGGCCATGAATGGCAGAAGCAGCTCAGTGAACATTTCAGGGACTTCACCCAGAAATAGCCACTTCAGTGGTATTGGAGAGTAGCAACTTGTTTCCCTTTGCTGGAAAGAGCTTCCTCCTGACTTAGCAATGTCTATTCAGGTCAGGCTCAGTCCTTCTCTGCCTTCTGTTCCGCAGTGTACAGCATTAGTCCCTCCCTGATAGGCAAAAGTGACTCATTCTTTTTCATCGCTCCTGATGCTCAGTCCACACACCTCCAGTAATGACTCGCCCCTCCATGTATTCCTGGGTTCTTGCTTCACTTTACTTTGCTCTGCAATTTTCATTCGATCAGCTCAGGGTGACAGGAATTGCTGCTGGTACAAAGATACGTGCAGGTGGACTGGTCTGCTCTGCACCAGCAGCACAGACCACAACCTTGTCAGCTTGCTGTAGCTACTTAGTAATGCTTTTATCATAAATTCTAATTGAAAAATTATGGAAACTGGGAAAACAGATCTGCTCTGAAGCCTGTGGCATTGCAGCTCTGGGTCTCGCAACTGTACCGCCTGGTAACAGTTTGCCTGGGTATAAGGATGATCACTGCTTTTCAGATGAAAGGATCTGCTGTGCTGTGCACAGCACCAAAGCAAAGGTGACTTGCAGAGCAGATTTTTGGAGGTGACTTTTGGTGGATTGCTGAATGGTGCTGGAGGAGTAACTTCTGACACAGGCACCATTCGCTTGGCCTGAAGGAGGGCCACCTCCGAGGCTTGGGGCACTGGATCCCGGCTCTCAGCCACTGTGGTACCCCACTTTGCCCCCACTGCTCCCTCGCTTCCCTGGCTGACTCTTTTTCCCTTCCTTCCTGGGCAGCGTTTACAGCAGATGACACAGCCCAAGCCAGAGGTGCACGCTCAGAACAATGGCCTCCGGACGAAGACGTCCTTGAATGGGAGGGTCTCAGATGCTGCCGTCTGAGGAGAAGAGCCTGGACTTCCTCGCCCTGCCCCGTAGCTGCCCACCCACCCTTGTCCCTCCAGCTCCTCCGGCACAGCCCACTGTCCTTGGCCCTTCTGTGGCTTTTGCTTGCTGAAGAGAGGCCCTTTCAGAGGAGCTCTCCCATGTCTCTTCCTCCCAGCCCTGCATGAGCTGCCACCAGGGTGTTGTGCGGCGACCATCTTCATCCTGCAACATCCTGGTTTGGGAGCTTAGGGATGAGTGGCCAGTGCCCAGATCTTTCTCCTCTTGATGAGAGGTGATGTTTCTAGAGAGCTTAGACTGATTACCAACCACTTCTCTGTGCTTATTCTTTCCACAGAGCATTCCATAGCACGCAGCTGTGCTGTCACCCCAGAGAGCCAGCTGACACCAGGTTCAAATCCCAGGTGGCTGTCAGTTGATCTAGCCTAATTCAACACTAGCAAATGGGTAACTGGAGGGGATGTGACAGAATGAGAGATTCCAGTAAAGAATCTAGTGTGACGGTAGCTGTAGGACATAGCCCTAAAACTGGAGAAGGCCATGAGGACAGCATGTGGTGCTCACAGGTGCCATGTTTCAGCCCTATGCAGTCTCTAGCCATTTCCAATGCATCCATTGGGGCTGTCTCTGTGAGCCAGAGCCTAGCAAAATAGGCAACCCTTTTCTTCTCTGCAGCTGTGTACAGCAGCCACTCCCTGACTCTAAAATGCAGTTCAAAGGGTTAGTGGAGGGTTCTTTGCTAGAGGATGTCCAAGTCTCCTACACTGACCACTCAATGCTGCAATCAGCCTTGTGCAGAGGCAAGAAGTTAGCTATGTGACCGGGAGACTTTCCAACAGTGTGCAAATCCTTCCACCCCACAGCTGGAACAGACTCTACCAATATATCCCCCGTGGCTGCATCCCCAGGTGGGAAGCAGTAAGGTGCAGCATAGTGCCCATGGGTGGTTTAGCTTATACCTCTTTTAGGAAGTAGCAACACCTAAATCCCAGCTGGTGGAAGGTGGGAGCTCCTGGGGAAGATGGTAGGACATAGCCACCATGCTTAAACCCACCCCTGTGAACCAGTGTTGGCTTCCCCATGGAAGTGTCTGTACCTCTCGCTACTGGTGCTGGCACATCCCAACTCCCAGCACACGTATCACAGGGGTCCCTGAGCTGTTTTAGATGTTGATGGAGGAGTATACAACACCATGGAGAAGGCTGGGAAGTGTTTCAGAGCATTCCTAAAGCAGCAGCATTTTTCTTGGTTTTAAAGCCTAGAGATGGGAGGTGGCTCACCACAGCACCACATGTAGGTGTGACAGAGGTGTCCCCATTTGTGACAGCCTTCCCATGACCCCATGTACAGATACCTGTGTACTCTGATGAGTATTTGATGAGTGCCCATTGTACATGTGCTTACAAGGTGTGTTTCAGAGTAAATTAAGTCTCTCCCCTTCTTTGGCACCCTGACAGCATTCCCAGGACTGCTCACACTCCCAGGTTCAGCTCTGGATTAACAAATTCATAAAAGAGTGTCCAAGAAAATGTATGTTGCACTCACGCTCCTACCAAAGGATCTGGTCTCACAGGTGACACGCTGAAGTCTCCTGGCAGGGTCTTCCAGCTGAGTGATGAGCCTTTGCATAGCTGTCCTGCACTCCCATCAGAGCTGCAAAGTGCCACAGGTTCGTCCTGTGTTGCCTGTCCCTGGGACCACACGGTGACAGGGCCACCTTGCTCCCCTACTGATCTCGCAGCCTGAGGATCAGCAACACAAAGAGGAAAGATCAGTTCTCTGGTTAAGGCCGAAGTCCATCAATCAGCTTTGTGGCTGTGCACCCTGCCAACTCTCCAATGCCTCCCGATTAACGTGTGTTCAGAGGTGTAACTGATGTGCGTTTGTGCGTGTGGCACGGGCTGTGTCCTGGCTCTTAGCGGCCGTGGCTGCCAGGCCTCGAGTGCATCTTTTATAGTCTCCAACACCACAAGCTGAGATTGTGCTCTGTCCTGTATCTCATTGTTAGGCTGTTTGCATCAAAAACATCGTGGCTATTAAATAGACATGAGGAAACACTGGATTTAAGGGCTTGATCTTGTAAAGCCGAAAGCCAAACGCTGAAAGCTGCAATCATAGTTCATCACAATTAATCCCAGACAGTCACAGACATGTCAGCTTTCCTTGTCCTGTAATTGCCAGTGCTAGTAGAGCTGAAATTTTCCATTCCACCTTCACTTATTTTTAAACCTGGGGATAAACACTCTTTATATATACATTTCCTTTGAAAGGGACATACATGTTGAAAACAGATGTTTATCTGTGGTCTTTGTAATAATGCCCTTTACTAGAAGCCTACCTTTGTCTGTGTATCCAGGCCGTGTAACCTCTCTTCCTTCAAATGCACACTGAGGTGAGTGATGCACAGGCAGGTGATAGGCAAAGGAGTCAATTCTTGAGCAAGGCCTTAAGGCCACAGAAGAACCTCATTTTCCCAATGTCATTGGAGCACCTCAGGTCTGAGGGAGAATAAATCAGCGTCAGTGGTCATTTTTTAAACTCTTGGCCAAAGAGCTCAGCGGCTGGGAAAGCTGTTCAAAGGATTGTACCATCCAGGTTTTTCCACCAGGGGAATAAAGAAGGAAGGGACCAGAAAACAAAGTCCGTTCCCTGGTTGCTGAGGAAGTCCCTAAATCTCCAATTCCTTTTTGCCCCAGCATCTCTCTGACTTGTGGCCTTGCATGTGGCTAGTGCAGAATATGGCTCCAGATATAGCAGCAGGGGCTACCTCACACACAGGGTACTCATTACTGCTCATAATAAGAGTATTTGATAAGACTTAACCTTTTTTTTAAATGTCCTGCCTCTGTCTTTCTCCTTTCCTCTCCTTCCTGACATTCATTCTCTTGCCTCACACCTGCTCTGCCATCTTGCCTCACACCTGCTCTGCCGTCATTCATCCAGTGGAGGTTGTCTACCTCAGCTTGCTTCTTCCTGCTTTTTTGCTTGCCCTACTGTCAAATCGCAGCTCTCCCTCCTTTCATTTTTCTATTCATTCTTCATTTCTCTCTCTATTATTACCAGCCTCACTTCCCTGCTTCTCTCATGTACTTTCCTTCCAGCCTTCTGCATGTCAAACTCATCCCATCCTTTGTGTTTCCCCTTCCATCGCTTGCAGGATTTCCATCTAGTGAGAAGACAGGGATGGGGACAGCCCCTCAAGCTCATCCCACACCCCAGGAACGCCCCTGCATGCAGATCCAGTGCAGCAGCTGGATCTTCATATTGGCTTTGTGGCTGCAGGCTTTGAGTATCAGCTGCAACGCACTTGCCATACTCAGGGCCAGGGACTCCCTCCAAAGAACCTCATTTTGTACTGTTCCCATAATGTGTCACCATTACTCTGTGACCATCACTCTTCTCCTCAATCCTTTTGGCCCATCCAGGAGAGCAGGATATATGCGTGGCCGGGGGTGGGATGCTCCTCTCTCCCTCATGCTGCAGTGCAGAAGGAAATCTCACTCTCCTCCACTCATCTGCAGCACTCCTGCCTCTTCTCTGCCCCCTCTCCCTGCCCAGCACCTGCCAGCCTCTCTCTCCCACCATGGATGGCGGCTCCAAATAATTCCCCGTGAAACCTCTTAATTCTAAGGAGCTATTTAGGGAGCTGTGCTCAAATCCCTCTGAAATCCTCTTTTTCCTGAGGGCTGTGAAAAATAAAATAAATGCCATTTCCCCCACGTTCTGCCTCAGGAGCAGGGGCTGAGGGGGGTGATGGGACAGTCAGGATTGCTTTGTTGCTGCTCAAGTGCTGCTTCCTCTGGAGATGCAGGTGCCATCTCCTCCCCTGAGAGAGCGGAGCCCTTCCTGCTGCCATTCTCCCATAGAGAACCATACAATCATTTCTGTTAGAAAAGACTTTGAAAGTCATCAAGTCCAATCACTAACCTCACAATGCCAAGCCCACCACTAAACCATGTCTCTCTGCACCTCAGCTACATGACTTTTAAATATCTCCAGAGACAGTGGCTCCACCAGCTCCCTGGGCAGCCTGTGCCCGTGTTTTAACAACCATCTCAGTGAAAAAGTTTTTCCTAATCTCCAATCTAAACCTCCACGGTGCAACTTGAGGTTGTTACCTCTTGTCCTGTCATTCGTTACTGGAGAGAAGAGATCGGCCCTCACCTCACTACAACCTCCTTTCAGATAGTTGTAGAGAGTGATCATGTCTCCCCTCAGCCTCCTCTTCTCCAGCCCAAGCAACTTCAGCTTCATCTGCTCCTCATAAGACCCATTTTACAAACCTTTCACCTCCTAGATGTGCTCCAACAGCTGGCAGCTGGTTGTAAAACACATGGGCACCACCAGCAGCATGGTGCCAATGGTGTGTGGCACTGTTCATGCTCCGGCCAGCCTACCACTATGTAGCTTGTAGTGTGACCACGGCTCTATTAAATGATATGTTGGGCACAGTTGTGCTATGTGTTGGAGATAGTGCCCTTAAAGTCAGTGCCATTCCAGATGAGCAACTTGGCCTTATCCCTCTCTTGTGCTGGTGGGATTCTCTCTGGACTGGGAGACTCTTGTTGCATTGGGTATTGCCATCTGAGTCAGAGGCTGCTGTCCCTCCCTCCAGTGCATCAGATGTCCTGTCCTGTGTAGGTCCTCACATGTCCCCACTTTGTACATCGGGAGGGCTTCCTGCTGGGCTGTGTGGGTTTTCCCCTGGCTTTAGTGCTTGCTTTGGCACATCCCTAGGAAATGGGACCCATGTGCAGCTCTTGAAGGTTCTGAGCCCCAGGGCCATGTGCACGGGAAAGCCCCCAGTTGTGACCACAGGGCAGACACCAAAGGAGGTGGCAGGGGACCAGGGGTGGCATCCCAGTGTCCCCAGCACAGTGCTGGCTGAGGCAGCACCGCCGAGGGCAGTGTGGGGCTCTGCCAAGCACACATCCATCATCCCTGCGATGCTGTCAGCCAGGAAGTGTCTGTGTCTGGAGCCACTCAGGAGAGGTTAGTGCTGCCCTCGCCGATACCTGACGTCCGTGACACTGATGGTGATGCTTCCTGACAGCCTGTCATGATGCCACTGCACTGCCAAGAAAACGGCACCAGCCTTCATCGGGGCCTCAGGGACCAGCCACAGCCCCTCATAGGTTAGCACGTGTCCCCACCACAGCCCCTGGGGACCAGCAACCCCACACCTCACCACAGCCACAACCCCATGCAGAGGGGTCACAGAGGGTCTCGTTTTGGCCATATTCATTTACCACGGAAGGTTTCTTCAGGGGAGCCCAGGAGGTCCAGGTGTTTCTGCTTCCAGAAGAGGAAACCCAACCCAGCAGAAATGGACTTGCCCAAGTCACTAGGGTAATGATAGTCAGGGGGTCTGGCCTCAATGGGCAGGCAACCTGCCTGAGGACACCTGCCTGAGGACACAACATCTCCTGTGAGCCCAGAGCTGCTGGAAGACCAGGGCATGACTGGATATTTTCCTCCCTTTGGGGAAGGTTCTTGATTGGTGTATGTTGCACTGTGCTGTTTGGGAGAACAGAAATACCCTGTAAAAAAACTCACCCATGGTTTTTGTACTGATGCTGCTGACCTGGCTCCAGATAAAACCTGCCCTGTATTTGTCATCAAATGTAAACTCAGCCTAAAGCATCTACTCGATGACTCAAAAGCTGCATACACAGTCTTGGAGGTACATCAGCCCTTGGGCCAGCCTTGAGGGATAAAGGGCAGGACATGAGGGCACCTGTGCCTTATGTCTAGGCATGCAGGCAGCTCCTGCCTTCTGCCCTGCACCCTGCACCTCCCCAAAGAGCTCCTGTGCCTCTCACCTAAAGCTCGCAGTTGTCTGCATCGCTGAGCCCAAGCACCCATCTGCTCATCCCCCTCCAGTACACACCAGAGGCAATGATGTGCCTTTAAAAATAACTCTTGGGTGGGGACAAGGACAAGAGAAAGATGAGTGCACCTGGTGAGAGGGGGACAATATCCCCCTTTGCTTCTCCAAAGAGTGCCACAACGTCCCAGCTGAGACGCTATTCTGGGTTGCTGCCTGCCCAGCCCACAGTGTGAAGTCTTTGATGTATTTTTGAAGAGTATTTAGTCCTGCAGGAAGGAGAGAAAGAGCTGGCATCTCTGTCCCTTCTCTACACTTCCTGCAAATGAAGAGATTAGGAATTATAATCCAAGATTCTTATTTTAAAGCAGCTTTTCAGCTCTGTGAGGGGGACTTCAGCATGCTGCTCCCAGGGAGGCAGGGTGACAGAGCAGCTGTCACAGCCCCAGCCTCTGCAGCTGCTTGGGCAGCTGAAGCTCATCAGTGTCCTCCAGGCTCTGGCAGTAGCTGTGTGGGGACACACTTTGTCACAGAGGGTGGTTGTTGGCAGAGGGGCCCTGCAGCCCAGAGCACAGAGCTGTCCCATGGCTGGGCACTTGCCTTGGGACCATGCAATGTGTCTGTATGCTGGACTGGTGCTGATATCTCTCTGCACCACTGGATTTTCAGGGGTTCCTGGATGCTTTGAGCTTCAAAAAGAAAGGAGGTTCCCTTTCTTGGGGGTAGAGGGTGAGTTTGTGTTAACTGTCAGTGTTTAAATGGGAGTGAGCTGAGTGAGAGGTGTGTGGCATCCTGGTCCCCGTGGCAGTATCCCAGATGGTACCTGGTGGTGTGCCCCATGCACCCAGCCCCACTGGGGCTGGCTCCATCCCCAGCAGCAGCACAGACCCCAGGATGCTCTCCCAGGCAGAGCCCTGGGATCTGAGAGAGGTCGGCTGCTGCCCATCCCCCACAGCAGAGTCTGCTCCTGGGATGCCAAGTGTCACATCACACCAGCCCAAAGCACCCTGCAGCCCCTTGGGAGGTTTCTGCCCCACCTCACCAGCAGCGTCTGCTCCACCAAGGTGCTGTGATATTTCCTCTTGTGCACTTTTCCCCCCAACTCTTCCCTACCACTGTGTTCATGGCAGACCTGTGCAAAATGTTAGCAAACTGCTGCTTTTTTCACTGGCGTATCTGCTGCCTAATTATTATAGCAGTGCTTCTTCTAGGGCAAGTCGACAGATGGCTGGGGTTTTATCTTTGAATAAAGCTATTTAATAAGGACTCCTCTTTTCCCTTGCACATTTCTTTCCTGGCTGCATGTCCCGAGCTGCTGGATGCGTTGTCTTTTTTACTGGGGATGCCAGAAGATGTGAGCTGAGGCTGAGGGCCAAGGTCAGGGGTTTTTACTTTCCCTTTAGAAAGGGAAGATAATTCTACCTGATTTCACATGACCCTTACTGAGCATTGCTCTCCCTGTCTACAAAAAGTGGTGATGGAGAGCCAGTCCCCACAAGGAGATGACTGTGTCAAATGTTGTGCCCTATGTGACAGACCCTAAGTTCGTAGAAAACAGATTTAAGTGCTGAAACAAGAATGGTGCCTGCTCACACCAGCTGAAATCTGCCTCACAGAGACTGACCTGTAACCTGCCTCACTCTGCCATCAGCGGAGTGGCTTTGCTATGGTCCATTGGGTGCAAAGAAGGGTCAGAGGCTGTGACTGGGAAGACAGGGAAAGCTAACAGTGGCAGGGGTCAGCTGGGCAGTAAGTGGGACTGCCTTGGCTGCACCATGGAGTCAAGTGTGACATTTGCGGATACTGACTGGTGACTACCGGTCTGCCTGGGCCATCTTACTTGAAACCTGAAGTCTGAGATGAAATCTCAGTGGGCCACAAAAGCTAGAATGTTATCCTTCCCGGAGAAGCAGCTCTCAAGTGCTGAGGAGCTGAGTGAGGTGGGCAGCTTGTGCAGCCAGTACATGGGCACGGGGAAAGCTTGCTGCACCCTCCTACCATGGTGTGCCCAATGGAGGCATCAGGTTTTGTTTCAGAAAGCTCAAGCTGGGATATTCCCCTGCTGTTGCTATCTCCTGGGCTCTGAAGGGGATGGACATGGAGTCAAACCCTTCTGGTCTTGCTTCAGGAGCATGAGGAAAGCTTCCCTTTGCATGAAAGCAAAGACCGGGAAAACAGGAGGAGGTTTTGGGCGCTGGCTGCCTTGTGGCAATGCCTCAGTGGAGACAGCAGCATCAAGTAGGTGGGATAGGAAACTTCTATAGAATCCAGCGGAGGGCTACCAAGATGATGAGGGGACTGGACCATCTTTCTTATGAGGAAAGGCTCGGGTACTTGGGGCTGTTTAGCCCAAAAAAAGGGAAGACTGAGTGGGTATCATCTCATTAACACCTGAAGTACCTGAAGAGTGGATGTCAGAAGGATGAGGCAACACTTTTTCTGTAGTGACAGAACAAGGGGTAATGGACATCAGCTGGAACACAAAATGTTCCACCTAAACACAAGGAAAAGCTTATTTACTGTGAAGGTGATGGAGCCCTGGCACAGGCTGCCCAGGGAGGGTGTGGAGTCTCCTCTGGAGGTTTCCAACATCCCTTGACACGTTCCTTTTGACCTGACCAAAGTGAACCTCATTTAGCAGGGGGTTGGACTAGATGATCTCTAGAGGTCCCTTCCAACCCCTACCATTCCATGATTCTGTGATAAGTACCCGGGCTCATTTCAGTGACTGTTCCCTCTGTTTTTACTGGGCTTTCTCTATACTTGGTTTTCCTAAAGAGTTTTCCAGACTGAGTGACTTGGGAAATCAATTATGTTCTCATCAAGGTGTTTGGCATTGCCACCTGCCTCAGTGAGGGTGAGTGTGGCTCTGGGCTCTTGGCATGGCAAGGCTATGGCACCACTTGCCATTTGGCTTCCCCTTACCTTTATTTTCCATTGCCTTCGAAGCTGAAGAAGGTTTCATGCCTTTTACTTGGAGAGTTGCAACTGTTGTAACATCAGCTCTTGCAGGTCACTCTTACTCCTGCCAGGGCTGCATGTCCTGGCAGGGAAAAGCCCCTGCTCATAGTGTCCCAGGAGGTCTGGCGTCCAGCTAGCTGCCACGAGAGCCCGGCTGGTAGCCACCATGCAGTGCCCTGCCTGTGCGGGGATTAGCTGCTTCAGGCATAGCTGGAACCAGCACAGATGTCTACTCAGAATATATGGACTCATGTTGGAGAGGAGCAAGTGCTCCTGTTGCTGACACTGAGTCCTGTTTGATCAGCAGATCTATGAGTAGTCAGCATGAAACTTCTGTACATTTGAGATGAAGAGCTGAAACACTGAGAAAATCAAGCCTTCCATAATGGGAAGGAAGACAAAAGGGTATATGGAATATCAGGATGGTCACATTTCTCTGTCAGGCACTTAAAAGAGGTTTTACTGCTACAGCCCTGGCTCTACAGTCTTGTGGAGGAAGTGACTTAGGAAGGTGGGACTCTTATTTTCAAGAAGTCACTGATGACTATGCCATATTGTCAGACCCTAAGGCTAGAGCATTGGTGTTACATAAAATAAGATCCTATCCTATGTGCTTGAGAACAATCCCAGCTTGCGGATTGCATGGATTAAGGCAGAAAACACAGTTCCTCAGCCAGCTTTTAACCTCAGTTGTACTCATTAGCTGCAAGAAAAGATGCTCCAAGGCCAGCCAAGCATGACAGAGCTCCTAATCTGGTTAAATCCCGCAGCCCTACTCACCAGTCGTCCTCATCCTTGAGACATCTGCTTATGTTCAGCCACCTTTCTTAGGCTGGGCAGGAGCATGCATGTGACTCCAGGTTGCCAGACTTAGGTTCTGGACAGTGACTTTACAGAGTCTCTCTGGCACCTTTCCTTCAGCAGCTGATGATGACAGCTGGAGCTGTGAGGAATGGTGAAGCCTGACTGTGGTCAGCTGTCCCTCAGGCACCCCTGAGGCATAAGCACAATTCCAGAGTCCCCCAGGTGAGGTGGAAAGGAGTCCCTGACACCTGTCACACAACAAGGATGTTGCAGGCACCGTCCCCTCGCCGTCCCTGATAAGTGACCGTGACATGGCAGCTTTGGGTTTGTGGGAACCTTCCTGCCACCACACTGCTCCTCGAGGGCTCTGCTCTTTGCCTTGGCCTCAGGATGTGTATCCCATCTGGGGATAGCACCTACGAAGAAGAAGGCAACAGTCTGTGTGGCGTTCAGTGACAAGTCTTCTACATCCTGCTTGACAAGGGATGGGAGGAACCCACTTACAGCAAAGCACATGAGGGATGTGCTTAATTTAAAAAGTCTATCATAAAAGTCTCAGAGAAAAATTACACCTCAAAATCCTTTGTGGAAAAGAACAGCATTTTTCAATCAACTCTGAATGCACTATAATATATAAATATATGTTATTGCAAGTCATGTATGCTGTAAACACACAACAGGGTACAGCTGCAATGTGACAGTTGTGGTATATGCTTTTTGGACTGTAATCTCTTTGTATCCCGCTCTACCCATAGATGTCTACACAGTATCCATCCCAAGGGGATCTGCCATCTTCTGATTAACAATAGTATCTGCACATCAGAGCAAGTTAGGAGTATTTCACATAAAGACAATCTGTTTTTATTGCTTTCATCTTTACAGCCAGGTGTGTGAGCTTAACATCAGGCAGAAACTTCTCCAACAATCTCCTGTTTCAAAACATCTTAGAAAATGACTGCTTGGGGTGGGCTGACTTATAATATATCCGTGGCACACAAAAACATAAACGGAAGCCTCTGAATTCCTGGGAAATTCCCTGTGTCTCAGAGGGATTCTGTCTTCCCAAGTGCTTTGCCTTGGGCCTTGGGGTCTAAGGGATTCTTTGAAGCCAGCAAAGAATTTGCAACCTCTAGACAGGGGGTTTTTGGTTTGGTTTTGTGGGTTTTTTTTGCAGGTGCAATCTGTACTCAGCATCTGTTCAACTCAGCTGCAAAGATGTAGGTCGCCTTCCCCCATCACTGCAGAGGAGAGCTCGCTTCATGTGCTTGATCATCTCTCTCATCCCTGTGCAGAACTTCACAAAGGTCAGTTTCATTAACCTCGGGGTTATGCTTCGTGTAAATATGCATGTATATCTGATTTGCATGGGAAATGTCATTTTCCTTACGTGCCTCCCATCCAAATGTTAACCGAGCCTGAGCCTACGTTGCTTGTGAGACATGCTGCGGCAGTGGGGGCAGCCAGTACAACTGTCCTGCTCAGGCGGTGCCTGGCTGCCTGTGCCTGATATTTTTGGGCAGCAAGTTCATCTGTGTGGGCAGCAGAGGCGTCTACATGTTATCTGCTGTGTGGTCCTACAGGTCGGCAGGTGGCCTGTGCATTAACACGTGGCACATGCTGATGTCTGTGAGTGCACGAGTTTCTGGCCAACGACAAGATGCCTTCCTCGCCCCAGACTGTTTGCATGGGTGTGTAGGTCTCCTTCCCCAGAGCTGCACGGTGTTTGGGGCTGGCTCTGTTGCATGCCAGCAAGGTGGAAAGGAAGGAGCTGCAGCATGGAAGGGTTTTTTGCCTTACCCTCCCTACTCCCCCGGCCCCTTTTTCCTCTCCGCCTCACTGCAGGGGGGGAATTTGACATCGAGTTTCCATCTCTAGGACAAGATGATTCCTTCCTGGTTTCCTCTGGATGTGATCCTCAGAGAGGCTGAGCGTTGAGGTGGCTCCAGCTGCATTCAATGGGAAGCAGGCACAGCGGACTGCCCCCGGGGCCGGTGGGATGCTCGGTGACCATCAGGAACACACCCCAGGAGCAGGGGCGAGGCCAGGGCTGAGCCAAAGAACACATCAGCGCACACATGACAGATCGCAATGTAATTTCTAAAACTCTATTCATCGAACAGATAAAATACCTCTGATCTATTTTTTTGTTATTCTGTTACAAAATATTAGCCGTTTGGACTCTTTGCTAGGTGTGACCACACCGCTTTTCCCAAAGGAAGCTTTTCTTGGTGGTATTTACAGCGGGATATAGGTACAGACAGACAAGTGCTTTCAAAAGCCTACACACGGGTAACATTTCTGCTGTTAGTTTTTCAAAAAGACACAATTCAGATGGGGTTGTGACAAGTGTTGAAGAGTTGAGTGGCCTCAAAGAAGCCACCCCAGGCATGGCTGTGAAAAAGCGGGCAGGACAAGGACGGCTCTAGCTCACAAAACACTGCCGGCAGTCCCTGGAGCCTACACTAGCACAGTGAGGCAGCTGGTGGAGTGGGAGACGGGGGAGTTTGCTCAGCAACTTGCATTTCAAAGCAGAGACTCTGCCAGCAGCAGCTTCCTTGATTTAGGGCTCAGATTTGTTTTGAAAACCTCACAAACACGTGCAGAGAGTTGCAGGATGAGCCTTCTGAAAAAAGACCATCTAACAAAACCTGGATTCTTACAGCTCAAAGGCCCTCAAACACTTCCAAATCTGGTGGTGCCTTTACGTGAAGAAGTTCTGAGTATCGATGAAATTCTGTCTGTGGACCCATATCCACACCTTTCATCTCCAGGGAAGAGAGAAAACATGAACGGTGGGATGCTTTGAAGGTCTTGCAGAAAGCACTAAGTGTTGCTACCACAGTGGCCCAGACTACGGCATCAAAAGAACTACAGCAGCAGACAAACGCTGCATTCAACTCATTTGCACTAAGCTTGAGTCTCCCGTCACAGTCTTCCATTCCTTTGCTACTGATGTAAGGAGATTTATTTTGCTGGACCTGTACCTGCACGGGCAAGAGAGAATCAGGACAGAGCCTGACAGTTTGCACAATGCAGCTCTAGGGACCTCAGCAACACCCTGCTGAGGCAGGGTCTGGTCCAGCAGATCCACCTTCTCCTTTGGCTGCTGACTGACTGACACTTATTGCAGAAGACTTTTTACAGGGTTTCTCTTTTTCCCTCCTTCCACTAGCTTTGAAGTATAATAGAAAGATATGAATTTGGCAGCAAAAAGCCACTGGTTCCTTTGGATTGATCTACTCTCTGCAACAGGTTCCATGCCTGATCCCTCCGCCTGAAAGATTGTGCTAGGTTCATGAAAATCACTGCTCCCAAGAGCTGATGATTTTTCTTTGGGCTGGTCCCTCCAGGAGAGCTGCAGTATACATTTTGTCCTTCATTATGTTGCCCCTGACATGCTCCTGCTGGCCTGCACCCTGCCAACTATAAGTCTGTGTGCAAGGGTGTCTATTCACAGTGCTACAGCTACACTGAGCCTGTGTGTCTGGCTTGTGGGGGGAAGGGCTGTGGGGCCAGACAATACAACAGATCAGATGAGGTGTAGACATGCTTTAAAGTGCTTGTCATCTTCTGAGACCAACCTTCAAATGCAGAAAAAACCCCCCAAACATCCATATTTTGGAGTGAAGTCCAAAGGGCTCAGCCACATAGTAGAATTTAGAGCAACCTGTTCCACATCAGCCTGGAACAGAACAGTTTGGTGTCTCTCCAGATAAACCTGACAGAAGATGTCGTAGCCAGCAGGCTAGAAGACAGCAAAGGTTATCTACACTTCTCTGTCTAAAGCTCAAGGCCAGTGTTAGCCTTTGCAAGGTCAGGGAAATGGAGCCAACTTGCCCTGAGAGACTGCTGTGCCTCAGGTACCTCAGCACTTCAGGTAACTCATTCCTGCCCCTCACCCAGCACAAAGGAGGGAGTCTCCTAGAAGCTTCCTTATTTGTTCTTTAAACTCTTGTCGCTCTCCCAATCAATTATTAAAGCAGCAAACTTCTCTCCTAGGAACTTCATAGACATTGTTATAAATACTTTATCTAAAAAAAAGTATTTCATCAACTACCTTAAGGTTTTTGTTGTTGTCACTTTGTGTTAGATGTCAAGTAAAATCTAACTTACTTATTTTAACGCACGCACAGACTTTCAGTGGCTCACTGCACTCTGGGAAGAAAACAAGCAAACAGGTACTGCCGTTCCTCTCAGGCAGCACAGTTAACTGCTGAGAAGGGAGGGCAGTGTCAGCGCCTCCTGGATACCACTCCTTTCCCTGCAGCAGGGACAGGTAACAAAATGACGGCTACATGCTCCATCGACTGGAGAAGGGCAGGTGCCACAGGCCTCCTTCCCTAGGAAGCTACAGGCAGGTGGGATGAGACCCTAGCTGCCCTGAGGCAGAGGGTGACACCCTGGAGGAGGCCAGCGGCAGATCAGGCCAGCTGTGCCTCACTGCTGCTGCAGGGTGAAGGGCTAAAACTCAAACAGCTAGAAGAAAGCTACTGGAGAAGCTTTCTGGAGGGAGACTGGGCTTCTACTCAGAGTTTTCTTACAATCTTTTCTGTCTTCTGCTTCTACAGCCCTCCCTAAGGCTGTGCCTGTTGGCTCCTGATCAGTCCTTTTGTCATCGCCTATAAAGGCAGCAGCCTTGTGCCCTGCTCTAGACTGCAAAGAATTTAGACCTGTTGGCACACCTGGGGACGTGGGTCAGGCTCAGAAATAAGGGGACCTGGAACTGAGCAGTGTCCCACTCTGGAAGTCTGCCCAGGCACAGGAGACCCTTAACCCCAGCTCCTGGCTGCTTCCCTAATGGGTCACCTAATGTCTATGCCAAATACATGAACACTTTCATCAGAATGCTTCAGCAGAGCCAGCAGGCATCAAAGAGTGCGAGGGGAGCCAGTCCCCAGTGCACTGTGGTTTTTGTCACTGGCAATAGCCCCAGAGATGAGCACACTGGCACAATCCTTAAGGAAATTGCTGCGTGGCTTTTATCTGGCAAGGTTAAAAGTTTCCTGCATCTGCCTTCATTGTCTCCCTTTCCCTGACATTTTGCACATCCCCACCACTGCCAATGGCTCCCGCCACTCCTCGCCCAAGGGCTGTGTCATCAGTACCCAGTGCTCATGTCGCAGCCTCGTATGGGAAGGAAGAGCATTTCCTTCTTCCCTTTTTAAATAAAATAAAAATAAAGGTCCTAAAAGGCATTTTGTCCTATTTTAAACTCTTAAAGTTTATCTTCTTAAGCCTCAAAGGGAGACAGTGTGAGAGAGTGAGACCAAAGCCTTTAAGCTAATTAATACCTTCCCCTCCCTTCTGCTCAAAAAGATTTTTTTTTTCTAAAAATACATCCATAGTCCATTTTTAATCCTGTCTTCCTTCACATCATTGTCCCCAGTAAAACAGCGGAGCTGAGCTGTCATCTCTATCTCAGGATCTTCCCCTCCCCTCACTTTGAAGCTGGGATAGGGAGGGAGGGAGAGAGGAGAAGAGGCCTTGGAGTCTGGTATCTGGGCAGCTTTCCCATAGGAAGGGCTGATGGAGTCAAGAGTATTGCCAGGCAAGAGATACAGATGGGATCTCACACGGGTGGTTTCCAAAAAGCCTCTTCCTTCTAACACAGGAGGAAGAGCCCAAATGAAGGGCATATCCACCCCAGAAGGCGAATGCAACACTTTGCTTTCAGAATGTACAAAGGCGGGTGGGCAGGAAACACAAAACCAGATAGAAGGAGGAAAGCAGAGGTGGGTCTGGTTTATGCTGGAAAAGACAATCTTTGTACATGTGTCTCTGTGTGTGTGTGTTTGTGTGCTGAGGTGGGATGGCACCTCTCGGCGCCGTCTCTTTGGAAAAGTACTCATCCATTCCAGGAAGATCCCTGGGCTTAAATCCCTCCCTCCTGCTCCCTCAGAACTGCTTGGTGTTTCCTTTTAGTAAGCATGCGCCATACATATGCTACCATATGGGTGTATTTACATGTGACGAGGTCTGCTATAGGTCTCAGCAGAGGTCTCTGGTACAATGCTCCGACAGAACAACAGAAAGAGTTTTGGTGCTCAGAGCGAGGCCATCTCTGCATCGCGCTGCAGCTCAGGACAGTCTCTCCCCTCGGGCTCCCTCTCGCTCACATGGAACCGGCTGCTGCAGGCAGATCCTATCTGGAGAGTGATGAGGAGAAAAGTGTGGCGGGCGGCACAAGTTCTCAGCTCCAGCTTAGTAGGCAGCAGCAGCGGCGGCAGGGGGTAAACCGCACCCCTGGGAGTGCCCCAAGGTCGGCCCTTGGCACGGGTGAGTCTGTTTCTCTCCGAGGCTGGCGAAGATTCAAGGTGGGTACAAACCTACGGCAGGGAAGGAGGTGGAGGAGTAGCAAACGGAAGACACGGTGCCTAGAAAGCAGTAGGTCATCAAGCCTCTCAGGATCAGGGCAGCAAAGTGCTACATGGGGACGGCACGAGCACAGGAGGCCAGCGGGGCTGGCGGGGTGTGAGGATGTGTTGAGCATGTAGGTTGGCAAGTTTCTATAGATGGCTCCTCACAATTAGCATCATCTTGAGGGGAGACAGGGCTGAGAGTTAGGTCAGTCGGCCTTTTTTTTTTTTTGCTTTTCTTCTTCTTTTACTAAAAAATAAATCACAAACTAGATCTCTGTAGGCAGAAAGGGTCCCCGGGAGGCGGTGGGGAAGGGAAGCGGGGAAGTCTGTGCTGTTTTGGTGCTGGTGGTGTGGCTACACGAGGCTGCGCGAACCACTGGAGTACCTGCGCCTCTGAAGCAGGGAGCTGGGGGGGCAATACTGGTGCGGGTGGTTGTAGGGAGGCGGTGGAGGCGGGAGGGGAGGCTGATGGACCAGCTTCATGGGGGTCCCGGGGAGCCCGCTGCCCACACCGCGCCAGGGGGTGGAGGTGCAGGAATCGGAGGTGACATAGCGCGTCAGAGTCTGGTTGAGGGCCGGCTCCATCCGAGCGAGGCACGGCTTGTCCAAGACAATGACTTTGACAATCTGCTGGCACTGTACAAGGGTCCCCGCCGAGGCGGGGTGCGAGGCCACCAGTGCTGTCTCCAGCCGCTCCCGTGGCATGTTAAGATGCGTGCTGGGCTGCATGCCACTCTCGGGCCCCAGGGCGGAGTTGTGCTGGTACGTTTGAAGCCTGTTGTGAATTGACACCTAGTTTAGAAACAGCCAAAGAAGCATTAAATGTTACAAGACTCTTCCCATCTGCTGCTACTGGCTGCCCTGAACCCCCACCACCAGTCGACCTCACATGCATTAACGCCACCCCCCCCCCCCCAACAAAGAAAAAGAAAACAAACAAAGAAATGAAAGGGCACAAGCCCTGGCTGCACAGGCTCCCCTGATAGCCCCATCATCCCCATCTAGGCCTAAATGCCCCTGTCCTTTCCATCATGTCAAAGCGGCGTTCCCAAACGCAGTGCAACTTTGATTATCCAAACGGCACAGGGAACGCCAAGCGACTCTTAGGAGCCGAGGCGGCAGGAGATTCTCGTGGTAATGAACAGACCTTCGAGGTCATGCCCTTGTCCCCCACCAGCAAAAACGAGAGGGGGACCGGACAGCAAGGTTTCAGATAATCGAGGTTGTACGTTTCAGCAAAATGACGGCAGCTGAATGTGAGACAGAGAGACTCAAGCCTTTCCCAGCTCCCTGCCTTTCTGAGTAGGAAGCTGGACCACGTGACTGGCTAATCTGTTTACAAAGGAAAAAGCAGAAATCTGACATACTCTAGCAAAAGGCAGCTCCTTCTCATCCATTTGATGGTTTGTCAGTGAAAGGAAATGATTTTCAAAGAAAAAAAAAGAAAAAAGGAAAAAGAAAGGAGAAAAATGCCCGTCTAGCTCATACAATGATAAAAGAAATTCATGATGAAATGGCAGCAGATTAGATAATCTCAAAGAAATGGAAATGCTCCTCTGCTGGCAGAGTATTACTTGGGCAGCTGAAAGGGGGAAGGAAAGCAGGAGGTCATCAGGGTCCCTGCAGAGAGGTGCTGATAATGGAGTCAAATCAGGGAGCTCACTGAATCCAGTTTGAAAAGCTGGAGCTGGGCTGGACTGGGGGTCCCCAGAGAGGGTAAGTGCAGCAGGAAAATCGTGCTTCCCAAATGGTGGATGAAGTTATAGCTCCTCCTGGCAAGGACAGGGGCTGATGGAGACCCCAAACACCAGCAAAATTGCTGGCTCAAAATAGAATGTCAAGTGACAAACCCTGGGGAGGAAACAAGTGCTTGCAGGTTGATGTGGCACTTCCAGCTTGGTAGGGGTAGAGGTGAACAGAGGGGACAGGGAGGGTGCCCTGATGATCTGGCACGTCAGGCAGCAGCACCAGCGACTGGGAGAGAGCAGCTGCAGAGTGGCCAAGCTTCTCTCCATGCTGGAACAAGGACAAGCTGCTTCTCCCTGCTCAAGCGTGGAAGTTGCTCAGACTCACTGCATGGCAGGACAGAATATTCTGTCAATATTTATTCAGGCAGTGGAACATCCCAGAGGAAAAACTGACTGCTGGGCCATGCGGTACTAATGATATTAGGATACATGGAAGCCATTCTCCCCAAGGAAACACTCCTCTCAGCAGGAATAGGAAATTGGCTGTGAGAGGCACCTTCCCCAGGAAGGGGGTGTCTGCAGGGAAATGGGGTGCTCTTCAGGGAAAAGAAGCAGCACTCACTCCCCACAGAGAAGCTGAACTCTTCAAGTAAATACACTATGACAAGAGGGGAAAGAACTACTCCGGAAAACGGGCAAATTTGGGACAATGGAGATGTTCCAGGCAGGGAGAGAGTAGGAAGTAGTAGATAAGATTTTCAGTGTGAAGATTGCATTTTCCTCTTTCCTCACAGGCAGTGGGAGTATGGGTGTCTGTGAAGAAACAGGCAACCCACAGGATGCTAGACATCCCTGCAAAGATAGATGTACACAGGACAGCCAAGCTCCCTACCTAGGAAGGTGATGCACTAGGGAAAGTCTCTGGTATACAAAGGCCATGCTTATTCCCCTTTGAGGGGGAGAGACAGAGCTGCAGAGATTTGTGCAGAGAAGCTGGGCTGCGGGGAATTTGCATGTGATGCTGCATGGAGTTAGCATGTCAGGGAAGTCTTTAGTGGGGTTCTCAGTCTCCCCATAAGCAGTGGGGTGGGTTAGTCCATAGCGATTGGGAGCTTGGTCCATGAGGGATGTTACAGTTATAAAAACGGATTGAAAATGCTTTGAAGTTTAGTTTGGATTTGAAAGTTGTATTACCCGTCCTAGCAGTAACTTTTAATTGTATCTCTGGAAATTGGTAAAATTGTCAGTCTGGCTGGGGAGGCATTGATTAAAACCTGAGAAAAGAAACAACAGAGAATGTGAGAAGAGCTGAAGTGAGAGAGAATTACTTACCTCAGCTGCTCTGCACTCTACTTACCTCCACTGTGCTGTCCGAGACCTTCTCCCCCAAATCCTTCTTGCCTTTAAAATAAAACAAAAGATCTCACTCATGAGGTCTGCACCTCTGGTCAAGAAGTGGCCCTCATGCTGTGGACTGGAAAGCTAATGAGAGAGGCACAGGGCCAAACCAGCCTCTTGACTGCAAGAACAAATCCAGACCGTCTTGCAACCTGATAGCTGCCTAGTGAGATAGAAGGAGGCCTCTTTAGGGTCCTACCCTTAGGTCTCAATCTCAGTGCCATTCTAGTGGGTTTGTAGCCACTCACCTCTGCACTTGGTTTTTGCTGGCATACAAGCCAAGGCATGAGTGGGCACAAAGCCATTGGTTCAAAGTGTTGGTGCAAAGACTGGAGGGAGACTGTAGTGTAGTTACCATGTCACATCAGTTCAGGAAGGGCAGATTCTCCAGCAGTTACCTGTGCCCCGTTAGTAATGCCTCCTTCCTCAATGTTATGGCTACAGATTGGGTAATGAAACATTAATGGCTTTTCTAGGGCATTTCATTTGAAGAATGCACATGTTCTCCTATTTCCACTATTTGCCCAAGGCATAAATAAAGGATACAAAACTGAATCTTTCTTTTTGCAGTTATCCTCACAGGAATCTTTCAGAACACGTTTGGAAAGACAGCACTTCTTGACTAAGAGAAGTCTTCTTACCTGTTGGAGAGCCTTGCTTAGACTGCAGTTCCATCTGGGCTCCATTGGTCCTTAATGAGAGAGTCTTTGCCCCTTGTTGTTTCTCCAGCTCCCCTGCCAGACAGACAGACAGAAGCAAATGAGGAGAAGGATGGAGGGAAGGACACCAGCAAAGGAGCAATATGGGAAGTCAGCAAGGAGAATTAATGCAAGACGATGAGAGTGTCAAGAATGGAGGGAGAAAGGAATGGCCAAGAAAACATCAGAAACTGATGGACTTGACATGTGGAAGAACTTTTATATCTCCACAAAACCTTCTATGTATGACCTGCATTTATACAAAATAGGTTATTGCTGCACAGGAGAGGGCCACTGATGCTGATCTACTTTGGCTCATCACTTTCTACGTGGAAAGGCTATCAAAGGCTACATGGATATCTAATCTGTGTAGGACAGGCCACAGACATACGCAGTACAGACTGCTTGTCTCCTAGACATTCCTAGAGTGAAGTACAGCGCTGTTAAGACTACTAGGCATGTCTTGTACTTCCCAGCTATCTACAGATCATATTTGGAGAGTAAAAAGAGTATGAGATGGAGAAAGTCTTCTGGGTCTGACAGTCTAAGCTTCACTATTCCAGGCCACTGTGTAATACACCTGTTCCATAAGCATGACAAGCAGTGAAGTTCTTCCTTTTGACCTGCTTCTGAGTGCTCACAAAGCCCAGCTGCCTTTTCACCATCGCTGAACACAAGAACAATCCCATGCAGACCTGTGCTCCTCATCCTCTTTCCCCCTGTTCCTGAAGAACCTGTCTCCTTTACCCTTTCCCCCGTGTAGACACATGCAGTGTGATGGCATTAGAGTGTGAATTGTACAGGAGAACCTTACATTCAATTCGTATTTGCTCCAGCTCTGTCACTTCTGCTATTGATTCTTTCAGATCTTCCACAAACTTCTGCATTTCCTCAGCACCCAGAGCACAGAAGTGTAGTACCTGCTTCTTCTCTGAGCCTGAAACTGGAGTCACCAGTGTGATGCCATGGGGGTAATCTGTAAAGAAGATGTGTCAGCAAAATAGGTATTCTTGCTGGACTAAGTTGGCTGCTTTGCTACCTCTGCAGGACAGAGTTTCCAACGTGAGTCCAGAGGAATGGCACAGCTAGAGTTCGACACACTGCAAACTGTGGGAACCTGCAGCATTGCAGCCCTCTAAGGGAACAGAATGGCCAAGCTGCAGCATCAAGTCAAGGGACAAGGGTCACTAGCACCACAGCACTGCCAAAACCAGAAAACTCTTGCTCTTAGTTACATTTAGTGGAACACTGGCTCCGGAAGCCTTAGCACACAGGTAGGACTGAAAGCCTTTCTGAATCTGTGGAGGAGTAGAATCATAGAATCATAGAATGGTAGGGGTTGGAAGGGAGCTTTAGAGATCATCTAGTCCAACTCCCTGCTGAAGCAGGTCCTCCTAGATCAGGTCACAAGTAAGGAGTATATATAAGAGCCCAACAACACTATTTATCCTGTGGGAGATGCGGGAGAGATTGTCTCCTGGAGTAAAAGCCAGAACAGCCATTAACATCCACTGTGGCAGGACTTCTCCCCAGTCTCTACTTCCATCAGCAGAGAACATACGAGGAGTGTTAGCACAACATGGGTGGGGAGCTGCTTGTGCTGTGCAGAGACAACGGTAGAATGAAAGACGTAGGGTTTTATGTCTCCACTTACTACTCCCCAACAGGCAAAACACATGGAAATGTAAATTAAAGGACATGCCCAAAGAGTGAAAATATCACAACAAAAGGCTTTGTGTTCTAAAGCTGGGTGCAGGCAGGTGGTGTCTGGAGATTCAGACAACAAAAGCAGAGGAACAAGAACGTGCAGAGAACTTGGTGTGCTTGTGAGTGGACCCTCTCTACCTTCTGCTCAATGGCCAGTGGTTTCAATTCCTTTTCTTCCCTCTCACGTTTTTGTATATTTAATTTTTCTCTTCCCCTGTCCTGCTTTCTCTTCTTCTCCACTGTCCTGCATTTGCCTGCCTTCCCCACCGTCTTCCTTTATCAGTCTTTACCAAACAAGTCAAAAGACCAATCTGCTATTTGTTGCCAACCCTCAGCTCCCCACCTTGGTGTCCCAGGACCCTTTTCCCACCCTATGTCTGTCTCATCTGTTCAGATACGAAACTCCTTAGAACATCTGCTCTTCTGTCTCTGCAGAGGATACTCAACTGGATGCCTTTGCCAGAAGACCCCTGGGAACTCTCAGGAAGGTCAGGGTACCCCTGAAGGCTGACCTCAGCTCCTATGGTGCCTGGTGGCACGAATGCCTCTTTCATACATGCAGGGATGTGGAAGTCTCTGCAAGCTGCAGTGGGCAGGGGTGCTGAGAGAGTGCCTCATGCTACCAGTAGGGTAGAGGGAGCATGAAAAAAGCTTAGCATAGCCACATTCTTCCTTCCTTGCAGTGTGTTCTGCAGGTGCCCTCAAAAACCCCAGCGGGCATCAGTCATGCTCACCCCAGACTGCTGTGCAGGCCCTCTGCCCGCGCCAGCAGGAAGCTGGCCTGCTCCTGGAACAACTCCACCGCACAACCAGCCTCGATCATGACACATCATGGCTCTATTCCCAGACCATCAAGGTCAGGCTGACTAGGGCTGGCCTCCTGCCACGCTTTGGTGGGTGCTGTTCCAAGGGCTCTGCTTCTCTCTTGGGAAGCTCTCAGCACAGCGCAGCATGGCACAGTGTGCAGAGGCAGCGGCTGCACCTGAGCCTTTATCAATGTCAAAGGCAGAGGTGGCAGTTGTGACTTTGGACATGAGAGGAGAGGGGTTAATGCTGGCAGCAGCAGTTCTGTCAACTTGGTTCTCCACCTACAGCTGGATCCTGAGAGCTCGGGGAGATGTATCCGGGGATTGATTCCCTCATTCCTCCCCACTAGCACTCTCCCTGCCACCATGACAAGACAAAACCTTCAACGAGTTTCAGTTCAGCCATTCTGCAGGTGCTCAGGCCTAGTGAGAGGTACTAGGAGTCCCTTCTCATCACACTGTACCTGAACAGCTATTTCCTCAGCACCAAGTCTCAGTTTTCTCCTCTCCACTTTTAACCCTGATGGAATCTCTCTCCTAATGTACATTCACACTGGATGACACAGCCCTCTCCCTCTTTCTCCTTTTCCCTGCCAAACCACTCCAGGCAACCAAAGATCAATGGACTTACATTCATTCTCAAAGAGATGGAACTGCATCCCTAGCAGGCCGACTGACTTGCAAAATGTGTATGTTGAGGAGCTCTTCTTCTTGGGGCAAAGCTTGAGGATCTGTTGGAGTGAGAGATGAATCATTGGGCAGGGTGCTGGGGAACAGTGAGGCAAAGAACAACGCAAACTGCTCAATGCAAAAAAGCTTTGTGCAGGCTCTGTTAATTGTACATGGGAGTAACACTTGATGACTGACAGGCTCTTTGCCCAGAAAGCTGCCTGGCACGCTACATTTGTAACAACGCTTCTGAAATTCTGTATGCATAGCCCTGGGGCCACTCTGCTCCCTGCCTCACAGAGGTGTTGGCTTTTTGATGCCTGCATTGACTTTGCAAGGGTAATTCTCTTCACTGAGGGCCAGATCAAAAGGCAAAGGGAAGACCATCAGAAATATCTTAGAGCTGAGAACAAGAGCATATATGAATGGTTCACCGTCGTTGATCTCTCAGCACCACCAGTTCTTATGGATCTGATTCATAACACAGAGCAGATGGATAGCAACACCCTCTCTCCAGGTTCACAACTGTATTTATTGGTGCAGAGCAATAGAATCATAGAATCAGAGAATCAGAAAATGTAGGGGTTGGAAGGGACCTTTAGAGATCATCTAGTCCAACCGGCCCTGCAGAAGCAGAGTCACCTAGATCAGGTCACATAGGAATGTGTCCAGGCGGGTCTTGAAGACCTCCAAGGAAGGAGCCTCCACAGCCCCTCAGGGCAGCCTGTGCCAGGGCTCCCTCACCTGAACAGTGAAATAGGGGTTTTTTATGTTTAAGTGGAACTTTTTGTGTTCCAGCTTCATCCCATTACCCCTTGTCCTGTTGCTAGCTACTATAGAAAAAAGGGATGTCCCAACCTCCTGACATCCACCCTTTAGATATTTAAAAATGTTAATAAGATCTCCCCTCAGTCTCCTCCAGACTAAACAGCAGGTGGAGAGAGCTCTCTTTTCTCTGCTTCTACAAAAGGGTTTGTTTTTAGCCTTCCACTTTGCAACATCCAGGGTTTCATTTTGACATTAATTTTTGCAGAAATTCCATCTTGTTTGGCCTCTTCCCAGTGTCAGTGTACCTCTGTCCCACTTTGTACCTGTCTGAGCTCAGTTGCAAGGCTGCTGGGTCAGGACAGTCTCAAAGTACTATACACATTTAGGACTCCAGTAACATGTACTCTCCTACAGCATTTGCAGTGTTAGAAGGCAGTGGTTTTAAAGTGCCTGGCAGGAAAAATTTGAAGTGCATGGGAGGGCTCTCTCTACTATAGTACAAACAGAGAAATGAACCTTCCTTTCACAAAATGAATCTTCCCCGCTGGCAAAGGCATGAGGGAGAGCAATGACATTGCACGGATGGCTGTGGGATGTGACAGTTTGTTTTTTCAAGGATTAGAGGAGTTTTATATTTGGTAGGTTTTTAACAGTGAAGGATTCAGAGCTGTGTCTCACAACGTCGACAGACCAGGCGATGGTCTGTCCTTTGGACAGGTGAGAAATGAACGTTGTGGACTGGTTTTAGATTTCTTTATAGAAATCCAGGCAAGTTTTATCACTGCAGTGCCTAATTGCCAGAGCACACTCACCACCAGCAAGTCATTGAAGAGAAAAACTTCCCTCTGGTGAGCTGCCTGCTTCTGCACTTTGTTCACATCAGTCACTTCGTACAAGCGGCTGCAGCAGACAAGCCGTCGATGAGGCACGGACAGAACCTGCAGAAGACCCACAAGAGCAGGCAGAGGCTGAGGGAGGTGTCACTGTGGGTCTCCCCTGTCCTCAGCTGCCCAGTGACAGCAGCACAAGCCAATTCTGCCCACTCCACCCACTCAAATCGTCTCCTCGTCATTGCTTTTCCTGCTGGAGCAATAGCAGAGAGAGTTACACCTTTGTGATCTGGATAAATCAGAGGAGTGGGACAGGCTATAGGCAACCCTCTTGCTCACACATCATCCCACCTTCATTTACCACTGATTGCAATCACTGAGCGACTGCTCATCCTCTCTCATCACACTGGACATATGCAGGTTTCCTGGGCTTTGAGAAATGATTCTGCTCAGTTTGGGTAAACAGTATGTACATTTTTGCATCACAGACCAGTTACTGCTAAGGAAGCTGTCTCTGCATTTGAGGGTCTCAACCTCATCAGTTCTTAGGGAACTCAGACACAGATGAGTGAAATTATTTTCTATCACTTTGCCTTCTGCTTCCTACAGCCTCACGAGGCCTGACAGTTTGAGACAGTGCAGATCTATCACTGGAGCATTGCCAGGCAGGGCCTGCAATGAGAATTTTGGGCAAACAATTACCGCACCAGATACTGTAAACTCTGGCCAAGGAGATTCTCCAAAATCAGAAAAGAATGAGACAGCAAGGAAAAAAAAGTCTTTGGAGAAAAAGGAGTTAATTCATCAAGACAAGCAAGGAAAACAGAAGAGGAATAGGGGCACAGAGGAAAAAGGCAGAAAAGAGGGCAGTGAGGGAGGTGAGGGTGAGAGGGGTGAGTGGGTGCCAGCAGGTTTACAAGTGCTCACCGTTTTCATTCCAACTATGGACTTCTCCACTTTGGTGACATAAGTAACATGGTCCTCATTGGATTTTAGCTCTTTCTGCTGGATCCTCTCATAGATCCCTACCACCAGCTCCCGTGGGATGTCAGCACCGTCGTCCACCCCTGCCAAACACAGAAAATGCTGGGCAGGCCAGGCAGGGAGAAAAGGGAAGGGAATAACTAGTGATCCCTGACAGGCAACTACTTCCTCTGCACTCTGCAGTGCTGGAAAGGTTGAAGAGAAAGAGCAATACTTTGCTTTAGTCTGCCTTCTTTATTGCTTTAACACACCTAATGCACCAGCAGGAGAGAATGACATCTCTAAGGCCAATGCAGAAGATTTCATCATTCCATTGCTCTGCATGGTGGCTCCTTTCCATGTGTTCCCTAAGGTTTTATAGTCACAATTTCATATTCATATATCTTGGGCCACTCACAGCAACCTCTGCATCGATTTCGTATCATCAGAAGTGTGAGATACGGAGGAGATCTATGATGGGATTCAGCTGCTCCTCCTGCCAGTGCAAGCATCAGCTCTTCTGTTTGCTTAGTAGCCTCCACCATTTTTCTTCTGTGATGTCTCCTAGGGATAATACTTTCCTGTTACTCTGTCTGTGATATCTCTGTCTTGACCCTGTCGCTTTCCTCCTTCACATCTCCTTAGATAACTCTCCAAATTTTGCTGTCTGACGCTTGTGGAGACTGGCAGAAAAGTTTTCTTTCACCCATCCCTAAGCCAAACACCACAAATTAAACTGCCAGTCTTTCCTCTGAACTGAATTCCTCCAGTCATTTTCTATTGATTTCCTCTGCTTTCCCTCCAGCTCTGTTGCCTGAGATGTACTACCCTGAGTGATGCAGGTGAGGAATTGCTGAGGAATAGAGAGACACTGTCATCTCCTGGCTCTCTCATCCATGTCCTTGCAAATGTAGACTGAATACTCTATCTTTTTTCTATTTTTTTTTTTCAAACACAGGCTGGTGAAACTATTGACCTGGACATTGGCCTGCAGGGGAGTCTGGGAGGAACTATCTCCCCTTGCCTGTAATGAGGTGACATTCAGTCACTCCAGTGAGTTGTGGTGTGTCACACACTGGAAGTGAGTGATCCTCACATTGGTTGAATTCATTCCCTGTGATGTGAACCTGTAGAATTTTAAGCAACTCATGTAAGATAACATAACATACCCCACCCCCCCACTTCTGAGTTAGCATTGTCAGCTGTAATACCAAAGGGGATGATGGCAGGTATCAGCCCCATTCAGTATCTCAGGAAATAACTTGAAAGAGGGCCTCGGTGCCACATTATATCAGTCTGAAGTGGATGACAAATTCAGGAAGGTGTGGGAGGCTGAGACAACTCTTTCTGAACAGCAGTCAGGTCAAAGAAATAAGTCGAAGGAAACCACACAAGTTCAAAATCTAGTCAGGGATTTACACTGGAAAAAAGCTTTGAGGGAGCCTCATCTGAATTGCAGATGTGCAGTAAGAGACACTTGGAAGATGGCTGACCTAGGATGACCTAGGAGTGAATATGGCTGGGAAATTCGGAAAGATTTTGTCTAGACATGATGTCAAAAAGGCCAAACAATACTAAGCTGCATTAGCAGATCTGAAAATAAGGAGGAGGCAGTGGCTCTATATATGAGCATGTTGTGACCACCTCTGAAAAAGTGCTTTTAGCAACCTTTTACTGAGAAGGGAAGGACTGACCTTGAAAAACATAAGAAAATTGATTTGGGGAACTCGTGTATCAGAAATTGCAAAGAGGTAATGCATGCATGAACTCTGTCACGCCTACAGTTACTGTAAGTAATTGCAAGCAATTAAGAAAGGGAAGATTTAGCCTGAATAGAAAGACAATGCTTTCATATATTCAAAGCAGCAAGTTGGGGAAGGGCTTGTTCAGCACAATCCAGCAGGGTTTAAGAAGGATGGAGCTGAACAATAGGAAAATGAAATACAATGGACTGCTTCCAAGCAGTGAGATCTTTTAGAAGGTGAAACCATCTCTCAAGGAAAATGGTTGGTTTCTGAGAAGACTGCACAGCTTAGATTTTCCTCTTCTCCAGCATCCTAGACGACACCTCAAAGGAGCCTCCATGTATGGCTCACAGGGTGCAGCCCTGAAGAAAGGCAGGTTTTTTGCTGCCTTCACCTAGGCAGAATTTAGAGCAGCAAGAGGGGAAAAAAGAGGGGGAAAAAAAATCAAAGCAGGATCCTTACCTCTCAGATTGCGAATGAAGTCCTCCAGCATCATCTTCCTGTCAGGCTTGATGTTGGGGCTGTACATGTCCGTATTGAGGAGGATGATTGCAAAGGCCAAGATGAAGATGGTGTCCGGGTTGTGAAACTGCTGGACCACGTCTGGGTTACACATGCAGTACCTCTGGCTGCAGCAGGAGGGATGCACACACTTAACATGGAACATGGGAGTCCTCTGCTCTAGGGTGGCAATGGCTTCATCACAAGTGGATCAAATTCCTCCTTTCACTCCACCTCTCAAACAAATGAGATGGAACTCACTGCTCTCTGAAGGCAAATTTACCCACCAATGGCTGAAGTAGGCCCCTGAAACCTCAGCTTTCTCATCTTCAGGAACCAAAGGAACAAGTGAGACTTGGAGAGGACTACTCAGGCTAGTGTCACTACCTAAGGGTAATGCAGGAGGTGTCTACTCCAGCACACTTTGCTAAGCACAAAGTGCTCCACTGGATGCGCCAAAGAAGCAACACAGCACCCCTGCAAGCCCCAGTGCTTCTCTTCCCATGAGATATCAATGTAAGGGGAGTCCTTTGCTGGCAGACGTGTCAAGACTGACCTCACTCTGGCCCTTTGTGCCTTTCATGCTGCTGAACATCTGACAAGGATATGGCTCTGCAGTGGCACAGAGGACTCTTTGCTTCAGGAGTCCCTCCTGATCACCTTTGTTAGAAGGGAAGCTCCTGAACACCATGGCTACTGCATGTTTTATGCCTTGGGTGTGTTCTCTGCTTCCATCTGGTTGCAGCAGTGGGGCTGCAAGGCTCATTCTCTTACCTGAAAGCCTCAATTAGCCGCTCGACCTTCTGCGCCTCCCCCTGCACGCGGATGTGGGCCTGGAATTTCCGCAGGGCTTCATCCAGCTCCATGCCTGAGAAATCCATCTCATCCACCACGCAGCTGTGGGAGGGGGACACGGCCTTCATGAGCACCTCCTCTCATTGAAGATGCCAGGCAGGCTCCTTTGCTGCAGTGCCAAGGCTCAGTGCCCAAGGGAAATACCATGCGAGAGGCCCTGAGACACCACTACAGCTGCCCAGGTCACACTTAAAATGGACAGTAGTTTCAAAACAAGTGATTCCTGCATTCTACAGCACGTGAGCAATTTTTGTGCCTAACCATATATATATATTTGCATATAGCATATCATACCACATACAGCATATGTCTTTACTTATACATATGTATATGTATGTGTATATATATGTGTTGCTATTCATTTGTATTTAGACACAGATATCTAAACATCAGTATTGACATAGACGTTTAGACACCTATATCAATATCCATATCAATATAGATACAGATCCATCTCTTTCTGCCTTTCCTATCATCTGCTAATCCTTCACACATTGTCCATTCCTCCCTCTCTCTCATAACATACACTTGTTCACTACCCGCTTCTCCACCTTTCTCTTACCTCTAGTGACTGTGCTGTTCCTGCACTTGTCCTCTCCTCACTTTCCTTTCTGTACAGGATACCTCCCCATTTGCAAGCCATACCTTCTTCAACACTCAACCACTGCAGCAACAACATGTCTTTAAAGACCGGAGACAGCTCAAAGAAAATAGGAAATGCAAGCGCTTATATAGAAATAACACTGCAACATCATCTGGCTTGTAACATCAAGGCTGGGCAAAACTCTGGCCATGCAGTCAAACACCAGGAGTACACAACCATTCTGTCCAAACGCTGTTCATCTTATATCTTTCTACCCATTGCACACAATCTTTTCCATTTTCACCGTACTTCTGTGCCATGCTTCCCTGTTATTTGCTGGAAATCCTTCTCCTCATAGACCTGGTGTCACTTTTCCTTTCACAGTGATGCATTGCGCACTTGTAGTTCATAGTCAATTTAGATATCCAAAGAAGTGGATGCTACCTCCCTTCTTTCCCACTAAAGCATTCTCAGATTATGAAAGCCACAAAATCACAGAATCTTAAGGGTTGGAAGGGTCCTCAAAAGATCATCTAGTCCATCTCCCCTGCCAGAGCAGGGCCACCTAGAGCAGGTCACACAGGAACTCATCCAGGTGGGTTTTGAATGTCCCCAGAGAAGGAGACTCCACAACCTATCTGGGCAGCCTGTGCCAGTGCTCTGTTACCCTCACAGTGAAGAAATTCTTCCTTGTGTTTCTTTGGAACCTCTTATGTTCCAGCCTGTACCCATTGCCCCATGTCCTATCATTGGACATCACTGAGAACAGCCTGGCTCCATCCTCCTGGCACCCGTCCTTTATGTATTTGTAAACATTAATGAGATCACCCCTCATTCTCCTCTTCTCCAATCTATAGATCTCCAGCTCCCTCAGCCTTTCATCATAAGAGAGATGCTCTTTAGTCTCCAAAACCTACTACTACAGTTGTTGCTGTCTATATTAGTCAAATAATATAGTTTTCCTTATTCTTACTGCATGATGTTTTGGTCATTTGTAATGATACCACCTTCCCTATGTGGCTTCAGCACATTTTCTTAGCATATCCCTACCTTTTGTGTTCGGGTCATTACTGCAAGCATTAATCAACAGACTAGTCTCAGAAAACTCTGCTCACAACCTCCCTTAGGCCCAGCTTCCCATTTCAGAGGAGTACGTAGGCACTAATGTCTGCCATCAGCCAATTCTCTCCACCGTTTATGATTCCTCTGCTAATTTCTCTCTTCCACTCTCAACTAACAATTTCTCATGTCAAATGCATTACTGAAGTCTAGAATTACCTTCTGCATGTGCCTTGTCTAGTAAGCCAGTTATTTTAACAAAGACAGGCATTGCATTAATCTACTCTCCACTGCCTTTGGTATATACCATTTACCTTCCTGTCTGCCATTATTCCTTCCCACAAATAAATTCTCAAAGCTGACATTCTGTCAGACCAAGAAATTCACAGGTGACAAAATCCCATTTTCTTTAAGCCTTCCTTAAATACAAAGCTGCTAATTTGCTAATCTTCAGTCATACGGCACCACCTTGATATCACAAGCGCATTAAATATTCAAGGACTTTGCATTTTCTGCTTCTATATATCTTGGATGCTAATCCTGTCTTCCCCTCCTCTCCCTTTATTTCATCCTCTGTATCGTGTCTGGTTTGCTTTCTCATGCCAAAATGGATAAATTGACCTCAAACTTCAGGTTAGGAGGAATTTTTCCCCAAGATAGATTGTCTGGGACTGTATGAGGAGTGGTAAAGATGAAACAGAGGCAGAAGTAATTAGCTGTCTTCTGGATCTTTCCATTCTCTAAGAAATTTTACAAACAAACCTCTGCTAATATGTCATGTGCTGTCATCAGTTTCTTCCTTTCTGTGATAAACTGGAGATATATCAGTTTATCTTATCTATAGTGCTGCTGCAGTTTGCTGTAGGCTGTTGGGAAGTGTTTTTTGAGCTATGCTGTTGAAGGCCACGTGCAGCCTTGCTAGAATACAAATCTATTACCTGGTGTCTCAAATGGGTGAGGGACAGGGTTCAAATACTCTGAGACTTCTCTTGATTCCCCCATTCTTCTACTGATTCAAGAGATGAGATATGAGTGATACCCATAGAATACAGTACCAAGAGCTCTGGCTGAACACAGTGTTCAGTGTCTTCCAAGGTTAAAGTTGTTACAATCTCAACTAGGAAATATGGGACCTTTTCCTGCACAAACCTTGTATAATCAAAACATAGCCTGGACAATGTTCCTATGTGACATGATCTAGGTGCACCTGCTTCTGCAGGGGGACTGGACTGGATGATCTCTAAATGTCCCTTCCAACCCCTACCATTCTATGATATGATTCTATGAACTGGGGAGTAGCAAGGGTAGAGAATCAATGGGGCTGCTGTCATAAGAAAGCTCACATTACATCTTTTTTTTCCTCTCCAAGAGGCAGACTGCAGAAACACTCACAGTTTCTGGCAATGGCAAAAACTTCCACCACTGCCTCTTTCCTTTGTTATTTTTATTTTTCTTAGTTATACTCACACGTCCCTGGGTTAACATCAAGACATTCACCTTCTTGGCATTTATCTTTGAAAGTAAGAAAAGTTTTTCTCTGGTTAGTCATTACTGTGTTCACAGCTGCAACCACCTCTGCAGTTGGACTTTTGTTATTGTTTTTTAATCCTTTCCAATGCATGATGTTTCTCAGCACTGACCCCAGTGATTTTGCTGTTATTGTCTGCTTCCAGACACGTGAAAGCAGTGAAACCTGCTGGGGTCACCCTAGTAACCCCAATCTACCAGCATGAAATCATGTATTTTCCTCCTTCATTGATCAATTGTTTTCCCTCCACACAGGCTGCTCTAACACGTCCTCCCCTTTGTGTATAAATCTCAAATAATAAAGTCAATGCCCTTGATACAGAAAGCATAAAGCCTTTATTAGGACAAGACAGCTGTTTATAGCTCTTTTCAAACACAAACAGGCATTCCTACGTGACTGGTGCTCAGCTTCTCCTTTGAGAGTTTGTTTCATGGACTGACAGGTGCAGGTTGAATTTGTAAATTCTAAGATGAACTCCAGGGAGCCCCTTCCAGTTGTCTCTCAGCCCAAAGAAGGGTGTCCCCCATCCTGCTCCCTGAGAAAAGTTGAGCAGGCAGAAGGGACAGGTCAGGATGAAAGTTTGACTCATGCAAAGTCAGTTTGAGCTTGCATTTGATTTATCTGACAAAGCCTGTGCCAAAAGCCTGAGGAATAGCTCCTAGAAGAGCCATCAGCTACGCTGCTACTTTCTCCTGCTAGACGGACAGAATGGTGGACCGTAGTTGTCTGAAATTCTTTTGTGAGCAAATTTGATACAGCAGGGTCTATTGAGAGAGTGAAAGAGCCTTGTGCAATGGGGCTGCCGTGCTCCTGCTCCTCTTCTAGGTGGCTACAAGTTTTGCTGCCTTGCCTAACTTCAGATTCCTGTACAGTCTTGTTAATTTTCTGAACGCACTCTGGTGCCTATGTCAGAGCTCCCCTAAAATGCAATGCAACTTTTCCTTGTGAAACCAGAACAAGGAGGACTTTTCTTTCCAAGATAGAGACTTTGGAAGCTGACATAGGATATATCATCAAGTATACTGCAAAAAGCACATCGATCTCATTAGCCTCCATAGCCACAACTTTTAAAAGGCAGTATAGCCATGAGGGTGTGTGTCTCCCTAGAACTGGACTTGGCAGTGTAAGACACAAAGTTTTGAACTGAGAGCAAATGACTGTCTGTATCCAAGGAATTAACCAGCAGCTTATGTGTGTGTGCCAAAACCAGCACTGAGCTAATTTTTCCACACACAGCAGAAGGCCTATGAGATGCCTATTCCAGGACCAATGGGAGGCCTGAAGGATAATGTAAAGGGAGCAGAGTAATCACCTTATAAAATCTCCTGCTTCAACTTCTTACTCCTCATGAACTCACAAGGAGGTATGTGAATTGAGCTCACCAGTGCATCCAGATATGCATTTAGCTCAGTCCTCACAGGGATAGAACTTTGGATGTTTGTATCATATTGCTGAAGTGAGCAGGAAAAGTGCTGACACCCTGCTTCATAAACAACATGGTGGAGCTGAGGGCTCTTGTGTAATCTGTATGCATGGGGAGCTTGTCTGTCCCAAGGCACCTCACAGCTGCAGAGAATTGCACTCTAGACGACAGGTGACAGGACCAAAGAGTGGGCTCCTAGATGGATCATTTTGCTCAGCTGTTACCTCTATGGCAGCCATACCGCCTCCTAGATCTCCCCCAAAGGAGGTGGACGTGGTGCCATCAGAGCTGTGAGGATTTAGCACGGGGCTAAGCATGGAGAAAAGTCTCATGGTGAAAGGTTCAGAGAAGGCAGGAAGCAGCTGTATCGTGTGGGGCTGGGATCTGCTCACCCAAGCAGAATGACCTATTTTCCAGCTTTTCCACTCAGGTGACAATGCAGCAGAAGCTGGGCTGCAACTAAAAGCGTCTGTAATGAACCTGCAGCCCACATTTAAGGAGGGAGCAAGGAGAGAGGCAGCCAGGTGGAAAGATAGGCACAAAGATATTAATAAAAAACATCCCTCTTCCCTAACCCTACAAGACTTCTGAAGATGAATCAGGCTTAGGATGGACTGTAGAAGACGAGCTCAGCTCCCTGGGAGGAGGCTGCTCTGTACATGTAAACTGAGGCTCACAGAGTGGGCAGGACTCACTGATTCCTTGCACGAGTGGGCACAGGCCTGTATCCCAATCCTGCCCTCCATGCCCTCCTTGTTCAAGGGTAGTCTCTACAATGGAGACTACAGCTCATGTCAGTCTAACAGCTCTGGGGAATGCTGCACTAGATGTATTGTCTGTCTTTTTCTGGGGATGAGTCAGGTCTGCTTGCCCTTATTGGGTTTTTGGTAGTTTACAGTGATAGTCACTTGGGCATCCACTCTTTCCTAAGCAGGAAATTGCCTAGTGTACCACGTCTTGCAGCAGACTGGCTCAAAGTGGAGGGTTCCCATTCCAGGCACATTTGTCATGCAGGGGAGGGTTCTGCCCAGCCTTCATCTTCCCCTCCAAAGAACATTAGGACCCCTTGTCACCCAAGTGACAAGGGAAATGAATGTTTCTCTAGGCATCTAGGCAGGTTCAAGCTGCACCTTCACCCTTTGCAAGCTTGGCATGGGAAAGCTGCTGTTGTTTCCAAGTTTGATCTATGCCACAGCTCTGCTTGCAGCAGGAGGTCCAAAATGCCCAATACGTTCTCCGCTCTGTCCTGTTTCCATCACATCATTATCTATTGCTCCACAACATGAGCTGCTCCAACCCTCCTGTAATGCAAGTCCCCTACTGATCCCATGTAACGTCCTCAGTTAGAAGGGGAAAGGAGACTAGTTTAGGCTAACCTGTCAAGTTCATTATGCCAGTCCAAGAGGAGTCTAATGCTTCTTGAGAAACAGTCTCTTTGCTGGGCTCCCAGCTCTGAACTTACTCTGAAGAGCAGTTTTTCTCTACCTGACTTTCCGTGAGAGAAAGAGAAGACAATACATGCTTGACAGACAGGAATGCTGCTCACCCATAGGGAGAGCATGTCTAACAGCAACTTGCAGCCTAACATCAACCAGCCCCCAACACAGCCCAATGTGTCCTGCTTGAATCCCTGCACCCTTCTCCTCTGACAACAAATGCACCAGGACAGCCTCTTCTGCACTTCCAAGGCCCACAACCTGAACACAAACCATCCAGCACTAGCAGCACACCTGGCTCCATTTGTGGCATCATTCACACTACCTTGCTCATGAATGAACCATAAATGGAAGCAATTCCTGAGTTGGAAACAAGTAGAGGGGAAGAATGAACTAAAGTGAAGGGAGGTATGGAGAACAAAAGCAACAAATAAACACAGAATGAAGAGTTCATAAAAAGAAATAAAACTATACATCTGAGCATGTAATATAAAATAAAGGAATGAAGAAAAGATGCAAGAATGATGATGTGTCTCATATTTTTAAAAATGTGTTAATGCCTTGGGCCTGGCTTTTTCAAAGTCATAAAATTATTTTTTGCAGTACTTGCTAAGTGGATTTGACAAAAACTGCTCAGTACCAGATGAGTGCTTTGGCCCAGGCTACCTCTCTGCATCTGTATTCCCTGGACTGGTAGACACTGAAATCCTGGGGTAGGTCCCCAGTGACTCCTCTCAGCTGGCTGCAGGGCAGGTTGTGGAAGCAGATTCCCAGGAGAATAGGCTGGATCTTACTGTGGGATGCTGGATCACAGTGAATGGTTGTTTCTGTGGGATGCTCAGAATTGGCTACACATGGGATTTATGCCCTGTAACATAAAATGCCTAAAAGCTAGATGTCCAGTGTAAACTAGCACATTGAGAAAAACAACACTCTTCAGGCACCCATGGCTCTCCATTGACTAAAAGAATTCCTAAATTGATAGAAGATGCTAAACTTGGTGGTAGCTAATAACAGGTGAGATAAATCATACTTTTAAAGACTGAAGCCTTTTTCTGCAAGAGAAAATGTCATGGTGCATCATCCTAAACAGACTGACCTAGGCAGTTTCGTGTTACCAAAGGATGTGTGCCAATTACAGTTGGAAACTGCTGAAAATCTCCTGCTCTCTTCCTTGCTCCTCTGACTGTGTAATGGCTTTTGAATTACCTAAATGCCTTTTCTGGGTTCCGAGAAAATCAGTTACTGGTTGAAGACACAGAGTAGGAAGATGGAAGGGAGAATTATAACTTCAGGGCATTTAGGTGCTGGGCATGCAGGTGTGGAAAGGCAAGATTGCATACCAGAATGCTCAAGCCTCATGCTTACTCTCACTCGCCTTCCTTGCCCATGTACTTTGTTGCTTTGTAACCAGCATGGCACTTCTCTGGAGTTTTGTGTTTCCTAGGTGGGCAGGAAAGAGGAATTATCTTCATGGTGCCAAATGCCACTGTACACTCCTGAGCTCTGTTGCCTGACTCCAGAAACAGGCAATGGTTGGCTTGTTTGTCAACCAGCAGAGCTTCAATACCTCTGGAAGCCAAGAGAAGTTTGCAGAGTATAGACTTACAACTGGACTTACAGCTGAGTCTGGAGTTTGTAACCCGGGCAGCTCTGCCCCCGCCTCCGAATGCACAAGGGAGGCTGACACTTCTGCAGATGTTTTAAAAGCTGTCTTATTATTTATTCATGCAGTTGGGTTAATTCAACCTGTCTGCAATGGAAACAATGCTTACAGTACACAATTCTAACACAAATTTTCACATTGAGCGAAAGCTAAACTAACACAGCAAGTGGCATCAATAATTGAAATTACTTTGGGGAGAGAGGGATGGGCCAGGAAGGCTCCAGGGCCAGGTCACGGATGTGAAAGAGCAGAAACATCTCCCCCTGCATACAGGCTTGTGCACTGCAGGTGGTCAAAGCCTGTCCAACAACTACTGCCTGCTCAAGACCACCCTGCCTGGGCGTTTGAGTTTGCCAGGACTAGCAGTGCCTATTCCCTTTGTGTCCACTTGGGCCATAAAAATGGCTGTGGTATTGGGCAAACTGTGCAAAAGTTACTGTAGGAGTTATTCTGTCTGCCACGTGCTCCCTAGGGAATACCATGTACCCTAACGCTGGCTTGCTAAGTGCAGGTAGATGTGGGGCCTGCAAGACAGCCCTTGTAGAGTCCATTCTCCCAGCCTGTGCCAGTGCTCCTGAGCTAGTTTGCTTGGAGTTGGATGGGGAATGAGAACCAGGTTAGGTCCTGAGATGGTTCTAAAATGCCAAAATGTCTTTGAGCTGCCTCTTGCTCCTGCAGAAACATCTCAGAAGTTGTGACTAGCCCTTGAGCTATAATGCACTGGAAATGCCAGCACATTAGGGAAGAGGGCTGCCAGCCCTCTTCTTCCTGCAGCATAGACAGGAAAAATATCCAGGATGATAATTTTGGGCCAGAATTTCTTCTGGCAATGCCTTGTTTGCATGGATGTCACACCTCTGGGTGTGCATCCATTACCCAGCCAGCTCTCATAAGCAGCTGATGAAAATTGCTTGCAACCCTTGCTATCCCCAAGCTCAGAACTGACACAGGAAGAGAGTGAAAGTACCTGCAAACATCACAGCTACAACCAGCTGAATATGAGTTGCTTTTTCCTTCCTGTTTTAAAGCACTTTGTGTGAATTTTATGTCCACTTTTATCTTTGTCATTAAGGAAGACAAATCAGCCATTTTTTGTGAAGAGAGGATGGCAGCACAGATTGTTAGTGCAAGAACATTATCTTTTGCCTGGAGAGACCAGACACAGGTTTGAATATCAAACTCTGAGTCAGTTGCTTGAGATATATATATATATATATATATATATATATATATATATCTCCATGTACATACAATCCATATCCACAATATGTCCATGTTCACACAGCCTTAACAATCCAGTTCCCATCTTTGAGCCTTGCTTCTACATCTGTAAATAAGACAGCTGGGTCACTCTTTCCTCAAACACTTGGAGAGCCACATGGAGAGGTGCAGCGGAAACTGTGAGTAATGCACAGGCCACCTGCTTTAATGGTCCTCCTACAACATGCAGAGACAAGACAGGCAGCCACAACATAGCAGCTCCTGGGCACTGAGACACACACCAAGCTTCACAATAGGGACTGGTGTTCCCAGTAGCTGCTGACACAGTTTGTAGTCACATGCGAGGCAGAAGAATACAGTCATTTGCAGGGATGATGGCAAATTTAGGACTACAAGGAAGTGCCAGCCTATTGCTATTGCAGTATTTCCCTGTCTGTGCCGAGGCTAGGTTTGGACTTCAGCAGAGTATTTGTCAGGGGAACCAGCCCACACAGTGCTAGCTGGAGAGAAAGAGGCAATTACTTTTAATTGTAGCTCTCAGCATGAAGAGACTGGAGAGAACATGTGTCTCGTTGCTCGCCAAATCATTACCCATACAGGATATTAAGAAAAGAGCTGGACCAAAGGTCAGGTACCTGCAGCAATAAGCAGCACCAACTGCAGTAGGAATGAGTATTGAAATTTGGGGCCAGATTTGGCTCTTGAATTGACGTCCTCCAGGACTTCCCCGGAGTAGAAGTGGTGTGTGCATTGGATTCGGGGTTTCTGTTTGGCTTGGTTCAAGAGAAATCACTGCAAAATTCAAGGGAGATAGAGAATGTTTTGGAGAATGGAAGAATATAATAAAGGATCCAGTGCAAAGGACTTCCTATCTAATGGAAAAGCACCTCTCACTAAGAACTGTGTTTCTGCCTGATGAAAGAAAGACCCAGATGAGTGCTGATCATTCCTTGAAATGGGCCTCTGAAATTGCTGGCTGCCTCTTGACTACACAGGTCACATCACCCTGGTTGGCAATCCTCACATTCATGCTCTGGTGCTAACTTGCCCTATAGCAGCTGTCAGGCTGGGAGAGGTGATGTCCCTTGCTCCTGATGTCCCCTTTTTATCATACAGAGAGCTGTGCTTTCTCCTTTTCCTGAAGTCAATCAGGACCAAGCAGGAAACAAAGGCTTATCTCAGTTCCTCCTATTTTTGCCAAAAGCATGTTATCTTGGACAATGCTCAAAACAACAGGTATAATGCTTTTCTTCCCAGCACTTTAGGCCCTGTTCCTGCAGTGGTGCAGGGGGCTGACAAGTTAGCAATGGTTACAACACGGATGGCAGGGCAACAGGTAGACACTCAGGCAGTACAGTTCTTGGGTATTCAAAGGATTTTGCAGCCCAAATTGGAAGACTTGAAAGAGAATAGAGGTATAGGCTGAGAGGTGCATGGCTTTTGTGACCAGGAGAGGGTCACAGTGACAGAATTGAAGGAAATTCACCCATCAAAGGCAGTCACTGAAGAGAAGCACGGAGGAAACCTGAGATCTTGGTCAGAAAAGGGACAGCTCAGCCCATTGGAGTTTTTGGAGTACAGATGTTCCTCAGTGCTCTGTGACTGCAGTGGTAACGATAAACCCTTAGTAGCATGCTTCCTCATGCATACCTCTTCCTTACCACAACAAGGACCAACTCCTCTCTTATTACCCCACAGTGCAGCTGGACAAATGGAAAATGCCACCCATGTCAAAACTGTACAGGTTTTGTCATCCAGGTGGTTACAGAGAACCAGGTATGGAGACAGCATTCAGTGCTTTCTGTTGGCCTCACAACAAGGAGTGGATATTTGTCCTCCTCCACCTCTCTTAGTACTTCCCAGAAAGCATTAGAGGTGCTTCATCTGGATGGAGTGAGACCTCAGTCATAGAGCTTTGTAGCTAAAAAACCTCCCAGTATCACTATCTCTGTCACCCAACAGATGATTGCAGGCCCTTTAAGGGGAGGCTAAAATGAAAGGCCTGCTGATATTAAGGGAGAAATGCATTGAGAAGTGCCAGATAGTGAGTGGGAATGGTGAAGTTTTTGCAGAGTGGGGACGAAGGGGCATGGAGGACGAGGTGCTTGCTGATACAGCTGGGGATGGAGAGGGCTGGCAACTCCTTTAGAGTGCAGGGAGGAGGGGAAGAGGTTTCCACACTTACTCCAAGACGTCCCTGTTGAACTGCTTCTTGCTGTTGCCCAGGAACTCCCCAATCATCTGCCGGCTGAGGCCCTTCCGCTGCAGCAGGAAGTGTGCCACCCCAATGGGGGTGTCTGGGATGAAGCCTCGGGAGATCAGGAACTGGATCCCTTTGTCTGGGTTTCTGAAAGAGAAGGACAGACACATGGTGAGTTTGCATGATCCCTTTGTGGTGGTGTCGTCTCTGGCTCACTTCATGGCTTGCAGCAATGCAGCCCTTAGTATCTGCATCTGATGAGTGGCAGAGATGGGACTGGTGGAAGCAGGGAAAAGTTGCCACCGAGGACAAAAAGGGTTCCATGGGATCTGCTTTGTCACTTGCAGCACTTGCTGTCACCTGTCAATCACGAGTGCCGTACCACTGTCACAAAAGGTTCCCACTGCAGGATACCAGCCTCATTAGTGACTGTATTCTGCCATCCAACTGCTTCACAGTCAAAGCCTTTTGTATCCTCTCTGCCCCAGCTTGGTTTGCTTAGTGTCCCTATGAGGACCTGATTAGACTGTGACCACCACACAGACAGCACACGAAATACCAGTACCTTCAGCTGCTCCAAACACAACCCCCAGAGAGCTATCCCCAAGGACCAGGGGTGAGAGGTGTGGGCACACGACCCTTTGTTTTAGGGGAGCTGGGGTGGCACCTTCTATAGGGCTGACAAAGGCAACGGGAAAAATGACACAGGAGACATTGCCACTGTGGTCTACAGGCAAACAAGGCTCAAGACAAAGGGGATAACCAAAGGTGGGCACATTTTCTGTTAAAAAAAAAAAGCATTAAATGTCTCTTTTTCATACATTTTTCAGCTCAGTGTTGAGAGACACTATCGACCTTCCTCACCTGAGCCTGGTGCTGGCTGCCTGAACAGAAATCGCATCCCCAGTTTTGCTTATGTATTCCTCCACTTCCCCCACCCTTAGCAGTGTTGTTCTTCCCTTCTCTATTGATTTACCCCCTGAAGCAGAAATCTCTGTGTGTGGGTGGATGAGAGCATGCACCTGGAGAATGCCTTGTCAGAGCTGGGAGAGAGCTGCGTGCAGCTCCCAGACAGAGGGTGTTTCTCCCTCTGAGGCTGTGAGTGCCTCTCAGAGAACAGGCCTGGTGCTGACTGCCTGGTTGTGGGAGTGATTTTCTGCTGTTAGTGTGCCAGCGTCTGTGCCCGCATACACAGCTCTTGGGGGTAGTTCATGTCTCAATAAGCACACATGTCTGTGTGTGCCTGTGCCCTCTAAGTGATGATTTCTCTCGCACTGCACATGTTCATCACAGCCCATGAGTTCGCATATTTTGGCTTGCTCCTCGTGTCTCCTATAAGCACACATGCTTCTGTGGGTCCTGGGAGTGGCTGTGAGCCTACATGGTGCCTGTCCTCCAGTAGAGACAGAAATGGGTGACTATGTGTGTATCAGGTGGAGATTTTCTTCCTGTATTTCAGTCTGCCCCACTAAAGGGTTTCTGTCATGATGCACTCTTGCTAAGGGGAATTAAAGCAATGCCAGGGAGATTTCCACATTCCTTTGGTTCTCTGAGCTGGTGAGTTGGGAAAGGTAAGAAGGTAGCTTCTTCATGAAAGGATGCCATACTTCCATCATTAACCCAAATCCAGGGATCTTTGTCAAGGCTAAAGGAGTGAGTTTGCTCAGGCAGCTTCCTGGGGTGAGGAAAGGATAGGATGAGATCTCAGAGCATGTGAATGCATGATACGCACAGGCACAGACTGTGACACTGTCAGGTGGTGAAAGATGTGGGTGAGCAACATATGTCTAGCTATAAGGGGATCAGCATCCAGGAGAATAGCCTGCTCCTTACAGGGGCCTCATGGGTATACAAAAAGTAGATGAGCTTGAAATAGTTCTGCTTGCACTGTAATGTCAGCAAGAAAATCTCCTGGGCAATGATGGCATCCCTAGGGACAGTGAGTGGGAGAACAAGTCAGCCCATTAAATTTATAAACAGGAGAGCTGCAAGGTCTGATATTGAAAAACCCAGACCTTCTTCACACAGATCTCCTGGTTCACCTTTGAAGAGCACAGGCAAAGTTCTCTGCTAAGTGCAAAGGTCACATGGTCAGGACTGAAGTCAAGCTAGGCAACAGAGATTCATAAAATGCACCTCCATCTGCACACTTTGCGATTTGGGAAGCAACAGTATTGACATGTTGACAGCATGAGGATGATCTCAGCCACACTGGTGTGACTCCAGAGCCACTGGACTGACTTTGGATTCATTCCAGAAGAGCTGGGAGTTGAATACGGCCAGAAAAATGCAGCTCACACACTGGCATGGATGTGCAAATTCCAGTAGAGGTGGCATGCAAGATGCAAAAGGATGCAAGATAAAATAGTCCAGTTGTGACAGCCCTCCTGCACTGTCTAGACTATAACTCAAATATACCTGCAGACACTACTCTACCACTAACAGCAGCCTTCCGCCAGTTTTTCCTGGGATTCGGTTTGTTCTCCCCAAAATCCTGACAGATAGCAGCACAGCATCTCTGCCACGGAACACCTGCAGATGTATCCCATGTACTGCAGCGTGCAGGTTTTACCCAGGCGTGCAGCAGACAGCGCCACTACCATCCCTCCTGAGCCTGCTATTTTCCGTAGCGTTGCAGAGGCGTTAAGCATGGCCGGTGAATGCGGCGGGATTCCTCACGTCCCGCTGGCTTTCCCTCTGCCCACGCAGCCAGCTGCCCACACACACTGACTGATTACAGCAGCGCCGCATAATGAGGCACTCTCTGTTCCAGGGATTCCACCCCCTCACCATGGAGTGGGCATGAGGAGAGTGCCACAGCAGCGCGGTATCGGAGTGTTCCCAAGGGCCTGCCCCGAGCCAGAGCTTTCTGAAGCTGCAATGCAAGGCTGGAGAGGCTACAGCAGGTGCTGCTGGCAACCTGAGGCTTTCAGCATCTGGCTCACGTGAGTGGTCAGCAAGAAGGATGTGCACACACACATCCTCTGTGCCCTGTGGGTTTGTACATAGCCTACAATGGCAAACTGGCCCCTTGCTAGGAATTGACAAGGAAACCAGCCACTAAATAATTGAAGAAACCTGAATGGCATTGCCAGCACCTTAGAATCACAGAATGGTGGGGGTTGGAAGGGACCTTTAGAGATCATCCAGTCCAACACCCCTGCTACAGCAGGTCCATCTAGATCAGGACACACGGGAACGTGTCCAGGTGGGTTCTTCTCCAGAGAAGGAGACTCCACACCCTCTCTGAGCAGCCTGTGCCAGGGCTCCCTCACCCTTACAGTAGAGACGTTTTTCCTTGTGTTTAAGGGGAACTTTTTCTGTTCTAGCTTATGTCCATTACCCTTTGTCTTGTCACTGCAGACAACAGAAAAAAGTGATGCTCCATCCTCTGAACACACCCTTTGGTAGAGGTGCACTATGGTGTCACAAGGAGAGCCACTTGTGCCTCAGATCTCTCTGAGAGAATCAAAAAAAGGCTTCACTCCACAGAGTTAGCAGGTCAGTTCCCTCCCTCCCTGTCCTCCAACATTTTGTCAAGAAAACTGAGCCTTACAGGTTACCACACATTATTTCAGAAGCTGGTTTCAAGGGAGCAGGAGAAGCCTAGCTAGGAAGTTGTGCTTTGGAGCTCTACAGTAAATCTTCTCTCCCACAGGGAGCTGCAAGCTGCAGTGAACCCAGGTCACGGAATGAAGAAAGATGGCAGAGCTGCTTCCCCAAAACAGACCTAGTGCTGCTAATCTGTCACATGAATATGTGCTAGGCAGACTGGGGGAGGAAGTGAGGCTGGGAAAAAGCATTTTCACTCCTGTTTTATCTTCACATCAGCACTCATGTCAACTGTGCAGGGACCAAAGGAAAACACATTGGGTGGAGGCACTCCTGCCAAGCATGGCTGAGAATCCTCAGTTAGCAGCAGAGGTGTGAGACTCACATACCCCTTCAGACGGATGCCTATCCCAACATGAACACCAGAACATCTGTGTGGACCTGGAACTATAATCAACCCTCATCTGTGTCTGGTGCCTACCTTCTCTATTCCATCCTGTTTGTGTTCATCAGGCAAATCTGTGTGTGCCCAGAGACATATACACTTGGACCCACCTGTTTACCACCTGATCTCAGAGGTAGTAAAATGTCCTCCTCAATTCTGTAAGAGTTCCAAATCTATCTTGTCTGACATCAGTTCTGGATCTGCTCTGATCCCAGCCCTAAAAACATCTCTTCCAGGTGAATCTGGACTCTGTCCTGGAATTCACAGCCTCCATACTACATATATATAATTCCTATATATACTTGCTCATTCTGACCAAAAGGTCCATGCTAATACGTGCCAAAACGTTCTTCCAGTATGGGTACATTACATCTTCATCAGGGGACTCAAATGGAAACTGAGACAGCACTAGTGTAAGTGATGATGGAGCAAACCTCGATATTTTTCATGGCTTGCTTAGATGAGAAAAGCCTCATCAAAAGGCAACGAGCAAATCTAAAGCTTCTTACAGGATCTCAGCTCTTTCTGCCAATCCAAAATAGACTATGTGTGACCCTTCGAGGTAACCTTTTCTGATGGTAATCTCTGAGCTGCTCTGCTTTTGCTTTCACATCTACAGCCATTTCATGGGATATCAGACTCAGATGTGTGAGAGACTGGGATGACTAAACCTAGTCTGTCAGGTGAACATCTACCCAAATACCAGACAGAAAATTACTGCCAGAGCACTCATACTCGGCTAGCTAAGCACAGTACTACCTCTGTGTCTCTCTCTTTACTTGGAGATGCCCCATGTTAAGAAACCAGAGCTGGGTTTACAGTCCCTGCTATGTTTGTTGCTTTGCAATTAAGTGGAGCAGGAGTCTAGATCTTGGGCTTAGCTGGTGGATGCCAAATAGACAGCAACAAAGAAGGAAAATTCAGAATTCAGGAGAGCATGGGCATTACTCATGGAGCACTGGGATTGTTCCTCTGTTGGGCAGAACATCAGGAAAGCACTTGAGGGACTTCAGGGAAAAAGCTTCTGGGCAGCCAAACTGTGTTCTGCATTGCATACCCAGATGGTCACGTCTTTGAATACTAAAGAACTTCTCCAGAGATGGATCTAGACCAAGAATCTGCTATCAGCTTTTCTTGTGAGGCACGAAATAGCCTGGGAAGCACAAAAGAGGAAGAGTCACTTACATGTTAAAGAGGTTGAGTCCAATGCGGTAGAGGCGCTTCCTCATGGTGTCTGTGGACAGTGTGGGGGACTTGCAGCTCGCGGGGTTCTCACAGTGGTACCTTGGGAGGCTGAGGATCATGGCCTGCAGTGCTTCTTTTGAGGACACCTCCGAGGCTGACTTGGCTGAAGTGGAGGTGCTGCTGCTGCTCAGCTGTTCTGAGTTGTCTGCATTCTCAGATTCAGAGCCTTTGCTTTGCCCCATCTCATTGCTGGCATCAAACTGGAGCTTCTGCACTGCCATCTGCCCAGGCTCAGCACTGCTGTCTCCTGTGCCATTTGTATTGACATTCACTTCGGTGAATGTGTGGCTGTTCTGGAGAGCTTCAGACTCAGCTAAGTTCTCTGGGGCAGCCGGTGGTTCAGTGGCTTCTCCCTCCCCTTCTGCTGGGCTTTCTTCAGCCTTGGTAGCTTGAGAGAGCCCAGTCTGGGCACTGTTGCTGAGGCAGTTTGCCATGGACACCGAGGTAGACGATGAGACAGAGATGTTTTTGTTGTCAATCTGGACTGTGACATCTCGAAAAGCCATCATGAGAGTGCTGCTGCTTTTGGGTAGAGTGTCAGGCAGGAGTCCTTCTTCCTTCTCCTTGTCCTGCAGCTCAGCTTCTAAGTCTTGGTTTGGCTGCATTGAGCTAGCACTGAAGGTCTCCCTTATCTGGTATGAGCCCCCATCTTGCAGTGAGCACATGGTCTTCAGGCTCCAGGTGCTGAGGGCATCATCAATAGACTTGGCCAGGGACTGAACTTGTTCCGTAAAGGAGTCCTCCAGCTCGGTCAGCGCCCCACTGATGGTGGCTGGCAAAGATGGGGACCTCACCAATGGGATGCCCACAAAGTTGTACCCCTCCACCAGGGCCTTCTCAGCGGAGAAACTCTCAGAGTTCTGGACCCGGACTTTCCTCAGGGAGATGCGGCGTGGCATGCGGCTCTCCAGCAGTGAGTTGCGGATCTTCTCAAAGTTCTTGCTGAGCTGGTACTGCCGGAAAGCTGTCTGGATGGTGCAGGCTGCCCTGCGAGACACCAGGTGACCACCATATTTGTGCTCTAGCATTTCAATCTGAAAGACATAGAAACAGGAGACATTATTTTTTTTGCTAACTGACACCTGATGGCTTTGTGTTACCCCAGTTCTGACACTGATTAGCCTGTAACGATTGCCAGAGGAACTTCTAACACTGAATTAGCTTTTTCCTGCACTGTCGTGCCCCTGATTTCAACAGCAAGCCCCCCTTTGGGCATGGCTGGCTCATCATATATCAGTACTGTGAACTCCCTCACAGCTGTTACATGATTGTGCCTCTTCCTAGAGTTCCAGCCATACAAGCTGGAGACCGGAGGTGCCCCCTTCCCTTGCAGACCCATTCCTAATGGCCTTTAGGACAAGTTCATTACTGCAAATACAATGTTCCAGCAATATATCTTCCTGCTCAGCAGTGCTCTGGTGATGTCAAGCATCATCCCTTTTCTCAAACTGTTACTAATGCTTCTCCCCTCCTTACTCACTTCAGGAAATACTCTCAGTGAAAGGACAAACCATTCAGAAAAAAAAGGAAAGAAAAGTTAATTTTTAAATGCAGAAAATGCTGGCTTGATCATAGGGGCTAATGAGAAACATCAGCATCCACAGATATTAGTGGAGGCTGAGTTTCTTCAGTGTCTTTTAAAAAACACTCTGAATACCAAACTGTCTGCCTTTCTGATATCTCAAGTATCAGCCAGCAGTGAAATGAAAACTACACCCCCAAAAAAAGAAAGACTTTCATAAGGCAAAAAAATCTGATTTTAAATGTTGAGACTAAATATTAAGAACATTTATTAATATTAAGAGCATTTACTCCTTCCTGAGCTGGTAACAACACATACACATTATGTGCCTTCGTGGCCAACAGGCCAATGGCATTCTGGGGTGCATCAAGAAGAGTGTGTCCAGCAGACTGAGGGAGGTTCTCCCCCCTCTCTACTCTGCCCTGATGAGGCCTCATCTGGAGTACTGTGTCCAGTTCTGGGCTCCCCAGCTCAAGAGGGACAGGGTACTGCTGGAGAGAGTCCAGCGTGGGGCCACCAAGATGATCAGGGGACTGGAGGACCATCTCTCCTATGAGGAAAGGCTGTGAGACCTGGGACTATTCAACCTGGAGAAGAAAAGACTATGGGGGATCTTATTAACACTTAAAAGTATTTAAAAGGTGCATGTCAAGAGGATGGGGTGACACTTTTTTCTGTAGTGTCCAGTGATGGGACAAGGGGTAATGGATATAAGCTGGAACATAAAAAGTTCCACTGAAATATAAGGAAAAACAATTTTACTGTGAGGGTGAGGGAGCCCTGGCACAAGCTGCCCAGGGAGGGTGTGGAATCTCCTTCTCTGAAGGTTTTCAAAACCCACCTGAATGCATTCCTGTGTGACCTGACCTAGGTGAACCTGCTTTAGCAGGGGGATTGGACTAGATGATCTCTAAAGGTCCCTTCCAACCCCTACCATTCTGTGATTCTATGTAAATACATACACACACAGCTAAGTGGCATATCGATGGGCTTCCACAAAGCAAGTAAGTATGATGACTTTTCTTCCGTAGTCTAGTTATTTATACTTCCCATTAGTCCCCTCATTCTTCCTCTGCAGCTGGGCCTTCACTAATGTGCTACAGGAGAACGTTAGATGAATTGATCCAGTGAGTGACTGACAGAGGACAAGGAGGACAGTATGAAGATGATGGTGGATATTATTGGGATTGAAGAAAAAAGAAAGATAAACTTGAACTACCTTCACCACAGTTTTGGCTGAACTATGAGCTAAAATATCCATTGTCAGCACTTCACAGGACAGAGCGCAGGTGGAGACCGTAGTGTTTATTTGTGTATGCATATATGGAAAAGCCAAAAAAAAAGTGAAGTGCAGAACTGGGAGTACTGGTAAAATCAGTCCTGAATGAAGAGGATTCACTACATCCTTCATGTGGTGAGTATGAGCCTGTAAACAATTCCAAGGGATGACTTAGTGTCTGCATCTTTTATCTGCAGACAGGTAATTCTTGCTCCTCGCCATGCCTTGCTGCCCCAGTACTCAGAGGATGAAGGCCTGAGCTCACAGAAGACCTGAGTTTAAGCACAAACTGGTTTTGTATTAAAAGCAAGACTGAGGCGTGAGCCTGAGCTTGCAGAGTCATGTCATCTGCTTCTTTCTTCTTTTCCTTTTTTGTAACGCTACTTAAGTTGCAGATAAAGCCACTGGCAAACAGTGTAGGTACAAGTGAAGGCTTGGAATGACAGCTGTAAGCAATGTCAATCACCTCTGGCATCATTCCAACAATGAACTCCTCTGGAAGTAGGGAAAGACAATGTGACCTTGGGAGATGACAGGAAGAGAGGAACAATTTGACTATCTATCTACAGCCCTTCTATCCCTGCACTGGTATCTTGGCTGCTGGACTAAGTACTGAGGGCCTTGCCTACTGGCACTCCCTCACCCCACGTCTTGGGATCCTGCTGTACTGGATGGGAGGCTGCCATTTCTGGAAGGCAGCAGGGGGTGGGGAGGTGCATATTCTTTCACATTTCCCTCTGGAAGTGAAGTAAGGACCCTTTGCCTTGTGCTTAAACATAAGGTAAGCTTCTGTTTTCTGTTTGCCTTGGCTTTGAATTCACCAATGTGTCCTCATGGCCAAGAAGGCCAATGGCATCCTGGGGTGTATTAGAAGGCCTGTGGGCAGTAGGCTGAGAGAGGTTCTCCTCCCCCTCTACTGTGCCCTCATGAGACTGCATGTGGAATATTGTGTCCAGTTCTGGGCCTCTCAGTTCAAGAAGGACAGGGAGCTGCTGGAGAGAGTTCAGCGCAGGGCCACAAAGATGATGGAGTGGAGCATCTCCCTTATAATGAAAGGCTGAGGGAGCTGAGGCTCTTTAGCTTGGAGAGGAAGAGACTGAGGAGTGAGTGTCAGGAGGATGGAGCCAGGCTGTTCTCAATGATGGCCAATGAGAGGACAAGGGGCAATGGGTATAACCTGGAACATAAGAGGATCCAAAGAAACATAAGGATAAAAATTTCTTCACTGTGAGGGTGATAAAGCACTGGGAATGGGCTGCCCAGGTGCATTGTGGAGTCTCCTTCTCTGGGGACATTCAAAACCCACCTAGATGAGTTCCTGTGTGACCTACTCTAGGTGGGCCTGCTCTGGCAGGGGAGTTGGACTAGATGATCTTTTGAGGTCCCTTCCAACTCTTAAGATTCTGTGATTCTGTGATAAAAGCTCAGCACTGAGAAATACTAGCAATCTGCTTAGCAAAGGAGTTGGCCACTGCAGTTGTGGAGGCAGCTGGCTCAGAGTTCTGTTTACCCCTCATTTAAAAACACTGGTCTAATAATTGTCTTGCTGCCCTCCTAGAAAAGGTCTGCAGAATTGGTGCTTAAAGTCACCTACACAGTGATCATGGATTCAGGTTCAATTACCACAAGACCTGTCAGTAGGCTTTTTGGATAAGTGAGGTCTCTGCTTATCCTCAGAGTTTGATGTGGCAGAAAAGAGGCATACAGGGACAAAAAGATGTTCTGGATATCAAGAGAAAGGTTTTGCTGAGGTTCTTTGTCCTTCTTTCCAAAACAACCACTTTAAAACCCACCATAAAACCACTGCCACATCTCTTCAAAGTTGGTCTCCCTGGAAAGAGATTGAGCTATCCCTTGGCCCTTCCCTTTCAGGAGGAAGGCTCATGCAGACAAATGCAAATTAAACTAACAACCTGCACAGACTCAACCCAGACAGTTATTACTGACAACTGACCATGAGCACTTAATATAATGATCTAGTTAATAAAAATGTAGAGCTAATTGTGTTGGGAGGGAAAAAGGAGCAAATGGAAGGGACGGACATAGCTATCTGAGGGACAGAATAATAGTAAAATGCAAAATAAGGCAGAGGCAAGAGCCTTAGGTTCCCAAGGAGGTGACAGCCATTCTGAAAACATGAAATTCATATGCTCTGCTCTTATTAGAGGCCAAGACGAGATGTCATTGCTGATCTGAAGTAAAAGGCCAGTTTATCTCACACAAGGACGGTTCCTGAAAATGGCAAACTTTAATAACTGCTAAGAAGAGAGATCCTTCTTAAAAATCTAAAGGAATGATGCAAGCTGTCACAGATAAAGCACCACCATCTTTTTGCAGTCCATTATCTTAGTCCTTCCAAAGGGCTAAGGCATTAAGGAGCAGAAGATATGAAGTAAGAGGACAGCCAACCCAACTGAGTGTTTTCCAGCTCATACCAAGTATGCAAGGATGAGTTCTGCATGTGGTCCATTGCCATCCGACCCTGTCCAAAGCAAGGAAAGTCCTAAAGTGTCTTGTGGCTGGGATAACAAGGACCAGAGACTGGTCCAAAGTGTGTCTGAAAAGACTGGCAAGGCCAGAGACAGCACCTCCACAGAGACGTGCCTTCCCCACTCCTGTTAGGTAGGCATGGGTCTTTCTCTCTTTGATGTAACACAGACATTTACTGTTTACTGATGTCTGAGACATTTACATTTGCTGTCAGGTCAAGCTAACTGACACTCCAGAGGAATTAAGGATTTTGCACAGCTGTGGCTTGTTTTCTTCCTCTCCAGAGGAGGAAAGGGCATCCATTAGCAACACAGTGGTCACAGGTAATGGAGACGTATGTCTAGCTTGCGGGAGGAACCTTCTCTTCCCCTTTGAGAGGCAAGAAAGGCCAGACATGATTGGCCTTCTCTCACTCCTAATAAACCCTATGAATCACAAGTAATTGCCTGCTTAAAGCTACTCTTCTCTGGGGAATGATCTGACAGCCAGTGTCAAAGGAAGGGAAAAGTAAGGGGATTTAAAAGGGGGGATTTAAAAGAATAATTAGCTTAATATGTTTCTGGACGGGAATATGAACACTCAGTCTGAACAATTTAGGCCTTGTGGCTGAATTAGAAATGTCTGGGAAATATCCATTGCCATGAAGGACTGCACATCAAGGGACCTTTAACAAGGTCAGCCTAAGGCAAGCCAAAGTACCAGGCCTGGATATGGCCAAACATTTGAGGTGCACACCCCATAACTTTGTTGCCCATAGGCATAAATTCATAAATCTGCCAGGAGAGAATGGGCATGATCTTATTCTAAGTTTGCACTGATTTTCCACCTAGGTTGCCACGGAGCACAGCAACATGCCACTGTGTTAGCAAGAAGAGAATCAGGTTCAGTGACAGAATCTGAGTCACCCAAGTCAATCTATGTACTGTAAAAAAATGTTTAACAAGACATACAGAATATACATGTTCTCTACCATCCATTCTTAATCCCTCTCCCTTCCACCAGACTTTCACAATGGAAAGACATTCCTGTAAAGGCCATGTGTTAAGGGGACATTTTCCTTTATCCATGGGACATCTGCCATCCTTCAGAAGAGTACATACAACTGAAAGCATGCTCCTCCCTCCTGTGATCTCCTCTGTTTTACCAATGTAGTGTGATGCTGAAGGGCAATGACTGGTAGCTAACGTGCACCTCCAAGCCCTGCAGAAGAGGCTGTACTCTACCCTCCTTCCTTACCAGCACTTGGTCTTCTCCCAAAAGGTAATTGTGAATTCAGCTCCACTGTGGGACTAAAGATGTCTTCCTTCACATGTTTTCTTACTGTAAGTTCTATTAATGTATTACTATTTGTGCTATGACTACGGAACCAACGGGACACTGCTGTGAGGATCCTGTCACCCTTATTCCCATTCAAGAGCACTACCTGATAAGTAAATTGATAGGAATACCTATGAAAACATATACTAGAGTGCAAGACTGGTAGAATTTCACTCCCTGAAAATCTCCCCTTCTGGAGATGGAGGGAAACCACTGAATGCATCCATCAGGACGTCGAGGAGCACACATGCCATAAGCCCCCTTTGCTGTGAGAAAAGTGGTTTCACCTATGGGATAGGCTGGGTTCCTGCAAGGTCAGTGCTGTGAGGCACCAGGATTTAATGAACGAGTAGCTGACATGTCTCTCTGCCTCACATGCATCCAGGGCAGGTTTCGCCTCTGCTGCAAGAACAGTGATAGGACAACATGACCTCAAAGCTAAAATAACACAGGACAGACATTCCCCAGGACAAATCAGAGCAGCTCTAGGACATTGAGGAGGCTAAGCCCATATATAGCAGCCAAGATCTGGCCTACCCTGAGGATATGTCACATTAGTTTGTGAAGCCAGTTAATTAATCTCTCTTGTTTCTTTTCCTGGTGTGAAGCAAGAATTCTGTACAAGTTGAGTATGCAGTATTTTCAGAAAGATGGAGATAAAGATCCAACATCTCTTTCCTGTTCAAGAATTTATTGGGCCACTGATCTGACATGTATGTTTAGGGACAGCAGCAATGCCTTGAGGGAAGTGGCAGAGAGATGTCCCATAAGCAGCAGCTTCTTCTGTAAGAACCTCATTAGCTGAGACTCTTCATCTGCAATAGCACAGCTCCCACTGAATTCTCCCACTGAACATAAATCTGGACACCGTCACTAGCGTTTGCATGTCCTCCTCAACTCATAGACTGCATATCAAACAGCCTCTGGTTGGTTGAGCTGCCATCCCAGTGAAAAGTCAGAAATGATTCTTTGGGTTCTGTTTTGCACAACAGCTCTCCTGGGCTGTAATCTGCAGAGCGGCAGGGTCAGGAGGGGTTCATGTTCTACCTCATTGCCTTTGAGTGAGAAGGCCAGCTGCTGTTACTCCCCATCCCACTATTCCCTGCTGGGAGCCCATTAGGAGATGAGGCTAGAGATGGGTACACTTGTGCTTTGCAACTGGGTTGTAGCCTCAGGCACAAGAGGCAAGGCTTGCAACTTCAAGAACTGATTATTTTTTTTCTCAGCCTGGTAAACCTGCCTGTCTCTTTAGCATCCATCACTGGATTGAAGGCAGTGATGGTAGCAATATACAAACATCATGGTAGACACTGTGCAGGACAGTCATTGAATAAACCCCACTTCCCCTGAAAGCTCATGCTTTGAAGAGGCTAATGTAGATGTGCACTTGAGGCTTGCCCAGCATGATCCAAGAGAGCACAATGACTCTTGGAGATGTCTCCAATGAGAGAGGTCTTCTGAGACAATCAGTTGCTGGGAACCCTACAGGCACTGTACACTTGTGAGCAAGGCAGCGTCTCTGGCTCTGCTCCACCTCTTGGCTGCCCACAACCCATTTCTAAGCCTACAGTCACAACTGAGTACCTGGGTCCATTTTGGACCACAGAACCCAGACAAGGAGCAGCAGAGCCCAGCAGGTTTGGTTAAAAGCATGTCTCGGTCAAGAAGTGGTAAGCTACTTCCTCCACCAGCCTCACATAGCCGAAAGTCCACTGGCTCAGGCAGAGCAAAAGCTCAAGGTGAACCAAAGACTATCTGCTGAAAGACATCCCACCGCAGTGCGAATGCAGTCCCAACCACCCCGTCCCCTTCTCCCACAGCCTGAGGAGGAAGCCCCTGTACCTGTTTATTCTTTAGGTCAAGGGAGAGCTCATAATCGGAGGCAGCCGCATGGGAACACGAGGCCGTCCCTTTGCTGCGCTGCACTCTCACTGGGGAGCCCGTGTGGTGGAGGCTCGCCTTCTGCACCAGAGGGGAACACCCCGCTGCCTGCTCTTCTTGGAGCTCCGCATGCTGGGCTTTTAGCGTCAGGGTGTCGGACCTGCCTTCCTGGCCACTCTGTCTGCCGGCCTCCTTCGGATCCTCCGTTTCACACCCGGCTTTCTTGCTTGTGGAACCGCTGGGATCGTCACTGTGAACAAAACGCAACGTTTCGCTTGTTTTATTTGCTTTTATTAGAATTTATTTATGATCATGTTTATTTTTGTTCACTATACTCATTCACTGAGCTGCATTTTAAATGTCCAGGGAGCCTGGGCTGTGTGGGTGTTCTCTCAGCGATGGATCAGCAGTTGAGGCTGATGCGGTCAACCTCCCTAACAGCAGGCCTCTGTGTCGCACACACTGTACGAACCAGTCCTGTGATGCCTGGAGCTGCCCGTCTGCCTCTGCTCGAGGTGCTGCAGTTGGAGGTGAGGGGCTAAGGAGGGTGTCATGGCCTACAGACACCTCTTCTGTTCCCTGAAGCAACTAGCAACTGGCAGTCACCTCCTGTGCCCTTACTTCCTATTACTAAGCATCTCCCCTCGTGCATCCCAGAGTTCCATCTGGCATAGAGCCTGGATCCCAAGGATCCGGTTTTCCCCTGGAGTTTTTAAGGGTGTGTGGGAAATGGGGCAGGGGCAGCTAAATGTTGCAGTTTCCAGAGGACCTATTTGGAGAGTATAAAGATGCAACAGAGCCAGCCAGCCCTGACTCTTTAAAAGCATGTCCGCAATACAGACATAGCAGACTGCAGAGCTTCCATGAAATAATCCTTTACTTTATGACCCTGAGATTTCTGTGCCGCTGAGATCTTTTTCTCCTATCAGCCACAGCAGTAATGGTGTGAAACCAGGGCCTGGCAACATTGCACTCTACAAGAGCTGACACGTTGCTCTAGACAGGGTGGGATTAGGATATATCTGATCCATTGAATTGCTGAGGAACTCCGTCATTAACCTCCCTTGCCAAATATTTTCCCAAATTACCCAATTTCTAACAAGATTTCGATATTCTGGGGGACTATTTGTTTGTTGTTGCATTGGTCTCCTTCCAGTGGCTACAGAGGAACAGTTTATGACCTCCAAGAATGTGCAGGGCAGTCCACATGGACTCTGGGTTCTACGGTACCATGTACATCAGATGCAGCTCTACTGGTTTCCTGAGGGTGAATATTTAGCTGAGACAAACATCTAGCTTGGAAATAGTTACTACAGAACCAATGCGTTTAATTCCCTTGAAACCAAAGACGGGTACTGTCTCCCATATTTAAAGACCATTAACTTATTTAATTCACTTCTGAATCATATTTCTTTCCTTTGGATTTGCTCCACATACAACCAGCTCTGCTGTCCTCTAGATAACAAATCATTTTACGATTGGTGTGGATGTCAGAGCAAAATCAGAGAAATTAGATACGATTTTCTGTAGTGCCCAAATTACTTAGAAGCATTTAAGTCTCACTTTCAAAAGTGCTGTAAGCACTTAAGAGCCCAAGTCTTCTAACTGTAAAGAGCCTTTGCCTCCTAAGCCTCGGAGCACTTTTGCATACTTACTATTACTAGTATTTAAATGGAAGTTTATTCTCTCCAAGGGCAGCTCTTCTGTTCAGTAGATTTAACAGTCTAATTTAGAAATAGTCCCACAATTTCTAGAAGGGCTCCAAATCTGATGAGCCAAAGACAGCCTTACAACTTCAGAACCAAGAAAGATGAAGGATTTAAACTTAGCTTCTTCTTTTATACACATGCATGTAGTCATTAGTTGGACTTAAAAAATAAATTAATAGAAGAATCCAGTCTCTTACATAAATGCTATACAACCAACTCTGCAAAGCATATTAAAGTGACATATCTGCATACTCATCAATCAGGAAACACCACCATTAAAATGAAGCATAAAATTGTCCTTTTAGACTGCTCACCTTACAAAATCTCTCCTTGTTCTGTTCCCAGTACTACAAAATTGAACACTTTCTTATCTATCTAAAGATGTAAATAACAAGTATGTACTCATTTTTAACTCCTTCTGTTTTATGTCCAGCCACATTGGAGGAAATATTAATAAAAGGCTTTTCCCTTACAGGTCTCACTGTAACAATTTATTGGCAGCCTTTGCTCTATCCATTCTCATTTTAACCATAAGAGTTGTAATCTTTATCCTCAGCTCAAGAGATGACCAGGTCAGCATAGACTTGTTCATGTTTCCAATGAAGTGTGTGCCAGATGCCTCACGAGTACTTCAGTGGGAACCTGTCTGTGCCATACAAAGCAATTTCAGCTAGACACATAAACTCCGATTCAGCAAGACACATCCCCCAAATGGCTCTGCTGAGTCAAGGCCACAGTGCACAGTGTGCTATGCTGACTTTCTTTAGGGCAGATCAGGGCCCAAGGCAGTAGAGAGCTAGTTGACTTCCCTCAGAGAATGAACGGACTCTAAATTCCAGTAAATACTCCTCAGTGTGATGGTTCTGTAAACACTCGCACATATGCTTAACTCTATTTTTCTGAAGACCTACACTGGCTGCTCATGGTAGAACATATAGTGTGTGCATAACAGTGTGCAGCGTTTAGGCCTGTTGCTCTGTCAGGCTGTACATCATTTCTAGTGTATGCTATCTATTTGGTTTTCTGTCACACACGGTTTAGAGTCTGAGTGAGAAAGATTCATAGTGACAGGATATCAGGCATGCACTGCTAATATAAAAGAAAAACGGCAGGCTTTGTAGAATCACAGAATAACCTAGGCTGAGAGGGAAGGCTGGAGGTCTCTATTCCAACTCCCTATTCAAAGCAGGGCTATTTTCAAAGACAGATAAGGTTGATCTGGGCTTTCTCCACTCAACTCTTAAATCTCTCCAGACAACAATGTTCCCCAGGCACTCTGGAAAGCCTTATAAGGACCTTACCTTAATGTATTAGTACACCTTAGTGGCCTAACCAGCTTCACTTGGGGCCCCTAAAAATATCCCCTGCCTATTTCTTCCTTTTCAGCCCAGCCTGAAGCAGTCAGTCCCTGCCCCAGTAACACTGTAAGACTGTTGGTCTCCAGCTCTGCCATAGTGTTCCCCTTTCCACTGCCATGGACCCACTTGATCTAGATTCTGACTTGCAGACTGAATGCCCAGCTTGACCTTGGACCCGCCTCATCACCATGGACCTACCCATTGATGACTGGGCTATGTCTGACTCCAGGTACCCTCACCAGACCTGCTTCCTACCCTGTCCAATGAGGCAGAGGGCATTGGACTAACCCAAAATTCTCAGAAGACCCCTTTAATCTCATTAGGCATTTAGATTATTCCACAAGACACAGGAGGGCCTTAAGACTGCGCACATTCAGTCACAGATATGTGAGAAGCACCACCAAGCTCAATGCTCCTGCTCACAGTGCACAACTGAAGCCCCTAAAACCACTATGCTAGGATAAGGACATAAGCTAACCACATGTACACATATAACCTTGCCTTCCTCCTCTGTGCGTACTCTGAGCCCAGTGAATACACCTACACAAAAAGTACTGTGCTTATGCATGGAATTTTCTGAGGGTCAAAATTCGGTCAAACCAAAATCAGATTCCACTGAAGCACTCAAAGGCATTTTTCAGCTAGATGTTTTTATGCTAAATATAAACTTTTTAACCCCTGCTGTTTGTCTGTTGGGCTGTTCAGAAAGCAATAGCGAATATGTTGCTATACATCCTTTGGAGAGAGAAAAAAAAGTTTGAATCACTTTTACTTAAAGAGGAGAAAAAACCTCAAAAAAAGACAAGTCTACTTCACCTTTGGGCAAGAGATCAAACCTGGGAAATTTCAGCTTCAGCTGGTGAACTTCACTGATTTATAAGCAATGGGAAAAAAAAGGAGGAAGACAAAGTTTTCTTAGTAGTCTGCATGTTGGCATCACAGCCCTATGATTCCAGCACTGTATCCACCCTGTACTCCTCCCAGGTTTACTCTCAACTTGAATCTGTTTCTGAGGAAGTGTTGTAGGAAGGCGTATTCTCTGCTGTCTTGTAGCAGTCTCTGATGAAGACCCCATATGAGAGACAAAACACACTGCTAAAGGTCAAAACTGATGCTACAACAAAGTATAGGCTAAAACAACAATCCTGTTTTTTTTCCCCCTATGTCCTGAGAACCACAGTTGATTTGCATTGGTAGAGTACAGTTTTGGTTAATAAATGAAGGCTCAGGAGCCATTATAATCATGGTAACAAAAAAACCAACATTAAGAAAAGTAAGTAAGGCAAAGATAGACACTGCAACATAGAAGGTCTCCAGGAAAAAGTTGCTCAGTAAATTATGGGAATCCACTTGCTTTCCCTTGGCCTTTCTGCAATCAGCCTCTCTGGCTGTGGGATGAAGGAAAGGAATGGAGCTATTTGCACATTCTGTTTCTTGGATGAGAATTTTTTTCTAACCACTTGTAATAATTAAAAGTCCCATGCAGAGTCCAAAGTGTGAATCCCAATGTCCTGGACAGCCTCCAACTAGGTTAATTCAGTTCTGTATCCCAGCATCACCCCTGCAGTTTCAACTGTAATCAGTGTTCTTTGCTTGCCGTCCTGAAGTATCATACGCCACCATCTTTCACAGGTTTTACAACTACTCTTGCATGATAAAGGAAGCAATTTTCTGCTAGTCATGCAATCAGGTAGGGAAGGTTTGTAATGCCTTTGAATTCTGTTTGATTGAAAGTTGTAATATTAATGTAAATCACTTGCCATCACATAAAAAAGGAAGACTACAAATTCAGCTGTTCTCTTCTTCCTAGATGTTCAAACATAACTTTTATGACCCATAGCAACTAGCTCAGTCATTATTACAAAGATATTTCATCTGCTGCAGAAAACATCTCTCATGTTTCAGGTATCTCCTGCTACTTTTGCACTGCTGACTTGTATATACCTGCCACAGACAAGTTTTCTTAACAAAGGTGACTACAGACAATATGACTCAGAGCTCATATGAAATGCTATAGCTAGTCCAGAATTTCAAAACAGAAATATTGATGTTCTGGGCTGAATCCTAGTATTTGTTTCAAGAAAGTAGGATGGTAAAAAACCTCTCACTGAGACAATTCAGCTGGGCAACCATAAATATTTTTGTCTAGCATGAATAAGTGAGACTTCTGATATTTAGCTTCTACGTACAGATTTCTTAGACATATTTTCTATCAGGAGTACACTGAGAAGTATGTAGGGAGGTGACAGAGGGAAAATGGTATTATGTGGAGGGTTTTTTATTACTTCCTTTTTTCTCCTTTCCTAGTATTTTGGAAACCTAAAGGCCCAGTCAGTGACACTAAATTATCAAACCAGAGAAGCCCATCTACCCATTCCTAGTAGTATCGACTCCTCATGTCTGTACAGAGCTGTTGTATCATACTCTGTCCTGGGAGAGATTTGACTGCTTTTCAATTCCTACAGCATCAAGTTGGTGTACTTCCTTCCATCTTCCTCACCACATCTCTGCTGCTGGAAATCCAGATTGGCAAGGATCTATACTTCTAATTGCCAACTGTGGAGCTGAACCAGGGTTTTCTGTTGGATCTTGACTGTCAGGCTTAAACATTCCTGTGCCTGATGACTTGAGAATGAATATGAAGCCCCTTCCTCCCAAGTATTTCAAGACAATTTCAAGCCAGACCTGTAGGCAGGATCACAGAAGTTGGATGCTCCAGATATTATATTCCCTTGCCCCACTGTCAAATATCAGAGTCAGTTCATGGCCTACGAGTAATTTTCAGAACTCTCAGAAAGATGTTTACAGGTTAGCTGAGTGACTAAACAGGGTGCTACAGCCAGATGAGCTACTCTTTCAAGGCCAGAATGTTAGTCCTGTAAGAAATTAAAACTGAGCTTTCTCACTGATCACTGCAGAGCTACACAGCTCCCATGTGGTCAAGACACAAAACTCATCTTCTTTCCTTCCCTTCTTCCTTCCTTCCTTCCTTCCTTTCTTCCTTCCTTCCTTCCTGCCTTCCTTCCTTCCTGCCTTCCTGCCTTTCTTCATTCCTTCCTGCCTTCCTTCCTGAAGAAAACTTATAACACACAAATATGAGCAAGGAGAGGAACAAAAATAGCAATAGCTCTTCTACACTTAGACCGCAATAAACCAATCACTCAAGAAGAGGATGCTCAGTTGCCCTGTTGGCAGACATAGTGGTTACACAAAATGATCTAGGTACTTGCATAGAAGGAAGCTATGGTTGTAAAGTGTTACAAAAGTACTACAGAGTCTGATCTCACCTCCTCCTTGTGTCCCTGTGTTACTCCAGGAGAAGACCACATTGCTGTTTCCCAGGCATAACTTACCAAATGCCTTCTTCGTGGTATTCAATGTCAGTGTGCAGTGTGCAGGACGGAGGCAAAGACTGCATGGACTAGTTGTGAAGGACCACAACAATTCATAAAGCCATTTCACTGAGCTCTTTATGAGGATTGGTTGGTTATTGTGTATATGCTGCTCTAAGTGCTGTAAGCAATTAGTATTATCATGGCCTGAGAGCAACATGAGACTTCAAAGATGTCAGGATAAAAAACCCTTACAAAGTGCCATACGGAAAATTAGAAAAAGAGATCACTAATGCCAAGAGAACACAGTCTAGACCTCAAGTCTGCAAGAACCTATGCTCCCTCTATCTTAAGACATTTCAGCATTTGCTCTGTCCTTTCTCCCTGCTCAGAAGAAAAAAAAAACAGTTGCTGAGTTATCAGGGTCCAAAGTGCCTTTTCAATTTTTTCCATTTCAGAGAGGACACCCATAACATACGGCAAATGAGTTGATCAGAATTCAATGAAAAAAACGGCTGAGACAAGCCTGGTAATATATTATGAGATCTCTTCAAGGTCCAGAGATTTCTGACATGCTGGGGCTCTTAGTGCAAAAGAATTGCTTCTGATTTGCTTTTAAGTTCAGGTTTGAGGGTGACTTGGAAGCAAAGCTCTCTGGGAGCACGCTGAAAATGATGGAAGGCAAAAGTCTCAGCTGCCAGAGAGGCAGGGAACTTGGAACTTCATCTTGGCAAATCATCTCCTGCCAGCTGAGCTGCAGCTTTCTCAGACAGTCTCCCCCAACACAGACAAATATAGGAACAAGTTTCTGATTTTGTCTACATTCACGTAACACCTTGCAAAGCAGTGGCATCAAGCCATCTTCTCACACTAGTTTTACCCAAGAGGAATTAATGATAATTAGTCGAGTTCATTACCTATCCCAGAATATACTGCTTGTTTCATAAAAAAGCTGGCACACACACCTGTAAAATAGATTTGACAGTACAGTACGGCAAATATATTGAAAATCAATTCAATTTAACATCCTTTAGCACAGACTGAACCAGGCAACACCTTTTCAACATTACTTAAAGTGTTTTCAGTGAGATGTACGCCAAACAGAAAGAAAATGTAATAATATTAGCAAATACCTCGTGTCCCACAGGGTCCAACATGCCAAAGGTAGGGCTTGCATTTCAGTTTTGATATTGAAATATGATCCCCATGTGCTGCAGAATTCCCACACTGTCTTGTCATGCCTTTTGCTGCAGCACAGCACTGCAGGAGCTAAACTTCTCTGATGCACCCCATGCCCTTGAGGTGCAAAAATGTCTGTCCAGGTGTCAGTCTGGGCTTGCTGGCTGTCAGAGGGCCAGGTTCTCCATCACTAACTTCAGCCACGTGAGGACTAGGATCTCTGCTTTTTCATGGAGATAGAAGGCTCCTCCAGAGAGTAACTTGGAACACCTAAGGCAACTTCCAATGTATGAGAAGTAGTGTTTATGGTGAAAGGCTGGCTCTGCTGAGTGATGTTTTCAATTACAGAATCACAGGATTGTTTTGGTTGGAAAAAACCCTTCAAGATCATCAAGTCCAACCACTAACATCACACTGTCAATCGCACCACTAAACCATGTAACTCAGCACCTCATCTATGTGTCCTTTAAATATCTCCAGAGATGGTGACTCCACCACCTCCCTGCGTAGCCTGTGCCACTGTCTAACAATCCTCTCACTGAAAAAAGTTCTTCCTATTATCCAATCTAAACCTCATCTGGTGCAATTTGAGACCATTTACTCTTGTCCTATTGCTTGTTATTTGGGAGAAGAGACTGACCCCCACCTTGCTACAAACTCAGGTAGTAGTAGAGAGTTTTCACATAGTTCCTACGTGTGTCTCAGTGACTCTTGAGAATGACACTTGGGCCATCTCTCTGTCATACTTCTCCACCCTTCCCAGCCATGCCTCCTGTTTCACCAGCAGCAGGAGCACAGGGCTCAGCTTAGGAAGCACAGTCACTTTCTCATACCTCAATGCTTGATGCCTCAGGGTGGTTAGTGTGCTTTCTCTTCAGGTTAGACTAGGAGGAGGTCCCACAGCCTGTCACTGCAGAGGGGCTTACTTGTGGCTGTGTCAAACAGGGCACCTGTGCTTATCACTAAGGTGTGAAAAGCACCAAGCTGATGGTAAAGACATAGTGGGGGGGGGTGCTGCTCTGCAGGGTTTAATTACTTTTACTTTAACCCCAGACCTCTGTTGCCTCTGAAATGTTTGGTAAACACGACCTTTTAGAGAAAGAAAAAACAGATGGCATCCTGCATTAGTGTAACTGCCCGCTCAGCACCCCGGGAAAGAGAAACTTGGCTTCTGAGCAGCAGTCTTTCTGCCACTTTGACTCAGATCTCTTGGCTCCTCATCCCTGAGGCAGGTTTGAACATCACCAAATTTGCTGACAAAAGCCTGCCGGTGCAATCATGCAGAAGATAGAATTTCACTGCTAAAACGAGATGAATTCAGGGCTGGGAGGCAGCAGAGCCTCTACAAGGCAAGGAAGCCTTGCTTATCCCCTCAGCCCGTTGCTCTCCTATTCCAGCTGCCTGTGAGCTGGGTGAGGGGGACAATTCTTTGCAATTACAGACCTAGGCAAGGGCTTCAGTGGTCTTTTTCCACCTGTTGTGACAGACAGAAGGACCGGGATAAATGATTTCTGAAGGCAGAGAGAGAGCCGCTGCACAGGAAGATCTCTGTGCAACCCAGATAAATGTGGGTTTTGTTCTCAAGTATCTCAGCTATTTCATCTCTTGTGATCACTGCAGCCTAGTAGAAGGCCGCTGCTTGAGTCAAACCAAGAAAAAGGAAGCCTGTTCCTCCTCAAAATAAAGAGTAACAGCCTCAAATCACTAGCCTCAGTATTAACAGTCCAAACATCATTCATTAGCTTTAGGAAATCAGACATGATCCAGGTTTTAACTTTGCCAGTGTGTTCAGATCTAGGATTTTGGGTTGGCCTATGGCTAAAGACCAAGATGGGAACAGCATGGTTAGCATTCCTTCCTTCTTTTCCCAATCAAGTGACCACCTCCACAGTTTTATGCAGCAGGCACAAAGCTCTACTTTTCCAATGTATTTTGTCACTGCTGCTTCGCTCACACTCTGATCCACTTCACGTCACTTCTCTTCCCTGAGGCCTTTTCCCTCTTCTATTCTTCTTCATTCCCAATTGAAAATAGAATGACTTAGCAGCTTACACACTTGGTCACATAAGCTCATATTCCCTTAGGGTCACTTTTCTTCCCTATGAGGAATCAAAATTATTCCCATCCCTATACTTGTTACTCACATACAGACCTTCTTGGGGCAAGATGATTAATAAAAATAGGAGTTTGCCTTGACACAACCAATCCTATTTTGCTGTTGAGTAGAACTATGACTGGTGCTTAATGGCATCACACCAGTGGATTTCACCAAAGCCAGTGGAGGACCTAGCCCAATATGCATCACTTTAAGACAATCTATAACACGCTTATCAGCTGCAGTTGTGCTGTAAGTGCACAGCAAAGCTTTTCACAGTGCCACTCTGCACCATCCATTTTTGTGCATCTTGACCTACTTTTTTCACATTAGTGCATTTTGTGACATTACAAGCATCTGTTATATTTCACCAGTCACCCCAAAAGTCATGTGCCAAAGAATACCAGCAATAAGTACATGAGGTAGCCTATCCTCATCTTCCTTCTTTCCCCAAAAGATGGAATGAGAGAGATTGCACTCAACCCAGATACACGCATAATATCAACAGCTTCACAACCATTTTAAAGCAAAGCAGCAACATACCAGTGTGGGACACGACTACGATGTCTCATGGCTCTAGTCATGGCAAATAGAATTCCTGATGGGCTGATGGTACAATCTATGTGTGGAAAGAACCAAGGCACCAAATGGAAATGGGCAAAAGTTACTAGGACACAATAAAAATTTCACTGAACTCAGCTCCTGTTTATGTCTTGATGCTTTTCACCAGGATGATGTTTCCTCACAGAAGAGGGAATAGTTTCCACCTCTTCTACGGGTTTTTAACAGGTCAGGTTGCAGTACCAACATTTTATCAACTTTTTTACACCCTTTCCCTCAGCTATCTAGTTGTTTGCAGAGCCCAAATAGAGCAGCCTGAGCAGCTCTACAGTGTATTCCTCTTCAGCATCTCAGACTCTTTATTTCTTCCTGAAGCATGTGAAAGCCTGCCAGGGCCACATACAGAAGAAAGAACTCTGGAACACAGACATGTCTTTCCAAAAGGAGAGCATATTGTATCTGAGCACAGAGCCCGCCCCATGGGGGTGATGAGAAGATGAACCTGCACAGGAGTTAGTGTTGCATTGCACAAAAAAGACAAAAGGCCTTTGGACTGACATCACACTACAAGCAAATGTGTAATAGAAGGCCAGAGTCTCATTGTTGCCACTGCCAAAGAATTCTGGCATGAACAGGAATATTCCAGCCAAAGGACCTGCTCATTTATCTCCTGTTCATATGTTCTTGTTCCCTCGCTTTCATTTACACTATTTTCTAACTTTTTACTTTTCCTGCTCCATCTCTCCTCTCATTATCCTTTGTGCAGCATGTTTGCCATCCATTTTCCTTAGAGTAGCAGTGCTGTCTTTGCTGGGTGAGTCTGTCTCCCATTGGCTTTTTTCTATTTCTTTGCCTTATCTGTCTCTGCCTTGCAAACCATGAACAAGTGTGTGGACAGAAGGTCCACAGAACCCACCTGTCAAGTTCCACAGAACACACCTTAGTGTACAAAAGTTCTGGAATGGCTCAATATCAGTAGAGGATTAGAATGAAGAGTGTGAGCTCCACCACAGTGCATCTGCTATTCCTTTGTCAACCGTCTGTGCCTGTTTTCAAGTGCTAGATACAAGACTATTCCCAAAGCTGTCGCAGCCTCTTCTCATGCATCTCTGTGGCATTATCTGACAGAAAACACAGGATACAGCAGGTGTTTATGTCACATTCTACTGGTACCAAGAAGCTGCCATGTTATGGGCAGGGAATTCTTTGCAATACAGGAGAGAGAACATGAGGATCATCTGCAAGCCATGAGTGAATCACCTAGTATTAAAGCAACTAACTGATCTCAACAGCTGTTGAAAGTGACTCCCACAACTGTAAGGTTGACTACAATTGATTTTCTTCCACTAACATTACTGCTGCTGAGGCCCAAGAAATGGCAAGTGCTGTCACATGTGGTAGAAGAGTATCTAAGCCTGAATTCGTCTAGGACAGGGCTCATGTAAGCAAGAGAAGCAAAAGGGGAAAAGGACTGGAAGAACATGTGGTCAGACGATGGCTGGACACAGCTTCAGGCTCTCAGAGAACATGTGTCTGATGGGTATCTTTGCAGTTTCAAAACAGGACACTTCAGACAGTCTTTCTTTGGCACTTCTCTCCTGTCATTTTCCTCCTTCTTGAAGAAAGGTGTTGATAAAGGCAAATAAAGCAATGTGACAGGGAGACTCTAGTTTCTGCCAGAGACTTATTTTTCCTGTTGAAGAGGCAATCTATTCCTCACTTTCCCACCCTCACGTTCTCCAAACTTGCCTGGAAATGGCTGCACCAGAGAGAAGAAATGCCTGTGTGGTATAGTGACAAAGTGTCCTGGTGGAACTCCTTTACAGGACTGAGATGCTGCATCTGAAACTCACCTCCTGTTTCTTTGGATGCTTCCAGAAAGAGCCATTCCTCCCAGGCCATAGTACCAGAAGAATTGCCAACTATACCTCCCTGCAAGAGATTTCCAAGGTTTTTGGTAACTATGATGTAAAGGATGTTCTTGAAAACATTTTTTGCATATAAATGTGTTTCTGTATTTCCCCTAAATCTACATGCACTAAATGCCTTTGTGGTTCTCGACCTAGGCTCCTTCAAAGAAATTAAAGCTGCTAGTCCTGACTGTACAAGACACCCATGAAAAGCAAGGAAGCTGTGCACTCCCAAGTTTAGAGTTCAAATCTGGGTCTAGACATTACTCCTCATCCACAACTCCATGTCAGACCAAAATCAAAACTCTGACAACTGTGAGCCTGGGGAATATTTTTGTGAACATTGTTGACCCATTCCTGCCTGTTTGCTGCATCCCTATAACCTCCAATCCTTAAATATGTCTTGAATAGGATTAAGTCTATAGAGAGAAAAGAATAAAAAGTAGATGAGCTGTTAAGAAGCAGAAAAAAATCATCTCTTCATGCCTGTGACTTCAATAAGGAAAAGAAATGAGAAAAGAAGCACAAACATGATATGCTAACAAAGCATAAATGTTGCTTAAACTTCTCCTGTGTGTTTTCAGAAAAAGTGCTGTGAAGGACTAAAGAAGTCAGATTGAAGAACTCTGTACATGTTTGTCCTCAGAGCACACGAGGAACAGGTCATGGATTTAGCAACTTGCTTTGCACTAGCATATCCAGGTGCTCTAAGCCTGACCTGGAGTGTTCTCCATTAAAAATCAGAGGAAATGGCAGCCTCCACAGTCCACTAATTGTAGGAGGTTGCACTTCACACTGCCAGCTGGGGGACAACTAGTTAGACTTGTTACGTTCTTTTGTGTGGTAGGTTACAGATCTGATTTGATACAGACCAGAATCTTTATCATGTTTCTTTACACCTGGGCCAGAGACACTGAGTATCTCTAAACTCAGAGGAAGCAATGACCTTCAAGTTATATATCCAATATCCTGTCAGCAGACCTAAGACAGAAAGGCTAATTTCTCACTCCATGAACTGGACTTGCATTCTTTCCGTCAGGTGAGGTTAATCTTTTACAAGTTTAGACAAAATGTTTGGTAGCTTGGTTGGTTTTCTGCAATGCTTAAAGAGTGAGGGAAAGTTGTGGAACATTATCACTCCCCACCTGTTTTTTTAATCAAGATGCTTTAGTGGTATCTAAAAGGAGAATCAACTTGGATAGCAGTTTGGTTCCCATCAACTTAATGGACCTCAACCTTAAGAGATATTGCATTAACAATCTAAGCAAAGTCTTATGGATTTCTCAGGAGGATCTAACTGTTAGAAGACACAGAGTGACCCAAGGGCAAAGTGAGAGCTCTGCTGGGAGGATAGATGCTCCTGGGCTACAGCAGTGGAAAGCCGAAGAGTGACATGATGCTGTGATTGTGCAGTGGATAATATTCGGGACTCTTTTGTTCAAATCCTTTCCAGCATGACTTCATAGGACAAAGAATAAATGCATGTTCAATGGAAAAAGATAGTTCAGGTAAAAAGACATGAAGTGTCAGATACAGCAGGCCTCCAGAAGTAAATGAAGTAAGATTTTGTTTTTTGACTATGTGCTGCTTGGAATATAGCATGCTTTTATGTAGCTCAGGCTCATAGAATCATGAAATTGTTTAAGTTGGAAAAGACCCTTTAAGATCACTGAGTCCAAGGATAAGTCTAACACTGCCACGTACACCACTAAGCCATGTTCCCAAGCACTACATCTTGATGTCTTTTTAATACCTCCAGAGATGTTGACTTACCTGGGCAGTCTGTTCCAATGTTTGACAACCCTTTCAGTGAAGAATCTCCAATCTAAGCCACCTCTGATGCAACTTGAGGTCATCTCCTCTTGCACTATCACTCATTACTTGGGAGAAGAGATCGACTCTCACTTCACCGCAACCTTCTTTCAGGTAGTTATAGAGAGTGATCGTATCTCCCCTCAGCCTCCTCCAGGCTAAACACTTCCAGCTCCCTCAGCCATTCCTCATAAGACTTGTTCTCCAGACCCTTCATCAGCTTCATTGCCCATCTCTGAACATGCTCCAGCACCTCAATGTCCCTCTTGTAGTGAGGGGCCCAGAACCCAAACAGTATTCAAGGTGTGGCCTCACCAGCACTGAGTACAGGGGGACAATCACTTCCCTGGTGCTACTGGCCACATTATTTCTGACACAAGCCAGGATGCCATTTGCCTTCCTGGCCACCCAGGCACACTGCTGGCTCATATTAAGGTGGCTATTGATCAACACCCTCAGATTCTTTTCCTCCAGGCAGCTTTCCAGCTATTCTTCCTCAGGCCTATGGCATTGTCTGAGGTTGTTGTGGCTGAAACACAGGACTCAGCCCTGAGCCTTGGTGAACCTCAGACAACTGGCCTCAGTCCATCAATCCAGACTGCCCAAGTCCCTCTGAAGGGCCTTCTTACCCTCAAGCAGATAAACACTCCCACAAACTTACTGAGGGTGCATCTGATCCTCTCATCCAGGTCATTGATATTAAACAGAACTGAGAGAATTTAGAGGGCTGGGAAGAATGATGTTTGAGGGCTTAATTTAAAATAACTGTTCAAAGTCTGTCCATGCCTTTTCCATTGTCCCACATGCAAAAATGGAGCAACAAACACAAATGACCTCTTCCAGCAAAAACATGTATTTCCATTTTGAGTAGTTTGGTAAGATAGAAGTTGGACAAGAGGGAATTTCACCAGAACTGCAAGGACAGCTAGCTTAGAGATATAACCAATGGCTTACATATCTCCTTACAACTACTAGGTGCTGTGATGCCAGGCAATAACCAATCTGTGATGGTGACTAATCCAGCAGGCACTTTAGAAATGAGTACACAGCTGTCTGAAATCTAAACTATATTGAGTTACAATTTAATTGGTCTGTAATGAAGTAAACACTTGCCAGTTGCACTTGTGTTTAAACCCTGATCTAAGCAGCAGTCTCTCCAGTGGAATGTGAGGAAATATTATGGGAAAATATGAGCAGAGCTTGTCCAACTTTTCCATAGGTGTTTCCATAGATGTTTCTTTCGTACCCTAGGCCTTCTGCTCAGTATACATCCAAGCCCTTCCAGACAACTTTGTTCAGATCCCTGACCTCTTCTCTTCCTGGGAGGACTTTTTGCCTCCTTTGTGTAAAAGCAGGTCAGGTTTCATCTGCACTTCTTCCAGAGAGGAAGGACCTTCTCTCTCCCACAAATGCATCCTCCCTTTCCAAAGAGTTACCTTGCATCTTATCCTGCCCTTCACACAAATATACTCAGATCACATATAGTCTCCTTTGTGACACAATCCTTCAGCCCTCCAGTGCTGTCCCCAGGTTCACTGCCAAAATGGACCTGCCCCAGACGCTTGAAGTTCTATGTAGAACTTTTCCCATCACTGCAGCAGAGGTGATTTTCTGCTGATTTCCTATTCAGCACTGCAGGCGAGCCAGAGGCAGGCTCAGAAAAGCCTCTGAAAGGCAACTGAATGAATATACTGTTCCCTCCAATTGTGACTCCATCATTTCCTCTCATTACTCTAATAGAAACAAATCTTTCTCATCTCAGCCCTATTACCTTACACAAAGGAAAATGGCATGTAATCCTGTTAGAGCTGGGCTGCTGCTGGACACATTTTAAGGTCATTGTTCTGGGATGCCAGTCTCCACTGTATGAGACTGGGAGAAGTGGGAAATGCAATTACTGGGCTATTCAAATCCCTAGAATGAAACCCTGCCGTTAACAAGCAGAAGCTAGCAAGAAAAAGAGCAGTTGCTTTATGAAATTATAGGGTTTGGCTAAATCAGAATCTAATCAGAACCTCAGTAAAGGAGCAGACTTAGCTCCTACTGCCATCCCTGGAGTCTCCTCATTACCCTCAACCTGATCTTTGGCATCTCCAGTGGAAGCCCAATGAGCAAGATGGGTTATTGTCATGAAGCCAGTAGTGTACAAGTCCAATAGAGACAATGGTGGTCCACGTCAAGATTTACACCGTACTCTGAAATAGGGAAGCCCTACGAGTTCATCAACAGGAATCTGCCTGATGCTGCCATCACCTCATACTGTACTTTGGCTCTGAGCTTCCTGGGGCAGATTCTGGGATCAAGTCTGTCTCCTAATACTCATTGCCTACAGCACCAGTCTTGCTCATTGCTGGTGCATCCCAGCTAAGCAGTCAGGTGGGAAATTCACATTGCTAGACTCATGGAACCAAAACTCCCCCCAAGGAATTCAAATGCTGGAGGAGAGACGGTGGTTAGCACTGCTTGTGGCAGTGAGTGAAGCAAAGCAGAACAATATGAGTGGGAATGATCACAACTGCCTCATCAAGTCAGTTTCTACTGATTGGCTAAACACTGACACATTCCTAACCATTCCCATCCATGTGAATCCAAAGCATTTTTAGCTGGACAGGCAGCAAAGAAAGAGTCAGAAATCTTGTAGACATCAGGGAAGACCACACAAGAACAACAGTGGCCACCACAAACCACAAGCAGAGACAAACTTTTGTCTCAAACTGTTGCTGATCGCCAACCTCCTAGTGTTATACCCTGTGTTTCCCTGTCCTTCTGCCTCACATTTGAGTCATATGGCTGCATCTCTCCTCCAGTCAGTCACTCTTCTTAATGTCTTGATGCTCCTTTTTATCTTCACCTTCCCTGCTGTATTACCCTCTGCTGCCCATGTACCCTCAGTCTCCCACAAGGTAAGGCTGAGGTCCTGCTGAAAGCAGGACCAGAACCATTCTTTCAGGTCCCAGAAGAAAGTGATGTGGGCTGAGGTAAGGTTCTTGGTAGAGGAGGAGAAAGCAGTTGATCACCACTGGAGTCTCCAAGTCCCTTGAAGAGACGAGAGTCACTTCCCTGTTTATGCTCTTTATTAGTCCCTATTCTCTTTAATCAGCTTAGACTGATGAGCCGAGGCAGCGGTAGGGATCAGCCGGGCTGTTTAATTAAAGGATTGCAGCTCAGCCCTGCAGTTTGGGGGTTTGTGTAAATGAGCTGCAAGTACATTACTTAATCTGCTGTGCAGAGAGGAGTTGGGGCATTAATGAAGCAAACTCTAATTAAAACTAGACGGTTGATGGTTATTAGTGGCATCGGTTCTGACAGGATTTATCTCATTTAGGGAAATGCCTGATCATGGAGAGGGAAAAGAAAGAATAAACCCAAGCTGGTTTATCAAATTCACCACAGCACCACTTGTGACTGGCTGTCCATTCAGTGGGGCTCAGGAGAGCTGTACAGGGAGCAGCTCTCTTATCAGGAGCCCTGATGAGCATATCTAGGGATATGCCTGGCTCACACAGGAACTGATTGCCTATTCAGGCTGTCTGACCCATATATTTCAGTCTTGATTGACTTTTGTTCTGCCTTGGTTCAATGAGGAACTTGTTCATGATTTGAACATGGTGGCTCAAGGCCCTGTAAGTGATCTGACGAGCTTCTCCCAGCAGTGTATCAAGCCATTCCAGAGCAGAATAGCTATCAGCTATAGACATCAGTTCCATGGTCACCCCATGTTTTACTCTCTCTGCCATCTTATTGCCCTCCTCGCTGCATTGTATATGTAGAGATATGAAGGGAGCCCATGGCTGACTGCAGGACCTGGCAGAGGCTAGGAAGTGTTTTCTTGACAGCATAAAGCTAACCAGTGAGTTTAATAGTCCTGCATGTGCTCTGCCTTTCATTTGGCACAGTTTGGGAAGCAGGGATCCTCTTCTCACGCTCACCTGAGACAGTAACACAGAGAGATCACATGTGAAAGCCCCTCTGTTTCCAAAAACAAAAATTCTGTGGGCCTGTTTCTCACCTTTCAAGAGCCATTGTGGCTTCAGCCATCTGTGTCTCTACATAGAATATTGTGTCACACACAGACAGATTCAGGACTGCTATTGGGGTCTGGGGGTTTTAGAAATGGAGAAGACAAGAAAATTACTTGGGAAAAAAAAAAGTAAGGGAAACACATATTCTGCAGAATGAGATAAACTACAAAAGACTTAAAATGGACATGCATAGGCCACAATAAGAAGTTCCTTAACTGGAAGCCCAGATGCAACATGCTGTATGGGTCACTGTCATTCATCCCTGTGTCTGACTCTCCTGGCTCAGGCTCATCTTTGGATGCAACTTGCCAAAGCTGTTAAACTACTGAAAGAAATGACTGCTCCCTCTTCAATTTACCTGCCAGATGCCAGGTGAGAAATTGGTGGTTCTCAGCACAAGGAGGGTAGGAAAACTCCAGCTCAAAGGATGAGTAAGGCCTTTGTGAGTCAGTGGGGCGAAAGGAAGGCCTGAAGCATGAGCATGACAAAAATTACCCTAGAGCTTAAGACACTGTAGGAGTGACAGCCTTGTTGGATAAGAAAATGCTAGAAATGTAGGGAATTTATAGGTAATAAGAGGGAGGCATGGAAAAGTATGATGCAGGGTCAAAGATTAGGGTATGAAGATAGAACAGTATGGCAAAAATAAACCTCAGTTCAGACAAAATAAAGCACATAAAACAAACTCTCTCCACCCAGAAATGCAAGGGAGAGGTGGTTGGCTCTACCATAGAAACCTCTGCTGTCTCCTCCTCTTCCTTGCTAGCATCTAGCGTCATCTTGCCAGCATGCAGAAGTGCCACAGGGCTGACATTCAAACTTTACCAATCCTTGAAAGCCTTCAGCACAAACATCATAGGGGTTAACGCAGTCATCTTCATAGATAAATGGGCAGAATGGGTCTTGCTTCTTTACTTCACCTCCAAATGTGGCAGAACCCTACTTGGATATATACACACACAAACACCCATCCCTGTTCTATTCATAATTGTGCAGCACTCACACTTTTACTTGGATGGAAATCAGAAACCATGGGCTGCTCCAGTGAGAGAAAAAACAAGAGAAATACCATTTTAAAAATGATATAGCCTCACTCCTGCAATTCAGAACCCTTCCTAGTAACTCAGACTTCTTATACAGATACCAAAGGTCAAATGTGAAAGACTAGCAATGTGATGAGGGAAATCTTTGAAGAGAAACTTGTTTGCTGTTGACAGAAGGTGATGAGACACGAGAAAAAGATTTGTGAGATGGAGGTGTAAGAAGTTGTGAGAGGAGAAGGAGATGGCACAGAATAACAAGGCCAAACATGGAAGCCTATCTGCAGTATGTGCACTTCAAGTATTTTTGAAGATCCTTGTATCCCTTGGTCTTGGCACTGATGTCACTCACTGAGGAGGATGAGCTATGACAATTGCTGTTGTACCCACACCTGGCTGCACTGGATGCAAGTAGGTAATAGATAATAATATCCATCCATAACTGTCCTTCATTAGCCATTTCAACACATGTAAAACTGCATGCCCTATCCTGTCTCAGGGTATGAGACAGAATCCTGAGTTTGTCTGGTGACTTTTGCTGTAGCTTAAAGGTATGGGTCTATATTTTTTTGTGTCCAGGCACCTTATAATGTGCAATATCTAATTTGAAGAAGAGTGAAGCCCATGGATGTCAGTGTCAAAGTGATGCAGAAGGGTAGGAAAATATGAGCATGGATGTGGGTTGTTAGAAGATGTTTGAAGAGAGGCTGAAAGCATGTCCTTGGAGGTGCATAGGTCTGTGTGAGTGAAGGCCTGAGATAGTTTGTGAACAGTAATCTCTGGGAGGGAAAAGAGAGGGACAACGGTGCTGGGGACATGAGACATAAGGAAGGATGAAGGAGGATGGGTCTGTATAATATGTAAGTTTTGTCTGGGGCAGGAAGATTAGTGATGGATGATAATAAATGAAGGTATGGAAAAGAAAAGGTCTTGCTGATAGCAATTTCCCACCTTGGTGAGGAGTCCGGAGATGAAGGCTTCTGCTCTGCATCAGCTGCTGGGCAACAGAATTGGTGTAAAACAGTTTCATTCCTGTAAAAAAAAAAACCAAAAACACAGCAGGTCAATGTTCAGCTCACTCAGCAGAAAATTCAAGGTGGAATGCCTTTTCCAGGGCTGTTCCAAAGGCACAGTGACTCCCAATGATACTGAAAAACAAGTCTGATTATTGCATGAATGTTTTGCACTCCGCAGAGGTGGGAAGCAGGAGAGAAGGAAGCTGACAATTCTATTCCCCTACCTTATCTGTCCTGCTGCTGATGGTCAAGCTATAGGAAATGGGGCAAAAGCACCCAAGTAAAAAGTTTTCCTTCTATCAGAATCTGTCTCATGATCTCATGCATCTCATGAATAGCAGTTTTGCCTGTCTCTAACTTTCACTACTTTTGGGACAGAAACATCTTCTTAGGTGTGTTTCCTTAGATAAGTTTCCTATACATTTAATGATTTAGTGCAAAGAAGTTGATTGAAGTGGCTAAATTAACTCTGCAGGCATTTCTCCAGAAACCTCTCCTAAGCACAGAAATGGCCTCAGCACATCAGCACTGGGCATTATCAGAAACAGTAGCAGAAGACTGATAGGACAAGCACAGGTAGGGAGGTTGACATCATGACAAGAGGAAGAGATCAGAGCAAAGAAAAGCAAAACCATAAGAAGTAACAAACCCGAACAAAACAGGAAAGCAAAAGGCTAAATATGTGTTTATTAGATAAGAAAGGCAAAAGAATTCCAAAGGAGGAAATCCTGGACGAAACTTCCAAAACGGTTCCTTAATCTTAAGTGATTTGTTCTTAATTCCCTTGCCTGGAAATATTTGTAAGGAATCTGTTTTTCAGGTGCATTGGGCACTTATCACGGCATTGGAATCCAGCAAAAGATGCTCAGCACCTCTGAAAATGAGACCCTTTTAAAGGATCATGGGGGGCCCTTGAGGTGTCACAGGTAGCACAAATCAACAGTCAATTTCAAACTCACTGACCTTTATCAGTGAAAAGGAGTCACTAAAAAAAGCACAGTGTCAAGAGGCAGGGAGAGCAGTAGGGGAATGGAAAAGAAAATGAAAATAGAAGTGAGATAAAGCAGGTTGAATCCTAAGATGGCATAAAATCACCCTGTCTCCAAGTCAGTGCGACAGCACTTAGAGGTATGTTCTCTGTGCTTCTGCAGAGACCCAGGGCTCAAATGGGGTCATATTTTAAAAATATTTTTACAGCTTTTAACTGAGACATAAGCAGTAAAGCTCAGTCTTCTTCTGGCTTTTCATGGGGTCTCAGATTCTTCCAATGGCTCAGACACACTTTCCATCACTCTGAAATGTGAAGATTATCACCTCTTTCTTTCTCAAAATCTGACAGACATGGCCACAAAGAGCTAAATAATAACAGGCACCTCCTTCTGGCCTCCCAGCTAGCTTAGTGTAACAAACTACTTAGTTCTTCCACTTCCTTGTCTTGCAAAACACTCTCAAAACTAATCTTTCCTTAGAAAAAACAGGATAACAGGATTGGCAAGAGATCAGAGAGGAATCATCAGGTGTTCCACCCAGCTCTTTGTTCTGCTCAGCTCCCAAAGCAGCAATGCTGAGAGTTGGCTAGCCCAAGAGGTATTAGGCACCTGTAGAAAGGAAGCCAGATCTGCAGAGAAGCCCCGGAGTCACAAACATTGTCAGCTGCAGTGTGGAAATGCACAGGCTCTCAGCTGATTCAGAAACAGCCAGCATTCATTCTGAGGAGCATGCTTGGTTTCAGACGTATTATGTATTGCCATTTCCTACTGAATAGCATCTCTACAAGAACTGCTGGGGGGAAAAAAAAGTGTCTATTTCCAGATAAAGGTAATAACATATTTGGATTCATAGAGTCATTTACGTTGGAAAAGACCCTAAAGATCATTGAGTTCAATCATAAACCTAACACTACTATGTCTACCATGAAACTATGTTTCTAAGCACCTCATCTACATATCTTTTAAACATCTCCAGTGACAGTGATTCAATCACCTCCCTGGGCAGCCTGTTCCAATGCTTGATAACCCTTTCAGTGAAAAAGTTCTTCCTGATATCCAGTCTAAACCTCCCTCTGGTACAGCTTGATTAATGAATATATTGAACCAGTACCAGTTCCAGCACCGACCCCTGAGGGACTCCATTAGACTCAGGCCTACAATTAGACCCTGCCTCATTGATCATAACTCTCTGACTTTTTTTTCTTCAACCAGTTAACAATCCACCTCACTATCTGATCATCCACCCAACACCTTGGGAGACCACCCCCCCTACCTTGCTACAACCTCCTTTCAGGTAGTTCTAGAGAGTCATCATGTCTCCCCTCAGCCTCCTCTTCTCCAGGCTAAACAACCCCTGGTCCCTCAACCACTGCTCATAAGACTTGTGTTCTAGGCCTTTTATCAGTTTCCAGATGGAATCTTCCAAAAAATGGACACATCAAATTTCAGACATTTCTAATCTCAACACTTCCCTAAATGAACTACACTGTTCTCTGCTTTTTTTTCAAACAGCAGATGCGCCACTCCAACTTTTAATTACATACAAAGAAAGTAAACTACAGGGAGGGAAAATATAATGAAAAAGAGGAAAGCATAAGGCCAGATAAAAAACTGTGAAATAGAAACCCGTATATAGATGAAAATAGAGAGAAAAGTAAAGTAGAAATAGGGAAAGGAAGTGTTGTGAAGCTACAGGACTTCAGGCTCAGTGGGCATTTTAAGAAAAAGACATCTCACAGATACTCTTCAGAGAAACAGTACTCTCTGAGCACTGCAGCTGCACAGTCAGCTGTTGACTCTGATTCTCATGATTTCTCATATTTGTTTAACATTAACCTTCGGTATTTCTGCCCAATCCAGAGTCCTCTTGAACCTCTGAGATCCCAAGATCTCAGTAGTTCTTCACCTTACACACCACAACCAGATGTCAATCATGTCCACAGGCAGAAATCCACCTCCAGGCCATTTGGGATCTTTGAGACCCCCTCCAAGGGTCATGACTCCCGTGGAGAAACCACTAGTGAGGTGATGAAGAGTAGAGTCTGATACAGGTAAATATATGAGGTGTAAATGGGTATTCCAAGACTCTGCTGAAAATTCATGCTCTGACTGTGGGCAAGGAAAAGTATCTTACTGCTCCTATTAAATTTGAATTCCTCAAACATCCAACAACAGTTGGAGCTTTGGGTCTACTTACAGTCTTCTTTTATAACTTGCTTCTCTTTCTGTTTTGTGCTACTCAAGAAGGAATCACAGGTACTGGATTGCACATTGGAGACTATCTCTTCATTTTCCTCTTTCTTTCCATTTCTTGATCTTGCATACATCTGATATTTTCACTTCCATGCCCTCACCTTTGCAGCATAGCATGCGTAGTCCAAACAGGAGGCAAGAGTGGGCTGACCTGCTATGCCAGTTCCCAACCTGAAGAGGCTGTATTAATTGCTATCGGGACAAAACAAATTTTATCTGGGGGCAAAAGGCAACTGTCCCAGGGCCTTATTCTCACTTCTAAGTCTAAAGTGAGTGCTCTAGGAAAGCAGTTGTCTTATTACTTATGTGAAGTCTTCATATAAGATGTTCTTTTTGTCACTCCAGCAGGACCTGTCAGGGTTGTAATGGCTGGATTTCATTCCTTTGTGGTGTTGTCAACCTCTGAAGCTTTAGAGTGAGTCTTGACATATTTAATATCTGTCTGAAGTCAGTGTAAGACTTTCAACGGTGGCTTGTTTTGTTTTGTTTTGTATTTCTTTTCTGTGTTTTCTTATTTTGTTTTCAAATAAATCTTACTTCATATGACAGAAAGATTACATCAGACTTCAATGTGCATGTTCTGTAGTGTTAGCACCAGAAAGCATAAGGCTTGTTTTGCCTTTGAAAAACAGAGAGGAAGGCAACGTTTCTTCAATCCAGTGACAGTTGACCATAACTCCTTACTTTGGGGTGCTGATCTGTAATTTATTTTCTTTTTAAATACTTAAGGTACGTGGCAATGGTCTAACAATTAAAAGGGTAAGTCCGGGGCTTGCTTTTTTGCCTTTCTGTCTCTCTACATCATCTATCCTGCCTTCTTCCAATTTTCAAACCACCGCAGAGGCTGCAGCTAAACAAACACTGCTGTAGGCAGATCAGGCAGGTGACTGGGAAGAGAGATGATTTCTCCTATCTGTCAGGATACCGTTGACCTGTTCACAATTTATTACTTTAAAAACAAACATTATCTCTTGGGCTGCACCCTGATAAAAGCTTGGAAAGGAAAAGACAGCAAGAAGAAAAGATGTTCTGGATGAGTCAAGAGGAACTGGGTAATACAAAAGAGGAAGAGGTTACCAGAGAGGAGGAGGCATGCTGAAGGGCCTATTGAGGTAAACGTTGACAGCAGTATGTGAGTTGTGTGTGGAGGAGCAGCAAAGGACGAGGTCAAGCACAGACGCAAAAGGACGACTGGGAACAGCCTAAGCCTGTCAGTGCCTTGCTCCATCTAGCCAGGCTGCATACTCCGGAGGCAAAGATTTGACAGTCCAGACCTATCTTAAATGCAGAGAAAGCTATGCTTGGCCCAGTAGTAACCCATGCTGTCAATTGAAACATTAGCCTCCTCTGCTCTGAGAAAAAATAACTGACTGAATTTTATTCAGTTGTCTTTAACATTGCACCTGACAAGAGGTATCCTCCAGCCAGCTGCCTGCAGTCTCAATGGGGCTATCTGTGAATGAACTGTCTGGCCACAGCAATTCCTGCTTCATGATGAACTTTTGAGAGGCCTATGCCAAACCTCCTGGCTAGTACCAGCTGTCTAGTCAGCTCAGGAGTTATCTCTATCTTTTGTGCCTCTTAGAAAGTTGCATTGTGCTGCAAAGGGGCCCCTGACTCATGCTGCCTTGATCTTTACAGCTATGGATCCCAAAGACCCTTCTCTTAAAAAGTGGTGTTGTAGAGAGTACAAGAGTTGACCTCCAAAAATTGAAAGTCTCTGTAGCCATCTAGATTGCACATCAGAGGGCCAAAGGAGTACAGACTTTCCTAAAATTGCTTTCATGCTGTATCTTCCCTTTAGACAAGTGCCTGGGGCTTTATGCTTACTCTGTGTTGCTGCCCATCCTAAGTATCAGTGTCCAGTAGTTCAGCATGGAGGATAGCTGTTCTGAAATAGAGATGTCTGTCTGCTGAGAGCTGTAATACAGCCTAATTCTTTTTTCTTCTTCTGCTGTCCCCTGCAAAAGAAAACCCCCAACCCAGACAGCATCTGGAAAATGGTGGTGCTCCCTACTCTCCAACAGTCAGCTTTAATTAAACAAATATCCAGTGTGGCCTGTTCCCATTTCTGCAGGAATGATTTTAGACCACAAGAAATGCCAAACAAGACAGAATGAAAATTGGTCTCACTACAAGTACACAGAGTGTGCTTCTCTAACATACTGCATCACCCCTGCATTCCACAATGACTGATGCCCTAGTCAGTTATATAGGATAACTGGTATGGCTCCTACTGCAAGAACAATGGAGATCACTGGGTTCTCCAGCTCCCAGTACTTGCTTAACCTCTGTAGCCTTGTAGTTGGTCCCTAATGGCCTGCATATTCAGTAGCCTTGCCCTTGGCCCAAGTACACATCAGTTCTTAGAAATCTGACAATGTTGAAAGACAAATGGTGCTCCCTCAAGCAATATTCTATCAGTAAATAACTAGTCCAACTCATGTCCTCTTTACAACTCCATCTTTTGAAAAAATGCTAGAGGCTTTGACCAAAAGTCCTTGTTTGTAATACTAGATATCTCAGCTTTCCTGGAGTCTTTTGCTTCTTGTCCCTATTTTGCATTTTTTCAGATAGCTGCCAAGAGAACAGATGGGAGTCACAGAAAATTCTGGCCTAGACTGGGAAGATTAAAGGCAGGAGTCAAAGGAGAACTGAATTCAGCCCAGATGAGGTTTTACTGGCTGTTATCTTTCCTAAGATGAGGACTGAAGAACCACAAAAAGAAACTATTTAGCAATGCTAAGTTTATGAAAGGTTGGTTGCACAGTCTTCTGACTCTCTCAAAATGTATAGCTCAATGTGACCTCTACCTAGTAAAGGGGTTGTGACACAATCTAGCTAAGGTTAGTTGCAGGCTTTACTTCTTCTATCACCTGCCTCCTGTGCTAGACTTATTTCTGACTCTAGTCAACTTGGAACTGAGAGCTGAAGTAAGATCTGAAGAGGTAGTGTTTCCGAAAGACTACCTTCTAGCAGCCAACAGTTTCTCCCCTGGTTCTTCAGTCTTCATTCCGAAATACCCTCACTAAAACTTTCTGTCTTAATTACTCATTTCAATTGCAGGTCATTAGACTGGTGTTTTGGAAGAGACTGAGTATGAGCAGAGTTTATGTCATAGAGAAACCATATATGATTAAAAATAAATTCAAGGTAATTTCTGGGATTTAAGTTCTTTAACTCCTTGTAAGTCTGATGGCCTTCTCATCATTACATGATACTGTTGATGGCGAGAATTTGACAAGATTCAGGAAGGAACTGAACATTTTAAAGACTGTCCTATGAGAACACTTAATGCAGATCCTTCTCAAAGCCAATGTACCGGACTCAAACTTTTCAGTATTAGAAGGCAGCTTTTATGGGTGTCCCATGGCTGTCTACTGTGTCTCTTCTTGCTCTTCCCTCTTGAATGTCTGCTGTTGGCTATCTCTGAAAAACAGCTATGCAAACCAGATTCACAAATCTGACTTTTGAGAAACCCTGTGTAAAAGGGCAAGGAGCTTAGTAGCCAAGAAGTCTAGGAGTGCAGCAAAAATTAAACTCTCATTTTTCCTCTTTACCTTCTCAGTTATTATAACCATCTCAACCCGAGTATCCCTGGGATGCATCTTACGAATGGACTGATTTGGTAATCTTCTTTAAATTGTCAAAGACTTTTGTATTCAGCCAAAAAATGTCCCATTACAAATCCCCAAAGGGGAGAAAAAGGCTGTAGCAGTCTGGAGTCAGGTAGATTGCTGAGAATGAAACTATAACAAAGGAAACAGGGGATAAAACTGAGCAAAAGATCATAGGAAGATGATATGGAATGTGTGTGTGTTGACCTAGCAAGCTCTTACCAACACCTTTAGCCCTGTTTGATTTTGTTTCCCCTTCTTCTATCTCTACCTCTATTCCACTTTACATCTACTGGTTTTATGGCTACACACTTACTTTGCTCTCCAAGTCATCACTGCCTTGCCTCCCTCATCAGAAACATCCTCTCATGTGGCAGTGACTATCCTTAGTCCTTCATCTATCTGGAAGGTCAGTGCCATACTTGTAAAGGGTTTGCATATGCTGCTAGGGTTTATGCAGAAACATTTTATATCAGTTCGTCACACTTGTCACAAGCTCTCTAGTCTGTTGTTTAACAGGGGTAGATGTTCGTAATGTATCTATGTGCAGACTGCTAGTTACATCATCCAAATCTAGGATTTTCTTAACTTATTTCAGACCAGGGACTGTCTAGCTCTGCCTGTAACCCTTCACAGTCTTAGATATCTAGTTAATTGTACGGAAAAAATATGGAGATGTGTCTATATGATGTCCAAATGCCAGCATGTAACTACTGCCTACAACAAAAAAATTGCTGAAGAAACCCCTCCTGACAGTGTCTGAATGATGAATGAGTGTGTAACATACATGTACATGCCCAGCCTATCATTCCACAGCTCGCTCTTTAGCCTTCTCAAAGCTTGTTCTTCCTTCTTGTCTTCTCTGCCCCTCAAAAGTCATGCTGGGAGGAGTGAAGAGGGAAGAACTTAACGGATCATCTATTCTCTCTGCTTTCCTGCCAAAAATGAAAAATGAAATATGTTTTGTACTCTGGAACTTGTCCTGTCTTGAATACCTCATGAGTGTTGGAGATAATGTTTTTTCCCATTATGTTTCTCTAGAAATTTGATGAATCAAATCAAATGATCAGAGCTCATCCTCTAAAACCTACTTAGCACCTGCTTAATCATCCCAATATTTCTTGGTACAAATTCATTTTAAGTGAAACAACCTTTGTATAGTATTACTATAAATAGTTTTTTCTAGTGCTAGAGGATGAGATGAAGATGAGACAGCCATTGACAGAGTACTTCCAGTTTATCACCAGAACATGTTAATTTTACATACCTTATAAAATATCTTAAATTCACCTCAGCAGTATAAAATACCATATGCATCCACTACTGTTTGTAAAGTGAAAAGTCAAAGTGACATGCTGACGCAAATGTGCGTCTTTGAGCTATTGTGGGTTCTTCAGAAAGCACAGCTTGGAAGGATAAGCACAAGGCACCGTGCTGAGGAAATGGAATTTCCTGTGTTGGAGGAAGATGATCTGAGCCAGTGCTGCTGTGATCTGCTTATGGGGGTTTTTTGGTTAACTAGCTGGGCAACTATAACAAAGATGTCAAATATGCCATTCATTTATCACCATCTGCTTCTAGGGATGCAGATATTAATGCCATATCTTCCTGAACAGTTGGTTTCTCAGCTTACTTTAGTCCATATATGTGGCAGACATTTCTTGTGTACATCCTCCTCACTCTTACCTTGAAGAAATTCTTGGGAAAAAAACGTGGGCATGACTGGCATATAAGCGCACAGATTTTAGAAAGAATTTGGGGTTTTTGCACCAACTTCAGTGCAATGAGCATGACTGGTGCATAAATGTGTGTGTGGACGTGTACTAAAGAGAGTCTGAGCATGAAGAGATAGCGTGAGCTGGCATTCATGGCCTTAGGGTCAGAGCCTGCAATGTGTCTAGGAGATGGTGAAAATGAGCTGTGGCCTCTTGTGTTCTGGCTCAGTGAGGTCTCCTCCACAGCCATAGACCTAGACATGCTCTTTTCTGTTGTTGGTGACATGCCACCTGACAGAAATTTCCTTACCTGAGGATCTAGCCTCTAGACATCACTAGCAAGAGTGAGGAAGACTGGAAAGATGTCACCTGTGGATTCACTGTACTCAGTGAAAATTGCTGCTGACAAGTCATTTTTTGGTTTTTTTTACCCAGAAACACTTGAAGGAAATCTAATAAATTTGTTAAGCCTACAAGGAGTAGATTGGCCTAACTGCCAGATTTCTCCTATGTGCTAGAAATGAGCAAGGGCAGAAAAAGGAATGGGACCCACCCCAAGAATCAACTGGCATGAGAAACCATGCTGGTTTCTGGATCCAGTCAGCTGGGTAATCTTGTAACAGCCAGAAGGAAAGTCTGGGGCCAGTTTTTAGACCCACTTTCAGCACTTGGTGCAGTATTCTTTGTGTAGTTTTGCGGCTCTTGATGCGTCAGCTACACTTAAGGTGAACTAAGGATGATACACTCAGTCTCAATTATATGTGGACTAACTTCATTATAGTCAGAGTCAGCCTAGGTGAAAGAAAATGTACATAGGAGGAACCTTAAGATCAAATATCTACTGTACAAGAAAACTCTTATCCTTAAAGCAGTAAATATAATGTATTGCATACACATGCAGTGCCTTAATAAAAGACAGCAGCTTGAAGAGATTTGGAAAGAGTACTCAACTTGGATGGAACAAAATGTTCAGATCCAGCATACATGGATGGCCTTCCAGAAGTCAGTATTGCTGAAAGTTCTTTGTAGAGGGGTGTTGTATCTCTGATGTAGCTATGTAGGTGTCTCTTATCAATTACTAATTAAGGGAATACCCTTTGTGTTTATGGAGGGTTGCTTCTCATGCTTTCCTATTTGCCCAGCAGAATAGACTGACTCAGAAGCTTAACAACTTGCTATTAATTTCTGTCCTAAGGCACAATAGGAACAGGGATAAGGGAAATGATTGCACTTGCTATGCAATTCCCAGGAAGAAATTTCTGGGGTGAAGAGAGTTTGTCATCAGCTGCTAGAAGTGCTGGGGGGGTGCCTCTCCTGAAATGTCTTTGAATCACATGTCAATGGGGAGTCTGTTCACTCCATTTAAATTGGATTTCTCTCTTCCAGGGGAACATCAGCCACTTAGAAAATGGCTGTCTGATAACTGGATTGGTGCTTTGTAAGCACCAAGAGGAGGAAGGCAAAGCAGCCATGATGGGAAGAGATGCTGTATGTTGCACTATGCAATAGCCCAATGTGCACCACCAATCTTGCTTATATTCCATGTCAATGGTAGAAACAGTTGATGACTTATTGTGGTAGATAAGTCACAACACCATTTGCTCTGACTTGCTAACAGGGTGAATAGTGGTACTCAGGAAAAATAGATACTGCATAAAAGAGCAATCTGATATTCCAAGTGTATGTGCACAGCTAATCATGTGTAGGGGATCCTCTAGTGACATGTGCAACACTCACTGGGAGTGAGCAAAGGTTTAATAAGTTGTAGTCAAAACTATACTTTAGCTATCACAACTAGAAAGCTGCTATGTAAATCTGAAGCATGTGTGAGGGGGAGTTTGTGTAAGTTCCTGAAATCATTTCAATTCAATAATTACCATAAACAGAAGTTGTATGGACTAATTTATTAATGGAAAGATGTTATATTAATACAAAATTACTTTTCCAAGATGACATGTGACTTTTCCAAGACAGCATCCCTCACTTCCAACTATCCTGAATATCATAATTTCTTTTAAAGGTAATATATGTAATGGAATAATTACGTGTCTGTAAATGCATGTTGATAGCAAAATTCTGTAGCTTTGAAACATTTTTTCATACCTCCTCTGTTTTCTACTATACAAAGGCCCTTTCCTCTTTGTTCAAATAATAGATTTATAACTAACATAAAATGGAAATAGCTGGCAGAAGCTCACTTTTAATTACACTGATGAGCATTCTCCAAATCCCCTCTAGTTCTTCATGTAATAATTATAGTTTGTCAGTCTAATACCAATGAGTATGTGGTCCTCCTAAAGAGATCCAGAATTAGCACTCTGCCTGAATGCTCTGCTAGCAGAGTAAACACCTTTTTTTCTTCTCTCCTATTTTGGACTAATATGTATGAACACTATAAAAAAATAAGGCTTGTATTAGTGGAATTGGCATCACTTTTCGTAATTACTGGGACTGCAAGATATAAACGGAATTTAGGTCTCTTCCTCAGTAAGAATAAATTATTTTTACTTTTTGAATCAGTGTCAGAATTGGACTCTGTAAAAGGATTTTTGTTATGACTGAGTATTAGATCTGTTTTTAATCAGGCTTAGACTTCTTACTGTGACTCATGTTTAACCCGTTATTATGGGAAGAAAGCCCTGGAATTTTCCAGAGGCTAAAATCAAACTGTCCCTGGGCACTAGAGAATGACACAAGCTATATGAAAGAGTGCTGTTCAATAATTCAGAATCCTATAAACATGCAAAATAGCTGAGCTCTTCATGCACCTTAGCAACACTGTCTTCTGTAGACTTGCTGTTGCATGGAAATGCATGGCCAGATTTGCTGCTTCTGTCACTGCAGTTCTGTGTCCTTGCAGGAAGCTCTGTATTCAATGCTGGATACCAGAGTAGCATGGCAGTGAACGGCACCAGCTATTACAGATAAGCTTAAATGTTACTACAAACAGTTAGGGCTGATGCATGAAATCTAAGTAGTGGTTTTATTCTGTGTACCCACCAAAGATTATCAAGATTGTTCTGCAAGGTAAGTCTTGCTGGCTAGTACTGAGCAGCTCAGACCCTACTCTATATTGAGGCTTGACACAAAACAGCATAACAAGAGGAGTGGTTGAATGCAGTGAGAACTACCATGGCTTGGCTTGGCTGGGCTGGGCTTGGCTTGCAGAAGGCTGCTTCAGGCCCTTGGTTTGGGGCTTTGGCTATGGAAATCCACTTATTACCAGACCTGCAGATATCTGAGGCTGTTGCATCAACGACACCTACAAATGCAAGTGGAGCAGTTTCCTAACTGGGAAGGACAACAAGGAGAATTAGGAAGGCAGAATCAGACATAGGCTGCTTGGTGGAATACACGTGACTAAATGTTGCTGTTCTTTGATGCTTAAGAACCGAGCTGCTTCTGCTGTGGGAAGGGGAAGAGCAGAGGAAAAGGATAAGAACAGTTGCAGAGCTGACTCTCACGCCTCAGGTAATAGATAGCAAGTCATCATTGTTTCAGGGGAGATGCAATTTCCTCATTTCCCTTCCACACACACCCACATGCTTCCACCAGGCCCTTGACATATGAAAAGTAGGCAGTGTTGAAGACTGCTTGCGGACACAGCAGCTGGGTGACACCAAGAGCAGTTGAATTTGCATATGCAATTCCCCTGGAAGGAAAGTATCATTTGGCACTAACGCAAGCGGGCAAAGGATGCAACTTGTATACTCAATACTTGACCATCACAAATACTGGTTTTGGGTTAAGAGGAGATTTACAGTTTTTTGAGGCTTTATAAACTCCTGATCTTGCTAAGGTAGCAGAAGAACAGGTGGAATTAATGAGGTATCCTAAGATTTGGAAAAGCTATGAAAGTTGTTTCCTTTCCCCATCTTAACTGATCAATAATTCCTGGGATTTAAAACCAGTAGGACATACAATGTGCTGTCAAGTCAATTTATCAAGATGATGAGAGTTTAGGTTAGTCTCAGTCCCAGGAGTTGTATTATTTTATACTTTCTGTCTGCTGCAACAACACTGGGAAAAAATCACCACAAAAAAAAAGAAGACATCACTCCTTAAGGCAATTCCTTGCATATACTAATTGTTCATCCATGCTCTATCTAAGAACCAAGATACAAATACTAGTTTACACTCCTATACCTGGTCAAAAGAGCAGTGCTTCAGTCAGAGATGATGATAGAAACCTATATAGCCTGCATCTGCAACCAAATGTACAGTTCAACTTGAATTAAAACAACTGCTTATGTCTGTGTATACTACTGGATCTATCTGTAGTGCCTTACCGCAGTGCCTTATTGTGCTTTGTGGGGAGTCTTAATTTGCTGAAACGTCAGACTTACAAATCCATTACTGTTCTCTACTTAACAGAGCTTTGAGCTTCCCACCGTGGGGCCAGAGTCCTCTGTTTCCTCTCCTTTACTTGGAAAAACAAAAAAAAAACCCCACAACAACAAAAAAAGAATGTGGTTCTGGAAACACAAACATAAGAGATTTTGATGTACTATGGGAGCCTGATTTCTGCAGAGATATTTCAAGGAAGTTGCAAAAAGAGTTACTAGAAATCAGAGTGAGGAGCTGTGGGACTGATGATGTTTCTTCTCCTGAAAAATGATGGCTGACGCAGACCTCCTGACCTTCTGAACTTTGTTGTACTTAAGGCTGGGCAACTTCCTTTAATAACTGAGCTTTAACAAGTTTGCTTCAGTACCCTGGTGCCAACAAGGCTGTAGCATAAGCTGACACCATGTGGCCCCATATAACCTGGCAGTGCTATTTGTGCTTTCGCGCTTCAGCTGTGAAGCTACACCAGTGATGGTTCCAGACCCTAGATGCTGGGATGATACTGCAACAGCAGCAGCAGTATCTGCATCTGTAGCTAGTTTAGCACTAGGAGCTGTTGAAATCTTGACTCTTGTGATGAATAGGTTCGGCCCAGACTCTAGTTTAACCTTGGCAGCTGTGTGGTAGGGAAAATTCCACTTTTGACAGTTTCTGTTCTGTATAAAAGTGTGTGCTGCATGAAGAGATCCCAGAGCTGTAAAAAAGATCTTGGGAAGAGACAATGAAGCCTCTCACAGGAAAATCAACCTAGTAAAAATAAGATTTCAATCAAACAACTGTCAAACAGTGAGAAGCATAAAGGTAGAACTCTGGATTAGAAAGGACAGCCATCTTCCCTTCTATTCCCTACACACAGGTATGAATAGGTAAGACCAATTATTACACTCCTAGTTTAGGAGGTTCAGCCTTGCTTGCAGCTGAAACAAAGCCCCCTGCATCCAGGGAGTACCTACACATAATCGTTGTTCTCAGGGTGATTCCAGAGCAAACAAATTGTGACAAAGATTCATTAGTCACTGAATTTCTTTCATGGCAATGAAGCAGAGCACTCTCAATGTGCCATGGAGACTAAATATCCTCCCTCCTCTGCTAGGAGGGTACTCTGTCTCCAGGATCATCTAGTTCTATGCTTTTTACATGTGGCTCTGATGCTCCATCCCAGACCTACCCTACAGAGAGGTATGATTCCTTGTGCCTATGTCTTGATTCTGGATTGCCAGAATTCCTATCTTCTAAAGGATTAGTACCTGATTCCCTACAAAGATTCCCTCTTAGCAGAGACCAGCATGCTCACATAGCAAAAATACTCTTGAAATGTATGAAGAAGCAGGAATGCTTCCTGTGTCCCCTTGAGAAGGGCAGAATTTGAGTTGCAGCTGCAGATCATTGTTTAGTTTCTACAGGCTGAGGCTTCCAAGGTAATTTTGGACAGTGATCTAGGGACCATCTGTAAATTGAAACTCTTACTAGACAGTAAGCAGTCACCTGACCAAAAAAATATCAGAAATTCTTTCTAGTGGAGGGCAGGTAATACTGAATAACATCTATTCTTGCAGTAAACTGATAAAAACATTTACATGGAGTGAGAAAAGAGCATCTTCTTTATTTTTGAGATGAGTGTTTTTCTGCCTTGATTGCAAAAGCAGTAAGTAATTGATACTGAGAGGCAAATTAATATTTTATTTTAACTAGCAAGGCATGTCCTCAGGACTTTCCTTATCCTTGCCTCATTCCTGGTTGTGATTACTTCAATAACACGTTCAACAACATATTCAGAACAGATAAGAATAGTTGTATTGAGAGCTCCGTATTTAACGGCAGACCTCTCCATCAAAGAGCAGATCTCCCAGCTCAGTCTAAACTTAACTCTCATTGCATTTTATCCCCCTTCTCATTGCACCACTCCTAACAGTTGTTTGTTAGCTGAATGTCGATTGCTTTCACCACTACTGTAGTCAGTGCTTAGGCCACAACATACTTCATTGATGTGTTAGTTTTTCTTACTACCCACCATATTTTCAAATTAAGCTTGATCCTAACAGATTAATCTCTCTGGTCTGTGTGGTAGCAGTTATGCCCACAATACAACTGGGATGGGGCTCAGCACAATGGTCCTCGTGGGGAACCATCATAAGCAAGAGATACTTTGACAAGAGGACAATAAGAGCAGTCACTACAGATTACATGGTGGAGTACTCTGATAAGCAGTTTCTGTCAGGAGGAACTTTAGTTTTGCAGGAAAGAATGCATTATGTGATATTTACAAAATGACCAAGGAGATGTCATTAAAAGTATTGGTGTGTGTCTGTATGTGGCAGAAAGAAGCAGTACATTACAATCCTGAGATATAGGCATTTTGTATAAAGCAATAAACTGAAAAAAGTAAGTAAAGTCAATTCTTGAGAGTCAGAAGTTTCTCTCATTGGTTACATTTTTAAACTGTGCTGCTGTGGAGTTCCTTCTGTCGGTGCCAGGCTCCCTCCTTTAAGGAAGCGTGGAGGAGTGTAGCGGCTGGGAGTAGCAAATATGTAAAAAGCTCTAGGTTTGTCTCTTTAAGCAAAGGGCAAGATTCTACAATCTTTTCTCTTCCTCTTGCAAATTTATCCTCTGGTTAACTGTGGTATCAACTGCTTTACTACTTCACTCTATGACTCTGTCTGTAAAGGGCAATGTCATACGTGGCTGTGTTTTATTTATTCCGTTTCTGCTTTAAGCATATCTTCCAAAGCTCAAGGTAGCTGATGCCACTGTGAACTTGAAGGTGTTTGCTTGGGTCTTGCACCTTTGAGCGGAAAAATTGGATTCTTCTGTCCTTTTAGACATGTTGAAGACCACTATCTCTTTTTTTCTAAAGTAAATCAACAGAATAAGTGGGATACATAAGACATTTCAGACCCTGTTTCTAGGTAGTTACTAGGTAGTTGAATTCTTGTATCTCTAAGAAAAACCATTGACTTAACAATTTTCTTCTTGGGTACCACTTCTGTCTGCATTATACAATGCTAAGACAGTGAAGACTGCATCGCCACAGTTTTGACCCAGCGCAGACAAGACTCACTGGAAGAGTGTGTTTAGGTGTTCCAGGGGGATATTATTTTAGAACCTGCAAGGTCTTGGAATAGCAATAATTTTTCTTTTCTTACCAAAGTAATGTTCTTCAAATAAACTAAGTGAAAGAGACTATCTTTCTCTTCAGGTCTTACAATAGTAGGACTTGGATTCTGTTCCCACATTCACTTCCAAACAGTGACCCATTCTTAGTTAGGCAGAGACAGAATTTCCCACTTTGAAAAACAGGCTGCATTACAGATTGGAAACTCATGGTTAGGCTGCATTTGGAATGAACCATGCTTTTCTAGCATCTGTGAGATTTCATACTGACTACTGTCATAGGACAGCTCAAGTCTCTTTGCAAAACAGTGTCGAATTGTATAAATGGCATCAATAGAGAAAGAAGTGAGGCGGGGGTTGTTGCTGCTGCTTCTGCCATGGTCTGTAACTGTACATACTTCAGGTACCACTGTTACAATGGTTTTTGGAGTAGCCAGCTTTAGTTGCTTACATAGCTGAAAATGCCTTGCTGGTTTGTGTTTTCTCAAGATATAAGGCTATTTTTAAAAAATCAGTAGTCAGACCCAGGGCGAATTGGTGTTACAGTGAAATTAAAGTACCAATGGGAGACTGGATTTTGTGGAGAAGACAGGAAAGGACACTTACAGCAAAATACAACCCTATTGTAAATGTTTTGGCATCAGTGGCATTTACACAACCTATGCACAGATGGACCTGGTTTGGAGACTTGTGACTCCTATCTAATCAGCAAGTTTAATGAGAATGTCAGCCCTTGATATCAGGAAAAGCAGGATTCTGTTCTTACACAGTAGCTAGGCAAATGACATTGATCGAGTCATTTTATAATTTGTTTTTATTCACTCTGTAGCTGTGTGAATAAAGTGAAAATCCATGAATAAAATATTCTGTGAATTTTGTGATATTTCTTTTTCTAGACCCAGTCTGTCCAGCTCTATCAGAGAACTCCATAGCTGCCATGGTGTTGTTTCCCATGCAATCCACTTACCAACAGTTCTAAGATAGGATCGAAGATTCTAGCAAAGGTTAACCATATTAGAAGATATTCCATACATGAAACACAAGCAAAGCATAAACATACTAAGAGATTGCCCATGAGCAAAAACACTGGAAGGATTGCAGAAGACCAAAATGGGGATCTGATTAATATTTGGGGACCTCATTAATATTTACAAATATCTAAATGGTGGGTGTCAGGAGGTTGGGACATCCCTTTTCTCTGTGGTATCTAGCAAAAGAACAAGGGGTAACGGGATGAAGCTGGAACACAAAAAGTTCTATTTAAACATAAGAAAAAACTATTTCACTGTTCAGGTGAGGGAGCCCTGGCATAGGCTGCCCAGGGAGGGTGTGGAGTCCACTTCTCTGGAGGTCTTCAAGACCCACCTGGACACATTCCTGGGCGACCTGATCTAGGTGGACCTGCTTCTGCAGGGCGGTTGGACTAGATGATCTCTGAAGGTCCCTTCCAACACCTACCATTCTATGAAAATGGTTTACAATGATGCATGAGGAGGACTTCTGTATAGAGTCCAAGGTACAGAATATCACAGAGGAGTTTGGAGGCCTCTACACAATTCTTACTCTTTTCAAAGGAAATATGTAATAACTGCTATCAGTATGCCAGTCAGAAAAGCGTAAATAAAGTTCACAATGTCTTTGCTGCTCTATTTGTTTGTGCAGGCATCAATTCCACATCTAATCATCTTTTGTCCTTGAAGTTTTCTCAAGGTAGAATGCATTTGATTGAAAGAAGAATGTACCTTTGCTGGCCATATGCAATCCTTTAACATCACACTCTTAAACCCCAAACCCTGGTCTTCGTAAACTGTTAGCACTTCTGGTACAGTGAGAGAGTTAAAGAATGCCCCAGAACTGCAATAAGGCACCACATGAATACTGTTTCCAAACTTTTTAATCTTTCTTAGCACACAGAAAAGAAGCAGCTGGCCAAGAGTAAGGGTTGAAATGGAATCTGATTGTTATTCATCTGGGATCTCCTCCAACTCCTACTAAAGCAGTATTTCCACGGAGTTTGTATATAATCTGATTTCAAGTCCCATGAAGTGAATCCCAGCCAATTCAGCTCTTAAGGGTTGTCTTGACTCAAATGCTAACAATCTGCATGCAAATGAAGGCTCTTCCTACTTATGAACCGATCTTATTCTTCTGTATGTTGCATGAGAAATGTCATTTATTGCCATTTTAAGTGGGAATATCAGTAAACTATGTGGCTTCTCACACAGCAGCCTCTCCTATCAATGTCTATGTTGCCCTCTCTGTCTTCAGTCTTTTTACATTTGTGACTAAACACTTTCAAATGGGAATATTTTTCTATGGGTAGCAGAATCAACATTCTGATCTTAAAAGTCCCCAATGATTCCATGCTGAATATTTTTTAACGTGGGTTTATAAAGAGATTATGCGTGCACGCATGCAGTTCTGAAAAATCTGTGGCTCACATATAATCCACAACATATGATCAAGCACAAGCCACACAAAGTCTGAAGAAATAGCAAGAGAGGTGTGAACTGTCCCACCTATCTGTACAGAGCCTGCATGCCAGTATTACAAAGCTCTACATGACTTGCTGTGTCGCACTAAGTAGATGCTGAGAGCAGGCACAGCTTGCAGAAGGTAGTGCATGCTTCACTTTAAGGAAAAGAAAAAAAGCAGTAGTTCTTAGCTGCTCCATCTCCTCATGATATCAGCAAAGCTTTAGTGGGTGCTAGGCACATCACTTAGGAATGTCTGGAAAGACCTTTGATCCTTGGGCTGGATACACTGAAAAAGACAAGTGGTGGCAGTTGCAGCTGTAAGGATACTGCCCCTGTGCTCCTGCAGAGCATCATTTCAAGTGAAGGGTGACAATGATTTGTTGAGGCACTCTGTGGAAGCCTGAGCTCTCACAGCCTGTGCTTTGCTTGTTTTCTGAGGTAAACAGGAAATCTCAGACCTTAGTAACGTCAGTTCTGAACTTCTCACCAGGGCTAAATTCCATTTGAAGGGAAAAGAGCAGCAGGAATGTTTAGTTACCTCATATCTTGTCTTACATCGTCTTCTCATGAATGTGCCAGAAGGCCAAAAGACCTCTGATTGTCATGTATGACCTGCATAACGTGCTCTTCCAGTTGTCGATATGGCATGTGGAAGACTAAATGAGCTGTGTTCCTCTTCTACCTAATTCAGTACAACTTGAGAGGAAAACCTTTGCTCTGAATCTGTAAGGACTTGAACCTCTTTTCCTTCCCCAAAGATTTCTGAATCCAAAAAAACTTACCTGCTAAAATGCTATGCTGGATGTGAATTTCAGCCTCCACATTTTACTATTAGTATTGTCACTGGTAGATTGTACCACTGCCCTTGGAATGTCATATCCATCTATATATTTAATCATCAAAACATATTTAAATACCCAAAATTGTATTAATCTTTGTCAGAGACTAGCAGAACATTCTCACTGTCTTGGTTTCCTTGAGCTTTCCCAGGCAACTTTTGCCTCTTTTCAGTGTCCATCTTCCACCTGTTGGGATAGGAAGTTGTGTGGTCATCCCTATGTCTTAATCACTTTGCTTACTTCAAAGTGCTGGACAAATAGAATGTGGTTAAGCAATTTAAAACTGCTATCCTGAGAGCTCCCTCACTAAAGAGTGTTTGTACCTCAAACTGCTCCACATAACCTGACTCAAAATGAAAACGGATTTGTTAAGCATAGTATATGACTCTCTACGTCTGGCTCTCAAGATCCAAAGCTCGATGCTGGCTTTGAGGCAGGACGAGGAATGTTCTAGTATGGCTGCCTGATTCAGTCTCTTCTTTAATTTTTGAAGTTGTGGCACCTTGTATTGTGCCTAAATTAAAATATATTCTTGCACTAAAATGATATATAGCATTCAACTTCAAAAGCTGTCTCAGAAACTGTCTCCCCTTTGTGACAATAATGCACAGTCCCACTCATTGCCTCACAAAGTGCTGTCAAACATGTCCAGTCATCCAGCGCTCACTGCGGCAAAACTATTCATCTTTCAAAGGCAGCATTCTCAAAACCTCTTTACAAACTCTACTGGCAGACACCTCATGCTACCCCCTGCAAGGGAAATGAGTAACACTCATCTAGTCACACAGGAGGATCCTAAAGTAAAGCAAGGCAGTATAATTTGCCTGCTGTCACACAGCAAGCTTGTCGGTAGCACGAAGCTCCTACCTTTCTATGACCCCAGTCCTAGTTTCTATGCAATAGCCCAAGCTTTTCCTGTATTCAGCAGCTCAAGCTACTGCAAAGGGTTAAGTAGGTACTTAACACCATATTGAACAGGAGTCAAAATAATTAATTCCACAGGAGAGAGAGAAATTAGCACAAAGAATTCATCAAGTTGTGAGGTGAAGAAGGTGAGTACTGATTAAGACAGAAACAACCTATGCTTAACTGCTAAAGCTTGTACTCATCAAATCTAGCCCTCCATGCTGCTTCCTCCTGTCCTGATTTGTGATAATTTGCAGAGAAAAAAAGTATTTTTAAATAAGGTAGAAACCTAGAGAACAGAGTGCAAGTCACTTCTGCCCAGTTGCTCACCTGGCCAGGTACTCCCCTAAAGGTCACTGTAAGCTCCTTTACAGGATAGCAGCCCAAAGGAACAGAAGTGGGCACCTCTCTTTGAAAAGAATGGGATCTGAATCATGGTGCTCTTCTACATAGCCTAAACTGTGGTCCCAGAAGAATACGTCTGTCTCGGAAGTGCTTCAGTGTGCATATCTGAATTATTATCCTCGGTCTTACAGCGATGTAGACACTATATAAGTTGGCAATGGAATAGTAAATGAGATCATGCAACTAAAACCAGGACTTGAACCTAAGCGGTATAAACCTAGCCCTTCTAGGCTGAGTAAACCAATTCATTCATTACAAGTAGCAAAGTCAACACACCATGACCAGGAATAAAATAGTTCATGTGCTTCTGAAACCACAGGAATAGGAATGAAGCTGACATGTACTGCTCAGTTGCTACTAATAGGCTTTACAGGTATTTTAATCAGTCTCTTCCTCTCCAGAAAAGAACATATAGACTCAATAATGCATTGAGAACCTCGAGTTATTTGTCAGCACACCAAATAAGCAACACCTTTCTAATGAAATAACTATTTAAGCTCATAAAAGTCTTGCAGTAGCGCAAATACGGGCACAGCAGCACCTGGTTGAACATCTGCTTGTATGTTGAGAGTAGAGAAATGAAGCCCTTAATGTCTTCTTATGGAGAAAGAACCCTCTCTTGCTTGAGCTAAAAGAGGATCTCTGTGAGAATGCGGAGGTGTCATTCGGATTATTTCCTCCAGTCTTCAGGCTTACTTAAACCAAACATTCTCCATCTCTCCTACTACACTGCAAAACGCAGATGGCACATATGCACAAATAAAATTAGAGAGAAAGGATTTGTCTAGAACTTGGATCTACTTCATGGAATCGTTAAAAATGTTAACTTTCCCTGAGGCACACATTAAAGATCTACTCAAGCCCTCACACCTTGCCTGTTTCCACTTATGCAGAAGGTATATCAGGAGGTGAGAAGTGCAGCATAAGCAATACACTTAATTTGGGATGATATAATAAAATAATCAGACTGAAAACTTGGAACATGCCTTAACAGGCAACAATAAATCTTCTTTACTAACAGATTGCCACTAATGATAAGGAAAAAATAAGATGGAGAGCTAGCAAAATGGAAGCCTCAGCCAGTCAACGGGAACAAATACCAACAAGATTTCCTATAAGCATTTGAGACATTCTCTCCTTATCAAACAACACAAAATGCAGCCCCCACATAATGTGGTTTATCCCCTTATGTGATTGATCCCAACGCATGTTCCTTTATGTGGATTTCATGTGGATTTTCCAGTATGAGGAAAGAACATGAAAACAACAGGCCACGTGACGCACAGAGGATGGAAAGCAGCCTTTCCCCCAATTCCACGTAGCATTGCACCTTTTCTTTGGTTTTGAAGTTTGAGAAGACTGTTTGCTTTTGCAGATTCCCACAGGTGTGAGTTCTGCCGAGCCCGACAGTAGGAAGGCCATCTTGCTACAGCTGTGCTTACCTGCATGGAATAGCTAGGCATTTTCATCACTCTGCAACTTACGTCGTCAGTCCTGAACACCAAACCACTGCTGTGCAGGCTCTATCCTCCTGCAGACTAATCTTGCTGTTTGGCGTCAATGGCAGAGTTGAGGAGTACTGGCACACTTGAAATTTCAGCTAATCCTTTTTCAAAAGGCATTGTTGCTATTCTTGGAATAATGAGTAGGAAGTTTCCTTGCTCTGTTAATGGGTACAATTAGAGGCAAAATTGTTGAGTCGTTTTCTCACAGCTTGCTCCAAAGATGCCGTGACCTATACCAGCTCTGGTTGAAGCAAAAAAAGTCAAAGAACTAACATTTTTGCGTGAATGACAATTCATTAAACAACTGATGAAAACTGCTCAAGTCCAAACATTCTTCTGACAGGAAGTCCTTTTTTGGCCCAGAAGGAACGTTTAAAGATTTTTCAATGTTGGTTATCTTTTTTTAATGATCTTCCAATGGAAAATCTAGCAACAAAAACCAGTTTGCTGATTCTTAAGCGTCACATTTTATTGAAAGATACAGGTTCTCATGAGACCTTGTCATACACTGAAAATATGTGGGTGGTTTCTTAGCTAGTTATAGTTATATAAATATTCTTGGTGCCAGAGAGAGATTACAAGAACCCTCTATGCTTGTGCTCAATGGAAAGGGCTTCTGAATTCTAATCTAATCTGTGTTACTTCTTTACACAGATGCTGTTATTCTGGTAGCACAGTTCCATCATCATGGACTAAGTGCAGTGTCTTCTCCTTCATTTGGTAGCATGATCCATCTTGGGTTTAGGGTGGCTCAAGTTCAGTGTTAGTACAGGTCAAAACTACCTGTGAAGAGACACTCTCTCCTCCACCCACCCTATCTACTGGGATTATGATGTCTGTTTTCACACTGTAGCTGTGAGAAAGACATTGCAATGCTATTCATTAATAGAATCACAGAATGGTAGGGGTTGGAAGGGACCTCTAGAGATCATCTAGTCCAACCATGCTGCTCAAGCAGGTCCACCTAGATCAGGTCACACAGGAAGATGTTCAGGCAGGTTTTGAAAACCTCCAGAGAAGAAGACTCCACAAACTCCCTGAGCAGCCCTGTGCCAGTGCTCTGTCACCCTCACAGTTTCATGCAGCAGTGGTGACCATGGATACATATATGACTGCATACATATCAGTGATGGGAAAATGTTAGAAACCTGATTGCTGGACAAGATGTGAAAGAGATAAAAATTAATGTCTAGATGCTAAACTTCAGTGTCTTGAGTCTCTAACCTGTCTGAGGGGCATAGCTGGGCAGAAAAGACAGTGAAGTTACCTTATCCTCTGTCGCACTACTAATGTATTTTGTAAAATTAAGGTAAAGCAGCTATTTGCAGTAAGAACAATAAGCAACTTTTAAAATACTTCCATTAATCCCCTCAGTGCTTTATAAGGGAGATAGGGGGAAATGAGAAACAGAGAGAGTGCCATTGATGTCTAGCCATCTCTTAGGTGGGATTTGGCAGTCAGCATGCTGCAGAACTATGTAAGAAGGAGCTTGGAGTCACAGGTATCTAAACAAACCCTTTCTCTTTCAAAATGTACTAGAAGAACATTTAAGGATTCAAGTCTGCCTAGGAGGATCTAACTGCTCCTTCTCCACAAGTGTTAAGGAAAACCAAGCACCTGAAATCTCTTGGTCACTTTGAAAGACAGTCTTTTTCTGTCATTCCGACCAGATGGGAACACTGCAGTTCAGATTTCAAATCTGATATTTGCTGCTGTGCCATGAGCTCCTGAGAAGCCAATTTCTTTGCCTTTGATCATGAACTCCTTTTGGGAACAAATGCTTAGATCACTAAGCCATTTTGGATAGCAACTACGAGCTGTCCCGCTTGACTATAAATTGTAGGCAAGCCGAAGATCTCACATATGACTGCAGCATGTCCTCAGAAACCAACATTCCTTGAAAGATGTCTGGTTTCTCAAAGCTTATTCTGCTACCCTAGAGCAAGTGTACAGGCTGGATTATGTGGGTTCTAACAATAGGCACAGAATCACAGAATCTTAAGGGTTGGAAGGGACCTCGAAAGATCATCTAGTCCAACTTCTCTGCCAGAGCAGGCCACCATTCTACTGCTTTTAGACCATCCATAACCTTCTATGGGATTCTTTATCACTTTGCATTAGTCTTTCTGCACTCCTGACTAATTTGTTACAGGTGACTGATTACAAAAAAGAAATTACAATTTTCGTTGTGTTTGATAGCTTAGCTTCCTCTCACCAGTAGAAACTGCAGCACAAGGAGCCTTTATATAAGAAAAAAATGTGAAATACTAAGAACAGGCACAAAGGTGGGCTCATCTAGTTCAAGACTGGCAGTTGCTAATCTTTTAGGAATAAAACTGGGCATTGCTTGTGTTCTGTTATTGCCATATTTAAGGGTATGTTCCTCTCCTTCAGAAAGAATTGGTGTGAGATCCTTGCATTCAGGATGACTAAATTCATCGTAAAGTCAGATTCAGGGTGACTCCAAAGCAGACATGGTGCTTAAAGGTTCAGTGTCCCCATCAAGATGTAATGCTGAAGTCACTTGAACTCCCAGTAAGGCTAAATGGATTTTTCTTTTGGTGGTTCTTCAATGTTTGCATGTCTAAACTTGGAAGTCTTCTGCCAAACTCTGTTTGGTTAACAGACATCACTGGGGCTATGGTCATATGCACCAGCTAATAGGCTGGTCTCAGGTGGTTAGCCTAGCACCTGCACAACAGATTTTGTGGAAGAAACACAGATTTTGTGGAAGAAAGGGCAATTCTGATCACAGGACTGCTGCCTTCTGTCTCAGAGGCAGCTGTGTCTCAGCAGCAGGTAATGGTCAGTTTGAGTGCTCAGAAAGAAGTGTTCTGTAAATGGAAATTAATGTCCTTCTGGCTTGGAAACAAAGTACAATGTCCCTCAGGGCAAGAAGGGAATTCCATTCTACAGTCATCATTTGATGTAACTGTTTCCAATTACATATCCTCTGAACTTCTTAATTGGCAGGGTCTTTTTTTGATAAGGGGAATAATGCTTCTGAAAAGCCTCGTTAAGGCTGTGAATGGAGGAAGAGAGTTTCTTAACTGCTTCAGCTAGTGCTCCAGTGCAGGGTATGAATGCCAAGAAACCCTCTGATAAAGTTCATGCAATTGTTGGAAAGCAATGGAAATTTAACTGCACTGCTGTATAAGAGCCCCTGTGAAGTGCACACCAACTACTGCCTCTAGCAGACCATAGAATTGGGATTGTAGAGCAGGAGAAATGGAAACCATTGCAATGGCCGTGGGTACTTTGAGAGCAAGCTTAGAATAGAGGGTACAGCATGGCTGTTTCAAAGAGATGTTCTGCAGATGACCTGTGGAGCTGGGCACTGCTGAGGGCCATGCGAGAAGGGATGTGGGAAGTGCACGCCAGAATTTCCTTATGAAAATTCTGAGACTAAGAGATGAGTTGAACTTTCACACATACGTACAGTTCCACATTACACTGATTCTGGAAATCTGACTGGAAATCTAATGGTGGCTAGCTGGAATGGAGATTAGCAGGATATTCCTCAATATTCTTCACTGAAGTTCAGTGTCACGGCCTTATTTCCTTCATGATCCTTAAAATGGAAAGACAATTATTTGGGTTCTTGCCTATCATACTCTTCTCCTCTGAAAATACGTCTATAACTAGACTGACTCCTCAACTTTTAGAAGCTCAAGACACAGTTGAGACTAGGAGGTGCCAATAAGATGCTAGCAAGCAGAGAAGAAGTGATAGTGTTTTGAATCTCTACAGGGCTGGAAGTTTTCTCATTATAATACCCAAAGTTTCATAGTCTCTGTGTAGACACGAAAGATGCAGACCTTCTTAGACCAACACAACAGGTTGGTCTTTTCATGTGTCAAGTGCTCTGAATAAAATTCTATGAGAGCTTAGATTTAAGCCTTCCTTAATTGGGGGCTGCTGAGGTGTTATGACTGGGGAGGGATGAGTTTGATTATGTGTATGTACATCTGTGCTATCCTTCCATTTTTTTTCTGGAAGATTCTAAACCCAAAGCATTTGTTGTATTCTTTCATGTTTCTCAGCCTATGCTTATATTCTGATTGTCCCTCTCTAGCAGGCAGCATGGTTTGCTGTCTAGAGTTGTTGAGTTTGACTTACTTTACTTCTACAGCAATTAAGACGTAATATTCTTTTTTTTGTTCTCTTCCTGTGACATTTTTCAGTCCTGGTTTTTGTTCTTTTGCTAGATGCTGTAAGTTTGTTAGAAAGTGTCCTGTTGCCTGCAGTACACATAGAATAAAAGTGCTGTGGATTTCTGTTACTAGATATCCACTGCATGGCTGCTTTTATCTGCAAGGAGCCAGAATCAGTGACTGTAACAGCTGATACTGAGAGCTCCAAGTGTCAGGATGAAATTAGGAGGTGCCTGCACTTCATTCCCTTCCTCAGTCTTTCTCTTTTTTGTAATGTCTCAGAAAGACTGGCAGCCTCAGCATCTTCAGAAGATCAAGGGGATGGCACTAACACTTATTGTTTGACCTCAGACAAAATAAAAATCCTCTACCTTTCTGGCTATGTGATGTTTTTCTTCAATGGGAGATTCATAGGAAGAAAAGTCTACGAGGCACAAGACAAATAAAGGAAAGAAACAGACCATGATGGAAGGACAAGAGGTGGATGTGGTGCGTTATCACGGGGTTTGGGCATCCTAATTCTGCCTTGGCAACTAATTCAGTTATGGCTTTTACATCAATCCAAGGAGTGCTCCAATGAAAGGTAGGATCAAGAATTAATTATGGCAGGGGATGGGAGATAGGGTCAGGAATAAAAAAAAAAAAAAAAAGGAATTGTATAGCCTTGTAGAACTGAAACTTAATCTGCAGGCTCCTCCACTGATGGGCTCTGTACGGAATACAATAAGCTGTGAGGTAATTATGAACCTCAGGGATCAAGCAATACTAGCACATTTGAGAATGGGAAATGTGCCACATCACCCTTAGCTCTGCACAAAGCAGCAATTCTGGCATCTGAGGATAGACTGCTCAACATGCAACAGCAATAAGGCCATCTGGCCCAGGAACAGAAACTTTTGATGACCGAACACGCTGAGGCTATGTGACTCCTGAATGGCATGTGTGTCAGAAACATGGCAGGTCTTATCAGCTGACAGTATTAGCTACTACCTCATCATCCTCTTCCATCTGTTTGTTGCTTTGCTTTGGTTTGCTGTAATTAACCCAGCCTTCTGATGGAGAGAGCTATGCAGCAGTCACTCTTGTGTTAAACTTCCTTCATAAAAACAACTGCTGTCAGGCAGTGTTGAGGTTGGAGTGATTACAAGATCCTTTACATAAATCACTCTCCTGAAACTCATTTGTCTTAACAAGTTCTTGTATCAATGTTCTCTTTATTATCTCTCCTTGGAAGGCTTTGCAGTCTGTCTCGAGACCCTCAGTCTGTTAAAGGAGACAGCAAAATGAAGGCAACTGAGTAAGTACATTAAAAACCACACACGTATTACAACAGACTGACTGTTGCACTCATGTGCCCTTGAAAATGCTTTCCGGGGAAATGCAAGGCAAAATAAAGTGTTTTGCTTTTTGCTTCTTTAGTGTTCATAAAGGCTGCCTTCATATGACATTGTATTTTTAATTTCATATCTTCTTTCCTCTCACAGTTTTCATTCAACCTTACCTCTTTTTTCCTTTGTCATGTGCATACTGAAAGGAACCTGAGACTTTTGGTCTTGACAGTGCACGTCAGAGAAGAAATAGGGGATGAGGAATAAAGGTAGGGTAATTTTTATTCCATTTTTGAGGGTTTTGATGATGATGATGACTTTATTTGATTTTTTTTTTGCACTTAAATACTGGAGTGAGGACAGAAAGAGGTACTGTCAGTGTTGGCTTCATGTGACATTCCTACTTGTGATTCTCCAATATCCTTGACTGAATTCAACAAATAAGAGGAAATAGGGGAACAAAGCCTTCATACTTTGAGTGTTTGGAGAACAAAAATCTGTTTGGGCTAAAAAAATGCAAATTAGAAGCAAAAACTGTTTCTCTCTGCATCTTTGTCTCACTCGTGATAGAACCAAGCTGGGGGCAAACCGAGATATGAAGCAGTGCACAGAACTGCTGCTGTGGCATCAGGACCCACGCCACCTCCATTACTACAGCCAATTGTTCTCTTACAGACAACAGCCACTGTTGACTACAGGGCTAACCTTCTTGTTTGCTTATTCAAGACATTTTTTTAGTTAGCAATGCAGCCTGTATTTCTACCAATGCTGAAACAGCCTTCCTTTTAACTGTTCAGATGAGCTAGTAAAAGTTTAATTAAATCTGCATCTGTTGCCCTGTGGGCCCATTAGAACTCCAAGGGCCTCTGCCCTCTTCTCACTTAAGCCTATTTGCTGCTGTGGGCTTCCACTGCATTGGTTTCATTGCCTTTGATGGTTACTCTCCATTTGTGCCAAGGTAAACTAAACAGGAATTGTACACTAAGCATCTAGAAGACACTGGGAAGAGGCAAAAATATGTGAGCAATTTTCTTGTTTAGATCTTTAGTTCATTCTGTAGAAACTCTGTTTTGGACACTGGCTTGAATGCTGTTTGGGAGACAGCTTGATCTATCTTTTCTTGAAAACCTATTCTTATGTAATTAATAATTAAAACAACAGCATCAAAAGCCTGATTCGGAAAATTGGTTTGGATTCTTCATAATCAAATCCCCAAACAGCAAATGAACACATACCCAGAAATCCTGTGCCATGGAAATTCAGCAAGCCTTTCTGCCCAGGAGATTTTCAGCTATCTACGGAATTGATATGTCCTCTCTACCATCGTAATTATGGTTTGGTGAGTGACATGGGGCATCACAAGTTCCCAGGGGTGCACAGACTATGTGCAACATGCAGCAACACAAATGGGTGCAAGCATTCCCACTCACATGTCAGCACTGTCATTAAAACAGCATTCCAGTCTTGCAAAGCAGGCCAGAAAAATCTTCAGTAGATGGATTTGCTATTATTAACTGCAATACCTATTAGCAAATGAGGTGACTTCTGGCTTGGTGCTCATGGAAATCACAAGACCGTAAGGGCAAAGAACAGTCTGAACACTGAAGAGGAGTTCCTTGAGAAAAAGAACTTTACAGAGGATGAGGGAAAGGAAGGGGGGAGTAGCAAATAACAAACCCATGCTTGCACTTATCATCATGATGGGTACTCATCAGCATGATTGAGATGTCACTTTTCCAGATTCATGTCAAGTTCTCTTTTATCTAAGTTCATAAATATAAAGCTAAAGAGCCTTTCCTGCTGCATTTGAGTAATGTTTTTTCTTCATAATTTATATGAATATCGGTGCTTGGGGAAGTGAAAGATTAATAGCAACTGCTTGTGCCAAGCAGAGCACAGGCAGGCTTCCTCCGTGCAGCTCTGAAGTTTCTTCTCACCTGCAGCACCTCCATTAGTCCTGAGCACCCGTGCACCTGACAGTATACCCAAACCCCGCTAGTCCAGAACTATTCATCCATATAGCTCTGCTGCTGATGCAGAAAGCTGCCTAAGTTAATCACTTGTTATTTCAACGTGGTTTGTCCATCCAGCTCTGCTGATGCATTAGAATCCTGTCTCATTGTTTCCCTTGCTATTCCAGTCTTGCTCCTCCACCTGTCTCACCGCATGCAGCACCTGACAGTCCTTTGCCCGACACACAGTTTGCATCTGAGCCCTGCAGCATTGCTTCCTCCAGTTCTCCAGCTCACTTGGGCTTATCTGAAAGCATACACATGGTAGTCTACTGGAATGACTGATAGCCACTATATGGACTGCTTGCCACCAGAGATCTCCCCACCTAGCAGAGGGCAGTGGTAGTGGACAAAATGTATTGCTTCAGTTTGTGTCAGAAACAAAATTGTTGTTGCTGCTGACCTTAAATCACCTGCCACACTGTCTGCTACAATGGCTTAGGAATAGAGGGGCAAGAAAGGTTGATACATCTCTTAGCTCCATGGACTGTGGTCTGATACTTGAGGAAGGCTATGCTTGGTTTTAGTAATATATGTAATTATGGCTCTTTTTTTTCAGTGTAGAGCAGAAACTGAGAAAAAGGTAGACAGTCACCATTTTGCTTGCCTCCTCTGGGTTGCTGGTGCACTGTTAGAAGTTTCCCAAGCTCAACTTCCTCTTGCTTAGAAATCTCTACTTAGTTCTCCCCCTTTTGTAGTATGACTTCTTTTTTTACTTACTCAGAGGTTCTTCTAAGCTATCTCTGGAGCCACTTTAGTCAGTTCAGCACGTGGTCACTTATTCTTTGAAGCACAAAACACAGGTCAAAAGAGCTAGGGGTTTGGGTTTTTTTTTCTATAGACATCACCACACCTCTAAACAAAACAATTAAATGCTCAAATATTTTTTAAAAAACATTGGGCAAATCTTCCCTTCTTTCTCAACTTATTGATGATTTTGTTAATTCAGAGGGTTACTGAAACCCATACAAGTCACCAGTTATAGAAAGGTGGACATAAAGCACATCTCACTTGGACTGTTCGCCCAGACAGTCATGAGTGAATATATATGCTTACATTTTGAACTTGTCATTCCTTCAGACTTCATTCCTTTGCACAGAGATGTATGTCTAGCGGGAAAGGAAGACAAACTCTCATACAGATACAGGAGTATCATTACATGTTCCACTTCACTCTACCCATTCACTGCTCAGTACATGCAGACATGCTGTGCTCCTCATCCTCCCAACAGCTATCTGTGAATCCAGCAGCAGAAATGGTTGTCACAGCCTTGGCTTCAGCAGCGCTGTATTTATATGCTGCCATTTTGGTGTAGGTGCTACCCACACTACTCTTGCAGCAGAGCTGAGGGAAAAGAGAGGGTATAACTGCAAGTGCAAAAGAGGAACAAGGGCGAGCTAAGTAAGGATAAAGAAAAGGTGCTGTCTGGAAGGACACACTGAAGTTTGGGGAGGGAGTCCAAGCTCTTTTCCTGAAGGCCAGTTTCATTTTGCTGATACCTTTGCAAATGCGCTATCAGGAGCCACTCAGGTCTTAGCTTTTCTTCGTGACTTCAATAAATTAGTAGTACATGAGAACATCATGAAATCAGTCATATTGTATCTATTTTTTTATGACATATCTCCCACTAGTGTCATACTGGATCCCAAGTGAACAGTTACTAATTATTCCTCTGGTTACTGTTCACCTCAGAGAATTCAAAACAAGAAGAAATAAAACCACAATGGAGAAATTAAAAATAGACGTGGAAAATAAAGGAGAGTGATGTCCTGATCTTCTGAGTTGCCAAGGCCTTTCAGATTAAGGAAATCAGTATACTCCTATAGCACAAGCTAAGAGGAAAAAGTAACCAATGTAAATAGCACCTTGCTGGTAAGAGAAAGAATTCCAGAAGCAATCAGGGCACATTTCATAGAATCATAGAATCAAAGAATCTTAGAATCATAGAATGGTAGGGGTTGGAATGGACCTTTAGAGATCATCTAGTCCAACCCCCCTGCAGAAGCTCCCTCACCTGAACAGTGAAATAGTTTTTCCTTGCGTTTAAATGGAACTTTTTGTGTTCCAGCTTCATCCCATTACCTCTTGTCCTGTTGCTAGATAAAATAGAAAAAAAAGTGATGCCCCAAACTCCTGACACCCACCATTTAGATATTTGTAAATGTTAATGCGATCCCCCCTCAGTCTCCTCTTCTCCAGACTAAACAGCCCGAGTTCCTGCAGCCTTTCCTCATAAGGAAGGTGCTCCAGTCCTGATCATCTTGGTGACTTACGTCCTGAAGGCATTCTTTCCCTTGTTCCAGATTTCCCTTGCCATCTCTGTCATTGCCAAATGCATCCTATGTCTACACTGATTGCACCCCTTGACTGTGGGAAACGTATGCAAGTTGTATAAGAATTCCTGGAGTGTGCACAACCCCCACTCCCACACCCTTCCCCTTAACAAGCATGAGAACATGTCAAAGAGCACTCTTTGGGTTTGGAAAACATGGGGGCCTGCTCCAATACTGAAAAAAAAGCCAGGCAGGATAGAGTGACGTCCCCTGGTAACAGCTAACCCGACTGAGTTCATGAAACATGGTCACCATCAAGCCCTATATCACAAACAGGAGGGATGGGGGAATTCAAATGCTCTTCTTATTACTGGAAATTAAAACCTGAGCCCAGAATCCATTAAGTCACACACAGTAGTCATGCAAGAGTTCTCCCTGGGTGAGGCAGGAAAAATCTGAGAGAGCAAGACTTTGAAACTGTCTGCATGTGTCATGATTTTGTGTGGAGCCATTTCTGGTAAGGGGAAGGGGCTGTAAAGATGGGTCCTGTAAGAAGCTGCTCAAAACTCTGCCCATCTCTGAGACAGACCCACTTCTGGGGCTTAGTCAATTTGGCGCCTCCACAGTCACTTTTTAAGAAGTCAGAAGAGGGTTCTTCCTGTTCCTTCTTATTCTGTTCTTCCTTCTTTTCCAGCTGGTGGTGCAAGGAGTTGGGAGAGAGAGAAGCGACCATACAGACTCCAAGGTCAGTGAGGGAAGAGAGGAGATGTGCTGGAGCAGAGACTCCTCTATATCCTGCTGAGAGGACTCATGAGCAGTGATTTGTTTGCACTTCATTAAAGACCCTGCATCAGGGCCAGTGACTCACTTCATTAAAGACCATGTGCAGTGACTATGGCCAGAGGAGGCTGTGTGAGTGATCCTGTACTGGCAGAAGCCGCAGCTGCTGGGAAGAACCCACACCAGAGATGTTTGTTAAAGACTGTGTCCCATGGGAAGGACCCTGTATCAGAGCAGGGGAAGAATGCCAGGAGTCATCCTCATCTGAGAAGAGAGAAGCGGCAGAGCCCATCTGTGAGAGACTGACCACATTCCGCATTCCCTACCCCTCCGAGCTGTTGAGGGGGAAGGAGGTAGAGATATCAGGAGCAGTGAGCTGGGCCCAGGAAGAAAGGAGGGATGAGGGAGGGACATCTTAAAGTGCTGGTTGTAATTTTCTCATCATCCTGCACTTTTTGCTTTTTGTTCTGTTCTGTTTCTTGTAGGTAGTACAATAAACTTTCCTCTCTAAATCAAGCAGGTGAGTCTGTTTTGCCAGGAACTGTAATTGGCAGTGAGCCTTCCCTGCCCTTGTCTCAATCCACAACATCCTTGGTTATCTTTTCCCTCCCATCTCATTGTGGCCTCTGCCGTCCTAACGAGGGTGGGGGTGGATGGGGGGCACCGAGCAAGAGACTGTCGCAGTGTTTCATTGCTGGCTGGGCAAAACCACGACAGCATGACTTGGTGATTCCATGTACTGCTGTGATTGTGCCAGCGAAAGGAGACGATGGAGGCGCAGTGGACCCCCGCATGGCTCTGTACTTCAATAGGGGGTGAAAATACAGCTGTGGGAGGAAAAAAACATCTTTCTAGGCAGTGGTTTTTGGAGAAGGTATGCTGTCAACCTACTCACATGCACAGATGTGATAATTACTTTCCGCTTCCCTAGCTCACATGCAGTGCCTGCCTCTGTGGGAGGCTTTTCCTTTTGCTCCCACGAGAGGAATATTTTTGGTGTCTTCCATGTGCTTGCTGAGCTTTCTCCCATCAAACCAGACTGAAACAGCAGAGACTATAGACTCTTAACCTACCTTCTCTCACTACCATTCATCACTCTGCAAGAAACAAAACATGTTCCAGCATGAGTTTGTGGTTTCTTGTACGTTTTTATTCCAACACATTTATACCACTATTTTAATCTGACAAATTTTCTTGAACTAACTGCTTTTGTGAACCTTGCTGGATTTGCATGCAATACACGTTCACAGACCTGCCATCCTGAAACTATGTGTCTCAATTCTTCCTCAAATTCAATATTCAATTTTATCTCCAGCTTCCACTGCTCATTCTTTCTAGTGTATATAACTGACACCAATCATGAATGGATATTAAGGATTTCTGGCCAAGTTACAAATCTTTAATTGGCCAAAACTCTTCCTGATACCAAGCTGACTGGGGAGTGAATCAGACTTCAGGCTTTAGAGTAATGCTATTTATGCCACAGAAGTGACCTCATAACATTTAACACTTTTTGTCCTGTTTGTCTCCTCCTTTCAAGCCACTGTACCCTGCTTGTCAGAACGGAGCCTTGAGACACAAGTTTTACTCTCAGCTTTGACTAGCTGGGTGAACTCAAGCAGAACATTTTTCATGCCTTCATCAACTTCTGTAAAATGAGGACTACCTTTGCAGGCACTGCACTGTCTACTAACAAAGAGTAATGCAGAAGAGATGGTATTACTATTATTACCTACCTTTGCATGATACTTCTACCACTTATCCTGCAGCAAGACCTTGATATGATTGAAGGTGTACCAGAGTAAAAGGTTACGTACCTGCTACTCACTGCACTTCCAGACATTGGTAGTGACATACACCAGCAGTACACCACCTGTGACTGAGTGCATTACTTCCCAAAGCAATTCAGAAAATCACAGAATCACAGAATCTCAAGGGCTGGAAGGGACCTCAAAAGATCCTCTAGTCCAACCCCCCTGCCAGAGCAGGGTCACCTAGAGTAGGTCACACAGGAACTACTGTGTATATGTGCTCATCTCTGAAACACGAGTGTTTCTGGTCTTGGATCTGAGAGTTGGTCACAGGAGCCTGCAATGAAGCCTTGTAAAAAACTGCAGCAGAAGAATGGCCCTGATTCCTTTTGCTTTATCAATTGTGCTTGAGGTAGTTGGATGTAAATTGCTCAGTGAGGATTTGCTTGTGTCTCAAACCCATGTCACACAAAAGAAAACAACTTCACAAGAGGATGACAATGAAGAATGGGGCCTCTTGTCAATTGAGCAAAACAGTGTGAGAAACCAGCAGCATGTGAACAGGGATAACACCTTTGCTCTCTGTGTGTGTCTATCCTGTAAAGGGACACAGGAAGTCAAGGTCCCCAACATCTAATCTGAAAAATAGAGCTGCTAATGCCAGGCAGGGATATTCTCAAGATGCTGCTATCTGCAGACACGCTCCACAGTCCTCTCCTAGCACTCTGGGCATTTCCCAGACACAGCCTGACCATGTTAAACAGCGTGGCTTCAAGAGATCTGGTAAACCTCCTGTCTGACATTGATGAGAACTAGTCACATATGCTCTATGCATACAGTAGTGAGCTCCTTCCTTAAACTCAGAAGTTGCCTATTGGGTAGGTGGCTTCAACCAGGCAGTGACTGTTAAAGATAACATTCAGTGTATGTTGTTTATTATTAATTACTCCTGAGTAAGAGGATTCATAAAAATAGAACATAAACCCCCGTCACTCCTTCCCTCCTCCCAGCTACGCCAAAGCGTCATTACAGTCACACACATAAACGAACCAGGCATTCAAAAAACTTCATGGCCTCTGCAGCACAAGGTTATGGGGCTCCTGGCCTTCTTGCATTCTATAGTTTCCACTGGGCCCTTTCCCCTTCCCCTTGCGATCCCTCCCCACTGTTGTCCACTCATCCACCAGCTTGTATCTCCCTGCCCAGACAACCTCTGCAGAACTCAGATGTATGGTATACCCTATCTTGTGACTACTGCAGAGGCTTTGGAGAGCAGGCAGATGGGCACACCGCTGGGACGTAGTCCTGAGGCAATGCTCCAAACATGCTTTCAGGCTTGGGATTTGGAGAATAGAATATAGACTTAAAACCAGCCTGAAGGTTGCCCTTAGCAGAGAGCAGAGACACACTGTAGCTGCCTCTCATCCTCTTTCTCCCCTCTTCCCCGTTAGCAGTATTTCCTTTCTTCTGCTTACCTGTAAAATAACTCGCTGAAAGCAAGTTTGGCAGAAGTCTGATCCCTCGCTGAAAAATGAGTAGATTCTTTCTTCCACCTTTGGGAGGCTAAATACCTTTAAATGTGTAAGACTGAAATTCTTTGCCAATGCCTTTTATCCATCAAGGATAAAACCTGGTATTGTCTATCTGCTTCACTGTGTAAGAGCCACGGTAAATGAGATGTTAAAGGTGGCATAATAGTTCCAGTTAGAGCATGTCTAGTGAAGTCAATATTTATGTATTCAGCTTGACAAAGATGAGAAACTCACTCCTTTCTTGGCAGAAACAAGGGACCAGCAGCGGATGTTGTTGCAGCTAACATGGAGATCAGTATTTTCCCAAATGAGTAATAAAAAATTCTTGGGGGAAACATTACAGCAGTTGGATGTGTCATCCCAAATGACTGTCATGGCAAGTATGCACAGAATCTAACAGGCTAGTAGCTAACTCAAACTAACCAGCTCCACTGGTGGGACAAAAGTTAGTTCAAGAAGCTCCCTAACGTCAGAAATTATGTATGAGTGTTCATGTCTCTTCAAATTTGAAGCCACTTGGTTAAATGTGTTCAATCGCTCTGATCTACAGCTAAGTGGTAACAAATTCTGGCTCTGAGACTTACCTAGATTGTAAAATACTGCAAATTATGGACTAGAGCTGTGCAGTCTATCCACGTCAGGAGTTTGGATAGAGATTTATTGGCACAAAGCATTATAGAAGAAAGCTGCTTGAAAAGAGGTCCTTGCCATGAGAACTAGGGAATGCTCAGAGAAAAAGGAGGAGATTCCTCAAATTTTTTGCTGGTTCACATGAAGGTTAGTGGTCCAGTGTGCATGGATAGCAGCATGGGCCCTCAGGACAAATCCAGATACTCAGTTACTATGGTGAAAGGGGCCATGTGAGTACCTAGGCAGACACAGGCAATTTACTGCTGTCCTACTGGGAATGGATTTGCAAATTAAAAATCAGCAAATGAAAGACAAGGACATTTATGAGAATTCTGAACTGACTGCAGAGCTGAAACTTTTCCTGGAACAGCTGAACAGAGGCAGAAACGGTATTCCTTAGAGAGGGGCAAAAGCAAGGATAGACACACCTGAGCTTGGTTCCATAACTGAAGTAAAAAGATAATAATCTCTATCAATCTGGAGAGGTACCCTCTCATTTGGAAAATGCTAATGTATAAAGGCTGTTAAGAACCTCTGAGCCAAAACCACACTGCTCCAAGGGGCAGATGTGAGGAAGTTCAATGGAAGCAGTGTCCATCCAGGCACAGCAACAAGAAGATGCTGGACGCTGAGGCTGAAAGAGGTAGTTTCAGAGCAACTCTCTCACAGGAGCAGGATAATGTGAACCACTTTGGAGGACTGCCTGGAAATCAGCATCACAGAGAAATAGATTGACAGCAAGATCCTGAATTTTAATTGAAAGGTCAGAATTTTAACAAACATCCAAAGTACAGCAAAACCTGAAGAAAGTCCCATGCCTCCTGAAGATCTGTAATAACATCAGTGTCAGTTGAGAATGACACAGATGCTTTAGTGTGTTTCAGCAAATAAATATAAATTAACCTCTCTAGTAGTGACTGTCAGCAACAGCCCATACCCACGCAAATGCTGGCAGGTGAATTAAGATGATCCATCACCTTCATATGCAAAGCCAGGAGGAGCAACAGACATCATTTGCCAATGGAAAACCTCCACCTAGGCACCCCTGAATTCCTTCAGTAATCTCCCAGTTCTTTATATCTCCAATATTTCAAGATTTTTAGGAGGCAATTACACATAGAACACCAGCTCCAAGAATGGGCCACAGATTTGGAGTGGACTGTTCAGACATTTTGATGTATTGGTGAGCTAATGAAAAAAAAATAGCTAGGCTTTGGTCTTTATTGCCTGGGTTCCTAAGCAAAATATGTTTTCTGTGACAATATCATATTTTCCTTTCTTCTTCAATGCATGCGTGTGTCTCTATTTCTCTGTGTGGGTATCTGTGTATATGTTGGTTCCTACTTTGTAACTGCAGATCCCACTATGAGTTTCAGCCAAATTCGAGTGAGTAAAAACATTCCGAGAGATACTCCTCTCAAAAGCTCCAGGAAAATAGCTGGTGGGGTGTAAGTGAGAGAACTTTGTAGGTTCTTCACTGGTTGCAGTGAATTGAAGCCATTACTCCACACAGAAGCCTCCATGTTGGACAGAGACATTTTAAAAGCCTGAACACCAGGAGAAGCTTAGAGCAGAACTCCCATCTTGTTAGGCATCAGAAAATGAAACCGTGACACAAATCTTTTGGAAGCCAAGCTTCATTAGCTCTGTGGCTCACAGACCCTCATGTTTTCAGCTAGAAGAAGGCAGGAACCATAAGGTTTGCCATTTTAGATTTTTTTACTCAAAATCACTTCCATTTCACCAAATTATTTCCTCTTGCATGTGAGTAATCATGGAAAATAGAGATCTCCTTCTGTCCTCCTCAGAAAGTGCAACTTCAAAGCATATGAAAATAATGGCTGATCAATGAACAGAATTTTAATAAAAGTAATACCTGTGTGAGGAGTAGACTTAGGGTGCATGCACAGAAAAAAACCCTAAACATTATCATACAGAACAAATATATCTTTATAACCCTGCAGCAATGAAACTCTTACCACCTTACATTAAAATACCATAAGAAGACATTACAAACCTATTACACAAAGAATCAGAATATTGCCTACTGGTTTTCTCATTGTTCAGTTATTTCTGTGATGAGTTGCTACCCATTGCAACTGCCACATTCATTTATACCAGCAAATGTACATGTACTCGTGTGTGAGGACACAAAATCTGGTACAGATCCTCAGGTGATGTAAACTCTCATGGCTGTATCAACGTCAGTAAAGATACACTGATTTCCCCCAGCAGACAATTTGCTTTTCTGTATGTAAAAAGCACAGAAACTAGGTGCCGTTTCAACTTTGCTGTTAGACACTTATTGTAGACTGATCATGCAAATACATTCTCTTTCCTATGTTCAAATATACATATTGCCTTGCAGTAGACATTCCAAGTAATGACTGCAGCTTTACGCTGCTTCATATGCTGAAATTTATAAAAAGAGTTGTTCCTAATCTATCTGTACACAATTATCTGTAACAATAGATCTCCAACTGCTTTTCTATAGATCTTAAAGTACACAGAAGTGCTTTGAAGGGACTGTCCAGCATCAGAAGTCCATTAAAATTTTAGGAGGAATTAAACTTTGATCTTAAGACTGTTTGTCCAATGCTCTAACTAAAGGATCTTATACAGAGCCATTGGGCAGAACAAATCCAATAGTCAAGACTCTCATTTCTCACCTAGAGCTCAGCTAAATGAAATGATAAATTCCAGAACAGATGAATACATGAACATTACTACTTTGTTTCAAGATACATCATTTTAAGGGGAAAAAAGTATATTTCACTTTTAAAAAATGTATTAAAAAGAAAAAAGAAAATGGTCACAGGCTCTGTCTTCATATATGACTCTTTTCTTTTTTCCTTATTTGCACTTACATATATCTCCATGGAATGTGGACCAAGTAGCAATCACAGGCTTCAGGTAATTTTATACTAAATGAAACATTTTCCATCTGTTAAACAGAGGAATATTTCCAGCTTTCTATAATGTTTTCCTAAGGGAGAAATAACAAAAGGTTTCGTAACCGAGAACAGAAAAAGAGAAATAAACCACTGCTGAACTAAGAAAGAAAGGAGAAAACAAGCAACCTAACAAGGCATTTATAGGGAAAATAACAGGAAAGCAGAAGGTGAACAAATCCGCTGTACTGAAAGATTAAGATACAGTAGCTGTTTTTTACTGTTTCGATTTGGATTCCAAGGCAGAAGGAAAAAAACCCATGAAACTGGGAGATTTCTACAATCTAATACAACTGTTTGTCTACGGGTATTTTTCTTGTACAACTGTACTTCATTCTGTTACGTGAACACTTGTTTTTTAATGAGTAAGTAAAAGTCATAATTAATAGAAGATCGGACTCCTAGCTGAGAGGCTCTGGTCTGCCACCATCTAAGGACTAGAAGAGCATCCCAAGGCTAGATTTCTCTAGCTTAGTGTGACTGAAAGTGCATATAATTTCAGGTACAATGTAGACGGGGACATGTAGTCTATGCCTTATACAAGTAGCCACTTGCTGCATGCATGAATTGTATGTGTAAAATGTATATTCCTGTCTGCACATCATTTTATGAAGGACATGGAAGTATCAGTTGCTTGTTGTAATCTCATAACAAAGGAAGTCCTTCCATACTGCTGCAAAGAACAGGACAACCAGCCCAATAGTCACCTGGCACCGAGTCCCTGGCAGGAATTCTCCCGAGCGTTGCTAACACCTATTCATTTGGGATATTTTTCCATTCATACCTCTTCCAAACAGTCATGTGTGAATCCTTTTGAATGCTAACAGTGCTGCTATGTAAGCCCAATGCTCCTTAAGTCCCCTCACAGAGCCTTACCTTGGATCTGCGTGGGAAGTGACACCAAATGGGCCAATACAAATTGTATGGAAGAAAGGTGCCCTTGCCACCAGAGAAGGGCAGCCTGGCTGCAACAGAATATATAGCTGAGTGACATAAAAAACATTGCCATCTTATCAGAAAAAACAAAATAAGGCATTTAAATCCCACCTCATTCAAGCATTTAAAAAAAAAAAAAAAGCTTTTTTGCTGTTGCTTTCAAACCTTGGCTTCTCCTGTTAAAAGACTGGCATGAGTCTGTTACTCCAGATACTGCTCTAACTGGGCTCAGGATGCAGATAGAGAGGTAGTCTCTGTCCAAAGCACCGCTAGGCAGTATTTCATACAGATTCATTCCTTGTTAATGCTTCTTTATAATACAATAGTATTTTCAGTCTTGATACTATCTTGCTCTGGCCAAGACTTTATATAACATCCTCTTGAAGTGCTATCCCTGTGGATGGAATTCCTCATGCCATCTTTACTCAGCAATTTTATACCTAGAACTTCATCCTGAACCCTTCTCCTTCTCTCACTTCATTTGTTATTTCTTATATATTGCTGTGAATTGTTTATTCCAATAGTCCTCTGCCTGGGATTTTACAGCCCCTGATGTAGACACGACACAGGCCATGTTCATGTCATAAAGCAGGTCTTAGGTTGATTACAATGTGAATGGAATCAGTATGAATATATCTTTAAATGAGACATAGTCACCAAAAAATCTACTTTCTTTTTTTCTCTCAATAGGCTATTTATTTCAAAGTCATCTAGACAGGGCTTTAGCATCTGTGTGGCCATGCCAATTCCAACCTCTGTCATTTAAAACCAGCTTAGAGCATTCGACTCCAAATAACTTTTGATGTTGTAATGGTGCATTGCTAGCAGGGATTTGCAGAACCCAGGGTAGCAGCACCAAAGCAACAATTTCTGATGTGTGAAAGCTCAAGGGAGTTAAACTCTGAAATAGGCTGGGAGAAATATTAAAGAATGAAAGCAGAGGGCAAGCGTAGCATTTGTTTTGTGTCCAAAGTGAAAGGAACAGGTATCTGGGGTACACAAGAGTTATTCTGGTCTTCTGGACTGGGTTGTTTTAGGGGTTTTTTTTAGCAAAAATATAGGAAAATAAGTTAATAAGTTATAATACTTACAGTAGTTGTTAGAACTGTAACATTGAAATCAGTGTGATTTTGTCTAATGCCTTTACCCTGGAGATAATCCATAGAATAGAACATTGATGCATAGTTAAAAAGAAAAATTATGGAAAACAGCACCTCTGCATATGCAATATCTTCATTTTAAAGTTACATAATTGAGCTTTTGAAATTAAACAAAAATATAGCAAACAGCCTCAGACCATAACAGCAATGAACTGACTTAAATATTGTCTTTTGAAACTTGCCTTTTCATTGAGATTAAAATACTATCCTAAACTAATATAAAATAAAATAAAACCGTTTTCAGCCCCACACAAATCCATATGGGATTTCAGACCTCTGGGAAAACATGATTTTGGAAAATTTCTTCCAGGAGTTCTAAGAGTTTGTTTCGCACAAGGAGATACCTTGTTGAGCAAACATAGGCTTATCATTTAAAGGCAGTACTTTGATTCTTTATGTCATGCTACTCAAACACTGTTCCTATGCCTTGTTTTCACTATGTTTAAAAGACTTTAATGCCACTTTGATACACAATGTTTGTGAATTTTACCCATGTCTTTTGATGGAAGGACTGATAATGGATTATAAGCTATTATTCTAACTGTATTTATCAAAGTGAGTTTTCCAGCTGATGTTTGGGCTCAAAACCTGAAGTCCTTCTGTAAGCAGAACTCCGACTGAGAGTTTCACTGATAAAAAACAGCAGGATTTGAGCCTTTTAGACTTAATCTGCTAAATTCAACCCTGTGGCATTTCCCTCATACTCGAGGAAGGGTACTGGAGGTTGGCAAAGAGGTAGTATTCTGATAAAGAAGGGAAGGAAAATTTATACTCGCAGGATTTGACGACTCTTTGGGATGATCCCTTAAGACAAGAGGCTGCCAGTCTAAGGGTGATCTAAGCTATGCTAATTTGGCAACCTGTATTTTTGAAGTAAAACATTCCATGACGAATGACCTTATTTTTTTGTTTTTAAAGCTGTGAGGTGCTTATGCAATAGACTCCTAAGGTAGAAAGAGACAGATGCCGCGGAATAATAATCAGCCTAATTCTTGCTGAGAATCTCTGGGAAAAAAAAATCTTTCTCCTTGCCTCTCATTTCATAGGTAAGCTCACTGATACCTTTCTCACACAACAAGCAGTAACAATTAGTGGGCCTCTGCATAACTCAGGAATTCTTCCCTTTCTAGAGATGAGCTTGGTTTTGTTCCGTTTTGAAATGTAGGGGTTTGGTTTGTTTGTTGGTTGGTTTGTTTTTTAAAGGGGTGAGGAGGCTTTAAAAAAGAAAACTTATCAGTTTTAAAATAAGTTAACAACAAAAAGAAGACTAAACTTTTTTTTAAAAAAAAGAATAGAGATGCTTCAGTTTGGGTTTTTTTCTTCTAAGCCCCTTACAGAAGACTGCCTCAGTTGACAAGAATAGTCATGTGTGTCCAAAAGCTAAGGTCTTTGCTTCTGTCCAGGGCTTGAGGGGAGCTGGGCTGCAAAAAAACCCCTCAATCCTGACTCAAAATGAGCAAAACCCCTGGGCTGTGCCTGAGCTGAGAAGGGCCAGAACAAGTACACTTAAACATGCTGCCAGAATCTGCTGGTTTTTTGAGAGGTGGAGGAAATTCCATTACTGGGCAGTGACAGACAGGCATTGCCTGGGCGCTGCTTTAACCCTTAGTTTCAGCCACTGCATCCTGACGTGCAAAAATATCCTTTCTGTTCTGTTTAGAGTGGCCATTTTCTGTAGTGAACTGTCAGTTCCTATGTAGTTGGCTAAAAGAAAAAGGTAACACTGAATTTCAGCATTTATAATACAGGGGAAAACACGTGCAGCTCTGAGGAAGAAGGGAGAGCAGGTATCTAGTCTGTGTAGGTATTAAAGTGTATGTCCCCTGCTGTCACACAGAAGCAAAAATACAGCTCTCAGGCAGGCGAGCTGGATCTAAGGGGTATTTGGGCATGCTGTCAATCACTGGTGAAAGATTCGCTGCCTGCCATCCAAGTTGCCTTTAAGTTAGATTTTGCAATCTTTTTGATTGCCTACTAACAGTGAGAGATGAGAGGATGAAACCCAGTATATGTAATCAATGGAGGGAAAAAAAGAACCTGCGGGAGTGACAAACGTAGGGTGTTTTGCATCTCTTATGTTTCCTTTTCTATACAAAGATTTTGCTTTGCCTAAGCTATAGAAGGAAACAGAAGCAGTCTATTTTAATCTTCCTGAGTGAAGAACGCTGCAGGGATTGCTCTGTTATCCTCAGCAGCAGCACTGTCTTTTTACAAAAAGGCTCCATCCATCCATCTAGCTATCTGAAATATAAAGATTATTGTATGATACACCAGCCATCAGCTGTGTTCTTAATGCACATCTCTGTGCATTTTGGTATGAACAAAAAAAAATATCTACAATTCTTCCCCCAGTCAAACTCCACTGCAAAAGAAGCAGCTCAAATAAGGAGGCATTTAGACCTATGCATAGAAATTGATTCTTCAGTCTGTGTAATGACGTATGTTAGAAACTCTGGGCAGAAGGAAAGCCCTTTGCCGATATGGTGTTTCTAACAGAGCCTTCACCGCAGGGATTCACTACTGAAAAAAACAATCAGGTTGATTATGCATTTTTATACGAGTTTCTTACTGTTTTGGCTTCAGTGACTTAAACTCTGCTATTCTGGATTTACACCAATCACCGTAAGTTCACGATCTGGCCCTTCGTCTTTTTAAAACTCAGTGTACTGCATGATGAATAAGGGTCAGATCCTGCAAACCCTTACTACCTGTATTGATACTCTGAGTAGCCCATTCACTTCCTTTAAGTTACGATTGTGAAATCGAGTCTCACAGCGCTGCATTTTAGAAGTATGGATCTGTGTTTTGGGACTCAAGCATGCCTTGACCACACATATTCCTTTCATAGTACTTCTTTCAACAGTAATTTCTCCACTGATTTTCATAGAATCACGCGATAGATGCTTAGCTATTATGAAGTGGTGTAACTCTGCTTACACCAGCTGAAAATCCAGCTCCATGTTGTAGCTATGTTTGTGTCTTCAAAACAAACATGGGGGGGGGGGGTTATTTCAAGTGTCAAAAGAGATCAGGAAGCTGCTTTGGGCTATAACTATATGGTAAAACGTACTTCTGTTTTGACATTGCTATAATGAAAACAATAGAGTTTGTTCTAGGAAAGAAATTCCAATCTAGCTTTACTATTTCTATTAGCTTCTTCCTTACATAAAAGAAGCCACGTCAAAAAAACTACGCTCCTTCTCTTCCTAACTTCACTAACTCTGGCTTTCAACCAGAAAATATTCTCCTACTTTCAAAGCGCTTAAGCAAGGAACAATGCAATACTGAGCGCAGCTGTAATTACCATCTGGATACGTAATCCAAGAAAATGTGACTCTTCAATAGTAGCCTCTTCCACCACCTATAGCGCTGGAATACATGTTTACTATACATGCATGCACATAGACCACGATCAGTATTCAGTACTAGTGGTCATGCTTTCTTCACTGAAGAGGAAAGACCAGTAAAAAATACTTTGCCCTTTTGAAGAGCTGGATCGGTGTCGGGTGCCACTCACCAAAAAAAACCCTAATCAAACCCACAAACCCCTGAAAACGCAGTCAGACAACCCACATACAAGTGCGATAGGCATCCTAAATGTGAAACATATGTTCAGCATCTGTACCTCTAGGAAGACACATGTGCAATTTAATGCATACCCCAGACCCCTTATATCAGCGAGGGCAGGAAAACCCCAGCTCATTTCAGGGAGGATGGGGTTTTTTTGACAGGTACCGTCGAATTAAAGGCAAACAGAAACGGACACAACGCTGCTGTCCTTTGCAAAGCTTTTTCCCGTCTGCGCTCAATCAGAGACTTCTTTATGTATGACGGGCAATGAGGGCACGATGCTGTGAGCGAGCACCGCGGGTGAGCGGATTCACACGGGCCAGGGACACTTGTACATCAAGATAAAAGCGGTGAGCTGGAAGGCAGACGCCTCCTGGAAGCAGCATCCTGGCTCCTCTTTGCACGCTGCCTGCTCTCCCCGAGAATGCATCGAGGGAGGGATTCCCCACCCACCCACACGCTGCCTCTCGCCGTGCAAGGCTGCAGGGGGGTATAACCCAGTTCCCTCTTGGATCTGGGCCCGGAAAGCGCCCGTGACGCTCCCCGTTCCCCCACTGCCGCCCCTGCCCGCCCCTTTTCCCTCGTCTCACTTACTCCGGTCTCCTGCTTAGGACGCCTTTGCCGATGGCCTGGGGGGTCTTGTGCTGGAGCAGAGTGGCGCAACAGCCTTTCTCCCTGCCGTCCTTCTCGGCAGGGTGCTGGTGGGGCTGGAGAGTGGGGTGCTGGTGGCCGGGAGCCCGGCCGCTGCCGCCGGGGCCCGCCGGTGCCTGCTTGCCCGGCGGCGGCGGCGGCGGCGGCTGCGGCGGCTGCTGCGCCGGGAGCTGTTGGTGGTGCTGGAGCGGGTCGGGCTGGCCCGGCGGCGCCGGCGGCGGGGGCTGCTCCGGCGGGGGGCCCTGGGGCGACGCGGCGGCGGCCGTCGGCTCGGCGGGGGCCGGCTGCTGCCCGCGGAGGTTGCGGTTCTCGGTGCTCAGCTCGTCCAGCCGCCGCTCCAGCTCGTCGATGCGCTGGCGCTGGGTGTGGATGAGGCTCTGCTGGTTCTGAACGATAGCGGTGAGCTCCTTCAGGTAGAGCACGGCGCGCACCGGGTTCTCCAGCAGGCTCTCCATGCCCCGGCTGCCGGCCCGGGCCCCCTTGCCCGGCCGCCGGCGCTCCGGCGAGAGCGGCGCGGGCTGCGGGGAGGCGCCTCACCGCCCCGCGCGCGCGCGCGCGTGCACGCTCCCGCGCGACCGAAGGCCGCCCGCTCGCTCGCGCGCGCGCGCCCGTGCGAGAGACACACAGAGAGACACAGAGAGAGAGGGAGGCAAGGAGGGAAGGAGTGGGACGAGGCGGCTCGTGCGCCCGCCTCTGCCCCCGCGCGCCACGCACGGCACGGCACGGCACCGCACGGCCGGGGGAAGGGGAGTGGGGCGGGACCCACCGCAGAGACCCCGCCCCGCCGGCCGGGCCGCGCAGGCGTGGTAGGGGGGCTGGGGGCCGCTGCCCGCTGTCGTGGGTCTGATGCCGGTCCTGGTGCTGGGATCGACCCGGCGTTTTTGAGGGGCAAGGTGGCCTTGGCCGTGCTCCGCCGCGGCCCTTCCTCGCCCCCGCTTCAGCCTCAGCGCGGCAGCCCGAGGCACCACGTGGTGCTGCTCCCGGCGCTGACAGGAGCCCTCGGCGGGGGCGGTAGCGCCTGCGGCCCCGGCCGTGCCCCTCTCTACCCCTTTGTCGAGCCCCTCCGTGCCTCTCTACCGAGCCTGCCGCAGCCCCTCCAACATCCATTCTTCTCTCCACCCTGAACGGTGCTCCCAGGTGTTGCCATTCTTTTTCCCACCCCCCACCCCAAGGGTGACTTCATGATATCTTGGAGCTTTTTTCCAAAGTGACTTGAATAATTGTGACTGGTTTGGGCTGACCTGTTGATAACAGTCGTGTTCTTTTGCCTGCTTGCTTGGCATGCAGATGGTACGGATGCCATCTGAACGCAAAGGAGGGAGTTACTGACGAAAGTGGATCTTAGAGGAATCAGCTGCCTCATTGAAAGTTTGTTACTCCTTTTGAGTCGTTTGTGGCCTTTTGGTTCTTAGGAACAAAACTAGGACTTACTGTGGAGTTTTGCTTGGGAGTTGTGGGGTCAGCGAATGTAATCCCAGAGAAGTGACAGGCAGGGCCTTTGCTATTTGACTCCAGGCAGGTTTTCTTCATTTCTCAAGAAATACCTTCCCTTGTCCTTCCACAAACTTAAAACCTTGTGTCTGAGCAACTCTCTATGTGCCTATATTCATCAATGAGTAACCAGACTGCAGGTAATAAACTTACTTTCAGGAGCTCCTGTGTAGATCCATAAACAATTTTGATTATTTCCCTAATGGGTGACAAAGTGGTATCCTTTCTAATCACTGTGGGCAGTGAAGATCCAGGAGGTGTAACAAGCAGTCAAACCTGGTTTTAGGCAAGCCTGTGGGTAGAGTTGACAGAACACACAAAAGGCCGAACAAAAAAGCAACTGTTTTTAAGTAGGTGATTTTGAGTGTAGAACTACTCTTCTTTTGCATTTTCAGATCAGCAAAGATTTCCTGAAGTGAGGAATCCAGCAATGTTAAGGAGGATCTCTGTTTCAGATGTGCTGAAAGGTGTGTTTCCAATTTTCTGTTCACAGATAGCCCTGGGAATGTAAACTGATGCAAATAGGATCACCAGGATTAGGAGCTGATCACAATCTCCTCCCAAAAAAATACTTGCTATTCACAGTTCCCTTGCAAGCGCTCAGAGATGGCTTTGAGGGAAACATTGCCATATGTCCCCAGTGTGCTGGGGGAAGACCCCAGAATGAACTCTAAGGAGTAAGAGCATTCAGATCCCACACGTTTAGGATTTTATGGGAAAGTTTTAGGGGAGACCTTCCTCCATCTCATTGCCTAGTGTGTCATTAATGTTTTGTGAGCAGGAACTGGTATTATTAAGTAAGGAGAGAGGTGGTTATAGGAGAAAATGGAAAAAAGGCATGCACAGAAAGACAGGGAAGATGAAAACACCTAAGCTATATTTGCTCAAGAGGGGAAGTGATCATTTGGGAAATTGTGCTGGTATAGTGTCTTCTTTCAGAGATGCTGCCGAGCAGCATCATTTCAGTCTTGCCTCACAGGAGCAGAGTCTAAGGACACCAATGGAAATAACATGGTTTTGACATTATTACATTCTGGGAAACAGCCAGGGATGACTGTGGGTACACATGTCCACACACACACACACACACATCCACACACAGAACTACCTTGACCTTGTTAGGAGAGACTTCAGGCAGAGATTATCTGTCTTCCAGAGTAGAGGAGGCTGTTTTAACTCTTAAAGCAAGCCCTGTGCAGAGTCCCATCTTTGCAACGGACATCATGTTCCTTTGCAGCTCATCTGGATAAAAATGAAGAAGAAATAAGGGTCATAGACATTGCACTGGCCTATCCAGATATAGTCAGCCAGGTCCTGGCATGTATTCTTAAGGGAATACTAACTAAGACCAAAAAAACAATCCTAGTTTGGGTGATGGAGGATGGGGCAAAACAGCTCAGAAGTCTCGTGTCACGGTGTTTGAATGCGTATCAGGAGATGGGACTTCTGCTGTGCAGAGTGGATCTGAGGTGTTCGTTCACTGTTTCTGCACCTGTAATTTGCTTGGCCAGCCTCATTAGCCTTGTTCTACTAATAAACTGTTGTCATAAATTAAGGAGAGACTCATGGCCATGAGTCGGTAAACTGAAAACAAGCTGGCTAGGAGAATCAGAATGAAGCCTGTTATCTGTGCAGGAATGGTGACTGGTGGACAAAAAATGGTAAGACCAGCCCTGACCTTCCAGATTTTTACAGAGAGCATATGCCAAAGGAAAAGGCAGCAGAATGTTTTTGTGCTTAACATGAAAGACTATGCAGGGATCTCCTTAAAAAACTTGAAGAGGTAATACAATTGCATAATCCTCCATAATGAAAAAATCCAGTGCAGACAGGGTATTAATTCAGGAGGAATCTGCAAGGGTATCAGAAGAAACTGAATGTCGTCTTTCTCTCGGTGAGCAAGAATCCTGAATAGCTCAGAAATGCCTCCTCTTCTATCCATCTATCTTCGTGTCCCCTTGATTACGCTGCTGCAAGACCTGTATCATTTGCAAAGCTCCACACCTTCATCAGTAAGCTTTACTGTTCCTAGGAGGTGAATCTTAGGATTGTAGCCATCAGAAATGGGGAAATAGGGACACAGAATGATTCAATGACTTGTCCAAGGCCACACAGGAAGCCAGGGTGAGACAGATCTCTGATTTCAAACATCTTTGGCATTTAGCCCAATCTTCAGGTCATTAAACGCTGCTGCTTCACTCTTTAGGAAAAATTATATCTACAGGGAAACAATAGGGAAGATAAAGAAGGTATGAATTCTGTTAAAATTATTTTTGCCATAGATAATTTGTTGGTATTGTATTTTTCAAAGTCCTGATTCTTTTCAGTCCATTCCAGAAAAAGCAATAACGAATAATAACAGATTAATTATGTTATTATGGAATATAATGCTTCCCTTATCCACTTAGCAAGGTGCTTGGGCATTGCACAGACAATTACAAATAAAGTACAGCAGCGGTAATTAAAATAAGCATGTATTATAAAAAGAAAAAGCAAATGAGTCAAGCCCTGGGATTTTATGGAAAGGTCTAATAATACATGATTTAGTTTTATATTTATTTAGCTATTTAATTCAGTCAGAGTAGGGTGAATCCATAAATAAGAGTATACTAATAAACATACATGATAAAGAAGGTAGTAACATCTTCAGGTGTTTCATCTGCAGAAAAAAAATCATGGCAGTGTTCTTGTAACACTTTCTGAGAGGTCCTAATCCCACTTTAATTTGCAACAGCTTGCTGAAACTTGATGCAAACAAATAACTCTGGCCTTGTGACAAATAGAGACTTCCCGTGTTTTTCCATTTGAAATTCTATTGGAGGCACTTCCCTCCTCTCAGTCACACTCCGTTTCCTTCTCCTGGACAGGTAGCTCCTCATAGCAAATCCAGACAGTCTTCTCCCCATTTCTTGTGCTTGACTCTATTCCCTTCCACGCTCAGATTTTTTTTTCCTGGTGATTCAGTATCCAAAGTGCTACTAGTTTGAGATGCATTGCATATTGCTTAGATTCCCAGCTATGGTCTTACAAGCTTAGGGGCTTACGGTGAGGTAAGGGTTTGGGGTGGATTTTTTTACTTCTATAAGACATGTATTTCTATTATCTTTCTTTTAGGAGGAGAATTGTGTGCAAGCGCACCTGAATACAACAAAGACTATTGCTGTTCAAGTCCTTAGTACTCAAGGAAGAGCAATTTATTGTTGGCCAACTCACCTTAACTAACCTAACGTTTTCTCCCCTTTCTTCCTGTCTCTCTCAAAATTGGGGTAGAATCTCGAGAGATATGACACTGTGATTCTGTGAGAGAAATCCCCACAGCCAGTGTTTACCACTAGATCCGTTCTCATTTGGTTCTTAAGAGGTATGCACAAGGAAGCATAACACAAATCATATATATATATATATATATATAAAAATATATAAAGAATTAAAGATGTGAGGGAAGAGATGCAAGAGTCACGGTCTTGTGTTGCCACCTTCCAGTCTGATTTCTGGGGGACGATGGGGTGTTTTCAGCCCCACCTGGAAGTCAGCAGCTGCTTGACTAGAGATTCTCAGCACTGCTTGCAAACAGCCTATAGACCAAAAAAAAAATCTGTAGGAATTAGATGAATAAATTCCAAGTAGAGGATAGAATCAAGACAATCACAATGTACTCATGCATAATTCATGGATGGGGGGGGGAAATCTGCATCTCCTGAATGCTTCTTTCACTCAGGCTTCTTTCACTTGAGGCCTCATCTGAAACTATTCAGATCAATGAGAGATGTTTCACCATCTTGAGTCTAAGCCAAGTCACTCTCTGCTTACACCTGTTAAACAGATGGATAAAATGAAGCTAAGATCAAATAAAGTGTGCTGCCCACAGTCACAGAGGATGCAACTGAGGGTCTGTAATTAGAAAGCATTGGAGTCAACAGCAGTATTCCCTCTGCTTCAGATGCACATTGAGTAAAGGCAGAGGAGTCTTCTGGCATCTTTATCCTCAGCCCTGCATCTAAAATCCAGGTGGCACGGTCTGCAGTCCTACTTACATTCTTGAAACTGAAATCTGCAACAAGGTGAAATCTCTTTCTCGTGTTGGGGCTGTCAAGTTGTTAATTCATACCAATATCACAAAATCAGAGGCAAAGGGAAAATACATTGTTCTATAAATCAAACATAAAGAGCTGAGATGTGGTAAGGACAAGATGCTTTCAGTGTTGCTCTTCTTTTATTTTTTTCAGTGGAGGACAGCTAAGCTGACATATAAATATTTTTAAACAGCTGCTCATCAGCAAAAAGGTACAAATTTGGTATTGAAGCCTTAGCTGAGACATGTAGGTTTGACACAGTTTAAAACCTTGACTGTATTTGGACTGTGCTATTGCAGCCTTGAATTATTTACTGCAAATTAAAAGGAATCAAAGTCCCTATTCAGAATGTACTTTACTTTTCAATGTTGCTAAATGTTACATTATCTTGTGACTTTTTCATTAAATTAAGCTTTGACCACTTAATTGATTAATTCTAGAGAGCAAAAGCTACACAGAGACATTTTCTTCAGTCAGTCATGTTTTTGTTTGAACTGACAGTTGTTCAGTCTTTTGTAAGTACTGCAGTAAAATGAAAAAATGGAATATGAGCTTGATTCTCCAAATCTTATCTGGCTAGTCCCACTGAATTACAGGGGGATTTTCAGATGAGGCAAGTTTGTGTGATCTGACCTTGTATAAGATATACAGAAAAAAAAAGAGGGGAGAAAAAACAGAAAGAAAGAAGAAATGGAATAATGTTAAGTCTAAACTCAGACTCCAACAACAAGCTTTTTCTGCAGTGGTAGAGATCAAATACTGTCAAGAAAACAAAAGCCATGCATGAAGAGTATATGCTTCAGCTAAGGCTACAATATCCCATTTTCCTGATAAATAGCTGTTTAAAATATTTATATGTCAGCTTAGCTGTGTTCCACCAAAGAGAAAAAACCCAGGCACTGAAAGCATCTGAGGTATTTGTCCTTACCACATCTCAGCTCTTCATGTTTGATTTATAGAACAAGGTATTTTACCTTTGCATCTGATTTTGTGGTATCGGTATGAATTAACAACTTGACAGCCCCAACATAAGAGAGAGATTTCATCTTGTTGCAGATTTCAGTTTCAAGAAGGCAAGACTGCAATGCACGCCACCTGGCCTTTGGGTGCGGGACAAGGATGAAGATGCCAGAGGACTCCTCGTGCCTTTATTCTCTCCTCGCCTGAAGCAGAGAGAGCGCTTTCTGGCTACTGCCTGTCCGTGGCAAGGTCCTGTTTCACCTTGAAAGCGTGGTTTGTTTGGCCTGCACTCCCCTTACATAAGAGGGCTAAGCAGATGCTGACTTCTCAGGGAAATTAAGGCCAGGACAAATCAATAATGTGTCTGGCCTGACCTACTACATACCATAAAATCTCATGCAGCTACTGAACCTGGAACATGAGTTTAAGAAAAACATGTCTCCAGAAATGCCTGTGGTACCACTGTGAGTGTAAATTAAAGGTGGAGCATTTGTCTCATTCCTTGATATTTTGCCACTATAGTTAATTTCTGTCATTGTTGACGAGTGTGAACATTTTTCTCCTTTGAAATGATCTTTTTTACTTTCCAGCCATGAGTATTTATGCTGTTCTTCGCTAGGGTGAAGAACTCTAAAGCTAGGGTGAAGTCCTAAAGCTTTTTCTCTCCTTGACTGATCGGACCACCTGATGATATTATTTTTAGCAAGCTAAATGGACTGAACTCTTTAAATGATGCAGATATTTTTTTTAAACATGAGTTTTTTGGTTTGGCTTTTGAGGTAATCCCTCAGACTTGCCAATGCACACTGTGGTCCAACTAGAAGCAGGCCAAATATTTGCTGAAGAGGTCACTGCTCAGATGTGTTCCTGTCTCTTGTTGCTCATTATTTATGGGGTCAGGCGTCTGCTCAGGCTGACCTTTGCCTTCAGATCTGCTCACAGACAGGATCCCTTGTGCTCAGACATGCTGACTTGTGATAAATATTTCCATATTCTATTTTGGTATCGGAAAGCATTTCAAGTAGCAAATGAAGAGACAAAAAGGATCCTGTGACTCAAAACCAACAGAACTTGCTCCAGACTTTTGTTAGAGGAACACAGCAGAATTGCTTCAGACAGCTACCACCATCCACATGGTAGAACCTCTGTCTACACAGCCTCTTCCAAAGGATGCAAAAGATCACTCTGTTTTGGCAGGCCTAGATGTCAAGAGCAGGAGATAGGTCAAATGGTGGCAGATCACAGGTTTAGTTTTTGTGCTGCATGCGCTAGCTTAACATATGGTTAAACTCTAGGTGCGAGCCATTCTGTCTTGTGAATTTCTTCACAACTGATGGGATTTTGGCAATGGTTGAAGCCAATCTAGTGACAAGGCAAGCAACTGAAACCTTACAATATTTAATTTGGCAGAGAAAATCCCCACTGTTTTGCTGGCTACCTTATTTGGTCGTCTCCCAAGTAAAAGCAGCCTAACAGACCTTTTCAGATGGTGAGCACAATTATCTTCTCAAACAACACCACACTCATTTTTAAAAGAGGAAAAAAAGAAATAAAATCCCAAAAGCTCACCGCAGCACTGCTTCTTTCCATCCTTAGCACAGATGACTGTTCAGATACTCCGTCCCTCTGCAGCACTTTCTGCAGCATGCACCTTGGGAAGGCAGAGACAGAAGGATAAAGGGTTTTGTTCCTGGAGGGAGGGAGCTTAGGAGCCAGACACAGGAACAGTGGCTGGGTGATGGAGAGAGAAAACTGATGTGAATTGAGAAGCACAGAAGATCAATGAGAACTGACCACGGGCAGGGGACTGAGGGTGCAGGGGCTGTTAGTTGCTGAGGTGGGCAGAACTGAGGTAGGGGCTCAGGCAAGAGTGATGTGGAAGTTGCGGAAGAGAAGTGAATTCACAGGAGGCAGAAAGGTGTGACAGAAGGGAATATTTTAAGTGTTTCTCAGTAAACTGAAAAGAATGACTGAATATTTGTTATATAGATATGCTGAGTGTGGTCAAAAGGAAGACTCCAAACTTGAAAGGTAGGTTGAAGTCCACTACGTAAGTCTTTAAGACCATATAAATAACAAAAATCAGATGCCTAGGAAAGAGAGTTACAGTGGGAGCAGCACAAAGTGATACTTTTCCAAACTATGCTTCCAACCAGACTTCCTGAGCTGGAGGTGATATCCTTGCATTAAAAAAAAAATCAAACAAACCTCTCAGTAGTTTTGTCTTCTATCAGTTTGTCTGGTCTCACCTTGAACCTGTCTGAATTTTTAGTGTTCACATCATCCTGTAGCACTGTTGTGGTTTAAACCCAGCTGGGAACAAAGTACCACACAGCTGCTTGCTCACTCCTCCCACTGAGCAGTGGGATGGGTAAGAGAAAAGATAACAAAAGGGATCATGGGTTGAGACAAGGACAGGAAGGGATCACTCTCTGATTATCATCATGGACAAAACAGACTTGACTTGGGAAAAAAACAATTTAACCTGCCACTAATCAAAAACAGTAGGATGATGAGAAATAAAACCAGATCTTAAAAACACCTCCCTGACACTTCTCCACTCTTCCTGGGCTCAGCTTTTCTCCCAATTTCTCTACCTTCTTCACTCCAGCAGCAAAGGAGGGCAGGGATTGAAGGTTGTAGTCAATTTGTCATAGATTTTCTCCATCACTCCTTTCTCAAGGGAAAAGGACAACTCACATTCCTCCCCTGCTCCGGTCTGGGGTCCTTCCCATGAGAGACAGTCCTCCATGAACCTCTCCAACATGAGTCCTTCCTGAGGGCTGCATCTCCTCACAAACTGCTCCAGCGTGGATCCTTTCCACAGGCTGCAGTCTTTCAGCAGTCTGCTACAGTGCAGGCTTCCCACAGAGTCACAGCCCTATTTGGGTTCCACTGCCTGCTCTAATGTGGGGTTCTCCTTGGGCTCCTTACCCTCTATTAGTTGCAGGGGGATAGATGCCATCTCCCCACAGGATGCAGGGTAGTCTCTGGAGCATCAGATCTTTGCTCCAGCTGTACTTACCTAACACTTTTTCCAAGCACTACTGAGGTACAAGGACAGCATGCCATACCTGAATGAGGGAGCAAGGCCACATGAGCAAACAGAATCTTCTTTCCAAAGATATCACCATGTAGGTGCACACAGGTAGAATCATAGAATTGTTTAGGTTGGAAAATACTTTTACAATTATTGAGTCCCGGCTTTAACCTAGCTCCTAGATACATGGGACCTGGTCAAAAGAAACACCACCAGTCTTTCCACGGGCTCTGTCTTAGTTTCAGGTCTGGATCCTAAAAGGGTAAGGCTATTTGCTGATGTCTTAAGTTATGATTTGTTTAAAAGCTTCCCATCTGTTCAGGTTTATACTCTGTTTCATACACATTTAAATTACTGCTGGATGGATGTGGTAGACTGATGATTTTGGAAACATTCTCATTGTTTTTTAATTTCTTATGTGCTGTGTTTTTTACAGAGATCAGCATAAAAAGGCAAAACACAACCAACTGTGACAGAATATATAAAACAGCATGAGCTGCCTACAGATAAATGAAAACAGTCCAAAATAATAGAGACCGATGTGAATCATGACCAATAAGCATATTTGTAATAATAAACATGTCATCTGTGTCAGATAAACAAATCACAAATATTTATTAAGATAACAAACAGATTATTAATAGAAAGGCATCCCTAATTCAGATCATGTCTCTCAGTCCTAGTAGATATGAATTAGCAGCCAAATCTGCCAAAATAAATCTGCACTCTCATGGAGGTCATCTTACCTAACAAATCAAAAGGAAAAAAAAAAAAAAGAGGAGTAAAAAAAAGAGAGAGTACAAAGGAGAGACCAGACAGGCTTTTTTTCCCCTTCTACTAGAATGACATAGTTTAGGGAGATCAAGCTGCATTAGTGCTACTAAAGATGATATAAGCATGATGATGATAAGAAAAAACTGGAGGCAGGGCTGAGGGAGAGGCTCCCCCTGGTAGCTGCAGTTGTGACCCCAATCCTATAAGCTGCTCCAGGCAAGCAGGTGCATGAGGCTTCATTTTGAAATCAGTGGGTTCATGCCAAGCACAAAAATCTGTCCAGCCAGAGCATCAGCCTGTATCAGGCCCTTAAAATACTGACTGTGACTGAAACAATATTGGTTTTGGCATTATTTTTTTCTGTTCCCTTCTTTGAAGGTTATGGTGCATACTCAAGGCCAAGTTCCTGCTGCCCATATTCAAAGACGGATAGGTGAAACTCGTAATACGACATCCTGCCTGTCCTGGCTGGATCTCCAGAGAGAAGCAGGTGCATCACTTCCAGTGTGAGTTCAGATAAACCCAGGGAGTTACTGTGATGGGAGACAAAGTGTAGATGTTTGGGCAACTGCTGGCATTTTTACTACCCAATATGCTAATTAACCCTCTTCATCCTTGCTGGGACTTCCAGTGGGTTGCTGCTGCTTCAGGTGAACTAGCAGGTAGCCCTGACTGGAATTTGTCCTACTGTAGCCAGAAGACTGATTGTTCAGTGGGCTCCTGAAAAATTAAACCCCTCTCTTGTGAGTAGGAGTAAAGCTATGCAGAGCTAAAGGCAAGGCTCCACTACATTCTTTCATTGACTTTAGCAGCATCAAGATTTCACCCTTTGTGACACCTACATTTCTTTTCTATTGGTTCTGGGGTAGTGGTGAATATGAAGTACTTTGCAGTGATAGAGACAAGGCAGAGTATCATGCTATAGTTTGCATGACTATAGGGAATAAAGCCAAAAATAAAATCAGAGGCTTTCAACTGTAAATACCAGTTAGCATAGCGAGAGGTAGGTACTGACCTTATTCCCAAGTGGAGCTAGAGTCATCATTGCCAGGCCAGTCTGAATTTTAAGGAATATTCTTGTAGCCAGTTTATATTTTGATTTGGATTCTGATAAGTCCTACTTACTCATTTTAAAGTACCCCCAAAATGTCTTCATCTTCCTTTATGTTTATATATTTGGATCCTTTCAGATATTCTTTCCCGCCCACAGCAGTTGTTTCGTGAAGGTTCTTAGTCCTCTGACTCTTCCCATTTCACACCAGCTTCTTGTTCCTAATGTTCCTAACGACTTACTTGTCATGGCCATCTCTGTGCTTAGCCTACTTCCCTGCACGCTGGAAAGGTCACCTCTGTAAATCTCCCTCACTGGACATGGACATATCCACAATTGCTTTAAAGGCAGGAGCACCCCAAGGCTTGGCAGGCAGGGGACACCTGTGCTGTCTCACCATTCACAGCAAGATGCAGTTTGTCTTTAGCAATCCCACTCAGCATCTCTGCCTGGCAGTAAAATAGTTAGACAAAAATAGATAGAGGCCTCCTTGAATGAACTTAGGAGATGTCTGGGGTCAACCCTGCTTCTCTGTATGCAGTGAGAAATTCAAGGGCATATTCACAGCCCATATAGATTTGAAAACATGTCTTTTGTTGTTGATTGAAGCTGCGACTGAGATGAGAGTTTAGGAGCTTGCCCATGATCCTGTCTTCCTTCCTGTTGCAAATTCTTGGTTCCTGGCTCATGTCAGTGGATGTGCTCACCTGTGTTGAAATGGATGTAGTGAATTGTCATAAATGGCTTATTTGCCAAAATACACATTCAGTCAATGCAAAATTGTTTGTGAATTTGAGATGCACTCACTGAACACCTTTGACATTTAAAACAATGAGGACAACATTACACAAATGAGGAAATGCTTTTTTATCCATTTTTAAACAAACTGTTTAGCTGTCCTAGACAAAGTTATAAGGTGGTGGGGACACCATCACTCAGCTGCCATCCTTCTGCTCAGCAGCTCCTGGTCAGGATGCTCACATGAACCATAACAGAATGATGTCAAATGTCACAGAGGTGTACAAATGTAACCTGTTTCTCAGAGAAGTGTTTTTCACATTGGAGCATAAAGCGTATTCCCCCCTTCCTACTCACCAGTTTGTTTCAAACTCCCCAGACTTGTGAGTTTGGCAGGTGTTTTTTTTCTAAGCCCTTTCTCTCAAGAACAGATTAAAAAATAAAACCTAGAGCAGTTACTTATTGATGCTTAACTTTACTGTATTTTTAAAGAATGAGCAATGAAGTTTAGCAGCACACAGGAGTACAATTAGAAATATTTATTAAGTAAATGGGCTGCTTTTATTATGAAACAAAGACAAAACAAAGGCGTTGTGTTGCACACAGTATTATTTTTGCCTGTTCACATCTCTCTGAAATGAAAGGGGAGATTAAAGGCTGAAGTGGGAGATATATATCCTAGTGCTTTGTAAATGAAAAGAAAGATTCTATCTATAGGTCTTGGAGATAGAATTAAGTAGGGACCCAGTGGAAAAGAAATTCATGTTCCTAGAGAAAAATCTTGTGAAATTAACATGACACCTTGGTATAAAGTTATTACAAGGCAGTTAATATGGTGTAATTTTAAGGACCACCAGGAATTTTGGCCTGCAGCACAGAGGAATTGTAATTGTCTAATATGGTAAGCTTTGAAATGAAATAACTTCCTATGAATACTTAACAGCGTTATAAAGCATTTGAAAGGTTGAAAATCAAGAGTAATAATGTCACTAGAAATTTTTAACACACATTTCACTGCTCATTCAGAAGAGAATATTTCAGGTAAGAATTTCACGTTTTCACTGCATTTCCAGTTGAGTAGTGTCATGACTTCAGCTAGGAGAGACATAATTCTCTTCCTAGTAGCTGGTACAGGGCTGTGTTTTGGATTTAGTGTGAGAATAATGTTGGTAACGCACTGATGGTTTGGTTGTTGCTAATTAGCACTTATCTTGAGTTAAGGATTTTCCAGTTTCTCAGGCTCTGCCAGCAAGCAGAGGCACTATAAGTTGGAGGGAGTATGACCTGAACTAGCTAAAGGGCTGTTTCATACCACAGAACATCATGCCCAGTGTATAAACTGGGAGGAGTTGGTGGGGAGGGGCAGATTGTTGCTTGGGCATCAGTCAGTGAATGGTGAAACTGCATTGGGCAGCACTTGGGGGTTTCCTTGGGTTTTAATTCTCTCTTTTCTTGTTACATTCCTTTTTGTTACTATTATTATAGGATGTGTTACTATTGTTCTTATTGTAGCTCATTTTCGTTATTAAACTGTTCATATCTAAACTCACTTTTTTTTCCAGTTCTCTCCATCCCAGTGGAAGGCAAGGAGGTGACGAGCAAGTGGCTGAGTGGTGCCTGTTTGCTGGCTGGGTTTAAACCACAGCAAGCAGATAACTGGAAAAACAACTCTCTATGTGATGCCTAGGCTCTTCTATGAATCCAGACTTTTGCTTCTATTACATATATCTGGGAAAAAAAATGGCCAAACAGACAGCAAACAATTTAGCCTAAAATTATGGAGTTTTTATTATTTATCAAATGCACTGAACACGATGTTTTGGGGTTGACTTCAGAAAAAAGCAGAGTTTAATTTTTTGGTTCAACAACTGAATTGAATAATCAATTATTCACACAACTCAGTCATCTGAACACTCACTTAAATCCCAAAATAGGAGTTTGCCATTGACAGCAAAGAGTTTGGATGAACTTCTTCTCACAGTGGTGAGTCTCATTCCCAGGGAATATTGATTTCTGTTATTTTTTTATGTTTGAAAAGATGAAAAATTGTTTCCAGCCTGAAACTAACTCTGCAGGAACAAGGTTTTATTAAAGGAATTTTTTCAGTGCAAATTTTTCTTGACCACGTATTGTTTCATTTTCTGAAACATGTTTCTAGGAGACAATGTCAAAAGTACAATTAAATGGTGCAGGACTGAGACCTAATTGATGATGACAGTAATTAAAATGAATTATTTAATGAAAGCTGCTTTTGTGTGTGTGTGTGTGTGTGTGTGTGTGTGTGCTTTCACCTCTCATTATTGTGTTTGAAAATGGACTGTCCTAAAATGTATTGAGTGTCCTGCTGTCACTATTTAAACAACGATTTGTCAGTAGGTTCTTAATGCACTAATATTTTCAGTAGGCTTTTAATAGAACGTCTTATTCTCTCTCCAGTTATATATAACTCTAATCTTTAACGTTGAGTCTTGCATCTCTTTTCCTGCTTTTCTTTTTATTAACTTTCCAGATATATCCAGAAATCCCCTAATTTGCATCCAGCAATTACTTATGTCTTGAAGCATTAAAATGTGCTTTTAAAAACATTGAGGCTAATGTAGAGAACTGATAAAATACTATTAAATGTTCCTGGTTGCAATATACATGATTTGAAAAATATGAATTTTTAAAAGAGTTGTTTTTTAAAAAGGAAGAAATGTTCTTGAAAATTCCATCTCCTTTTTTTTTGTTCTTTTAGGAATTAAAGCCAGGTAGGGAGTGCAGAGAATTTTCATCCAAACGCTGACATTTATTTGAACCTTTCAGAATGACAAAAAAAAACCCAAAACAAACTTCAAATTTCATCTGGCAAGCCACTTAGACACAACTCTATGAGACTGGATGGGATCCACCCAAGAGTATTGAGGGAGGTGGCAGAAGAGCTCAGCAAGCCACTTGCCATCATTTATCAGCAGTCTTGGTTAACTGGGGAGGTCTCAGTTGACTGGAAGTTAGTAAACATGATGTTCATCTACAACAAGGGCTGGAAGGAGGATCAGGGCAACTACGGACCTGTCAGCCTGAAGGTGTTGGGAAGGTTATGGAGCAGATCATCTTGAGTGCCATCACATAGCATATACAGGACAACCAGGTGATCAGGCCCAGTCAGCATGAGTTTATGAAGTGTAGGTCCTGTTTAACAAACCTGATCTCCTTCTATAGCAGGGTGACCCACTTGTTGGATGAAGGAAAGGCTGTGGATGTCTACCTTGAATTTAGTAAAGCCTTTGACACTGTTTCCCACAGCATCTTCCCAGATAAACTGTCCATGGCTTGGACAGCCATAATCTTCATTGAGTGGAAAACTAGATGGCTGGGCCCAGAGAGTGGTGGTGAATGGAGCTAAATCCAGTTGGCAGCTGTCTGCCAGTGGTGTTTGTTCCCCAGGGCTCAGTGTTGGAGCTTGTTCTGTTTAACATCTTTATCAATGATGACGGGATCAAGTGCACTCTCAGTAAGTTTGCAGAGGACACTAAATTGGGCAGGAATGTTGATCTTCTTGAGAGTACAAAGGCTCAAAGGCCAAGGCCAGTCATATGAGGTTCAACATGGCCAAGCACTGGGTCCTGCACTTGGATCACAACCACCTCATGCAATGCCACAGGCTTGGGTATGTGTGACTGGAAAGCTGTCCAGCAAAAAAAAGGACCTGAGGATGTTGATCAATAGCCACCTGAACATGAGCCAGAAGTGAGCCCATGTGGCTAAGAAGGCCAAATTGAGGTGCTGGAGCGTGTCCAGAGATGGGTAACAAAGCTGATGAAGGTCAGGAGCACAAGTCTTATGAGGAGCAGCTAAGAGAATTGGGAGTGTTTAGTCTGGAGAAGAGGAGGCTGAGGGGGGACCTTATTGCTCTCTACAATTGTCTGAGAGGACGTTGTATGTAGCAAAGTCAGGGGCAATCTCTTCTCTGAAATAATAAGTGATAGGACAAGAGGAAATGGCCTCAGCTTGTGCCAAGGGAGGTTCAGATTGGATATTTGGAAAAACTTTTTCACCAAAGGGGTTGTCAAGCATTGGCACAGGCTGCCCAGGGAAATGGTTGAGTCACCATCCCTGAAGGTACTTAAAAGATGTGTAGATGTGGTGCTTAGGGACATGGTTTAGTGGTAGATATAGCAATGCTGCATCAGCAGTTGAACTTAATGATCTTAAGGGTCTTTTCCAATATAAGCTATTCTACTCTATTCTACTCTATTCTATTCTATTCTATTCTATTCTGTTCTGTTCTGTTCTATTCTATATAGCTGTGTGTCTGAAAATTATGCAGAATCTGTGTGTCTTGTCTGTGTTGACTTTAAAATTAAATAAGAATTTGTGCCTGTTAGGACTATGGTTAAGTGGACACCTTAAAACACTCTTTGCTTCTTTCTTCTCTCTTATGGCTGTTCTTAATATTTCTGTCTTTCCTTTATTTTTTTAAAGGCCTGGTATGGGATGTTTGATCTCTTGCCAGGTAGCCTAGCAGGAATACTCTGTTCAGTTATGCAAGAAGCACAGACTTGATCCCTAACTCCTGTTACCACGTTCTTAGGAATACATGGTTACAAAAATAAAAGCATTAGCCTGCAGCCATACTGCTGTGTGCTGTGCTCTTGTCTGATCTCACGTGTTCAGTGAGGTCAGCCCTGCTCACGACTCGGTTAGTTGAGGGTGCTGTGCGGATGTGGAAAGGAGCCACAGAATAAAAGAATGTGCATGAAATACTGTCCTCATCTCTGCTTTGCTCCAGGGAGTTGTCTATTTTTTGTTACCTTTTTCCTGCCATATGTAACATTATTTCATAAACATGCTTTTTTTTTTTCATTTATCTTTCTTCTTTTTTTTTAAAGTCAACAAAGGGAATTGCTGTGAGTATGCAGAACTGTATGGATGCAATGCCAAGAATGGCCTTTTGGAATTTATAGATAAGAATCTTCCCAGCACCAACCAAGGATGTAGACCTTTGCAATCCAGCCTTCTCTTACAGACCAGTTCAAAGCCTATCAATGTGAGTCCCTGGTTCAGTGCATCTGGACAAAAAGCTACCATTTTAACCAATGACAGTAATACATGGGTCATTTGATACTCCTGTGTGTAACACTGCAGCGCCTTGTGTGCTGGAGAACTTGCAGTGTGACAGGCAGTGCAGGCAGATGTCAGAAGGGCTCAGGCACTTGTAAAGAATAAGTTATGTGATGCTGGGGAGCAATGTTTGAAGCTTTGAGTCCAGGGCTCAGGAGAAGGCTTGACTGATCAGGAAAAAAGTGCACAAGAGTATCAGAGAAGGCAAAGAGGGACAGATATGGCACTTAGGTCGACTTCAGGGTCTAGTTTGTTCCACTCCTCTGCATCTTACCCCAGAGCCCCATTACCAGGGGAAAAGGAAGGCCACACGTTTGGGGGCAAGTGTGTGGGAAAAGTGTCCTCACAAATCTGGGTCAGGAGAAAGCTTGTGCAGAAGGACAGGTGGTTGTATTTAGCTCTTATGCATCTATACTTCCGAGGTGGGGGGGAAATAGTTCTCAGAACATTGTTATGTCTAGTTTCAACATCCTACTGATCCTTAGCACGCTCTCAGAGGTGCTAATTGTCACTAGACACAGAACAAGGGACAGATAGATGTTCAAGGAGTATCCTGCTTGTTCTTCTAGGGCAACACTACAAGCAAAACATTCGAGTCAGACCTGAAGCAAAACCTGAGGTCCAAACACTTCTAAGTATTAGGTGAGCTCAACCCTACATCCAGCTGCAATAGAAAAACATTCCTCAGATCTGAAAAACTGCAAAATGAGAGGGATGTCTGGAGTACAATCTGATCTGTTTTCTGTCTCTCTCCTGACCTTGTACAAAAGCAGCCTAGCCAGCTCTGCCTGAACATTTGACAAACGCTATTCAACAGACTACAAGAAATTTCCAGCATCTTCAAAACACACAACCACAGCAGCACTCTATATTCTCCTCACCTTTGCTTTTTACATTTTCCCTTCAGGTTCCGAGTTTTATGTTATTAAATTTTAGTGTAAAACACTGTAATAAATAATAAGTAGCAATATTTTCCATCCTAAAGATTTCAAAGATGGAAAAAATATTATTGTTTCCATTTTTCTAGTGAGGAAAGTGAGGCAATAATTACTTGCCCAAGGTGACTTTGCTCAGTAAAAGATACTGCAGCAAGAGAAAAAGCAAATTAACTTAACGTTTTGAAGGTTGGGTTTGTTGGTTCGCATTTTTTATATATATATATATATATACTCGAGAAAAAGCACTCTGGTGGGAAAATGCAGTCGCAGAGAAGTGAAAATGAGTTCAAATACAAGTCAATCTAAAAGAGTTGGCTCTTGCACATGAATTTGTGGCTGTGACACAACAAAGTGAGTGATCAGTTTGTGTATAAATGATTACGATGAGCCTAGCCTACAGGAGGGAAAAAAAAAGCCTTTATGCAAAGGTTCTGGGCAGGGTGGAAGCACCTGGATATCGCAGTGATGGAAAAGCTAACAGACACAATAAGCACTCAAGACCATTAGCCAGAGAGTAGTGCGCAAAAGCGCAGAAAATGGGACATGGCCTGAGCTGCTCTGGATCAGCCAGTTGCTCCCAATGAGGATCCTGCTGGCAACCAACAGCAGAGCAGAGCATGCAAAGCCTTCCGTGTGGCTCGCAAGAAGGCTGGAGGAAACATCTGGCTTCATTTATTCAGCAACCCAAGGGCAAAAGCACATTCTGACTGGGGGTAGTGTCCAGGTACTGCCTGTGATAGGGGTTCAGGTCACCACTGGAGAACAAAATGACTGAAAGCATCAGTGCCAGCACACGTAAACAGGATCTCTCTGCAGTTGACCCCAACTAGTGTTTCCGGTTGGTATCAACTTGGGCAACAGCTCTGGGAAAGCTGGAAGGTATTTTCCAAACCAGCAGTTACTGCATTTCTTAACTGCAAAGCCTTTGCCGCACTCTCATGCATGACTTGGCACACCACGAGGTGCTGCTTTTTGCACCCTATGAAAAATCATGTCTTACTGACTGCATGGGAAGAAGGACCTCCACCTAAATCTTTCCATACCTTGGCAAAAGTGAGTAGTAGCAGTCCTTTTGTTAGGGGAGGAAAATACTGGGAATGATTTTGTTCTTGTTGACTGGAACTTGACAATGCAAAGCAGCAGCAGGGTGAGCTTGGCAGCTACAGGTGTCAGTCGGCTGTCCTCAGAACCACTGAAAATGAACCAGTGAGAGGTTGTGAAATGTAGCCAGTAAACGTTCTGGAGAGAGAAGAAATTGTGTCCATTATTCCCCTGGCTAAGAATGGTGCCACTCAGTCTCCACCAGCCTGTTGTATGGGTTGAGACATGCAGCTGGACAGAGCCTAATGCCTCTATGGTTCAATTAAACACTGTGTTAAGCAGCTGCTCTCCTGACTTGTCTCCAGACTCTCTCTGTGTGTTTATTAGCACCTTCTCGTGCCCAGTTAGATAGCTCCTGTCTGCACAGGAAAGACATTTGGTATTTGATAAGGTTACACAGCAGTTCACTACAATTTCCAGTGTCTCATCTGCTACGAGGCTCTTCCTGGTGCTTTGTCCAGTCTGTTGCTGCCCTGCTATCACCTCTCATGTGGGGCTTGCTGTATCCCTGCTGGTCCACCACCTTTCTGCTCACCCAGCCTAATATTCACTGTCTTCCCTTTCTCTCTCTGTGTTAACTCTCTTTTTGCCTTTTGCTGATGGATTTTGGAAACCTGCTGGTCTTCTTCCTCAGGGTGGCTGGAAGAAGGACATGGGAAGTGGCTGCATCTGTCTGCCACCACCTCTTCCTTTCTCTGGAATTTTATAAATGCATTGAAGTGGATTTTTATCTGAGCAGCAGAAAGCATTTGGAGGGCTTTCCGTCAGCAGTATATAAATAAAAATGGATCAGAATAGATTGGATTGTTGCTTCTTACATCCGCTTCCCTATTTTGTTTTTGACAGGTCCTGACACCCACACACACGCTCCTTGCTCACACTCGGCTAGATCTGCTTTTTTGTCTGCTTTAATTTTTTGGCAGGGTTTTCCACTCCTCACAACCTTCTTCCCTTACAAAGACTTTCAGTAGCTCTTACTCTGATCCTCAGCTCCTAGACCTTGTGCCCTCACACTCTCCACACTGAGTCTTAACCAGGCCTATCATTAACACATCCCAGGGGCAAGCACTGCACCCTCCTGCAGGCTTTGAAACAGGGAAGCCACCACTGCTGGCTCTTGATCTCCTTTGCAGCTCCATTGAGTCTAATATTGCTCCCTTGCTACCTACAGCCTGTGTTTCCCACTGCAAAGGAGTGGAACCAAGCAAAGCATCTGCAACAGGTAATTTATGTAATGGATTTACCCTTTTTCCCCTGAGCTGAATATGCATGAGCAGGTCCTGATGTCTTCAAGTGCATTCACTGTTTGAAGAGGCTTGCTTATTTTTACCCCTTATGCACTGTTTTTAATGCTGCGTATCCATCACAAATGTTCCCTCTGAGCATTCAAAAACTAGTATTTGCTATTCAAATAATGTTGTTACTGTTTATGTAGGTCTCGAGAAATTGTTTCTGATCTTAAAATGGATGAGCATGCAAATACCTCTGTCGTGTGTAGCACATACCCCTTTAAAATGTGGTTTTCATATTTACAGATGCACTGTTGAAATTCACTTTTCTTGAACATTTGTGCTGGAAGAACTTGGATGCCTGAATGTTTGCATAAGGGAGAGTATAAAAGCAACACAAGAACAAACTAGCAGAACGTACTTAAAATAAATTCACTATTTTATAATGTCAATTTTTAAATTGCCCAACTCTAAACACGAGCACTGGAGAGAAAACAAGCAAGTGTGTGAGTCAGAGATTCCCCCTTTTGCTTGCCATGCTCTGTACTAGATACATGGAAGCAGAAAAGCAGCCAGGCACAGAAGCAGGGCTGATTATGGCAACAAAAAAACCCATCTGTGAGATTTTCCTGTTACTGGGATAGAGAAAATATATAGTTTATCTTGGTTTGCTTAGATATTGGCTGTATTATGTTATAGGGATGGAAAAATTTGCATTCTTTTTTAGCAGATAAAGAAGTAGAAATAACTTCAATGTTAACGGCAGAAACAACCTTCAGGACAAACAATGCAACCAAATCCAGGAACATTGAGATATAGTGGGCATCAAAAGAAAGTGAAAACAAAAACGCTTTGTTGAAACAAGAGGTTACGATGACCACAGTGGAATCTTTGCTTCAGTGACTGTGAAATGAATATTAAAGCTGACACCTCTAATAATGAGCCAAAAGGACATGCTAATCATATACGCCTATGTTCCTAAAATCTCCACCCAAATCATGCTATATGTCACCCTGTATTGCATATGCATTAGATAGCTGGCCAATAGGCAGCTAGTTTATTTTCTGAAATGTATATATCATGTGTTCCTTTGTCTCTTGGTGTGCATGTGGTAGGAGGAGCGATCCCCCATGCACCTGGAGCTGAATAAAGGAATGCCTGCTTTCTAAGACTAAATTGACTGTTAAAGAGTCTCTGCCAAACCAGTTTTCGGTAACAGTTTCTCAAACCATGACTCTGCAACACGTGGGCAGGGATCTGGCTGAGAGCTGTGTCAACAGTCCCCTTCACATTGCCGTGGTGTACTGCTCACAGAGCCATCATGCTGAGATGGGGCAGTCGTCTGTTAAAGCATGCTGATGGCCCACTGCCCCCCTCACGAGACACCCAGCAATGCTCTGAGGCGTCTCAGTGAGCTCCCTGGGCTGCCTGTTTAACCAGATAAAAGACCATAGGAGGAAGATTAAAAGTAGTATGTACTCAGTCAAGATGCATCGCTGCTTTGTAGCTGGAACTAATATTAAGATGGTACTGGTCAAAATAAACACATATGGACTCAGGACAGATGTGCTATTATGCTCATAATGGATGTCCTGGTATGTTTCTCTGCCTAAAATGGAGAGACTATTATCACCAGGTGGATGGAGCAGGCCAAATCACTTCATATGCAGGACTTGGTAATGGCTATAATGTAGTGACAGCTTGACAGGGAAGTCCTTGTTCTTTACATGTATGGCTTGTTAACAACTTATTCTTCAAGGATCAGGGACCGTTAAGGGCAGACCCTCCTGTCCTGCCAAGTGCCAGAAGACGGATGCTAGAGTAATATATATACCAACATGATTCATACATGCCAGGCAGAACACTCCCTAAATAGAATGACAATACATATAAGCCTGTATGCAAATACAGTGCAGGATGTATTGTTAGGCATGCTGGCTTTGTGGAGCAATGCCCCAAGCACCCATTTCTGTGCAGATATGAAATAAAACTGTATCTTGACTGTGTGAGGAATGGCTACAATGGCACACCAGGCACAAATCTGCTTTTCGGACAACATCTGTGCCCTGGCATCAGCAGAACAGCGCACCACCTCCAGCTGCCTCGGGCTGGACTGTGGCATGGGCACAAGAAAGGGCTTCAGTGTCGGGAGCTGTGCAAAGGGCAGGCGGCGAAATACCCACAACATGGCCGCCCCGCCCTACCGCCGGCAGCGCCTCACGCCCCGCCACGCGCCCTGTACCGCGCGCACGCGCAGCCGGCGCCCCGCCCCGCCCGCGCCTCGCCCCGCCCCGCCCCGCCCGCGTCTCACTGGGGACCGGGCGGAAGCGACACTTAGTAGGGGCGGAAGGGACGCTTAGTATGGGCGGAAGCGCTACAGGCTGCCGCTTCCCTCTCGGCGCCGGGGCGGGGCTGGCTTGCGGCAGGTGAGGGGCGCGCGGAGCGGCAGGGAGCGCGCGCTCACCGGGCCCGGGCCCAGGCCCGGTCCTGGACCCTCTTTATCCTTATCCCCCCCAGGGCGGGCTCGGGGCGGCCTGGCCGGGCCCGCGGGGAAGCCGCGGGTTGGCAGTGCTGGCGGAGGGCGCTGAGAAGGGCCGCGCAGAAGGGTTGTCCCGGTGAGGGGCTGCCGCGGAGGCTGCGGCCTGTCGCCTCACCGGCTCTGTCTGTCTTGGGAACAAGAGCTGCGTCACATGAAATTAAAATTATACAGTATCTTTTGGGGTGAGATAACAGCATTAGAAAGTGTACGTTCCTATGCGACCTGAAAGTGTACGTTCCTAGGTGGACCTGCTTCTGCAGGGGGGTTGGAACAGATGATCTCTGAAGATCCCTTCCAACCCCTGCCATTCTGTGATTTTTCTGACGTGATGTTTCAGTGCTGAGCCATACATTAGGTTGGAAAACTGACAGGCAGGCATGAAGGGTGGAAATGTTGAGTTGTTGGTGATATATGAGACACAACATGGCTCATTGGGGATTGGGAAAAGCAATGCTGTCTCTCCATGTAGGTCAGGTAACCTGTAGGGATAGACAGCTAGATGCTGCAGCCTGAGAGGAATCATGGAGAGAAAGCTGCCTCAGATAGAGGGTCAGAGGAGTCGTGTATGTTGTAATTTTTCCTCAGAAAGTCAGCTAATGGTTTGGAATATGAGTCGTGGGGCGGTTTGTGCTATTTCAAGAATTGGTTGGTTACTGTTAACTTCTAATTTAAAGAACACCACAGATTATAAAAAAAGCATAACTTGTAGTCCATCAGGGCATCAGCACAGTTTGCTACATGGAGTTTAAAATGGGTTTAATACAGTTTGTCTTTAAGTTACACAAGAGTACGTTCCTCCCTACTGAACTGGTAGCTGTGTTGTTCTAATGATCTGTCAAATAAAAACACTTTGGCAGTGTTTGCAAGTGAACTCAAATGTTGTAATAAATGCATTTATGATATTTTAACATATTAAAAATAAAGTCACACAACAGTGAAAAGACCACAGGGCTATAGGACCTAGTTATGTACATGAAGAAAGGCTCCTGATGGATGTAGTGGTTGTTGTGAATCCACGTCCAGTGGTGATGATTACTGTTAGTGTTTATTTTAGCCCTGTGTGTTAAAGGAGGCTTTTCATCCCAAGGGTAATTCTCAACTCTCTCTGCTCCTACAGTGCAGCTTCCAACAAGGAGTGTGGGATAGTGCCAGCTGTAGCATTTCATGGGATTCAGGCAAATATCAGTTAGGAGCATGCTGGAGATGGCCTGTTTATTTCATTTAGGTTTCACGGTGGGTGTTGCTGACAGTGATTTGCAGACTGGATTGACCTATCCTACAGAAAGCGAGTTGAAGCTAAAACTGTCCCTATTTCTTGACAGTTCTCTGAAAGCCTGCCTTGAACAATGAGAGAAGGTTGAGCAGTGCTGCTCTTGCTAGAGGCAAGGGCTGCAAGCAAAGTGTCTTTGGCATGTCCTTGTGGAGGCTTTCTGTATTTCCACTGTCCAGGAAGTCAGACATGATCCAGTCAACAGTCCCTTGCTTAGACTTTCCTTTAGGAAGGTTAGCTAGGGGCTAGTAAGTTCTCCTGGTATTTGACAACATCTGTCTTGTGTGACTGGTAAAGCTGGGATGTAAAGGTTGCCTTGATATATCTCTGTATTCCTGGAATGCTTTGGTTGGAGAAGGAAGCAGCCACACCTCCAAAGAGCCCTCAGGCAGAAAAAAAATGCTTGAGGTACTCACAGAGCAGCACAAGGCTGCTAGTCTGTCCTTCTTCTATCACTCTGGATATTTAAACTGAGTTTTTAATCTTCATTCCCTCAGATAAAAATTGCTGTTCTCTCAACTCAGGAGTTCATTGGCAAGAAAACTGAAAGCATATAATCCCTGGGAACTACTCTACAGCCAGGTTTCTGGTAATACCAGGTAACTAGTCCCTGCACACTCAGCCCGAGCAGTAAAAGAGAAGTATAGAAATTGAAGACTGGGGAAGAGTAGTACTGAGATAAGCCTAAAAGCAAGGCAGATTTTATAAAGAATCTTTTTTTAGATTAAAGGTAGTGTGCAGAGGAAGGAGAGGATTATGTCTGAAATTGTGATATTACCCATGGCTGTGGTGTATGACCTTGAAGGGAATCATTTTTATCACTCTGAAAGCAATTTATAGCAAATCAGCTCTGCTTAGACCACTTCACAAGATAACCTTTGCCGTGAAACAGCCCATCCAACAGTTTCTTTAGTGGGTTATTGATTCTCCAGGTGTCATTCTTTTGACCCAGCTTTTTGTCAGCTCCTGTCATCCAGTCCAGTCTGTGGATGTATTCCTTATAGTAAATGTGAACAGGCTTGAAGACACTTCTTTATAGGGTGTGAATTCCTCTCCTGTCACCTCGCAGAAACACATGGATTCCCTTTTCTTTTGAATGTGTGAAACGAGCAGAAACTGCTTTGGTTGCCAGTTTGATTTGGTTGTTGCCTCAATTAAATATCTCAGAAATGGTTGTAACATGGTGCACGTGTAATCTGGGTGCTGTAAAACTCCAGAATTTTGAAGCAGAGGGTACTGAGTTTGGGGGTGAAAAATAAAACATGACTGGTTAGAGTTTATGACATCGGCCATAAGAAATATTGCAATGGCTAAATCTCCAGTTAAGGCCACTCTGACAGGAGACAGAAGCCGATTTTGCATCAGAAAATGAGAGAGAAAAAAATAATGATATATTTATTTATCTGTTTTAGAAAAATGCTATCATTTTGGAAATAAGTATTCCTTGCTATGATCTGATAGTAAGATTGAGCAGCTCCTCATTTTTCTGAACCAAATTTTCTACAGGAAGCTCTACAACAATGTTTCAGCCTGCTTTTGAAACTCCAATGTTTAAGAGATCTTAACTGCAAGGAAATGGCCCTCCAAGGGACTTTTGGCATAGCAGGTCGCTTCTGTATACTTTAGGGATACAAACCCTTTTAGGAAATCAAATGAAGAGCTGTGTCTGGATGTTTGGGCTGGGATTTTCTGTTACTTTTGACGTCTGTGTGGTAGGTGTAGCTAAGCTATTTGCTTAGGCTTCTTTTATAATAAATGGTGAGAGGAAGGCAAGGCAGGAATAGCACAGTGCTTTTGGTCAGTTGTAGATGGCTGCCTTAGAATCAGATCAATTGTTCATTAGAGCATCTGATTGTCTGCATTAGTGATGAGAGCCAAAGGTGACTGTTGCAGAGAAGGTTATCTGATTAACTTTAGATATCAACATCTGTCCATCAAAATGAGCTTTGTGAATCCAGATGAAGGAAATCAGTTTCAGCCTGCGCTTAGAGGACAAGGCCTCCTTGTCAAGGTGATGCAGCCTGCGGCTCTGGGAGTGAGGGCTGCTGCCTGTGCTTCTCAAAGCAGAGGTCTGCCCTGAAAGGAAAGATTGTCTTGAAGGCAGTAGTGGCTTAGGGGACGTCTTAGCTTATGGAACAGAGAGGATTGAAGTGCACTTTTAAATTCTTTTAAGTCTCTACCTTTCAGATTCTTTAAAAAAAATAATAGCATGCTGTCTTCTGAAGAGTTGATATCATTGGATTTTATGTTGATCTGTCTTTTAAATGTCAGGTGGTTTGCAATTTGCCAGGGAGTTGCCATATGCTGGTGGAAACCTGTTCTCTGAAATCTCAAATTTTTATTCCTCCTCTTTAGTCTAAATGGAATTTCATACTATGGGACAAACCAGCAAATCTAGGGGTGTTTGAGTAGTTTCTAGGGAAGTGGGTGATGTCTATTTGAGAGTGATCACCAAATCTGTTAATGTATTGGTTCAGGCCCACGCCTATTTGATCCAAGTGACAATGCTGTTGGTGGGAAACCAGATGATATCGTTCATGTGCATTTAGTTTCCTGTCAATAATGTCTCTGCCTTAATGTCATATTGCGTATAGATGTCATCTGTCTTTAGCAGCTGCAATAGCTGCTGTTTGTTTCAAAGCAACGTGTCTGAGGCAAAAGTGTTAAAAGGCTTCTTGGGAAGGCCCTGCCTTAAAATACTGGGCTCATACTTTCAGAAGCAGATTTTTGACAGGCCAGTGCTCTTCCCTTGGTAGCTCAGGAAGGATCACACATGGAAGGCTTTTTATTCCAGAGGCAGTAGGATAGGATAAACATGTAAATAACAATGTGTGTTTTTTGGTCTCTGCCACAGCCCATGTTTCTATCAGGCATCCGGTTTACAGAAACTGTGTCAGTAAGCCGCAATTTTGTTGCAAAGCAGCCTATTTATTGTGTTCCCTCTGCAACTTAGGGAATTAACTGGGGAGAGAAAAAAAAGTTTAGGGTGCAAGCTTCATACCAGGATCTCTTTTCCTATTTCCAGACACAAATGTCTTGATAGTGCTACCCTAATACCTTTTTCCTAGTACAATGTTAGTAGTCACTAAGTTGAATGAAACATATATTTCAAACTGAATGCATCTGTAATGCATTTCATGCAGATCCTGAGGTCTGTTGGGTTGAGCTGAATGGCTCTGAGTAGAACACAGATTAAACTGATAAAAAGGCAACCAGCACTATAGCCGACATTGTGGTACAACATGATGTTCTTAAGGGGTACCACGCATATGCCAGTACCATATGTGGTAACTGCCAATAATTCCACACTATTTGAATATGGAGAACTGAGTGATGTCATAACATTGGGTATTTGATGGCTGCATACCAGTGCAGCAGAAAAAGCTCTTATTTTCCTGCAGCTGCTACTAGGACAGATGAGGTGAGACTGCTTCAGTGATGGATTCACCCCTGCCATTTCCAAGCAGAATGTTGGCCCACATGGCCAGGATGCACAGTGTGTGAAATGTAGTGCAAGCACCTGAGTCAGACTCCTCAGTGCTCTGCTGTTTCAGCAGGGCCTTGGTTTGATGTGAGAGATCTTTTGAAGAGATCTTGGCTGTTCAGGCAGTCTCATATCAATGAGTGACTTTTGGAAGTATCTACATGTAGCAGGAGATGCCTTGTAGGATTCAATTGCTACACAGTTTTTTTACTCCTCTGAAGTAATGCTGTACTGTAAGGACAGGTTGAAAGTATGAGTTTGATGAGTAAGTATCTCTCTAAAGCTGCAGCAGAGAAGGAGAAGTGGCTTTTACAGATGTGTCTAGGTTAACATGTGGATAAGATGTACTCCGCCTGCTCTGAGAGGGAAGGAGAGTGATAGCTTGTCAAGCTTCTTGCCTTCCTGCACCTCTTGCTAGTCACTTTGCCTGAGGAGCTCCAGCCGCCCAGTTTAACTCACTCATTGGGAGTAGACAGGGTAGGCAGCTGGAATGGAGCACTCTCTTGCTTCAGAAGTGGTACTGGGAGGTAAAATCCTAACCAATGCCAGGCCCTCCAAAGATGGAGAAACCCCACACTTCATAGCTTTGTCTAAAATAGCTACTAGATTTCTTGAAAGCCAAAGCAGTAACGCCTACAATAGGGTTTGAGGGTACTACTATAAGAGATGTCTAGTAACATGAGCACTCTGTTGGAGTACAGCCTGCTACAGAGCTTAATTATGATCTTATTAATGCTTTCTTTCATCACTGCCTTCCAGCCTTCAGATGGTGATTATACCTATTTATAGGGGCAGAGGTCCTTAATATTCAGCACAGTGCACCTCTTGCCAATCAAATCAGTACCATCTGCATCTTTGATTGCTGCTTAATAACACTGTAGAACATGGTTAATTAAAAAATATAAATAGACTTTTCATCCTCTTAACTTACCAAAGTGCTTCTCTCCTCCTCCTTTCCCTCCCTGCCCCCCTCAAAAAAGGTAAAGTTGTCTCAGCACAAGGACTGTGGTGAACCTCTCATCTCACTGCTGGAAATATATCTTGCACTCCTACCTAGGATAGTTACCTCTTATATGCTCTGCTGGAGGACTAAATTTCAACCCCTACAGTGAATGTCAACCCAGGGCAGAATGATCACGTGCAGCACAATAAAGTAGGATTTGGATCTAGGCTCTTGTTCTGCATTTACCACCAGAGCATAAGTAACTTTTAACTTTCATTTCAGTTGAGTGTCTAACTCTGTGAGTGCATGTGCATACACTGCCTGGTCCTGTCTCTAAACAGGAGGAACATATGCTATGACATGTTTTGCTTTTCTTGCATTTTAAGGCTTTTTCTTTTTTTTTAAAGAACAGTTCCCTGGTAAACTTAGAGGAATGTGTTTTATCTGCAGAGGGCAAGGTGATAAATTGTCTTTTTTAAAAGTTGTTTTTTCCTTGAAGGAGTTCATTCTGATACTTTTTTGGAATGGCCTACAGGCACGCTTCTGGTACCACCAAGGTATGACTTGGATATGCTGACAGATTTCATAGAATCATAGAATGGTAGAAGTTGGAAGGGACCTTTAGAGATCATCTAGTCCAAACCCCTTGCAAAAGCAGGTTCACCTAGACCAGGTCGCACAGGAACATGTCCAGGTGGGTCTTGAAGACCTCCAAGGAAGGAGCCTCCACAACCCCTCTGGGCAACCTGTGCCAGGACTCCCTCACCCTCACAGTGAAATAGTTTTTTTCTTATGTTTAAGTGGAACTTTTTGTGTTCCAGCTTCATCCCATTACCCCTTGCACTCACAGAAGGATATCAGGTTAGTCAAACAGGATTTCCCCTTGGTGAAGCCATGTTCACTCCCTTCATATGTTCAGTGATAACATTCAGGATGAGTTGTTCCATCACTTTTCCAGGGATGGAGGTGAGGCTGACCAGCCTGTAGTTTCCTGGGTCATTCTTTTTGCCCTTTTTGAAGACTGATGTGACATTGACCTTTCTCCAGTCCTCAGGCACTTCGCCTGTCCTCCATGACTTGGTCATGATTTGAATTTTTTTGGGAAGCCTGTGCAGAAAGTAGAGAATGAGGCTGATGTAGCATATTAAGTACAGTACAAGGGAGTACTGAAATTAGGTGTCCAATAGTAAAGTTTCTGATGAGACACACACCAGACGTTGTAGCAGCTGGGATTGTTGTGAGCTCTAAAAGCCACATTTATGTGTTGTGAGCAATGTGCTGATGTAGTATACTAGACAGAGGAGAGTGAGAATAACAGAGATCTGTTATTGTCAGCCAGTATGGGACATTTGTCCATGTAAACATGGTAGTAAGTATTACATGTAAGAAATTACTGTCAGTGAAGAATTTGGGATGACTTCTCACTGAGAAGTTATGTGTTGGCTTTCCTCTATCAGAGGAAACACCACCTAGTGATGTGCTTATACCCAAAAGCCTGTCTCTACTCCATTTTCCAAGTGTGCTTAATCTTAACCTGTAGTTCATTTGTGTCTTAGTGTGTTCCCACTGTAGAACCGTCCTGGTGGTAGTGCTATGTGGTGAAGAATATGCAGACTTGTGTTTTGTTGCACATTGCTGTTCTCTGCATCATTGCAGGTAGCTACAAGGCATTGATCTTTTATTAGGGTCCTACAAAGAAGAGACAGGGCTAGAGATAGCCTGTCATTTTTTTCTTGGAGATACTACTGCAAGTGAGAATTGAAGGCCTTCAGTTTATGCTGCCTTTCCAGTGCAGTGACAGAAGAAGCAGCAGAGTAATTGCTGAAGCAGCCCTTGTATCTGTGAATAATTCACACAGATCTTTTTTTTTCCAAAGTATTTAAGCCCTCTTCTTCCCTGAACCCTGTTTTTTTTTAATACCTTGAAATATGGTAAGGAAGAAAATAATTTTGGTGGCTTGCTTTATTCTCCCTTTATTTTCACAGCAAAGCTTGTATATAGTTTTACAGTCTCTGCCTATTTTGAGAGCAACCAAATTATTTCCTTAGTATTGCCTTTGTTTATGTTCTCTTGAAAAATTAAGATATTTTAAGATTGTGAGAGGTTTGGATTGAGGTGGTGGGGTTTTTTTCTACATAATCATCTCACTGATCAGTCCTCCATGGAGCAATATTTTCTAAATAACTTAAAATTAGTGTTGCTTCTTTTCCAGACTATGTTTGCTTTATAAACAAGGTTCACTGTGGCTTAGCCTTGACATTAGGAGCTTTATCCTTGGGTCCAAGGGCACGTAACCCAAGAGGTAAGCAAAGTAGATGAAGTATTTCTCTACCTATCTAGATGAGTTAACTGTATACTTCCTTCTCTGGGTTCAGAGCTGCAAATCTCTGGGTAGCCATCAGAGTATTAGACTTGCCTGTAATGACTGGACGCCAGTTCCTGGTTTCAGATACCTAAAAGCCCTGGAGTGTTCAGCCTGGGTCTATCTTGCTGTGAGTTATATGGAAAGATGAGGCAGTCTGGTGGAGGCTGATGTAGCGTTTCCCACTGCTATTGTTTTGCTCAGCTTTTCTAATGTGAGTGTTGGAACTGAGAGTGAGAGAGCAGCTTTGGGCACGGAGGGATAGCCACTAGCCCTGACAAGCTTTGTACCAGGTTGCTTAAGTTTAAAGACATAGACAACTTAAGGCAAAAGTGCAAATCTGAGAACTCGGTAGCTCTAATCAGAACTTCCACATTAGGATATAGCACTTGTAAGCAGGTGGGTGTGGTGACAACGTTTTTTCTTTGTTTGCAGTTTTAATGTGGCAAGTGAAGTTATTATATAACACCAGAGTACATTTGTCTTGATCACGAAAGTTGACATAGAAAAAATAATTGAATAAAGAGTAGCTGGAGTCCCTAGACACTGCAGCTTTTTTTTCCAGAGCTTCTTTGATCACGAAAAGAGTGCTATGTTGATGTTTTTTCAGCCTTGTGTGACCCACAGGTGGTCATGCCACTAATGATTAAATCTCTTGAGTGATCTGGCATCTGGTCTACTGAATAATACGTGCTTTGGGGTTTTATGTGCCCATTTCTCACTGTGGCATCTGAGTATTTCATGTCAGCTGTCATAATTCCAGGATGCTGTGCTATCTGCTGAAACACATCAGCTCCTTTAAGATGCTGGAACAATAGAGGAACCAGTGTTGCTTTGTGGAAGTCACTTCCATGTGTAAGATATTTGCACCTTTAACGTGTATGTTACTTATAAGCTTGGCATCCATTGGGCAAGGTAGGGGACCTGACATATTTTTAATCTGTAGCACTTGGGTTTTATATAGTGACTAATTCTGATAATGGAGCATGGCAAGCATGCTTCCTCTCAGTTCGTTGGAGGTTAAGGTAAAGGAAGATTCAGTCTTGCTGAGTGATATTCAGTCTTTGCTTTCCTTCCTGACTTTTGTTGGGAATATTTTGAGTTTTCCCTATTAAAATCTTCCTTGTTCCTCTAGTCTCTGTCTGTTATGGGAAACAATTCTGTTTTTATTCTAAGCATGTGGTCAGACTTTTACTCAAAGTGTTTGCAAAACTGATTTGTCTTTCCAGTTTGGTCACAAGATGTGATAAATTGCAACTGCATGGGATTTTGCCCAGATCATTTAGAACACTGTTGCTGTTTTTCCTCTGTCTTGATACAAATCTCTTTAATTTTCTACCTTGCACAGAAAAAATTGTCTCTTGTAACTGTCTGTGATAGCAGTTCCCATAGAGTCTACTGTGTTTTTCTAATGTGTTTTTTATGGAAAGGTGAGAACCTGTAGCTCATATGAGAGGCTGCATTGAGAACCTGGGAAACTGAAGTTTATTGACAACTGAACTGAGACAGTGCAAGCAGGAGCACCTGGGGCTTTTCGTGCTTTGTCCCACTACTGTGTGCTTCTGTCTTTGGCAGGGAGCAGTGGGTCCTGAACAACAGTTTATAGCTTCTGAGTGCAAGGAAAGAAATAGTTTGGCAGTACCTAGGAGAGTGATCCTTCTGAATGTGAGTATCTGCCAGTCAGCAGTTGAACTGAGCTTGGCTTTATAAAGGTGAATTAGGATTGCTGAGAGTCTGGGAAGTACACTGGGGTTGTATAATCTCATCTGGCCTCAAGAGGTGAAAAACTTGGCCTTCTCATCCTGTGGGGCAGGACTACTGTTTCACAGCAATGATTTTGATAGTGAAGCAAGTTTAAGTAGTCCCCTTCTTGCCCCTGCTTCTTGCTCTGTTTCATGACTGGGCAATTAGAGCTATTTATCTGGCTGTGGTAAATTGGGTCATTGAACTGATCTGAGTTAAAAATAGGCATCCCAAACATCAGCAGCATTGATGCAACAGAAGACTTGTGACCAGTGGCAGGGAGGATCCTAAACTTGTTTTGATGCCAGAGCCAAAGTATCTCATAACTGCACACTCACTGTGGTGTCTGGTCACCTTGTTCTGCCTTGTCAGTCAAATAGCAGATTTGAAAGCCGAAAGGTTTGACCTTGGTTGTAGACAGCAGATCGAAAAATACCATTTCAAAATGAGCTGTACTCCTCTCAGATTAGCTTGTATGCTTTACAACTCTAAATAATAATTTCCTGCCTGCTGAATAGGCCCAGTCAAGAAGCCTAATCAGTGTGCAAACATTGCAGCTAAAGACTGTGGATACGGAGTCTGGCTGCCAGTGATGCATGAAGTGAGGCAGAATAAGTCTAGGCTTTCTGCTGCAGAGTCAGGTCTTCTGATGACTGGGCTTCATTTTGCAAATTTGTTCTCTGCAGAAAGGCTTCTAGGTTTCCTCCTGTTACCTCTCATATGATTTATTGTTAAACACTCTCACCCCCTCCAACCCCTCCACCCCACCTCCCCCCAAAAAAACAACTCCCCTCCAAAACCCACAAAACTCCAAAACAAACTGCAAAACAACAGCCACATCAATTTACAGAAAGTCTTTCCTAACCTCATGTGGTAGGATCAGAAAGGACAAATTAAGAGCAGGGCAATGGTGTTTCTTCTATGTACAGAAATGGCTGCAGGCAAGTCTAATCTGATATCTTTATATTGGGAATTTAAAGAATGTGTGAAGATCCCTCTAATTTTCACTTACTGAGCAGTAGTTTTGTACTGTAACTATCTCTTCAGGCTCTTGTTATGTGAATGTTTCCAATATAGGCTGTGTTTTTATGTTATTCTCAGCCTGTTCTCTTGCAAAAGCTAGTGCACAGCATTGATCTCTGGACTAGCTCCTGAAGACTTCCCAGGTACTCTGGAGGGAATGTGTGGTGTCCTGACATACCTGTTTCTGATATCTTGCTTCTGTTTTGCTTCTCTTCAATTTAAAGGATATTTTCTTCTAAGGATGTATGGCAATGAGCAGCTGTACACTGGTTTTTTTTAGTCTGAATGAGCAGACTGCTGTAGGCTCAGTGGCAGAGATGGGGTTAAAAAACTGTGTGGACACTCTACTCTGTTCATTAATCAGACTGCCCCTATCAGTAAGGTATTTGGGTTTACAATTTCTAATGTGCTCAGATAAGTGAATATTCCAGGAACTTTTTTGTTGGTTTTTTGAGCAGAAACATAGGAGTTGGGCTCTTAGGAAATTGCTGAGGGAGAGATGAGCAAGGCTGTCAGGATGGAAACATGGGTGATGCATAGCCTTCTCTTGGCTGAACTATGGAGCAGTAGTTTTGATCCAGCTGCATCCAGGAGCATGCATACAGCTCTGGTGCTTATGTTGAACATGACTGAAAGATTTCAGTGGCCTTTTAGGTTTTTTATATGTGAAAAGGTCCTAAAAATAAGGAGGCTTCTTTCAAGATGGTTATTAAGGAAAAATCCAGTCACCAGAAGCAATGAGCAGCTCCTGGGAGTCTCAGAATGGAAGAACTCTCATTAACCTACTTGGAGCAAGGGCATGTGTGCACATGCATGCCCTATAATTTCATGACTGCTGTTCTTGGAATGGAGCAGTGGTTTGTTTGTTAGAGCAGAAGTGTAAGATGAAATGCTGCATTTTGTTAACAGGGTTGAATTACTTGAAATACATTCATCTGGAATATGAGAATGGGAGGAGGGGACTGGGTGATTTCTGACGAGTCATATTGCCACCCTGAACTCACTTTCCTCCAAAGTGTGGTCTTTGTTTTTAGCACAGTACTGAGCAGAAATTTGTTAAGGATCATGCTAAAAATAAAATTATGGTTCCCAAGAGTATTCAGAGGCTCTTACCTCACTGTAGCTACCTTGGATTTATTAAAAATCCAATATGTCAACCTTACTGCCTGTGCCTTTCTCCTCAGCTCGCTGGTTCTGAATAAAAGCTGTTATGAAATGGAAGTGTGTTTACTGTCATAACTTATTTGCTCTTTCCTTTAGGCAAAATGGCTACGGTAGCCCAGAAGCACTTTTTGGAAGGGCAGACGTACTCAGTCCCCCTGATCCAACCGGATTTACGCAGGGAGGAGGCTGTTCAGCAGGTGGCAGATGCTCTTCAGTATCTGCAGAAGGTGTCCGGCGATATCTTCAACAGGTACCGTGCTGTCACAGGGGGGGTTGGGAGTTTAGCATTCAGCAATAAGAAGCAGAGTACTGTGATAAGGTTGCAGCAGTGAAAGGACATTGCATTGGCAAGTAATGAAATTCAGAGCAGGGATAAAGAAGGACCAGATGCACTTCCATAAAAGTTTATTGGATTCGGGTCTGTCAAAGTTAAGTGTAATGAAATGGCTGCAGTTAGCTAGAGGTTGTTTGTTATTAATTTTTTATTCAGTGGCAGACTCACACAAATTACATTACTGCTTCTGCTGCAGTTATCCTTTATTCTTTCTTGCTCACTTCTTAAATGGGAGTTTCTTATTTGGAGTATCTTGAAGATACGTCTGTTTGAGTTATTGTACTTGGAGCAGTGGGGTAGAAAACGTCTCGTTCTGATCTCTGGAACTTACAAACCGTGTCTCTGGGTTTCTGGTGTTTTGCACTTATCTTTTTGTATGTTGGGAAGGCTGAGCACATGACAGCGTCTATTCTTCTTGCAACAGTCTCATAATCCATCTAAACTGACCTCTTCGGGGATTCAGCCCAATCTTGCTACTTTTTGCATATGGTCATCTTTAAGACTGAATCTTTAAGACTACCTGTATAGAAGATCAGAGAGATTCTTGTGTTTGCCTGCAAATGACGGTGGCTAACTTGATGCCTTTTTTCAACCGATGCCATCTTTGATATCTCAGTATCCTGAGATGGTGTGTCTTATCATTGATATAGAAACAGATCAGCATTTATCTTCTCTCATCCCAATTATCAAAAGCTCTTGCTTTGGTTTCAGTGGGGATCATGACTACCTAGTTTGATTTGTTATGGTATGAGCAGGATCATGACAGTCTTTCTTCTTTGGATTTTTTTGGGGTTATTTTTAAGGGCAGATTGAAGTTCTTCAGTTTTGATAGTAGTAATTTGAAGGGCAGCCTCTAGGGAAAGGGTGGTCGCTGAGGCTGAACTCGGGTCATTGAGGGAAATAAAGACTTTCTCCTTGGAATCTTTAGGCAAGGGCTCCTGGGCAAGAGCTGTATGTAGGCTGCATTAGGTTGAGCACTAGGTGTCATTCTTTTGTGCACTTCTCAGTATGGGAACTCTTCACGATAGATTGCTGGGAGGCTTTCTAGAGCTGCCAGAAACATGTGGAAGGCACCTTTCAAACTTGGCACCAGTTGACAGTGCTGTCCCTGTCTGTGGGGCAACTAGAGCTACTGATAAAACAGAAGTGGTTTTTCTCCATATCTCTTTTTTTTTTTTCCCCCTCCTACTCAACTGCTTTGTAATACAGTACCCTGTAATTTCCCCAGGGAGACAAGTCTGCTATTTTGTATGCAAGTCACTCCTGAGTCCTGAACAGTGACTGTGATGCTGTTCTCTCACTCTTTGGTGCACTCATGACTTTTAATTACCAATTTTTTCCAACAACAGAGGAGATTTCATTGGGCTATTTGTTTGCTTTGCCTTTCCTCTGAGGTCTCAGGTCTCTGATATAATTAGTAATGATTTAGTAATTATGCAGGCATCTGATTAAAAGTTCCATGACCTTGGTTGTTCCATGCCAATCAAAGGGCAAAGCTTTCAAGGTGAGGACTTTGCCACTTATTGAAGTGTGACCTTTTATCTTCCCTTCCCTGAGATAAGGCAGCTTTGCCTTCCATTTCCAGGAAGGAGCTGCCTTATCTGGGGAAGCTGACTGTTCTGATCTGCAAAACGACAGCTTGCAGCGTTGATGGAGAGGAGAGGAAGCTTGTTCCCTGTGGCACTCATCTGAGTGTGTCAAACTCATTACTTTAGCGCAACAAAGGTGCAGACGTTATGGGGTTGTTTTGTGGAAACAGTTGAATTGGTACAGAGTGGCAAGAGTGGCAAGTTGATTTGTAATTTGTTGAAGGTGAAGTGAAAGAGTCTGTCTCACTCTTTTCAAGAAGAGGAATCTTTCCACAACCAAGTCTCTTTTTCTACATTAACTAATCCAAGCTTCTGCTTTGAGTTGTTGCTGACATGACAATTGAGTATTCTTAAAATGAACATGTCACCCAGTGGGCAAGGAATCTGGCTGAAGGCAGCTGTGCTGCTGTTGTGGTTGTAGAATAAATACTCCCTGGACCAGTTAGTGGCTATGCAGAAGCGGCTGTGGTGAACAGTGTGTGTGGATTCAGTCTCCTCAAGAAGACAGAAGAAAGACACCTTTGCTTTTGGAGAATAGGGAGAAAGAAGATAAGCAGATTTCTTCCCCTTCCCTCTAGTTAGAGGAATCTAGGAAATAATCCATGAAATATGTCTCTGCCAAGCTATCTTCTTTCCAAATGCTCTCAAACAATCTGTTTGGCTGTGGCAAGGTACATGGTGATTGGGCACTTTGCAGAATTCACTAATTTGTAGAAAATCAAGGGATGTGCAGGTACAAAAAACCCAGGTAAACTGTAGCAGAGGCCTGGAGCACACCCACTGGCAACACCTGTAGAGAGTAGATCTAGCAGCCCATACCTGCCAAACCTCACCTATACCAGGCTAACAGTGCATCTGGACTGCCATCTGGTATCACTAAGAAAGAAGAAGGGATAGCTCAGCATCCCTCTCTGTCACATTCCTAACCTTTAGGAGCAGGGACCCATCCAGAATCTTCCATGTGTGGCAAACAGCAAAGTACCACGTTGTACAGAGGGAGAGCACTGACCTGGGCTGGCTCTTGGTGCTGGACAGTACAGGTTGATGTCTTTGGTCACTAATGTCAACAGTCTCATCCTCATAGGCAGTCCTGTCCTCTTGATCCTGTACTCAGTACTGCGAGAACAACAAGAGGCTGCACATACTTTCCAGGGTTATGTTTTGGAGTAATGGAAGTTTTAACCTTGTATATGTTAACTGAATTCATGTAATTAATCTGCTCTGGAAGCTGAAATAAAGATCAAATTCATTGCCTGTAGCTACTGAGATTTTAATACATATCATTACTGCTTAAAACATAAATATTTTAACATGGCCAATCTGACTTAACTTCTATATGAGTTTAACTCCTGGGCTTTTAAAGGAGGGCTGTTGATACAGGTCACAGGAGACGGGATGACCAATTTAAACACTCAATTAACCAGTAGTGTTTCATCTATTTGTTTCATCCCTACCAGCATTTTCTGGGTGAGAGCTTGTGTTGGAATCGTGTTCCGTGGAATTTTTTACAGGAATGTCATTGTGATGAGTACTTGAGGTAGGTGATGGGTTTAGCTTTCCTGAGATGTCCCCTGGTTAACTAGGCTTACCCTTTGGGATACAAAGTACAGATTTGTGGAAAAGTGCCTATGCAAGTTATCTCATGTTCTGTTACAGCAGTAGAAAGAAAACAAATACTTGGGATTGAAATGTTATCAAGGTCTTGTTTTCTTCTCTCTGTGATCGAACCACAAGTTGTCCAGTACACAAAATTTCTCATCCTGTGCCTCTTTTTTTTCAGTTTGCAGAAAAATTTCTGGGTTGATTTTTCTTAAAGATCTTATTCAGTGCCTTTTGCTTGTCTGGAACAGTATTTTGCTAAACAGACATATCCTTCTTGTTCTTCTCCAATTGGATTCAAATTAATTTCATATTAAATATTTGAAAAGGGATTTAATATTAAACGGAGGTTAACCTGAGAGCCACGCTTCTGAAAGCAGTAGCTGGGAAACAAAAGCACTGTGGAAATGCTGTTAAGTGTGGGGAGGAAGTCTGGTAAGAGTGTGATTTAAGGAAGGTAAGGAGTATCTGACTGGGAAGCAGAGCCTTAAGGAACATTTAGGACAGGAGCAGGGTTGAGACGCAAGCAGTCTTGAAATTGAAAATACAGGCAAAACCTTAAACATGAGTTGCTTTTGAGTCCTCCCCGTTGTTTTAAACTTACTACTGTGATTAGTCTTGGTAATCAATAATGGAAATGGATGACTGAATGTACATGAATATCATAAGAATGTCCTTGATTTAGGAGGTCTGGGGAATGTCTTATTAAATGTTCATGGAAACTTGCAAAAGGTCTTGCTGCAAGCTATATGGTGGTATTTGTTGTGCACTGTGGCTCTGGAATGCATCTTGGAGCTTGGATGTTGAGTTGTAGTTGTTCCTCTGGTAGCTGTACCGGTTTGATCTTACTAAGCGGAGAGCTGTCAAGAGGACTCCATTGTGATAGGTCACCACTCAAGTGAGTTTATACCTATCTCTCTGAAGCACACAGGGAATCTGTTAATTTGAGTGGCACAACTCTTGTTAAGCAACAAGTGACCTCATGGTACTTCAAAGTTGTCCCAGAAATCATCTGAGAGAGGGCTCCAGGTCTAGTTTTGTTTCAGATACTTCTCTTGAGGGGCTACAGCCCCTCAGTCATTTGCTACCCAGAAGATTAAGCAGAAACAAGGAATGAGTGGATCGTCCTGCAGACATGAGGAGCATGGAGAAGACAGGGAGGAATTTTGCCTGCAGATATTGGTTATTCTTGTAGAAGCATGTCCAAGTAATGTGAATTTTTGAAAAATATATATATATATTTTAAATGTAGCACACACTTTTTAAGAAACCACTCGTTTGTTTTAGCTCTCACGGTCCTTTGGAGGCTAAATTTGAAAGTGCGTGAAGATGTAGCCTGAGAGAGGTTCCCAAACTGTTGTGAAGGTTTTAGGGAGGTGATAGATGAAGATCAGGTCAGTGTGCCTGGAAGGTTGGTGGCAGCTGGCAGTAGCAAGCATCCTATGCCTTCAAAAAGAGGTGAAGGGATAGTGACTGTTCTGCAGGAGTCCAGATTACAACTCTTTTGGCATGCTGCTAAAACACCGAGCTTAAAATCTTGTGGGATACGATGGTTCAGTTCAGATGCCTTGACAGGCCATGGAGTGGGGCAGCAGGTGAGAAGGGACACACAGATAGAACTGTCACAGCTTGAAATGAAATGGGAATATTAGGAAAGAGGAGACTGAATGGTATGAAGTCATTAAAGGCTTATTCCTTCAAAATGAAACAAACATGGTAGAGAATTAGCTAGACAGGATTCTTGCTCATCTCAGGAAATGCTGAAAATCTGTGTCCTTTGGACTTGCTGAGATTAGATGTGTCTCTTGAAGGAGAGGAACAGAATGCTAAATTCGATTCTGCCAGCAAGATGCTTTTTATGGCATTGTCATTGAAATATAGTGATGGTTACTTAAACCCTTGCTCCAAGTCTGCTAACAGCAGCTCTTCCACATCAGTTTCTTTCACTAGCATTCTGTTTATCTTTGAATCCCGTTCCCCCCAGAGGAGGGTGATCAATCTGTTCAGCCTTCAGTGATTGAAAGGCAGGCTTGAACTTGATAAGAGAGCTGTAGCTTTCTGTATGCTAACAAGGCCTTCAACATTGTTTAAAATGAGAAATTTTAAGAAATGATTGAAGTGCTTCACCTTCAATATTGTCCTCCAAGCAGACTTAAACTTTTTGCACCTAATACAGGTCTGCAAATAGTGGTACGTTTTAATGAATAACTAAAAGGTTCAGCGCTGACATTAATGCAAAATGTTTCTCAAAGCATGAGATGAGTTTGTGTTAACTGTAGAAAACATTCTGCAGGGAGGAAGGGCTTTTCATGCTTGATTCTACATCTGAAAAGAGAATGATGGGATATTATGTTCAGGATGCAGAAATGGCCATCCAGGAGCATGAAGGAAATGCGAGTCTTACCTATATCCTCAGTCACTAAAAAGAAAATGAGTTTTTTAGATGCAATCATGCTACACTGCTGATAAATCAGTCTGCTCTAAGTGGTGAAAAAGTGAAGGAAAATGCGAAGGCTACAGGAGAGGTGATCTCCCACTTCTGGAATTGGTCTCAAAGCTGCTTAGCCAAAGGAGGCAGGCAACAATCTAGGAGTTAATGTAACTCTTGAGAGGATTCTCTCTATTCTTGCAAGGTCTTTCATGGTAGTGGAATATCTATTGGAGATGTGAGACAGTTTGATCAAAACAAAAGGCATGTGCAATAGGAAAGGCAAACAGTAGGGAGAAACTTGGGTACATATAGTTTATTGGTTTAGTTTGTGGGTTTTTTGAACTCTGATAGGGTTGTCTCTGTTTTGTACTGTGTGCCCTGTTGGAGAAAATTCAATATTGAGTATCAGTTTTCAAGTTCTTCTGAGCTAATTCTCTCCCTGATTGTTAAAGACAGGGCAAGACAGACTCCCTGAGAAAGCACGTAAGAGATCCCAAAGTAGGAAGAAGCATAAGATGCACCTACCTACATGAGTGCAATTCAGTAGCTGTAAAAATACTCAGTAGGATATACATTAAGGCTTGACTATCCTGAGGCTTGACTGTGTTTCTTTTTCTCAGGACAACTACCATTCTGATTTTCCAACTCTAGGGAGATTAGATCTATCCTCAGGAGGATTTCTTCCTCTCAAAGGGTGGAGTGGTACCAAAAGAGAACAAAGGGAGGCAAGATTGCTGTTTCAGTAGAGGAGGACTTTGCTTTGAAAGTATTTGGTTTATTTTCTTTGTTGGTCACAAGTAAGGAGAAATTTCACCTTAGTTTCTAGGGGATTGATTATGGCAATGCCAATCATTTGCAACAGGGATGTTGCTGTCTACAACTGAGAGCTGGATTTCTTGAAAAAGAGTTGTCCCAGGAGAGTCTGTGATACATCTTAACATGCTTAATAAAAATAAGTTCTTGGTAGCATAGGAACTTATTGCTGTGCATACTCTGTTCATGCAGCAGAACTTTGCATCTTGAAGAAAATCGTTTCTCAGAAAATAAAACAAAAAACATTTTGTCAAATCACATGGAGTCCACAGTGGCTTTCTGACTTAATTTTTCTTTGCTTTTTGTTCATATTTTTATGTGTCTGTAGCCTAAAATCAATTTACTGCCATCTATAGAATCCCCATGGCTCAGGAAAACTTTTCATAGAATCCTAGAATGAGTTGGAAAGAGCTATGATGTTAACATGAGAGATGCCACATGTAGTAGCTACCATTGTTCATTATTCAAAGGTTCCAAAACAAATAAAAAACCATTTCAAAACCATCTATGGAAATAAAGCCTGTAGCAGCAAGAAGCAAAAGAAACAAATGTTAGACCAGTTTGTGGAGGTGACAAGTAATTATCTTGATAAACATTGCCTTCTTTCACTGATGATTCTTTTAAAACACGGTGAGAGGACAGAGCTGTGACTAAGTTGAAGGATGGATCACTTTGTATGCCCCCAACTGTTATAAATTGATTTAAACTTTTATGAGCTATCTTGTAACAGAAAGTACAGAAGTATAATTAGCTTTTCCTACTGCTTAAAGAAGTGAAAGCCCAAGAGGACATCTCTGCTATTGACAAGATGTAACTTTTTGCTTACTGAACTGTTTCTGGATTGAAAAGGCAATGTGTGAATAGCCTGGAGCCCAAGTACTAGGCAGCTGCAATGAAATAACCTTCTTTGAAGCTGAATGCAGCAGGGTCTGAATCAGCTGATACTTGTGGAGGCTTATGGATTTCAGAAATACTGTGACATATCAGTGCAGTGAGGTTTTAAATGGCTGGAAGTTGGAATATTCTACAGCATGAGAGGAACATACCCAGAAATAATAACAGTTATGTTGTTACTAGATAATGGTCTAAAGGCTTGTGAGAAGAGTTCTACACTGAACCCTAAAGCAGACTTTTCTGCTTAGTAAGAGCCCTTTGAGAAAGAAGTATAAAAGCTTAGCAGGGAATGGAAGTGGTGGTGATCTGTCCTCCTTACCATGTACCAAAAAGACTTGCTCCCATGAGCAATGCAAGTCTTTACAGTGAGACCAAGCATCCGTCTTTGCATGTTTATTTTCAGTTAATTCTGAAAGCCAGAGCTGTGTGGTCACGTTGACACCTTTTCTAGGTGCATCTCTTGAATGTAGTTTCAGAGTCTCTACTTAGTTGAGACAGATGGTAACATGGGAATTGCCTGCATGTGGTGGTCAGAAATGTTCAGGAGTGCCTTAAAGGTAGCATTGGCTTGGAGGCAGACAGCAGTTCAGTGTGAGTGTGGGGGGAAGCTGTGGTAGGGAAATGAGTTTTAGAGGTAGGGGATGGACGAGTTGGGCAACAGCATGTCTCTGTGTTTTGCTGACACCCATGGTTCCACTCCTTCAGCAGGTTAGTGGGATGTCACTGTCAATTTGGGGACCAGGTGGTGACCTGAGTTTTGAGGGCTGCCTGGAGAGCAGAGGTGGAATTGACCAATTAGTCACACCAATGAATGACTAATAACCAATGAATGACTAATGCAAAGAGATCTCATGGCTGCAGTCCTTCAGCATGGGACTGTTAATTATGCCTCCCTAATGTCTTCCCACAGTTGCAGAGCCCTGAGAAGGTTCTCCAGGTAAACTCTGAAACTCTGCTTGTTGTGCAGAAGAGTGGACTTCCTTTCCTTGGAGTACTCTGGATGGCTGTGAGTTGACAGGATCCATATCTACTTGATGGAAGATGCAGTGGCTGAGATTTTGTCCAACATTAAGTCATATCTATAAACTTCTAGGGTAGGAAGTGACTGTTAACAAAGATTTTGAAGAGATCTTAAGAACTCTCTCATGCAGAGAGACATGCCCTTTCCTCCCAGACCCCTACCCCAAGTAGCTGTAGCTGTTACTCTCTGAAAATATCCCAGGAGAGACAGATCATAACAAGTCAGCGTGTGCTTCAGAGAAAGGAATGTTTCCTTTTTTCTAGTTTCTTATCCTACAGGTCTGGCAATATTATGAGATTCTCCTGTTTCTGTTCAGTCTTCTTGACACAATTTCCATGTCATTCTTTTCTTATAGAAAGTGGGAGCTCTACCTTCTCAACTGACTTCAGATGCCAGACTCGCACATTTGTTGGAGTAATTTTCTGTTCCTATGTGGATGAGTTTTGTCTACTCAGCCCTGGAGGAAGAGATGCAAATAAATCACTTTGTTTTACAGGCATGACTTCCATCAGGGATCTAGAGCGGAGAAAAATGTCTGGAAAATAACACTGAGTCACTTGAAATGTGTATTACAGGCTCTCTCCTATCTTAAGTGGGAGTGTGCACACTGAGGGGAGAGTTGCAGGAGGAAACACAAGTGCCAAAGGTCTGTTCTTCACGCTTGACTGGTGGATTAAATTGTCGTTGCATGGCCCTGCCTTCTGTCTTGCTGTGGTGCTGTCACTAGGCTTTTCTAAACGGGGTAGATTAGCGTTTGGGTGTACATACAACTGACAGTTACAGCAGAGCAGCACTTTTGGAGACAGCAGATCCAATTGCAGGTGGTAATGAAGGAGTTCTTGTTTTCCTTCCATCTAAATCTTCCCAGACATTCATTTTATTGAGAGAATCCACCATGCTGTGCCATTAGGGAGAGGAGGGCATAAAAATTACTTTTGAAGCCAGGGATGAAGAATTTGGGTGGTGAAGTGTGTTAAAGAGAAACCCCAGGTGTATGATTTAGTATCTTCTAAGTTGCATTCCATTTATAATTTATCTGAGAATATGATCCTTATTCTGCATTAATATTCATTTAAAAATGCAAGTACTTGGTTTTATTTTACTTCTAGGAGTTTTCTTTTTAGATCTACCTTCCAAGCTGAATAAGAGCACATGCTTCCTGGGCTTAAGAGGTATAACAGCATCTTCCATTTAGAAGAGGAGGTAACGCTATTGCACTTCTGCTCTGTGGTAGTGCAGCAGGAATAGTCTTTCTGATTATCTATGAAATACATATCACTTGCCAGTCATTCCAGTAGCTCAGCACCAACAAACTAGAAAGTTCATGGTTTGCACAGTTCAGTTCCCTCTATCACTTTGACCTGCTGTCTGGATTGCTTTGGTTTTGCTTCAACAACAATACTTTAGAAAGTGACGTCTTGGATTTGGTTGATTCCAGAACAAATCCAGACTTTATGTGACTCTTTTGAGGGAAGATGGGTGAGAAGTTCCCAACTTTTGGTGGGTTACTGAGCTCCAGGTGGGGTTTTCTTTGTTTTTTCTAGCACATGGGCGATTTAGGGTGAGAAAAACTCCCAAACAACCTCACAGCCAAAATCTTTCCTGTCATTACATTTTGTGCTTACTTTTCACTGGGATGAGAGGTCTAGCTGCTGCTAAAGGCATTGGTCCGTGAGAACATCTAATGTGTGAGCCTGTCACAGGGTGAGTGGTTAGGCTGTTATAACTGATGAATTTACAGTCCTGGCAGTTTTAGGGTAGGGAAGAAGGTTTGAAAACTATGACCTACTCTAGGAGGTCCTGCTCTGGCATGGGAGTTGGACTGGATGATCTTTTGAGGTCCTTTCCAACCCTTAAGATTCTCTGTGTGATTATTGTGAAGCTAGTGTTTCCATTCTTAATGACTATTTGTGAGTTACTACGTGGGAAAGATGAGTTTTTAAAGGACATCAAGGAAAATAAAATCATGTGTTTACAACTGCTCTAAAGGTGATGTCTGACCGCTGATGTGCCACAGAGTGTTGCACTGACATGACAGAGCAGCTGCCAGTCTGAGTAGAGATGCATCTGCTCTTTGATGCTGTTAGAAAAATCTCTGCCTAAGACCCAAAGTTTTTTTTTGTAAAGTAACTAGAAATCCCTCAAGAAAGTAAGAAAGTGCTGTAATCACTCAAGAAGGTTGTTAGATGGATAACATGTCATAAAGAGTTACTCTCATTTATTGAAGAAGCACTTATGCTCAAATTAGCTTGTTGATGGGCATATCATAGAAGCTGCCTTCTGAGATTTGAGTGCGGCTGCAATTCATTGTAGGAATATGAAGGAGTAACAATAAACAGCCTCTGTTTCTGAAGAGCAAATGCTGTGAATTAAAAAGCTTCATTTGCAAAAAATACAGAAATAAATCTTTCCTTGGAGAGAAGGAGATCTGCTTTGAAAAACAAGTAGTTCAAATTGGGAGCATGGGTAAGAAAGGGAAAATATGCGGTTAGCAATGAGGTTTTGTACCTAGCCAAGGAATGATAACTGTTTCTGACAAAGTGTATCTTGTGTGGTTGGGCTTGTTTTCACCATAGCAAAATTTTGGGGACGTCTTGGGAATTGTCACTAATCCTCACGGGATGCAGGGGAGGATCGTTGCTGAACAGAAGCAGTGAGCGGCAACGCTAGCATGGGCATAAGTATCAAATTGAAGGAAGAGTGGAGCGGAATAGAAGTTTAATTGAGTTGTAAGCTGTTGAAAGTACAGTGATCACTGCAGCAAATACAATAAGCAGAAGCACAGTATTGAGAGCAAAACAGAATGACCTGGTTACTCCAAGGTCATTTACCAAGTATCTGATGATAACCTCAATAGGTCAGGACAAAGTGAGGGAAGACCACAGAGGTGGGCCCTTATCACCTAGTGGAAGCTGGAAAGGAACCAAGAATTACAAGAAGGAGAGTTAAAGTGCAGTTGTCTTTGAGGGCTTCACAGTTGATGAACTTGCAAGTCTTTTTTCTTGGTTAGGCTTTCCTTCTCCTGAATATGCAAGTCCAATTGTGAAGGACAGTGTTTTTTACAGAGACTGATTTTAGTGAGTGACTTGTGTGAGTACCAGCTTCTAAGTGGTAGCTGTTAAGTGTCTGTTACTGAAAAGGCAATCGGAGAGTTCAACTTGTGGCGTGCAAGTCAAATACAGTGTGATTGCCATCAGCTGCTGGGAAGTGAGGAAAATTTAAGGTCAGTGCAGAAACCTTTACCTTAAAATTTGTGGTTTAAATGTAGGGAGGGGGTATGTTTTAGATATGTTTTGGATCTAGAGGAAGAAGTGGTGTTGGAGAGAATGGTCAGTGTTTTGCATCAGTGCTTGCTGGCTGTAGTTTATTCCAGAGAGCAGCAGTGGGACAGCTGTGGCAATGGGGAGGTACTGAAGATTCTAAGTGGTCTTCAACTCAGTAAAACTGAAAATGAAATGACTACTGAAATATTTGTGTTTAAATCCTGTGAATTAAAGTAAAAATGGTTCAAATTAGTGAAGGAAAATCTGGTCTCCTGGGACTGTGCTGTGAATTTCCCCAGATTTCCTTTGTCACGGGGGACAAACGATTCCACTCTTGGTTTCACAAGCAACCGAGACTTAATTAGCACTTGGAAATTGCTTTGAGATCTTTGAGTGAAAAGCTATGAAGTTCTAATGATATTTGATTAAATGTGAAGAAAAGCAATGCTTTTCTCAGAGAATGATTGGAGTTTGAACTTCTATCACAAGGAATCATTTTCCGCTCTGGAGGCAGGCGTGTTTTGATCAGCATTCTTATTCTTGATGACAATGGCTTGTTTTCATAGCAGAGATAAACAGACTAGGAGCAGCACTTGTGCTGTTTGCCACGTTGATATATAAAGCCTTTATCCCAATGAATGAGCAGGAGCTCAGCATACCTGGTATTTTCAGCATTATATTAGGATTAGCCCCATGGTAGAATCTTTAGGGATGTTCACTAAATCAATTCTTAACACAACTGTGCGACTGACTGCTACTTACCATGGTCAAGGAGACCTGATAGAACCTCATGAGGTTCAACAGGGACAAGTGCAGAGGCCTGCACCTGGGAAGGAACAACCCCATGTACCAGTACAGGCTGGGGATTGACCTGCTGGAGAGCAGCTCTGTAGAGAGAGAGACCTGGGAGTCCTGGTTGATAATAAACTAACCATGAGCCAGCAATGTGCCCTCATGGCCAAGAAGGCCAATAACATCCTGGGATGCATCAACAAGAGTGTGGCCAGCAGGTCAAGGGAGATTTTCCTCCTCCTCTACTATGCCTTGGTGAGGCCTCATCTGGAGTCTCGTGTCCAGTTCTGGGCTCCCCAGCCCAAGAGGGACAGGGAAGTGCTGGAGAGAGTCCAGTGCAGGGCCACCAAGATGATCAAGGGACTGGAACATCTTAATTATGAGGAAAGGCTGCAGGAACTGGGGCTGTTTAGTCTACAGGAGACTGAGGGGGGATATCATTAATATTTACAAATATCTAAATGGTGGATGACAGGAGTTTGGGGCATCACTTTTTTTTCTGTTGTATCTAGTGGCAGGACAAGGGGTAATAGAAAGAAGCCGGAACACAAAAAGTTCAATTTAAACATAGAAAAAACTATTTTACTGTTCAGGTGAGGGAGCCCTGGCACAGGCTGCCCAGGGAGGGTGTGGAGTCTCCTTCTCTGGAGGTCTTAAAAACCTGCCTGGATGTATTCCTGTGTGACCTGATTGAGGTGAACCTGCTTTAGCAGGGAGCTGGACTGGGTGATGTCTAGAAGTCCCTTCCAACCCCCAGACACAATTTCCCACAGGGTCACACACACAGAATCACAGAATCTCAAGGGCTGGAAGGGATGTCGAAAGATGATCTAGTCCAACTCCCCTGCCAGAGCAGGACCACCTAAAGTAGGTCACACAGGAACTCCTCCAGGTGGATTTTGAATGTCCCCAGAGAAGGAGACTCCACAACCCATCTGGGCAGCCTGTGCCAGTGCTCCATTACCCTCACAGTAAAGAAAGTCTTCCTTGTATTTCTTTGAAACCTCTTATTTTCCAGCTTGTACCTGTTGCCCCTTTTCCTATCATTTGCCACCATTGAGAACAGCCTGGCTCCATCCTCCTGACACCTGCCCTTTAGGTACTTGTAAACATTAATGAGATCACCCCTCATTGTCCTCTTCTCCAAGCCAAAGAGCCCGAGCTTCCTCAGCCTTTCATCATAAGGGAAATGCTCCCCTCCCTTAATCATCTTACTGACCCTGTGCTGAACTCTCTAGCGGCTCCCTGTCCTCCTTGAACTGAGGGGCCCAGAACTGGACACAGTGTTCCAGATACAGTTGCACGAGGGCAGAGTAGGTTTACCTGTGCATCAGAAAGGAACTTTGATGGGAGAAAGAGAAACCTAATGTTTTTGTATAGTTGATTAATTTGAGGTGTGCCAAAACACTTAAAAACAAACCCTTAAAAAGACAAGGTGCCAAAACACTTTATCCAGCTATCTGCCAGATGAGATAAATAACTTTAAGCAACATGGAACCAAAATTTTCTTTTGACAGTCTTGTAAAATTCTGCCCAAACAAGATTAGCCTTCCTTTCTAAACTGATTAAAAAAACCCAAACAACATTTAGGGCTATGACTAAAAAAAGATAGAGCTTTGGTGAGTAAATAATTGTGAGAATTTTGCAAGGACAGGTGAAGACTATATAGGTAACAAACCAGTTACTACTACTTTACTAGTAAGTTTTAATAGTTACGGTATTAGTACCAGTTACTGCAACACCTCTCTAATGAGAGTTGGCATTGTTCAGCCTGGAGAAGGCTCCAGGGAGACCTTAGAGCAGCCTTTCAATACCTAAAGGGGGCTTATAAGAAAGATGGGGACAAACTTTTTAGCAGGACCTGTTACAATAGTACAAAGGGTAATGGTTTTAAACTAAAAGAAGGTAGATTCAGATGAGATATAAGGAAGATTTTTTTTTTTGGCCATGAGGGTGGCGAGGCACTGGAACAGGTTGCTCAGAGAGGCTGTGGGTGCCCCATCCTAAGAGCAGGTTGGACGAGGCTCTGAGCAACCTGATTTAGTTGAAGCTATGCCTGCTTGTTGCAAGAGAGTTGGACTAGATGACCTTCAAAAGTCCCTTCTAACCCAAACTATTCTTTGATTCTGTGCTTCCATACTTACAGTATCTGCTGTCTAATATCTCAAGGCTATTCCTGTGGCTGCTGCTCTGGGAAGCAGTTCCACAGTGGTGTTCAGTATCTGCCCTCACGCTGCAGGGGTGGAACCAAAAAGGTCACCTATGAAACTTCAGAAGTACTTGTAGAAAAAACATTTGTTTTCACTATTACTTCTTTTAGAGCATCATCACAATGGTGGAACCTTGTGGGTTTTTTATATCTTAATGCTGTCAATGAGTTTGACCACAAATAGCTTATATAGTTTAAATAGTAGATCAAATTGTGTCATTTATCTGCAAACACAGACTTTCTACTTAATACATATTTTTTTCTAAAAAAAAACCCCAAAAACATGTCTGCTTTCAGATCAGTCAGTGGTGGGAGGCAACTTAAAAGATTGGAAAGTTAATGGACTTGTTTGTAATCTTTTCTTAAAAAGGAAAAACTACTTTTCTGGGGAGGAGAACAAACTGCAGTTGGAAGAGGGAGGAGAGTGCTGTCATGATAGCTTTAAGGTTCTTCAAGTTTCCAGTTTTACATACACTTAATTCACAGTAGCAGGAATACTTTGTGAAATGAAAGATTGAAAACCAAAATGAAATTATTTTGGGGTGAGAACATGACCTGTGGAGAGTGATGTGTGCTAGAGCCTCCCAAGGAGGCAACCTTGGTCACCCTCTGATCTGCAGAGCCGTTCGGCATCGCAGGAGCGGGGCGATATGTGAATGCTCAAACACCTGCAAATCAGGCTCAAGGAGCAATCAAAGCGTGATAAACATTAATTAGTATAATACCCAAACCCTTAATGGAGGAAGGAACGTTGATTACACTGGCTCACTTGGGATTTCTTTCCGTCAGAGGTGGTGTATGATGGCGGTTTCTGATTACACCTACTCAGACATGAAGTAAGACTTTAAAAACTACTTAAATATGGAGAGAGGAGAGCAGAAAGCGAACAAGTTGATCTTCTTTGAGTGGTTCAATGTATGTGACTTTTTAGAAAAGCATGCATTTTTGCTTTTTGCCTCTCAAACTTTTGAGGCAAATTGGCTTTGTGAACTGGCTTTGAGTGCCTCCCTGGGTGGCTGTAAACTGTAAATGCCTTAGCAGCCTTTCCTTTGCTCTCTCTGTTTTGGTCCTGTGATGTTGCCAGCTGCTGGGGCAGAGGCCCTGTGTGGGGGTGGGGAGAGTGGGCTCAGGCCTCTCAGCCCATTTCTGACTGTGCTGGTCATCTCTGCATGAACTGAGCTGGCCTGCAGCAGCATGTAGGAACATCTGGATGCGGTAAGGCTGTTTGCAAAGCACACTCTAGTGCCTCATAAAACATGATCCTTTGTTAGACAGTCAGAACACACTGGCTTCAAGGCTTGCTTCAGTCCGGTGGATTGTGCATCAAAGCCCTGCGTCCTGGGGATGATGCAGTGATGTTTCCCCATCAGTTCAGCAGCCTGAGGAGCCATAAAAAGGCTGTGGCCTTTTTTCAAGACAAAACTTGGAAAAGTTTTAGATTCCTCAGCAGCATACAAGTAGAGGAGAGCAGTGATGTATCTCTGGGTCCCAGGAGAGAAGTGAGTGAGGAAGGGGCTCAGTAACCCAGGAAGAAGACATGGACTTGTATCTCTCTCCGCATCACCTTTTGCTGCAGCTTTCGTCATGTCTGCACTGCCCTGGGAGGTAGTCTCTCCTCACCTCAACAGTGATTCTCTCACTTCTTGAAACCTACTGAAACTTACCCTAGAGGTTCAAGGATATCTCATTCATCAGTGGTGGTATCATGCTGGTTTTGGCCCCAGTGCTGTGGAAGGATGAACAGCAGCCAGCACTGTTATCATCCCTTGGTACCCTGCTCCAGCACCAGCAGCTTCAAGGGTCTGGGGATGTAATAAAATACAAGAACCATAAACTCCATCCCTTCTAATTCATGCCTCCTGCACTGAGGGAGGAATTTAATAAAAGCAAGCTTTGTTGGAAAAAAACTCAGCTTGACTCTTAGGCAAAAAGCCAAGATTTTAGAGAACAAATTTACAGTATGTGCCCTGAAGTTTAGAACAGCAATGCTGAGCATCCCCCTGCAATCTCTCAGGGCTGGAGCTTGGGCTCTGAGAAGACCAGAAGCCTTCTTTGCTGTGATGTGTACAGTCGTCATTTAAGGAAAAAATCATTTAATACTTCAGCTGCTTTCTCCTGTGCAACTTCATTTCTCATTCTGCTCTGTAATGTTCTTTCTCCTTGGTTGATCACTTACTTTTGTACTTTAGACATGAAATTGAAGTTCTTTGATATTCTAGAGAGATTTTCTCTCAGCCTCTGCTGCCTCACCTTTCATGTTCACCTTGATGTGGACCTTGCCTCTTTTCTCTCCCACTTCCCAAGTTTTGTCATCCCTGTCACTTTTCGGTGATGTGTACACTCAATATAGACAGCAAAGGGTCTCCTGCTGCTGTGATGCTTCCTTCCAGCTGAATTCTGTCTTGCTCAGCCACCTTTCTGGGAATCTGTCAGCCTGTCTTTAAACGTGCTCTGATTGTAAACTTTTTTTTTTTCCTGATGCTGTCTGATTCCCAGCAAACACAGATTATAAAAATCCTGATTCTTTTTTTTTTTTTTTGTCATTGGGGGATGCTTGGAGGCTCTCATAGAAATACAGTAGTATTACCAGTGCTGACAACTGACAGGCAAGGCCCAGTGTCCTAGATGCCAGTAATGCCTCCATATTTTTTCCTACGGGAGTAAGAGAACAGTAATTTTTCTTCCATGAGCAAACATGCAGCAGAGGAGGGCTTTCAGTAGCTGCCTGAATGTGAGATTTGTTAGAGGAGTTGTAAGGAAATAATGGGAAGCGATCTGCCCCATGGCTGCAGATGGGACAGAGGATACAGGGCCAGTGAGAGAGAGGCACTGGGGTGGGAGGAAGGATTCCTGGGACCTGGTGTGGGTATTGGAGAGAGTTGCCTGTAAAATGACGAGAAGCTCAAGGCAGCAGGATGAAGAAGTCAGGAGAAAGGAGAAAGAAGAAGTACATTGGGCATGAGGCACAGGGACCTCGACTACAAAAATGATTTCAGAGTGACAGGAGAATGTGGAAGATTGAATCAAAGCAGCTGAAAGATTGGCTTTAATATCTACTTGGATAAAAAATAAAGGTCTTGTATGGATTAAGAGATAATCCACTAGATAGATTTAATCTGTCACATGTATTACTTCCCCAAAGAAAAGTATTGGGAGGGCAAGGTTGATGTCACTCAGTGTGGGGGGTTTGAAGGCAGGTGGTACATTCTCCTTTCTTCAGCAGGGCCCCTTTTCACCGGTCCCAAAGCAGGCATCCTGCCCACAGGGAGTGGCTGTCACTGTATATACCTCCTGCTTCTTTGCAAGTCCAAAGTCACTTTGAATCTAACTAAAAGGGCACCAAGAGCAAAGTAACACAGCGATAACTAATAGGATAGGCACAGGGTAGATTCAGATGTTGATGGTGGTTTTGGCTGTCTTGAGTTCAGGGTTCTGAGGGGCAGTAATGGGCCATTTTATCAATGCTTATTCCTCCTGTCCTGACTGCAATTGCCTTTCAAACAAACACCACTCAACCCACGCTCCTTCGTAAATGAAAGCTGAGGTCTGAATGCCACCTTGCTTCAAACACTTTGCCCCCGAAAACCTTGATAACAGCCCTCTCCATCCCTTCCTGTTTCCTTTCCATACAAATAGCAGGTTGACTCCTTGGAGTACGTTCCATTTCCACAGCAGCAGAAATACTAAAGTTGCTGGAGGACTCTTGAGGGGGTCTTTTTTTGCATGTATTTTTTCAGTGCCAGTATGGTATGTTGTCTCTTTTAACTAACATGCACAACTGTATCGCGGGCTGTACGAGTCATACATTTACAGGAGCCTGGACATGTGATGGGATTGGGATTAGTTGAGGGGGTTTATTTTATTTTTTTCATAGTTTTCTTGTTCAGCAACAAATACATGAATTCTCTAGACTGGTGTGTATTTCTGCTGCACTGTGTGCCTGTCTCTGTACCGCCTCAGGTGAAGTTTTTTGGCAGATCTCCTAAGGTCAGTGGGATTTGACCTGTCAAATCCGAGAGTAAGAGATCCCAGGAGAAGGTCCAGGTTGCCTCAGAGGGGAGCCATCATGGTTTTGAAACACCTGAGCTGGCACTAGACAGCTTCCACAGCTTGTGCTGGGAGCGGACCGAGTGCCTGATACTGCCCTTTTATGGGTGAACCTAATCACTCTTGGTTAGATTTGGTGGACAGCAGCCATGGATAAAGCCAGAGCTGCTTTCTCTCTTTCCCTTCGGGATGCACCACTACTGTTGCACGTAAGGCACAGTAAGTGCCAGTCATGCTCTGATTTTAAGGGTGCTTCCTTTTTTAAGAGAGATTCCAACAAACCTTAACTAGGAAGGATGTATGCAGCACTGTGGGCTGCCTTTCTGTTCTTCCCCTGATGCAGCCACTGCACTACGGCAGGTGTTACTGTCCTCACACCAAGCACTTTGTAACAGCTACGTTTGTTGGGGGGGGCATGAAGGCAGTTGTGGCACCATTCCTCTTCTAAACCAGGTGTCTTAGAGGATGAGCGTTAAGTGTGGATGTGGTTTAGAGAGAAAGGTAAAGATAGCCTGGGAAGTTCTGGTGGGCAGCAAATTAAATGTGAGCCAGCAACATGCCTTTATGGCCAAGAAGGCCAATGGCGTTCTGGGATGCATTAAGAAAAGTGTGGCCAGCAGGTCAAGGGAGGTTCTCCTCCCCCTCTACTCTGCCTTGATGAGGCCTCATCTGGAGTCCTGTGTCCAGTTCTGGGCTCCCTAGCTCAAAAGGGACAGAGAACTCCTGGAGAGAGTCCAGTGCAGGGCCACCAAGATGATCAGGGGACTGGAACATCTTCCTTATGAGAGCCTGGGGTTGTTCAGCCTAGAGGAGACTGAGGGGAGATCTCATTAACACTTAAAAGTGTACTTAAAATGTGTATGTCAAGAGGATGGGGTGGCACTTTTTTTTTTAATGTCCAGTAACAGGACAAGGGGTAATGGGATGAAGCTGGAAAACAAAAAGTTCTACTTAAAATAAGGAGAAACTATTTTACTGTTCAGGTGAGGGAGCCCTGGCACAGGCTGCCCAGGGAGAGCGTGGAGTCTCATTCTCTGGAGTTCTTCCAAACCCGCCTGGACACATTCCTGTGTGACCTGATTGAGGTGAACCTGCTTCAGCGGGGGGGTGGTGTAGATGATCTGTAGAGGTCCCTTCCAACCCCTACCATTCTGTGATTCTGTAACTTGGATTCCTCAAAAAGTCCTTTGCTTCTTCACAGCTCACAGAAGAGTGAATGTGGGAAGGGAGAGGAAGAGTTGGTACCTGGTGACGCGATGGGGACTACATGGGACTATGTGAGAGAGGACAGTTACTGGTTCCTAGGCCTGAGCTTGTGTATCTCCTTTGCTTAACATTTCCTTTTGGGAGAGAAACACATGCCTCAGCCCCTGAGAACTATGTCTGGGAGTCGACAGAGTACTGGCTAAAAGGCAGTTGATACTTTGCTTTTATGTGGAGCTTCAGGAAGGCTTTGTTGATTTCTTCTAGGAGAAGGGGTCTCCTCACAGGTGAGAGGGAAAATTGCATCATTGATTTGAGGGAGAGAGGCAAAGCAGAACTAAATAACCAATTTTTTCAGCTTTGAAGGAAGTAAAAATAGTCGGATGTCTCCAGGAGCAGTGCTGGAAATAGTGTCAATCAATACCGTTGTGAAACATCGAGAAAAGAGGTGAACTGTGAGGTGAGAAAATTTGCTGGAGCGAGCAGTTAGGGAGGAGTTGGGTTCTTCAGAGGCATCTCACATGTTAACAAAACAAGGCAATAGGACAGCCCTGTCACACAAGAATTTTGCTGCAGACAGGTGCTAGGAAATGCACACTGAAAGGAACAACAGGAACCGCTCTGAGAAACTATCAAGTATGTAAGTGATGCAGACTTACTCCACAGAGACAGAGAGAGGGTGTGGGAAGGAAATCACGAACAGATTTGTATGTAGTGTTGGTACAAAATACAAGCTGTTAGGTTGTATTTAAAATAAAAGGATGGGGAAACGGAGAATAGTTCCGAGAGGGAGACGATCATGAGGTTCGGTTTTTCTCGTCTCCCACTCCAGAAAGAATAGAGTAGAAACAGGCTGTGTGGTCTCCTGCCATATGCATAAGGAAGGATTTTCATGCCTCCAGAAAGAGGGGAGCATGGCTGGAAACAAACAGAAACACTTAGAGAAAGAAGTGGGTAACTTTTAGAATGATACAAGGTGAAGACACTGCTTGTACTTGCTGTTTTTTTCTCTAACTGCAATGGAGGGGCTTGAGTGGAATCTGTTGCTGTGCCATAGTAGGGAATGTGCTGCACAGAGTGAAAATACTTGAAAAGACGGGTTTGGTACGGTTTGAAAATGGGAATCATGGATCACTGCTGATGTCAAATTTGTTGCTAAAAGAAATTACACAGACAGAGTGGGAAAAGGGCATGGGAGCTCTCCACTCAGGAGCAAAGAGGGACTTCTGGTGAAATTTACTTGAGACTGATGGAATTCATTGCCACAAAATATTGCTTAAGTGGACTGTTGTCTCTCCTAATGGGTTGTACAGCCATAAAAATGTTCTTGGCCGGTCTCATTATGGACTTAATCTTAAAGGTCTTTCCAAACCAAAGCAATCCTATGATTCCCTGATTAGAGGGGTGAAGATTCAGAACAATTTTCAGCTTTTGACCCTGAAGCTAGGGAGATCCTGCTAGTTATGGTGGGAAAGGAAGGTCTCTTCTGAGAAGGTGATGCCATAGTTACCTGTAGGTGATGCCTGGTTCCCATGTCCCTTCTGGCCTCTGGCTGAACCTGTGTCTAACAGTTCCTGCAGCAGGGTAAGGACTGTGCAGGACATGCAGGCAGTTTCAGTTGTGGCCCTAGCTGCGAGGCATCTGCTGTCAGCTTTGTGGCAAAAGACTGTCCACGAGCTGAACGCAGAGGTACTTCACCAGTGACTGCTGTCCTCTGCTGCTGCTGTTCACCTCAGTCCCAAAGCACTTTGATGCTAATCTAGTTATGCAAAAACTGTGCAAGTTAACGTGCTTTATTGCTCTGAATGAGGACCTGATGTTGTTTAACTGATGTGGGAACCAAAGCACAAAGCTACAAAGCAACATGGAAGAAGTCATGCAACATACCTCTGGTACCGGAGAGGACGTGATAGGTCTTGTGAATCCTCAACTCTGTTCATTACAATGTCCTGCCTTTCAGTTTTAGGAAGTCATTTGTGTTAATATGTTGGCAGTTAACAGCTGGCTGTGGCTTTCTTGTTAGCAGTACCTGCAGAGAAGTGTAGGGTTTGTGGCACTCAGGTGTCACCAAAAAAACGCTTGCAGTTCTCCATGTTCCCATGCAGTGCCTCAAATAGCTGTGGGAATATGGAGTCACAGAGGGGACCTGCCCTCATGGCAGAGGACACAAAGCTCCCGAGCGCGCCCAGACAAGCCTGTCTCAGCCAGCACTGTCAGCCAGTCCAGTCCACAGAGATTCATGTTATTCCCTGAGGGCCTGGGCACTGTCTGTTGCCAAAGTATCTCTGGCTCTGATTTGTTCACCTTAAGAAAGATGCTTGCCTCCTAGGATCTCCCAGCGGGTGGAGGCCAGCCGGGCACAGCTCCAGGCAATCGGGGAGAGAGTCACACTCGCCCAAGCCAAGATTGAGAAGATAAAGGGTAGCAAGAAGGCTATTAAGGTAATGACTTCAGCGAAGGCTGCATGGCCTCCCCTCTTCCTTCCACCTTCCCTCTTTAATCCTGATGTAAGCTCTGGAGAATGAGTGCTGGGCAGCCGCCGCTGCCTCCCACTCACCTCTCTGTGCCTTGCTGCTGAGCAGGGTTATGATAAGAATCCCCTTCCTGACTCAGCCAGTTGATGATTTTCAAACCAGTGAGCAACATAGCTCCTGGCCTTGCAAACTCATTATTAAGTTGCTGCCACAGCTTCTCCTCGAGAAGGAGGAGAAAAGGCATGTGCTTTGCTAAGCCCAGCACTCTCTCACTTCAGGCTCATGGACACTTTGGGTACTTGAATGAAAGCTGCTTAGAAGGGCTTCCTTAGTGCATCTTAATCTTGTTGAGCCATGTAAAACTGGTGAAAACTCATTTATCCCTGTTCTTCCTCCATATAATACAGTGTTTAAAATTCCCTCCCTGACAGTGGAAACCTGTGATCTCATAGTACTTATGTGTAGAGAGAAGTTCTGGCACTTTAACTCTCTGAAGAGACAGCTCATGTGCAACTGGGTCTGTGCAGGTGGCCCTTAGGAGCCTGTTGACTACAAGGCTGTCCATTCCCATCAGCAGCACAGATTGTGTGCTAACTCCACGCCGTGTGTTTCTGTAGCACAAAATTGCTTAGCTGTTGGGATTTTTCAGTCTCTCCTTGTCTCTCCACAGGTATTTTCCAGTGCCAAGTACCCAGCCCCTGAACGACTGCAGGAGTACAGTTCAATTTTTGCTGGTGCAGAAGATCCAGCTAAACAGAAAGGGCCAAAACACAAGATTCAGAGCAAACACCGAGTGCTGGATGAGAAAGCTCTGCAGGTAAGGAGCAGGAGGACAGACCTTGAGATGAACAAGCAAAAAGAAGCTGGGAGGCTTTTAGTCCCTTTGGTGAAGCAAGCCAGGGCTTTAAGACATAGGCAGGGAGCAGAACATCTTTTCAGCTCGGCCTCTTGCTGGGGGTGTGTGAGATCAGGCTGAGGAGCTGGCAGAGCTGCTGGTTGGAGAAGGCCATGTCCATGCAAGAGCTTGGTGTATGATGGAATGCTTTGTGTGGCTGTTGGCTGCCAACTCTCCAGAGCACTTCCATTTCCCAAAATGACACAAATTTCAGCGCTGCTAGTGTGTGTTGCTGACTGGCCTCAAAGCTTTGGCTGGGCATGGCAAGGCAGCTGGGGTCAGGGTCATAACTGTTTGCAAGATAGTTTCTTTCTGGAGGCTCTAATATAAGTGATGGTGAGAAGGGGAAGATAAAAGATCTTGTGAGTGTGTTGGGAGAAAAAAGAAATCATTAAAGCATTTTTCTGTCCCAGGAAAGCATCACACTTGAATATTGTCCCTCCTGGGTTACTAGCTAAGTTTTACATCTTGGAGGGGAAGATCATTTTGCTTTTTTACATCTTTTGTTTGTTCCTTGCTTCTCCTTTGCCTTGTGTTCAGCTTTGTGTTTGCAGGGTTCAAGCCCTTCAGATAGGGGTTGGATCTCCCAGTACCCATCACAACTGGGGCTCCCAGGTGTGCCCTTAGCACAGATGTCTGCAGCTGGTGGTACTGAAGGAGGGCCTGAAGTATCAAGTTCCTTTTTAACCTGTGGATGGAATGATATAGAGAGGCGTCTTAGGGAGATCTGAGAAGTGGTGGATTTAGCAAGAAGTGCTAATAAAGCAGTCTCCAACAATCTGGGTCGACATCCCTGGGCTGGAAGGAGAGGAGGCAGAGCTGCTGTGTTTAAAGTTGAAAAGTTTCCATGTGTGTGCTGTGTCAGGAGATGTGCTCTTCCTGGCAGGTTGGGGATCAACCTGACAGCTTCACTGCTCTCCACCCCTGAAGAGTCTTCCTTCCTCATCCTTGTGTGCCTTGGCCCAAAAATAAAGCTGCCACTGAATAATTTATCATACTAAACTTTACTGAGTTTTAATGGAGCCGAGACCTCACACGGTGAGGTAGTTGTGTTTCAGCAGAGTTGCTGGCCAAATGGCCAGCTGGCAAACTGAATCAGGGTTGGTGCTTCCTTGGTGCCCTGACATGAGCACGGGACAGAGCTGTGTAGGACTGCTGCTGGCCCGGGAAGGCTAATCACAGTCATGGTGTCTGTCTGGTGGTCCCATCCTGTCAGAGCATTTTGGAGGAGCAGAGAGAGGCATTGAGTGTGGGAGATTCACTCCCACTCTGAAGGGCTTCTGACAGTGCACAGTCCCTTGAGGGCGCAGGGAGGGGGTGAGAAGAGCAGCAGCTGGTAAAGAGTAGTGTCTTGCAAAGAGCAAGATGGTGTGCCCATCCGACTGCACTAGTAAGTTCTGCATGCCCCTCATGCTGCCCCTGCCATCTACCTGCCATGCCACCTCTTCCCTGTCCCAGGAGGGCTCAATACCATTGCCATCTTCTGCCCTTTGGGACCAAGGCTGCCATCACCACAGGGACTTTGTTGCAGGCCTCGGGGATGTCTGTTTCTGTTCCTCCCCTCCTGTGACCCATCTTTTGGTCCTTCCTTGGGGTTGATGTTCTTTCTCTGGCTTTGGTGACCCTCCCTCATGTGCCAGGCTTGTAACTCTTGCCAAGCTCCTGCAGCTCTTCTGTGGGGCAGGGGGACGCTGCTGTGCTGGCGGGTGAGCGCTGGAGAGGCCTGTGCCAAGAGCAGCTGCTGTGCTGAGCGGGGCTCGGCACGACCCAGCTCTGACTACCTTCCAGCGGGACAGACCCTCCTCGGCCAGAGCCAAGCACCGAGCCTGACGTACCTTGCAGTAATGAAATGTGACAGAGGGAAATCTAATGTTTGCATTTATGCCCTCCTCAATTATTCAGGGCTTTCAGCAGAGGCTCGCTGCCTGTTTTCACTTCTAATGAGAGCCTCTTTGCTGGGAGCACTGGCATTTGCTAACTTCACTGGTGCACGCACACGCGCCCCACCAGGAAAGCGAGCTCTGCTCATGTCAGTTTGAGGGTAAGTAAGTGGTGGCAGCCTGTGCACGGCTCTTGGGTTTGTGCTCTGGGGGGAATGCAGCTGAGCTGGAAATGTGTGGGGTTCTGCAGTTTTATTTAGCGCTTCCCTCCTGGGAAATTCTCCTTTCCCCCTCCACACTCCACGCAAGTGAAAACTCAGCAGTTGAGAGGGCACAGTTTCGGTTGGTAAGGTAAGCACTGGTTGGTGAAGATGCCAGAAGCAGGGTCCTCGTTGCAAGCCTGGCAAGCTACTTGCTCTGACCACTGCTGTGGTAGCAGCCGGGCAGGGTTGAGCAGGGAGGTGGCCGCAACCCTGTGGGGCTTCTCAGGCTGCAGTGAGACCTGTGTCTGAGTGCTGCCAATGCCCCTTGTGGGGCTGGAAAGCGAGGTGGGAGACAAGGTCTGCCTGGACTTGGGAAGAGATCCAGTCTACAGTTACAGGAGTAACCTCTTGAGGCTTCAAAAATGTCAGTAACTTGGTGTGACCCTGGAGATTCTGCCTGTGCTGTGGGTGTAAGTCAATCATCTTCAAGTGCTTTTCCAGCTACCTCCAGCACGCCGTTGGCATGGAGGGAATAGGGGTTTCTGGTGTATCAGCCCAATTCTCTTTGCAAGAGCACATGCTTAATCAAATTTAAGAACCAGGGTGACTATATTTTTCTAACTGTAGGCTGCTAAGGAGGAAAATGGCTGGAAATGCAGCATGCTTAGGGGTGTGATTCTGCCAGGTACCAAACCCCAAGCTGGGGTGTTTGAGCATTCAAGCAGCCCCCATGACTTCAGGATGTCAATGCTGCAGAACCTTCGGCTTGAGGCTTTAATATCCCTTTAAGAAAACTCCCTTTGAAACATCATTTTAACTTGCAAAATTCACAGCTGTTAATTTAAATTAAAAGGATTATGTAGAGCTTCACATTTCAGAGTAATACTCACGCTTAGTGCTTTTGTAACTGCCTTAGATGAGACTTAAAAGTAAACGTAGGTAATGGTTGGTTTCACACTCCGCCCCTAAAGTGACGCACGGTCTTCCAGTGCTAATTGAAATCTACAAAGAGAGAAGGGAAAAAACCCCACATATATATAACTTGAGGGCTAAGTGTGTGTATGAACAGTTCCAGCAGAAACGTCAGTACTCCCTCATGCTTAAAAAATTAAACATTGGGAAATGAATATTAATGATCAAAAGAACCTTTACTTCTGAGTCTTTGCCTCTGTGGTCTCTACATTACAATGGATATATTTTTGGCTACTCAATGCTGTAAAAATGCGAGGTGTTTCTTTCAGTATATCTTTCACAAGTTGGAGTGTGTTATTTGGGGGTTGAAAAAACCCCCACATTTACATCAAAACTTCCCAGGTCTTTTCTTACAGCATTTTATAGGCTCAGAGCACCATACAACCTCTTAATGGATTAACTGAGCTGTAACTAAGCCATTTCCCAGGATTTCTGGCTACCAAATTCAAGCCTGAAATTTCAATCATCAGAAAGTGTTTATGTCACCAAGATGGAGTCTTAAAACTGAACAAAGGGTGGCCTCTGTGTCCCCCATACAAGTCCACGGAGGGAAGGAGGGCTCGGAATGGACTGGAGCAGGGAAGCTGACAGCACTGAGGCAGCAGGAAGCTGCAGGCAGCGTTGAAGCAGTCATCTTCTGGCAGCAGAAGAAAACCCCAGGAGTGTGGCCAGTTATTTAACCTGACAGACTGTCCTGGGTAGTGCTCTGGTTTCTTCTGGTGTGAACACCGACCACCTCGCGGCTGCTGCTTGTCCGAGTGCATGAGGAAGGAATAGGAGTTGTGAAGGGGCTGAGTAAGGGTGTAGGGAGGGGCCTGGGATGGAGGTTTGCCCATCCCAGGCTGTCCCTGGCTCAGGAGTTAATGCCTTTTCCCCTTGTACAGCAGTGTGCCGTGAGCCTCGTCCCCCCCGAGCAGCTGGCAGCGGGCGCTGTCACGCCGGCTGAAACGCTGCTCTGATCTGGAATGGCAATTCCTGTTCTATATAAAAGTCAGGCAGTTCAGATGTAATAAGTCCTTTTCTAAAGGGAGCTCTATATATTATGCATGAAGTTTTAGAACCGAGAGAGAGGAGATTTCAGTTCATTAGAGTTGAAAACTCTTGCAAATCCCTCAGGCTTTGCAAAACCATCTGGCACGCGTTCCGCCCTGCGCTCCCTTCTGCCTGAGCTCTTGCCTCGTGCAGCCACTCTCTTCTCCTAATCTCTTTTGCCTTTGCCTGCCTCACATACCCCACTGGTGGGATCACCTCTCTTAAAACATCAACTGAAGGCAGCAGACAGGAGGTAACAGAGATGTTTGGGGGCCTCTGCCTGCATCAAAATGCCTAGTAGTTGGAGACATCGTAAGAAGTGCCTTTTAGACTGCGGTGCTTTGATCCCTGCCACTGGCCATAGAGCCAGAGTGGTGGTTTTGTTTTGGTGCATCACACCAACACCTGTTCGGTGTGGCTCACCCAAGGCAGCAAAAGCGCATGCCATGAGTCTGAACCACTGAGATTTGTTGTGAGTGTGGGGTTGCCATGTTGTCCATGTGCTCCCTTGTTCAAGGGGATGTGAAGAGGGAGCAGTAGGATTCCTGGACTGTGCAGTGGATCCAGCACTGTGGGTTGTGGTGGCTGGGGAGAGATGTCTCTGCGGCTGTGGTTTTGGTGTCTGACCACCTGTTATCTGTCTTCTTGCAGGAGAAGCTCAAGTACTTCCCTGTGTGCCTGAGCACCAAAATTCACCAGGAGGATGATGCAGAAGAAGGCCTTGGCAGCCTCCCCAGGAACATCAGCTCCGTCAGCTCCCTGCTGCTGTTTAACACCACTGAGAACCTGTGAGAGCTGGAGCAATGCTGTGCTGCTCTCCCAGCCCTGCTTGTCCTGGGCACAGCATTCCCTTCCCGGGGGCTGTGGTAGCTGCTTGCTTTCCTGAGGGTCTTACAGATCAGGCTCCTGAGAGGATGGGGCTTAGTACCTCTATTCTGGCTTCCAGCTAGCAACCATTTCTGCCTCTCACTTTCCCTTGGGTGCAAGGAGTTGTCATATCTGCCCATTCACCTGCTTTCAACCCAATGTTGCACTTCCCTGGCTTAATTTTTCCTCAGTCCCCTGTAATTTCTCTCCAGCCTTGAGAGCTGCTGTCACTCCTGCCTTCCTCTGCCCCATGTGCCAACCGAGATACTTCTCCTTCTCCTGGTGATTCCTCACAGCAACATGATCATGCTGCTTTAATGTCTCCACTGCCTCCCTCACTGCAGTCCTTTTAGTCCTTTTCCCATGAGGCTTTGCCTCGTTGTTCCTTCTGCTCATATTGAAGAGCTTATTTAACCCCTTCTTGAGCTTTCAGCTGCTGGACCTCCCTTCTCTTCTTCTGAGCCTTAGATTATTTCCCCTCTTTATCTTTCCTCCAAGACCTTGAGTGACAAGTCACTGGGAGAGATTGGTGTCCGGCTGTAGGATGTTTTCAGGCCAGATGGTGGAGAGAGCTTGGTAATGATGAGAGTGCAGTGGGGCTTTGCTTGAGGGTGACTGTGCGAGCAGAGTGAGGAGCTGATTGCCTCTGGTTTTGGAGGAGTGAGGCAGGTAGAGAGGGCTAAAAGGAGGAAACTAAAGGGCCCAATATGTTCCACCTTGGTGAGTCAGGAGGCCTCCACCTCCAAGGCCATCTTGGGTATGCCGTTTCTGCTGGCCTTGCCTCTGAAAGCAGCGTCACTGAAATACTTATCCTCTGCCTGCAGGTACAAGAAGTATGTTTTCCTGGATCCTCTGGCTGGAGCAGTGACTAAGACTCATGTGGCTCTGGAAACAGAGACAGAAGAGAAGCTGTTTGATGCTCCTCTCTCCATCACCGAAAGGGGACAGCTGGACCGACAGGTGAGATGCAACTGCTTCCACTTGAGAGGATCGTGCTCAGCTCCCTGAGAGGAGAGGGCTTCTGTAGGTAGGAGAATAGCTCCTCCTGGGGCTGTAGAGTATCTCACTTGTCAGAAGGACCTTGCCTCATTTTGTGCTTGAAATCCTGGTGTGAGGTTGGTGGGTGAGACAAAACTGCTCAAAATTGGCAGGTATTTGCTTAAGCCTTTGCTGAGTGATGTGAGAAGAGTGATACCAATTCGCCTTGCTGCTAGACCTCAGGGCTGTAGAGGAGTTTGGAGGCTCCATCTCTTGATCACATCCCTTGAGCTAACTCCTGAGCACCATTAGGAGCCTGAGGGTGAGGTGCCACTGCTGGAAGGTGCCTGGCAAGAGTTCTGACCTCCATCATTCCTAATGACCAGGCTGCCTGCTGCTGCAAACAGAAGGGCTAGCCAGCCTGAGCAAAGGGTTTGTGCTTGGTGTGGACAGAGCACGGGCAATGCAGCAGCCCAACTGCCCCAGCATGTGCCTCATCTTGTACCCAGCACCTTGTAGTGGCCATACATGGAGCTTTGCTGGTGCACAGTTGAATGTGTGGGTTGAGGCTGGGGAAAGGAACCTGGGAGCTGTTTGCTCATCATATTGGTCTGGAGGATACAGCAGTGTGTATAGTAAACAAAAGCTTTTATTCACGGTGGGCCTTCAGAAACTGGTTTTCCTATGTGTTAAGCACAAGACCAAACCTTTTTAACTACTTGGTTGTGCTTGTCCTGCACTGTAAACTTGGGAATGGTTCAGGCATCATCCTCTGGAGGAGGAGAGACTGGCTTATGTAGGCTGCAAAATTGCTGCATGAAACCTTCAGAAGAGAAAAGAGTCTTCCTGCAAGTAACTAGAAAGAGTCCTGGACTTTTTCTTCTTCCTGCAGCATGCCTTTTCCAAGCCTGGTCTGCAGGAGGTGGCCTCTGAGCCATGGGGAGCTGCCACAGGGGTAGAGCACAGAATTGCAGGGCTGGCTGATGAGCAGCCGCTGTACCAAGGCACACAAGCCCAGCGCTGACTGCTGCCCAGGCTCTTCCCTGCAGTGCCCTTGCGTGCTGCACGGGAAAGGAAGCACACAGTCACTGCCTGAGCTTTTTCTTTTGGGTTTTTTAGGTGGCTGAAAACTACTTCTATGTGCCAGACCTGGGCCAGGTGCCCGAGATCGATGTGCCATCCTACCTGCCCGACCTGCCCGGCATTGCTGCCGACCTGATGTACAGCGCTGACCTGGGCCCCGGCATCGCCCCGTCCGCCCCCGGCGGGGCCATCCCAGACCTGCCCACCTTCAACATCGAGGCGGCGGAGCCTCTGCAGCCAGGTATTCCCCGATCCCAGCACCCTGTGAAGGGCGAAGGCAGGGATTGCTGGAGGAAGGAGCAAGGCAGAAGGTCCCTTGGTGGGGATCTCCAGATGGATGTTGGAGATGCCTATGGCTTGTCCTTAGGCCCGAGTTGAGGCTGCAGGCTGCTGTAATGCTGGGCAGAGGCTGGGCCTCTTACTACCTTCACCCCCAGCATGGCTGGGCCAGGGGAGGCAGTGGGCAGGCACTGGCCTGGGGGCAGCCTGGCACCATGCCCTTGTGCCAGCAGGTGCAACTGGGGAGGGTAGAGGAGGGGAATCCCAAGCTCTGTCCTGGCCCAACAGACTGTGGGAGATGCTGCCCAGGGCGGGCTGTGCAGTGCATGCCTGGAACTCTGCATGCCTCTGGCTGAGGCAGGCCGAGGTCTGAGCTGAAGCTCTCCTGGTGCTGTCCTCTGGGACTCTTCAGGTCAACTTCTTTCATCTTTCAGACCTTCAAGACACTGAGCTCTTGCCGCCTCCTCCCCCACCACCTCCTCCACCGCCTCCTGTTATGCCAACTACAGTGCCTCCCCCGCCTCCCCTGCCCCAGCCCACAGCCCCTGCAGAGCCAGCCCGGACGGCGAGCGAGGAGAGCGGCCGTGCAGTGCCTGCAGGTAAGGGCCAGGCACCTCACACCTTCACCAGCACAAGCTAACTCAACCCTTGGCTTCAACCCATGGCCCTGGTTGATTCCCCACGGCTTCCCAGGCCCCCTGGCAGAGGAGGGCGGCCACTTGGTGCCCAGAAGCTGGCGGGGTATGGGAGCAGCCCCTTCCTGAGGTATTTGGCTGTAGCTGGTGCCTTGACCTGTGGCTGCTGCCTGTCCCTCCTGTCCTTGCAGCTTCAGTCCAGGGAGCCCCGAAGGAGGTGGTGAACCCCTCCACCGGGCGTGCCAGTCTGCTGGAGTCCATCCGCCAGGCCGGGGGCATCGGCAAGGCCAACCTCCGCAGCGTCAAGGAGAGGAAGCTGGAGAAGAAGAAGCAGAAGGAACAAGAACAAGGTGCTGAGGCCCTTCAGCAGGACTGATCTCCCTGGGTGTCTGCCCCGGGCTGGGCACGTGTGGGTCTCTGGGGTGAGGGGCAAGCCAGGAGCACAGGGAACATACAGAGCAGACGGTGGTCTCTCCTCCCAGGCTGGTGCAGGTCTCGGGTGTTTACCACACAGCCAAAGCTCTGTGAAGTCGCTAAACCCCATCTGCCAGAAGGCTGTTGCTGTCCTTGACAGAGACCTGCTGTCTCAAGGCGTAGGTGGAAGCCCCATGTGTGCTGCACAGGGGCAGATGTGCCAAGGGAGCCCTGGGGCCAAGAAGGGCAGGGCAGGTGATGTGGGTGGCTGGGGAGGGTGCCATGGAGCTGCTACAGCAGCAAGGGCCCAGCCCATCTCACCCACCAACCACTCCTGTATTGCCCCAGAAGATGCCATTACCCTGTGGTGCCCAGTGTTCTGACCTAAAACTGGACTATGGGGAGCGATTAGGGGTGTGACAAGATTACATGTTCGTTTGGGGATTTTCCTTTAATCTGAAGGCATTATTGCAGAATGCTTTTGCCATAGTGATGGTTCTTGTCTGACATGTTTTGCTCTGTTCCAGTGAGAGCTACGGGACAAGGAGGAGATTTGATGTCAGACCTCTTCAACAAACTGGTGCTGAGGCGCAAAGGTACCGTCCTGCAGGGTGGGCCACTCCTTCCCTGCCAGGAAAGAGCTGGAGGTTCTTCCTGGCACCTCAGCTGTGTCAGCCACAGCATTAGAAACCAAGAGAGATGCTTTCCCCAGCGAGTGTGCCACGGAGGGGCTGGGAGAGGCTTCAGAGAGTGAGCAGAGGAATCCCCGCCTCACCTCCAGCTGGAGGACGTTGTGTGTCCAAGAGGCAGAGGATGGACTCTCAAAGCCACCTGTGAGGAAGGGACCTGTGCCTTCAGTGCTCCCCTGTGGCGGCACTGGAGCTGCCCCAAGGCATCAGGGCTGGTGTCACTCCTCAGAGCCTGGCACAGGCAGGGGAGGGCAGGGACTCGTTCAGGTGGAGCTTTAGTTAAAGGAGCCCTGGGAACAAGGCTGTGGCATTTCAGCAAGAAATGGTGTGTTTTTTCCCCCCTCCCTTTTGCAGAGCCTCAGTGCCCCCAGTGTCACTCACTGGTGCTTTTCCTTCCCTTGCAGGTATTTCAGGGAAAGGGCCAGGAGGCTCCAGCAATGCCGATGCTCCTGGAAGTCCCGCTGGTGCCTTTGCTCGGATGTCAGACTCAATACCTCCCCTCCCACCCCCGCAGCAGCCTGTGGGGGAGGAGGATGAGGATGACTGGGAGTCATAGCTGGACCCAGTTGAGTGGCAGTGCGAACCCCCGGACTCTTGCACAAAGCACGTTGCAGAGGGTGGGTGCTGGCAGGCCAGGGGGACTCTGTCATTCCTCTCTGAGGAGCAACAGCAAGAGGAGCTAACCACTGCTAAGGTTACAGTTACCAGGGAGGGTTTTTCCTCTGCTGCCTGCTATTCTGCACTCCCAGTACTACATTCCATCTCCAATGCAGCTCTGGCTGGCACAATAAATCCCGCCTTAGCTGGCGAGTGGGGCAGCCTGTGCTCAGAGGATCCGAGCTAGCATTGCTCCTGATTGGAAGGACTCTGCTAATGGGGTGGGGGTGACTGCACAAGGCTCTCTTGCAGGCAAACAGCCCTTGCCTTGTGTGTGTCCTTGATGCTTGCTTGCTCAAGCTCCCATTTGCTCTGCTGTCGTCAGAACAAGCGTGCCTGTCCCAAACTCCTGGTGCTCTGGCACCTGTGGTTTCTCTTTTCTTCCTGGCTAATGGTGATCCTTTGCCTGCTGCCATCTAGAAGATTTCAATAAAGTTGAAGGAAGCAGCATTGCAGCCTCAGCTTTGGCAAAAGGGAAAGCATGCTCCATGAAGAACTGCCCCTGCTCAGCTCTGGCCTTCCCCAGCCCTGGGGTTGGAGGCACCACCATCACAGGCCCGTGCCCCTGCTCCCGCCTTTGGTGTGCCTGGCAGGGGCTGCAGCAGCTCAGGGGGCGGGAGACGCACACGGGAAGATTCTCAGAAGCAGATGGTTTGTTCCCCGTGGGGCTAATTAACATATAGGGAGTGGGTACCAGCTCTGTGTCTAATTAGAAGTTCTTCCTTGCTAGTGAAGAGCCTTGTGAGAGGCAGCATCCAGCTGCTGAAACTGGCAAGGAGGCAAAAGAAGCTCCTGGGAAGAGACTTGCTCAGGCTGAAAGAGATGGGGATGGGTGTGGGATGCCACAGCCATCCCCCTTGTTAGCGCTGCCTCCAGCACTGACCCAGGACCTGGGAAACAACCCCAGAAAAGCTACACTAAAACAAAAAAGGTTTCAGTCTTTTCCACAGGAAATCACTTTGAATTCAAAAACCTAGGCAGTGAAAAGAGCAGAGCAATCCTGTGCCTAAATGCAATCAAAGGACGAGTGCTGGGCTGCATTATGGTCATGTCTTTATTCCCCTTGAAAGAATGAACGGCTCCTTGAATCTGCTGACTGCTAATAAGAGAGAAACGCTACCCACCAGCTGCCCTGAGTCTTACCAGTCTGGCTGTGTCATTCCAACACGACACAAACAGAGGGCCTGGGGAAAGCTCATTGTTTTCCTTTGTCATCAAGCCCCCTGCACTTGGTGGTTAATGGGAAAAGGCAGTTGTGTTCAGTCAAAGTAATGATACGTCTCCATACTTTAACGTTTGCACTGAAAATATTTAATCCATTTAAATAAAACCTTAACAGCTGTGAACAAATAGGAGGCTGCATACCTCAGGCGTGGCTACACCTAGTTTCCCTCCTGGTGCTGAAGGCTGCCCCACCATCCCAGTGCTCAGGTACAGAACAGCAAACGACCACTCTGGGGGCAGAAGGCACAGACTCACAAACTCTTTGGAACTGAAAAGCAGGAACTTGTGTTGCTTCAAGTGTTCTTCAGAGGTGTATCTCAGTTGACCTACAGCTTGTTCTCTGCTCCACATCACAAAGCCTCTGACTTCCCTCGGTGGAACTGGGAACACACAAAACCAGACAGTTTGTCCCTGGCCTTACTATAAAGTGAAGGTTTGAGAAAAGATAAGTACAGTGGAAAAGAGTTTTGGTAGCAGCACGTAAGATACACAAGTTCTGACCTTTCTTAGCTCTGCAAAGGCTGATCCAAAGGCAGATTTCACCTGGGTTCTCTCCCTGATCCACAGGGGCAGCTTGTTGAAGATGGCAGGGCGCGTGTACCTGTGGTCCAGGAGCAGGATGCTCGCAAAGTCCTTCTGGTGGCGAATGGCTCTGCCTGTGCAGGGCGAGCAGCCACATTAAAAGGGTGCTTGTTCTCAGGCAAGGGTGCATTTTCTCAAGCTTGTGTTCCCCCCAGCTATACTTAGACTGACTGTTCCTTTCCCCACCCTCCCACCTCAGCACGGTCTCATCCCCTATCCCCCCAGCCTGTCTGAGGAAGGATGGATTACCTATCGACTGGTTTACTGCCTTCATACACAGGTTTTCAATCAGCACTCTGCTAGGAGCCTGGCCAGCAGCCCTGGGCTAGAGAGGAGAAAGAGGGAAGACCGAACATGAGGCAGTTGTAAATCAAACTAGGGAGTCTTAATGATAAAGTGAGTTTTACCCCTGCAGAGTGAGGAGGTGGCCAAACAGACCCCAGGCCAAGAGTAAGGAGGGACAGAAGAAAGGCTGCAGCCAGAAAACTGTATTTGTGCATTCATAAAGAGCCAGCCCAGCACCCTTTGAAGGCAGAAAACTCATCCCCAGCTGCCCAGCATCTCCAGTGGGCAGTGGGAAAGAACAGACGAGCCAAGAAGAGAAACGATCCTGGCAAGCAGCTGCTACCACCACACCACTTCCTCTGGGACAAAAGGACCTTGCTCCCCTTGGAACACATTGTTCCCAGCAAGCTTTGGTGTCATTTCCCTCCACTGAGTTCCTTCCCTGGGTTTAGGGCCCCTTGTACACATGCAGCGTGGAGAAGGCTGTGCTCTCGGTACCACACAGTCCTGGAAACGAGAGCAAGCTCAAAGGAAAAAGTGTCTCTGAAGGCAGCCCTGGGGAAAGTTAATGCAAAAGAGCAGAAGTGAAAGAGGCAGAGGGGTAAGTGTCTCCATTACCATTGTTTTGTCAAGCCAAGTCATTTTTTCCTGGAGCTCTGGAGATTTAATGTTGGGGTAAGGCATTCCCACCATAATCACGCACCTGCAAGGGGCAAGGGAGGACTGAATTATTCTTAATGCCTCATCCGAGAGCACTTTGCCAACAGACTGGTAAATGAGAGGTCACTGCACACCTGAAAGGCAGCCAGCCCTGAAAACCAGAGGCAGCAATAAAGCACAGTGCTCTGACAGGCACCTTCTGAGGGGAAAGCTGCAGAGGGATTCAGGGTGCCAGAACAAGGGAAGACTGCAACACAGTGAGCCCAGCTGCCTGACTCACAGGAAAAGGAGTCTGGACAAGTGGGTTCTACATCATCCAGCAGCCTCAGTCCCAGGGGTGTAGGCATCAGCCCCAGCCAGGTGCTCCCCAGCATTTTCTATCTCTGCAAGTACTAATCAGCACCCCTACCTTCCCAAGCAGCCCCCCCTTACCTTCCCAGGTCATCAGAGAAGTTGATCCCTTCGCTCATTTTGCCTCCAACTACCGAAAGCAGCAGGGCCCCCGTCATCTGTCCTCCTGCCTGGCCACAGCGCTGCAGGAGAAGCACCAGCACCTTCAGCCAGTGTAGGGAAGATCTCTGCGCCCCAGAAGCACTCCCACCCCCTTGGGCCAGAGCCCCCTTCCCAGGTGAAAAGCCACAATGCCCCCTGAGCACCACTCCCATGGGCAACCAGGAGTGCTGTGTGCCCCCTCACCTGCCAGCTCAGCTCACCTGGATGCACTTGGCATATTCCACCAGCACCTGATCCACCTGGTTGGCCTTCTTGGGCTCCTGAAAGATCTGTCACAGACACAGCATCATCAGTTGCAGCAACAGGAAGCAAACCATTTAAAGCAAGCAAATCCCTTAACTCCCCTGCCCTTGAACAGCACCTGGAATGAAGGTGAGGGAAGGGCAAATTGCCTTAAAGAACCACCTCAAGCAGCACCTTTCCCCTCCCCACTGCACATCCCTGACAGCACTTCTCAGCTGTTCAACTGAGGGCAGCAGCACCTGCTCCTGCCCCGCCAACGTCCCCTTTCAGCTCTGGCAGATTGCTCTCCTGCTGCAAGAAGTTGCAGGTCATCTGTGAGTCGGAAGGCAGGAGGGCAATGGGCACCTCTTCCACCTCTGAATGAAGATCCAGCGGGGTGAGGAGACTCTCCACCTGCAAGATCTTGGAGGATGGTGACAGGGCCAATCAATTTGAATCACCAATTTATCCCCTGCCCAGGGAATAAATCAGTTTTCTATGCAAAGCATACATAAAGTAATATTTCTTTATGTTATTCTAGCATGCCCAATTAGCTTCAGAAGGCCCCTGCATTTAATTAAGCTGTGTTTTGACAGATGCTGCACTCTGGCCTAAATCACAAGTTGTTTTCCTAGTAAGCAAGAGGTGCAAAATCTCTCTTTTCTGTGACAGTAAAGAACTTACAGGACATGTTTTCTCTTGGTTAGCAAGAAATTCTATCAAATTTTGCCAGACAAAATACATCTTTCTATAGAAAAACAACTGGCCATTACAAACATAAACCAAAAGTATTTAATTTACTAAACAGCAGCTATTTAATCCTCTTTTAAATTGATTTCCCCTGTGTAACTTAAGACATCATCCCAGTGTGATCTCACCACTGCCACCTCAGGAAAGGCTTCAACCTTCCTCTGCTACGGCAGGATCTTGTGTGTGGGCAGCTGCAAGTCACGCTTGCTGCACTTGTATGAAATTGCTTTGCCTGTCAAATTTGCTGGAGACTGCAAAGGCCAAACAACAACAAATGAAGATGTGGAGGGCAGAGCACACGGCAGGACTGTGGCACAAAGCCCCAGAGGCACCGGGCGGCTGACGGGACCCCAGGACACACCGGGAAGGAACAAGGGGCCAGAGCTGTGCAAAACACGTAGAGAAGCTGCAGCGTGACGCTTCTACCACAGACACATACACGCAGCTCTAGGGGTCAGAACAGCTGCACCGAGGCTGCAAAATACCTAGGACTCTGCTCTGCTAATCCACACACTCGGTGATTTAGCTTTTGGTAGTGACAGAGGTGTCACAGAAGTGACAGCCGGGGTATATGTCATTCTCTCTTTCCTTCCTGGCGCATGATCCAATATTCCTGCTCACGCCCTGAGACAGCTGGACCGCCTGACCTGCAGTACCCACCCTTCAAATACTTGTGAGAGTCACTGCAAAGGTTTTGTATTTACAGTCATCTTCCTGTCTAATATTTCTCACCATTCTTCAACAGGAGTCACCCCCGCTAGTCTGGCAATTCTCAGCTCTGCACTTCTACCAGAACCTCCCCACAAAAACCCTTTGTCCTGTGAGCTGCAGGCTGGTCCCACTCTGCCTAGCCCCTAGTCATGCTGGTCTGCATCCCCGGGACACATCGCTGAGCCTGGGAAAAACAAGTTCCCTCAAGAGCTATGGAATGCAAGGACTGTCGCACCCCCCACGGCCACCACCCAGGCTGCGCACTTACAGAATCTATAGCTGCATTTAATCTAATTTAGATCCCAGCTCAGTGATCAGCCGCCCGGGAAGTATCATTTATTCATTACTGGAGGGATTGGTTAGATAAACATCTGCCCTGCTCTGCTGTGCAGCGTGTGAGCACAGCTCAGCGAGACAGCCCTGTAATGCACGGATAATTTGATTTTTGAAACCTCCATTTAAAGCACCAACTGCCCCTGGCTGCACAATTACCTTCTTCTTAGTTGCCAGGCGGGTGAGCAGCCCTGTCCTCTCCCAGTGTGCGTACACCTGCTTCTCGTACTCGTAGGAGGGGAAGAAGCACACCACACCCCCTGGGATCACGTTGCACAGGTTGCAAAGGATTCGACCCGTCTCATCCATCTACAAGAGACATGGGAGCATATTGCAGCTGACAGGAGCTCTGACTAACACTGCTCCAGTTCCGTGCTCGGTCCCAGGATCACACGTCCCCTGCAACGTGCCTTAGAGGAGGGAAAACGTAGGAAATATGCCAGGCCTGAGAGAGCTCTCTAGGAGAGCTGGGCATCACCAAAAAGCTCTTCACTGCTTGGCCTCTCCTCCTAGTCAAGAGCTCCTATTACTGCTGCAGAGCACTGGTCATTCAGGAAAGGATGGTTTATGTCCAGTGGATGGGACCTGTCACACAGAATAGATGTGGAGAGCTAGCTAGCACATCTGGTAGAGATTCAGCAGGGGTAGAGATCCAGTGTCTGGCCTTGGGTACTTACTGGCTCACCAAAGGAAGAAGGAAAAAGTGCACAAACATCTGTTGCCACCCCTATAGTTCGGCCTGCACTCCGCGGGGCTGCCAGGCCGGGCTGGCACAGAGCCCTGGTCCTGCTCTTGGCGGGGATAGCATCAATTCTCTTCCTAGTAGCTGGTACAAGGCTATTTTGGATTTAGGTCGAGAATAATGTTGGTGACACACTGATGGTTTGGTTGTTGATAATTAGCACTTAAGGATTTTCCAGTTTCCCAGGCTCTGCCAGCAAGCAGGGGCACAAGAAGCTGGAGGGAGCATGGCCCAAACTAGCCAAAGGGCTATTGCATACCACAGAACATCATGTCCAGTGTATAAACTGGGGGGAGTTGGTGAGGAGGGGCAGATCACTGCTCGGGCATTGGTCAGCAGCTGGTGAGCAACTGCATTGGGCAGCACTTGAGGCTGTTTTGCTCCCTTGGGTTTTAGTTCTTTCTCTTTTTGTAATATTCCTTTTCATTACAGCTATTATTATTATTATATATTATTGTTGTTGGATTTTCTCCCATTTTAGTTATTAAACTGTTCTTATCCCAACCCACAAGTTTTACTTTATTGTTCTGATTCTCCTCCCGATCCCACTGGGAGTGAGTGAGCTGCACAGTGCTTAGCTGCTGGCTGGGCTTAACCCATGACAGCTCTTCAAATGGTGAAGCACAGTCAGAAACCTCCTCCTGATGCCCAGAACACAAAGGCAGGATCTCAGTACAGCCAAACAATGGCTGCTAGTATTTCTTCATCTCCAGTAGCCGCCTCTGAGCGGGCAGCTCCAAACTCCTTTTGCTGCTGTTCTGTCCCAATTACTTGGCAACACGCCTGCCCCAAATCCTATGGATTTCCCTTACCGTGGCTTTGGATCAGCTCACCTTTCAAACTGTCCTATGAAAAGCACATGAAACAAGAAAGAGATACCAAGGAAGGGAACAAAGGAAAGACTGACCATCTGGGGCAGGTCTCTCATCTGGTAGGTGAACTCCAGCTGCTGGTTGGAAGGACCACTGCAGAGGATTATAGGTAAAATGTTTTCTGGAGGAATCACATGTCCTGGAAACAAAAAAACACCCCACCCCACGTGTAAGTCAACGTCACTGCTGTTAGCACAAACCCCACAGCTGAAGAGCTTTACCTATGTGCAGTGGCAGATGCACATGTTACGCCCGAGTCACTCAGCTGCTGTGACTTACGTTCCCTGAGGCGCTGGGGAGAAGGCACAGCACGCTGAGTGCCGACACCAGCCAAAGCCACGGAGGAAGCACTGGCTGGAAGGGGACTTGGCTGCCACGATTTTTAGGAAAGGTGCCATGTTGCTCAGGGTGCTGACAAACCAGCACCAACAGCAAACTGCAGCACTCGGGTCTCACAACCCCACACCCCGTGGGCACACTCACCGCAGGAGAACTCCACCACACGCGCGGGGCCCACACCAGCGCGGGACAGCAGCTGCTCGCGGAAGTCGGACACCTGTGAACCACACGCCACATGGTGAAGTACCCGCGGCCCAAAACACACTCCACCGGCAACCCTGGCTCGGCCGCTCCTGCAGCGGCACTGAGGGAGGGCGGGCTGCCCCGCAGGGAAGGTGGGCTCCCTCCCTGACAGAAAGCCGAGGCCACGGGAAGGCGGAGTGCACAAGCCAGGGCTGGGAGGCACGCCGGATGGGCCTCCGGGATCTACACAGAAATGCCACCGCAGTCCCAGCCCGGCCCGCGGCCGCTGCCCACAGCACAGCCCGGCCCAGCGGCCCCGGCCCCGGCCCCGGGCCGGCGCCTCAGCCCCGCAGCGCGCCCCGGGCCCCGCCGCGCGAGGAGCGGCAGCGCCCCCTGCGGGCCGGCCGAGGCGCTGCTCCGGCGGGCAGCGCGGTGCTGGTGCCGCTGCGGTGGTCCCTGGTGCCCTGCCTGCGCTCAGCCAGCCTCTCAGCCCAACACACTCCGATTGCAGATCTCCCTCTGGCCCCAGAAACCGGGTACCAGGGCTCCCAAGCACTACCCGGGCCACAGCTTGGACTGCACCTACGTCCTGTCTCCGAGTTGTGGGCTGAAGGGTTGAAAGTTGGAATGGTGGCCTTCCAAAAATGAGGTCCTGTACTTCACACTCCCCTTCCCTCCTTCCACACCACAAAGAGGAAACTTTGGGACATTCACATCCCAGAATAGTATAAATGCAACTGAGATACCTGACACTCTCCCCACTGCCCTCAACTGTACAAGGCAAACACACCATCCCTTAGTGCTAAAAAGCGACAAGAGGTGGATGATAAGCTGCCTGCCACCATACCAGTACTGAAGTCCTGATTTTTCTGAAAGATCCCCTATGGGACAGCCCCTGTAGGATCCCTGTCCCTTCAGAAGGTCAGATGGCTTTGCAAGGTCCTCCAGCTGCTATCCGTGCTAGTTGCTATCGTGAGCTCAGCCTCAGACTGTATCGTCTTGAGGATGAGAAAGGCTGACAAAGGCAATCCCGCCCTTGTATAACGGCAGCATGATGCCTCATGCAGGGAAAGTGATTTGGGAATGATAGGAAAGTAGGTAGAAGAGGTCTTTTCCCACCCATGCCACGGGAAGTGAGAAGAGCACATTCCAGTGCAGCCCAGCTGCTGTCTTCCCATGCCTGCTTGCAAATACCAGCAGAGACCTCCCGAGAGCTCAGTGTAGCTTCCTTGTTCCCTCACCGGCTGCATGGTGCCCCCAGCAATGATCACAGCACGGCATTCTTCCACCACTTTGGCAAAGTGGACAGCTGGGTTCAGCAAGAGGAATTTGAGGCTGCTCTGGCCAACCGTGCCTGGGAAAAGGACAGAGACAACATCAGTAGCCAGCTGTGACACACAGAGACATGAGAAATTCTCCCTCCTGCTCTGGGCACTCTCAAAACAAGGACTTGCTATTTGACACTGCCAGAGGCAGTAGCAGGAAATGTCAGCCTGGGAGTTACCTGCTGCTTCCTAATCTTCCCAGAGCTGCCAAAGAGGCACAGTAAACTGCATGATGAAAACTGACATCCAAAGTGAGAGCAGCGCTCTGCAAACCCTGCCCCCAGTGCCCTTGGCTGAGAATTCTCAGGAGCATTCAGGAGCGTTCTCTGAGAGAGCCTGCCAGTCTCTATCACAGAAGGCACAGGTACATTGCTGCAGTCTCCCTCCAGGCCTGGGATCTCCTCCCTAACTGCTAGTGAAGCACCTCGCTCGTGACTTAAGCCCTTTCTCCCCAGCCTGCCCTTTCCACTACCTTGCTTGTTGAGAATGACTCTGCCATCTTGGTTTGCATTTGTAAGGGCTGAGAGAAATCCTTCAATCTGCATCAGTGGAGAGGCAGCTCGGAGCTCATCGTTCTCAGCCCCCACCGGAGGGCTCTGGGGAGTACCTGCTGGCCCAGGGAGAAAAGGAGAGGCAGACAACTTAGGCCACTCTTCTAAAGAAAGAGACTAAGCACAGAAAATACAGATGTGTCCTTTCTCTGGGAACATGATACCTGGTCTACACATGCAGGCAGAGAACAAAGACCAAATAAAGGCAAGAATCCAAATTCTGTCTCATTGCTGGGGGAGGGCAAGGAAATATATAAATAGAAAGATCTGGTTTGTGTAGCTGGAACTACTAAATGGAGCTATCTGTGGTAGCTCCGGTCCCAGGGCAGGACAGATCTTGAGTATGTTCAGTGTAAATGTAGAATTGCATCATCATTCAGCTTGGAAAAGACCTGAGGAGATCTTCTAATCACATGTGTAGTTGCCTAGGTCATCTAGTCACATACATTGAAAAACCCCAGTGCAAGACACTTTCTGAAGCTTCTTGTTCTTCAAATCTGCCTCCCCCTTTTCCTCGTGCAGACAGACACAGGTTCCACATCCTCACTTTGTCTGCAGGTGCACACTTGGAGGATGTCTGAGCTCACCTTCTTTATCAGATCCCTGCTGGAGGCTCAGAAGAAAGTTCTGCAAACCACCCAACTTCTGGTTCTCCTTGTTGGTCTTGACAGCCATGGCAGGGCCTCCATATCGCTCCACAAACCCAAAAAGCTGCGAAGCAAAAGCCAGAAAGACTAAGGCTGCCAACAGCAGAAATCAGACAAGATAAAAACAGGTTTGCTGGCCTGCCACAGATAAAGTTCCTTGATAGGTGTTTGCAAACAAGCCCAATCAGAATCTATCAGCACAGCCCCGAGCTCCCATTCCTTTCCTCCACCCACTGAATCAAAATCAAACCAAGTCTCTGATGTTTGCACCTCCAGCGCAGTACAGCTGGGTGCTGCAGGCTCGTGGGCTTAAGGCCAAGCAGCACACAATTAGCACCCACTGCAGCCCTGGGGTACACCACATTGTGTGCTTCTTTGCTGTACAAAAGAAGTCCACAGAGTGCTTTTTGCAGGAACCATTTTGTTTGCAGAGCAGGGTGGAGAACACAGGTTCCCATCCCAGCTGCTGCATCTTCCACTTCAAACTCAGTGTGGAAAACAGCGTTTGAAAGCTGTTGACCATAAAGCCTCGGGGGCAGTACCTTCCTACTGATGAGGCTCTTCTCGCAGTAACGCTGAACCTGTTGGAGGAAGACAGAAAAATGACCTGGTACTCAACATAGAGTCATAGAATCACAGAATGGTAGGGGTTGGAAGGGACCTTTAGAGATCATCCAGTCCAATCTCCCTGCTAAAGCAGGTTCACCTAGATCAGGTCACATAGGAATGTGTCCAGGTGGGTCTTGAAAACCTCCAGAGAAGGAGACTCCACACCCTTCCTCGGCAGCCTGTGCCAGGGCTCCCTCACCTGAACAGTGAAATAGTTTTTCCTTATGTTTAAATGGAACTTTTTGTGTTCCAGCTTTCCATCATCCCTTGTCCTGTCACTAGATAAAATAGAAAGAAGGGATGCCCCAACCTCCTGTCATCCACCATTTAGATATTTGTAAATATTAATGGGATCCCTCCTCAGTCTCCTCCCTTTCTCCCATCCCACTGCCCTTGATCCCTGTCCAGCAGGGATATCCATTGCTGCTCTTGCACAGCTTTTCCTGAGTGTTACCTCCCAGACAACAGTTTATGACAAAGGTGTTTCCAGGGTGGAAACACACGCTGTTAAGGTGCTGTTTTGTAGGTTCAAGGCAGGGGTTAGGTTATGGGAGTATAGTTTCTTCATCCTCAACCCTTACAGTTCAGCTTTGCCTACAGCCAGCCTCTGCACACATAAATGTTTAATGGCTTGCTTCCCTCCTTGCCAAGGCCACCTATCCATCTTTAATGTGCCATTATCCAGATGGCAGTGCAAGAAATCTCTGCATTGGGGAGCTGGGGGGGAATCTGCTGGACAGCAGGTCCTGCCCTGTGGGTCTTGGCTCTACTCCCAACTTTCACACACACCCCCTGATAACCTTGAACAAGTCACTACCACCTGTGCACCAGCAGATGACAACCTTTGCATTACCTTGAAGAGGTTGATGTTGTCAATCTGACTCTGAAAGAGAAAGTCATTGATGGATTTTAGCACCGTCCCTGAAAGGAAAGCGGGGGAAGGGAGAAAAAAACCCCATATTATTTGCTGGGCCTGCAGCTCCTTGCTACCCACACTCATGCCCCTGACTGATGGCAGCATAGCCCAGATGTTCACTCCAGTCTTACCTGTTTGGGAAACTGCCTGGCAGCTAGGATTTTGGTTCACATTACCTGTAAAGCAGGAAAACGATTCAAGAAGGCTCACAATGAGTCTGTCTTAAAATAAAGCAAGAGACTAACAACTGAACCGAAAGGGACATTGTGTCAGGACAAAACCCAAGAAATAACTAGACATCTTTAAAATGTAGCTATGCAGAGAAAACACCAGCTCGTGCTCAGTTTTTGTTTCCCCTGTAGGGTAGCCCTATGTTGTAGGACAAGTGTGCTGCTGCATCCTAAGAAACAGCACCTACATTCCTGCTGTAGCAGGAGGCAGAAGGTGAGGTGGGTGCATACAAATGCTCACACACTGTCTAGTCATCGTGCTGCAAAGATGGAGGGACAGAGACTGCAACACATCCTTCACCCCTCACCAATGCAGCAGCAGGGAGCTGGAAGACACAGAGGGTGGCAGGTGATTGGGAAGGGGGGAAGACCTGAGGAGAGCTCCATGCTCAGACCCCAACAGCCAGAACAGGAGTAATTGTGCTGCCACTGACTGCATTTTATGTCCTAGTGTCACTACCCACCTCACACCTTACTTCTGCAGCCGCAACCGTGAAGCTGAACACAGGCTGCATTTTCTAATGGAAGCACTTAACTGAGTGTGGGGAAGGAGAGAAGAGCATCAGGAACAGAATGGGAAGAGAAGTATCCTTTTGAGAGAAAGGCAGAGAGCACCACCATGCCTCTGCCTCAGAGAGCTGCATTTCCCCAAGGCAAGGAGCAAGTTCTTCATGAACTTATGACAGGCTCTCCTCAAGACACGCTGAGGCTAGGCAAACAGATCGTTAGAGGAAAGGAGCTCAGCAAATTCCAGAGGATTTAAAATCATAGCAAAATAATGTTTTCTCACAGCCTCTGCAGAGAAGGAACAAGCTCAGGGTCTAGCAGCATCCCTGGAGACAGAAGAAGTTTGCTTACCTCCCAGCATGGCCACGAAGCGCTCCAGCAAATACAGGATCTGCTTAATGTACATCAAGTTCTTTGCCTTCAAACGTTTCCTATGAAAAATAAGACAGGTATCAGGCTTCAAAATATCTTCAGGGACCATCTCAGGCAGCTGAGCCGCAGAAACAAACACCTGAACTCCCCTTTATTTTGAGGAGACAGGAACTAAGGATGATTTCTTGCATGCTTGCTCTCATTTGCGACAGGGCATAGACCTCTGCATATCCTGCCTGAGGTCACCCCACAGCACTCACCATGCACTCCACACTGTTCCTCCCATCTTACAGTTTGTTTATTACAACAGCAGTGACACCTCAAGTCCCTCTTGCAATAATGTTCCACAAAATTCAAAGCTATTAAAACTGAGGACAATAATCAACCACTGCAGGGACAAAAAGACGCAGAGCCAAACCCACATATAGTTGCCTCCTCCCCAGAGCTTACTGCCTCTGCCATAACACATGAAAGACCAAGGTCCAGGAAAGACATGAAAGACTGAATCTTTTGAAACTGCATCAGAAAGCAGGAGCTATTAGAGGAAGACATTGAGAAAGGAACTGAGAATATAAGGCAAAGACAGAATCCTCAGGGTATCCCCTTTCTCACTGCTTAATGCCAGCCCCAGGAGTCTGACTTGGATTCTAGACAGAGATAATGAAGCAAGCGGCTTTTCATCCGCAGAAGCACTAATGCAAACAACTTCCCACCAGTGAAAAGCAACAGAGACCCTGCATGTAGATATGAAAGAAGCCATGGCATCCAGGCTGCCTGCCACTGTTGTGCTGTTTTCCTCTGAGATCCTCACCTGTATCGCTCCATGTACTGTAACAGCTGGGAGTGGGCACAGCACAGCTACAGCAATGAGGAAAAGATACAAAAAAGGGAGCTGTTATTACAAAGGAGTCAAGAAAAGGCACAGTGCTGCAGGCAGAGCTCGCTCACGATGAACAAACTGGGCTATGACTCACCTGAGAGCCACTGACCTCCGCACTGTGGATACAGGTGATGGTGTCTATGAGGTTGTGTGCCTCGTCAATAATTACAACCTGGTCCTTCAGCTTGATCCCAGCAGCATTCCGGGTAGGCTCGTGCAAGAGCATCTGATAGGGCAGCACCACCAGCTACAGGAGAAGCACACACTGCCCTGACTCTAGCTCTCATCCCTACACGCCTCGGGCGCTCCCCAAGCACTCATTAAAGGCCTCTAACAGCTGGCCCCGCACAATTCAGTCAAGTTTTTTACCCTTGTTGTGGGAAAAGCAGGAAGACAGACAGGAGCACATGCTTGAGAGGGGCACTGGGATGTAAGCTGAAGAGAAATTATTATGCTACAATTGTCTATCAGCTCAGGTTACCTTTTGAATCTCCTCTAAAGCACTGAAAGCACGTCTTATGATACAGACCAGAGCAAGGAAGAAGTGCAGTGGCAAAAGCTAAGGTTACACTCGTGTTTAAGAACTGCCTCAGTTATTGAGCTCTTCAAGCATTTCAGAATGTTCACACATACTCACAGCGTCCCTATTAACTTCAAACGGCTATTCTCATTTTCCTTTGCTTCCTCAGCAAAAACACAGCTGACAGAAACCCAGCCTGTTTAGAAACTCCCACCATGCTGAGTAACGGTACTGGAAGGAGCAGGCAATCAGGTTTCACAGAATCACAGAATCTTAAGGGTTGGAAAGGACCTTGAAAGATCATCTAGTCCAATCCCCCTGCCAGAGCAGGGCCACCTTAAAGTAGGTCACACAGGAACTCCTCCAGGTGGGTTTTGAATGTCTCCAGAGGAGACTCCACAACCCATCTGGGCAGCCTGTGCCAGTGCCCCATCACCCTCACAGTGAAGAAATTCTTCCTTGTATTTCTTTGGAACCTCTTATGTTCCAGGTTGTACCCATTGCCCCTTGTCCTATCATTGGACATCACTGAGAAGAGCCTGGCTCCATCCTCCTGACACCCACACTTTATGTATTTGTAAACATTAAAGAGGTCGCCCCTCAGTCTCCTCTTCTCCAAGCTGAAGAGTCCCAGCTCCCTCAGCCTTTCATCAGAAGGGCTCCCTTCTGATCCACTCTCTTCATCATTTTTGTGGCCCTGCGCTAAACTCTCTCCAGCAGCTCCCTGTCCTTCTTGAACTGAGGGGCCCAGAACTGGACACAATATTCCAGATGCAGTCTCATGAGGGGAGAGCATAGGGGGAGGAAAATCTCTCTCGACCTACTAACCACAGCCCTTCTAATACACTCCAGGATGCCATTGGCCTTCTTGGCCACAAGGGTTTATTCTTAGAGGCATTAACTCTGTGAAGATTGCTGCACACCTTACCTGAGCAGCAGGAATGGCGTACCGGCTCCCATAATATGGGCATGCTTTGGCCTCCCTTCCCAAAGCCACCAACTGCTCGATATCCTTCACTTCCACTAGAACTTCATCACGGAGAAACTGCATTTGCTCATAGGAATAAAAGGGGCACACGGCGCGACTCACACGTCTCTTCTTCCCTTCGTTCTTCTCATCGTTCTTCTTTTCTGACAACAGGAATCAAAAGAAAGCCATGAGCAACACACAGAATAGCCTAAACCAACCCCTCTGCTGCAGAACCTCCTGGACTTCAAAGCAGGCTTTGGTTTGTGTATTTTTGACCTACTTAAAAATTATTCAGCAGCAATGTTTTGATCTCCACAGAGGACACTACTCTTGCCACCTACATTTAACCTTGTGGCACTTTCCAACATTTCTAGTACTGTTACAAAGAAGCGTATCTTTCTGTTCCAGAAGTTCCTGATCACCTTAAGACACCCAGAAAATAAATACAGCATCCCAGCCTGAAGGTCAAGAAAAGTAAAAGTGCCGAGGATCAATAGCTCTGCTCCTCCAACCTGCCATTTTCAAGCTCCTCCCCATCTCCTGCTAGAACTGACTGGCAGCATGCACTGTCTCCAGACTCTCACACCAGCCTCATCAGCGATTGCTTCCCCAGGCTGGAAGTGTTCCTACCGTGTTTGTTCTTTTGCATCTCCATGCAGCGGTTATTGATGAGCTGCAGAGCCCCCAGGCATCGCACCTCTTCATTCACACACAGGTTCTTGGGACATGCAAAGAGAGGAAGAGGTAGGGGTGGGTCACAATTGAGTGCCCTGTATGCACCCGTCAGTGAAAAAAATAGATTTCTTTAAAGCAATTTCAGTCCAGATTCTGAAATGGAAAAGTCTATCAGTCAGACATTGTGCATACTAACTGCTGCAGATACATTCAAAACAGGTAAACACTTAAAAAGGAAGGGGGGAAAAAAAAAGGGAAAAGGTGAATTGAGATGGCTCACTGCTACACAATAGCTTCTAAAAAAATGCTGTGCTAAGAGGAGTGTCTTCCCAGTCACACAGACATCCATAATACTCCACAGCAGAAAAGGTAAACCAGATTTCTGCATTTACATCAAAGGTTACGTGGCCAAAACACAGCTCACAGAAGGATGTACATCACACATATCTGTTTCAATCAGTCCCTGAGATGCCTTTTGTGGTGTCACACATCTCCTCGAAAAGCCTCTTGCTTGAAGTTGACATGACTCTGGGTCCCTTGTGAACAATCCCACATACCTGCCTGGATCCCAAGGACACCAGACGTGTGTCTTTGCCAAAAGGACTTTTTTGCACCTCATGCACAAACTGAGACAGCTGGGAGTGAGTGCGGCTGCAGTAGTAAATCTACAAGGAGAAGACAAGAAGAACATGGAAGTCAATGCCCTACCTACAACCAATCCTGCAAGAAGGCAGCCAAGCACTTCAACAAGGTTCATCTTGCTCAAGCCTTCAAAACCACAAGGGAAGACACATGTTTGAGCGTCACCTCACAACTGTTAAGGCCATCAGCCTTATCTTGGTTTTCTCCTATGCATTTGCCTTTGCTTCCATCTAATTTTCCAAGGTCTCTTGTAAAAACAGGGACTGCCATTGGAGAGTAATAAAAAGCTGTTTCTCATAGTGTGCTTTTACAGCAAGCAACAGCAAAAATTCAGCAGTGCTAGCAAAGCAAGCTGCTTAGGCAGCCAGTGTAGTCCAGGAGGAGATGAGCACAGCACAACTGCTTGCTATTATCTACAAACTTGGCAGTTCTTGGATGTTAGTTCCTAAATCCTTCTGTACCACATGACTTTGGGAAAGGTATGAGGAAACCATAGTTCTGCTCAGTCCTGCACTTTTCCATTTACTTTCCTCATCTCACCTTAGTTACATGCTCCTCTTCCAAATCATCATCATCTTCTTCCAGCCTAAGAAAAGAGAGAGCTTAGTTTCCTTTCAGCAGACCAGTGACAGTGAGAATCAAATGATACTCTACTACAAGAGAGAGGTCATGAGAGACATGGTTACATCATCTCAAGAAAAGCACCAGATCTTAACTCAGGAGTTAAAAGGAAAATCAGCTTTTTAAGAACAGTGTAGGTGTGCACAATCAAGCCTTGCTCTTGAAAAGTCTGTAGGGCTGTGTCTTTAGCAACCTCAAGATTATTATTTTTTCTTTTAAATCTGAAGCTTCTAAGCCCTGGGCACAAGCTAATCAGTGCTATACTATTCTTTGGTGAGCTTATTTACTCATTTTCCTAAAGCTTTCCCTTTAGAGAGAGTTTACCACCCTCAAGCTATTGCATAAAGAAAACCTTCAGATACTTGGCTGCCACAGAGTTCCTCAAAGGCAACGTCAGCTTAATGTTTGATAACTACACATAAACAAAACAGTTAAGTGTTTTGAAATTTTCAAGGCAGGAGGATGTGTCTAGCTACTAATGAGTCCACTTGTATTTTAAATGTATTTAACTTTCCATGCTCAAGCATGGCTTCTGGCTTTCTGCATAAAGCAAATGTATGAGAGAGAAAAGCATGCACGTGGTTTTCACACTGAAGCATGGTCTTCAGAAAAGTAAACTTCTCTCAGAGTATCCAAAGATGCCAGTGCTAATCTGTAGGGCTGAGAGCTTCCTCTGATGCCCTGTGTTGTTCCTTGCATTAGAAAAGCAAAATGTTTTTTTTATCTCACTCAGCATCCAGAGGCATTTTTTTGGGAGGCATGGATACAGGCAGGACTTTGCCACACATGTTAAGAAAAATGTGCTTTTGCAGAGATGACTTCAGGTCACTCTGATCCGTCTAACAAAAGCTTAAAAAACAAAACAAGTTCTAAAAAAAAAAACCAGCATCAAACCAATCAATTAAACAAATAAACCCCCAGAACAACCACTGCCTGGCACAGCTTGAGTGGGGGAAAAACTCTAGATCTGCACAATCAGAGGTGACATCTCTTTGATTAAGGCAAGTCAAAAATCATTAAAGAAAATGTTTTCTTGGCATGGAACACCCTCAGTCCTTACCCAGATACCACTTTCTTTTCCTCATCACTCTCATATTCTGCAAGAATCAGCTCCTCCTCATTCTGATCCAATTGCTCTAGAACATCCCCTTCAACTTCTTTTGAAAGAATCTCCTTGCTGACCTGAAGAAGGTGCTTTGTCTCATCCTCCTCAGATCTCTGAAAGGAACGCACAATGACATTATTGCCCTTACAGGAAGGGAGGTAGCACACGCATCGCTTGTCAGAAGACAGCACGTTCCCTCACACACAACACAGGGAACAGCTTGCTGGGTAAAACCCCACAAAGTTAAGCAAATGCAGTGAGGATGTCCAAAGCTGTTTAGCCCCAAAGAACATGCCTGTTACCAACAACCAAAGACTTGCCCACATAGACATGAAGGGGAAACATGAAGTCTTCTATGCAAAACACCCACTGAACTAACAGATCCTGAAATTACAGTATCAATGTAATTCAGTATTACTTGCTTATAGCAAGTAACTATAAAAGATGTCTGCCTGAGAAAAAAAACAGTGTGTAAATACACCTAACCAACTAAACATATAAGGACACCATCAAACACTCTGTACATGTTTACCTCAAAGCTAGGACAAACTCAAGACCTGTTTTGGAATGCAGAGTACAAGACTTCTCTTGCTGTTTTTTCCCTCCAGTTATGTGGTTCTTACTCTAATACAGGTCTATCACTCTAACAAAAATGCCATTCAACTGTTGAAGAATAGTTTTCTGATTCACTTTGTGTTTTGATAAAGAACAATTTGGGTTTTTTCCATCTGAGAACAGCATCTTCAGATGTTTGAGAAAACAGACCTGGGGATGTTGGTCAACAGCCATCTGAATATGAGCCAACACTGTGCCCAGGTGGCCAAGAAGGCCAATGGCATCCTGGCTTGTACCCTGTAGCCAGCAGGACCCAGGCAGCGAGGAGATAAATCAGTTGCTTTTCCAAATCTCTAGCTTTCTATCTTGCTTCTCATTCCACATGCTCTTCCTCTTTTTTATGTGACAGAAGTTTTTTGTTCCACTTTCTATTTTCTATTCCTCTCTGAACCTTTGCTGTTTTTGCCACATCCTTTTGACAGGAGTTGACCAAAACACAACGCAGCGCTTGAGATGGGGCACACTAGAAACTGATAGCCTGAAGCCTAATAAATCTGCTTGTCTGGGGACCTGTAATGGGTATTTCTGGGAAGTTTGACTCATACCATCACAAAGCTCTTAGTAAGGGAATATTGAGACCAGTTCACCCATCTCAATGGCAGAGGAATATATCTGTGAATTCTATATATGTAGAAAAGGGTCATTTCTGAACAACACAATCACATTTTCTATGAAAGTATAAAAATACAATTGTTCCTTAGCGGTGAGCAAAGTACAACCAAAGCTTAATCCAGCTTTTTTTTTTGGGGGAGAAGAGGAAAGGAGTGAGTCTTTTGTCCCCATGACTTTAAATTTAATGACAGTTCTACAGGTTTTATTCCAGAAGTACAGAGTGTTCACACAGGCTCAAAAAACAGTCAAGTATTAAAGCTTTTAAAACAAAAGCAGAGGGCCAGAAGGCCATCAGAATACACACCTTTTTCTATCCACATGTAAACACTGTCACAGGAAATCGTCTATGCACAAATTGTTTTTCATACCTGTACTTTAAAGAGAAAATTTAGCCAAGAATTTTGGATGGCTAATTTCAGTAATCTAATACAAAGAGCTCCCCAGGCAGACAGGTTAGAAAATTCAGCGTGAAACTACAGATATAAGCAAGTATAAGATAACCAAACAGAACATTCTCATCTCTGGGGGATAACTCACCTTCCTCTTCGCTGCATATTTCAACTGCACATTATGGCGAATTTTCTCAAGACGATCTTCTCGCTTTTTCCTCCTAATCTGCTCTTCCTAAAATAAAGGGAGAGTAAAGGAAAGGTGAAATGTATTTAGTCCTAAACTCTGAGTATAATTTCTTTCCTATCCCTTGGGTATGTAAAAAAAATTAACTCAGAATAAAAATGGTCAGTACACAGTCCCCTTCTCTTGGAGTGCATGCCTATTACACCTATTACGCACTATACAGTTTCCTATCTTAATGCAATCTGCATGGCAATGTCTCATCCCTCACAACTGAAGCAAAGTCCCACAAAAGGCAAAGACCACCACCGAAGTTTGCCTCAGTCATCACCCAGGGTATCAGCCTATCTGATCCTCACACACTGTCACTTTACCCATCCTCTACATAAAAGCCTGTCAGAACCTTCAGCTTATCCACCATGTCCCGCTCTTCCTTCTTCTGCACAAATGCCGTGACCCAGTCTGGTTCCCCCGCGGTGTCTTTGCTCTTGGGGTGGTCTGGCTCCACTGATGCCAGATTCTTCTTCTCCTCCTCGAGTGCCAGAAGTCGTGCCTCCTCCTGCTGCTTTTTCTCCTCAAAATCTCGGAGCCAGGAGAGGGCTCCGCAGATGAGGCTCAGTGATTTTCCCTGCCAAAGAAGCACAGAATGGCAGTGGTTGGAAGGGACCTCTAGAGATCATCCAGTCCAACTCCCCGTTAAAGCAGTTTCCCTTTGATCAAGTCACATAGCAACACATCCAGGTGAGTTTTTAAACCTCCAGAGAGGGAGACTCCACACCCTGGGTAGCCTGTGCCAGGGTTCTAACATCCTTGGAGTTTTTCCTTGTGTTTAAACAGAACTTTTTGTGTTCCAGCTTATGTCCATTGCCCCTAGTCCTGTCACTGGAAACAACATAAACACTGGCACATAAACATGATGAAACACATCAGTGCCCCTCCACAGTGAAAACCCCTGTGGTGACAGTGCCATAGACAAATAGAAAAACACAGAAGACAAAAGGATACAGCCATGGCTAGATGAAGAAACAAAAAGGATAGAAGATGGAAGGAAAACAGGTGTCTCTAGCCCTTCTCTGGCCTAGGTCTGATAAGTTAAAAACCAATTTGAATATTAGGAACCAATACCTTATATGTAGAGCCTAAAAGAAGAGTTCAGACAAAGGACATTCTTATACTATCACCAGAGACTGCTATGAACCACCAAGGACTCCCAAAGAAGCCCCCTTGGACACTTAAACCGCATGTCTAACTACCACGTAAATATGACAATTAGTTGGAGGAGAAGTAGTGAATATGTACAACTATTCCGGGAAGTTTGGTACGTGTGTATGTAACAGAATAATATAAGCTTTACCACAGGCAGCCTGCGCTGGCTGTGCATGTTAGGAGGCACGATCCCTCACACACCCGGGCCTGAATACAGCAATGCCTGCTGTTCGACTCTTACGTATCGCGTCAAGAAGCTTCTTCCTCACTTCGGTGACAACACTCCCCTCCGAGCAGGACCAGACCCGGTTCCCTTCCCTGGGTACCGCCGTCCTTCCCCACCCTGAGGGGCCTCCGTCCTCCGTCCTCCTCCTCCCGGCTAAGGGCTCACCGTGCCCGTGGGGCTCTCGAAGATCCCGACCTGGCCGGCCTCCAGCGCGCTGTACAGCGCGGCCATGAACTGCTCCTGGATGGAGTAGGGGGTGTAAGGAAAGGGGAATCGGCCTCCCCCGGGGCCCGCCGCCGCCATCCCGCTCTCGATCCGTCAGCCCCGCTTCGAACCGGGCGCCGCCGGCGCTCCGCCTCCTTCCCGTGACGCTGTGGGCCGGGCCGGCGCCCAGCGGAAGGCCGCGCTGCAGCCCGCCCGGCCGCTCGCTTCTGCTCGGCGCCAAGACGTCCCGCTCGGCCCCGGCCTCCCGCGGGACAAGCGTGTGCCCTTCCCTGCTCGCCAGCCCCGCCGCCGCTGCTTCCCCTCCCTCGCTTCCTGCTCGGGTCGGGGCGGCCTTCGAGAGCTCCTCACCGAACTGGCCCCTCTTCACCGTGTTGCTCCCATCATATACACGGGTAGAAAACGGGGTGATACTGAGCCCAAAAAAAAGGGTTTATTTAGGCTGGAACACATAGACAGTAATGAAACACTGCGATATAGAGCAAGATTATGTAATACGCAGTCACTAGCATAGTGATAAATGCAAATATAGTAATTCCTAAGTCTTTAATGCTGAACTTTATATGTTAATATTTTACAAACAATAGCGAGCTAAAGGACAGTACTGTAAAAAGGACTAAAAATCTGCCAACGGTCTCTGGACTACCAGTAGGAACTCATCATGTACCTCTTCAGATGAGGGCATCTGGGGGGAAAGAGGGGTTTTTTTGGTTAAATCAAGGCCACACGTGCCTATACTTTGTTGATGTCCCGATTTGGAAGGTGTTTCAAACTAGCAAGGACAAATCTGAGGGAAGCTGCCAGACACTAGTAATGGGCAGCATTCCATCTAGAAATGCTTGTGTATTGTGTTTTCTGGGGACAGCCACAAGAGTTTTGTGTTACTCAGCTGACATGTCACTCAGGCTTTGTGTGTGGAGGTAGGAATTTGTTGTCTTACCTAAGATTTTAAGAAGAGGAAGAGAAACAGACTGAAGTTGTGCTGCAAAATCTTAAAGACTCAAAAGATTTGGAAGCACTTTGTCAAACACTGGGTAGACTTACTACATTCATGAAAAACAAGGGAAGGTAATAAAAAGAGAGTTCCTAAGACTACTACAGTGTCAAACAAGTTTTGAGTCAGAAGCAACCCAGAATTTTTAAATTTCATCTTCACTTTAGTTGTCATTTTCCAAGCCTGATTCTCCCCATTGTGATTCTCCCACATAGTCACAGTTCTCAATTTACCCAGAAGCCGATGCCCATTCCCCAGGCTCTCAGCACTCTTCCTAAACTACCAGCGCTCAGCCCTCAGGCCTAACTCCCTGCTTCCAGACCTCCGGATAGTTTTTGCATGCAGCTGAGGCTCAGCACCTAGCCTGGACCCCAAAGTTACCGTGTCTCCACTCAGTCTCTTCCTGACGTCGTTCTCACTGCCCAATTTTTCAGGTACCCCCGAACACCGCTTTTGTTTCCCGCTCCAGCCCTATGGCAGAAGTGAACGGGAAGTGAGCATTCTCCTACCTATTGTACATTTGTAAGGTTTCTTGGCCACATGGATTTTCAAATGCACTTTAAGCGTTGAGCTTTTCCGGAAGCTTTTCCCACACTCGCCACACTCATAGGGCTTGGCTCCCGCATGGATCCTCAGATGGGCACCAAGGGCAGAGCTGTGCCTGAACATTTTTCCGCACTCCTCGCACTTGTAGGGTCTCTCTCCGCGATGGATCCTCAGGTGTACGTTGAGAGCCGAGCTCCGCCGGAAGCTGTCCCCGCACTCCACGCAGATGTGGGGCCGTTCCTCGGCGTGCGTGCTCTGGTGCTTGGCCAGAGTGGAGTGGTCACTGCACCTCCGCCCGCACTCGGCACACTGGTAGGGGCTGGGCAGGAGACTGCTGTGGTACACGGGCAAGGCCTTCCCTCCGTGGATCCGGCGGTGAGTGGTAAGCGCTGAGCTCTGGCTAAAGCCCTTCCCACACACAGGGCACTTGTAGGGCTTCTCGCCCGTGTGCGTTCGCATGTGGGTGACCAGCGAGGAGCTCTGCCGGAAGGCTTTCCCGCACTCGGTGCACTCATACGGCTTCTCTCCCGTGTGGATCCTCTGATGCCGAATGATGGCCGAGCTGTCCCGGAAACGCTTCCCGCACTCCTGGCACTTGTGGGGCTTCTCTCCAGTGTGGACTCGCCGGTGTATGATCAAGGAGGAACGGTCACTGAAGCTCTTCTCACACCGGGGGCAGCTGAAGGGTTTCTCACCCTTATGGCTTCGCTGGTGGACGATGAGATGTGAGTTCTGGCTGAAGCTCTTCCCGCACTCATTGCACTGGTAGTGTCTCTCCCCGGTGTGAGTCCTCTGGTGCCTGATCACGTTGGACCTCTGGCTGAAGGTCTTCTCGCACTCGTTGCACTGGTAGGGCTTCTCCCCGGTGTGAATCCGCTGGTGTTTGATCAGGTCCGAGTTCCGAGTGAAACTCTTCCCACATTCTGAGCAGCTGAAGGGTTTCTCTGCCAGGTGGATCCTCTGGTGCTGGCTGAGGTACGAGCTCCGGCTGAAGCTCTTCCCACACTCGGGACACTCGTAGGTTTTCTCTCCCACTTGCTGAATCCACATAGCACCGTTTCCACATATAGGTGAGTCTGGCTTGTCCCCAGCAAGAACAACCTTGCTGATGGGAGCCCTACTGCTCTCCTTGCACTCCCAGACTTCCATCCCACAGGGAGTTACCATTCCCTGTTTATTTGCAAAAGATGTCTCCACCTCACTTGCTGTCTCCACCTCCTGTTTGCAGTCCTGTCTGTGGTTGGCATCCGGGAAGGTATCTCCTGTGAGCTTTCTGGAGGGGAACAGATGTAGTTCAGTTCTCAATGGACTTTCCTGAAGAAGTTTGCCCTTCAGCGTGTCACCCATCGTCCTGTCACCTGCTGGAGTGAAGAGAGGAACTGACAATAAATAACCACTTCTCTGAGGGAGAAGTCCAAACAGGGCAGCCACAGAGACCTGCTGCGCATCAGCCACCATTAGCTAACAATGCAGAAGCTCAGTATCTTCTCTGGGCAGAGTGAGGGCATGGAGACCAAGGAGCACGGAAGGGAGTGTGACCTGAGAATAAGTGGACCAGATTGCAAAGAGGGTCCTCTGTCATCAAGTTCTAGCCCTAAAGGACAAAACTTATCACGTGCTGGACCTCAAAATTCCCATGTCTAGCAAGGTTAGAGGAACACCATCATTGCTGTCCTCAACAACCCTCACTGCAGCTGCTTCTTGTTGCCTGCTCTTCTTCCAGCATTGCCATGCTTAATCAAGAAAGGAAGCCAGCACCTCATCAACATCCGAGTTCTACTCTGCCAAGTAGACTATTTTCTTTCTTCTTTCCAGTCATGGCCCTTTTCCTTAAAAACAAACCCCTACATATTCTGCAGCAAATCATATTCTAGATTTTGTCTACAGAACAGATAGGCAAGGGAGTGGAAAGATAACTGGTTTATTAAACAAGCATGGAAATGAACATTTAGACTGAAACAGAGCATTTAGAGGTATGGAGAACATACCTTAGAAATGGATGCTGGAGCGCAAGGTGAAGCCGAGTAGCTGGATGGCACTGCTTACAGAGTTAACATCATCCTTTTATGTGTGGGAGGTCAGAGTATGAAGTGAATGCAGAAGGATAAAACCCTCAGGTTTTGTTTCAGGTGATGTGTGGATTTTGGAAGATACCAACTCCCAAAGTTTTGTTTACAACACTCAAGGCTGAAAAACATTTGTAGTGCAAATAAAGGTACAGCACTGGCCCGAGGCAAGCACCTCGAGGCAGCAAATTGAAATATTGTCAGTATGAAAGGAAGAAAAAGACCCACTTCAGTTAGTTATGACTTCTAACATTCTGAGTATAGTCTTTACTGAAAAATACACAGGATTTGATTTCATTTTAGATAGGGTCTTTTTGAAAGGGTGTTAGATAACCCAGGAGTGTGTTTCATCTTTATCGTACTCTGCCTACAAATCTTTCTGAAAGCAGAATCAATATAGTACGGGAGCAGAAGAGGCAGGATGAGTTCAGAATGTGCAGCACAGTACACAGCAAAGTTTCAGCATTCAGCTTTTCACTTCCCAGACATGCTCTATTCAGTTTCTCACCTTGTGAGCAATCTCTTAACGGTCTCAGTGTTTAGCTGCTTCTGGCTACAAAGCTGTTTCTCTTCACTCCATCCAGGAGGTTAAAACCAAGTCAGGGATTGCAGATCCTGATCAGAGGAAAGAAAACAGATGTAATAAATACCCATCACAGTAGTGGTGCTGTAGAGTGACATTACAGGAGAATAAGTATTTAGGAGACATAAAGCAACCTAGACCAGAGGAAAATGATACTGAGAAACATAAGTCAGGGTGACTGTCTGCTCTGCTACACAGACCGTGACACTGCTGTTTGGGTCCAATAACCAGGGCCAGCTCTTGTGGCAAAGATGGGGTCAACTACACATGATGCAGAGAGCTGCCTTCTCAGAAGTGTCTGGCTGTTCCTCCTCCTGCATTTCCAGACCAAAAACGCCTCCTATTGAGTTTTATACAAGAAAAATACCAATTCCTCAAACCATTTTCTCCCCACCACCCTTCTTCCTAGTGAACTAAATGAGAACATGATGTAGTTAATGCAGTTCTGTTCTGTAGGCGAACGGAAAATGCCACCTTCCCAACTGGACTGCTTTCTGCAACTGTCTGGGGTCCTGTTTATTGCATTTACCAATAAGAGTACTTTGCTTAGTTGCTCTCAGTGCCTCAGCTAGGCATACTCAGGTCTGGGTGATGGAAGAGATCTTAATCTGCTCACACATAATTGACAGGAGCAGTCCAAAGGCAGAATTTCCTGTCCTCTTCTCCAGAAAAATGGCAATTGGGCTGCCTCATTCCAGACGGAGTTTAGAGCAGAAAAAAAGTCAATCACATATACCTGTTTATGGATGATTTATTCAGCCTACATGCAACCCCACTTCTCAAGGATCTCTTTTCAGAGCAGAAGTACACTGTGCAGGAGCGGGGTTTGTGGGATAGGAAATTAGGTCACTCATTTAGCTTTCACACTACATTTGTGCAGTGGTATTTGTACAGAGGCATCTTAAGATGCTGAGGGCTCAGTGATGTCCTAGAAATGTATAGGTTACAGAAACAACACTTAGAAACTGCACATGTGAATGCCAGCTCTGCAATAGCATTGCACCCTTTTGGTCATGTGGATTCCCACCATGCCACTAGCAACAAATGTAAAATTACTCATGACTGCATGTTCATAAGAAAAAGAAATGTAAACCAGCATCTTTTCCTTTCAAAATGAGAAACAAACCAAACCAGCTGCTCAGTGATGTATTAGGGAAGGGTATTGTTACAGGTGCCGGTTGCCAAGCCCTCCCGAGGACAGAGGGAAGATTTCTCCACCTTGCATAACACCATTGTAATAAAAGAAGGCCCCTGATAAAATGGAGAGCTGACTTTTTGTTGGCCTCAGCCTGGAGTCATGTCCTTCCTGCTCCCCGCCACCTCCTCCACAGTAGATTTGGTGAGTATCACCCCTTGGGGAGATGGTGTTTCGCTCTTTCCAGCAGCAGCTGCAGGCTCTGAGCCTACATGGGAGGCAAGGAAGTTGAGTTCTCCCTCCTCATTCAATCCCCATCCATCTATAAGGCAGTGCTCCTCTGTGGGTAAGCCTGACCCTGCTGAACTATCCTTCTGATTTTAGGAGGGAAACGTCCTTCTAGTTCAGTCCCTTACTGCTGCTGTTCAAGAGCTGCTGCATGCACATAGTCAACAGGCACCCTAAAGTTGTGGGCAAGCACCTACAGAAGGCAGAAGGTGGACGCAGGAAGACAGATGATGCTGTGCAGAGGCAGGAAAGTTGTGGGATACATCAGAAAAGCACACTGTGTGATGGGTAGTAAAGATCTGTCCCCAAACAAGATGGGAAACCTGAAACAGAGCACCAGACAGGGACAAGACACTGGTCTCCAGAACAGCCATGTTTAAACAATGCTGAGTCCCCAGGAAGTGTCCTGGCTGATGAGGTAACTCAGTCCCTACAAGGCCAAATGAGGAAGGAGAGAGGTAACTAGTAGCATAGGGAGACTATGAGCCACGCTGTGCTCCTTTGAGGACAGACAGCAGCTCCAAAGGGGCTGTCCCATGAAGGATGTGGCAAGCCAGGGGAGAGCAAGCCACTACAGAGACCATGAGTCTCTGGGAGACAGGAGAGGCAGGGAGAACAGACAGCCGCCATGGATGTAAACCCAGGGAAACTAAACATCTTCCATGGGGGCTTTCTCTGGGTTTGGACACAGTGGCACAGCAAGGAGGGCTGATCCATTGCTGCAGAAGGTGGGCCACATCCAAACTCAGCTTCAAGCAGGTAGCCATTGCTGCCTTCCCCAACACAAACCCAGCACTGGGGAAACACGTGAGCCTAGCAATGGGACAGGAGAGGAAGCAATGCGTGGGCCTAGCAACAGGACAAGAGAGGAAGTGACGCGTGAGCTTAGCAACAGGGCAGGAGGGTGGGCCTAGCAAAGGGACAAGAGAGGCGGCAACTAGCAATGGGGCAGGAGGGGAGGAAGAGGGGGCAGCACAAGGAGGATCAGCGGAAAGAGAGGCGTCTGTTGCAACACTAGCCCCACCGATTCCCCCAGTTCTCTTAGGCAAACCCCACAGGGGCAGGAGGAGGACTCAAGCAGGCAGGTAAAGCAGCGGAGGTGACACTTTCAGCAGCACAGGAGGTCCAGGCTGTTACAGGCACCACTCATAGTGTGATGTCAACTATGTGGGCTACTCTAGTTTTGTCTGGTGAGTAGGAAATGTCTCTCCTTCAAGCCAGGGTGTGAGAAGGAGTGTCCCACCTTATTGCGCCTCGGTTTTAGCAGCTTGGAGATGAGAGGAAGAGACCCGAGTACCCTCCAACACCTCAAAGTGCAATTAAAATTTTGCTTACAGTTTTATTCATTAAGGAGGTTCTATTTTATTCATTAAGGAGGGCCAGAGAGTGAACTAGGAGCAGGGGAGGAGGACTCAGTGCTGGACGCAGCAGGCAGAGGCTGGAGCTGAGGTGGAGACTGGAAACGTGATGATAGGGACAGCTGGGCACATAAACCAGATATGAGTGCAAAGGCAGGAATCTGGACTCGGCCCGCAAAGGAGAGAAAGAGAAGAGAAAGAGGTCTGAAAGAGAACCTTGGTTGAAGACAAACAGAAAGGGATATAGCCAGCAGAAATGCGTAGAAAGGTGAGGCTGTTGTGGCCACATCCTAGCAGGAGACTGGAGGGTCCCATATGCCCCAGTCTCCTTGTTCCCCTGCTTTCTGCAAACCCCAACACAGTCACCTGGCAAAGTGCCTCACGAAGTGCTTGATAACCCTCACTGTCCTCTTAGGGAAAACGTCACGTGTTTTTGTTTTATCCCGTTGCATCTACCAATACATAGGTGTTAATAGGATGGCACAAATATTAATGAGATATAGGCCATGAGGAAGTTTTAAAGCTTAAGAGGCTGTTACAGAGGTTGCAAAGTTAAACTTGGAATATGCTCGAATGATAGTAATTTTGCAACCTTTGATTTGTTCTGTGCAAGGATGCAGTAACTCAGCTCTCTCATTACCTGGTCTCACTGGTTTCACATTGTGTTTGGCTTCTTTAGTCCCTGGATGAACACTGCCTTTCTAATGAGCAGCTATTTAGAACATCATGTCACTCTTATTGTTCAGTGTTTGACTCTATTTACTGATCCTATTGACAGTCTGCTATTGACAGAATGACTCATTTCCTCATGATCTTTTTACATGCTCTATGTTTTAAGGCTTCACAGTTATTAATTGGTTTACAGTGATTTTGCAAATGGCCAAATGAGGGCAGACAGGAAGTAAAGTCAAAAACATTCACTACAAAAACATCCAAATCTCAGCCTTGGCTTCTTGGAGTACATATGCTAACGTAGCACTTACTTGCCATTCAAAATACACCACATGCAGACTCCAAAACTGCAAGAGAGCTCAGCCTTCCTATAAATGGTAACCCACAAGGCAAGGAAAATGCTATTTATAACAGATTAAGAAACCTGGTACTTACCTAGCATCACACTGGAGCCTCTGTGGTGTAGCCAGGAGTAAAACCTACTTCTTGGAAGAGTATCCACAAAACTACCTTTGTCCTTCCAGCATCTTCCTGGCTCAGTCTTCCATACACCTTCCAAGCTGTGGGAAATGAGGCAGATGTGCTGAATATATAAGTGCCCAACCTGTGAAACTGAATCCCTGCCAGAACAGGTCCAGTCTCTACACTGAAAGAGCTGCCAAGTCTTTAGGAGAGTAGGTTGTTATGTACTTAAAGAATGTATAAAAAGCAAGAGAAGATGAAATTCAGATTGCACATGAAGTTTTTATTTGGGCACATCTAACCTCCAAAGGTTTGATTTTGTAAGCTTTCGTAATGTTCTTTTACAGGGAAGAACTGGCTTCATGTTTTGCGTAAGGGTTCAGTGAATGCTTGGACCATTTTAACAGGGCATATTCACTGGGGCATGCTCCAGTAACTCAAGGGGTCTGTTTGGAACCACGTACCCAGAAGAAGAGAATTCACAGAGGCTAAAATCTTGAAAGAAAACAGTCTCCTCACTCTAGCCCCGACAGCAAAGCTACACTCCCAACTTTAGCCATGACTTCCAAGACATTTCTCCCAGTTCAGGATTTGATTTTCAGGAGCTTTGGTGAAGGTCCCTCAGCCATGTACTGTCCCCAAAATAATACACTCCTTTCAACACGAGCTGAGCAGGTTTTCCCCAGGTCTAGACCTCCCCATCTTGAGCCTGTTACTGCACCAGAGATCTGGGCTGAGCCCTCCAGCTCTTCTGAGTGTGCCACAGTTAGCATTTCCTTCTCTTCTTGACTCCCTACAGTGCTCTGGGGTTGGAGCTGCAGAGCCAGCACTCAAGGCAGGAAGGCAGAGCAGCTAGGAATGCCACTCTCCAACCAGGAGTACCGCCAGTTCTTCTGGTCCCTCCGGAGCGCCCACCGCACCAGCACTGCCTGTCTCCTCCGTGTGCTGTATGGCTGCCAGAACCCTCTGGTCCACAGACTGGATGAGTACGAAAACCACGGACTCATTCCTGATGGTAAAGCCAACCCTGACATGCAAGGGCAGGCTGATGGATATGGGTCCAGCATGGCCAGCACTGGAGCTGCTCTCTGGGAGGGGACAGAGACTCATGAGCTGGTGGGGCAGAGGGGTGGGTAGCCATCCTGCAGTGAGAAGGCATCTGCTCATGAGCATCCTCTCTCACACTTGATTGCATCCAAATATGTCCCTGGGACCAGCCTCCTATCTCACCTTGGGTCATGGAGACAGCCAAGAAGTGATGGAGCTTCTCACAGAGGTTCAGGAAAGCACTCAGATCCACAGGGGTTGCCATGGAGGGATGTCAGTGAGGTTATTGCTGAGGGCTGGTGAGACCCCAGTACTCGATTTTATCACTGAGTCTGTGTCTTTATTTGCTTCTTTCTAGGGCCCGTATGTGCTGAACTGCCAGGAACTCCTTCCTTCCCCAATTTCTGCACCTTTTCTTTTTATCGCTGTACTATGAGAAGGTATTTCATTAAGGTGAGTTATTTAGCTGTTTCCTCCAGACCACGGTGTGCTCTGGGCAAGTCACAGGCAGAAGGGAAAGCCCCGAAAATGAGGAAGGAGGAAAAAATGAGGCTAAAAGACAGGGAAGATAGGAGAGCACCATGGGCAACCCCCCTTCCAGGGCCACTCATAACAAGCCGACTAGCCTACACGAATGGCACCTGCAGCCACTTGCCGAAAGGTATTCTTCAGGAATGGTGGTCTTTGAGGATGACCTCAGCCCTTATCTCCAGCTCTTATTCCAAATCAAACTGAGACAATCTGAGTTAGTGAAGAAGAAAGAGTGATTTATGCAAGCTAGAAGTGAAGAGAAAGACAACGGGGAGTCACAAGAAGAGACTTGACAAGGAAAGGAGAAGGCTTCTTTCCTTTCTTGGGCTCATCTTTGCAGGGAGTGGGAAAGATGAGATTGTGCAGTGAGTGCTAACCCCACAGAACAGGGAAGTGGCTAGGTGCCTGCTCCTGAAACTCACCAACTCTACAGAAGTGTGTTTTATCCTCTACAGAGGACTGCTTGTCCAGGAGATAGCAAAGCTGAGCTGAACAACACACAAGCCTTCAACATGCCCACAAGCAGTAATGCCACGTTGTCTGGCACCTTCAATCCCCAGCCCCTTTTCCCCACATCTCCCACAACCACCCAGCCAGGCTTCTCCAGCCCTGACACAGGTGGAGCTGTGACCTCCACCTCCTTACCTGAGGGCACGCCACGGTTGAGGAGCGTGCAACTACATCCTTCTGATCCACGAGCCACAGAGATGGCAGCCAGCGGCAAGCAGCAAGGACAGCTGCCCACCAGTGACATCCAGGATCTCCTCCTGAGGCTACAAGATACCCAAGTGCAGAGCTCACTGCAGACACTTAGGCAGCTGTTGAGCCTGGGGAAAGCAGTGTCGGAGTATGAGCTGCAGGCTGCCTCCCAAAAGCTGCTGGCAGCCCTGAACCATGCAAGTGTATCCTCAAACAATGCAACCAGCAAAAGATAGAGGGCACAGAAGAGGGAAGTAAGCAGCAAAGGAAGATTAGCCACTGTGGCTCTTCTACAAGGTGTAAAGTCAGATCCGATACACTGTCTCAGAGGGGAAGTATATGAAGACAGAAAAGAGTCCTCCTTCCAAGGCCTGAGGCATTGTCAAGTTCAACAGTGTGTCCGCAGGCCAACAGTGTGGGAAATAAGTAGAAAAGCCACCTTTTCCAAGTGTGTGGGGAGACCCAGGCATGTGAAATGGTATTGCTCAGGATTCAAAGAGCAAGATGTTCTCTTATTGGAAATAACTGTATTAAAGATGTATTGTCCTCTCCCACAGAAACTGTTCACTTGCTGTTGTTCAACTTGAGAGGTGGCAATTCTTGAACATGGCAAGATGGGAAAATAATTCCTTTTTGATGCTTGTGGTTGTGTTACCACAACTAGTGTTCTGTCCTCGGCAGAGAGATAGGGGTTGTTGTGTCATTCAGTGAATGTCATGGGAGAACATTGGCCTTTCATCATCAAATCTAGGTATTTCTGCTCAGAAGCATTAAGGAAGGAATTTTCTTTGGAAGCATATGTGTGAATATGCATATACACTCTCTAAATGCAGGAAGGCCATACCCTGCAAGGGAACTGCTGGACTACCTTTCTCCTTGTATTAGTGTTTGCACAGGGCTGTCATCTACTTCTAAAATGATACCATGAAACACACGAGATAAACATTCATAATAAGAACCTCTTCTTGTCCCTCATAAAATCAGAGTCTGATTTACGGGAACTTTGGCTGAAGTGCTGTTCCTTTTACAAACACTGGACATACCTGTAAGTAAAGCCATGTGAAGCCATCTGGAGACAGCACTTACTGCTAAAAGCAGAGTGGGAACTCCGAGGAACCAGCTTTAGTTTTCTGAATCTCAGCTCAGAATTAATTTAGAGCTACTCTAAACTCCAGGAGTTGGTTTCGGCTTTCAGATGACCACCGATTCTCAAAGAGAGAATTCTCTAGTCACCTTTCCTCCCACAGGTCTTCTTGTAGTCTATTCCACTCAGGGCTATGAGAAGAAAGGAGCTACACGTAGCTCTCCTAAAGGATGCATCACACCAAGCACATCCCTGTGGAGGGTCAGGGATATCTCTTTACACTGCCTAAGTGCCACAAACGCAGCTGAGTGAAATACAGGATTTCCCTCTATCCATTGAGGAAAATCCTTAGGAGAAGAGCTCCTCAGCAGAACATCTCAACATTACAGGTCCTCCCTTTGTCCTAGGAAGCGTACTCTTGGCCATGGCCCAAGGCAGGTCACACAAGGGGAACAGTGCAAGCCCTTGAACAAGACTACTTTCTTGCTTCCACGGACGACTGCCCAGTGCACATTCCTTACCGGGTGGGGTCCCTAACAACACACAGGATGCCCTGGCTTCACCCCAGCACACCAGCTCCATCTCTTCTCCCCAGAAGGAGCCCAAAGCTGCCATAATCCCTGCCTGAGGCACCAGGGATTCCTGTCCCCTCCAGCTGCTGGGCAATGACATCTCCTCCAGCCCCAGCAGCAGGGCACCGCCGGGGCATTTCTAGCAGCAGCATTACTTGCCATGACCACCCGCCGTTCTAGCTGGCAGCTGGGATTTGGTCTCAGAGAGCCAAACACTATTGATTTCCTAATCGGACAGCTGCGTCCAGGCCCTTCACGTCGCATCGACCCGTGCTGCGGGTCCTGGGCTACCGTCCGGCAGCCCTCCCGGCGGGACGGTGCGGGCAGCGGGGCCTGGAGGCCGCAGACTGTCGCTCTCCCCCGCAGTGCCCGCTCGCTCCGTACCCAGCTATGCCGCGCCGCACGCTGCTTGGGCGATGCCCTCCGCCACCTGGCCGCCTCCCGACCGAGCGCCGCGGCCCCGCGCTGTCCCCGCTACCCCGGCCGCCTCCACATTGTCTCTGTTTCCCCCACGGTCCCGGCCCGTTACTTGGCGGGGCTCCACATGTCCGGCCCGCCCCGCTTTCGTTGCGGCGGGTGCGGAGGCGCCGCGCTTCACGCCGGTGGACTTACCGGGGCCGGCGCCATGTGCGCGGCGGCGGGCCGGGGCCGGGGCCGAGGCGGCGGCGGGGGGCTGCGGCGGGGCCGGGCGGCGGCGCTGCGGGGCCGCCGTGCGAGGGGCGGCTCCGCTCGGCTCCGCTCAGCTTCGCTCAGCTCCGCTCGTTGGTGTTAACCCTTGTGTCGGCGCCGGGCCCCGGAGCGGCGGAGGGCTGCGAGGCGACTCCGTGCTCCGCGCTGGGCCATCCCCAGGGTCGGGGGAAAGGCTGCCTCTCGAGGGCCGGCGGGGGGCGGAGACCCGCCTCCGGGGGGCTGCGGGCCCGGCCGGGTCGGGAGGATCACTTTCGTCCCCGGTGCTTGGGGTATCTGCAGGGAGAACCTGGCAGAGGCCGTCCAAGGGAGGTGTCTGGGCACGGGGCACAGAGGGACCACGCATGAGTTCCTGTCCCGTTAGTCACAAGGCACTCCGCAGAGGTTTGAGCGTGGTCAGCTCCCGTGTCACTTCTCATGCCTGTCCAGAAGCCAACAGCTAGGCACAAGTGCCGGGGCATCATGCCCTCTGATTTTCAGCGGACCGTATCTCCCAGCACTGTGTGTGCTCTGCCGTGGCTGCAGGCCCTGGCAGGTACGGGAGCACCAACGCTAAAGCCTAGAGCTGCTTTCTGTCCCAAACTCTCAGTGGCAGAATGGACGACTTCAGGTGAATGGAGGCTTCACTCTGCTACTGTGCCTGAAGGTTTGCAGAGGTGCTGGTCACCACAGCATCTTCTGCTGTTTGGGGACAGCAACATGGACTCCAGGGCATACACACATGCAGGGTATGCCCCAAGAAAAGATCCTTCCGGCCTAGGCAAAAATGACTTGTTACTGTGCATCCTGCAAGTGCTGCCGCTGTGCAGGTGTTTACCCAGGTGGGTTTTTTTCCCCAGAGGAAGGCAGGAACAGCTCTTCCCTTTGAATGTGATACAGCAGAAAGTAAGGGGCCATATGTGTTTTTAGCAATGACAGAAAGTTTTCCGTCATTTCTGGTCTCGTTTGAGAAGAATGGTGGGCAAGTGTTTACCAAGCCCTCCACACAGGTAGCTGAATAAAGAGTGTATCATTTTTTCTGAGGGCAACTGATTTGTCGGTGACCTATGGCTAACTCCTGCAGAAGTCTCTTTATCACGGGAGAGAGAAAAACACTAATCACACAAGCAGAGAAGAACAACTACGTGCCCCATAGGTGATTTCAAGAAAAATAACTTCATGATTCAGGAACTCAGTAAATACTGAGCCATTTCCTCATTTCCAATTGCCCTCAGCAACACTGAAGAGGATTCTTATCTCCACCTGAGCAAGAGCCCAACTGTCTTCCCTTCCTCCTCATGTATTGCAGCAGGGTTATTCCTAAATACAAAGTCTGATCTGAGCAATGCAGTTGCTGACTCAAAAGGTATTAAGACAGACACAGAACTTGAGCAAGCCTAGAATTTGCAGCCTTCTCTTTGCAGAGGAAAGGACTTTGCACAGGTCACATATTGTTTCTCATGAGCCCTGCCACAGCTTCCTCCACCTTTCTTTTGAGGGAGACAGTCTCCTCTGTAAGATAGGCAAATAATACTTGCAAATAAAATCAATAGTAAGTAAATAGTAAGTAAAATGTTGCTGATAGCAAACACCAAACTGGTTGTGCAAAAAGACCAGCTGCAAGAACATAGGTCCAAGTAGTGAGAGGTAAAGGAGGGAAGAGGAGGCATTTTCTAATGGGCAGGCAGAGCAAGATCTCCTCTGCCTTTTATTGTGGAGAGCACTGTGAGAGGCCACATGCAGCACAGCTCTGATAACAAACTCAAAAGGACATGGGAAAAAATATGTTTCAACAACAGTTTGTACCAAAAGCAAATTATGAAAGAGCTAAATTGTCACTTATTACTTTGTGCTAATCAGTATTCCACAGTAGGAGCCTTAGCATTATCAGAATTTACCACATGATTTATGAGCCTGAGCCAAATTATTACCTATGGCCTCTGCTGCAATCTTCCACCCTGCCTACGTTTTTGCCTTTCACTGGCATGTGGTTTTCTGCCTCCTGAGACCGTACATCAGCAAGTATCCTGTACCTTACTGGCCTGTGTCTTAAGTAGAACTGTCAGATGAATTTTTCAAAGTAGCACCAGGGCATTAGCTAAACATCCCCTACTAGTTTAAACTCCACTCAGAAAGCCTCTGTTTTTGAACTCAAAGCAGCAAGGATCTAATGGTCGTAACTCTTACTGTTCACCTGTTGCCCCACTGTGACCTGTAAACTAAGTTTCATACTAAATCAGTTGCACTGTTTTGCTGGCAGCTGTGTCTTCAGCAGCCCAGTGTAGTGCATCCCTTCTACAGACATTATCCTTACTACAGGAATGACACTGCAGGCATACAAAAAAGCAGAAATAGTGAAAATACAAGTCATCCCACTCACCAGCCCCATGAAACCCCACCTGTTTCCCTGCTGCCTACAAGTAAATGTGAAGACCCACCAATCTCACTCCATAACAAAGGAATCTCACCATCCGTTTGGGCAGAGGATGCCTCAACATCTTTTCAACACAATTTTTGACAGCATTCCCACTGGGGGCACATAACCACAGGTCCCACTGAAGTGCAGCCCAACAAAACAGGTTTCATGACATCTTTATCGATCTTTTTCACTGTTCAAGTGAGAGAGCCCTGGCACAGGCTGCCCAGGGAGGATGTGGAGTCTTCTTCCTTGGAGGTCTTCAAAACCCACCTGGACACGTTCCTGTGTGACCTGATCTAGGTGGACCTGATTCTGCATGGGGGGTTGGACTGGATGATCTCTAAAGGTCCCTTCCAACCCCTACCATTCTATGATTCTGTGATTGTGCTGTTCGAGCTGCTGCACAGGTAACAGATGGTTTCACCAGGCAGAGATTTTCTTCACTGAGGATTCATGCTTTCTCCAAGTGCTATTTATAGAACATTAAGCTTTTGTAGGGGGTTAATTATCTCTGCTTTCTCAAACTCTTACCTCTGCACTGTGAGACATCTGTGTCCAAAAACAGTGCAGTTTGCCATCAGACAACAGAAAATGGCTTTTCTGAGCCACATTACCTCTTACTCCCACTACCTTTATCACAAATCAAGTCTTACAATATTTTCTCTGAACTGAGGGCAAGGGCCATTAATTCCAGATAAAAGCCGTACCACACATCAGCCTTCACTGATTTTCCTGTCTGCCTGAAGGTTACTAGCAACAGCAGCTGTATTACATTGTATAGCAATGGGGAAAAAAAAAAAGAAGGAAAGATTACACATTCCAATTTGAACGTAGAGGAAACTAAAATCAATGAAAAAGGTTAACAAGCCTTACTTTGCTGCTTTGCGACTGTACAGAAATGTCCAGACCAGTCTCCTCAGATTATATTTCACAGTCTCACCATACAAGTCCTTCCCCCTCATTTTCTTTTTGTCTGTTTAATAGGGTCACTATTTCCTAGTTTCCTTGGTGGTTATGATCTTTGATAGTTTCACACATCTTAAGAGCATATTCCTCAGTTAAGTTTCAGTCACTTTAAGCACTCAAGTCCTTAAAAAATATCTCTTTTTTTTTAAATGAAGAGGTGAAAAAGCCCAGCCCACTATATACTAGAAAGGAATCCCTCAACTGTGAAAACTCAGACATAAAACCAGAATCAATAATTCCCAGCTCAGTGAGTACAATTTAATTTTGTTTTTTGGCAATATTCTGAAACAACTAAGTTTTTCAAAGGAGACTACAGTTGGGTCAATTATTTCAGCTCCCTCTGAAATAAGCAGTTTTCTGGCTAAAGTTGGCTACACTTGGCTGGAAATCTTAATTGCTTTTTTGCCCATTAGGCACAGCCTTTCAGAGCAAACAAGATCTGACTTTGTAATTACAGGTATGTTACTGGAAAGATTTACAGAAAACGTGGATTTCAGATGCATGGAAGAAGTAACAAGAAAATTGTTTCTTTTCAGATAACTTTCAAAGGAAACAAAGCATTAAAACATTCTGAAATGTACAGGAAAACATGTCCCAAAGACCTTACTCTGCTTCCAGAGCAATGCTTAGAAGGCTGGGAGAAAGTCGGGTTTATTTTTTAAATAATCCTAAAATAAACAAGCTTTTTTGCTCAAACTTCCATTTGTGCAGCTAAGCAGTCTTATTGCATTTGCAAGTAAGTCTCTAACTTGTCTGGGAGGCATTCATATTCTGCTACTCAGTGACCATGGATTCCTGATTGTGCAGATGTCAGCAGCCACCTAGGCAGCAGTTCCTCCCAGTGAATACCTACATGCATGGCTCTGAAGTCATAGAAGGAAGAAAAAATGTTCCTGAAAGGCAACCTGTCAATACAAAAGTAGAAAACCTAAACATCTGTGATTTATGTTCTCCTATAACTAACCTGCAAAATTATTTTTGCCCTTAATTTTAAGATAAGGATGAAAACTTCTGACACTCAGTCTCAAATACAAAGGTCGACCTAGTCAAGCACATTGTCTCTAGCAAGCAGTCAGTAAGCTGTCTGTAGGAGCAAAATGACATGCAGACAGCTTGTCTGCAAGACTTACAGCATGTCTTCTCAAAGTGTTTCTGAAGAACATGAAGATGGCAGCAGTGAAGAGAGGGGGGAAAAAGTCTTTCTTTTGGAGTATTCTCATCTGTGAGTTACAGCTGTCCTCAAAATAGCTTGAAAACTATTGACAAGCAGGCAGGGCAGAGATCCCGAGGCCCTTCATCGAGCTGTGACAGGTACCCTCAGCATTGCAATATGACCAAATTTGCTTCTCTCCAAAGCTAAGGAGAGAAGCCATAAGACAGAAGGAGAAGATGAACGCTCTCTGTAAGTTTCACATCTAACACGCTGAAAACCCAATTTATTCTCATATTGCTCTGGTACAAAACAAAGTCCACAAAGTTCATCTCTCAGTGTTATTGAACAAAGGCTCCCCTTGAGTGCATTTCCCCAAAATACAGTCTGTTACAAGCAGACATCGTTTCTTTTCTACATAGAGGTTCTCCAAAGTGAAATAAGATCAAAGATGCTGCTGAAGTCTCACCAGGTTCAATACAGATTTGGCATCCAATTTTCTGACAGTGAGAATTTCCATCAAATTCCTTTTGCCTCCCTACACGGAAAGACTCACCCTTTCTCTCTTGAACATCACCTTCAAGTGTGTGGCTTTACTGATATAAGAAAACAGGTACTATAAACAAAACCTCCATTCAGTCACAGCCAAAGATGAGACAGTAAAATCAGACTAGATTTAAATGTATTCCCAGCATTATGGTAAGCAGGCTATCTACTAAGACTTTTTGTACCCTAACGCCTTGCCACAGAATCAAAGACATTAGTCCTTTTATCATGACAAACACACATTGTGCTGTAAACAATCCAACACAATTCCTAACTGCTTCTTCCAGAGCTTGCCTACTCACTGTGTCTGCTTGCCTTAGCACCTCCAGTATTGTCTTGTCTTTGTGGGCGAGCTGTGTTGAGCTGCGTGGGCAGAGACATGGGAGTCCTAGAACTGGGAAGGGGTGAGGAAGGAAAGAGGAGTCAGAGGAGGTGAAACAAGTGATGGCAATGGAGGTGGGGTGTGGTTGGGGTTAAAGGTGCAGAAGGGTTTACTAGGCAACCATTGGCCTTTTCTGGGCAGAGCATATCAGTGTGGCATGGGCTTTCCCTACAACAGGCAGTGGAGGCAGCAGAGTTTCCAGCGATCCTAAACCAGTGGCTCCCAACGATCTGGGGCATATGCTCGGGAGTGTGTGAACTCACAGGCACGGTGAAACTCCATCTGGAGAAATGGGGCTTATAGTCAGTCACATATCCACTGGGACAGATGCTTGGGAACTGTTGAACTCCACCTGGTAGGGCAGGAGCTCTGGTGAGACAGTGCTTGTGCCAGTTGAAGAGCACACCGCTGTGGCTAGAGATGCTTTAATGACATTAACATGAGTGGAGAGACACAGGCTTGCATTGTTACATTTGCAAAGTTACTTTTAGCTGGTCTTTAAACACTTGAATACAGCTGAGAAAAAGAACTCCAAACCAAAAAGACCCCTAAAAAACAAAAGCCGGGCCAAGAGCACTCAGCCATATAAGTTAAAAATGCCATTTCAGTAGTTTTTATGTTCCTTGGAAGGCAGACCTTAAGTAGGGTTTACAGTAGGGAAAGATAAGACAAAAGCATAATACAGTAGGCAAGTATAGGTACCAGAATGGACTTCTCTGCCCCAGTTTCCCTCAAGTCTGATTCTCTCGAGTCAGTTCTCACTGATTCTCTTCATAACAGCACATATTACACCTCCCTCTTCCTTTCTTTCCCCCCTCCGCTATGGTTCTTATAAAAGAGGAAAAATAAAATGGCATTAGCTGCTCTAACAGCATGCAAAATGTCTTTCAGGAGCTCCTACTTATCTCTGCTTGATTTCAGTAGTCTTTTCAAATGCTACTTTGCCAGGTTTCGTCTTCATATTCTTCTTGTCTCCCCAAAGCCTGTCCTTCAGGCATTTCTACTCTGAAAGAGAAAGATGCGATCTCCTTAGCAGACAGAACTCTGAGTCCACAAATCCTGTTTTGTATGCAGCCTGCATCTCCTTGCACTTTAGTATCCTTCTTCCCCATGAAATAATATGACTCTTGCATATCTTTAACCACATTTATAAGCACCCAGATCAGACCTGTACTAGTAAGCTTGGTTGTCAACCACTTCCTAAAATAAAGAGAGGGCGACTGTGTTCTAAAGGCAGTCTCTCAAGCTCAGCAGCAGGAGCATCTTGTTTAGATCCAGTAGCTCTTTAAAGAAATCTCAAGAACCTTAATACCATTTTCAGTAGACCCTTCAGTACAGGATATCTAAGACTAGATGTTACACAGTGGAATCTCCCCCATAAGCCCCTGAAAATGGCTAAAAATCCCATTCTTTGAACCACGGCTTATTACTCAGCCCCCTTCTTTGCTTCTCTGCCTGGAAAATGCAGATATGATGGGTGTTGCAAGATGCTCTAATGCTGGATTCCCTATAGCACAACCACAAGGAAATGCAAATAATGATCCGACACTGCAATGTATTCTCTGCCAGAAAAGCAAAGGACAAATATGCTTACATTTACTTCAAATCATGTCTGTAATATGTCCTGCTCTATCAGCATGAGTTCTTTTCTTTTGTAGGTTGATATTTTGAAGAAATATCTCATGTTTACTCTTTTTTTAATCTCTGAGTTTTTATGAAGCTGCTCATGTACATAGCTTATGCTTACCATTTGTATTTTTTGGTACCCATATAAACCTGCTGAAATCTCCAAAGAATATCGGGTTACAATGCACTTTGCACTGCTATTCTGTTGCCTCTGAAGACCAGGCCATTCTTTATGGCAAACTCCAGTTGGAATTGGTAATGTGAGCTTGCTGTGTAATTCCCTGACTCCTTTACAGTGACAGCCCTAATGCTTTTTTATAATCTCTCATCTTTTACTGTGCCTCTGCAAATTTATTCCACATTTCTGAGAGCAAAGTAATTCCCTTTTCTCATATTTATGTTCATTGTATTTCTGGGTTCCTATGTCTTATATAAGTCATGTTTTCAAACCTAATATTGGTTCTCTGTTTCCAGCAGCTATAATAAACTAAATGTACAACAAAGAGTGTAAGACCAGGGCAAGCATATATATATCTGTGTCTAACTTGCTTAGATCTGTTTTTACTGTTCCTCTGAAAGACACAATGCCATCTTCTTTATAACCCTTTTAGTTTCTTTGTCCCTGGCAGGAAATAAGAGCCCTTCAAAACTCCCTCCTCAGCACCTCTGTATGCATATATGTTGGACAGAAACATAACTTTCCCTTTTCTGAAGGCTAAGATTCTTGTGTAAAATTGCAGGATTTTAGGCACAGACAATCTAAGGTCTCACAAGAAAATAGAATTCCACAAGACAGAAGCACTGCTTTTGCATCCCATACCACTAGCTGCTTGTAATGCCATCCTTCCATCAGTCAGTTCTCTTGGCAGCATATTGCTGTACATAGAGAAAAGCTACTCCCCTCAGAGACTTACTGTACCTCTATGACTGAAGACCACCAACAAGGGAACGTGCAGGACAGAGAAGGTGCAGAGGCTGGATCCAGCTGTGAGCCAGATTACTGGTTTTTGAGGTAAACCACAGCTATGAATGTAGGTTTATAACTGCACATTCAGATACTCACTGATTAAGTGTTACAATGCAGTAAGACATGACAGGCACATTTCTATAAAACAATGGCATGAGTGCTATGGTTGTCACCAGCGTCTGAGAGAAGTTCAATCTGTGACTTCTGCTGATGGAGGATGCACCTTTCTTAAGACTGAAGTCACAAGTTTATGTATCTTACATACTTTCTTATGGTCCACTTACAACACCTAAGGCACCACACCACCATGTTACAGGAAGGTCTGTTTAAGAAGTCAGTGCAAATCCTTTACTTTTAGATTCTTTGTTGTTCCTGCCTCTTAGGTCACCATCTAACCAGCCAGGGTACAAACTAACATGAAGCTGTGTGCACTCCCTGGGGTAGTGAGGCAGCATCTCAGCCACTGGTTTTCTTAAATCTGTATCTCAAAGAAACAGTCATTCTACATGGCATTGCAGGTCTGATATAGAATTTATCTATGCAACAGCTGACATCAATGTAATTATGTGAAATGCAGATATTACCATAGCTGGGTGCAAGATTAAACTTACTGCTTGTTAGAAGGACTGTTCTAAAAGCCCTTCCCATCAAGAATTCTGTGAATGATGTTTAAGTGTGCACATGATATTCTAAATCTGATCTTGGCAATACCAAGTTGAATGGTTGAACTAGTAGTTCTCTTACTCTTAAAATATTTGCCTCATATATAACTTGGTGAGACATTAATAATTTCACTGGCTTAGAACTAATCCATGAGTCTAAGGAGTTCACAGGTATATTTGGTAATACCACTTCTATAAAATCCCAAGGACAAAGTGGAATGAATCATTTTATTTTCCCATTAGCATATTAGCCATGCCTTATAAGCAAGGTTAGATCAAGGCTGAACAGAGAACTAGAAGTAGAAATGCCCAGACCACATAACTAACTGTGCAAAGTCCATTGTATAGTTGTAAAAATGTAGTAAACATTTGTACAGTTACTTCATGTCTGTGATACAGCCATTCATTGGGAATCTCTCTACCATCTCCAAACTGATATATTCAGTAGGTCCCATCTATGTAATTTAAAACCATTGTCGCAGTTTCACGTTCCAGATATTGCAAGGATACAGCTAGATTTTCCTTTTCTATGCCAGCATCAAATATAAAACCCATTTTTTCCCCTTTAGTTTGGTATCTATGATATAATTTGACTCACAAATCCTGCTTGCACTCTGCTCCCAGAATGTGTCCCCACTGCTGGATTTCTAGGGTGAGCTTTGATATAAATCCCTCTGATAGTTACCAACCTTGATCCAGAGTTTTTTCCAAGTTATGAGGCACATCTCTAGTCTTTCACAGCAGTTCCTAATCTTAAACCACAAAAATAACATGTGGACCGAAGCAAAAATTACCATTGCAGGAGTGCAATGTTCTGATTCTTATTTGTATATACCAGAGCATTCTCATTTTCTTTTCATGGTTATTCAATGGCCTCTCTTCAGAGGTTTACTGCCTGCTGGGTAATAGCTCCTTTTTAATCAATTTTAGATTATTTCCCCCCATATTTACTCCTATCTTCCTTTACAGCCCTTTTAAACCAAAATCAATTTCACTTTTGCCTCAAATAGCCCTCTCGGCTACGCAAGGATAGGTTCTTGATCTTCGTTCCTGGAATCCAAATTAGAGTCCACAAAGTATTAATGCTGGTCTTAAACTGAGAAACACACACACACATTCAGCTCTCCTGAGATCCAGTCAAGGCACATTGTAACCATCCTCAATTTAGTTCACTACTGTTATGTCTGCCCTGGGATCCCAACCAACTCCGGAGTGCAGCTTTATCTTTCAAGCATCCTAAGTCTGCATTCACGCCCGCCATAAGCCCACCCCCAGATGCTCTTCTAGTGCTAACAGCAACTCTGTACCCAGATAGTATCTGCAGTGCCATGCAAAGCACTGCTCAAAACACACTTATACCTACCCTGCACAACATGACAGCTACATACAGCTTTTTCTGGTGTCTGGCACTTACTACAGAGGAAGAAAGAGGTGAAAGACTAATGTCCTTTTACTGTTGCACATCCTTAATTAAACACCTGATTTGCAGTCATCTTCCATCAGCTTACTGACTGCCTTCTGCGCTCTGCTACAACAGTGTGGCAGACTGGATCTCTCTATGTATGCAGGTGCCTTCACCCTGCATATAGTTCACCTGGAATACAGCAAAAAAAAAATAGGTCCTTGGACTGAGGAGAGATGTCCTGGTTTAAGCCTAGCTGGCAACAGAGAATCAGGCAGTTGCTGGCTCACTCCTTCCTGCCTAGGTGGGATGGGGAAGAGAAACGGAAGGAAAAGGTAAAACCTGGTGGATTGAGATAAGAACAATTTAATAGAGTATCACAAGGAGAGAGCAAATATCCGTCAAAATGATAAAGGAACACACAAAGTGAGCGATGCTCTGTGTCACTGCTCACTGACCAGAGCCCAGCTCTCAGTACCAACAGAACAGCCACGGATCCCGCACAGTGCTGCGCCCTGGCAGCTCCCGCTATACGTTGAGCATGACACCAGCATGGTATGGAATAGCCTGGCCATGTTCCTCATGGCATCTGATGACAATTAACCCTATCCCCACCAAACCCAGGACAACATCCACCCCTGACATCATATCATCTATGTCATGCTCATTTCATACACTTTCCAATTATTTACCAACATTTTTCCTGTTATCTATTTATTTATATGTATCATAGAATCATACAATCATAGAATGGTAGGGGTTGGAAGGGACCTTTAGAGATCATCTAGTCCAACCCCCCTGCAGAGTCACCTAGATCAGGTTGCACAGGAACATGTCTAGGCGGGTCTTGAAGACCTCCAAGGAAGGAGCCTCCACAACCCCTCTGGACAGCCTGTGCCACTGCTCCATCACTCTCACAGTGAAATAGTTTTTTCTTATATTTAAGTGGAACTTTTTGTGTTCCAGCTTCATCCCATTACCCCTTGTCCTGTTACTATCTACTATAGAAAAAAGGGATGTCCCAACCTCCTGACACCCATCCTTTAGATATTTTAAATGTTAATAAGATCACCCCTCAATCTCCTCTTCTCCAGATTAAACAGCCCCAGTTCCCAGTATATATATATATATATATATATATATATATATACACACACACACACACACACACAAACACACAGAGATATCATTCCCTTAGTCCATGAGTCATGCCTCTGGTGTGTCCATTTGGTTCATTTTGGTCCCCGACTTCAGGGCTCCATCTGTCATAGCAGCCTTTCAGGCTTCCTGTTAGATGATGTCAACGCCCCGCTTCATACACCTGCATCACCTTTTCCATTCCCAGTGCTGGATGCATCTCCTGAATCAGGTCACCTCTTTCTGAAGAGCACACTCAGAGCAAAAGACTACATGAAAACACTTGAAGCAGAACAGCAGATTCACAGTAACATGAAGGTAAAAAACATTTGTCAAATCAGACCTGCAAATCCACAAGCTGTTGCTTGAAGGTCTTGTGCTAAAACTGGCTCTGGCACTCCAGTGCACAAATACAGTCTTTGGAATGGAATAAAGCCCCGAGTCTTTGGGACAAAGCAGTGTTTTTGGAGTGGATGAACCTTCAGTATCAATGGTGGGGTTATTTAGCAATTAACATAATACAGTTTAATTTGCTGGCTATTCTCATCCAAAATCAAATCTTGAGGTACACATCGAACTTCCTTATCCTTCTGCATCACCCACCAAGTACACCCAGATCCTTGAGTGAAATCAATCCCATAAACGGGTTTACCTGAGACAGGACTAACCCAAACTGTCGTCTCTAAGATATTCTTTATTCCCTTCTATAGTACATAAAAGTTCTGATTGAGCAAGGCCTGCACTATTGACAGACCTCATAGTGTTGACTAACATGGTGGCTTTTGCTAGATGCATATCTCAGTGTTTGAATATTCCACCCCTCACTGCTCTCAGTCTAGTCTTTAATAGTCCATTATGTTGTTTGAATTTTCTGTAGGTTGATGTGTGGTAGATGTGACAGACACACTCAATACCGTGCACATGTGTAATGTGGGAGGCCTCAGGGAGTCACTGCTCACAGAAACCAAAAAAGGGAGGGGATGTAGATAGGTTGGAAACACCTGCAGAAGCAAGGGAGCCTGAGGAACTGGAATTGAGGTCTTCTTGAGCAAAGGCTACCACAACAGCTCGCAGACCACAGTGGTGGGGAAACGCAGGCCAAGAGACAGTAGTAGGGAAATATACTCATCAGAAGAACATAGGTGGTGTCTTCACTGGAGCTCTTCAGTTCAGTGTCATTATCCTTCTCTGCCAAGTCTGTGGGGAGGAGAAAGACCGTAACACACCTACCTACAGCAGCACCTCTTGCAAATGTGACCATTGCTACATTATAGAGGGGGTCTTCTGTCTTTCACTGCCAGGGTCCATTCCTCCTTCTGGAGGCACCAGGGAAGGAGGGGTTGTGGATACCACACACCTCCACAAAGTGTGCATATTTTTGTGTCAACGAGAAAGGTCAAATTTATCCCTAAAAAATAATAGAATCATTACGAAATGTGAATTCACACCCCAACATAATCTGTCTCAACACTTACCTTTTGTATTTATGGCTCTCTCAGTACAAGGTAGTACATGTACACTAATGCAGTCTCTCACTTGCCTGTGGACTCTCAGTGGTGGAGCAGAGTGCATGACATTTGAGTGAGTCGCATTTCCATTTAAGAGCAGTACTTTTTTGCAGAGTGCAAGTCTTTAGATGAGGTGTGAGAAAAATCTAAAAACCTGGGGTGTAGATCCTAATGCTTAAGAGCTCCTGGATGTCTCAGTGCTGGAGTTCCTTCCAAATGAAAGCCACTTTCTTCTCTGCAGTAGGGAAGTTAAAAGAAATAACCAGCGGGTGAGGGGAAAAAACAGTGCTGTAACAAAAGATGAGAGTCCAGACACCAAAGCCAATGCAGAGAGAAACAAGACAGATTTCATATAAAGTATAGGGAAGGAAGAGAGAGGGAAGAAAGCTATATCTTCAGAGGTCTGAAGAAGTTGGTGGCAGAAAGATTCTTTATGTGTATGCAGGTAAATCCTGGGGTTTTTTTCTCTATTAGCAACTTGATGCAATAAATTAGGGGAAAGGACTGATAATGTTTAAAAGTGCAGACACTTGATATCCTCAGTTCCTTTTCCTGGCTAGGCAGAAAGCTATCTATATCTTGAGATGTTGAAGAGGTGAACTAGTTTAAAGGTGAGAAAAAATTTCACGCTGACATTCTACCTAAGTGCCTCACCCACCACCAGCCCAGGCTGACAACCCATAAAGCCCAAGTGTTCCCTTGGAACTGTGATTTCTCCCATTTGGGTGAGAGAGCAGAAGCAGCTCAAAAGTGTCCTTAGGCAGTGCAGTGCATTAGTATGGGTGGGAGATGGTGCTACAAGAATACCATGGCTGCATGTGGATCCCTGAGACATACCCTGAGAGCAGTCAGTCTTAAGATAAACCCTGTCATCCATTCAAAACAGGGGCAATGCGAGTCCCCAGCTTTCCAAGCCAATATCTTCCCAAATCTTTTAAATGATAAACCTCCTTTCACCTTTTTTTTTTTTTTAAACTTCATCTGTCTTTATGTGATCTCCTTAAGTGTTGACACCATGGCTAGACTTTGAAGATCTGATTCCACATAGTTTGAACACGTCCCTTAAGGTTACTAAATCAGGATAATTTAATTTTATTACTTAAGTGGCATGTCATGGGGATTTTTTTTTGTTGTTGTTTTTGTAATGAAAGTTTAAAAAATAATCTGTGGGAAGAGTGTTTTGCAGAAGATAAAAGCACAAGAAAAACTTTTCTTAGATGTATGATGAAGTAATAAATTTGTGTGTATAAAACTGGAGACATCATCTCTCTAAGGGATCGTTCTGTGCTTTTTTAGAGAATATCTTCTGAAGCAGCCAGCGGATTTTCATTAAAAAAGAAGTATGATGTGGGTAGATAAGCCCAAGTTAGTGGTGCTCAGGTGGGTGCCTATTTGTTTAAGCACCTCTTCATGTTATGGCTCTTTGGAGAGGAAGAGGGGTCATATTTAAGAGTAAGAACAACAATTTGAGTGTAGTGTCCAGTGTGAGGAAAAATCCTGGACAAAATCTGTAAATCTGACTTCTCTGTAGGAGTTCTTTTTGAATGGCTGAAGAAAGGACAAAGAAAACAGAAAAGAAGAAAAAAATAAAGAGAAAGGGAGAAATTAGAGAGGTAAATTGTGTAGATGCAGGAGGGAAAAAACAAGAAAAAAAGTATTTAAAATAGGAAAACAACAAAAAATGGAAGCAGAAGATGGGTAAAAGAGGAGAAAAGGTAGACCAGCTTCTCAGGATAAGGAGAGAGTTGGCCAGTATCTTTGAGGCCCCTCCATCATTGTCAAAAGTCTTGGAGATCACAGAGGTTCCTGGGGACTGAAATACTAGCATTGGGTCACCCAGTGACCCAGACATCAAAACTTGCCTCCATTTCACATCCCCTTCACCACCCTCCCTGGGTCAAATATGGTTAAATTGGTAAACAACATGACTAATTGTGAGGGAATAGCTGGGAAAGTGACAGCACATAGAGAAGGACAAAAGTGCCATGCTTGGACAAGCTTTGTTTCATTTGGAAACCAGAATTAAACCCACGCTGCATTGCATGCTCTTCTTTCTCTCTGAGAAATTCTCATTTAGGTAGGGTCTGGTGGATCAGGCAGGATTCCCAGCTCCATGTTTTATTCAAGACATCACACTTTTTCCTCAGCAAAGCCATGCAGCCCTCCAGATGTGTGCACAGCACCTAGTGCACAACCAAACCATCCCATCCTGTTTGCAGGTCACACCTGCCCCCCTTAACATCCTCCCTTACCAGAGTCAGATTATACAGACTCCATCCAGTACCTGGCACTCTTCTTTTGTGCCTTAAAGGTAACACTCTTCAGAAAATCTCAACCCTTGCTTTCTTAGGAGAACCTAAGTTTCTGTTCCCATGCCTGGCAGATTTTTGGCCTCTGAGTTGCTGAAAGCCAAGTTTTGATGCTCATTCCCCTGAGTGTGTGGTATGCAGCTGAGTGATGTTCTTGCTCAGATGAGAAGAGTTCTGGATAACTAGAAAGTAAAATACTGTTGTAAAATATTGGGCTTCCACACATGGTTAATAAACCATGTTTTATAGGGTGATTTTTACTATATATTTGAAAAGCACCATATATTTGTAGTAGCAACAGTTCTGAGAAAGGTTAACTGTGTCACTGATAAAGGAAATGTATTACAGACCTGGTATTGCTGGAAGGACAAAGACTCTTTTCCAAGAAACCAAAAATGAACTAAGGTACTGAAAAATGACAGACAGGAATAGGACTCTTACAGCTTTGTCCCTGGACAAATAAATACAAATAAATTTGAAGACAAACAGAATTACTGATGCAGATGCACAAAAACAGGCTGGGTTGGCCAGTTCTTAAACCATCACAGCAGCAGTAGCAGCTCTGTCTAAACATGCCTAAGCTGAGCTCTTCAGCTAAATGAGAGGATGGAAGACAGTTGCCACTACTTAGGTCCCTTTTTGACATGTCTCAGAGTTATGGTTCCATTAGAATTAAAAATATTGTAAACAAATCTTCAGACAAAATGTTCAAGCACCTCATTCCCCAATGTGCTACCACCAATGAAGTCAAAGCTGATGCTGTAAAACAATTTAACAGCACTTTAAAATCTGAGATGCAGGGGTATTTTACAACCCACAATACTTCTTGCTACATGGATGTGTTAGTGCTTATGTACCAGAGCTAACTGCAGCTCTCACAGAAATCTATGCATCAGCCTTGGGAGTGCAACTACCTTGTACTCCCAGAAGCCTCGGGAAACTTTTTATGGAAAGTTGTGGTTTGTTTGGGTTGTTTGTTTGTTTGTTTTTTTAAGGAGATGCTTTGTCTTTTTAAGAAAAAGGGTCATCTGAAAGCATCTAAATCCAAAGGAACCATAAAAGATGTTTATGGGTGTTTGTTCACTGATGATATTTCCACAGTCGTGGAGCATCACTTATCAAACAGATGACTACAGAGGTGGGTTGATTTGTGGTTATTTTTGCTCTGAAGAACTACAAAGCAGTCATGCCCAGTAGTATGTTTGCTGGACTGAAAGAATTGTAACTCTAGAAACACAAAGGAGAGAAAGCAGTGGTTATTCTGAGTTGATTGGAATAGCTTCCTACATCCCATACCTGGAACGGTATTTCCCATGTCTGCAACACCTGAATGCAATGCTTTCCAGAACAAACATGTAACAGGGAGGTTTCCATCACTCTTCCCAGCAAAGTCAGATACTTAGTATTCCAACAAAATGCCAAATCTGCTTTTCCAGTACAGTGAGAGTACACTCTTGGATCTCTTGGGAAGCGAGTGTAATGGAATCCACCAGCCCTATGACCTGAGAATATAGATTTTTTTCAGCATCTCTTATGCAGGTCAGAAATAGTCATGGCTTTTGCTTGGTCCTCCAGGGATTACTTCTCCAGCATTTAACATGTCAGTTTATAACTTCTGAGCTCATCATCTGATGGATGATGTGCTTGGAGAGAGACTAACCTGAAAGCTGTGAATAGCACTTGGACATTTCTCATCACATGTCATCCAATGGATAGCACTGCATCACCAAATCCTTTATATTCCCTTTTCTGCAGATGTTTCCAATGGATTTAACTTTTTGAAGCCATAAACCGGCATTGCAGAATACCAATGTTTGAGGAGGGGCTCTGCATTGCTGTTGTGTGCCATATTTATTTGGATAGAAAGTCAACAAACCTATTACCCCTGCTTATGACTATTCACATTATATTCCAATGAATACACATCCCACTGTCCCTTCACTGCAATAACTTCAGGTCAGAATTGAGACATTTAATTTTTACTTTGTAAAGTGATGATTGAACTATGTCCTCACAAACCTCTGTAGAAAGTTTTTTAAAAGCCCTTGGACCAACAAGCATCATGATGATGAAAATTATGTCAATTATAAACAATTGTTCAGCCTTGATGGGATATTTGTCCTTAGTATACAGGATTCTCTGTGATCTATGGAAGCAGCGCTGTTGTCCTGGAGTTTGAGGGGAAAGGAGAGATAGACAGTACAAAGTGCTGTATTCAAACAGCCATGAAAAACATAGCCAAAAGTATTGTAGGTTATGCCTTCAAAAGTGTTTTCAATGGTGGGGTCAACCTGTTATTTGGAAGATTTCAAGAAGTCTTGTAAGAAATGCATCTTACCACAGTACACAGGATACTTGTAGTTATATGAGAAGGCAAACTGTAAAACATCTAGTCCTCCATAGACGAAAAAAATCAGAAGAAGCTGGAAAGAAAGACAAAGAGCTGTGCTGAGAGAGAAAAAGATGGTTAAAGATGGGTTTTCTCACTGTCAGTCTAAAGAATGTACTAAATCTAAAGTAGATCTGTTCCACATAATTCCCATACAGAACAGGAGAGAGACACCTAAGCTTTGAAGTGCCATTAATAGTAAATAGCAAAATGTAACTCTGCTGCAGTATACCTCCCATTATTTCACCAGCTGTTTTAAGAGAATACCTTTTATTACTCATGCTTTTTTTTCGGGGTTTTTATTTTTAGCAGCCTTGTCAAAAGCATATTTTCATCTAAGACGCTGAAGGCTGGTTTTGAAATGGCTGCTACTAAATTGTTTAAGGCAGAACAGAATATAGCTTTCTTCTGTAAGGGGTTGAGCAGGTTTAAGAGGGTCGTATTTCTGTTAATGCAGCTGGACAGGCTTTCTTTTAGTGAGAGCAGACTTTAAAAAGTGTTTGTTGCTATATCATCTCATTTTATAGTCGGAGATTTCTTTTCAGAAAATATAAACCATTATAGAAGGAAAAGTCTAAAACTCTGGGGTGTAAAAGCATTTAACATGAATACTGGGTATTTGCAAGGTTTCCTGATAGCATCCTCAAAAGCTTCTAGAAGGGAACAGAATGACATAGGCTGTATTCTCAAGAACAGTGACTTTTTTAGTTCAAAAAATGTTTTATCAAGGAAACACGTACGATACAGATTGTAGAGGTGGACACATCTAGTAATGGATGTGATATGTTTCCAGACAATGTTATCAATGTGCTGTGTAGTGAAATCTCAAGATCTGAGAAAGACAGCTAGTGAAAGAGTTCATCAGGATCTGCCACACCAGCTGAGTTAGAAGCTTTATCCTTTGGCCAAATTTTCCTCTCAGATGGGAAGCAGTGAGGCTGTTTTTCACTCGGGAGTTGAGCAGCTCCATAAACGCACTTCATTGCCATGTATGGAAACCAAGGACAAACTCATTTTCTTCTCCATCATCTGTGCACTACACAGGACAACAGCTTCTGAAAGATGTGGTTTTTATTTTTCCATTCCGTCAGACTCCAGTGCTTGATAGTGAGATCATTATTTATTAACATCTTCATTCATTAATGATCTAGGCAGGAAGGCAGAGCGTACCCTTAGATTATTCAAAATCTGGAGTGGTTGATATGCCAGAGAGTTGTGCTGCCATCCAGAGGGATCTCAACAGGCTGGAGAATTAGGCTGACAGGAACCTCATGAAGTTCGGTTCAACAAGGGGAAGTTCAAAGTCCTGCACCTAAGGAGGAACAACCCCAGGCACCAATACAATCAGGAGAAGTCTCAGTGGGATCGTATCCATGCCTATAAATACTTGATAGAAGGGACTAAAGAAGATAGAGTCAGACACCTGTTAGCGATGCCCACTGGAAGGACAAGAAGCAGTGGGCACAAAGTGAAATACAGGAGATTCCAATGAAACATAAGAAAAAGATTTTTCATGATGAGAGGAGTTGTCCTAGAGGAGTTATGTTATGCCTAGAGGAGTTGTCGAGTCTCCATCCTTGGAGATATTCAAAACCTGGCTAGACACAGCCTCTGGCAACATGTTTGAGGTGACCCTGCTCTGTGCATGAGTTGCACTGGAGGCCTCCAGAAGTGCCTTCACACCTCGGTGATTCTGCAGTACTGAGGTGATAATGGTCAGCCTGGCCCCAGGCAGTCAGATGCAGCAGGATTTCTTTCAGGGCATTTTCTGTCTAAGGCATCTGTGGACATGAACCTTTCAGAGAATTCCTGTGAAAGACACTAGCCAAGGGCTGAAACCAAAGTTAGCTGCAGAAGAGCAAGGAAACCTCAGGTGGGTCTTTGATGCACAAATTTTTGCTCACTTAATTCTAACTTCAAGATGACTCAGAGCTGGAAGTTTTGCTGAATTCTAAATTAAGATGTCTCTGAAGACAAAAAGAACACTTTGAATGCTTTATGATTTTACTCTGTTGGCCAGTAGAGGGAGGAAAAAGAGAGAAAATGGAAAGAGTAATTCTTCATTCTCCCAGGCTGAATAGCAATTCTCTTTCATATTGGCACCAGGACTTCACAGCCCTGGGGCCAAACTTTCTTTGTCAGAGCTATTGTAAGGGGTAAAACCATATGAGATTTAGTTATTCTTTCAGATACTGTAACCACATTGAATGTCCTGCTGTGTGGTTAATACAGAATCATAGAATCATAGAATTGTAGGGGTTGGAAGGGACCTTTAGAGATCATCTAGTCCAACCCCCCTGCAGGAGCAGGGTCACACAGGAACACGTCCAGGCGGGTCTTGAAGACCTCCAAGGAAGGAGACTCCACAACCCCTCTGGGCAGCCTGTGCCAGGGCTCCCTCACCTGAACAGTGAAATAGTTTTTATTTATATAAATAAAATATTTAAATTTATATTTTATATAAATATAAATGGAACTTATATTTAAATGGAACTTTTTGTGTTCCAACTTCATCCCATTACCCTTTGTCCTGTCACGAGATAAAACAGAAAGAAGGGATGCCCCGACCTCCTGACACTCACCCTTTAGATATTTATGAACGTTAACAAGACCTCCTCTCAGTCTTCTCCAGATTAAACAGCCTCAGTTCCCACAGCCTTTACTCATATGAAAGATGTTCCAGTCCCCTGATCATCTTGGTGGCCCTGCACTGGACTCTCTCCAGCAGTTCCCTGTCCCTCTTGAGCTGAGGAACCCAGAACTGGACACAGTACTTCAGATGAGGCCTCACTAGGTCAGAGTAGATAGGGAGAAGAACCTCCCTTGACCTGCTGGCCACACTCTTCTTGATGCATCCCAGGATGCCATTGGTCTTTAAGGACTGAATCCAGCTGTGATCTGTCCTGCCAGCTGCCATATATCACTGTGGACAACTGGACTCTGCACACCTTTCCACACACCTAGAATTGCATTTGATGCATTAAAGTTGGTGTCTCATTTAAACTTCCTTTCCCCCTAGCAAGACTGTAAAGTGATCAAATGAAGAGAAAACTGAGGAAAATACACTCTCAGATGTTTACTTCCAGCAGCTACCCCTGAGCTGCATCCTGGACTGAAAGAAGACAGTGGTGAAGATCTCCCACCTCAACTTGCCCATTGCTTTCAACATTACATTGCTGAGAGAAAGAGTACTGTTCTTTTCCCTTCTGATACCCTATACAAGTAATCAAAATCTGGACTTGCTGACTGATTTGCTCATGTGTAATACTGAAACAAGTTAATTTCACAAAAGCTAAGGTTGTGGGAGCTGCACCAGCATTAATTCCCGCACTTTTAAGAGCATTGCAATTATATACTGCTTTTTTATATAGCATCAGATTATAAATTATTAATATAATGCTGAAGGTTATTGAAAGAGAAATGCAGGAAAATAAGTTATAGTTCAATCTAAAATTAGATCATCCTTGTCTGTGTCCAATTTCAAATACATTTATTCACTTCGCTCTGGCCTGAATAAGCCTCAAGGTGAACAGGATCTGGGTTGTCTTGTTGCACCAATGCTGTCTGTCATTAAATTGTATGAGCTGTACCAGACATCTTCATTAGTCTCTCTCTCCTTCTCCAGAACTCCATGTCAGCAGTTTTAATAGAGTTCTGCTCTCAAAACAGTATTTTCAGGAGTGCGTAAATGGTGTCAAGTCCCCAGCGCAATTTTCCGAGCTGAATGTATGGTACGTAAAACCAGTCAATCAACCTTTGGTGACACAGATTCTTCTGTATCCAATCGCTTCATGAACAGCCCTTTGGAAAAATTTGCTCAGGCTTGAGCCTGGCTTCTGATTGAGATGTCTGTGGAACTTCTGTCTGAGATTTGTAACCGCCTATGCACCGTCAGTTACTCTAGATAACCTTTTCTAGAGTGTGAAAGACCTACACCCTTTGGAAATCTTTCAACAGCAATATGGGAAACACAGACACGATGTAGATTGTCTCTCCTTGTTTTGTTATATTTATGTGTTTAAATCCTCCCAGCTGAACTTGATGGCGAATGAAGAAATGTTGCACACAGGTAAAAACTGTAGTACAATCAAGGATGGAATGTATTCTTCTCAGATTAATACAAACCTTAGAGGAAGGTCCACGTGGTGGCAGCAGAGGAGAGAAATGAGGGAATAGCTAAAGGAAGCCCGAAGGTAAGGAACCCTGAGACAGAGCATTTCTTAGTTATGTGTACTCTAAAGGGTATGCAACCTCAAAATTAGGACAGTGACTCAATGCGCAGCGTATTTGTAACTACCCAAATCCAGACAGAAGACCGAAGTCTACACACTATCCCAATGACAAGCATGTTGCTGTAAAGAGGGAAAGAGATGTCCAAGCTTACAGCACACCATGCCACCAAGTGTAAAGACACGTTTTCCTTCATGTACCTCACAGCACTGAGTGAGGAGAAGATTTCACCACCTGGAAACTGAGTAGCAGGAGCAGGTAGAGGGCAGCAAGAACTGACTATGTTTCCCTCTGTTCCCTGGAGGTACAGACATGTTGCAGTGTGCAGCCTGCCATGTATATTAACAACGTGGCATCTACTCATAAGGAGTCTCTTACTATTGCTTGTAACTGTGGGAAATAAAGATCTCATCTTTAAGGGAACCTGAAGCTCACTTGGCCTTCGGTCAAGCAGGATGAAAGAGCTAAGGAAGAAAAAACAATGTGAAGACCTGCCTGGACTGCCAGTCTCGTGTGGGAACCACAGGTCATGGGTGAGCCATGTTGAACCTAAATCACACAGCATCCTTCACTCAGCAAGCTGGCTTGACAGCTACTCCCCAGCTCCTTACCGTGTGCATACACACACTCATCGTCTCTCTTCCAGGAAGACTGTTTCAGCTATCATAGGTCAAGAATAAAGAAAAATGAACTCAATAAAAACAGAGGCAGACAAGAAAAACCCTCAAGCAAGTAAATAATTGTTTTCTACTCTGAGAAATATCTGTTATAACTGAGTCTGTTGCGTCTTTTTAAAAGTTATCCCTGCCTTGTCTCTTGCAGGCCAGGTGGGTGCATCCTTTCTCATGCCTCACCACTCTGAAAGGCTCCGATAACTGAATAAGGCACTCAGCAGTTCTGAGACTCCCAGCTAGTACTGGACTGCGCTGGTATTTCCAGCCAGGTCACCTCTGAGCAGATCTCCCAGGGAGCTACAATGGAGGAGTAGGCTACAGCCCACACTTTTGCTAAATATAGTGCTTTTACTTTGGTGGAAAAAATGTACTTATTTCCATCTGAGCTAGAGAAGGGAGTGGCGGAGTAAGGTGCTCCTCTGGCTTTCAACAGGAACTGTATTTCCTGAGAAACTGCTGGATGAAGAGAGTAACGATTACTAAGAAATTAAACTCAAATAGCCCTCATTGAAGCCTTTTCATTTCCTGGTCAAAAAGCAAAAATAGTGAAACAGTTTCCTTACCGGATAATCCAAGCAGTGCTGCACTCACAGTAAATGCAAGATCCAAAACCCAGTCTGAGCACAATTTGCAGTTGCCATTCCTCTCCATGGTCAGGGCAAGAAAGGGAGAAAGTAGTAGTAATTAGGGACCCTGGGATCACTTGTAGTTGACTTCCTTCACTGATGGCCAGCTGCAAGTCTTTAGGACAGTTCTACTGTCCAATCTACTGCTAGGGCTGAAGATCTTTCACTCCAAACAAAACTTCTGTGCTCTCTCCTTCTGAAACTTATCCTCTTTCTTGCAAGTCTAAACATGGAGACTGTCCTTATTTTAGTGCATGGTGTGCTTCTGCTGTCATGCCCCCATTTTCTGCCTATGGCACACATCCCTCATGCCCCTTCTTTGGGATTATTCACTGCGCTTGGTGGTGCCCCAGATCTCCTCTAAGTACCAAATCTCATATACAAATGCAAGTTAAATATAGTTTAGGCTTCATGCTGGAAACATTTATTTGAAAATAGTGGAAAGCAGCACATCACTTGCCAGGAGCCTGCTCTTACAATGTGCCTTAGTGAGCAAACACCTATCCGTAACACTCAGTTTCCAAAAGAAAATTCAAAGTGCTTAAATCCAGCACAACTCCACCTAGCTGGTCAGAGGCAACAGCAAAGTTCTGTCTAAACCGCCATCGACTGGATCTCCCTTGTACATCAGTGGGGGTGAAACAGGGTAAGAGCATTTCTACAGGATGCCTTAGACAAGAGAGAGAAGACCTGGAGCTTCTGACTGTGCTTTGGAACCATGTGGGAGAAGGACAACAAGGCTAGACATAGCTCAGTACAGGGTAAGTCAATTAACAATGGTATCACTGAGTCCTGTCACTCGTAAAAGGCATTTTGACCAGCAGAGAAGCCAGTTCCTCACAGCTTCACTGAAGCCAGAGTTGATTTCCACCTTATATAATCACATTTTTCAATGGGCTGGATGAAAGTGTGTATTTACTAAGCCAGAGACTACTATTCTCTCAAAAATCACACGCTGAAACTATTTATGCTACCCTTGACAGGCATGAATTTCAGGACCTGCTAGTCAGCAATAGATTTTTGCTGTGTTTTTTTTTTTTTAACAGAAATATGGTATTTAATATATCCATTCAGGACTAGCAGCCAAGCAACTGTGAGTTCTTCTTGAGCAGGCAGGCCTAGCTAATTTCAAAATGGATTGCTCTGTGAAGGAAGGATAGCACTTCTCAGATCACAGGAATGGTTTACTGGCCCAAGTCTCATATAAAACGGTCTCTTAGTGAAGAGTTAAACAGTTTTAAAAGGTGTCAGAGAAACCATTAGGCGATAAAAATTCACAGAGCAATTTTGCCAGAGAAAAAGCATAAATAAAAAGTGTGCCGTTTCGCTCCCAGACTTTCTTGCAAGTCAGCTGCATTCAAAGAGATGTTCCATAGCTAGAGTTGAGCTAGAGGCAATTAAAAAGCATTGGCTGTCTCGTGTCAAACTTTCAGCTTGTACTTATGCACTTTAATCAGAAAAGCAGCAATTATACAAACAGTGCCACTAAATGAGAAGAGAGCAGAGAGTACAGCAAGCATAGATCAAATCCTGTGTGTGTCTTGGGAAGAAAAATAGTGACTGATCCTTATTTGCATGGGAGTGCATTCATTCTGTATCCAAACAAAACATACACACAAAGAACTGGCTCTCGCAAGGAAATGTAGACATTAAATCACAGCTTCCAGCCAGTCAGGCTATTTTGCTTCAAGGATATACTGATCTGCTTTTTATTTTATAAGTTTTAGTTATGTCAAATGTTACAGATTCTTCTTGGAGGCCTTTCAGCCCACATGCAAATATGACAAGCTATTTAGTGCATTAAAAGGAAGACATCTGAGCCCCAACATTAAATACAAGCTATTCTGGGAGAAGACTAATCAAAACTTTTGTTGTTGTTGTTGTTTGTAGAGGGTTTTTTTCTTTAAAAGCAAAAGAAAACATCTTCCCACTCATCTTAAACCAGCACTTGCTGAATTTTTTTTAATTTATTTTTTTCAAATTGCTTTTTCAATCAGCAGCTTGTGATTTCTTGCTAAACTGCTTTTAAGCAAAGAGGAAAAAATCCACAAAGTGAGAACAGTGAGCCAGGATAACATCTCCATTGCAATTAAGCAGAACATGCCTCTTTGATAGGACAATCAACTTTGTGCAGTAACTGCTAATGGAAGGAGATTTCTAGAAGCATCAGGACATGCTGTGTTCCCGGCTATTTGAGACATTTTAATGAGAAGTCTATTTGGGATTTCATAGTCCTATTTCTTGTGCCATAAAAAAAAGAGCGCACATGGCGTTCAAGCACATCCAGCTAGTGCCAAGCAAGAGCCTTCTCTCTCCCTCCACACTTCAGTACACAAATCCAAGAGCCCCTGGAACAAGTAAGCCAATTTAGCCTGAACTGCAGCATGGGCTGATGAAGGAGTTGGGAGTCAAGAGAACTTCCTCCTGAATTGAATGTCTGTGCGGGCAGTATGGTCAAAGGACAGAAAAATTGGAGCTGGTGCAGCATATAAGTATTGTGCTCTTTTTAAGCAGAAAAAAACCCCAACCATCAGTGCTGTGGGATTTGTGCATGAGATATTTCTGAAAGGATGAATCAGGAATAATATTTGAAGTGTAGTAAAGCTGCCATCCTGGAGAGCAAAGCTATTCCCCCAAAAGCAACGCCGGGTACATTAATTTATGATCTGCTTCTGCTTCATACAAGCCTACAACTAGAGAAGAGAACTTGTTAGGGTTCATGCTTTGGGGAATTACTTGCCATGCTCTAATTATGCAACTCGACTTTCCCCTACCATCTATGCCTCCTTCTTCAGTATCTCAGTGCCTCTATCTTCAAAAGGTTGTAGTGGGTCTGGGACGGTAGTGATTTTCCACAGCAGCTCCTGCAGTGCTGTGCTTACTGTTGATATCAATATTATGACTACCGCTTGCACAACATCGGGGCTGTCCCTCCAGCATTCCTTCCCCCACCTTCACCAATAGCTGTGAGTGGGCATGATCTTGGGAGGGACTATGGCCAGGACAGCTGACCCAGGCTGACCAAGGAGATATTCCATACCATATGACGTCAGCTCAGGAATATAAACTGGGGGAAAGGAGCAGGAAGGGGAGGCGAGATTCATTTCTGGCCTTCCCAAAGCAACCGCTACGCGTACTGCAGCCCTGCTTCTCGGGAGGTGGCCGGACATCGCTGCTGATGGGAAGTAGAGAGTAACAGCCTATCTGCTTCTGCTTTGCTTCCCGCGCGCGCGGCTTTGCTGCTTATTTATTAAACTGCTTTTATCTCAACCCACGAGATTCCCATCTTATTTTCTCCCCTTCCCTGGCTTGCTTCTCGGGAGGTGGGGGGTAAAGCGGTGTGGTGGGCACCTGGCATCCAGCCAGGCTCAAACTACCACAGCCCTTTTGGCGCCCAACGTGGGGCACGATAATAGCAGATTTACATTAACTGCATTGCAATTACAGTAAACCAATGAGAGCAAAGTTCCTGTGCTGGTCACGGAGCCTTGCTGTTATGCAGCTTATCTTACACTTTCTAATGTTTGGGAACATGATGCTCCTAACATTGACTCTCGGCTGTAAAGGGCTGTGGTAGTTTGAGCCTGGCTGGATGCCAGGTGCCCACCACACCGCTTTACCCCCCACCTCCCGAGAAGCAAGCCAGGGAAGGGGAGAAAATAAGATGGGAATCTCGTGGGTTGAGATAAAAGCAGTTTAATAAATAAGCAGCAAAGCCGCGCGCGCGGGAAGCAAAGCAGAAGCAGATAGGCTGTTACTCTCTACTTCCCATCAGCAGCGATGTCCGGCCACCTCCCGAGAAGCAGGGCTTCAGTACGCGTAGCGGTTGCTTTGGGAAGGCCAGAAATGAATCTCGCCTCCCCTTCCTGCTCCTTTCCCCCAGTTTATATTCCTGAGCTGACGTCATATGGTATGGAATATCTCCTTGGTCAGCCTGGGTCAGCTGTCCTGGCCATAGTCCCTCCCAAGATCATGCCCACTCACAGCTATTGGTGAAGGTGGGGGAAGGAATGCTGGAGGGACAGCCCCGATGTTGTGCAAGCGGTAGTCATAATATTGATATCAACAGTAAGCACAGCACTGCAGGAGCTGCTGTGGAAAATCACTACCGTCCCAGACCCACTACAGTCTCCACCCCTTATTCCATACCATTTATGTCATGCTCAGACAAACCATCTTAACAATCCATATACATTCTTATATACTCTCATTAACCAGTACCCCCACTCTTCAACAGACAAACATCATTCTTGTATTCCCTCTTGCATCTTGCATCAAACAAACAAACAACATTCTTATATCTTTCATCCTCTGTAGATGTTCACTGGAGCAGGTCATAACTTCTGTCTCATCCATCAAGATGAATATCCAGGGGAAACAGTATGTGCAGTGTTGGGCACCAGCACCGGCTTGGTTTGTCCACTTGTTCGGTTTTTCTTTCAAAGTTCATCTACAACAGATAACTCACATAACAGGTTATTTTTCCCCCAAGGTTAAGTCTCCTTGAGGTACACATCGAGTTTCCCCATCCTTTCTCATCACCCACCAAGTACAGCCAGGCCCTTGAGCAAAGACAATCCCACGAATGGGTTTGCCTTTTCCCATGGGAGGTGCAACCCATACTGCCTTCCCCAGCCATTTCCCTGGGTGCACTACGGGGACCTTATCTCCTCCCACAGTATGTTGGTGCCCCGTGTGAGGTGCACATAATTCTTAGTTCTGTTTTTCCCTTTCCCATATTTATAATACAAGAACCAGACTTGCTTGTAAAAATATGGAGAGGAAAAACTCCTCAGTACAAAGGGCTTCACTTCGCACTGGACCATGTCTCTCTCTTACCAAACATCTTTGCATCAAACAGATGGTCCAAAAGGAGAACATGAACCAGATTTTGAGGACAACATGAAGAGAAGATACACTCTATGTATTCATTTCAATTCTAGCTCTGCAATGTTAGTCTAAGCTTTTTTATATGGTGAAACTTACCTTACCCAGTTAGTAGTTACCCCTAGCTGCCCATTTCTGGGTTAGTTAAGAAAAAAATTATCAGATGAGTGCTAACTGATTCTTTTCAGCTTTACCAAAAGCTGTCCTAACATTCTTTTCCAAGAGAAATTTAAGATATAAAATCCCATATGGCAAGCCAGGTATTCCTTTGTCACCACAAACACGTCCCAGCGGCTGATTTCACCCTGCATCTCTACCGGTCTGCCAAGGCATGGGCAGGACCGTGCTTCAGATGAGCTTGTCACTCCACTGGGCAGCACGTCCTTTTTTTTCATGTAAGATGTCATTACTGGCTGATCAGGAGTTCTGGGAATAGGTTTCCCTCTCCCCAGCTCCAAGAGCACTAAGAGCAGGCATGGTGACCTATGAAGGTTTCAATGAGGATGTTATTCAACTAGTGCCTTGCACATTTTCACCATAGGAAGCCTCCCTGCTCTGTGGTACAGCACTGAATTACAAACCCTAAGCTGCTCTATTTGCACAGCTGAAGACACACTGGGGAAAACACATCTTTGAGCCAAAACCCACAACACATTTGCTGTCATGATGGCATAGTAGTTTTTTAAAGTTAGTTGTAATGTGACAAGTCAGTCATCAGCAACAGCAGCCTGACAAAATACTGCAATTTACAGCTCTGCTAGTTCAGGGGAACTATTATTTTTTTTAAAGATTGACTGTTGTTTTCTGAATTGTGCTACAAATTGAGATTTTATTTCCAAAAGCAGCAAGGGATGGGGATAGGAGGCAGAATGTTTTCTTTTAAGCAACAGAGACTAGTATTTGATAAGCCAAAAGACTGTGTGTACAACTTCTGATTTACTAAACTATCATACTCAAATGACCTAGTGTTAGGGTAGACTGACATTCTTCAGCCATTTTGGTTGCCAAGTTCACTTGGCTAGACAACGTCCATGAAGTTGTCTTGCACTCCTGTGTTTATATTTCCATATTCAAGTGGACTGCCACAGCACTGAGCTGGAAAAGAGCCTGCTATTTTCTATTTAAAGGACAGATGTGTACACAGTACACAACAGCACTGAAACCAGAGGAGATGAATGGAGACAGAGGTTTCCTGGCTTGTAATTCACTAACACATGCTGATAGGGCTGAGCATTAAAATCCTTCTTCACAAGTATGCTTTTCTTTCAAGTCTAGTTTTTAGCTACCAGCTCATAGGAAGCTTTAGGTAAGTCAGACACCACCTTTCTCTCCTCCAAGAATGTATATTTAAACATCCCCTTTCAAATAAAAAGGCAAATGGAATTGTGTCAGCATGGCCTTGGCATAGACAAATCTCTCTGAAACCTGAGGGTATATTTGCAATGGATGAGCCATCACACAAAATTCCTGATCACTTCCTTTTCAGCAAAGTAGCACTGCTGCTGAAACAGTCCATCTTAGCTATCCCTGCTGCTGCTGCAGCCACTATTTCCCTCGGCAAATCTGGTTACCTGAGATGAACAGGGGGTACCAATTTTATTTTGACAGATGAGTACCAGCTGCATAAAGGATTTGACACTAAACATGCCCCTAAACACTGAAGGACAGTATTTCCTAGGCACTCTTCAGGAACTGAATTTATATCAGCACTACAACACCACAAGCTTTACTGCAGTAAAAAGAGTTTCTGAAACTGAGTGCTCAAGTTTGAACTTCCGAAGAGCGTCTGCAGGAAGATGACTTGAATAATGAACACTTACCCAGTGTATGCCACAGCCTTGCTATTGGGGAAAAAAATAAACAAAACCTGAAAAGCTTGTGTTCAAATCAATCCAATGTTTTGATTTCTGACTGGTGAAATCTCGTGTATGTAGGCAGAAACCCTGGTGTAGGCTGTTGGTCCCCCTCCTGAGGGAGCAGGGGTAGTCACTCCTAGCACTGCCCTCAGTCTGAGCTGTCACTGCTCAAGATAGGTCATTGGAGGTCCTTCATATCTGTGGTGGGTTGACCCTGGCTGGATGCCAGGTGCTCACTAAGCTACTCTATCACTCCCCTCCTCAACTGGACAGGGGAGAGAAAATATAGCAAAAGGCTCATGGGTTGAGACAAGGACAAAGAGATCACTCAGCTATTACTCTCACAGACAGAACAAACTTGACTTAGAGAAATTAGCTTGATTTATTACCAATCAAACCAGAGAAGGATAATCAGAGATAGGAACTAAATCTTAAAACACCTTCCCCCACTTCTCCCTTCTTCCTGAGCCTCTACCTCCTCCCTACCAGCAGCACAGGAGGATGGGGAATTGAAGTTACATGAAGATCATCACGGATTTTTCCTGCCGCTCCATTCCTCTCAAGAAGACTCCCTACACCTTCCCTTCTCCAGCGTGGAGTCTCTCTTGTGGGAGACAGTCCTCCACAAACTGCTACAATGTGAGTTCTTCCCATGGGCTACAGTTCTTCACAAATTGCTCGAATGTGGGTCTCATCCACAGAGTGCAGAACTTCAGGAACAGCCTGCTCCAGCATGGGCTTCCCACAGGGTTACAGCCTCCTTTGGGCATCCACCTGCTCTGGCGTGGGGTCCTCCCCGGCCTGCAGGTGGATCTCTGCTCCCCTGTGGCTTCTATGGCCTGACTCACCATGGTGTTCACCACAGGCTGCAGGAGAATCTGGAGCACCCCCTCCCTTCCTTCATTGACCTGCAGAGTTGTTGCTCTCACTTTCTCACTCTTTCCTCCTGCTACAGTTTGCTCCTGTGCAGCAACTTTCCCCTCATGTCCTTAAATGTGTTGTCACAAAGGTGTTACCACCATCACTGACTGGCTGTGCAGGTCTGTCCTGTGGCTATCTGACAGTAGCTCTGTTGGACACAGAGGAAGCTTCTGGCAGCTTCTCACAGAGGCTAACCCAACCCCTACCCTGCTACCAAAGGCTTGCTATGCAAACCGAATACAATGTCAGAGTAAGCTATATTCAGTGCCTGCTGCCATCTCTCCCCACCCCACTGTTCAGCATCTCATGGCAGTGCTGGCTTCCTCCCTGCTGTTGCTGCAGAACTGCCTGTGCTGAAAAGCAAATTCCCATTGTCACTAGGTACAGCTTCCCTGCTCTTACTTCTGTCAGGACCCTGTTTTTTGGCCTCGTCATTCAATTCTTGATTTCTCTCTCCTCCCAAATATCCCATAATTAGACTGCAAAAACAGATGAGATAGAGCTTTAGTAATGTGTATGTTCCCTTGGCGTACTTGCTGGATGCCTCAGAGCACTGTTTTAATGAGTCAGATCTGGCTTTCTCCTGATACAACTGTCTGAGCCCAGTCAAAATGAACATCTTTTGAAGGCTGTTTCTGAGAGTAGATGCTCTAAAGAGGCACAGATCCAGCAGGTTGAGGGAAGACACTTTCCTCAGGCCAATTTGGCCCAGGACCTCACTCCTCAAGTGCAGAAGCCTCCCCTCATTAATGCCATAGTTAGGCAGTTCTTGGAAGGACCGTGGCATTTTCTTTCTGGATACTATTAACAGGACCTGGTGAAATACACATGCTTACAGAGTTTCCTTATTCACATGCTCTGTTCTTGTGCATTGGCTCTGTTTAGATCACATTTCCCCTCTGCTTAATACTTGGCTTCAGTTCTTCCCCTTTGCTTTCCCCAAGTCCTGCCCCAAGTTTCATATAACAAACTTGAAGGAATTGTTTCTGTCAGCTCTATCCAAGCTTTGCACTTTATTGGATAAAATCTAAATTATATACTACAGCAAAATAGTCCTCTAACAAGAATGTTCTGTGATTTAGGCAAAGGGTACAGACAACTTAATAGCTTTTTTTCTTTAAATTTCATCCCCTACAGTCTCAGCCATTACTTTTGTACCAGTACAGAGGTTCACATCACATTAGTGCTGTGTATACCTATTTTTATGGAGAAAAAAAATAAGAACAGCTCCCTCAGGTCATGCATGCTTATTTTTGGCTCATTAACTTTAATGGTCATAGTACAGCTGTGACAGGTTGGAAAGACAGGTAGAATAGGTGATCTTTGTTATTCTCTAGATCATGTATAGCCCACAATTATACCTGAAAATCAGGGACAAGTCTGCTCAGAGGAGCCTTATTCAAAGCCTGTTGACTATGGCAGAAGCATTCCTAACCCTCATGCTGTGTTTTAACTGGACAGTGGGAAGCAAGTCTCCCCAAAGGATCGCTGTTTATTGCACTCTGAGCATCCCTTACTGTGTAAGATATACAAACGCCCTCCCAGCTCCTCCCCACACACATGTTAAACAATATGCTCCATGTCAGAGGCTTATTATAATTATTAACTCCAGCATAGCTGAACATGATGTGGCTCCAAACAGTACAGCTCTTGCCGCTCCAGGTCATTTCTGAAAGAAAATCCACCAAAGCCATAGTGTGTGTGCACAGCTTTCACCAGCATGGTGTCATCATCTTTTATATTCTGCAGTAAGACTTTTTTTTCCCCAGAACTGTGCTATCTGGGTAAGGAAGAAGGAAAAAAAACCCTAATTTTTCAAATCTAAAAAAATCCCCCATACTTCAGACAAAGGAAAAGTCCAAAGTTCACTTGTAATATTTACTGCCAAGCAACACTCACACTTCAAGACTTATAACCTTACATCACAGGGACACTTTGGGGAATCCCAGTGGAGGTATCAGTGCTTTCTGAGCTGTGCTGACAGAGAATTTTGACTTGTACTTCCAAAGCTTTGCTGCTTTTAGGATTATCACAGAGAGACTAGAGGTGAGTCAGTCACTCACTCAGGAACTAGACCCCAATAAAGATAGAGCTCACATCGAAGCTACAAATCTGGGCTGTACAACTAACTTCATGAATGAACTAATGATGAATGAACTAATGATGAGTGAACTAATTTTCACACCAAACTGGGAGGACTGGCTGATTCCCCGAAGGCTGTGCTGCCATTCAGTGGGATCTCAACTGGCTTGAAAGTTGGGCAGAGAGGAACCTCATGAGGTTCAACAAGGACAAGTGCAGAGTCCTGCATCTGGGAAGGAACAACCCCGTGTACCAGTACAGGCTGGGGGGCGAACTGCTGAAGAGCAGCTCTGCAGAGAGAGACCTGGGATTCCTGATTGATAATAAACTGAAGATGAGCCAGCAATGTGCCCTCATGGCCAAGAAGGCCAATGGCATCCTGGGATGCATCAAGAAGAGTGTGGCCAGCAGGTCAAGGGAGGTTCTTGTCCCTCTCTACTCTGCCCTGGTGAGGCCTCATCTGGAGTCCTGTGTCCAGTTCTGGGCTCCTCAGCTCAAGAGGGACAGGGATGTGCTGGAGAGAATCCAGCGCAGGGTCACCAAGATGATCAGGGGAATGGAACATCTTTCATATAGGGAAGGCTGTGGGAACTGGGGCTGTTTAGTCTGGAGAAGAGGAAATTGATCTAGGTGACCCTGCTTCTGCAGGGGAGTTGGACTAGATGATCTCTAAAGGTCCCTTCCAACCCCTACCATTCTATGATTCTATTAAATATTTGAGGCCTATGGCACCATCATGGTTGTCTACATACAACAGAAATGACGGTTCAAGGGAAGCATGCGGAATCTCAGCCTCATTGAGGTCAGTAAGTACATAATGACAGGGCAGAGATGTAATATAGGCAGAGGACAAGCTCTCTCACAACTGCATGCACACATTAATTGCCAGGTACACACCACTGCTAGCAGTACAAGACACTACATAGGAAGGTTTCATTTGCTGGAGGGCAGTTTTGGATGTATGTAGACATGTGGGAAACAGTAACGCTATTTGCCGGGACTGACAAGATGGCTTAGAAATTGTTCTGTCTGGAGTCTAGCAAGCCCTCAGTGCTCTGGGGTGAGACTATGTTGCCCACCTGAAGTTGCAGTGTGCTGTTGTCAGGACTTATTTTTCACCAATTAGACAGCCTCTGCAGAAGTGTTGGCTTTCTTACTGTAGGCTGAATGGAAGGCCCAGGATGGCAGGGTTGACCAGCCACTTTCACTCATCCCGAGCTTCCTGCATGGGTCTGACAGTCCTTCTGTACTTGTTGCAGTCCAGCACAGTGGATGGATCTACCATCGGAAATCCACATCTCCAGAATTATTTCCTCATTATTAGTGAGAATTGGGGGGGGCTTTTTTTGTTGTTAGTGGTGGTGGTGTTTGTTTCGGTTAATTGGTCACATCGGGGTTAACTGATACGCTCCAACACCAAATAAGCACCAGACTTGCTCTGAACAGCCATGTCCACCGAAAGGTCCACAATAGTCCACTGGTGGGATCGAAGCACCTATATTGGAGATAGTTTGGAACACTTTCATTTTCCCTTTAAAAGAGTAGAAGGTGTCCATACATGCTATACCAAAAAATAAAGACCTGATCAATTGAAGAAGAACTTGTATCTTGATGTCCCAGATGTGTGCAGACTGGCAACATATACTGGGTAAGCAGCTCTCCACCGACTGCACAAAGTCATATTTTGCATGTGAGAAGCATTTGCTAAGTTTTTTTTCTTTGTCATTATGATATTTATGAAGTCTTTCCGTTACAGAAAGTCTCCATTTTCTAAAATTAGCTTGCTAAAATGTTCCAAACCATCTCCAGTAACAGCAAATTAAACAGTACATACATAACTTGCATCCCACCACCACTGATTGCAAGAGGTGTTAGCGTGAGGGAGGAAAGAAACAAAACTAGAAGTGAACAGTATCCATTTTCCTCAGACAATTGTAATACGGAGGATGAGTCTAGGAGGAAAAAAAAGTTTAACACAAAATCAGTCTATTAAAAGCTTGTCATTGGTAGAGCTGGTCGGGAGAAACCTACTGAGAATTTAAAGGGCTGAGGTACAACATATTCGCTATTATCTCTTTAGTGCAACTCTGGATCGTGCCATGGGAACTAGCCCTTTTATAACAGGCTCCCGCTATCCCTTCTGCATGCCCTGGGAAAAGGCACAACTCTCTAGTAAGAACAGCCAAGCTCTCCAGCAAAAGTTAGCAGAAATGGATTAAACTGTTTGGCTTTCTGCTTCCTGTTTATAGTGTCAGGTTCCAGACAGTGGTTATTCACTAATCAGAGGCCAGTTACATGTTAAGACCGTTTGGTCCTCCCAGTAAGCATTTGTTTGAAACAAAAGTAAGCCAAGTCCAGAACTAGTTTAAATAAACAGTCATTCCATAAGGACGTGTCTGTATTTGTCTCGGTGACAGTGGGAAGTGCAGAAATATGAGGACTGTCACCTAGCATGAAGCGCCTGGGGTGAGCACTGAATTAATTTGCCACAGTTTTGGATACGTCAGAGCACAGAAGAGTATCTTGAAGCGATTTCAGACAATAGCGTTAGCAGAAGCACATGCAGCAAATAAATATTATCAATGTCCCTGCTTGTAGCCTTCGACAGTCTTTAAACAACTGGACTGCTTTGTGGCCTAGGCAGGAAAAGATCCAAAGACTTACTTACATTGGCTGCTGCCTTCGTGCTCACTTTGTGTTGGCTGCTGATACAATGCCTCAAGAAGGATTTTGAAGCCTCTCTATCCCACAGATTTATCAGTTTTGAAATGCAGGGTCAGGAAGCTGCTGGTGGAAAATATGCTACAAGATACTTCTGGCCACATAAGTTTGCAGGAAAAAATACTGCAGTTGTACTCATTGCCAAGTAGTTTGAGACACAGCCCCTGTACTTATTACCAAGGACAGACATTTTAATCCAAGCCATTTGATACTCAAAGTATCAAACTAGTGGATGCCAAGATTTGTCTGAGGTCTTTCAAATGGCACATCTCTAGTGGCCAATGCAATATCCCTTCCTGCTCAGAAGAGTGAAGAGGTGAAGCCTAGTGTGATGGTCAAATTGTTCTCATGCTCTGTATGGATGCCTCTCCCATACTTCAGAGAGGTTAATTTAATAACCACTTCTCTTGTCTAAATACATGGGACGAGGAGTTGGGGGGTGGGGAGTGGAGATGGGCAGTAAGAGAACTAGGAAGGCATGAAGTCATTCCAGTGAACATTTCTGCACACCAAGATCCTGATGTCCATATGGCACAAGGTGGCTTTGGTACTTGCATCAGCATCTGTTCAAATTGTTTTAAACATAGAGCAAGACAAGCACCAAGATACAAAAGGTTAAGGAAAAAAAGGTTTTAAAAGAAGGATTGATAAAAGAAGCCTCTCAGATACAGCCACGATGCTGGAAAGTAAGAGCTGCTGAGTCCAGGCTGCTTCTAGTGAAGAAGCCCTGTGTGACAAAGATCTGCTCTCAACAGCTCTCAGGAAGCCTGCTACCACTAGGCCCTACCATTCAGACACTAATCACTGTCATAGTCTTTCAAAATGCCATGTCCAAAAATATTTCCTTCTCTAAAAGCCTCTTAACACAAAAATCTGATGTCATTCAGCTTTGAGTTCATACATTAGACTACAGACATGGCCAGAAGATAACTTGCTATACCTGTAACCAGAGCAAGGGCCTTCTTCAAACAGACGAATAGCTAAAGACATCCATTATAGCCATTAGAAATTATTAGTGGGAAGTGTTCACTCCGGCTGGACTACTCAGAAGAAATCCCTGCTTGGACAGGCAGCCCCCACCTCAGGCTCCTTTGTGCAAGACATTATGCAATGCTCACAAGACTGCCAGACATCTATATTCTCTGGGGAATAAGTAACTTGGAGAGTCTCACATGACTGAGACCTGACACTGAAGAACCTTGTCTCCCTAAGTGCTTTAACAGTTTAAGTTTCTAATCTATGCTTTCTCTTCCACATGCAGAAGATACTTGCACAGCTTCTTTTCTCCAGCAATATTCTACATAACCAAGACAGTAGCTCTTTAGTTAGTAGTTACCTACCTTCACTTAGCAGGGCAGTAGAAAAAAGCTTCTTTTCCCTCAGTCCCACTGGTTTGACCTGCTGCCTTGTCTTCAGTGCGCAACTTCAGACACACACACAGTAAGTTGACATGCCGCAAGTTCAAGCCTGATAAAGAGCAACCTAGACAGACTCACATTGTTCCAAGGTGCAGCCAAGCCATGATTAGGACCCCATCTCCAACATGTCTGATTGCAAAAGTATTTCTAGGAAGAGAAAGATACTGACCTAAATGAAGTAACTCCAAGTATTATCAGCAATCTCTTCTGGAGCATGGGTGCATGCACTATAAAACTCTCTTGTCTGTCTACAAAAACAACTTAGTTTAGCTGCCCTGTTTCTCTCGCTCCAGCATTACAGTGAGCTCTCTCTCACCTATTAACCCTTTGGTCAGTCCAAGTCCTTCATACATCATCAGACAATTAGACATTTCTTTCAGTCCAGAAGTCTGAGACTTCAAGCCAAATAATGGATTTTAATGGGACTACAATCCTTTAGTGGCAGCTGCAGCACAAAGCAAAGAACAAAGTCACAGTCTATTTTAAAACTGGCTCTTATTTCCTAGGGATAGCTATCAAAATGTGAGCAAAGGCAAAAGGGATTGTAATGCTCATTAAAAAGAGAAAAGAAAAAAAAAATAAAATCAAAGAAGAGATCCTGGTCCAAATCTATTTTGGTCATATTATTCACTAATTCTGAAGTTAAGCTTTCGAACAGTTTAGTATTGCCCTGTGAATGGAAAGTTATCTCTTATCCTAACTAAGCACCATAAGGGAAGGAGAAAAGGAGATAGATGAAAGTGCCAAAGATTTTTAGTGATGGTTTAGGATAGCTGTTGTTAATCTCTCAGTTACACCATCTTTGGGCATCTGAGATGCTTTATGATGAAAGCTTTGCCCAGAGATGTCAGGTTTGTTCACTATTTGCTGGAAAGAAGATACTGACATCAGCTTTCCTAACTTTTTTTTGTAGGAGCTTGCTCAGTTTTTTAACATGTTCTGAAGTGGCTATGGATACTTTAAAAACAACATCACAGGTGTTTTCAGGTTTTCAACCACAAATCATTTTCATCTGCCATTTCATGTAGCAGTTTAAAAAAGCCAGAAGAATTCAGGAGCTCACTTGGTGGCATTTATGTACGTTGTGGTCTCTCTATCCTGGTGATCATTCCTTCTCGGTCTGAACAGAGACACCCATGTACCCTGACAATTCTGAGCTCATCTCCTTAGGATTTTTTTGGGCACTGCCAGGTTTTTCTCCTTGGAAGAATAAGAATGTAAAACATTTAAATTCAGCCTTAAAATTAAGTTTTAAATGGAATTTCACTAGGGACTAGGGCAATTCCAAATGACGTCACCCCCCTGGAAACAGCATGAACCATGGGTGAGAGCCAATCTGAAGAACAGAACCTTGAAATACTATTTTTAAAAGTAAATCTGGAAAAAGATGTGTTCAATTAGAGGAAGAAACAATTAGTAAAGCTACTACATTCATATTCTACCACGCCAGACCTTCTTCATCATAATCCTACAAACTAAACTTACTTCAGCCTTGTTTCAGGCTTCAACGTTTTACGTATCAGTCTACTGCTGGCCAGCAAGGATTTATTCAGTGTATTGCACTGTATCAGTTGCCCCAAGTCTACCTATGAGTCTAGGCTTTGTTTTGACTTTATCTGTCCTGAAACATTGCTAGACTACTTAAGGATTCATCCTTGGTCTAAAATTAAAAATGGGATAGGAATATTTGCCATTACTCTATCTCCACCAATAAGTACTTTCAGTTTTTAAGCATACTAAATTGCTTTCGTGTTACTTTCTGTCTCTTTGAATTTTCCAGCCTCTCTCTTCCCTGTCATACCATCATCCTAAAGTTTTAGCTCATGCTGATATTAAAGCCCAAGTCTGTGTTTTAGTTTCCTCAGTGAAAGTAATTTGGTTTAGAGACAGGCACCCACTGACTTCTGCTGTTCACTGTCTCTGGAGAAGGAAGGAGCTAAAAAAAAAAAAGAAAACAGGCTGTTTCAATATGTTGGCATATAAATAGACATAGGAATCTAGTTTAATATACCCAACCTTGAAAAACTGCCAGCCATAACAAATGCTATTACATAGCTGCGAGTCTGTGTGCTGGAGGATGCTCCAGGGAACTATCTATTAGATTCCTGTTCCTGGAAAAGTTTGACTGATGGCCCCATTTCTGATAGTATTTTCCTCTGTCCTGCATATAAATAGTTATGATAGTTAAGCTGTTATTTTCAGCTGTAATAGACATACTTTTAGAATATTTTGTCTGTTTTTATAAATAAGTTCCAGGAGGAAGACAGCTGTGGAGTGCTCTAAGAGCTCCTCAGCACATCCTCCATCTTTCTCTTCTCCTGTCCTTTCACTCCCAGTCTGGAGTTAACTGACATGCTAAACATTAGATTTGGTAGGTGTCTTTTGTTTTTTCTTAATTAAAAAAGGATATTCTGAGCATGTTCTATTACCCTAAAGGTCTTTGTCTGGAAGCATTACTGCTGCATTAGGTAACAAAAAAGTGGTTTTGTTCAAGAGTCAAGGAAAAAAACAGCTTATTTCCCTTTTACAAGAGATATGATCATGCACACAGCCCTCCTCTACATCCAGATAGAAGGTAAACAGGGCTTCCTCTCTAGAGCATTAGCCATTACCACTAATGTGATGTAAGAGGATGAGGGTCTACACAGGAGAGCTGTTATCCAAATGGGTTTTAATTTTTAAAATATTTGGAGAACATATACACCCGAATTCACCCCCAAGACTCCCAAAGGCCGATGGTGATTTTCTCTACCACACTATCAAGATATCAGTGTGGATACCCACCCAGGAGAAACGCTTCTGTGTAACTAGTTTATAACATCTGTAATCACAAAGAAATAAACCTGCACAAAGGCAGAGAAAAGGCAGGATGAAGGAGAAAAAGAAAAATAACACATTGAAGAGATGAAAGGAGATGCTGGGAGAAAGAACAACTTCCCAAGTCAGAGAACCTTCAGCACATTCGATGAAACCTCCGCAAGATCTAGCCTTCGTGAGTTTTCTCCCACTCCTTTCCTATCACTCCCTCCACTTTCATTTACATTTTGTGCCAACAAGTCCTAATTATTCCTTTTTACTTTCAAATGGCTGTCTAATAATTCCCTTTGATGTCCCAACTCCTTACCTTGCAAAAATTAGTGACTAAGCATTCATCAGTTACCTTTCTGTGTCATCCATGGCAGTCTATGAAGCCATTACATTTCCATTACCAAATACCATTGTACCATGAAGCCTGCCGAATCTGTTTAGTCTCTCCCTGTAGAGAGCCAGACTGGCCTCTGAATACCTGTCATGCTCCTCTGTACTTCCAAATCGTTCAGAATAACTGTGTGCAGGAGGGGGAAGACATAAATCAAAGCCTCAAACAGTATTAAAAAAAATTAATTGATTCCTCAAGTTTGCACAGTAAAGCATGGCTTATTCTTTACCCCTTCAGACACTGGCACCATGTTTGTGTTTTACATGGCCATGAATCTGCTCCAGTGACTCTACAGTATTTCAGTGAAAGTAGCTTAATTAAAGCCCATCACTTGTGTACATACAGCAGACAAAAAAGTCAGTATTTGACTTGCCATTTTAAATAGATGCAGATGTTACAACCCGCTCTCTTCCACTCTTCCCCCTTCCTCCTCTTCCCCTACTCTATGTACATAGCCTTTAAAACAGGAAACAAAAAGCATTTCCTCCACACATCTTGATGTTTTGCTGCACTTCCAACTAAATTTTACTTAACTGCACAGTGTGCAGTATACATGCAGACTTATAAGCCTCTAGAAACTCAAACTTTCCAGTAAACAACATTAAAGCTCTCATTTTCATTTCAATTTTTCTTTCTTTTGTTTCTGGGGATTGCATTTGTCTAGACTAACAGTGATGGGATAGCATCTCAGCAGGGTCAAGGTGAGGAAAATCATAGCCTTCTGCTTTAAAGATAAGTCATTTTCTGTTATAAAGAGTCACAGTCTTGTTTCCCAGATGCTAATGCTTCAGTGTCCTTCATTTCGCCTCCAAGAAACAAATAATACTTAACCATCATTGCATCTCATGGCATTGTCTAAGAGGATATGGAGGAAGGAGGGTGGACTTTGAAAAACAAGCTCCCGACACGAGAGGTCACAGATCTGTTACATAGACAACTGTCCATAAGGATTTTCCCAAATACCACAGCTTATTTCTATAGAGCCTCTTTTATCATTCTCTAGTGTACCAAGAGAACTGTTCTACCGGGTCAGTGCGGCGCACTGACGTAGGCAGTAAGGTCCTCAGCCAAGCTTACAGCCTGGGCTTTGAAGCTTAACTTAAGGCTGACACACATCAGAACCATGCAACTGGGGATGGAAACCATTTCTGAAACTGGCTCAAGTGAAAGTAAGAATTTTCTAGGACTGAGTGTCCTCAGCTGGATTGTTTGTTGTTACCTAGCACTTTTCTTCCTGTCTGTCTCTCTTCATAAATCCCAAGAAACCCCTCTTGGCAGTTCAGTGATGATGTTATTGACAGATGCTTTACTATAATCTTTGCCATACCCTTCAGAGATGGTCAGAGTATCCAAGAGGACTTCTGTGTTTCCCACAAATCCTGACAAAGAAGAAGCAGAGATAAACCCCCAGGGCTCTTCTAACTCCACTTCTGACGCACATTCTGTGGATAAATGTGCGCTTCAGTGATAAAAGCATTAAGAAAAGACAGTAAGAGCTTTCTACAAAACCTGCCAGTTCTATCCATGATTGAAGATAGTCTAGTAGGTCAATAAAGCTAGTGGGAAATGGTTTTCCAATATTTAGTTTTCTTTTTATTTTCTTGGTTTTGAGGTTTTTTTTAACACTGGTTCCCCCAGCTACCCTGGCATTTCTGGACTTGGAAGTTTAAGTATCCCGATATCACTGGCAAGAGCACAGCTGCTACAGTCACTGGAAAAGCACACATTTCATTGGCCAAAATGAATGGACCTGACAAAAACCTTGATCCTACATAGGGTGGATTTAAGGAAAAATATATAAATTAAGTCCCCTTTCCTGTCAGTTACGTCCTTTCTTAGAGTCCAGCATGCAAGCTGGTACAAGTTCTCAAAGTATATAAGGTCACAAGGTAGTCCTGTCACCCTAGCCTCAGGTAGGGCAGACACAGGCTAGGTAGCATAAAGAAGCGAGCTGCCATGCCTCAAGAAAGCAGACTTGGTTGGAAATTTGCTCTGAGCTGTGCTTTGAATCAGTACCTGAAAACCAAATAAATAGGTACCAGGTTGATCAAGTACCTGGGCTAACAGACCTACCAACCTCAAATACTCGCTCGCTGCTGAGGAAGAAATGTCTTTTTGTTTTTAATTGATCTTGTGATCAGCCCTTGCCAAGCATTATGAAATACTGTGTTTTTGTCTTATGTACTCCATGGTTCTCCAGAAACACAGGAGGAGAGCAGGCTTAGCCTGTAGCTGCATGCACACACAATGCAGTTAGATTTTACACTTGTTAAATAAGAGACCAATTCAACAGGGAAATATTTGGAAGTATCTGAGCGGTTATAACAGAGCAGAAGGAGAGAAAACAAGATCACTAATGAGAACTGTATGTCCCTTTAGTACCAAGCGTAATTGGGTTGCTTGCCTCCCAAGGCAGCAGTTTTTAAAGTCATACCCTCTGTAGAGGAGCTTAAATTCTGTTTAAGTGTGCTTCCTCCCACACCAATGTTCATGAACTTTCTGCTCAGCCTGGATGCTGACACTATGCCATGTCTCTGTGTGCCTGCACGAGATGCTGACAGTGCAGAGGGGAGAGCTAAGCCTTCCTGCTGGGTAAGAATCCTCCAAAGCCAGAAGGGAGATGAGGAACATGTGCCTCCTGAGGAAGGTGCTGTGGTGTGAACAGCACTGCAGAGCAGCACTTGCCACAGGACACACACAGGGAAGCATGACCCACAGTTGCAGAGAGCACTGCCAAGATGGGTTACGGGAAGGATACCCTTCCTCCAGGAAAACTGGCTGTAAAAAAAAGAACCTATTTTTTCACCCAGAGTGACATCTGAATTCGGGTCACTACAGCACCATGGCTTTGAGCTCACCCAGAGATGAGCAGCTCAGCTGAGATAAGCCCACTCCAGCGCTGGCAAGAGCCTTGAGTGCATTTTCAACCCCTGCTAACCAGCCCCTGGAGCTGCTGTGCTAAGGATGTCTCCACTGTCGCTGGCTATGCTGCAGTTTCCCAAAGAGAGAAGCATCCCCGCCTCCTGTTGTTTATCACTTCGAGGGACCTATTTTTATCTCAGTGGTGCGATGTTTTTGAGTGCCAGTAAGGATGCCAATGAGAGAAAGAGGAGGAAAGCACACATTGCATGCCAACACCCTGGCTACAGCATGTCCGCAAGCAGAGCCAGTAGCATGTGCCCTCCAGAACAGATTGCTTTTCAAAGCTGTGAGCAACAGTATTCTCCAGTTTGTTGCCAGAGCTAGCATCAACCAGTAACTATGGGGTACTTCAGCTTTTCCATCAGTCTTCCTCCAACACAGATCAGATGTGGAGAAACATTTAAATGCTTAATGGGCAGGGGGAAGCACATCAGTAGGATGGGGCTGTTTACTGTACTTTAAAAGCAGCAGCAAGCTGACAGAGTGCCTCTCCCAAGACCACAGCTCTGGTTACACTAAGTGCTTGTGTAAGAGATTCAGAAACTGTCCCTGCCCTGAGAAACTGAGTCCAAAACATGCAAGATGAAAAAAGTAAAGCAATACGTCATTCTAAGGATGGTAAGGGACAAATAGAGCAGATTAAGCAACGTATCCAAGTGCACAGGAAACCTGCAGCATCAGTGTTAATGGGCTCTTGGCTCCTCCACACAAGCTCGCTGCTTCTAGCTACAGGACTCTTCCTTCCCTTGGCTCTGCTCACCAGCCTCCCTCCCTCCTCTCTTGCTGTGTGTACAGACACACTTTTCTCAGGCCAAAATCCATGGACGTGTCCGCCTGCACCAAATGTTAGAAGATGCAGGCTTGGTATCAGACTCTACCCAGAGCTACTCCTAAACTGAACTAGCTCAATCACCTTCTGCAAGCCAAGCATCGCAGCCTCTGGCAGGTGACAGCTCCACACAGTTCTGCACTCACGTCTTCCCCATTAACTGTGTGGGCAATGTTGATGGCTGCTCCCATACTGAGGTCTCCGGTGCACTGCCACCTCCCTGCAGCACTTCCTGCTCAGCATCTGAGGAGAGGCACAGCACACTTAGAGAACTCAGGAACAGGCATCATGGCCAAACGTTCCCTGCAACAGGAAGGCAGTCATATGAAGGTCAGATAAAGAAACCAATGGTCAGTATCAGTCTTAAAGAGCCCTTGAGGCTCTGAATCTTTTGTATGAAGCCATATGTAAAAGTTGTCAGCAGTGCTACAGCCTCCACCTCTGGGAAAGATTTACAGCTACAGAGCTGCATTAAGTGCCTGACCTACAGTAAATCCATGAAAGCCATTACAGCCTTTAAGAGAGCCAGTGGTCAGCAGCCAGTTGTGTCATATCCAAAGGAATGAAATATCTCCAGCCAGCTCTCAGCGTATCTGAGGGGATAGTCTGGCTGCCATACAAGTGATGACTTGTTTTGTTAACTGTTTTCAGTTTAGAAGAAAGTTCTCCCTTAGTCAGCACCTGTACTAACATTTCTGTTAGGTCAGTGTGGGACTATGAATGATGCCACAGGGGAGAAAGACCAGCAGCTGCAGCGCAAAACAGGAGAGTCAAAATGCTCATCTGATCTGAGAGTGGAGCATTATCCACAGCATGCTCTTTTCTTTAATATATACACTTTCATTTCCTGCTCATAACTGCAGCACACTTTATTCAGGGTACAGAAAAAAATATTCCTTTTATCAGAAGTCCTCCATTTTGTCTGGCAGCAATAGACTAACACACAGGATGGGCAGAAATGTGAGAATTCTCTCCAAGATTAGCCCTTTCCTCTCTCTCAAGAAATGCTGTGGGACAATCACAGCCATTCATTAAATGGAGAGCTACATACTTGGCTGTGTATGTGCACATGCATGGAAAGAGGAGAGATAAAGCTCTGGGAGACAAATGTTTTGCATCAGCAGTTTCCCAGTGCAACTACTTTAAGCCACAGCAAAACAGTTCTTTAGAATGACAAATCAGATTGTTTCACATAGAAAAGAGACTTGATGCTATCCAGTGGCTCTTTGAAATCTCTCAAATCCCATAAGATTAAACAAGTTGAAGTGGGAGATTTCTCCATTTGCCAATGGAAGTGTGAAGCCAAATTCATCTTGACTTGAAGAGCCTCAGCGGGAAAAGAAAATTCTGGGAAAGAAGATGAGAGCGAGCTGGTGCAGGGAAGCAATATGATAATGTTGGGTTCATGTGCAACACCCTAAACAGGTTTGTTCCTCTCACTTCTCTGCCTGAGAAAGCCCTCAATTTAAGAACAGGGGCCTCTTCCTTTTCTAAAATACACAACTACTTTGAATTGATCAGTCCTTATTCACTAGTAGATGTTATTCTTTCTCTAGAACTTTCTATGGAGAAATTTATCCTGCAGACTTCTGTATGTGGTGTCCATTATATCATTCACGGACACAAGTTCAGTTTACAGCATTGTCCCAAACTACTCTGTCCATCAAAGCATGGGGCTGGTAGGTTTTTTTTCACAAGCAGCCACTTTTTACTGACAAAAGTATCTGTCCAAAGGTTATGTTTCATTTGATAGTCATAAGCACTAAACACAAGTCTTATGCTTCTGAAACTCCCATTATAAATTCCAGTAAGCCTTGTTTAGAGGGAACCAGGAGGAAGGGATTTTCTACAGAAAATCACCTGATTTTTTTTTCTCTTCAATCGTCTCACAAAATCAACCAGACAAAACCTCGATATGCCTGGCATATTTTATCCAAATGAGTTATATTCAGGACTCTTCTCCCTTAGATAAAAAAATCTTCATCTTTCATCAGCAGCCTTTGGCTGTGGGAGGCTAGGAAAATCCTCAGCCTTGAATAGACCTGTGGTTTCTTTGGGCTGGCACAGCCAATACCCTAGCTGACAATGCTGTGAAGAGTAAATGGTCTGTTTTCCTTGTTGCAAACCAAGGGGCCACCAGAACTACCCTCTCCTCTACTCTGCCCTGGTGAGGCCTCATCTGGAGTACTTTGTCCAGTTCTGGGCTCCTCAGCTCAAGAGGGACAGGGAACTGCTGGAGAGAGTCCAGTGCAGGGCCACCAAGATGATCAAAGGTATAGAACATCTTTCATACGAGGAAAGGCTGCGGGAACTGGGGCTGTTTAGTCTGGAGAAGAGGAGACTGAGGGGTGATCTTATTAACATTTATAAATATCTAAAGGGTGGGTGTCAGGAGATTGGGACATCCCTCTTTTCTATAGTAGATAGTAACAGGACAAGGGGTGATGGGATGAAGCTGGAACACAAAAAGTTCCACTTAAACATAAGAAAAAACTATTTCACTGTTCAGGTGAGGGAGCCCTGGCACAGGCTGCCCAGAGGGGTTGTGGAGGCTCCTTCCTTGGAGGTCTTCAAAACCCAACTGGACATGTTCCTATGTGACATGATCTAGGTGAACCTGCTTCTGCAAGGGGGTTGGACTAGATGATCTCTAAAAGGCCCTTCCAACCCCTACCATTCTATGATTCTATGAGTCTATGATTTGGCCTCCACAATTCTGCTACTAAGAAGAGAGCTCCTGAGGATCAAGTTTGCTCAAGAAAAAGCTTCGGTGCAGGAACAGGGCATATGGGTGCTAGTGCAACTCAGCCCTAGTCTGGAATGAAAAGACTGATTTAAAGGCTTGCTTATCAGCATGGAGTGAAAATTGAGCACAGGCTGCAGAAAAAATATGATTGAATAGTGCTCTTTAGTGTTACCCATAATTTACGTCTGCCATAAGACTGCAGCATTGAGCAGAACTCACAGTTTAGCTTGACAGTGACTCAGTCAGAATTACTTTGCCTTTTATTTACTCAGCTGTTCTCACCTGCTTGCCTCATGATTTCAGAGAGATTTGTTAGTTCTCAAACAATGTTCTGAATACAAGAGTTTTATGAAAACAATAGAAATCATCATTATTTATCTTGACAAAAAAAAAATGTCATGAGTAAGAGTCTCAAGCAAGACATAATGGGAAATGTTTCACTGGGATGAGAAATGGGACAAGACAAGAACATCCTCTCCTCCACAGGTCTCATGAAAATTACAGTCCAGAGAAAAATTATTAAACTCTGTGGTCCTACTTCCAAGCCACACTCCACATTGCCTATAGCTCCCATAAGGACTGACTGCATCTATTGCTCTTTAAAGTACAGTAAGCTGTTGGAGCATTTAACTGTCACCTGTTATATGCTGTTCTCTACTCTGTCCTTCCCAGTCCTTTCCCTTAGGTGATCTACTAACATCCATATGCAGGCACTTTCAGGAGTGCTCACCTTTAGTTTTACCTCACCTGGCAGGAGTCCTGGCCTCCCACAGAACCGAAGCTAGCACGAAGTATCCTGGCTATGATCCCTCCAGGGTGACTGAAGTAATTTCTCTCACAGATTTCATTCTCAAGTACAGGCACTTGTGTCTGCTGCAACCACCTAGCTCAGCTCCCATCTGCTTGGGAAATAAATTCGAGGTTAAATGTGAGCAGAAGAATAAAATATGAGATGGAAATGTAAGTTCTGCACATAACAGGCAAACGTGCAAAATCAGAAGAGTCATCTTCTTCAATGGTGCCCCATCCAGACACAGTGCAGAGGCAAATAACATCTCTGTGGCGTTGGACAGACACACTGGCCTCACAGCAGCATTGTATTCCAAAAGGACGTCTCAGCTGCATCAAAGTAAAGTCAGAGTCATAGCTCACCATGTCAAATTGGGAATGCACAGTGATGGCTTTCACCCGTTTCACCTCTGACCAGGGCAGAGGAGTTGCGGCAGAGAAGGAACAAGATGTCCCTGAAGTACATTCTGAAAGTATATTTGTAAAGGAAGAAGAGGGCAAAAATCTCACAAGCAATGACCAAACTCAAAATAGGTGTCTTGGTTTTGCCCAGCCAGAAACAAAGGACCATGACAATCTCTCACTTGGTGCCCCACATCCACCTCCACCATCATTAGGATGGCAGAGGCCCCATTGAGATGGGAGGGGAAAAGATAACCAAGGTTGTTGTGGATTGAGACAAGTGCAGGGAGGGCTCACTGCCAATTATGGTTCTGGGCAAAACAGACTCCAGTACTCAGAGAGAAAAGTAGGAAAGTTTATTCTACAAGAAACAGAATGGAATAAAAGCAAAAAGGGAGTAGGATGATGAGAAAATTACAACCAGCACTTTAAGATGTCCCTCCCCCATCCCTCCTTTCTTCCTGGGCCCAGCTCACTGCTCCTGATATCTCTACCTCCTCCCTGCTCAATGTCTTGGGAGGGGACAGGGAATGGGGGATATGACCAGTGTCTCACAGATGGGCTCTGCTGATTCTCTCATCTCAGAGGAGGATGACTCCTCACATTCTTCCCCTGCTCCAATATAGAGTCCCTCCCATAGGATACAGTCCTTAACAAGCCTCTCCAGTGTGAGTTCTTCCCAAGGGCTACAGCTTCTGCTCACAGACTCCTCCAGCGTGGGACTCCTCTGTGGCCAGCAGCATTCCAGGCATGGAATGCTGCCCTCACACAAATTCATGGCCTTCTCCTGACACAGTTGCCACTCCTGGCCTGGAGTCCTCCATGAACTGCCAACAACTCTCAGCTTCACCAGTCCTCTCCACAGGACGCAGGGGAGTCTCTTTTCCAGCACATCTACTCCTCTCTTCCCTCACTGACCTTGGAGTCCACATGGTCGCTTCTCTCCCTACTCCTTCCACCTCCACCAGCTGGAAAAAGAAAAGCACAAACATCAAGAAGGAACAGGAAGAACCCTCCTCTTCTGGCTTCTTCTGCTTAAAAAAGTGATCATGGAAGCACACAATTGGCTCAGCCCCAGAAGTGGGTCTGACTCAGAGCTGGGGATAGTTTCAAGCAACTTCTTACAGAGGCTGTCTTTATAGCCCCTTCCCCATTACCAGAAACAGCTCCACACAAACCCATGACAATAGGTCATGAAACAAAGGTGAAAGGACTTTGAAGACAAATCCTCTACTTCTCTGTTTTTCATCTGAGAAATCTTCTGATCTTCTGGGACTGATTATGTAGGTCTTCTGACCCTAGAGTGAAGGCTGACTGCTTCATTGTACAAACACAAGTCACTAAGGTTTTACAGAAGACTAGTGTGAGTCACTTGTGCTTCTTTTCCACACATATTTCTTCCCGTCCATTAGGAAAAAAAGAATCAGTAAGCTTTTTATAGACAGACATATTGCTCAGCACCAAGAGAGTAAGATACTGAGGACAATCAGTCATCTCTGTTAGATTTTTAAGAGTTTTTACTGCTAGTAATAAGAATCAGATATAAAACATACTTCTGTAAACTGCAAGTTAGCTGAATGAGTTAGAAAATTTCCTTTCTCATTCTTCACTCTGTGCTACGTATCAGTCATTTTGCTTTGCTGTCAACACTGTGCATATAGATTGAGAAAAATTGTAGGGGCAAATACACCAAAGTCAAGATTTTTAATGGTATTGCTTCTTTTCAACCTTTTCTGTTGACTCTCTCGGGGCTCTATCATGGTCTCCTGCTGTCATTGACCAATGCAAGGGTTCATTTGATCCGTATAATGAAAGCAAACATATTGGAGCTACTTACAGTCATCCATACAGCTTCCTTATTCAGCAGTCATACATCCCTTCTGGCTCTTCTCTAATTAGTGACTTATTCCCAGGACTGCTGAGCAAAAGCTTCTCACCATGGCAAATGTGTTCCATCAGTTCTGGCTTTGCTACAGCTCTGATAGCAGATAGCCCAATTAACTTTAATGGCACTTCTACAAGCAGGACCAAACTAAGGAGGGTTTTGTAGAGGACATGAAGGTGTGAATATAATTTATAGTTCTCCAGCTGTTTATGCCCAAGACCAGAGGAGCAGGGGGAATGCTCAGCATGGGAAGAGTCTAGTGGTGTTCCCCAAGGCTTGGTGTTGGAGACAGTTTTGTTTAATATCCTTAATTATCTGGACGAAGGGATCAAATGCACACTCTAATTTTGCAGAAGACATTAAGCTGGATGGGTGTGCAGATCTGCTTGAAAACAGGAAGGCTCTTCAGAGGAATCTGGACAGGCTGGAGTGATTGCTGAAGCCAGTTGTATGAGGTTCAACAAGGCCAAGGGCCAAGTCCTGCAGTTGAGCTACAACAATCCCACGCCACACTACAGGCTTGGAGCAGAATGGTTGGAAAGCTGTCCCGCAGAAAAGGACCTGAGGGTGTTGATGAATAGCCACTTTAATATGAGCCAGCAGTGTGCCCAGGTGGCCAAGAAGACCAATGACATCCTGGCTGATATCTGAAATAGTGTGGCCAACAGGACTAGGGAGGTGATTGTCCCCCTGTACTCAGCACTGGTGAGGCCACACCTTGAATACTGTGTTCTGTTCTGGGCCCCTCACTACAAGAAGGACATGGACGTGCTGGAGTGTGTCCAGAGACAGGCAACGAAGCTGGGAAGGGTCTGGAGCACAAGTCTGGAGGACAAGGGGCTGAGGGAGCTGGGGTTGTTTAGTCTGGAGAAGAGGAGGCTGAGGGGAGACATGATCACTCTCTTACAGCTAGCTGAAAGGAGGTTGTAGAAAGGTGGGAGTCAGTCTCTTCTTCCAAGTAATAAATGACAAGAAAAGAGGAAATAGCCTCAAGTTGTGCCAGGAGAAGGTTTAGATTAGAGATGAACAAGAACTTTTTCACTGGGAGGGTTGTTAAACACTGGAACAGGCAGCCCATGGAGGTGGTAGAGTCACCAACCCTGGAGATATTTGAAAGATGCATAGATGCAGTGCTGAGGGAACATGGTTTAGTGATGGGCTTGGCAGTGTGAGGTTAGTGGTTGGACTTGAGTCTTAAAGGTCTTTCCAAACCAAAACAATTCTATAAGAGGAGCAGAGGTGGCCTGGGATGTGCTGGTCATAATCACAGCTGCACACAATGGGTAGCCCCATCACACTGGTAGTCTTCAAGGAGCTTCAGAGTAGCATGACACGGCCAACAATGAGGACAGGCCTCCTCATCTCCACTAATATGCTCAAACAATCACCGGGCAGTAACCAGAGAGAGGCCACAGGGACCTGCAAAAGAGCCAGAAAACTAGTCATATTTTCACAGGCAAGTTTCTTATTTTACCAGAAAACCTCACACAGTGAATACAGCAAGGCCAAGGTACAGGAGACACCAAAGTTGTCTGCTATGTCTGGAAGTGGTGAGAGAAGTAAGAACAGATATAATACATGAAAGCTTCAGTGCTCAGGTGAGCATTTCAGAGAGCAAAAGAGACTTGGTCACTTAAAGTGAGTCTCTCCCGTGCTCTGGCCTGTGTCCTCACTCCCAATAGGAAGTGCATGCAACTAGAATGAAGAAGACACCCCAGACATAAGGAAAATGAGAGACGGATCACCTGCCTATCCCCTTTAGTTCTTGCAAGAAGTGCACAAAAGGGGACCTGTGGTCAGAAGGCATCTGCCTCACTGCATAATCCTCTTATATGTTGGAGGAAAACTCCTCAGCCTAGATCAACTGAGCAGAATTTATTTGTTTTACCTAAGGGGGCATCCTTCAGAGGCAACATTGGTGCGGTAGTTCATTCTGAATTTTCTCCTCCTGCTTCCTCTGCAAGAGAGGAAGTAAGAGTTGGCTCCAATTTGAGTCAATAGCTCTGGCCCATCTTCTCAAAAAAAAAGTCCCTACACTGAAAGGGAAAAGTTATTCATCCCCTCAAGCAGCAGCTGGCATACATTGATGAGAGTAGAAAGCAACAATAGCAGGACTAACTCCCAGGATCAAAAGTCTCCTCTATAATGAGATTTTCAAGGGCAATATCAGACTGACAGAATTAACAAGGCTGCTTGTTTCAGGTAACAGAAATTAGTCATCTCATTTCCCAGTGAGGAAAAATATATATCCACCTTGATTTGTCTGTCTTATTCAGGGAAGGGAGCTCTGCCACAGGTAGCTATTCTGTTTTAAAGTTACCTTGACTGAATGCAGTAGGATTAACCTAAAAAATAAGATCAGGTGTCTAAGAATAGCTGCAGATGACGCAGACATTCTTAGACACAGCAAGCATCTCTCTACTATCCTGAACAAACAAAAGTGAGCCAGGCTCTGAACAGTCTGAAGCTCTTCTCATCACATTCAGAATGTACTGGCACTTCGTGGACTCGGCATTGGTTTGGGAGCTAAGAATTCACAAAAATTATCTGTGGGAATCTGCGTTTCTAAGATGAGAAATGCCATCCTGTAAGCACTTGTGGATTTAGCTAATCCAGGTTTCTAAAAAAAACCCCCAACCCCTCGAGTCTTGGTAACTTTCTAATTAAAACAAGAACTTTCACAGAGGAGGTGCCTGCAAAGCAAGGACAATCAGTGATATCAGTGAGCAATAGCAGCCAGAATTAATCTACTACTGTTATGCCACAGGTACACAAAAGTAATCCTAATTTTCTCATAGTGGAATTACAAGTAACCTTTAGAGGTGTGAATGCCCTTCATTGCACAAAACCCCCCATACTTGAGAACTGTATTTGTCGCTATTGAGAGGTGCAAGCAAAGTCTCTCTTGAATGGCCTATACATACAGGTTGAGGACCTAGAGAACAGCTGTTAGACATTTCTTCCTATTGAGAACACTCCATTTTCAGACCATCTGGGAGTCCCATCATTGCAGCTGGATAGGAAGCTTGCACTTAATTCCAGAGAAGCTTTCCTGTAAAAATGTGAATTTTCAATGGCAAAGCTGTGCTGGAAAGCATCCAGTGAAACACTCCAGGATGTTAAAAGCTCTGAAAGATTCCAGATCCAAATTTGTCAGCCTTCTTCCACCCCACTTAAATACTCCTTTCCAATGGAAATCAGATTTCTTTTCAAGGGAACTGTAGTGTTAATACATATTCAGCATTTGGTAAACACATGCAGCTAAACTACCACCACAAAATACATGGGGGAAAAAAAATAGAAGTAGTTTGCCAAAGAACACTTGCCAATGGCAAACCCAGGACAACCCAAGGCTCTTACCCTGCTAATTTGGCATTTAAAAAAAAGGTTAAAAAAAACAACTTCTCACCACTTTGCTCTGTCTTTTGACTCACATACAAACCTGTGAAGAAGTAGCCAGACTACAATTCAAATATCTTGACTTCTGAGTGCCAGATAGCTTTTCACCTTTACTTACCAAGTCACAACATGCTTTCATTTGGTCCAAGTCTGAGAAACGTCTGGAAATATTGGTGTTTAAACAAGGAAAATTAAGAACACTTATTCCACTAATGTTAAAGATTTTTATATTTATTAAACTGAAACAGAATTAAATTAAGGAACTTTTAAAATATTTCCTTTTGAAAGTGGGGGAAAGTGATCCCCAGAGTTAGATTTTTTTCATTGATGAAATTCCAAGAGAATTAGCTCAATTCATAAAGAATTCATATTCATTTCAGTGGAATTAGACACTCATCAACAACTGGTCTTTTGCTCTGCCTTACTTTGAACATTTGTCATCTTCAATGACACAGAGCAAAGTCACTCTTGCTTTCTTCTTTGGTAGAGAGATGCAGTATGGTGACCTGATCCAGCAGCACATACTTATGTTCTCTGCTGGCTCTGCAGCAGAACATAAGCCACAGTCCTATATCCAGTCCCACAATACCAGCTGGCTGTCCATGAGAAAGAGCAGCCTTGGACTAGAATGATCTCCTGTGCCATGATATGCCTTGCACCATGATGGGCGAGACAGATGGGCAAGCCTTGAAGCTACTGCAAAAGCCTTTCCAGTGGTACTGAGTACCACATTACTAGAGGGAGCATATTTTAGTGATAAAACATCTGTTTCTACAGGGATTTCTAATTTAAGTCTGAAACAATTAGTGCTCATCCAATTGGTTTTCTTCTTCTACATCACCACAAACAGTAACTGCATCAAAATTGCAGGCTGGGCTAAGTTGTACAGTACAGTCTTCAAACTCCAGCTGCAAAGCTGACAAGCAAGAAGAAATCATCAAGACTGAAACGCTTCTTAACCATGGACTGGAGAAAAGCTAGTTTTCAGAACAATTTGAGCATGGCTTCCTTTGGTGAGTGTGTCACATTTTGCACCAAAACAGTGTTAGCAACCTTGGTCTGTCTACTCCCTCCTGTGCAAGGCTACAGATAGGTCTACAGAAGATGAAGCTGGCCTAGGCTTTGCCTTACAGCATTTCAGCTGTCATCTTCACTACAAAACTCAATGTCTTGTTGTTCTGAACAGTCAGTGTCTTGTGTGGAGTGCCCTTTCAAGATCTTTTCCTTCAGGCATGGAAAGTGGGTGATTTTTTTTCATTTGTCTGTGTTGTTTTCAATCCAGACCACAAGTTCTCACACCAACAGAGCAGCAGCAGCCCAAGCAACAAGTTTGCATGCCCTCAAGCATCCCTAGGTTTAACACTTTTGCCACCTCTTAGCTGAGGCAGCAGGGGGAGAGAGATATTGCTGCTTTGAGCAATGTAAATAGCAAGGTGACTCATCGTGGGCTGGGGTGATCTTCGTGGGATGCTTGCTGCACACAAGCAAGCAGCAACAGGCAATAAAAATAAACACAGATGCTGGTACTATGAGTGGTAGCTGTTATCAGACAGCCCATACACAATGAGAAGCACACACCTTCATGTGGGGCTAAGGAGTGGCTGAGGGGATTTTGACACTGCCTTGAGGAAAAGACTTGCAATGTGCTCTCTACCTTCCCTTTACTCTCCAATCTGTGCTGGACTTCAAAGTAAAGGTATCTTGAAATGAGATAGGTGTCTACAGACTTCATGCACTTCAACAGTCACAGCCCCTCCATACATTAGTTCAGAGGTGATGTCTAATTGACAAAATATGCCCTGCAAAGAATCACTGACCTGGAAAGCTTACAGTTTATAGTCTTGCATGTCACAGATGTTTCTGGAAGGATTTTATTGAATCACTCTCCTGAACAGTTCTTAGTGCAGAGGTTTAAGTGCAGTTTCTGCTTTTATTACCTTTACGGCATACTCTGCTGGAGCTTCAATGAGCCAGTGGCACTTGGTGTTCCTGGGATACAAGCCAGGGTAATTAGCAGTATCAATCTTTCTCTCCTCTGCTAACATTGTGACACTCCCACAGCCCAAACTCACAAGAAGCAGACAATTTAACAGATGTGATTATACGCTACTTTTAATAAACCCAAATCAACAACTTGGTTTTTAAGGAACCCAGGCATGCTAAGGATCGTTACTATTTGAAAAGGGTCAGAAAGGAGAGGAAAGGTGTTTCTAGAGCATCAGCAAAGGGTCACCTGCTTCAGTGTCCATAAGGACAGCTGTGGAAGTGAGCCTGAAGCCACGGCCAGCATTGCTCCCATCAGAAACAAATATACCAGTGACTTGGTCCGACTCTGCCAGCAGAGGAGCTGGGAAGACATCCCCGCAGGACTTACTTGAGGGAAGCAAGGAGCTGGTAGTAAAGATGGGCTGAACATACATTTATTCAGGCAAATCTTGCAGTGGTTCATTAGGCTAGATCCCATTGGGAAGGCCTCTTCTCACACTGAATGCAAACGCTATTCAGCTTTCATTACCTATAAAATATTTAGAGGTGATATAGAGAAATTAAGGACATGGGACTTCATCCAAAACCAGCACATGAAAAACAAAATATTCCTAGAGGATGAATTGCATAGACTAAGAAGTAAAATTGTTATCAATACATTGCTATTAGTACTAAGTAGAGCGGTGAGGCAGCCAGCATTTGCAGTAAATGTTTATTTTCTATCAGTTCAGTATTAAGTACACCTTACAGAGGAACAACAAGCCACGTTTCTTTTAGTCTCATCTATACAATTGCTCAGTAATCTGCATGTTTGTTGTGCCATGGAACCACTTTTGAACCAAGGAAGAGACAGACTTTGAGCTGTGTCTCCAGCACATGCAACAATTGCTGGTTCTGCTACTACACTGGAAATTCATCTGGACATGCACCAGCTAAGCAAGGCTGAGCACTCGATTTGTTCTGCTACTCAGGGTCTGCAGGAGTAAAACAGTCATATTTCGAGACAAGGCAGAATAACATACAGCTGAAAGACATTTTTTGAGATGCCCACCACAGTGCACTAGATGCCAGCACAAATATGAACGTGTTCCTCAGTCTCACCTGTCCTGCTCTGGGTGTTGTTTCCAGCTCTTTAGATTCTTAGTGAGAAATACAAAGGCTACTGAAAGCCAGCTAGATTTGCTATTCCTCATGATGACAAGTGACAAGAAATTACACCCAGTAACCCTTGCTTCTTCAATGCATCCAGACTTACTAATTAGCTCTGTGTCTTTCTGTTTGAGTGGAAAAGACATGGTCACACCCACATTGGCACTCTACATCTAAATTGAAGCGTATCAAAACGATTTGGCCCTCCAGCATGGTTACCTCCCAGGTGAACAGGCTAGAACTAAGAAATAGCAAAGGCATGTATCTGCATGGCCGAGCTTAACCCTCTTTGATCTCACAGTGGGCTGTGAGTCTCCAGAAACAACTTCCCTGCAAGCACACGCCAGAAGATGACAACTGAGGTCACCAGCTCCACCGGGTAAATTTTATCATCTCCTCTCTCGACATAAACTGTGTGGGGAGAGAGTTACCGATATCAGATGACTGCCGTGAATTTGCTCAGCACTAGGTGGGGACTGACACTTCCTTACAGCAGTGATAGCTTTGTGCTGTGCTGCTGACACACTGCCAGCCCAATCCATCTCGTTCCCCTGCCTCCTGCAGGAGCTGAAAGCTTCTTTGTGTGGGCTGTCTTAGATACGGGCCAGACCAAAGGATAAAGGGTGCAACAGATCTCTAGCCAGTCACAGCCACTTTGTAAGAGTGGCTTATATAGAATGTGTGTTACAACACACTTTGTGTCTTCCTGCCTTTCCCCACAGCACTATCCTGTCCAGCAAAGAGGGAATACACAGCTGCTGTCATCTGGACACTGCTGGCAGCAGTTCCCAGTCCAGTGGTGCCTGGAACTTCCAAACTCTTTTCCAACTTCAGCAGGTGTCCCAAAGAAAATTCAGTGTTTGGCTACTACAGCCAAATTTTAGTTAGCTGTTGTCAGGGTAATTATTCTCCAAAGGCCAGCCAACTGCTCCAGAGAGCAGGATGCCTTGAGAGCTGTGCTCCACTGGTGCATGAAGAGGGCTTGGCACAGCAGCCAGGGAGAGGGAAGGGTTGTACGGGATATTGCAGTACAGGCACTATCGGCCAAGATACAAGCTATGGCCCTGCAGTTGTTTCAGACACAGTGCTTAACAAGCAGCTGAGAGAAGCCTCAGATATGAGCACACAATTTCTTCCCCAAAGTCCTACTTAAAATCCCCAAACTTTAAAGAGCTGTCCCATCAACACAGTGGGCTCACATTCATTCAGCCTGCTCAAAGCTGACATGGTGACTCCAAGCTCATTTTTAATGAAGCATCACTTTTATGTTGGCCTCCCCTTCATCTTCTATGGGCGTTCGGTCTGCATTAATCTGCTTGGCAAAGGGTAGAGCATCCACTTTGTAGCCACGTGGCTTTTGCTCCTTCCAGTTACTGCTCCCAATTAAGGGAAACCCTCTTAGCTGCAGACAGTCCCCCTTTGAAAGCATAATCATTAAGGATTCCTAGCAAAGCCATAATAACTTGGGTATTAGTTAATACCAACGCCTCAACTTTGATGGCTCTGACAGAAATAACACCATCTCTTTAATAACTTGTATTAGCTCTGTAATTGTCCGTATAGAAAAATGCAAGCGGCCGATGGGGAGTCGCTAGACCTGTGTCCACCTTTAAAATGCACTCTGATAAGCCACTAAAACTGCAGCACTCAAAACGTCGTCCCTCTTCCTGTACGCATTCAAAGTTGAGTTTGATGAGGAGATAACCCTCGATCAATCCCACATGCCGTTTCAGGAGCACAACAGCAGTTCAGATCTCGAGCTGGCAAGTGCTCAAAGCAGGCTTTTATTAGAGCAGGGTTTGTGTGCAGCGCTCAAGGGACACCTCACTGGGCTGGAAGGGAAGCATTCAGCTAGAAAGAGGGCAGCTTGAGTAGCCTTCTGCTTTTCCTTCAGGGATGCAGTGGTCAAACCTGCTATCTGAAGAGGGATTTATTTATTTAAACCTTTGGGTTTGCCATCTCAGATAGATAATACACCTTGCTGCTAATGCAGTGGGTGTAAATCAAACAGAACTGCTATGGGTGGAGGGATGGGAGGCAGCAACAGCAGGGTAATTTAAATCCCTATAGTGCTAAACAAGTAGGAGAGGGAAAAGCTTCCCAGTACTCATATCAACCTGGTCTCATGGGCAAGAAAGTCCACAAATGCAGCCACCTGGAAGAAGATGCCTGGAGAGCCTCAGGCCATGGTCGGGGGTATCTTGAGGGTATGGGTATCCCATCTGGCAAAATGCCCCCCCCCCGCCCCGACACCACACAGACCAGAGCCCAGATGCTGCCAGACACACAAGGAGACTTCCAGAGTCACCCTGTCCACACTTCACTGGGGAGGAAAGGTGACCTTTATTCCTGTACATACAGCCCAGTCTTTGACAGTGTTGCGTGACAGGACGGCTTCATTGCAGAAGTCAACACAACCTTGCTTGCTTCTCCCTGGTCACGAGAGCCTGGCACCATTCCTGCTCATTCAGCTGCACTTGCTTAATCTAACATGCACCAACCTAAACTCTGCTGTTTCACATCCCTGATCTGACTTGGCAGTTTGGCAACCTGCCCTTCCTTGTACACTGACCCCTTTTTTCCCCATGAAGAATGTAACAATGAAAGCCATTTCACTAACATCAGTAGCAGTGCTTTGAAAATGTTCACACAAGGTATGACAGTGGGCAAGGAGCTTCCGAGGCTGCTGCTTGGTTAAAAAACATTCATGCAAATGCACCCTCCAAGAAGACTAATGACAGCCTGGTCATCAGCTTTCCCTAGGGCAGGGCAAGACTGGCCCCACTCATACCGTTAAGACCAGCAGAGATGAGTTTGGTACTGAGCAAACTTCTGTATTGCAGCCCACTGCCCAGTGAGCCTGAGTGAAGGTATCAGAAGTCTTGAGTATGTGTAGGGGGACATCAAGGGAGAGGTGAGAACTGCCTTCTTTCCAACCTGCTAGTATCAGTGCCCATGCCAGGTTCCTTTGCCCGTTGCCTGGACTTCTAGTGCCGAAGGTCCCCTCAGGTTTCAGCAGAGGTGGTGGCAATTGCATGCAGAGATGGAGGTCCTGCTACTAGTAATGACCAGGGCAGATCTAGGTAAGGAGGCAATCATGCTTCAATCTCCTGCTCACATCCCTACTCCCACTCACAGATGATGACTCCTGCCTTGTTATCCTGATGCTCCTTGTAAAGCCCTTATTCAAAGTGCTTCCCTTTCTCTCCAGGACATAGGAAGGTTTGCAGGTGGACAGGACAACCCTTGTGCCCAGCAGAAGCCAAGGCAGACAAGCTGTTACTATGCATGTATCCCCGTCCCATCATCAGAAAACCAGCACACAGTATGGAGCCACACGTGGTAGCACACTGAAGGACAGGATCCAGCACCCCAGCCACTGTGGGACACTCCAGGCTATGTCCAGCATCTGAAAGACAGCTCACTACTATAGGGCTGGAGACTTTGAGGAGTCAGGACAAAGCCCTCAGTGAGCTGCTAGCATAAGAGATCAGCTCTGGCTGGGAGACTGTGCACTTTAATGAGAGGGTTGTTGGAAAGTGGGGAAGAGACAAGTCTCCTCTGTCTCCTCTCCTGTGGATGAGCCCTAAACCACTGGGAATGTAAAAATAAAAAGCAATGTTCACAGATATTCCCATCACCTTTAAAACCCACTAAAACTCAAGCAAGTGCAATGTCTTTGAGGGAACATATTTCTGATATCTAGAGGAGAGAGTACAAAAAAGTACACATTTTTACATACAAACTAAACCCACTTTCATAGCCCCCTGATTCAAGACAGGTCTCATTGTGAAAGGTGCAGATAAACACATGTGAATATGCACAACAGCACTGCAAAGTGCAGCCTGCCCTACTGTGCTCCAAGGTCCCATGCTGCAGGAAAATGCTAATCTGTACATCCCTACAAGGGCTGGTCCTACAGTCAAGGAGAAAAGAACTGGTGAGCAAAGGGCTAGTTGAATTTTCCATCTGGTAACAGTCACCTTCTCTTGCATTTCTATTTCTGAAATAAAGGGCTCTTTTCCCTTGTACACTACCCTTTATTCCTGCAACTGCACCCAGAAGACCCTGCCATTTGTCTCAGACACTTTGCCCTAGCCACACCCTAGTGTCCCAGCTAGTGTCACAGCCTGGAAGCCTTCATCCTTGTGGGGAAGGCAGATGGACTGAACCTCATGGAGGTGAACTTTCCCCATGGAGAAAAAGGTGCACAAATGAGTGTCTAAACCCTGTGCTTCAGAGATCTTGTCTGATTTACAAGTACAAACAGTATCTTTGAAGTCTCACTGTTCCATTTCTCCCCCTCACAAAACACTGCAGTCACATGGGACTATTTATTAAAATGGGAATACAAAGTATAGTCACATGTAATTGAATTTACACATGGCAAATTCAGAGGCAGAGATCAGGAAGATTGTCAGTCACTTTTGAATGTTAAACAGGAGAATACTTGGGAATGGGACAAAAGCGAAAGGAGGTAGACCAGTATGGCAAGGATCAGGAAAGGAAAGCAAGTTGACTCTGTATCAATCATGTGCAGTGTGGGAAAAGGCTGATGGTGTGAAACTCTTTACATCATTCTCCCCAAAGATGAGTGCTGATCAGATCAGAGGAGATATGCGGGACATGAAAACGCCAAACGATACAGCTCAGTCCAATCAAGACTCAGACTATTCTTATCTTGATATTGGGAGAAAAAATGGATCGCAGTTCTCCTTGGCTGCCTTGAAGCAGTGCCCAGCCTTCAGATGGGCTAAGTAGGGAGACCTGTACTTTCCTCAAGGGTTGTCCATATGGCTTAGATGATGCCAAGACCAATTCATGCCTAGAGACTGAATACTGGCATGCGAGCTGCCCTCAAGCAGCTTTCCTCCCATTGCCTGATAGGGTATCTGAGTCTCAAAATTAACATTTCTTGGGTCTAATTCTCCCTTACTCCTGCCGTCATGTGCAAACTGTAAGGCAATCACCACCCAAGCCAGTGATTTGAGACATGACAGTGACAGAATGTTATTTTTTGTTGGTTGATCTGCCATCTGATGGTCACAGGCAGTCATGGCCAGTTGGCTGTAACCCATCCTAGTTCTATAGGATTTAGGTAGTTGTGTTTGAAAAGCCCAGGAAGCTGAAAGCTTGTACCACTTCCTTCACATTGAGACCCTAAAATTAGCTCCAGAGGCTTTGCCTTTGCCTGCAGCAGTATTTAGAGAGGGAAGGTTTCAATCTACACACTTCTCAGGAGGCATGACTCTTGCAGATCAATGCTAGCAGATAGCCCAGGGTGGTGGCCAAGAGGAAGCTGATGGCTTTGCAGCACCTAGATGGGAGTTAGTGTTAGCATAAGAGGGATGAAGGAAATCACACTAGTACAGTTCATACAAGGGGAACACAAAAACACACAGTAATCTGGGGCACACAGAAAGCATGGCCATATCCAGAGCACAGACCCTGACAGAGGGGTAAACTTCTGGGACAATTAATCAAAGCCTAGGACAAGAATTAACACAATGGTGTGACTTTGATAAGAATTAAATGCATAACTTAGGGGACACCTCTTTAGCATAGAGAGCATTGGAAAGGAAGGAAGAAGGGTTTGGTTTTTCTGGACCAGTGCATCAGATGAGCACTTTGCCAGCATAAAGCACCCTCCTGAAGTGGTGACTCATCTCCTTGGTCTCCTGCTTGCCGTACTGGGCTGGGTGCTGCATGTGTAACAGGGCCATGCCACAGTCAGCGTAGTGCAGCTCGTTGAATATGGAGTGCGTAATGACAAATGAGACAGGGATGCTCTTCTCCTGCCTGTCACAGTCATAGAATTATTTTGGTTAGGAAAGACCTTTAAGACTCAAGTCCAACCACTAATCTCACACTGCCAAGCCCATCACTAAACCATGTTCCCTCAGCACTGCACCTATGCATCTTTCAAATATCTCCAGGTTGGTGACTCTACCATCTCCATGGGCTGCCTGTTCCAGTGTTTAACAACCCTCCCAGTGAAAAAGTTCTTGTTCATCTTCAATCTAAACCTTCTCCTGGCACAGCTTGAGGCTGTTTCCTCTTTTCTTGTCATTCATTACTTGGAAGAAAAGACTGACTCCCACCTTTCTACAACCTCCTTTCAGCTTGTTGTAAGAGAGTGATCATGTCTCCCCTCAGCTTCCTCTTCTCCAAACTAAACATCCTCAGCTCCCTTATCCACATCAGACTTGTGCTCCAGGCCCTTCATCAGCTTCGTTGCCTGTCTCTGGACACACTCCAGCACCTCCATGTCCTTCTTGTAGTGAGGGGCCCAGAACAGAACACAGTATTCAAGGTGTGGCCTCACCAGTGCTGAGTACAGGGGGACAATCACCTTCTTGGTCCTGCTGGTCACACTGTTTCTGGTACAGGCCAGTATGTCATTGGCCTTGTTGGCCACCTGGGCACACTGCTGGCTCATGTTCAGCTGACTGTTGATTAACATCCTCAGGTGCTTTTCTGCTAGAAAATGCCCACCTGCTGGAGGTGGCCTTCCACTGCTGTCACCACCAGGCCCATCAGGAGTTTCCTGGTGGGGAAGAATCAGTGCCAAGTTGATGAGGGCTGCTGCTGTAAAGTAAAAAAATCTCCTGCAAGTTCCCACCCTGACACTGAGCCTGCAACCCCACAACATGCTCCTGTCCTGGGAACTGGCTTTCAGTAACAGGACTTTCAGCTGGGCTGATTTCCCATTAGCAGCAAGGCAAAGGATTACCTGACCTCCAGCTGGGAAAGCTGAACTTACTTTTAATAGCCTTCTTGTTTCATCTGCTGTCCATCAAGCCATTGTTTGTACCTGGGCAGCACAGAACTGCCAGGAGGCCATGGAAGGTGCCAGCAGATTTCATTGTTGCCAGCTCAGGAAAAAGGATGATTTATCTTTCACCTTGTGACTCAGAAACCCTATGCTGGTTTTGGCCTTGAAACATCAAGGTCATCCCTTGTTACCTGAAGTCTGGGATCCTACATGGCACGTGAGAAGCCTTAAAAGTGGTGGGAACTGATTGCCAAGTCATTCTGGACCCATACACTCTCCTTGTTAATTTTGTTATCAGGACATTTAGGAGATGAGCAAAAGCCTACATCTGAGAGCTTGATGATGATTTTAGGAAGCTACATGTAGTTTAAATTAACATTAGGCAAGCCTATGCCCATTATGGCTTTTTCTGCATATTTTATAAGCAATGTAATGTCAGAGTTAACCTTACAGCAATCAGCTCCAGAGTCAAAACACTATTCAGTATTTCTTGTAGCAATTAGATAGGTAGCTATGCTATCAGAGCAGAGTTTCCCAACAAACAGATGGACAGGAGATACCATCTTTAGCAAACTAGATATTTAGCAAAGGAGTTTACTCTCCTCTAGGGATCTAACAAGTGCTCTGAGGCACAAGATGGGAGATTTTTGTACACAATGGGAGATATGAATGGGGTTCTGTGAGAGATGCCCACAGGAGACTCACAAGTCGTCTCTGCTTTGGCTGTCAGTGTTTTCCATTAACAACTCTCACAGCACAGGGTGAAACACAGTGGTGCACTCGTAATCTTTGTAATTAGGGCTGATTAAAGGTCTGCCTGAACTATTACTCAAATGGGACGAAACCCAGATCTGAAGAAACTGCCTTTACTCTCCAGACTTTTCATTAGAGTCCAAAATACTGCAGTGCTCAGACAAGAGCTTTAAAGTCTGGTTTCTAGTAGTGTTATAGGTTGATGGGCTTTTTTTAATCCCTTGCCCTCAATACCTTCTCTTACCTCCATGGGACTGCACCCTTTCATTAAAGTGCAACTGCTGTGAATTACCACCACACTATTTCACCCATGCAGCCTTTGGAGGTGGCAAGTCTGGGCAGCCTGCCTTGAGGGCACACACTTTATTATGACTGCCTGCCCTGAAGTGTGGTCCCAAGTGTTTTGAATCAGGGTAAGTGGGATTAACCTGAGCTGCTGCTTCAATGCTTACTAGTAAATTGAGATTTTAATGTTTTTGGGGTTTTTTTCCCCCCCACTCAGAGAAACCACCCCTCTCATTTTCTAATCACTTCCAGCCACAAGTAACAGACACAGTAAGGGCACGACTCAGCTTTAATCTCAGAAGCCTGTTTACTGGAACTGGAAAGTGTCTGCACTTCCCAGCAATGTCTGACACAGGCACTGCCTGGCAATGCAAATGCTGTGATAACGGGAACATAGGAAAAGCATTGGCAGCATAACAGTGGAGAGTAAAAGCACCAGATAGTTTTGCCTTGAACAGAGAAACAAAGGGGTGCCTCATTATCAAGGTTAATCTTGCACCTGGAACTTTTCATACCATAGTAACTTTCACATTATTCAATACTAGTCCTTAAAAATGATGCTGAAGTTGAGGAAGAAACAGATGTGAAGCTGACTGGTCTGCAATTACAATGTAATGGATTTTAAAAGGGCTGTCAAAGGGGCCACTTATTGTCTCTACCCATTATGAGGTCTTTAGCACGACCTACGAGGCTGGTCTTGCATTAAAAGCATAGAGCCAATGTGACTGCTAGGAATAACAGGCCTGCTTTTACCAGGAAGCTGCAGTGCTTCTCCTTCTGCCTCATCAGTGTTTCTCTGTTCTTTGAGATGAACAGGACATTAGGATTTGACCTTGTAATCTCTTCAAAACAACTTTTCCTCTCAAAAGGAAAAAAGAAAAAGCTTTTCCTTTCCTTCTGTGGGATGCCCAGCTGCCACAAGCCCAGGAGAGGTCATTTTCAAGCTGTAGTTGACCTTTGGCAGCCACCCTCAGGCCCAATATTATACAAGACCCTAGAGCACCCCAAAAGAAAAGTGACCAGACTTTTCACTCCTCTTTCTTGCTGCAAGAGCTTCCTCAGGGCTTGATGCTAGGCAGGGTTCCAGAGGATCCATCCCCCAGACCCCAGTACCCTACCTTGTCCCTACACCACCCACTCCTGTACCTTCCTGCACTTCATGCTACTACCTACATTTTCAAGCTGCTACACATGCAGGGACTCAAATTTGGTGCTAGGGAGGTGGCAAATACAGTTTTTTCAGAGGTGCCAGCATTTGCTCTGGCAACATGCAAACAAGTGGTACTTCCTCAAATCAGGTCACACCCTGGTCAGTTACACCTAAGGCATCATCCAACAGTCATTGCTCAGTGCTTTTCCTTATGTGAAAACAATCCACTGAGCAATGGAGCTTTCCTCTGCAGCAGGGGATATTGTGGTTTAATCCCAACCAGCAGCTAAGCACCATGCAGCCACTCCCTCACCCCCTCTCCCACTGGGACAATGGGAGAAAAAACTTCTGGGTTGAGATAAGAATGGTTTAATAGCTATAAATAAATATAAATAAAATAGTAATAGTATGACAAGAAATATAACAAAAAGAGAGAGAAACAAAACCCAAAAAAGACAAGTGCTGCATAATGCAGTTGCTCACCAACCAATGCCTGAGGAGCAATCCACCCCTCCCCCCCAACTCCCTCAGTTTATATACTGAGCATGACATTCTGTGGTATGGAATAGCACTTTGGCTAGTTTGAGTCAGCTGTCCTGGCCATGCTCCCTCCCAGCTTCTTGTGCACCTGCTTGTTGGCACATCATGTGAAACTGAAAAGTCCTTCACTTAAGATAAGCACCAATTATCAAGAACATCAGCACCTTATCACATTATTCTCCCACTAAATAAAAAATACAGCCCTGTACCAGATACTAGGAAGAAAATTAATTCAATGCCAGCAAAAACCAGGATGAGGCATCCTCCCTTCCCACCTCTGCAACCTCTTTCTGTCCCATAAGCCTGAGGAAATCCTCAGCTGGTGCATGCCACAAAAGGTCTGCGTTCTCATTAGCTCACACCAGCCAGAGATGTGACTTAACCATTAGGTCAACTCATTCCTTCCCACTTTGGGAGGGAAGTCATCTGGAGAAACTGAGCAAGAAGGACTTTTAGAGACCAGCTTCTGCCCTTGAGTGAGCAGCATTCAATGACTCGAGGATGAAACACATTTGCCTGGGAGGAAGGAAATGCACTGCAACAGAGACCAGCCAAAGCTGCCCTCCAGGCACCAACTCTATATGTCCAACAATTTGAGAAGAATCCCAGTGGCAGAGCATCATTTGGGCTCTTCAAGTCAACAGGATGAATTCTCCACTTCAGGCCAATGTAGAAGACAGAAACAAAAGTGCTTTGGAGTGAGACAACCCCCAATGTGTTCAAATGCACCACCACAGGCTCTTCTGGCAAGTAGAGAATTGATAGGATAAATCCCTGGTATCCCAGCTTTCCTGACTCCAGGCTGAGCTCTAAGCTGGAGGCAATTATATGGAGATAAATGAAAACATAAAAAAATTGCATTTCTTGATAAGAAGCTGATATGTGCAAAACTGAGGTCCCTTGGGAGGTATCTTCATGGTGTGTGTGCACAGTCATTAAAAAAAAGCAAATATAGATTTATCCAGTAGCCTAATTATCCTTAAGGAAACACACCTGGGACTTACAAAATTAAGAAACAAGTGCAACAGGTTATAATGATGTCACCTGACTTTCTCTAAAGTTTATTATTTCAAAGCTTCTGTATGTAAAGTTAAGTCTTTGCAAAAGGTTTCATGTCTGAACTGAGCTGGTCCAGCACAAAGTCTTGGCTTTGGTCTGAAACACATCTCAATGAGACAGATTTTTCTCACATTGCTTTTGGCATTGATTACGCCTTGGAAACGTGGGCAATGAGCACAGAAAACATTGACTTTGGGATAGCTGAGCCTGATTATGTTTTAGATGCTTCATTGAACTCTGCAGTTTGAGATAAATTCCTGGCAACCCCATTTCTGTTCTCTGGGAAAAACCCCACCAGTCTTCTCTCAGCAGGGAATGATGCACACACTGAGGCCTGACAGACTGCACTCTGTCTGGAGGAAGAAGGGGTCTGCTGCTCCCTCAGGTCAGCTCCAGATCATGACCATCACAGCAAAGATCATACAGGAAGAACGATCTTAAATATTTGGGACCTAAAGAAAAGGAAACAACTGTAACATCTCATAGTGGAGGTTGCTTCTCCAGGCTAGCTGGTTGTGGGAGAGGGGTAGCATCAGGTTTCTGTCTTCTTTGCCAAAAGGGGAACAGCAATTCTTCCTCCACTCCTTTCAGCTGGCTCCATGTCTGCACCAGATAAAACTCATTCTGTTAATAACTCTGGTCTGATGTGTTTCTTATGCCAATAGGAAAGGTTCCCTACCTCTCCCAAGCCAAGGCTTGGACAAGAGTTCAGTTCCCAGCCAAGCAAATGTAAGCAGTGTAACACTCATTATTTAGGAGGTGCTCACATTGTGTTTGCCGTGGTGAGAGCTGGAAGAACTCACTGGAGTCACCAGGAGACTGAGTCTGGATCCAAAATGTTACCAACTATCACAACATATCTCTAGCCCTCTCTAATTTTGAGTCCTATGTGTAGGCTTTAAGGCAATGCTTTTTGCTTAACCTTCCCATCAGACTGACAGACATCAGAAAGCCCATCAGTCTTTCACCACCACCTTATCAGAGTGCTGGTGAACTAAGAAGCCCAGATTTTTCTCCTCTACCTAAGACCTCAACACCACCATGTGGGACTCATCCCACAAGGTTGTGGGATCCTTGCACAACTCCTGCTGCACTCCTGGCTATAGAGCTGCTAGCTGAGCTCCTTACTGCTCCATTCAGCCCAGTGCCTCTCTCTCTTTTTTTTAATAGCATTAATCATATTCCCAGAACACTTGCTTGTCTCAAAGCATTTGACTACTGCAGGAAGTTCAGTCACAAAATCAGGCACAATTTTCTAAGCCATTGACTTGGACCAAGCTCTCCCTAGACCTTGCTGCTGACTAGCTTTTCCAACAAGAGACTGTAGTTATTATTGCTATAGCAGCAAGTCTACTAGTGAAGCAGAAAATAAATAGACTTTATTAGGGAGGTAAGTGACAGAGAAAACACCATTCCCTTAGGTGGAAGAGAAATAACATTAGCAATGGCAGAAGCGCCAGCATCGTATTGGAGCAGAGTGGGATGGATGGCAGTTGGCTGGTTATCCCAGCTCTTGCCCCAGTTAAGTAGATCTTTTTTCACAGAATCACAGAATCTTAAGAGTTGGAAGGGACCTCCAAAGATCATCTAGTCTACCCCCACTGCCAGAGCAGGGCCACCTACAGTGGGTCACACAGGAACTTGTCTGGGCAGGTTTTGAATGTCTCCAGAGAAGGAGGTTTCACAACCCACCTGTGCAGCCTATTCCAGTGCCTCACCCTCACAGAGAAGAAATTCTTCCTTATATTTCTTTGGAACCTCTTATGTTCCAGTTTATACCCATTCCCACTTGTCCTATCATTGGACATCTTTGAGAACAGCCTGGCTCCATCCTCCTGACACTCACCCTTTATGTATTTGTAAACATTAATGAGGTCACCCCTCAGTCTCCTCTCCTCCAAGCTAAAGAGCCCCAGTTCCCTCAGCCTTTCTTCATAAGGGAGATGCTCCACTCCGTCAACTTTGTGGCCCAGTGCTGAACTCTCTCCAGCAGCTCCCCATCCATCTAGAACTGAAGGGCCCAGAATTGGACACAATATTCTAGATGTGGTCTCACGAGGGCAGAGTAGTGGGGGAGGAGAACCTCTCTCGACCTGCTAACCACAGCCCTTCTAATAATGCACTAGTTTTATTAACAGGAACAGGTCACTCTGAAGATCACCACTCTTGTACCCAACTTGACTCCTTTGGCAGTGTGCCCTGTGCTTATTTCCCTCTCTTACCTAAAAGCATCAATAGGAAATAATTTTTTACATATATATGGGAACGGGCCAGATAGGGAGTTACAAAAACATTAGTCACTGGAGGATGTATGGAATGATTAGAGAAGGTGCTGCCATTCATTGCTCTCCTAGATGCTTTTCTGACCTGACCGCCCCAGGGTCATCAAGTGAACAAGTTCAGCAGGATCAAGCTGCTTCATGCATAGCCAAGGGGTCACACCACAGCTCAGCAGCCTACATAGGGAATGGCCCACTTGCCGTGGCAGCCAAGGAAAGGGCTTTGGCGAGCAGCAATAAGGAGAAGGTAAGAAAGTTACAGCAAAGGCACACCAAAGTCAGCCACCAGAGGCAAGCACACCAAGTCCCTTGTGAAAAGAGATGGCTGCTGCAGCCCCCATACTAGGGCACATCTCGCCACAGAACTCTCACTGCGTGGAACACGAAAAGACACCTGCAGCAAGACAAGCCCTGCTCCCACCATAGCCCAGGGAACGCACACAGTGCCAGAACCCAGGCTACACACAAAAGAAACAACTTTCCCCCTCCTCCTACCTAACCAGCTCCTTTAATAGCTGAGAGGCCAATTAGTTTTGGCAGTTCAGGCTGCAGTGCTGCAACTCAGTTGGGTTTGGAGAGTCTCTACCCATGTTTCCCTGGGGGTTACCGGCTCCCTGAACTCTCCTGTTTGCGGTTTGCTGCCTGCTCCTCATGGAGATGGCAGCAGGATCTAATATCCCTCTTCACCATTGCCACCTGCCCTGTGCTGCCTCAACCCTTGCGCTTTGAAACAAATCTCATGTCATTTGCAGTGGACGGTTAGCACAGGCCAGTCCAGTCAGGTTCCTCACCTTGCAGCCTCTCCTCACAGAATCATAGAATCCTTTGGTTGGAAAGGACCTTTAATATCTAGTTCAACCATTAACCTCATACTGCCAAGCCCACCACTAAACCATGCCCCTCAGCCCCTCATCTACACATCTTTTACATATCTTCAGGGATGGTGACTCCACCACCTCCCTGGGCAGCCTGTTACAGTGTTCAATAATTCTCTCCGTGAAAAAGCTCTTCCTAATCTCCAATCTAAACTTGAGGCTGTGTCCTCTTGTCCTATTACTACTTGGGAGGAGAGACCACCCCCTACCTTGCCACACCCTCCTTTCAGCTAGTTGTAGAGAGTGATCATATCTCCCCTCAGCCTCCTCTTCTCCAGACTAAAAGACCCCAGCTCCCTCAGTCACTCCTCATAAGACTTGTGCTACAGATCTTCACCAGCTTTGTTGCATGTCTCTGGACACACTCCAGTACCTCAATGTCCTTCTTGTAGTGAGGGGCCCAAACCGGAACACCAGGTCACCTGGGACAGCCAGGAGGGTTGTGTTTATAAAGCACTGTGGTGTGTTTGCCTTTTTCTTCAGAGGGGACAGCAAGAGACTTGGACACCTCCAGCAGCTTCTCATCAATATATGGGATCAACACATCTTATTTGTCCCTCGGTGTAGGTGGGTGTTGGGTAGCAAGCTCAATTAAGAAACCCTGCACTGTTGGGATCTGGGAGAACTTTAGGGTGTAAGGACTGACTTCAAAGTGAGTGTGCAAGTTCCTATGTGACCTGATCTAGGTGAACCTGCTTCTACAGCGGGGTTGGACTAGATGATCTCTAAAGGTCCCTTCCAACCCCTACCATTCCATGATTCTATGCTACAGAGGGTTTTACATACACAAAGATGGCTGGAAACACTGTGGCTTGTGTTCAGGGCTTTTGATTCAGGTCCATTTTCAATGGAGGTGTTTCTCAGCAACATGATCCTCTGAGTGAACCCAGCCCTGGGAGCATGCAGGAACACCTAGGAATATCTGCTAGGAAGAAGAGAATTAGAATAAAATTATTTTCTTTTAAATTTCTGTTGTTTTCCTCTTTGTGATCTGTAGCCTAGTTTGATGCATCCCTGACAGATGAATAAAGCCTGAAATGAAGAGCTTATGTCAGAAGGACACGTCCAATCATCAAGATGGTGTACACACCAGCCTTTATCCTTTCTCATGTTCAGACTCCAAAATATGCCTGCTACAATACTTTTATATGTCCAGACTTAAATACACTTGCTTCACAGTTGCTCCTACATGAGCAATCACTGGGACTCTTTGGGCAGTAAAATGAAGGCAAGTGGAGTACGAAACTTTGTCTCAATCACCTCCAGCAGAGGAACAGATCCTAAGGAATAGAGTGACTTCACAGCCAAGAGAACAAAACCAGGCGTGACACTTACTTTTCTTACTTTTTATACAAAATAGACATTTACATACATTTTCTTTTGCAAAGACTTGGAGAGCATAGCTCCTTTATGTGACGTCTAGCCATAAGTCCCACGGTGAAAAAAGCAAAGGCTTTGCAAGTTCCTGTACCACTGACATATATTCAGCAACTGCTAAGTGTGGATTTCTTTTTAAAAGTTTTCAAATCCATGGGCTGTTTTCTTTTTTAAAAAAAGAAAGAAAAAGACACATACAACTGATTAAAAAAGAATCAGGTACAGAAGTAGGAACCATATTAACAACAGGCAACGCAAACAATTCCCGAGTGAGAGGAACACACGGTGCGACATCCACTTCAGGCAGAGATTTCTACAGTAATACAGGTGGAGAAGCCATAACTTTTACAGAGGATACCACTGGGGGGGGGGGAGGTGGATTTTCCAGAAGAAAAAAAAATGTCAGCAAGTCAGTACAAACGTGGCAATGAACTTTTGCACAAAGTTACCAACATTTCCTGAAGCAGTTTTGCCACAATGAAACACTAGTGAATGCCAAGCGCTTTTTGACCCTCCCCTCTTTTCCTTTTTTTTTGTTTTCTGCTGGCTTTAAATGTAATGAAAGCAAAATGGTGCATTTTGAAATTGCTGCAAGAGACAGAAGGTTGGAGGAAAAAAACCACCCCTCTCTAAGGGCTATTATATTCCAACGATTGAGCATAATTGCATATATGAAAGACAGAATTTGAGCACTTGGTCAACTTAAATCACATACAGATTGAGGAGGCTTAAGCATATACCAACTGTTTCACTGAGCTGAGGACAAGTGGGACAAAAGATTGTATTTTACAATCATTTTACAATACAATTGTATTTTAAATGACCTAATTATTAAAATTAGAATGGCAATCATTTTTCTTTACCAAATACTGTACATTATATTTCACCTGTTTTTTTTCTGTAACTGTTGAAAAGCTTTTGTAGCTTTTAGACAGTTTGAGGGATTTCCAGCCTCCCCTGCAAGTTAGGCTCTTTATTTTGGATTTTTTCTGATTTAGACTTCTTTCACCCATGTGCATACATGCCCATCACCCCCCACCCTGTCCTCATCAAGATCTCTGGACTGAAGGACATTTACACTGCTGCATTCATTTACTCTTTGGCCAAAACAAGTTGCCTGCGCATTTGTAGGAAATTCTAGTCCAAGGAGTCTGTAAGAGAGAGAAATTGCCCCCACCACATCATTTATCTCAGGGGATGGGAAAAGGAATAGAAGTAAAGAATGTGAGACTTTAAATAAGCAATGAAATAGAACAAAAATCTATCAGCCAAAAATATTATTCACGGGGAAAGGAAAAAGCAACACAATTATGTTTCTCATTTAGAATTAAGATGCACAGTGAATATATGAAAGTCCTGTCTAACCAGCTTTGTGTTAATTCTCCACTTCAGTATTGGTGAGCACTGAGGTTTAGCCAATGAAGCTTGCAGAAAGAGCAAACTCTCCCTCACAAGGTAAAGCTTCAGCCATTTATTAATTTGTAATCTCTGCTAACCATGCTGAGCACTGGAGTTGGCAGAAAACAATGTATTTAGAACTCATTATTTTAGAACCTGTGCAATGCTAGAAGAAGAGGACATTTCCTATGATTAATTAGGATAATATCCAGTTTATCACAAAGTAAGTTGCTCTATTTATCTTCCACAACTGCCCTTCCTTTCACTGGAGGTAAACCCATATCGTATCATACTCCATTCCTCTTCGCCTGCAAATAAACCTTTCGTAAGATTAATGTTCTCAACGAACACAACACTTCAGTGTGGACACCAATGAGACAGGGAGTCAGCTCAGAACTTCATAAAAGTTTTACTGCTTTGGTAGCCCAGGGTCTGAACCATCGTTCCTCCAAATACGCTGCCAGTTTGCAGACCATCACCGTCATCCTGCATAGGGGGGTATAAAGTGCTGGTTCAGGAAAATCGAGCCCTCCTCTCTCCATAGCTACCACAAACCCCTCTTCAAAATGTGGAGAGTCAGCCTTTTGGCATATAAACATAATCCAGTTTGACTGAAACTAAACTCTGTAGATACATTACCTGCCTAATTCAGGTGAGTGGATGAACATATGCTATGCTTTCCAACCAGACCGCCTCCCTCACCAGGCGGATGGTCTCACCTTCCTACATTATTCTGCAAGTAAGACAGTGTTGCAAATATAGTAATCCTTGGGTAATCTGGGAAGCAGGCACCCAAAGCTATATTATACCTTTAGACATGCATTGGTTTTAGGAGGTCAAGATGGCTTTGATCAGGTTCTAAGGACAGGAAAGGGACAATCATTTCTACCAGGCCTCTCAGGAAAGACAAACTAAGATTTAAGCTGAAGTTAAAAACACAAAACCAACTCTTCCCCCTCACAAGGCTTTGCTATAAAAAATACAACTTCTTCTTTATTTGAAAAAATATGTTCCATTGGCCACAATTTGAAGCCACACTGTTGTGGGGCCTGTAGAATATATAGCATTTATTTAATATAACTTTATGAAGCAAAGTTTATAGCTGATACATGTTTTCAAATGAGAAATATCTCCCCCCACACACACCTATCCCCCTATGTTTCAGGTAGCTGTTGGAGCACTCTGCAGGTGCCTCCCCCTGTGGGGAGGGTTTGCATGGCATGGCTGTTGGGGGTTGCCTGAAATAGTGCTCTGACAGCCCCAGACTCGCTGCCACACAGCCATACCACAGACAAGCAGCCGGCTTGGGCACATGGGTCTTTGGTGAAAGTGCCCCCAAGGAAGGCTCACCCTGGGCAGAGGCAGGGAGCTCTTTGAGTACTCCAGTACTCAGGTACCTCTGAATACCCCAGTAACGAGCCATCTGTAGTTTTGCAATACACAGTGGGGAACCAACTGCTCATAGAGCCCATTTAAGCATTGGTATCCCCATTCCATCAGACTCTGTTGGTATGACTCCATCTATTCCTGGCCATCCTGGCAGTACCAATGTTGTGCAATACTCCTCCATGCATGGCTTTTAGTGGAGTGCCTGTGCTGGAGACGTGCAGAAATGTCAGCAAATCCAAAGACATAAAAGTCATGTGAAAAAAAAAGGGTTGCTGACCCAGACTCAAGACCTCAAACCTGCCCTCAGCCCTAGAAAGCAAAGTGGGCTGCTGGGACTGGGAGCAGAAGGGGAAATTCACCAGCAAAAGACTTATTTTGGTCCCTTCTGCTCCTTTGGGAAGGTAGTTCAAAGACAGAGAGCCCAGAAATGTCTGTCACCACCTTCTCCCCACAATAGCCACTCCCTCCCATCTCTGCCCAGCTGTGGGCACTGGCTGATCTCTTTGGCAAGTTGGGACCTATCCCTCCCAAGTCCAGCCTTGAATCAGTGGGCACACAGCCACGGCTCTAGCAGGTCCACAGTCCCTGGCAGGGCAGACATCTGCACCAGTGAAGACTCCCTCAAGCTCCAAATACAGCTGTGTCATGCTAACAACTTGTCAGTAACTGAACCACCAGCAGTGGCCACACACTGAGCTTTTTAAAGGAAACCAGCCAAGCCACCAGCACACATCTGTCCCATCATGCTGGCTGAATTTGAAGCTTGCTGAGGTGACATGGCCTGCACCAAGTAAATTTGAGTGTCATATGGGTCACTGACACATAGGCTTTTCTTGACAGACGTGTATCAAGGCATCACAGAACTAATCTGGACCGTCCTTTACTAACAATGGCAAAGCCCAGGATGCTCTTCTGCAGGGATTGACACAATCAAGTTCACATACAACAACTTTTTTTTGTGTGGTGGTTTCCTGATGCAAGAGGAACAAACTGATGACTTAACCTGTTGTCCACACCCAAAGGCAGTAGCACCAAGCACAATCCTATTAACATGCCACGTGAACTGGTGCAAACCCTGGTGGAAGCAGCAGAAGTGCTGCTGCTGGAGTGACAGTATCGTCCCATGTACTCTACAGCCATTTACTTTAGAAACATCATCAGGGGGAGTTTCCAAGCGTGTCTTGTGGTACTGCATTGTTCTAAGTTCAGACAATACAAGTCACCAATGCCCAGCCATATGGCCAGCTGTGCTCAACTCATATAAACCAGTGAAAATATATTATTTATTTGAGTATTACTATAAGTTAAATAAATAAAGCTCAAAAATAAAAGCCCCATTTCAGAAGAGAATTTGTCTTCCCACTTCAGTATTTAAAAATATAGATTTATGATGGATCAGCTATAGGTCATTTTCTTTATCTTTTGGGGGAGTGGGTGAGAACACTTCGACAAAGTGTTTTGATAAACAGGCTTTGTTCCTGCACATCCATAAAAAAAAAGCCTTCTCAGTACCATTCCAGGCTAGAAAATCTTCTTTAATCTCTCCGTGGCTTTACCTCCTACACTGATCTGATTGGTTGGTTGTTTCTTTAGTGGGGACTGCACAGGAGGACAAGTAATCGTAGATCTTCCAACTATCTTTGGATGCTTCCATTTTTTTTTCAGAGTAATAATTATTTGTCCTGGAGGGAGAGGGCAAAGGGTAAAGCCATATGATATTTGATAATACTGACACTATTAACCCAAATTGCTACAAAATGACTCTTATGAGTAAAACATTCAGATGAGGTTTTCCCTCAAAGGATCATTTGTCCTACTTGTAGAATCATCTTTCTAAGGTGACATTCGGATACCATTTTCCCTTTCTTTAGAATAATTTTCAAGTCACAATTAGAGCTGTAAAAGCAGCTACCTCTTCCACAGTATTAACCCCTTGAAACCTTTTTATGTGACCATTATGACCATTTTTCCTGGCTCAGAGGGATCTGGCAGCGCTTGCAACGAAACCCATCAGTGGTACTTTATGTGGACGAGGTGAGCCTGTGTTGAGTAACAGGAGGTGCCACTTCACCCCTGCTGCAATAGGTGATTGCTTTGTCTCCAGGGTTTCCCCAGTGATAACCGAGATACTGAAGGTACATGTCCCACCCACATTCCTGGTGTGATCAAAATGGGTTCAGCCTAAATGTAAATCTTGATTAAAGGAATGTTTTCATTCATTCATTCTCCAGCATGTCCCACAGGAGCTGAGTGTCTCCTGTAACTTTGGTCAAACATAAACATGCATTCAAAATTTGCCTTCTGCCATTCTGAATCCTATCAAAGTTCCTTCATCATCACTTTGAGCAATAGGCTTCCACCATACACTTCTCTGAGGGGCATGAGTTTGTTTCCACTGGTGACTGAATGCTATGTTTGGTCCTTCTCCTGGACTTCTTGAAACCGTTTCTCCAAGCGATCCAGTTTGGCCAGATTCTCCTTGAGCAACTTGCTGTTTGGAACCAGCTGTAAGGCTTTCTCATAGTAGCCACGGGCAGTGACGTAGCTTCCCTACAAAGAAAATGAGTGACAGATCTCATTCACATTCCTGACACAGAAAGTTCATTCCTTGGGAATCGTGAAGATCACAATACAGAGGAAAAAGAGTTTTAGAAAACTTGACATTGTTAGGTAATGAGAATACTTTTTCATTGTGAAAAAGATCCCTGAGTGTCATTAGCCCAAATTTGATCAAACACATACGGCAAGAAGTAGATTTACGTTTTTCCATCACGTTGTGCCAGAAGAGTTAATTTTACTCAGCAACGGGACAGCTTGAGGATATCACACAATGTGACTCCTTAAGACTCAAATCATAATGATATGCTAAAGTATTCAAAAAGATAAGCAACCACAGGGCAGGCTGTCTATTTCCATAATTTCATGCCAGCATTCTGCATTAGACATCTTTATTAAATTAATTAGGTAGAGAGGAATCTTAAAAGTCGTCTCACAGTGACATTTTTCTAAGACAGGTCAACAACAGAACCAGGAAAACTTTAGAGATAGGCAGGTTGTTCCTTGCAGCTCATTCTCTTAAAATATGAGATTTACATTACAGGATACATATTTCCAAGCAACCTGGTTGGTAAATTCCGGTTGGGGTGGACAGACTTTCCTCCTCTCTGGATAAAATGTCAGGGACACTCAGTGTTCACAAACACATAGATCTTGGCAGTCTGAAACGAATTTAGCTTTCTGTTCTGAGTAGCAATCTCTGCACTTGACAGCTTAAGGAAAAGCAAAATTGTCATACCTTGATGTGCTCAATGCCTCCCATATTCATCCAAGCCTGTGCTTGGTCTGGGTTGAGCTCCACAGCCCGTTTATAGCTCTACGGAGATAGGAAACATTTTTAGGTTAAGTGTCTGACTCTTCAAACAAAACCAGTACTGGAGGGGAAAGAGAAATGAAGTTTCCTCTCTTGAATCCATTTAAAATATGATTTCAAATTCTTCCCATATACAATGCACGAACTGAATTTCAGTTTCTTTACAGCAGAGGCAACATAATATACTGCTTCACTGCTGAGCTCATCTTGCAGGTTTTCCCTGCTCTCAGCACCATATGAGAAGCCACACTAATCCCTGCCACCCTGCACCAATAGGATCTCCTGCACATCAGGGTTCTTCCCTTGGGCAGGTGCCTGACAAGCACAAGCCACGTGTGGGCTGTGGTGCTCTTTATCTGCAAGGCTTTAATTTGGAGCTGCTGGCAGACAGTCACTTGTGTGGAGGTTTCACAAGGACCTGAGGGCAGTGCTATCCTTCCCCATTGCTTTTGACACTGCACAGGAGAGGACGAACAAGGACCTCCCGGACTCTGTCATACAGCACTGTTTTTCTGGTGTTACAATAGGAAAGGATTCAAATCAGGATTATACTTCTCTAGGAATATCAAGAATATTCAGAATTGTCCCAACATATCCTATTTAACACTACTCTTTAACAATTTCTGAGCTATCAAGCTGCCTGCTCCACATTTAATCTTTCAGCTACTGGGTAAGGAGGTGAGATACAAAAACATGGAAGGCTCTCACAGGTCTCCAAGCTTCCAGTTGAGCCACCTGGAGTTAGCCATCACCAGCAAGAGGGGCGGGGGCTGCATGGACTGAGAAAAGGCCTAGGCTCCTCCATGATTGTACTTAACCTCTCAGACCGGGGAGCTGCATTTCCACAGAGGAATGAGGACAAAAAACGGAACTAATTTTGGCAAAGTTAGCTGCCCCATAGCTTTAGCTGTGCCACTGGTGAACTGCTGAGCTCCCAAGGCCAACAGCCAGGATGCATGCCCCAGGGAGTATCAGATGCAATGAGCTAACTCTATCTTTTAACATATAGAACTATCCACAGGGCTTAGAGCAGTCATACCTCAAAAGCCTTGTCAAGGAGATTCTGTTCTCTTAGCTGGTTTCCTTTAGTGAAAAAGAGCTCTGAGATGACTTTTGGATCCTTTGGTTTTAGCTGAAGAGCTTTTTCTATAGCTTCAAGTGCCTGTGAAAAAGCAAGAAGACATTGTGTTACTGTATTCTGTACCTTTCCCCTTCTATCATGCTCTCCTCACCACCAAGGCCTCCCAGCACAACCGTCATCTTCCTCCTTCCCTTGTTTGCCCCACACTGTTAAGACACATGGAAATGAGTTTTTTAGATGCCTGTGGCATATGCCACAACCACGGTACCTTGGCATAGTGCTCCTGTTTGCTGTGGATGGCTGACAGAAGGCGGTAGCACTCCAGACACCCCATATCCTCGCGGAGTATATGATTCGTCATCTTTTCGGCTTCCTTTGTCCGTCCCATCATGGCTAAAACCTGAGCCTATGGAGTCACATTACAAAGGGTTATGATTTTAAAAAGCTTAACAGAGGATGCTGCACCCAGCAGCTGCTGCCCCGCTGTCACGGCCTTGCCCTGGCTGAGCTGGCGCCGCACTCACCAGCGCCAGTCGGATCTCTCTGTTTGAAGGCTGCAGCGAAGCCGCTTCTCTGTAAACCTGCAAGGCCTCTTCGTAGCGTGCTGTGTTGTAATACAGAGCTCCCAGCGGGGACAGGATTTCAGCCTTCCGGGAGACCTTCAGTGCCCTGGAATTTGGGGAAAAAGAGATGCATCCAGCTGGTGTGCGGATCAAAGTGGAAGAGCAAAGTGAGGCTTGTGCTGAGATGGGACAGCAAAGCTCTGCCCCCTGTTCATCCCATCTTGGGAAGCACAAATTTAAGGTCCCAGAGAGGGATAAGCGTGCCCAAAGCAGCAATACCTCTGGCCACCTGAGAAGAGGAGAGGATCATGCATGTGAGTATGCAGCAGAGGTGGAGGTAGCTGATGGTGATAGAATCTGGGGAGTGTGAGCACAAATCTGGAAGACAAAGAGGAGGAAACGTCCCCTTTCCCCACATTCCCCATCCACATCCTGCTGCTTACTGGGAGGCAGAGCCTGTCTACTAGTATACTGCTAGCAAGGGCTTGAGTTCCTGATGCTGCTCAGGTTTTGGTGATGGGCTCTGCAGCAATTATGGCTGTTACCGGTGTGGCAGTTATAGACCAGCTTCAAGCAGGGTGGGAGTCATGCTAACAACCCGCTCATGCCACCCAGAAACCTTTGGCCTTATTGTTAGAGCATCTCCCAGCCAACAGCACCAGTATGTCCATCCTGGGGACTTGGGAACAGTCCAGGCAACTCAATACTGCCTGAGTCTGTGTGTCATCCAAGCACTCCTCAAAAATAACCAAATAAGCAAAAGGTAAATCTGATTTCAAAAAGACAGAGAAAGAAGAAGAGGAAACCCAAATATGCACTGACAGATTTGTGTATCAGAAGCTCTTTAGCAGAGACAAGCTGTACAGGAGGAGAAGGAGGGAAATCTCCGCCTCCCATCCTAAATTCTTACCGCTTGTACCATGTTTCAGCCTCTTTGTTCTGCCCCAGGGAGCGGTGAAGCCTGCCCAGGTTCACCATGGCCACATGGTGTGAAGGGCTCAGGTGGATGGCCTGCCTGTAGTGGGACACAGCTCGCTCTGGAGCCCCTGCAGAGGAGAATAACCGTTAAACTGGTGCCTCAGAAAAATCCTGTCATGAATTCAGCAGGCAGTAATGCTCTGGGATTTCCTTCAGCTATTGCCCTGTGCCATGTGAACCATTTTGAGAAAGAAATCCTGCCTCTGCTTTTCCAGAGACTAAAAAATTGCTGTCCAAGTTAAGATTCAAGCTCCAGTATCCAGGGACGATCCTGAGAAATAGATTTTTCTAGAGGTGGGATTAGAAAGAGATTTTTCTAGGGGTGGGATTTTGCAAGTCAAAAGCACAGTCACCAGAAGACAATTGTTGACTAAAAGTGCTCTCCTGTCATGCTGCTGGGGGGATGCATCCCCCATGCTAAAGACAAAGCCCACCCCAAAAAGGGAGCATGGGTACGTGTACCACCTCCTGGCACACTGGAGAGACGGGCAACAGAAACACAGACAATAAGCCACCCACTATTCTCCACCTGAGACACAAACAGTTTCAGCTCTTTCCAAGCAGAGACTATTCCCTCCATCTCTGTCACACTGGCCCTGCTCAGCCCCTATGCATCGCTCAACAGGACTGGGAGTAGCTGCCAGTGACTGGCCAATTCCCACCTCAGGGCAATAAATCTTAGACCAGAGGTGTCTAGGTGCCTATTTTGGAGCCCGTTGGCACCATCTCTGTATTGCAGAGGAGCCATCGGGTGGCACTGCTTTGCTCTTGGAAAAAAAGCCCCATCTCCTGGTGCAAGGTCCCGTAGGTAGCCCGAGACATCACCAAGCACTACCCCAAAATACAACATTCTGCAAAATACAAGGTGCCACTACCCCAAATAAGATATTTTTCTTTATCTAAGGCTTTCCTCAAGAAGGAGCTTGCAGTGCTTTCTTTAGGCAAGGCCTGCTGACTACCTATTAAATAAATTAATGCACACGTAAAAAGTTGCAGCACTTCAGCAACGCCAATATTGTATTTTTTTAACTCCAGTGCTTAATTGGTTTGCACAATCTAGACCAGATAATCTCCTGATGAAAACTGATACTCGTGGAGCTTTATCCACCAAAAAAGCTTTTGACGATTGGCATTTTTGAAACCAAATAACTTCACAATGTATTTAATTTCATTTCTAGATGGAAAGCAGCACTTGAAAACAGCCCATGCAAACATATGCTGCCATGGGAATTTTCTTTTCATAGCTTTTTGGTTTTCCTGAGACTATCTACCTCAAAGTAACACTGGCATCTCCTTTACAGGAGAGAGAGAGGAGGGACATCTGCAGGGAGATTTAGAAGCACTTAAGATTCACCCAAGGCCAAGGATGTATCTTTCAGGGCAGGGTTTTTCCAAAACATCCAGTAGCAGCCTCAGTTTTCTCCCACTGCTGAGCAGGCAGATGTTTTTGAAAATTCTACCTACAAAACATCCTGGGAAGCAGCTGAGCATGCACCTCAGTCTGTAAGTCAGCCAGTGCCTTCCCTGCCCAGCACACAGGGGCAATGTGCATCATTAAGGAGAAACATTAAGTGCCTATGACCACTGCAGAGCTGTCTAGAGTTATGGCTCCCCAGAGCTGACATTTGCTGGAGGCTTGCTGCAAAAAGTCCAAGTTAATTGGCATGGTGCTTCACAGCATCTCCCTGTGCCTGCCGGGGAAGAGCACAGCCTGTGATGGGCTAACTACCAGCCACTTCCTTCACGCCTTGTCATGGCTCCAGGAGGGTTATTTACACATCATTCCTGAAGTATCAAAAGTCAGTGTTTTTTTTTTTTTTCCTCTGTTGTTTGTGTGTAGGGAAGTGTAGGAGTAAACCAGGAAAAGTCAGTTTTGACTTTGGCAGAATACACAAATGCAAAAAATGGAAAGTACGCTGCATTGCGTTTGAACCTCAATTTTTGGCAGGAATGGGACAGTTTATCTGGGTTGGGAAGCAAAGATGAGTACAATGTCAGTGAAATTACTGTGGAATTTTTGTTATTTGCAAGCTTGAGTCTTGCCAGGGCACAAATTCAGAACTTCAACCTCTGTCGCTAATGCCATGATGACTTTCATTTTTTTTTTAAATGAATGCTTATTTGTGCTTGGTATTTATTTCAACTTGGTATTTATTTCACACTGGTACTACAGAAGTGCAATGGCTGAACATCAGCTCAGAGGTAGGACAGACAGCTGCAGACTGACAGACATCACCATCATTTCTTCCCAAGCACCACCAGAGCTGGGCACAGCGTGAAAGGGGCAGAATGAGGAGCAACCACGCTCATTAAACCTACAATATTTCACCGTTGAGCCTCAGCTCTGTTCTGAAGGAACCAGAGTGAGGCAGCAGTTTGGTTTCCACTAGTTGTTTGTCAAACTTGGCGTTGCTTATAAAGCTGTCAGTAAAAGGCAGCAATTACAGCAGCTTTTTTTTGTTGTTTGTTATGTGGATGCCAGGAAGTGCCCAAGTACAGGAAATTTGGATGGGAACCAGGAGTCCACAAAAGAAAGGCTTTGGATGTCGTTATGGGGCTCCTGAGAAATCAATTTATCCCATAGCATCTTAGGTTTTGTTTTCACAGATCATTGTGGTTTAAAAGCCACGTTTTTATAGCAGTGGTGATCAACCTTTAGAGTTGAAGAGCTGCTTTGTCACCAAGTAGAGCTGCAAGTACTCCAAGGGCCACAATGATCCACTTCTGTTCCTGGGATTTGTTTTGATGTGGCCACGCTTCCCTAGAGAAACAGCAGTATTGTCAGGGTGCTGCCCAGCTCCAGTTGAAGAGAACAACTGCCTGTGTGAAGATGGTGAGAAACACTGAAGGGAACAGCTGGGCTGAATGCCACTGCTGCACAGTACCTGCATTGACTACAAATTTCAGTACGCTGTGCCATCTCATCAGCATGGGGATATTTATTTCTAAGCTACAGTGGAGGCACATCTATTGCTTTCAAAGCTTTTGACACCCTTTTAGATGTGTACTGCTGAATCAAAGAAATCAAAGCAAATAAGGCAGAGAGGGAAAATCCATTGTTCCTTCTCACTTACCAGTATCGACCAAGAAAACGCCGTAGTTGTTATGCAGATCGGAGCTCTCTGGACAATTCTCTATGCCAGCCTTATAGACCTCCTCTGCTTCCTTAAGCCGTTCCTTGAAAGAGAAGAAAATTTCTTAGCTGTGACAGAGAGGGCGTCAGCACCATTTGCTGCATACCTGCACCCTGTGACAACTCCCTGGCTGCACAGGGGGCTCGGGGCATCAGCCCATCCTTGCCTTCTAGGCCAAAACTTTACCCCCTGGCATGGATGTAACATAGCTGCTGTCTAGTACCCCAGAGCAATTCACACAGCTTTCTTCCATACATTGGAGCTACCTGTGAAACACAAATACCAGCTGGAAAATGTGGCTCCTGTGCAACATCAGTGAGCCCCAGCTGGGCACACACCCGGCCAGGAAACACACAGCAACAGGGGTTGGATTGGTTCTGTTGAGAAATATCTGCCACCTGGGAGATTAAATATTTTAATTTCTTTCTTTAATGAGCATCTTGCTCGCTAACTCTTCCCCCTCTGGAGCTCTGCTGCTCATTCCCTAAGCAGTGGGGAAAATAAAAGGAAAGAATGCTTGGCATGTGTGAGGACTGGGGGATAGAGAGCTCAGACAGGGAGATGAGGGAAGCTGGAGGAGGATGGGGGGAAATAAAAAGAGTGGGGAAAATCTGACAGAATCAGATTAAAACCAGGCATTGTCAATGAGTGAGATGTAGCTCAGTGAGATTCATGGGATGTGCCACCACGTCAATTCCCAGATACACTGAGCCTTTACATTTTGCATAGATTTCAAGGAGGTTTGTTGGTGCTGAACAATTTTGGAGAAATACAGGTCTTTTCTTCGGGAATACCCTGCTTATGGAAAGTGTCCCACTGGCTGGGCTCTATCTGGCCTGAGGTAGCCCGATCCTGAAATGAAAATAAGGTGTCACATTTAGATCAAATAGCAACTTAATCAGGTTTCCATTTCCCTCCAGCCAGTGAGAGTGTGTCCATTGCCTGCATGCCTGCTAGCACAGGTTATCAGTGTCTTCCTATCGCCCTAACCTCAGAGCTTTGCTGTTGGGTGTATTTGTGGAAGGAACTGCAGACAAGCACGGTGCAGACGGGTGTCAGGCAAGCCTTCAACTCCCAAGATGCTTGTTTCAATTCTTCCCCTTCCGTGCAGCAGCACAGGCCTACGGTGACAAACTCCACAGCCTTCTGATGATGGTCCCAAGTGAAATCACCCATCTAGGTCTCTGCTGAGGGAAGCCTGGAGGCTGCAAGCAGCACTCCTGCTCAGGACTCGATTTCATGTTGAACTAAGAAGTCAATCCATTCCCAGATATGGACTCTTCTCAAGTCCTGCAAATCCCAGAGCCTCTGAGCCTTTCTCTGGATTTAAAGGGTGTGTCTGATGGAAGCTTTTGCTCTGTAGCTGCTTAAATGTGTGGACTCCTTTCTCACCTCCTATTTCAGAACTAGAGAGCTGGAATTAATCTTATTGGAAGAGTATGACTTGATGAAAGCACATCGTTTGCCATGGTTAAGTGCTTTCACATTTACATGATAAAGGTCAGCCAGCAGAAAAGATAGCGTGTGATAAAACACAGAAACACATTTTTTAAAAGTGCTTAAGTTTGGACATTTTGGATATATTTATGTGAATTTGACATCATTATCCTGCAGGGTCAGGAAAAGTATAGCTATCATCAGAACTGACTAAAATGAGAAAGCATCTGTGGCACCAAGACATTAACAGACACATTTTCAAAGATTCCTGTATCAGTTTCTTTTCCTCAAATTTCAATTTTCAGCCAAGGAATGTGGCTTTGTGTGCACATATGTCAGCTTTCTACATTTTATTTACTGATCATAAACCCGATCTTTAGAGCACGGAATGGCTGCGTTAAACTGTATTAGTTCTGTCCCATGTCAAAATATTCACACTCACCAATACTGAGCACTTTCAGCATTTTTATCATGGTTGCATTGCTTTTTTGGCACCTAATGTCCTGACCTTGCACGCCTCAGGCTCAGCCCAGAGTCTGTATAGATTAAGAAAGTGATTGTATTAAGCACAGTTAAAAATGGGGAAGGGCAGGACCAGCTTTTTCTGCCCAATCTTTCTCCCTCAAAGCCTCTCCTCTTCCTGGGAGAAATTCTCTAAGTTCATCAAGGCTTGATTCTCATTAACACTTAATAATGCTGCTCCTAGACCTTCATGAAACATTTATCAACCTCACGAAATTCAGAAGATGGGCTTAAAAAATGTATGAGATTTTTATGATAGTAAAAAAAATTATGCATGTGAGGATCTCTCAGTTGAAATAGAGGGTTTTTAAGTCTTTCTTTTTTTATGGCTCAGTTTTTTCAGTTGGGTTATGCCTGAATAGGCTCTTCTCTGCAGCTAAGTTTAAAAGTTTCTTCTTTTTTTAGTGTATGCTGGTATTATCAACACATACTCGCTTGAAACCATAAACTAGAGCCTGAAAACAGCCATCAAGTAGCAGGAGATGGCTGATGAAACTGCAGGAGCTGAGAAGAAGGTACCATTCCAGTCTATCAGAGTAAATCCTGTGGAACCAGTGTTACAGGAGTGTTGTGAAATGGTGAACAAAAATGTTTGATTTCTGATATCAGCATCACCACAGTGATCATGGGGAAAAAAGGAAAACATTGCAACCAAGTTATAATACCAAGCAGAAAGAGCACTAAGAAGGCCAGGCATCTACAAACAGCACAAACAAGTCAAACTCAACAACATGGCAGTGTTTTTTTTCTTCACATCAGCTCATGCTTCAGAATCAACTATCAGGGAGAAAAGAGGCCAATTGCATTGAGTTACAGGCCTGTGCATCACTCAGAAGCATTTTTTACAGTTGTAGAAGGAAAGGACCCGGAAGCCCTATTTCAGATTCATCACCTTTTAGCTATGGGGGGAACACACTTCATGGGACTGACTAAGGCAATCCCAGAATCATTTCACTAAGCCATATCTACCCATTTCCCTCATTCTTTGCCTCAGGGCAAAGCTGGAGGAGCAGCAGTTTGTCATAGGCACGGTCACCTCATGTGAGTTATTGAAACGTGCCACTTATGGCCCTTCAGCCCCTTTCCCTCTCATCCCAGCAAGAGGGGATCAGTTTGTGCTCCGTGCCCCAAAGCTCCACAGCAATGCTGTCCATGCAGCCTACTGCATGCTGCCTGGCATCACAGATAGCCCTACAGCCATGAGAGAGAGTCTGTGTAGACAGGAAAATAGGATTGTAACTTAGCTATTTTGGACACTATCACTTGGATGAAGAGGAAAACCCTGAACTGAAAAACGGAGTCCCATCAATATCCTTTGGGCTGAAGATGTCAAAACTTGTGCCCACATCCCTCCAGGAAGCACACAGCCGTAGGGTGAAATTCTGCAGCTCATAGCCAAGGGCGGCAACACATATTTGTAGGATGGCCCCTACAGCACTCACTAGGATGGGTGTGCTAGGCAGAAGCTACACAATCAAGCAGTAATCTGCTGTGGCTGAACATGAGAAGGTGTTAAAAGCCTGCAGGAAATAGCTGTTTTCTGAGGAAATTATACTAACTCTTTTCCTTACCACTTACTCAAGTCACAAGAGCATGAACAATCTGTACATAAGAGTAGATTAATTATTGCTGGACTTACCCATGGCACTTGCTTTGGGCAGAAGGCCTTGGGACTCTATAATGGTTTTATTGCTCTGTTGACCTTACAATTGGTGGTTGTAATTAATAAGTTCGATTAACATTAAGAGCAGGTATTACCGTAGAGGACTCATTTCCTATACATGCAGGAGACTCCTCATTGATGGGCTTATTGAAAGCACAGTTCCCATTCAACAAGACTCTTCTTTCAATTCATACACTATATTTCCAGCTCTGTGCAGCTAACATCAATAATATCTAGATATTTGCAAGTCACTTAAAAGGGAAAATAAACCAGTACACCTTTCAGTAACCCACATATATCAGAGTTGTGTTTTGCAGAGTACCTACATCATTAAAGAAGCCTAAATCAGAACAAGACACCCTGCTTATAGTTTTGCTGAAATTCATCCACTTCCCTTGCAGAGAGACTTCACTAACCAGATTAATGGAAAGCAGTGAGACATGATACCATTTTGCTTTGTCTGTACTTGCATTTGGCAACCTTTTAAGAGAGCTTTAGCACCCCATGCTGTGGAACAGTTACATCTGAAACTTGGAGGAGAAAAAAAAACCAGTTCTCAAGAAGTTTGCAGAGGTGTGCTGCAGCTGTGCTGCTATGAGGATCTCGTCATCCACCCCTATAGCACCAGACTGGAGACACTGGTTGGGGACACAGTTGGTGGGAGCAACACCTGAAGCATAGCACCCTTCATTTGCTGCATCAGGTGTGGAGAAAGCCAGGGCTTGGTGGTCCTGATGTGGGCACCGATGTTTTGTGGCTTCTTCACTCAAGCTTTTTGTGGCTCAATTTCCCTTTTCCTCCATGAGGACAATATTTCACTTCACAGGAACATTGTAGAAATAAATTACCTAACTGCAGAGAGTGGGGAGAGCCCTGAGTAATGAGCATGGGGAACAAGCCCGATAGGAAATGAGTAATCCTGCCTCCAGAGAGCAGCCTGGGCCATGCACAGTAAATAAAGCCTCGGGGCACATATTGAACAATGAGGTTAAATAAAATATTGAACAGCTGCTCATTAAAAGCAACGTAAAGCTAGCGAGCCTTCCCACTCTATGTGATCACCTACCACGGTAATTAAGGGCCATACTCTGTTGCATGCACACATGGGGCAGAACTCCGCCGCAGAGGGCACCTGGTTCCTGACTTTGGAGTGATTTATTATGACCTTTCAAGGTTATCTATGTGGGCATGTGTGTCTGAAGGGGAAGCACTCGCCTATTCTACTGTCACAACATTCAGGGTGCAACGGATTAAGACTTTGCCAACGGACGCAGGGAGCTGCAGAGAAGGTATTTACTCACGACTTCCACAGTGACTTAATTCAGAGCCACAACATGTGGGTGCAACTCACTGCGAACGAGTTGCCTCTCATTCTAAGAAAGGCATCTCTAAAGCAGCTCGAGAGTTGCTCCACTGGGACGTGCAGCACTGTGTACACAGGTGCAGAAAGCACAGGAGCCTGAGCCATGCCCCTTACCTGCTCGGCCAGCAGAGAGGCCAGGCTTGAGTAAGCATCTGCAAACTCTGGGCCATACTTAATGGAGTCCCGCAGTAAGATTACAGCTTCCTCCTTCTTCCCTTGTGACCTGCGAGATGGAGGAGGGGAAAAAAAAGAAACAGTTCTTAAGTACATGTTTAGGTCATACCACCGAGGAACTGCTTTAATGAGTTGGAAAGTTCACATCTTCACCCTTTTAGCAGAGACTAAATGATTCCTGTGCTCCTTTTCTCCATGGTCTGCACACCCAGCATCTCCGCAGCACATTACTGTTTCCATACGTTATGCTCAGGAACTGGGAGGACACAGGCTTTAATGAACCTGCCATTTGGTCTGCTGTTCTGGTGACTGCCACGCTGAGAACTACACAATGATCCCAGTGAAGATAAAACACCCCCAAAACAGTGCATTCCTCAACACCACACACTGAAGAGCAAAAAGTATTTCATTTTGGCTATCAGGCAAGCAAATACAGGCCAGATACACTGTTTGTTGAGTCATAACCACCTCAAATACTCTGTTCAGTCTGGGGCCTCTCACTACAGGAAAGACATTGAGGTGCTGGAGTATGTCCAGAGACAGGCAATGAAGCTGGTGAAGAGTCTAGAGCACCAGTCATATGAGGAGCAGCTGAGGGAACTGGGGTTGTTTAGCCAGGGGAAAAGGAGGCTGAGCCGAGACTCTCTACAACTCTATCGCTCTCTACACCTACCTGAAAGGAGGTTGTGGCAAGGTGGGGGTCAGACTCTCCTCCCAAGTAACAAGTGATAGGACAAGAGGAAACTGCCTCAAGTTGTGCCAAGAGAGGTTTAGAGTGGAGATTAAGAAGAATGTTTTCACTGAGAGGGGACACGGTTTAGTGGTGGGCTTGGCAGTGTTAGCTTAATGGTTGGACTCAATCCTAAAGGTCTTTTTTAAACAAACAATTCTATGATTCAATATTTATCTTTTCACAGAATAGTAGGGGTTGGAAGGGACCTCGAAAGATCATCTAGTCCAACTTCCTTGCTCAAGCAGGTCTGCCTAGATCATGTCACACAGGAACACGTCCAGGCACAAGGAGACTCCACAACCTCCCTGGGCAGCCTGTGCCAGTGTTCCCTCACAGTACTCCCTCCCTTACAGTAGAGAAGTTTTTTCTTAAGTGGAACTTTTTGTGTTCCAACTTTTGTCCATTATCCCTAGTCCTATCACTGGATACTGCAGAAAAAAGTGTTGCCCCATCTTCTTGACATACACTTTCAAATACTTGTGTTAATGAGATCCTCCCTCAGTCTCTTCTTCAAGCTGAACTGTCCCAGATTCCACAGCCTTTCCTCATAAGAAAGACACTCCAGTCTCCTGATCATCTTGGTGGCCCTGTGCTGGACTCTCTCCAGAAGTTCCCTGTTCCCTGAGCTAGGGAGCCCAGAACTGGACACAGGACTCCAGATGAGGCCTCCGCAGGGCAGAGTAGAGGGGGAGCAGAACCTCCCTCAACCTGCTGGCCACACTCTTCTTGATGCGTCCCAGGATGCCATTGGCCTTCTTGGCCAGGAACATTTTTTGGCAAAGACATCAAATTCTGCCACATTAATCCTATGAGATAAAGATACATGAAGAATATGACAGCAAAAGTGTTTCCAGGCATGAAGTACAGCACAAGACCCTCCCAGTGATGTCTTTGGGAAGCCGCATGCCCTACAGGAAGGGAAGCTGTTGGTGTAACACTAGGTTTAGAGTGAGTCTTCAGAGGCCTGGCCCCAGTTAGATCACTGAGGCACTGACTGACCTGGGAACAGGACACTTCCTCTCACCAATCCTGCTCACATATCAGTAGGATGGAGACACCAAAACATTTGCATTTCCTTAAAAACCCCTGCAGTGTCTTTGCATGTTCTTAGACAAGAAGTGCTGTTACAAATCCACTTATGACTTAGTTAAATTAATACTGTGAAATTAAAATATTGCTAAATAAAATCTGCCTAGGATCTCCAAATAATTCCTTTGCAAGTCAATCATTAGGATAGAGTAGTCTGGTCTTCAGATCCTATAGATTATCAGCTGAGATAGCTGAGAGATGGCTATGCTGACAAGTTAGTTATTTTCCAGCATTGCTCTTCATTTATTGCCATGGAAAACAGACAAGATTTCCTGAACAAAAATCTAAGGATGGTTATTTATTTGAGCTACAGTTTCTCTGGTATCACTCTGCATTTCTATCCTTAGAAAAACTAGAAGGTTTCCTGAACAAATAACAAAGGATGTTTAGCTGGGCTGGAACAATTTTTTCCTTATTTTGGATATAAAAAGAATATGAATAGCAAAACTTACAAAAAGAAACAAAGGGTTCTGGGATACAGAAAATATGCAAACACTGTGCTGCTTTAGCCTTAGATTTCAACTGACATGGTCATGTAACCAGATCTTGTTTATAAGGTGCAAATTTCAGCTGATAATATATGTGGCTTTGCAGATTTTTCTCCTTTCTAATTGTTTAACTGGAAGAACATTTTGCCTGTGCACTAAGCTAAGTAAAACCACTTGTATTAGTCTTTTTCTCTTCTAGTGGTGTTTCATATAAATTACATGAATGAAGCAAAACCAAATAAAGAACCACTTTTCTTCTACACTAATTAAAGACTAGCTAGCTTGTCAATTTATAAAGCTTTTGGATCCCTTGGCTGGAGTTTCACGACACATTTTTATAAATCAAGAACAGATGACTGCTTTATAAAGGTACTGATGTTTGGCAAAAAAGAAAAAGTAGGAAATGCCAGCTACAGAAATAAAAGGATTAAGTGATCCACTCAGCAGCAGTAAAAGTTCCCATTAACCACAAGCATGCACTCTGAACATGGGGCAACCCTCTTAATTACTCTTTTTTCAAAATGGCCCTTTTCTTTTTGTTTGATCCAAGAACAACGTTCGTATCCTGAAAGTGGGGATAGAGAAGGAACGATTATGGCATCTTTTTATGTGACAGACTGAATTAGATTTTAAAAAGCAGATGCAGTAGTTTCTCAGAGGGCTCAAGATACCAAGCGCTTTGGCCAAGCACTTAAACGCGTACTTAACTTTTATGTATGCAAGTTGAAAATTAATTACCGGCTGAAGTGCTTTCCTGGATCAAGGCCAACACTTTGCAGGATCAATGCCATCGCTTCTATAAATCTCCTACAATTTGGGAGAGCACAGAGCACTGGAAGAACAGTCCAATGGACTAATTTACCATAAACTGGGGATCTGGAGCAGGAAAAGCTAGGTAATGTATACCTTTGCTCTGACAGAGAGAGGAACAAATTCAACTGACATAAGGAGTCTATGATCACTTAATCCAATTTTTCCTTAAATTATCTTGACATACAATGGTCTGTCCTGTCTCCCTCTTCCACTCGAGCCCCCAGCCTCTCCTCTACAATCAGCATCTCCGAGCCAATAGTAAGAAATGTCTCTTTCTACCGGAAGCATTCTCTTCTATATTTTTGCAAGTGCCTCGCAGTTGGAGAAGTACCAGCTTAAACCACCCCACAGAAGTCTGGCGATGCACAGGGCTGTGTGTGGGCTGTTAGCACCGGAGCAAATTTCATTTGCAAAAGAAAGAGGAAGCTAGGAATTAGTGCTCTAGAGGACTTTTTAACTTTCTAGATTTGTTTTATTCTGTGAAGTTAGTTTGACTGCATTGGAGCCAGAAGCACAAAACTCAACAAGAGCTCCATAACACTTCTGAGCATCTCATCTTTGTTTCACACCATAATCGAAGGGGAGCCTGCAGTGACTAACTCTGCCTGTCTGAAAGGAAGCATCTAAGCCCATGTGACCCTGACTTAAAATTGATTCAGATAAATTTAGATGCATTCCTTTGCTATTCACGTATACTACGTGGATGTCACTGAAGTGGGGGAGCAGGCAACACACTGCAAGGCAGGGCTGCTTTTCAGACATCAAGACCAGGTCTGACAGGAATATCATGATGTTCAACAAAAGCAAATGCAAGTCCCATGTCCAGAGTGCAATAATCCCATGCACAAACATAGGCTGAGGGGACAACTGGGGTCTCAGTTGACAAGTTGACCATGGGCCAGCAACATACCCTACATGGCAAAGAAGGCCAAGAGTGGGTCCAGGGAAGTCATCCTTCCTCTTCATATGATATTTGTGAGACCACAACTGGAGCAATGTCTGTCCAGAGTTGGGCTCCTGAGAGCAAAGGAGGCATGGACTTACTTGAGAAAAGCCCAACACAGGATCATGAAAGAAGGTCAGGGTCAGAGTACCTATTGCATTGAGGAGAGGCTGAGTGAGCTGTGTCTGTGGAGCCTGAAGAAAAGAAGACTCAGGAGTGATTTCAGGGCTGCCTGTCACTACCTGGTTTCAGGATAAAGAGAAGCCACAGTCAAACTTGTCAAAAACGCACAGTGACAGGATAAGACACGAGTATGCCCATGTGAAATTCTGTTTAGACTTAAGGAGAAATATTTTTTACCACAAGGGTGGTCAAACACTGGAACAGGCTGCATGGAGAGAAGGTGACATCTGTGTCTTTGAAGAATAAACAAGCTACAATGTGTATGTGATACTGACAGATAACTAAAGTACTTCGTACAACACAGAGTATCCTAACCAGAGACCTCCCAGAAAGCCAGATGCAGTATCACTGAGCTTCTTTGAATGGAAGATAGGAATGTTTCACTCTCTGAAAGATCTTAAATCTCAATACATGTAATATCTGTTTGATGTTTTTCAGCATCTTCAGACAGTTACACAAGCCTGTGATAGCACATTCACATACATGCATCTCCAGAAGCCTGTATCAAAAAGGGCAAATAGTCCTTCTTCCTCTGAATAGATGGGTTTGCTTAACTTGGATTAAAAAATGGCAACAAACGCCCAGGGCACATTGTCTGAATCAGTCCTTTGAATAAACTCAATATTTCAGTGGACATTGTTTCTAGGCATTTCACTTTCCACTTGAAAATGAAGTCATAACATTCTCAAAGCACCTAAGAGTTATGAGGCTTTTCTTCATAAGAAATAGTGTACTGATATTGAAGTGCTTTAGGTATGGGCAGATACAGTACCATAAATAAGAAGTTCTCTCCCAATCTTGCTGCAACAGAAAGTCAAGATAAATATTTAATTCAAATGTTTATAATATTTTAATTTTTGTCTCTTTACAGAATATCCCACAGGCTACAAATCTGTGAGACATTCTGTATGACATTTATCTCAGTTTTTCAAGTTGTATCTCAACTAAACTGAATCTAAATACAGCAGCTGAGCAACAGCAGCTGTAAATATACATAGAATGGGAAACAACACAAGAAAGTGGCATCAGGCTGCTCCATGTCACTGATTGGGAATCACTGAAGAGGAGAAAGAGATTTTTTACTTTTAGGTAGGCCATCTTTTGAGTCTATTTTAACTAAGAAATCTGTTGGCATTGTTTAATTGTCTACTCTCCGATATTTATATTCAGCAAGAAAATTATGACATACAACTTCATTTTAGGATCTGTAAACAAAACCAGAAGCTTATTCAGCCATTACCCTGCAATGCTTCCTGAGAACATTCATCTTCTGGCACATAGCTGTCTTCATTATGTGCAAACAGAAAATGAAAACATCCTTTTCCATCTAGGCCTTCCGCAGACAAAAACTTTAAAATTCCACCCTGTGGTACACAAACCAGATTTTGACTCAAGCTTAAATTACAAGCAATGGATGCTTAAATAGCTTATTTACAGGGAATAACAAAAGGCAGATTCCCATGTGGGAACAGCAAACCCATCCCTCCAAAACCCTGGAGTTCCTCCTCTCAGCACTCCAGAGTAGGTGAAATCTAACACCTGCCATCAGATTTCCATTCTACAAGCAGGAGTGGTTATGAGGAACTCAGAAGAATTCAACTGGGAATTCCCCATGCCAGACAGTTTTGTTACACATCCCAGTATAAGTAGTGCTGTTACTGGACATGCCTTAACTGTCTCCTGATCTGCACCACACACTGAAGCCTCTGCAAAGGGGACAGAAAATGGTTTTTATGGCTTGACCATTTATCCTCTCTCTGATACACGTATAAATATCAAAATACTCTTCATAACGTCTCACAGCACAACTAGAAAGTAACACCTGCCTGTAATACTGTTTTGAGCTGACCTTGGCTGGATGCCAGGTGCCCACCAGAGCCACTCTATTGCTCCCTCTCCTCAGCTGGACAGGGGAAAGAAAAATGTAATAGAAGTCCACAGGCCGAGATAAAGACAGGGAGATAACTCAGCAAATGCTATCATGGGCAAAACAGACTCAACTTGGGAAAATTAGTTTAATTTATTACCAGTCAAAATAGAAAAGGGTAATAAGAAATAAAGACTACATCTTAAAATGCCTTCTCCCACCTCTCCTTTCTTTTTGGGTTTCTACATCCTCTCCTGCATTGGCACAGGGATACAGGGAAATGGGAGTTGTGGTTAATTCATCACACATCTCTGCTACTGCTTTGAGTGGAGGAGGACTCCTCACACTTCCTCTGCTCCAATGTAGGGTCCTTCCCAAAGGAGTCCTCCACAAACTGCTCCATAGTGGGTCCTTCCATGAACTGCCCCATTCCACAGGGAGCAGTCCTTCAGGAACAGAATGCTCCAACACGGGTACCCTATAGGATCACAAGTCCTGACATCAAATCTGCTCCCCTGTGGCCTCCATGGCTGCAGGGGCAGGGCCTGCCTCACCATGGGTGCACCACGTGCTGCAGGGGAACCTCTGCTTTGGTGCCTGAAGCACTTCCTCCTCTCTCTTCTCTGACCTTTGTGTCTGCAGAGTTGCTGCTCTCACGTAGTCTCACTCCTCTCTCTCCTGACTGCCGCTGGAATTGTGCAGGGTTTATTACCCTCCTCATTAAATAAGTGATCACGGAGGTTGCTACCACCGTCACTGACTGGGTCAGCCTTGGCCGGTGGTGAGTCTATCTTGTAGCAGTGTGGCAGTGGCAGAGTGGGAACTTCTAGCAGATTCTCACAAAAGCCACCTCGATAGCCCTGTCACTATCACAACCTTGCTACACAAATTCAATACAAATATTCTGCAGATTTTCACTTACTACCTAGCTTACAGTAGCATTTAGTGTCTGCAAAATGCTGATTGCCCTATATACATAGATACGAAAGGATAATGTGGAAAGACAGGCAGCAAATGTAAATAAAAACAAAAGGGGAGCTTGAAATTCCTGTCTGGTCATCTCACAAGTCACTTCATGCTCCAGCATGGCTGATAATCACTGCTAAGTTGATGATTGATGCAGGAAAGTCCTGGCAAAGGGGTTTGGGCTAATGTTTTAGAGGAGACATATAAGATCTGTCTGCCCAGTATCTGCTTTATGGATGTGCTAATTCCTCCATCATGAACTCTATTTTTTAGAAGGTTTTCAAAGCCAAGTGTGTCCAGATGCACTAGGTTGTTTTGGAAATCTAAAAACAAAGTCTAGAAAATGGGTGTAAATGGATGTGGGAAAAGGGCAGGTGGAACCCGAGCGCTTTCTTTTGAGTTTAGAACAAGGATCACATACCTTTAACATCTGCATATATGCAATGTATGGCACCACAGAAGGATGCAGAGCATGTACAGCCCAGCAGGACACACAATATCTTAACTATCAGATTAGGAAAGAATATGACATATTGCACACAAGCAGCAGTTCTACTAGATTTTCCCACATCTCCTTTGTGATTTGCCTGTGCAACAAATCTAGTTTCTACCTATCTGCTGGGTCATAAGAGTTCATCAACAGGCCAGATTTAAGTGTTAAAGACACAGGACATTCTGGTGCTGCTTCTGCTTTATGTCCTTTTGATTAATATTTCATTTTTTTTTTTAAACAAACAACACAGAGAATAATAACTAAGGCAAACATGATGAATTAAAAGGACAATATGTATTTTTAAACAGCATTGCCACCTAAGATTAATTTCAATCAACCAAATTTCATGAATAATACAAAGACCTTCTATTTCTCTTGTAATAAGATTGTCTTTACCATTTTCCTTTCTTGTGACTATTTCGAGTAAAGCACACACCTACTTTCTATTTAAGGATTACTCAGATGCCATCAGGTTTGCTTGTAATATTACTTTGACAACTTATCCACTTCTGAATGGACCAGGCAGAACTTCAGCAATATATCTAATACCTGTCATATAAACTCACACTCGAAATACACATTTCACAACCAAAGAGATCAAGCATGTTTTGATGAGACAGGGCCATTTTTAAACCATCACAACACTAAAGCCCCATCTGCTCTAAAAGATTTACCAGAGACCTAGTACCAGGAAAATAGTTGCTGTTTGTATCAGCAAAAATGTTCTTTTACTGCTGTAGTTTATGCAGTTCTGTCAGCAAATAACAAGCTGTCCTCACAAAAACAAGGGGGTTTTTGTTGGTACAAAATAGTAAAGCAGGAATAGAGATTTTTTTTTTCTTAATTGAACCCTTAGCAGATCTTACCATACTGGCAAAACTTCTTGTGTAGATTTAAGTTCAGTTTTTAGATATGGTTAGGCAAATTAATTTGCATGATTACGATCGCCTGCTATTTTCCTTGCTAAAGGCTGAAACTCTAAATAACAGTGAGTGAAATTATGAGCTGATTAACTTCTTGCTCAGCACAGTAACTGTACAGGGACATTAGCCAGCATTTCCCTCAAATCCAGACCCTTCGCAATGAGACAAATCTGCTGCTCTGAGTTAGGTGCTTATGGCTGAACTATGCATCAACCACCCATACAGCTAATCAGGAGAAGTAGAAACTTGGAGAGAGAGATTTGTTAGATCTGTGTTCTTTATTAGATATGCATGAGACGCCTGTCTGAACAACACGGCTTGCTCCACTGGAAAACCTTATACTTTTCTGCTGAGATGGGTGCCTAGCTGGTTTTAAGCATCTCATTTTTTGATGCCTGATTTGGAATAAGTGATCTCCCTCCAGCTGAAAAAACAACTGTAAGTAGCACCTGAAATGATGTGGCAGACAATGTAGTGATATCTAAACTAAACCTCATCTTTGCACTGGCAGTTTTGGCCAGCAATAAGGAATAATGCCATTCCTTTGCCAGTTGGCTGAAAAAACTACTTTGGTGATGTGTGTTTAGGGAATGTGAACTTCCTTGGTGTTCATTCTGCATTCCACTTACTTGAGCAGGTTGCCAAGATTGAAAAGAGCTCGATTGTGCTGAGGGTTTAACTGAAGGGCCCGTCTGTAGTAGTCCTTTGCCTCCACTACGTCTTTGGTCAATGTCCCCAAGTTGTTGAGAGCACTTGCATGTCGAGGGTACAGTCTAGGAAAAAGGAAATAACAAGTTACAGACACTCATTAATTGACAAATAAAGTGGAGGTCACTAAAGCCATCACCGCTGCTGTGCAGCGCTCAGTAAAGGAAAACACTGCTCAGTGAAGGAAACGCTGCTTTCCCTTAATTTGCTGCAGGTCCTGGTGGGATCCTGAGAAACCTTTTCAACTCCCAAAGACTTTGCAAATCATATCTTTCTCCTACAGCTCCTGTATGCCTCCAGGGCAAAAAGAAATACTGAACAGCTTTGAAAACCTATTCTACCTTCCAAGCAAAAGACAAAGTGACTAAAGCATCTTAAACCTCTTTATTCAAAATGTTTTTCAAACAGGCAAGAACTGCTTTGTCACAATTATGTTTCCAACCAAAATATGTTTTGATATACACAGAAACCAACACAACACTGTCCAAACTGATGTTTTGAGTTGAGTTTTTAAGATCAGTTTTCCACAATAAAAATCATAATAAAAGCGCAAAAGGAAACTTGAAATCTGAAACTTGAAAAATTGTACAATGTTTTCAGGATCAAGCAAAATTATTGAAAAATCTAGAAACAGATTGTTTAACAGTATGAATTACCTAAGCTTCTAGCTGTACATTTTTACCACTTGGTTCGGTTCTCCTTTTAATTGATTTATCTTTACACCTACCTGTTTCAGTTATAACACTACATATTAGACACAGTGTATCTCTATTAAAATTCTCTGTGAATTAAGAAGCACGTCATGGTCTGTTCTGCTGCTTAAATTCTCAAAGTTGCATTCCTACATTCATATTTTGTTTTGCAGGTCTTTCACAAAAAAAAAATTCCAGACAGCAAGATTTTATTATACAGGGTGAAACATGAGGTTCATTATGACACAGAAAAACAGAAGCTTGCAGAGGTCTCAGGCAAGATGACAGCCCACCTGGGCAAAAAAGTCTGATGCCCTCGCATGAAATAGCACAGGGATGTTTGCCCATTGTACTCCTCCAGGTGAGTGCTTCACTCATGATGGAGAGGAAGTGGTTTAAGATGGTCAAGGCTTCACTTTGAGAAGATCTAGTCACAAATCCTGCTGCTACTGCAGATTTTCCATTTTTTCCATTGGATGAGGACAAGTCATCTGGCAGTTCTTTGCCTTAGGTCCCTGCTCATGGGAAAGTGATCTGGATAATGACATTATAAGCAGTTGGCTATGACAGCCCAGGGTACAGCATGAGGAGGGGCACTTAAAGAAGAAGGGACTAAGACTCTATAAAGTAGTCTGACTCTAAAGTTTGCAACTGTTTTTAGTCTAAGACTTTTCCATGCTGGGTTTTTTTCTGCCTGGCATTTTTCATTATGTCAGTTCAGCCTTGGGATTTTCTGTCCTTAAGTACCATGAATAATTTAGCATTTTATACACTGCTGCAATATTTGTATCAGTCACATTTTCGCTCAACAGCACATAAGTGATTTTGGCAAGGTCTTTCTTGTGGGTGGAGGTAGGAATGCAGTAGGGAACTCCAGGAGAAATGGACATGCACCAGCCACAAATTCAGGATGCTTCCTACAACTAAGTAAGAGAAGAGCTCAAAGTCTTTTTTCCATCCATTACCAAGCGTATCAGACAAGGACTACAAAGCCACATAGTCGAGGAGAGAATCATTCAAGGATGCAGCCACATATGTTTTTTAAAATTTCACCTATTGTAATGACAAAGGATAGTGTGCTGACCATTATTCATAATAACTAATGACTGCAGACTCTATCAACATCCCTCCTGTACAGACAAGCATCCTATCTCTCAGTCTCAGGTGCCTCATTCACCCACACTACCTGCATTTCCTGCACCGCTGATTTTTGAAGAATTCCCTAATTGATCTTCTCACAGAGGAGTAAAGAGTAGGAAATTCACAGCGAGACTGCAGTCGGCATTCAAATACTCTTCCTTTCCATCACTGAAGCTACTCAGTGAGCCTGATGAGTTTTGGGATGTGAGAAGATACCTGTGCTTGGAGAAGCATCAGCAAAGGACAAGACAGTAATGAAGATGTAAGTGTTGAGTTTTGACCTAGGCCCTCAAATCCACTGGTCATCAAGGCTAAGTCTCCTCAGCTAAAGCTGACTGGGAGAAATGCTTTCCACAATAACAGCAGGGGTGCAATAGAAAGGACCAAGTTGCCTTGTTCTTCAGAATGTGAGACATAGCTCTATGTGATAACATGACAAGGATCTCAAGCAAAGAACATCTTATATACCTTATGGCAAATGACTGAGGACTAAGCCTTGTTTCCCATTTCTCCCATGGGATTTTGGCATCTGGGAGTTTTGAGGTTTGAGTTTTTTGGTTGGTTGGGTTTTGTTTTTTCACAGTTGGCTATGATAAAAGCTGTACAATAATTCTGTCAGTACTCACACATAAAAATAGCTCTAATACCTGATGATGAACCCGCTTGAGATTTGAGTGGGCAAAAGTATTTCAGACAATTCTTAGAAAAGTCAGAAGCCGATTAACATTTTACAGCTCTAAACCTGATCGTTTTGCTCTCAAACTTTCAGAAATTAATTCTCTTCTTGGCCTCTATTGCTCCCGTGGCATTTCAAGCCCAGGAGATTTGCTTGCACCAATTTGGAGAAGAACGAAAACTCAAGATTAAAAAAGAGAACTGATTTCACCTTTAAATTCCACAGTTCTGACCAGCATCTTCATAAATACACTTCTGAGCTTAGTGCTAAAACCTCTCGACAGCAAATCACAGGATGCAAGCACGTCTCCCGTGTATCCTGGGCTCTATTTCTTGTGTTTTAGATTTATTCATTACATCTCAATGCCTCTTCCAAGAAATATAAGTGGAAAACCAGAACCGCAGCTCTCACACAAATTGTCAGCTTAAACCCACTTAGCATCTGGCTGGAAGAACCTCTGACATCTGCAATTTTACATATCTCAACAAACGTTAAAAGGAAAATCTGAGCAGTGAGATAAGGCAGTGGTGTTGGGCTTTGTTGCCAGGGTTCAGTTCTTTACAGGTTTAGCTGGAATATTGCTTTATTACAGCTGTAGAGCAAGATGCCACTCAACTGAGTTAAGCAGAGAGCATCGCTTCTAGTAAAGTAACCAGAGCCTGCACCTGAGCCCACGACCATCCATGCTGTTATACTGTTAACATGGCCCCCAGGTTTCACACCACCCTCAAATAATTCCTAAACCAGGGTTTGGCCCTAAAAAACAGCTTGGGCTTGGCCACTGTCTCTCAGGCTTACTGAATACTTTCAGGTCAATTTATGTCAGCTGGCTTTAGGGCTAAAGAATGAGGACCAGACCTTTTTTTTGTTTATTAACAAGGATGTTGACTAAAGGACCAATGGCCTTATTCAAACTACCCTCTGTTCATGCACACTCACTGCTGTTAATAACAGCTTCCTGATAAAACCAGAGTAGAACAAAGTTTTGTGGCTGGATTTACAGAAGAGCGTAAAACTTGACCACAAGTGACTAACTAAAGCAGCATTTACTCAGGAACTCTCAAAATGCTTTTGCAGAACTTGCAGATAAACCATCTGCAAACTAGCTTGCTTTTTGCTGTATGTGATCTATTGTTTTAATCAATAGAGGCACATGTACTTTTTTTATTTATTTATCAGTAGGTTTGTGCTGTTTTTCAGGACTTTTCGAATTGGTCCCAAAGATCCTAATGTCTACTTTGCTTGTTTTGACTGTAAACTCTCTGTTGCAAAGATTGTCTCTCCCTCATATGTATTTATTTCTTGGAAGTGTCAAAAACACATTACCGGGACAAGGTAACCTGAAGTCCTTTCATGCTACAATAATGACAATACTCAGAACCCAGACCTTGTTTTACAAGGACACTCTGAGACACAAGGAATATATGCTGGTACATATATACCTTGTTTTGCAACTTCTCTTAGGAAACCAGGCTTTCTAGGTGGACACACATGGAGATGTATTTTCCTTGCCACCACCATTGATAATGGTAACAGTCTGCAGACAATATCCTTCTTGCTATGCATCTGATTAGGTCGAAATTCCTCTAGGCTTCACCTAATCAAATGCAAGTGCTGCATTATTTATGAAAGAAAGCTGAATTTCATTAAACTTATTCTACAAGAAGCAGTTAATGCAAAAAAAAAAAACCAGTTTCTCCTTCCCTTTAGAAATCAAAATAATTTTCTTTAAAAACCTACATTCACACGTAATTATAATAGAAATCTTGAAATGCCTAATTTGCTTAAAAAAAAGGGAAACCAAGCCATAAAAGTATATTTAAAATCAGACTGGGATTTCATTTCTAAAGAGAAGACAAGTGGGATGTTTCCTTGTTGCAGAATGAATAATTCAAATGATTCCTCCAGTGCTGTATCTGCAATTGTCAGAATAAATTTAAGCAGCTTTCTCTTTAACTATTACAGGTATACACTGCACAAGAACTCCTGTTAGCAATTATTACCACTTCTTTTAGGCTAGCAAAATTCCCTTTAATATCACTGAACAAAAGCCTTATTCACTTGTACAGCCAAGAGACTTCCACTTTCACAAGAAGATACCAGGCATAAAACATAAACAATCTTCAAAACACTGAGGACTGTTTCTTTTGGTTTTTAATTTAATGCTGCTATTACTTGAAAAATAAGGGTTTAAAAAAAAATAGGAGTTTTGTTTGGCAACATATCTGACAATTCAGAAATAAAGAGAAAGGGAGGGAATTTGTTGTCATGACTACAACTTGAAATCCACTAAGAATTTTAATTCTTTTAACTCAGATCAAGAGAGACCACTTATACAACCAGCAAGCTCTGCTGAAGTCCTGCCTTTAAACGGCCCTTGGGTTGGTGCCAGAGGTATTCAGGGGCAAAAGGTATTTGTGCAACAACTCCCCACTTGCTCTTAAGTGTTACATGGGTACAGCCATCAGTGGATGGGGCCAGACTAACATGCAATTAGCCTGGGAAACTACCACAGCATAGAAAAGGCTGCAACACCAGCTTTCAGGGATCTGGGCAGCACTCGCAGCCACCGCATGATAAAAGAGGTCTAGAGCCATCTCTCAGAGCTGGGGCAGCCCTGAGATGTCACACACCAGAGTGACTCTCCCTGATGCCCCAACCTAGTGCCCAGCCCCTCACCACCCTCCAAGCATTGGCGACAAGCCTGCTGAAAGCATGTTCTCAGAGACCTAAAACACAAGTCCTTAAAGCCATTTTAAAAGCTCCAAGTAGCACTGGCCATCATTAACCTAACGGCCATGTAGCAGCTGTCAAAAAAAGCCTCCCTGCATCATCTTGCACAATATCCAAAGGGCTTCCAAGCGTGTTCATTTCTGCTAGAGAGAAAAATGGGCAACAGATTCAGCTGGGGAGATCTCGTACGCCTGTTTTCTGTTAATATATCTTGTGATTAAAGAATGCATTTAAACTTAGCACTTGCAGGGAACACTCTACCTTTGAGGCAGCTGTGATTAATTACCACTGCTGTATCGCTATGACAAAACATCTGTGTTGCCTCTCATGGTAAAAAGAGAAGAGGGGCTGATGAGCTCTGGGACAGACCTCCTCTCACAGGTCCTCTATACTACAGAATACCTTCTCTCTACCCATTCTCAGGTCTCCTGGTGCTCATGTGAACCTACCAGCATCCCAGAGGCTCACTTCAGCCAGATTAAGTGCACAGAGGCAAGTCTTAACTACCAATTACTTGCTATCAGCCTGGCAACTTGTTTTTAAGGTATATTTCATCCCGTTTCAACACATACCATAATAATTTATTGGCATCATTTTGCCCACAAAAGTAAAAATGTTACATGAATAATGCTTCATCTGCACCAAATTTCTACACTGCCTATTTTATATTTACTCCATTATAATATTTCAAGCCAATTTTACTATTACATCACACTCATTATCATGTATTTATGTAAGTTCTCAATAAAGCTCTCTGTCAAGCTGAATTAAAACTTGATGTAATTCGAAGACTAGTCATCCTATGGGCACAATCCTGCACTGCCCACAACTCAGGCCATGGCCTCATAATAGCATGGTACTTTGTTCTGAGAGCTGTTCCACACAATGTGGAGCCAGATCCTATGTCTTTCTCAAAAAGACTTTCAATTTGGAGCATTTTGATTATTTTTATGGAGGAAGAGATGGTCCTGCAATATTGAGCAGAAGCTGGTTTTGTTTTGCAGAGTTTCAGTAGTTGCATCAATATTCCCTCAAAGGTAACACCCTTCAGCTTGGCAGAAGGTTTGTAGCAGGCTGGGATTTTTTTATGTTTAAAAAAAAAAAACCCAAATCAAAAAAAAACCCCTGGAAATCCTGTTGAAAGTCAGACAAGTGAGAGATCTAATGCTTTCAGGTTCCTTTGAAAGCCTCAGGCATAATCTTCTTCAGTGAAAGCGTGACAAAGCAGTCAGACTCCTGACTGTACACAGCATGGCCTAGCATTGGGTATTATATCATGTCCATTTCCATGTACTCAGCTATGAGGTAGTCCAGCTCAGGGCCCAACACAATGTTAGGAATAAGACAGGGAGCGATCTCCCCCTAGCATGCTACCAGGGGCTCACATAGCATCCCTATGCAGCTCTGCAGGTCCTGTTAAGGTCCTTCACTGGCATTACATGGACTGTCTCAGGTCCTGATGGAGGTCCTGCTTAAAAAGTCATCAGCAGGGATGCCTGGTCACCAATGCCCTGCTGCTCCTGCTGAAAGGTAGGAGTTCCCTCGCAGATGCCTTGGGTAACTCAGGCCACTTCAAATGCCTTCCACCTTCTAGTGGGCAGAAATCATCTACGTTTTGGCACTGAGCACCTACAACGGGGACACTGAGAGACTGGGCTCACCTGTGCCACATTTTCCACATGGCCTGGGACAAGTCTGTCTCTCATGGTCTCTGTGCCCATCGCTAAAGCCACAACAATAAAATTTCCCTGCTCCATACTGTTGCCTCTCTGCTGATAGCACAAGCTGTCTGCGGGGATCACAACCTCCAGCTACAGTCAGCGGCTGGCAGGATTTTGATCTCAGTTGAGCCAGCCAGAGGCCAATTTGGTATCAATAGTAAGTGCTGAACTGCAGACAGTGACCAATTGAAGAAATAAAAGTCCAGCAGGAACAGCAGTCCACGGGTGTCCTGCCACCAGCAAACCTTTTCACCAGGGTCAGCCTCCGATACTGATAGGCAGAGCAATAAGGGATGGCAGCTGTGCTGTACCCTAATATCAAAGGAAACCTCTCCAGGACAGAAATGTGAAAAAAACAGAGAAGCTGAATAGATTTAATCTGTAAATTGACAAAAGTCCCATGAATTCTTTGAGTCTGGCAGCCATTAAGAAAAAAACCCCACACCACCATATCCAGAACCACGTCATTTTAAAAACAAAACCTGTAGCACATTAAACAATATAATAATTTATGAATTTTCATTAAATTTTCAAACTTGGGCAGGCACAGAAGCTTCAGAATTAGAGTAGAAAAGAAAAAAAAGGATTTTAAATCAAACAATGTCATAGCTAAATATAAATAAATAAAACCTTTCCTGCTAAATTCATATGTTCCCCGCAGTGACATTATCAAATTGGGCTGCCTGCTTATCCTCTCACATAAAGAATTTATGCAGGATCTGTGTAAGTCCTGAAAATCCCAGGAACCACTCAAGCCCAACAAAGGACAAATGATTCACAGCATGTCTTACAGACAGCACAAACGGTGCAGGAACCTCCATGGAGCCCACAGAAACTAGAGGGACACCACAGCAAAGAGGAGACCATTGGGCAAGTGCTTCAACCAGCCCATTACATGAGGAGATGAGATAATACCACGTATCTCGCTTAAGCAGATGGGGTGAAATCACGCCTGTCATCTCCCAAGGTTCACAGGTGCTGGAGGCAGCTGTACAGCCTCATACTGTCACCCCTGATCACAGCTGCCTCTGAGACATCTGGGGGTTGCCTCACTCTTTGGTGTAAATCAGAGCAGCCCCATTCCAGCACTACCCAAACTGGTCAAAGGAGCCATTCAAATATCTGCGGATAAGCAGAGTATGTCGGCTACTCCTGCCAAGCCTTCATGGAAAGTCCAAGGTTATCCTTGACAGACGTGCATAGGAAACCAATTGTTCTGCTGACCCTTCTGGACCAGCAAAGACAAGTCTCTGATGATTTAGCATGACAGTAATCAGTGCTACCTAGTGATGCTTTGAGCAAAGTTTTCATAAAGACAAGGACATCAGGCTAGGAAAGAAGAAATAGCTGTGGGGATAAGTAATTAAACCTTGGATTTGAGGCTCTCATTAGCCAAAAGTGAAAAGTAGACTTAAATACCTGCAAAACACAGCCATAAGGTTTTCTGTGCACAGCCCACATAAAAATCAAAATACATGCCTTGTCCCAGCTTTGCAGCTTCATTAGGGAAGCTTCTTCCATTCACCAGATTTTTAGCATCAGTCCTGGATTTTTAAGTAGTCAGAGCAATGACATAGTGTCTGAGGAAGGCTACAGAGCAGTCATTCTCATGCCTGATGGGGGGGTCTTCTCCAAGAAGATGCATTTGAAAAAGTCAGCAAGTCACTGAAGGACAATATAGAAAGACCTGCACCCACGATAGAAGCCATAATCTAGGAAAGGACTCTGCCTATAAATACCAGTGTCCAGGGGTGAACTATACATGCATCTGTCCATCCCAGCAGGCACATCCAGCTGCTATCATCATCAGTACAGTTAGACTGCACACATACTACCTCTGCATCAGGGCTCATGATTGCACTTCACCAGTTTGAGTAAATAAAAGCCCGTGCCTTGATTGATATTTGAACACAAAAAAAGTGGAAAAGTTGAGCAGAGGTGGAGCACACCCCAAATCACACTGGGATTAGCACTTTATAGAGAACAGGTTTGAAAATAAATTACGCTGGCTGAAGTAATTTGGCCCACGCACTGTGTTGTAAAGGCCATTAAGTCTCCGACTTAAATTATCAGGCAACCTTTTTAGACATCAATTACTATTAAATCACTCAACTATTCTGTCTAGCTTCAGGACAGCCCCCACATACGTACACAAGAGCACCAATTACCCCAAAAGCCTATTGTCAAAGCGCAATTCAGAAGAACACTGTGCAAAGATACTTCCGACTGCTTGGACACGATCTGCCTCGAGTCTGTAATATCCACTGCCACAGGGTATTGTGTGAAATCTCTATGAAGATGTTCCATCAAATGCCTAACCAGAGGGCTTGCTCCAAGGGCTTGACCTAAGTAACATTCAGTTACTTAGAAAGGCACTCACAGTATGGGGAGCAAAGGCAGCCCTGGCAGTCGCAGCAAAGCAGCAAGGCACATTTTTGACTCACTGTAAAAACAGGCTAACAAATGGTGCTGGTATTTTAATTCTTTCCAGAAATAACTCACAGATGGTATCCAAGGCCACCTGCAGTCCATGCCGAGAGGCATTTTCAAGGCACACACACAGACATGCACATAAAGGGCTGTATGAACACAATTTTTTTTACTGCATGGAGAGTGCAATTTAGCTGAATTTAAACAACCCCAGATACTGTTGATTTAAGATATATAAAAACCCAGTGGGAAGGTGTGTGGGAAAGCTTAGCAAGAAACTTGAGTCTCCCTTATAGCATTAGGGCTTTATTTCTAAAGTGGAGTGAGGAGAAAGAGCAGTCTTGCTTGCTCCTTTTCTATCCATTCCAGTGATGCTATGAATCAATTTTATTTCCTCAGTGAGGGACAGAGATATGGTACCCTTCCTGCCTCCTCCTCCCTCTAGCCTGTGTTCGAGTACCAAGTATACATAAGCGTGATCTCGCGACACTTCTTGATGCCACAAACCAGCGTCCCTAGTTCCCATGCTGTGAGCAATGCCTCAAACTGTATTACTTGCAAGCTCTGCAAGAGCCAGACCACACATGTTGTAGCACCAAGTGTTTTCACACCAATTCATCTGCCTCCTGGCACACTCCCTCCTCTCTCTCAAGGCTGAGCACCAAAGCAGCTCCCTGAGCTGCAAAGAAAGCCAGCCTGAGGCTTTCTGCCCGATTCCCTTCTCTGGAAGATACCACAAGGGAGAATGGAGGTTTCTGGGTGGCATGTTGGTCTCCTTCCCGCTCTGTTCAGTCAGCAGTATTTGGCAGGTGAAGTCCAAGGAGAACTCGTGCCTACAAACCTGCTGATGCACATGTACACACACACAGGCTCTCTGAAGACCTGTGTGAACTCTCATGTACACACACAAGTACACTTACATATGTAAACTCACAATATTACATATATGGTGGATACTTCCTCCGGGACCCTGTACAGGACTTTACAATGGATGGCAAGAGACAGTTTACACACTTGTTCGTATCTCCCTTGTGAAAGAGCAGCACCCTAGAGCACAGCTCTAGGTTACTCTGAGGTGCCTGATGCTTGCAGGGCTAGCCCAAGTCTCCTTCTCTTCACCTCCAGCCTTACGATCTGTATTTCTTTCTTTCCAGGACTCTTCCTTTTTAGTCCCCCAATCCTGGTTTATTTCTATGACTTTCATTGAGCAAAAATAAGTTATGAAGAAATGATTCAGTTATGATTCAACCATTTTGTATCATTTGATGGTCACAGTACCTGTTTTTACTCAAATATAACTCTTTCTCCCCCACTATTAAACACAATACTCTAACACTTTTAATTAAGGGCAAAATCTAGATGTTTTTATATCCAAAAATGAAAACCTGAATTTTTAGATGTTGACTTTTTGCCAGACACAGAAATAAAGCTTCAATAGCACAGAATTATTATGAGCATGCTCATCCACCTAACTCCAGAAAAAAACCCAGCAACCTCCTTCAGCCCCCCGCTGTTGCTCACATTGATCTGCCATCCATGGGAAGCACAGCCCTGGTAACAAACACAGAGATAGACAGCAAGACAGAGCTGCTTTGGGAATCAAAATGTTGAACGACTGCAACTGTAGCAGGGAAGGTGAATTTCTTTTTCCTCCCTCTCCATTGTTAGAAAGGTTATTAAAGGCATAATGAAATCAAATCAAATGGGGTTTAAGGCTCTGCTCTTTTTCTCTCTCCACATGTCAGCTGATGTATGTTCCAGAGGAGCGCTAAAACAGTCTGAACACCAATGTCAAGCAAACAAGGCTGGAGAGATGCAGGACAGAAGCTTGGTAACTATCAACAACAGCAAAAATGTCCTCATTAGCCCATTAGAGTTGTTCTTCATATCTACGCGAAGTTGCACAACCTCATAACCTCACTCACAAACAGGAGAGTGGCGACACAAGTTTTATTTCAGATATGAGCAGCACTGTTTGATCTCCAGGAGCAGGGGATCTCCAAAATTCCTAGTAACAGCCACAAATCTGCATCAGAAGCAGCAGCAAGTATGTTAAGGGCAGCTTTCAAGAGTAGCCATGGTCAACTCAGACCTCAGATGGAATATTTCTGACCATTAGTTTTTGCAGGAAAAAACTCCAAATATCTCCTGGGGTCACTACCATATGTCAGGCAAAACAGCAAAGCAGTCTAATCCAGCAGTGTGTTTTTCTTGTTTTACTGAAGGTAAGATGAAAGGTTTATAACCCACTGTTACAATGGCAGAATGCCAGCTGTTCATCAGGTCTGTTTTATGGGTAACTCATCTTCCATCTCTGGAGGCCTTTGCCTCTGTTCCCCTTTCTGGAACTCAACATACAGAAAGAGCTTTTCCTAACCACATAGAACTTTGTTTTTTCTCATTCTCCTCCTCTCTAATTCAAATGTTGTTCTCCACTTTTGCATTTCATTTCAGTTTTAATTTCCCTTGCTCTTGGACAGCATGATTAGATTGCACTAATTACTGAAGTCTAAATCAGGGTGTTGGGTCACTGCCTCCTCGGCTGGGGCAAGGAAAGTGTTTTTTGACAGGTCACCTGCAATGGCATCAACAGGTGATTGTTGGGATTAGTTGCCGAGTTTACCTTGGAAACCCACCCTGCAGTGTCACTGTCAGAAAACACACATTAGCATCCTCCACCACTTCTCTGTCCTGAAGTTAACAGAGCTACACCAACACATGCCAACAGAGGATCCTGCCCACCTTTGAAAGCAAGAATGGGAGCAAATGATTAAAGCATCGGGAAACAACTTTCCCGGGACTTACTTGCTATTACTTCGCTAACATAACCTGTCTGCACTTCAATATCCTTTCCCACAGCTATAGCCACATCACAGGAGCAATGGGTTGCTTTGCTGAGGAGCTACATGGCAACCGACACTTCTGGCAGAGAAGCAGCATGTAGAAACACATCGTTACGTTGGTGGAATGGTAATTGCAAGCAGTTCAAGCAGCCGAGTGTGGACTGACAGGATCACTTTTGTTTAGCAAACAGTTAGACACATTCACTGGAGATCAAGTAGACCTACACTGTAATTTGGCACAAGCTTTAGAAGTGAGCTGGAATGATGGATGAGCCATCATCCACGTGCCTCAGACAGAGACTATACGGAACAATGCTGCCTTCCCTTTCCTACATCCGAGGATTTCCCTCCCAGGTGTCAGTGGCTGCAGTTCATGTCCTTATTGACTCCATTTCCTTATTAATTCCCTTATTGATTTGCTCCCTTTGCACTAGGACAGATATGCTATTTTTATCTCCCATACTTCTGACAGTGCTGCCGTTGGATTGTGAAGTCTTTTGAGTAGCTTGCATTTTCTGTAATCTGGGCAGTGTGGATTCACCTGAACTGACTCTGGGAAATACAGGAAGCTTGTCAATGTTACCACCTGAGCTGCTGGCCTGCCTACTCTCTGACCAGGAAATTCATGAAGTGAGTGGTGCTTCAGCTTCATAGAATCATAGAATCACTTGGGCTGGAAAAGATTATTAAGATCAAGTCCAACCACTAATCCAGCACTGCCAAGTCCACCACTAAACTCTGTCTCTAAGCACCTCATCTATACGTCGTTTAAATATCTCCAGGGATGGTGACTCAAACACTTCCCTGGGCAGCCTGTCCCAGTGCTTGACAACCCTTCCATTTTTAGGTCAGGCCAGTGGCCAAAAATACCCTAAACCACAAAACCTGCTCATGATATTACAGCTACTACTTTTTTCTCTTTAATTGTGGAGAAATTGATCTAAAATCAGAGCAGCAATTGCACAGCTGGGGTCTGTGAGGATGCATAAAGAGCTTGGATATTATATCTGTTCTTTTCTGTGATAACTGTCTAGGGTCTTCCACTATATCTGCCATCATGTAGCCTGTCCCACATCCACCACCTTCACCATTTCAATGCATTCGTCATGAGCACGCATCCAGCAGAGGTTGCAAGGCCTGCACACTACAGGCATTTTAGAAGGGGTGTCTTAAGGGAAAACATAGAATGCAATTCTCAACAGGAGAAGACACTACACTTTTTACTTAGACTGTTTTATTGCTTATTACACAGGTCTCAAATAATTTCCCTGTGACAGGGAGAGGTAAAAACAAGGAAAGTGGAAGTGCAGATACAACTGGTGGGACCAAGTAATGCAGCTTCCCAAGGGTAGAGCCAGCAGACTTCTAACTTCTGAACTGTACTGCCAGGTCAGACAGCGAACACACAAAGCGAGGACAGGGGCTCACTTTTGAAAAGTGACAACTAATTCTGAAATTACTAAAGCAAATGGAGGACTGGCACCAGTGCCACAGAGACAAGGACCTAGAAAAGAGCATGGGTGGTTCTGTGTGGCTCCAAGTCCCAGCAAGGCTTTTAGATAGTCTATAAACAATACTACCAGCACAAACTGTGCTATCTGATAAAGCTGGGGGAATGTTTGCAAGCAGTTCTCAAAACAGACTCTTTCATAATTGAAATACTGCAGAGCAGAAGACAGCATTATAATTATAATAAATGGGTGTTGCTGAATTAGAAAAGAGCAAAATCTTTTGTCAGCAGATCCCATTTACACAAACGGAGATAATGTCACAGAACCACAGAATCATAGAATGGCAGGGGTTGGAAGGGATCTCTAGAGATCATCTAGTCCAACCCCCTGCTAAAGTAATACTACCTTGATCAGGTCACACAAGAATGTGTCCAGGCATGTTTGGAAAACTCCAGAAAAAGAGACTCTACAACTTCTCTGGGCAGCCTGTGCCAGGGCTCCCTCACCTTCACAGGAAACAAGTTTCTCCTCAGGTTCAAGTGGAACTTATTGTGTTCCAGCTTTTGTCTGTTACCCCTTGTCCTGTCATTGGGCACTAGAGAAAAAAAAAAACACCTCACCCCATCCTCTTAACACTTGCCTTTTAAGCATTTATAAACATTTATAAGGATCTCTCTCAGTCTCCTCTTCTCCAAGCTGAAGAGCCCCATGTCTCTCAGCCTTTCCTTGTAAGAGACACATTCCAGTCCCCTAATCAACTTTGTAGTCCTTTTCTAGACTCTTTCCAGAAGTTCCCTAAAATTCTTGAGCTGGGGAGTCAGCTAAGTCAGAATTGGACACAAGACTCCAGATGAGGCCTCACCAGGGTAGAGGGTGAAAAGAACCTCCCTTGACCTGCTGGACACACTCTTCTTGATACACCCCAGGATGTCATTGGCCTTCTTGGCCATGAGGGCACATTGCTGGCTCATATTTAATTTGCTGCCCACCAGAACTCCCAGGTCTCTCTGCAGAGCTGCTCTCCAGCAGGTCACCCCCAGCCTGTACTGGTGCATGGGGTTATCCCTCCCCAGACGCAGGACTCTGCACTTGTCCTTGTTGAACCTCATGAGGCTCCTCTCTGCCCAACTTTCAAGCCAGTTGAGATCCTGCTGAATGATGTTGGTAGAAGCAGTTATGTTACTCTGTGTACTTGAATGTTCAACTACAGTCCTTGGATAACTTTTGTTAGTCCCTCTTCTTTTTAACTTGGAATTGGGTTTTCTGGTAGGTTAGAGAAAGTTCAGAGAAGTGCAAAAACTCACATAATACTGAAAATGCAAGCAGCTACATTAGTAGGTTGTATCAAGCAGCAGGTTAAAGGAGGAGTTGACCACTCCAAGGGAAAAAGACTTTTGGTAACGAGATCCTCAGTGTCACATTTAAAGGTGTAAACAAATCCAATGACTGGAAGCTGATGTTAAACAAATCAGACTAAAAATAAAGGAGAACATTTTCAACAGCCAAGGCAATTAACCTTTGGAACAATTTATTGATGTTGGTGCTGGATTTTCCATTCCTGGAAACATTAAAAAATAGACTGGAAGTTTCTCTAAATGGCTTCCCAAATGCCCAGAATGGCAAAACAGAATAGGATGCTGCTCAAAAAAATCTAAAAATCACCTTTACCCAGCAGCCAAGGCCCTGGGTGAACTGTACTGACAGCACCAGCAGCAGTGGTGTGCAGAGCATGCTGCTAACAGGGAGTGAGCCCACCTGTGCGTGGTCAGGAGGGTCCTGCAGAGATATCACAGAAAATGCACCCTATTACAGCTCAACCCCAAGCTCAGATTTACCATGCATCTACTGGCAAGGCAATGTAAAGATTCAGCCTTCCCCTGCACAGAAACACAGTAATGATATTTACTGTTACTGCACAGAAGCATTTTCAGGATCAATTAGTTTAGTGTTCGTGCAGACCTCTGTGGACAGAAGCCTCAATACAAGTAGTAAGTACTATTATTATTACTGCACTTCAGATGGCTACAGCACTGGCATTTTCCAGGCATGCACCATTAACAATTTACTAAGATAAATGGCCCAGGAACCTGAAAATGCATTTATGACAACCACCTCCTGCTTACCAGCATACATTCAGATGCATAAATGACACTTCATTGCTCAGTGTGTAGCTATGGTAACATTTCTCTCTCATCTATTGAAGTGCACACACACACACATATATATACACATGTGGAGCTGGAGGGAAACCAGCTACCTCATTTAATGACATGCAAACGTTGAGCCAGGGAACTTTCTCAGCCTCCAAAAGTCGAGCTGCACCTAGGAGCCAGGAATGAGGAGCAGGCAATCCACCACCATGCCTGGCGGACAAAGGCTGAGCTAACAGCAGGCTGCACCATGCAGCTGGAGCCTCTCTGGGCCCTCAAGGGACTTACTTGAGAGCAGTTTTGTAGTGGTAGATTGCTTCAACGTTACGGCCCTGGTCTTTCAGAAAATTGGCATAGTTGTAGTGCACCTTGGCATTGTGGGGCAGGGTCTTCACTCCTGAGCTGCAAAGAGGAACAGAAAGCAGGATGGTATTAACAACCAGGTTATTCCACCTTTCACAAGGTCCACCTTCTTCTCATGGTCTCTTTTTCTAAAAAGTTTGTTCTGATCTTGACCACTTTATCACCTGCTGCACACTGGTGCCCAAACAACTCTGTCACAACTCCAAGCTTGCCCCACACATTGCTACGCTCTGGGGTGGACATCAGTATGTGGCAGCAAATTGCCTCGTCCTGGCTGCTGTCACTGTAGGCACATCTAGTGCCAACATTGCAAGTCTCCTTGTGGTCAGATGATGTTGTGTTTCAGAGGTATTATATTGAAAGGCTAATACTTTGAAGGGAAAGCATGTAGTACCTTCTATGATATAGCCATAACAGGCTCCCTGCTTAAACTCAAATGTCATGAAGCACCTTATGAAAATCTTAAGTGTGTTGGCTGAAGGCTGCAGAAAGAAGGTATCTTCTCCATAGGTATCAGCCACTAGAGGGAATGCACAGCATACCATGAGCACTGAGCCAGCACATAGGCACCACTTAGCACAGAGCAGAGTACGGCCAGGAGGTGAGGGCCAACGGGACTCTCACCTTCAGCTGCCAAGTCACACACACTCTAGCATTCTAACACAGGACTGAGGACACAAGGCTGCAGAGCCACTCCCTTCCTCCCCTTCATCTCCCCTGCCATATGTAGATCAGACTCAACATTTGGAATTAATAATGAGGGCACAAAGACAAAAGGAGAAGAGCAAGTGTATGCTTATTTACTTAACTGAGAGCAACGTACACCTTGCACAGCTAGGGGAAATGTTGTTTCAAGGTTAAAGAGAGAAAGAAATCACAGAGCACGTATGCCATGGAAACATTTCCCCTGCAAGAATCCAGAGAAGTCAGTACAATGTTTAATGGGGGAATCCTTTCCAGCACATAAATAGGGACTCTCTGAGGTAATGGGAAACAAGGATGGATGAATCTGTTTATCCAAAAGCAGACAAAGCGCTCTTTCTTGCTCACAAGCAGATTCCTGACAGCTGTTCTCCTTTCTCCCCCCATCATCATCTCTGACTCTCCTACCTCAGGTAGGAAAAGCAAGGATCCAGAAATTCCCAAGTCCTGCTGCTTTCCTTTGTCTGTCTCTCCTGTTTAACTTTGTGAGGCATGGAAGTTAACCATAATGAGCCCCCAGAGTAGAGTGCACACCTCTTCCCATGGGGAGAACACACTCACATCTGTAGAAACCCTTTGCTGGGGATTTCATTGTCAAACAATGCTGGAGAATCACAGTGGCAAGTAAGGTATCTTTTTGGTTATCTGCAGCCAGTGGTATCAAGCATCACTAATGCCTACTTGTAAAAGCTTCCAAAGCTTCGCCCACGGCTGCCTTACAGAGTTCAGCACAACACAGTCACAGTTTGCCTACTGAAATTAAAAATACACCTTGCATTTGGCTTCCTAATCATCAGGTATTTCCAAATTACTTACTGGGAGCACTGCAGGAATAAGACATTTTGTGACTAATCGCTGAATTAAATCAGTTAATTGATGCTATTCTTAAGAGAATGATTTTCTATATTAGTTTTCACAAAGATATACTGCACCAGCAGCAAGTAATATGTGGCTGCTATGGCTGTGTTAATTTCCATTGGCCTTGGGAGCTATTAACTACACACTTACAACCTCTGGGCATTACTGGAATATTAATTCTTACACAGAGAGGGTTTCATTACATCAGGGCTAGCGTTACAGGCAGAGACACGGACAGCCACTCAAAACTGCTGCTCTCTCAGAGCTATGTGCAAAAGAGTTGCTGGCTCTGCTACAGCCCCCGTTGAAACAGAACAAACCGAGTTAACAGTGAGGAGTACATTATGTATGCACAAGTACTTCAGTGCTAACTAGACATGGCTTTAACAGTAAGATGCACACGTTTAAATATTTTAAATCAGGACAGCTTCCCTTTAAAAAGAATTTATTGTTAATCCTGCTGCTCCCATTTATGAAAATGTCACTAATAAAGCTTCTTTCATCTGCATGCTTCTGCTGGAGGTGGGGATGACAGAGGAAAGGCAGAAATCGGTCTGGGTTCTTAAGATGCTCTCTTCTGCATCACACTGCTCGCACTCCCTGACCTATTTCTCCTCCTCACATGGGCAGGGAGGGGAGCGTTTCATTTCCCAAATGCACATAGCAATGAGGGAGGTTGCTTGGAGGATCTGTGCTGTGGGAGGTAGTAGCAAACACAGCACTGGATGCAAACAGGATTTTTTAGGAGAGTACAGGCAAACAGCCCTGCTAATTGATTCTTGACCAGGCGAGAATGCTGTTTGCTCGTTGACAGAGGAAACAACAATGTCCCTAACTAAAGCCAAGAAGGAAAGGGTGGAGTATAAATAGCAAAGCAGAACACAATGTTTTTCCATTTCTGCTTCCCACAAGCCCCAAGTCACTCACAATTTCAATCTAATTTTCCAATGTGCTTTTCCAAACTCTCCTATTTCTCTCTTCCCCAGCCCAGTATACACCTGCCCTTCGGACCTATGGCACCGATCTGGCTCAAGCCAGAAACAAGGCCACGGAGGTCTGATGTCACTTCTCCAGAGGATTTCCTTCCTTTTCGACTTCTACGACAGCGGTGACATGAGTGGAAAATAAACAACAGCCAAACCTTTTACATAGCGCTTCCTCTCCATGGAAAGGCAAAAGCCTATTAGCCATAAATCAGAGAAATAAAATACCACTAGTACTTTCCAACCTCAAATACCAGCCTTACCCAAATCCCACTTCAGCTGTAGAAAGTCTCCTGTGATCCCTTCTGTTGTGTTTCCAAGTGCATGCACTGCTCTGCAAAGTGACTGAGTGCAGGACAGAGGCTTCATTGATTTTCTGTGATTTCCAAAGGAAAAGTCCTCAGTTTACAAGGAAATGATGCCACTCTTGCGTCAGCAGGAGCCCTGGGAGACCTAAGGGGTCTTCCTTGCTTTGGGAATCATTATCATCAATAAAGGTTCTCTCCAGGAAATTATTCTCTGGATGACACAAACACCCTTGTATCGATTTCACAGATATCAATGTTGTGCTATATTAAACTGTTCTGTAGACGATGCATAAAATGCAGCAGGACTTGCTCTCAGCTGAGCTAGCTTTCAGAATTAACAAAAATAACACAGCAGTAAATGCCACCTCTGGGGCTGGGTTGGTCTTTGCAAATTACTGAAGTCAGCAGACCTGGGTTGGGAGGGAAAGCTGCTGACTAAGAAAGAGCCACTTTTATGCTGGTTAAAACTGCGTTTCCAGGGACTGTCACAAACGTGGGCAGTGCTCACAGATGCTTTCCAGGAGCAACAGGAAACATGGCAGCTTGACAAACCTTGAAAAGTTCGGTACAGCGGATGCAGAGGTTAGCCCACAGCCTTCACCTCCCTCTCCCTGGCTTCAGACATTAACACTGACTGCGGCTGGAGTCTGACTTCCTGGCCTGTGCATTCACTCTACATAGGGTAGTTCCTTAAATATTTAACAAGTAAGCCCTCCCTAACCACCTGCCAATACAGCAAGACAAACTGTTTGAGACTTCTAGATACCCATTGGAATAACATGTCTCAGATATCTAGATCTACAGATTTGGCCACTTCTTGTGGTTCATTTGCTTCTCAGTCCTTGCACATATGCTTGTGCCCCTGTGTGTCAATGCATCACTTCCTCAGACAGCATCCTCCTCCCCCACATTGTTCCCTTCAGCCATGACCTGGTGGGATTTCTGCATCCAGAAAACTAGTCTCCTGAGCTGGAGACTGAGACTCAAGATGGTCTAGAGATGGTCTAGATGCTGCCACATAATGTCAAAGTGGGGTAAGGCTTGAGAATGGGGCAAAATGGAGTACAAGCATAAAATGGTAACATGCTGAGTACACAGACGTCTCCTGGACAGGCATAGAGAAAGTGTGTTTAACAGAACGGGTCTCAGCCAAGGCAACTGAAACAGATCGACCCTGAAGAAATACATTCAAGCAAACATAGGAACGGAAAGTAGAGATGAAGAGGGAAAAAAGTTCAGAAGAAGGAAGAAGCAGTAATTAATTAAAACAGCAACTGGAGAAAAGAGACTGAAGAACGAGGAATGGGAGTATAGAGTCCCCAGCACATGCTTCTTTTAAAAAAATCCAAAATAATTCAATACACAGAGAAACTATCAAGTAGGTTGATTTATGTCCCCTTTCCCACATCTATAGATTTGCTCTGTTTCCTTATTACTTTCCCTCATACTTCTTTACTGCTCCATATCTCCTCCTCCTGCCCTGTCCTTTGCAATTTATTGCTGCTGCACATGCCTCCATCCGCTTCTCCCTCCTCTCCTCATCAGCCTATATATATAGCCGCCTCCTTCTGCCCCAGAAATCTCCCACTCCTGGGATGATATTGTGTTCTTACTACATTATTCTTCTTTTGCATTTCCTTCCAATCAGCAAGAAGAGTTCTACTGTATTACAGACTCACGAGTGATGTGTGATATCTATCAAAAAAAGATCTTAAACGGATAACTAAAAGGCCAATATTGTTAAATAGCATAGTAAAGGAGGTTATAAGAAATGAAAAACATCCTTTAAAAAGTGAACATCATAGCTACAAAAGGGAAAAAGGAAAAGAGTATAAACTTCAGCAAGTTAAACATAAACCATAATTAGGCAGACCAATAGAGATTTAAGGAAAAACTTGCTAAAGCCATCAAAGATAATAATGGGATACATCAGATAAAGGAAACCTGCGAAAGATCCCCTAAGGCAAATAGATGATGAAGGTCTAGAAGTAGGCTTGAAGAAGAAAAGGCCACAGCAGAAAAGCTAAATGGATTATCTGCACCAGTGCTCACTACAGGGGAGCTGAAGGAGGTTGCCACAAGGGAACCCTTCCTTACACGGGAAAGTCTGAAGCACTGTCTCAAACTGAAGCGGCAGTTAAAATGGGCTTTAACACAAATGAACACCAAGAACACTTATAAATCCATTGGGCCTGATAGCATGGATTCAAGGGAAATCAAACATGAAGCCGCTATCAGCTGCGGTATGCAGCCTATCATTTAAATGAGGCCAGCACTAGAGAAATGGGAAGTGATGAACATGAAGTCATTTGGCTTCAGGGGAGGGATCTGCTAGGCCACAGATCAGTAATTCTGATTTCCTCTCCAGGTAATTTGGGGAAAACCATAACAAAGACTAGTTCTAGCAAACTTTTGGATAACTACAATCCATCAGAGAAGAATTAACCTTGTAGTCTGCAAAAAAAAGTTAGTTGAGCAGATCTGTTGTTATTTGATAGACTCGACAGGTACATGGTAATGAAACTATGGAAAGTTTATATGAAAATCCAAATATAGTCCATTCAAGTCAGAATCACATACACCAATGCTCTGCACTTAAATGTCCAAAAAGGCTTTTGATAAAATCTCTCACTAAAGACTTTCAATTTCTTAAAGGTATCATGGAGTAAGAGGGAAGATCCTCTCCTGGATCAATACCTAGCTGAAAGTCAGCAAGCCAAGAGCAGGAGTATGTGAACAGTTTTTATAATTGGAGAAAACTGTAAACAAGGTTCCCAAGAGACATGCAGTTGCAGCTGAGCTGCTTCACTTGTTCACAAAGGATCTTGAAGAGAGGGCACACAGCATTTGCTGAGGACACCAATGTGAATCACGCTGCAGGAATTAAGGCTAACTACAAATTGTCGCAGAAGGATCTCACTGTATTAAAAGTTGGGCAAGAAGATGGTAGTCGAAATGTAATTCTAGTACAGGGACAAGTATGAGAGAGTATGTATACACACACACACTCTAAATATACACATAGATTGATGTCTATAAATCACAATTTAGAGACACAATAGAATGGAAATAGAATAGAAATTTGTAGAATGGAAATCACAATTTCCAGTCACAATAGCTACCTTGGAGTTTGTGTGGACAGTGCTCTGAAAATATCACCGAGTGCTGAGGGGAGGTCACAAGAGGCAAGTGGAAGATCAGCAATTAGTAGAAGAAAATAAAACCCTAAAAGCAGTCCTACATTACTGTACTGCACTTATCTCTGGAAAGGTGGTTCTGGTGTCCTTCTCAAAAGGACAGATGAGAGTTTGAAAGCATCCAGCAAAGACTCATGAGCAGGAAATGCAGAATGGCTTCCATATGAGAGAAGTTCAAAACCATCAGACCCCAGTATGAAAAAGAGGCAGTCTTGGGTGAGGACATGAAAGTAAAGACATGGAAGGCAGGAGATAAGTGACAAGGTGAAATTGTTACTCACTGCTCGTACAGCACACCAGAACTGGGGGACATGAAATAAGATTATCAGGCAGAGGGCTCACAGCATGCAGAAACAAAATCTCAGTGTGCACACTGTGTAATTTAACAACAGAGCCCGGCACACAGGATGCTGCAGAAGCCAAAACTATAAATAGATTCGAAAAAGCAGTCAGAGACATTAATGGAAGAAAAGTCCATCAGTGGCTGTTAAAAGAAAAAAAAAAAAAAAAGCAAGTGATTTCTGACTCAGGAAATATTTAAACTGAAGATTACTGCAAGCTGGGAAAGGACTGGAGAGAAGCATCACTGCTGCTGGCCCTGTTTTTACATTGCTTTCCTAGGCATCTGCTGCTGATTGCTCTCAGGGGCAAGCCCTCATACAAGGTGACCCAGCAGAAGCACACCTGTGTTTTGCCTTCTTCTCAAAAGCCCAGGGCAGGTCTCTCTCCTGGAATTGTCCCCAAAAGACTTGAGTTGAAGAGAGAGCTAGCTTGACCCAAGCCACCGAGGCCTGCATATCATCCCAGGCAACACCAAAATCCCTACCTTGAGGCGTATTAGCTCCACCTCAGTGCTGCACTGAAGCAGTGCCACGGTTTCTGAAATGAAGCTGGCTTGTAGATGTTCACACTCTGCTTTGAATGGAAGCAGAATGGACAGAAGTCCATTCGCATCCAACTAAGCAGACATAACCTTATCCTTCTCTTCTGTGACAGACTCCCTGGCAGCTCCTATCATCCCAAGAGTGCTCCTTAGGAGAAGATGTCTTCCTGTCATCCGCTCCAGTTTGACTTCACCATTCTTAAACACTGGTAACCCCAACCATATGCAACACAATACCAGATGATGCCTGGAATTACTACCTCCCCACTTCCCTTTCAACAAGAGAGTTGTCCAACTTGGAATGGTGTCTGTCTCCTCTGAGCAGTCACCGTTAGCCAGAAGGGTTTGGGCTGGAGCTCCGCTTTGTGAGGAGCGCTGCACAAGCCCAGGCTGGTCACCATGGCTGCTGTGGTTTGAACTGCAAACAACATTTCACGGAGGCAGGCAATGAATCACGTTGGAGCAAAGAAACCTCTATTCCAGATTTTTTTGGGAAAAAATCCCACTAACAGAGCTCCAGTCACTTCAATAGTGTTTCCTGAAGACCGAAGGGTACACATAAAAAATAATTTCATATTCCTTAGTGCCGTGTAAATTAAACTCTGCTCTGGCCAATAAGTTAGAAAATAAAGCTAAGCAACCCGTGTGCAGATCACCTGCGTTTCTGCAATTATTTCACAATTAGACAACTGCTGAAAGCAGCTGGAGGCAAATGCAATACATTTGCTAGCAAAACACAAAATGAAACAGTCTGTTTCAGTGCAAAAAAAAAAAAAAAAGATATAAATGAGGTTGTAAAGAGAGCTGTTTGGCAAAGAGTAATCAAATAAAATGAAATATGGTACATTAAGTTTGGCACTTCATGGCATTTCATTTTTGTCATTAAGAACATCGCTAAAGAAAATTCAATATATCCAATAGCATTACTGTGGTGTTCTGGAGGGTTGTTACAAACTTTTGCCATGTCTTTAAAAAAGAAAGTGTTACATTATTGGTAAACCTACAGCACTGAAATTATTTAATAACAGTGCGCCTCAAAAATGTGAGTGCCAGAACCAAAGGCTGTGCATAAGCACATAAAGTGCTGACACCAGTTTTTGCACAGCTGCCAAAAACCAGAAAGTGGGTGTTATTTTATAATAATCAAAATGTTAATCACAGCAGTGCATCAATAGCAGGACTCATGCTAAAGAAAACTATTCCATGTAACAAACTTATTTTAAACAACACAAAAATGCAAGTGTTCTCCCGTGGTCACTCATACCTGAAAAGGGATTCTCGTGACAGCCAGATTTCATTCTGTTTCACTGTCTTCCAAGAGAACAGCAGCAGCAGTAAAGCAAAGAGGGTCAGAGCTGTAATTCTCCACTTCTTTAACCATGTAGACAGTTTTTTTAGACCATGGACAAAAAGGATGCAGTAACCCATACTGGAAAAAAAAAAAAGAGAAAGGAAAAGGTATCAAAAGTTACATCCCAGTTCTCTGGTTTATATGCAAGACCATTCACTAATACATTTATTACACAATCACAGCGGGTTTTGGACTAATTATATTTTCCGGGCTAACAAACTCCAATTCAACAGTAGTTTTCTTCAAGTCACTACACAATTTTCCAATTAATCTAAATGACAGACCCGGATGCCAGAAGTACAGTAGCGTACATAATACCACCCAGCATAATGGTAGCTTACACCAGCCCACAGAAGGCAGCTGCTTTTCTGAACAGCAAGCTAAGAAAGTACCGTGTAATAACAGTAATACTGAGCACTACTGGAGCAGCACTGAAGTGAAAGAAGCATTTTAACACTGGGAAACTTCTAAACAACCCCAGTGGTGGCCGCTATTAATTCTAGTTTACAAATTGCGAAGCTGAGACAGGAGAGAGAGTGTTGTAGCCAACATTGCAGCAGGGGTGGATGACAAAGGCCGCATCAAAAGGCAGGAGTCCCTGCCTGGGTCTTGCATGTCAACATCAGGGCCAGCCTGTCCCTTCTAGTCCCTGCTCCAGAACAGCTGAGATGTGCTAGCAGAGCTCCCTTGCTGCCTTTCCACAAAACCACACTTGGTCTTCTCCAGCACCCAGCCTCCCAGTATAATTACTGAGGCATTTCCTGTGAACTTCCCCATTGTGAACCGAAGTCTTATTTCTTTTTAACTCTAAATCAATTCAGTCATTATTTACCTTAATTCAAGGGTTATGCTAATTCTTCCAGTGATGTCCCTCTGAGTTAGAAATGGAGTGCTTTCAGTTGCTGTACTTAGCAGGGTTAATACTAGTTGGCATTTAAAAAAAGGCATTTCAATTCCTATTGCTCAAGGAATTTCATTAGCTTATCTAGAACTCTTCATCACAGCTACTTAGCACCTGATTTAGTTTTAGACTTAAATGCTATCTTGGTTCAGGCAGCAACTCCTGAAGGAAAAAAAGGGAGCAGAAGAATCTGAAATAATACTTGGGGATCACCAATACACAGGGACAACAGCAGCCCTCTCCAGACACTGTCACACTTTGAACCTCATCTGAATCCCACACTTGAACACTGGCAGGCTGGAGACAGACAGCTCATTATACCTGCCTGTGCTCTAGCTGGAGGGCTACAGGCTTTCCTGGTCTGTACCAAGACATCAGAGCAACTTCCCTGTGGGTCTGTTACAGTGGAAGAAAAACCAACACAATCTCCCTATCGGAGTGACCTTATGTGCAAGCATGTGATCGAGTGAAAGTCAATCTGGAAATCAGAAGAAGATCCCACCTTTGAGGAGTTGTAAGGGTGCTTCTTGGCACAGTTTCCCTGCCCTTTTAAGAGGACATTGCTATTGCCTGGGTTTCCTGAGGATGGAGAGGGACAATAATTCTTGCTTTCAGTGAGGGAAAAAAAGTACCTCTGTAGTACTTACTGATCGGCACCAGGGAGTGGTGCTGTCAGTGGCATGGTAGAGCTGCCACATAGGAGACAGGTGTAGACACGGGGGTAAATCCAAAGACAGCATCATATCAAAACTTCTTCATTGTTGTTTTAGAGTGCTCTCACTTTTTTAGAAGGCATAATTTTCATTTTCACTTAACTATGTCTGCATTTTGCTGCCACATGTTTCTTATGACACTTGCACTGCTTTTTTCCATGAATTAATTGCCTTGCACACATGTTTATTGCACCTACATTAAATGCATGCAGACATTTAGAGTTACAAACCAAGATCCTGGTGCCAAACAATCCAGCCTTTATAGCTACTGAACCCTACTTTAACATCTCTGAAAAGCTAATCTCAGTAATAAGCCTTCTTTTTCCAATAAGAAATGCCTCAAAAAGTGGTAGACTGTTTCCACTCTATTATTTTGCTTTTCAGCAATTTCATCCTTCCCTTGGAATTAATTATCTGACATAAACATTATTTAATTGTTTTAGCATAAGGCCATTTGCAAAGGAATTTCCCTACACCTTCACATTTTCAAGAACAGGCTTTCTGTAACAGAATTGTGAATGTGTCCAGAAAACAAAAAATGTAAAACGTCAATGTCTTGGTATTTATGTCAAATCCTGCCCCAGCTTTTGGGAATTTCTGCCTTAGCACCAGCACTCAGTCTGCTTGTCCAGGGCACAGCCACCACTGCATTACAGCTTACACTGTAATGCCACTGGAAAGCTGCTGCTTCCAGGGGTTATTCTTGAATACCTGCAGTGCACTGCCATGACAGTAACAAAGAGACATTGGCTGCTAGAGAGGAATAAGGGCCCATCTTAGACTGCAGCTCCAATCCCAGCTGCACTGGCAATGACATAGTGCAGGTATGGAGCATGGCATTTTCCACTGAGGGCTCCCAAAGCACTTTGTATTCCTACTCCTTACAGAGTAGGAATCTGAAACATGGCAATAAAGTGATTTTCTCTGCTGACAGAGGGCTGGCAAACAAGATACCAAAGCTACAGCTCAGGGGCCTACCCACAACACAAGGGAGTATGCGAAGAAAAGCAAGGTATCTTGCCAGAAAGCTCATAGGAATCCCTAAGAGACGGACAGGTAAGTAACCCAAAGGCAGAGTCTTCATCCACATTCAGCAAAGCAGCCAGACTACAGGATTTGGCAGTAAAGGGAATGGGTTCTCAAATGGATGCCATGCAGCTAATGTATCAGAATCCCAAAATGCAAAGCTGTTAAGGGTAAGGTTAAAGGAATGATACTAAAGAGTGCAGGGTTGAAACATCATTTACACTTTAGTAAGACAGAGATAATTGCGACAGTGTCAGGATGGAGTTGTAGTTGTGCCACAATTAGAGCCAAACTAATCTATGGTCACTATATTTGCACTATAAAGTGTGTAGGAATCCAAAAGGAAGGAAAAGGATCAGAAAGCATAAAGTAGGCAAATACTTTTATTTTCACAGACTGGTGAGTTTGGCTTAATACTCCAGACAATTTCTTGCCACAGATCATCAAGAAAAGGGTGGGAACGACATGCCCATTTTATCTTGTCAGATATCTTTTGGTGCAGACATAGGGTGAAGAGGCTTTTTTTTACATGGCCTTATTCATTCCATGGTCATTTAAAGTCCATTCCTTGGCTGAGAGCAGAGGTTACATTCCTGGCTGCAGGTCTTTTGTAGGCCAAGGTCTCCCAAAGCACAGAAAGCACTCATGTGTCCTTTGCCACCAGGAAAGCGTGTGCATTTATAATTTCATGCCACAAACTGCAAAACAACAACTCCCTGCAACATACCCAAAGATATTATCCTTAGTAAGTCTTGCACCTCTCCTCACATTTCTACCTTAGGGCCAAATAATTACAGTGAAATCAAGGCAAATCCAGACTCCTTCTCCAGATCTGCTCTAAACAAAACAAAAGCATCCACACTAATGCATTAAGCATCTCTTAAAAAGCCATAATTATATTACTATTATTTCCTAGTCCTAAAATCACATAATCACTCAAACTGTACAACACACTTGTTTGACACTAGACTCAACTACCCCAGCACAGAAATTAGCTTTAGTACCATAAGTACTAATGAGACTATGAAGTTTTGAAACAGTAAAGCTTGCTAAGATGAAATTGTTGCATCAGCAACATATCCCAATGGTTGCTCTACCTGGAAAGCTCCCCCACAGTCCTGGCACCCATGGGATGCAAGTTCTTCCCATTTCCCTTCTTCCCAACCTCATGAGGCTTCAGATAAGCCATCTGAAGCTGCACTGAGTTGTATCGAGTCAGAAGCAGCTTGGGCAGCATTGCTGTGGTGGGAAGAGCCCACACTGGTGAGACTGCACTTATCTAATTAAAGTAACTCACCTAGTGACTCTAAGACACTTTCTTTGCAATTAACTCTGCCAGACCCAAATACTTTATCTTTTCTTCTCAGAGTGAAGGAGATTTGACTCTATACCAAATGCTAGTGCTGGCTCGCCAGGAAATCAAGTTCTACTCACATTTACAGGAAAAAAAAAATGTTAACCTCTCAAAAGGACCTTTCATCAAAGACCTATTTGCCACTTGAAAAACTTAAAAGTACTAAATCACGGCTATCTGCATATGTATTGATCCTGTGGGGTTATGGTTTGGGTTGCTTTTTTGTGAACTCTATCATTTCCTTGAGAGGGGAGGAGAAGAGACCATTTCTCCTGAAGTGCTTTTCTCTTGGCATTGTCATCCCTGCTCATGCAAGCACTTTTCTGAAATATTTTGTAGTGAAAAGAAAACAACAGCAAACAAGCAAAATCCCATATCCACTATTATTTTTTTTAAGTTAATTTTCCACTGGTAAAACTGCTAGGCTTTTTTCTTTTTTCCCCTGCAGTAGGATAAGCAACAATCTGATACAACAATTGTTTCTCACTGTGCAGAGTCCACACCAGCTTGGTCCCTGTGGTCAGATGTGAAGCAGGACCTGAGGAACACCCTTACAGATTAACATGGTAATAGGTTTTCCAAGGGCTAACAACAAGCATCTCTTTAAGGGCAGAACCCATGGCTTCAGAAATGCAATGATGTTGTAGAAGAGCTCAGCAAATGGACTAACAAGTCAAAGGCTTCACGATTCCTTGTGTTTCGGACTCCTGCAGTACTAAAGTGGTACCTTAGGCACATCTTGAATTGCAGCAAGGGTAGGGCTGCACCTGGCAGGCAAACCCTCAGTGCCATTGCCATGTGTTTCCATCAGACTGCATGCAGGGGGCTGTGCAATGACAGATTTTCATCTATAATTTTTGTGGTTTGTTAATACTATTCCACCTGCAAGGAAGTGAAGTGAGAGGAGGCACAAGCAGATGGGAATGAAGCGGCACACAGACCCCGTTTCCCATAGTGCATTACATGTATGGCCTGATTAAAACAAGAGCCAAACCAGCAGATACTTAGTATTTGCAAACACTTCTCAGATATTTAGATCCCAAATTCAATCTTTCCTTTGGCCAATATGGCTCCTTTCCAAAGGCAAGGCTGTTACTGATGGTTCTTACACACAGCTCCTCTCCTCCTTTATGGATCAGATTTCTCACATTTAGTAAAAAGTCAGGAACAGCTTAGCCAGGTTTGGTTCTTGGTGATTGTACCTAATCAAAGACATGTGTTGGTTGGTACCACAGCCTGAGATTATCAGGACGTTCTGCTGCAGCAATCTGCCTGCACCAGAAACCATCTTACCCCCTCCAGAAACTGCTTGGAGATCTACTGCTGCAGAAGGCTGCTGAAAATCGAGGTATGTTCTAGTCACGTATCTTGCTGTATTTTCTGAGTTGCAGCTTTGCACAGCACAGGTTTCCATTCCACGTAGAAGTGCGTCGGCTGAGCAGGCTGAGAGCTGCAGTTTGTAGGCACCGCACAAGAGGGAACCTTCCTGGACACTAGCACTGCAGTCCCAGCCTTTTCTAACTCACCCAGGTAGGGCTGTAAGCTCAGGGTGAGAGAAATATGCAGAAAAGATGCCTCCCTCACACTTTTCAGTGGTTACTTCAGGGATATCAAATCTTGTGAAGCAGTTGTGGGGCTTTTTAAAAACTGATTTAGTCTCAACTACACACATGAAAACTTTGAGTAAATCTATTGGTTTCATTAAAGCAGTTATTCTAGATTTCAGAGCTCAGCCTAGATAAGAATCCAGATGTATACACACATGCATATCAGTTAGGAAAAGAGTTGCCTATAAGCAGCCTGTCAAAGCATGGAAGAAATACTGCCTTGTACAGGGGCTGCTAATGCAACAAAAGGGATTATCTCAAAACTATACTGAGACCAGAAAATGTGCTTGGCTTTGACATTTCACCCCGGAGGCTCTTTTTGGGCTGCAAACCTCCTTCTTGATTTCCAGCACTTATTTAAGATGACTCCCTTTCCCTTCATAAAAACTAACCCGCACTTTCAAGCAGCTCTGAAGTAAGTTTAACCCTTGCTTGCATGACTTAAAGCAAGTGCATAGTCTGCTGCTGCCCTTCAGAGAGTGGGAAGCGCAGCCCTGAGAAAGACTGTGTCTGTTGCCAAGTCCAAATGCTGAACACAAACATTTGATTCTCTTGGTTTTACAGTTCCCCACAAGCTTCCTAGCCTCAGTTCCACAAATATGTTACCTGGCACGACAGGCTTTTTGTGCTTCCAGTCCAAGCCACTCCAGCTCTGCAGCCTGAGCTGAGGAAATACACTTGAGAGGAAGAGCTGAAATGCAGCTTGCCGCCAGGGCTGTTGCTGCAGGGGGAAAAGGCGTTTCTGTCCCTGTTACACTCATCAGATCCACTCACACTTCTCTAATGGGGAGTAATTGATTGCAAAAAAGTGGATTTGGCATGCAATGTGTGCTGCTCCTGCCTCACTACCCAGCAGTCAGATGTGGAAGGGAGCACTGGCAAAAGTAAGCATGGCTAGAGGTTGCTCTTTTTGCCCCAAAAGGCACTCTCAGGCACAGAGCTCCATGATGAGAAGTGCTGACAGAGGAGCAACAATGCTGCTTTATGAAAAATATCAAGTTTTCCAAGGCTGGAGCTGTTTTGTGCCAGGCTAAAATCTAGACTTTAAAATAAGGTTTTCATCTGGAAAAATAGTTTATTTGTACGTGCATGTTGGTTTGCAACCAGTTCACCCAGAACAGCCAGAAACTCCAACGTCACGGCACTCCTTGCAACCATGCTCACTCAGATTCAAACCATCAGGACAGGTTGAGAGCTGAAGATCCACTAAGTGAGCACACTTGTAGTGCACCAGATTTGGGGCCCTCAAAATTCTCCAGTCATCCAAATCCATCAAAATTCCAAATGCTGATCTGGAATAGCCTGGTCCAAAGGTATTCCATAAACTTTGAGAAGTTTACTTTGTACTGCCAAGCTTACTGCTGGATCAAGATTTTCTCTCGCAGCAAGTACAAGGTCAGTCTAAATTCAGCAAGTTAATGGCTGGCCAATTTGACAGGAGTGCAAGTATGGGCCTAGATCAGGTCTGAATCAAACTTCCACTACCGAGTGATCCATCAGGACATAGATCCAACACTAGTAATCCTGGGAAAATGCTGATGTGTGGCAGATGGACCTTGATGGCCCTCCCAACTCTCAGATGAGCATCTCTGCCAAAGATGCCATTCTGGGCCACATCCATCCCAGCATCAATTTCTGTTATCTATGTCCTCTTAACCATAAACTCTGTCTGGAGTTGGAGAAGTCTTTTGTTTCCAACTATTCTCATCCAAAGTTTCACTGTAGTCAACACACCTTGGCAAAGTTATAGATTAATTAAAATGTCCTATTTTCCATGGGATAATGTGGTATTGAAACTTGCTCGACCAGTTGAGACTAGGAGGGAAAAAATCTGTTGGAACTGTCACATTTTTGGACTAAACATCCAAAAGCAAGGAGGATGTGTCTCTGTGACACATGGACAGCCAGCAGCATTCACTATGCATCTCTGCTTCTTCACTGGTACTGAGTTTTGAGGACAAGGGGACAAATGCTGTTTAAATTGCCTGTCTCCCAGTAATGATGACATTGAATGAACATCTTCTTTTTTTCTTGGTTACTAGAGGTTTTAAAAGATTTCAGAAACACCATCAAGGTATAATATTTATCACATAAAATAAATCCTGTTGGAAAAAACAAGCCTCACAGCTCAGAAATATCAGTGTGACAACCAAGTAACTGGCAGCACACTTAACTTACTACTGAGCCTGTTGAATACAATGTCAAATTTTCACCAGAATTAAGAGGCCTTTGCCTGGAATAAGGTCTTTAAGTTATAAAGCAAAGATGCAGAGAACCATAAACACTGGCAGAATACATCTAATTTGGAGAGTTACCTTATGAGTTAGTGTTACACTTTGTCCTTGGCTCTAAATTAAAAACTGTGCAGGCCTAAATTAAAGACACTTAGACATGATCAGCTAAGTCATCAAAATGATTTACCCCCACTAGCAATGTGGTCCTTTAGACAAAACATGATGTAATTAGAGATTCCTTATTAGAGAGAAAATACAGACTAGAAATGAATGATTCTGCTAACCTTCAAATAGCTATTTAACATCTGGACACATTCCCCTTCCCTTCGTTCCAATAAGACACATGATACAAAAATTCAGCTCATTAGAGTGTTTCAGTCCAAGATTTCACTCCCAACAGATTCCTATCTGAAGTATTTACAGGTAATGCAAAAACTTTTCAGGCTTTTGATTACTATATGCAGTAAAGAAAGAGAGCATCTGAAATGAAATATCTGATATAATTCCATGTGGATTCCATAGAAATTTCCCTAAATCCTACAGACCTTACTGGGGAAGGGACTCTTATGCTCCAGTTTTAATTAAAATACCATAATATAACTTTTGGAATTCTATAGTAGGGACATAATTTCCCATTCAATTCCATTGCAAGTCTCCAAAAACTTCATGTAAGAAACTATTTTCTATTAAATTTCACGGGGCATCTTCTTAAGGGCAACATGATCCCTTGCACTTAGGAATTTCTCTTTTAATCAACATGAGAAAGTAGATTACTTCCACAAGATGACATAAAACTAATTACTATTTTTAAAAGCAATATCCTGACATGTCTGTATTACTTTCAAAAGCAGAATAAATGCATTTGAAGGTTTTCCTTTAACCCAATATATCACAACGAAACAAAAAAAATCTCTCCAGTATAGCCATTAACGCTCATACTCCACACAAATTTAGCTTTTTCCTGAATTGATTGTACATGGCCAAAAAGCAACATGTTTCTCAAAAGCATGTTTTAAATTTAGTTAAAATAATGCAAGACTGCAGTCTAGACAAAACGTGCCATGAGCTAATCTTTTTCAGCTTTGCACAATCATTTCAGCTTTTATTCCTACATCTTTATCATCTTTTGCCAAAATATATGGCACTAGTATCTCAATATCTCTTGCTTGCATTAGCAGAAGATGGCTTCTTTGATTTCCCCTTAAAGATTTTAATAGAGTGGGGCAAGCCTTCAAAAACTAGGAGCTTAAGTTTGGATAAACATCCAAACAGTAGCTCCTTGCAGTGTTTAGCCTCTCTACAAGAAGTTAATTCTCATTAATGAATGAGAATTCTCTCTGCCCTCTTTCAAACGGCAGAGTGCAGCTATTATCCCTTTTAACAGATGACGAAGAAGAACTGGAGTCGCTTGCCTCAGCCAAGGTCCCAACTTCCTTGCCTGCAGCCACAAGCCATTTTGCAGACTGCTGCTCAAATCAACCCTCTGGAGCAGGGACAGGCACCTCTCACAGTGAAGAGAGATCAGGCTGGGGCTGGCCCATTGCCATCACATAATGCTCTCCTAGTCCCTTCCCAGTGCCCTCAGGTCCATGGCCAAATGACAGGGAACATAATCCAGTTTGCTCCTTCTGAAGTTCATCTGCTCCATGTCCCTCACAAAAAGAGCAGGAATAAAGTAAGGTATTGAAATAATTAATTTTAAAATGTAAATGGAACAGGTATAACCTGGATTCCATATCTAATTCCCAAATGAATTGTGGATTTAACTTGAAAGCGGGCAAAAAGCTTAATTACGTTGCTGAATTGAGATTAGGGAGCAGATAAACTGGCTCCATGGAGTCAATGGGACTTTCATTGTTGACCTCACTGAGGTCAGAGTTTGACTACAATTGAAAAGAGAAGCTTCCTCTGTAAACCAGATGATCCCTTTTGGGATCTGATTTAATACCATTGGAATTCTGAAAGGTAAACAGAAATTCAGCTCCTGGTGAACTTGTAGCCTCAACATCAAAGAAAAAGGTGGCAAAGAGAAATGAAAACAGATCATCAACCCATTACACAACAGCTCTTCAAGAAAATTAAGATAATGTAGAGAGTATAACATGCTCTCAGAATAAAGAAGCACCGCTAAGTCCCATCCTCAAGCGGCTGCCGTGTAAGCACAGGGTACTTCTGGTCAGAAACACTCAGATTCATAAAAGTTACAGATTATTGTACTACCCACCAGGTTTTGGGCTCTTTTCCAGTTACAAAAGATAATAACGTACAGAATTGCACTAATTGAAATAATTGTATTAACACAAAGAACCAAAACCATGCTCTTTGTGAAGGTAAAAATTCATATGGTTCTGGCTTTGCTATGGCACAGGGAAAGCTTTAACATGATGTGTTAAGTTCCTGAAAAATAGAAGCACTCTTTTCTCTAGATGATGGTTTTCTCACAGATTTTGAGATAGATGCCAAAGCAAATATCATCCTGTATATAGCAGTGATCTCATCTTCTAGTATTGACAATTAGGGTTGCAACGTCAACTCTTGGTATGGTGAAGAGGTGGCGAAAAATATGGCAACAATCCATAATTGCCTGTACTAGGAAAGAGTAACTGTGCACTTTGCAACCCGCTCATTGCAATATCTACCTCAAATGAGTTGCTGTAAAAATGGTGCAGGTACCACTGGATTGCCTATTGCTTTCAACAAATTGGAAATGAGCCATCCAGCAATGTTTTGGTTGATTTGTTGGTTCATATGAGGCTGTGAAAACAGCTTAAGTTGTCCAGCTACAATACAGCAGCCTAGCCAGGAGCCACTGCTAGCAAGGTAGCAGTGACAGATGAGGAAAGCATAGAAATTGCTCTGGCAGAAAAGGTCTGATCCCTTGAGGGGAGAGCAACCCCACCTCTGATGGTGCATCGGTAAGGTAGGCAGCTCCCAGATGGCCCAAGAGTTTGTATTGCCTCTAGTTTCTGCATGGTAAAGGGCAACACAAAGAAAGAGCTCCTTCTCCTATTTAAGTACAACTTATTCATGGCTCAGAATAACTGGATGCACAGAGTCTTTCTGGATTGTCAAACAATTGGGCTGTTCGTGTAGCTCTGAGCAGTAATAGCAGATACGCAGTAAGCATAATTACATCTACATTTCGAGGAGGGAAAACCCTGCAGTGGTTTGAGTCCCTTACTGATCCAGCTATTTATTGTGATGCCTCTTTGGAAAACCGTGGCATATAGAGTTGTATCCTGTCCACCACTCCCAAGACATATATTTCACACCCGTAGTCCTCCTGAAAACAAGTTTTGCCCTCTTAAGAATACAAAACCAGAAACAAAAATAAAATGAAAAGTTGAAAGAAAATGCTGTTTTCCTATTATTCTTTCATGGCAAAGTAATATTGTTATTAACAATGCCTGACTTAAACAAATAAGTGCTTGTAACCCTGAAATGAAAGCTAAATACAAGAAATATTATCTCCAAATATTTCTGTTTTGCAAGAGTCAATTAAATAAAACATTCAACCATTTTTACTTAGCTTATATCCCTCTCCCCTGAGGCACAGCTGCAGACAGAAGAGGAATTGTTCCAAATACCCATCAATCCCCAGAAGCAAAGCCTAGCCATATAATTAGACACCGAGCAAAAGGCTTATTCCTTGTTCCTTTCTATTAACAACATATTTTACATAAACCCTTGAGTCCTTACTAAACTTTTATTTAAAAGAAAATGCTTGACATTTTGCCCAGGTAACTACTGAGCAACGCTGAATTAGGACTTCAGGCTGTGACACACACATGCAACTGTCACATCCGTAAATACTAATAAAAGGCTATTATTTGAAACAGAGGTAGAAAAGCACCTTCCAGCATAAGTCCAAAAGCACAGATCACTGAGTTCTCTCCATCTGAATGAGGATTTTTGTCTAGATAAAGCTGAACGACAACCTCTGACGTGCTAAGTTTTAGAGAAGGAACGGCAAAGGATAGGAAAAGCCATTTTCAAGAGGTAACAGAAGAAAACTGCTGAAGGCTGTTCTAAATAAAGAACACAAGTCCTTTCTAAAGCCTTGAGTATTAAACTGCCACATTCTCAAGGAGGGAAAAAATAAGAAAAAAAAAAGAAATCAAACTCATATTACTTTTGTTCTGCCATCGTCATTAATGTTTGCAGAAGTCCCCCTTACCACTTCTGTCATTTTGCACCTACAGGATGTAAGAGAACTCATTTCTTGGTAACCTGGAGCCAAGAGTTCAGTGCTCTTTGGACACTTTGGTGAGAACTGCTCACGTCTCCTGCAAACTGCCAGGGTTTGCCTTCGCTTTTCATGACAGTTGCCTGCCAGCCTGGGCTAAGAGCAAAAATCAAACACTGCAAAGCAGGATGTAAGTGATCTGAGAGAAGCATGAGATTCAAGGACTCTGACACAGGCTTACTCCAGAGAAACCATTTAATCTCTGTGCCTCAGTTTTCCTGTCTGCAAAGAAAGCAGCAACTATCAATTACCTACTTTGTAGGTCATATATTTGCAAAGCCCTCGGGAGATGAAAAGCATTATACAAACTATATGCACACATGTTAACGCTGATTAATTTTCTCTGTGCAAACATATCGTTTTTTCTTCTTCATTGCCCCTCCTCTCATTATATCAGCAGTCTCATCTGGAGAAGGACAAGGAACTGCTGACAGCTGAAGTATTTTCCGCAGTTGTTCTTTTGAGATTCAGAAATGCAACCACTCAACACAGCCCTGTGTTCAGCTGACTGTTTCCTTAATAGCTTTGCGCTTTCATGTGTTTCCTCATTTTCTGTTACATGAATTTAAAGCAATCTGATTTCCAAGTTAATTTGAAATGAAGCAAGATCCATTAGTTGAGAATATCATTTGCAAAACAACTCCAAGGGACAGTTTTCACTCACTAGACTTTCAGGTGTACTCTCAGCAAACAAAAGCTAGTGATGTGAACAAAGTCAGCAAGATTTGACTCAAAAAGCACGTCAGTTTGTAGCAAAGCACAGCTACAGCCTAACTGCTTAAGAAGCTTGTAATAGATTCAACAGCTCCTATACAGCTTGAATTTTACACCAGTGAGCAGCCCTTTTGTGACAGTGCTTATAAAAATGGCAATCAGAATATGCATATAGCTTTGCAAAAGACCACCTTTAGGCAATTGGCTTAGGGTTTTTGGATCCACGTTTTCTGAGGAATACAATTTCAATGTTTTGTGGAATAAAACTATTGTTTCAGTTATCACAAAGTAACTCAGCTTCACAATGGCAGTTCCCGTTAAGAGATAACCCCTCTGCACCTGAGAGTAAGAATTGGGCTTTCTGACTTGCAGATTTCAAGAATGATGATTTGTACTCATGGCTGGAACAAACTGCACAGTGGCAGAGGCTGCCCAGACAGCTTGTGGAGTCTCCCTCCTTGGAGATACTCAAAACCTGTCTGTATACAGTCCCAGATAAATGGTTGTAGCTGGCCCTGCTTGAGCAGGCGGTTTGAACCAGACCATCGCTAGAGGTCCTTTCCAACCTCAACCACTTTCTGATTTTGTGAAGTGAGCAATGATATAGTGCATCTTGGATTAATATATTTTGACTGCCACTGCAGCCTCTGGTCTGGATACTGTAGAGATGTCAGAACTAACACTTCAATGTTGTCCTTGAGTAAATACCATCCTAAGCATTCAGACTGCTGAAGTGACAAATGTTAGAGGCTGGAAGCTGAGGGATATCCCAGCACAGAAACTGAGGGACAGAGAAGTGGTTGGACTTTCCTCATCCTCTTCAAAAACTGCGAATCCTCCACTCTTAGATGTGTATGCAATCAATAGCTTACAGTTAGAAGGGCATATGCATATTCCAGAACTGAAGTCAGCAGCCTTTTAAGATAGCAATAGTCACCTTTGCTTTTAATGACCACCTAATATAGTGGGAAAGCTGAACAATACAACAATAGAAATATGACAGGTTACTTTTTCAGCTGCTGTCCTTAAGGTAAGGACACTGGAAAACTTAAGATGATAATGCTACCAAGAAAAAGAGTCTCTGAAGACAATCTTCAAGAAACAATACCTTATCTCCGTATTAAGCTGTTTCAAGCACACCAAAAGAACTGTGTTTAAAAAAAAACCAAAAACCAAAACCAGATTTTGGGTAGCTTTGCTCCTGACAAGCAATCTGCTCTCAGCCAGCTATAAAATCTCTCATGCTATCATGCCAAAACTCAAAGGCAGAGAACACACTCACTACCAGTCTAATGTTTGAAGTATTGCAATGTAAAGGGAAGAAGCAATCATGCCTGCTTTTAGAAAAGTAGGGATGGTGGTGTCATTAGAAAGGAATTCAATTGCAATAGTTACCTCGGCATGTAAAGGACTCGCTCTGCCACCACAAATCCCACCCTGAAGAAGAGGTTGCTGGCTGGGATGAAGGGGAAAACCAGGAACAACAAGCCAACCAAAACTTCTTTGTGTTCCAGTTTCTGCAATAACACAAAATTAAACAAATATCAACTAAAAAAATCCAACTTAATTCACCCTTAACTTTTCCCTTTCCTTTTGAGATTCTTATTTATTAGAAAATAAACTTAGATTAACATTTAATATGTTTTGCATTTAAAAAAATTACCCCAATACACTGTTCTTCCCTATTTACACACTGTTTGTGCTTCTGGTATGCCCAGAAAGTGCACAAGCGCTAACCACAGTGTGTATTTTTACCCTTGATACCTTTTCCAAGCTCAGCTCTATTGTATGCAGCTCTCTTCAGATGGCATAGGTAGTACTTAAAGTATACTCTATATTGTTAATATCTACGTATAGAATAGCATGAATGTGTGTATTAGCAAGTCTACCTCCCTGTGGCTGTATGTAAATACAGAAACACGTATCACATACACACAGATTGCTGTGCTCAATTCTAAGTGTTTATAACTGAGAAAAAGCTGTGCAATCAGTCACATTTTCTGTAAAGAAAACTAGCCCCAAATGGCACATTAATGCAGTCATTTTATCCCTCTCCAGACGATATCTAAACTTGAAATTATACTTTTGAGGTCTCCCTACTCATACACAGTTGGAAATTTGAGACGTGCTATATGTTAAAAATTAACGTTTTTCACTTAAGCTCAGTTAATGCCCTTCACTTGAGCTCACTTAAATGTTGGCTCGCTCTTTGAGGAGAAATAAAATTGCCACATGCAATTCAAAACAACTGTGATCTGCAAGGCGACACAAACATCTCAGGATGCTGCCATTCTTGTCACGGATAGACCCCAAGTCTCCTTGGGCAAACTGAGTTTCAGATTTAGCTCCAATCCATGAGGAGGAATCAGCTCATTCTGATGGTCTCAAAGAATGACATCAGGCTAACAGAAGCGTAACATTAGGTCTGTTATATCACTTGGGCAGACATCTGTGCTTTCCCATCCTTTGATACCACTGCCTCATCAGCTACTGAAGCCATCAGCAGAAGCTTTGTCATGCTTAGAAACAGATGCAACCAGAATCACTTAATGGGTGCAGCACTTCTTAATTGTTGTGGGCAGTTTCTCAGCTTCAGAGAGCAAATTGTCTTCTCTTTACTGGGGAGATCTAAATTTAGAAATGTTGAACAAGACTTTTGAGGAACAGAGTCAATCAATGATGTGGGACCTGTCTTGCTTTTGCACAGCTACAGACTGTAAGACCAGTTACCACTGGCCTAGTCAGTGACTGAAATTCAGAAGTCCCAGTATTAAAATATGCTCATCCTGTTCTGTGGGAAAGACAATGAACATTTATGATGGACACCAACTGCAAGGGTAACACATCAAGGAGGCTCTGATGTCGCTTTTGAGTTGAACCACAGGATCACAAAAAAGTGCGCTGGCTTCCTCTGGCTCAAAGAGAAAACACGAGGCAGAGAGGAGACCACAATTCATGTCTCCAAACTTCTTTATCAATACTTGCTTTAAACACCACAGTTACCTACTTCTAATACCTGATTTTTCATTATCTTTGAATTACAGTTACTAGTGTCTTCTTCCAGTCACAAAAACATCTAAAATACATTACTCCCAGAGCTGAAGATGACACCAATGTATAAAGCTAATGAGCAGAGGTGACCAGTAATGGTCATTTTGGGTTGTAATTACAACAGAATATTGAATAGAAATTTTTAAAAAAAGGAATTAAAAATTATTTCTCAATTCTGAATGCAAATTATCAGTTGTAGCTCAACTCTAACTTCCTTCCCACACAGCTCTGGATGTCCTGCCACTTGACACTCACTTCCCACCTTGTCTTGCCCATCTCCTGCCACTACTGTACCCCAGTACAACAAAGACCCAGAAATACAAGAAGATACGTTGTGCCCAAAGGGAGAGCACTGCTAATGCATAAAATGTTCTCTGTCCCCAAGATACACTCTTGCTTTCAAACAAACCAGCTATCAAATATTACCCTGGTTGTTGTTCGTTAAATCAATAATTGGGAAAGCAACCTCTAGTTAACATCTCCAGGAAGGACACAGTGTTATTCAAGGCTGCAGCATTGCAGATAAGCAAAGGAAACTGAATGCTGGCAAAAGACAAATAAAATCCATACATGAAATGCAAAAGAGGAAAATGTGGGAATTAGTTCAGCTGAAGGAAAAAACAATTCTGTGCCCTTTCTCCCTTCACAAGAAGTCACAGCTCTAGACTAACACCATTGAGGGCTGCCAGCTCAGTCCCTCCAGCAGGGCTCAGAGGCAGGAGCTCAGCACTCATAAACCAGCCTCACAGAGCAGCAGAGCCCCCCATGGCGCTACTTATTTCTGAAATAAAAAACATCTGGCAGCCAGCAGCACCCTTTTTAAGGTATTTGGTTCAAGGTAGAAGCTTTTGCAAATCAGCCTTGAAGTCCAGGCTTCGGCTGATTTTGTGCTACGTGTGGTCCTGCCTGTGAGCCAGCAGGTCAAACTACTGAGCTTGGACTGTGGTCATTCCAGAGCTCACTTGGGGTTTCTCTCTTCCACACAGCCATTATTTTTTCCAGGATTTGTACGGAAACTTTGTGTATTTGACACCTTGGCCATGTGGCTAGATCCTGCGCAAAAGGAGAGGCTGAAGAGAGCCCTTTGGCGGGAAGAGCAACCGGTCATCTGAAACTCATCTGTAGTCGTTAACAAGATGGTCTGGATATGGCCTCTGTCACAAGGAATTCCTAAATCACTGGCTGCCTATAGTTCAGAATTTATACTGGAGGAAAAATTTACCCTACTCACAGTCAGATCTCATTTCTTACTTCCCTAGTTTAGATAATGAGCAAAATCAGCTTTTGCCGTGACCCAAGAGCTGCATATTCCTCTGTCCCAGTCTTGCAAGAGCTGGAAGTATGGCAGAGCTATCTGTCCCTACTGTCCCAGCAAAGGCTAACATCTGCTTGCCTAGGCAGCTCAGAGAAAACAGAAAAAAAGGACAGAAACGTGACCATGATGTCTTAAAAAGATTGTGTGTACCGTAGGTACCATAAAAGCTAACAGCGTGAGTCTCATAAGACACCGTATCCTTTTCCCTATCAAAATTTACTTAGCAGATTCACCTTTTCTTCCCCCCTCCTCTGGGAGGGTTGATAGATTTATAAATGAGTAGACAAGCAGGAGAGAATTGTGAAAGAACAGCAAGGACTGGTACTGTAGGGCTGCAGGAACACTGGGCAGCAGGATCTTCCATCCAACACAAGCCAAAGGAGATGCCCTCCACGTGTTTTGAAAATAAGAAAAAAAACCATCAACCTGTATCTTGTGATATTTTATAGAGAAAAAAAGAGAAATATTGGGACCATTTTTTTAATTTAACTACTTAAGAGAGAGTGAAGCTAAAGGTGGCAGGGCCTGCACTTTCCAGGTGCCTGGAGCAGTAGTAAAAGGTTTTGAAGAGTAGTAGGCAATTCTGTTTGTCTTTCTTTTTCTTTAAAGTAGAAAAGCTTGGACTAGAAATTATAGATCATGTCATTCCTTTTGAAGAGAGGTATCTCCTTTCCTCTGAAACATAGTGCTTTCTTCTGGAAATATAAAACTTCTCTTCCTATTTGTCACAAAGTTCTCAGCAGGGGGGTTGAGAGAACACCACCACAGTACTTTTGAATTAACCTTTGGATGTTTCCTTTTGTTAAAGGCAAGTGACTTCAAACTAAAATAGCATTCCATATAGCAGATAGTTTGGTGGGGGGCCTAATTACAATTAGGTCTTCATTATATTGTTAAAAAAAAAAAACAAACACCAAAACTAAACACAAAAAAGTCAACAAAAAACCAAAACAAACCCAGCAAAAGAAACAAAAAAAAATAATGTTTTTTTCAAACTCCTATTTTTCACAGACTTATCAAAGAACTAAAGAACATCATTTCGTCTTGCAAAGGCAAGGCAAAAAAATTGACAAACTTCCTCAAACAAAATAGTAGAGAAGCACTCCAAGGCCAAAAACTTCAATACCGCAATAAATCTCCAAAAATGACTTCCTTGGCAGTTTAGGGGGAAAGGAAGAAAGTCCTGAGTTTACAAGTGAAAGAGATTTTCCTGTATTACATATAACACATATTCCTGAGCCACAAATAAATATTTGCTGACTACTGTTAAATTACAAGTTGTTCTCATGCCAGAGCTCACAAAGTACATACAGGCAGTATGCAGATTACTTCGACATATCTGTCATAAACTACAGACTTGCATAAGCCTACTGTAAATTCCCTATTTTTCCAGTTGAGAAAGCTTAATCTGACATGCCAGATCCATTAAGTCTCACACTGTGATGGCAGGACTTATGTTCACATTCCTCAGCGCCTAGAAGGGCTGAGTTGTTGGAAAGTAGAGCCATGAAGACAACCTTACTCCTGGCTGGATGAAGTCCTGTCTCATGGAAGACAGCAGCTGGACAAACAAGTCCAAGCTAATACCATTCTGTTCCACCTTGGAACATTTCCAAAGGTGTTTATACATGTTTGTCTGTTTGATGGGAAGGTGGAAATCAAATGGTTTTAATTTCATTCCCTAAAAATTTATTTTGAGAGTGAGGCAAATATCACCTCTTCACCATTTGGAAGTAACAGCTCGATGGAGTAAAAACTTTCTCTGTACAAAAGCATAAATCACCCTCTGCCAGCAAGCTCTGGACGGTCAATTGCAGACAGTGAGATATTATGCTTGGAACATCTGTCTGCAAGTGCAGAAAAGCCAATATCCAGGAAAGTTGGTAGTGCGTGGCTGTATAAAAGCAATGATTGCTACTACACGTTTTCAAATGCTTGCAGGCCTAGGAGGTAAATGCATTATCCATCAAAAGAGACTCAGATTCAAAGAAGCTACGTGACTGTAGACCACAGAAAGAAGATTACACTTCTTCATTTTACTCCAAACTTCCACTTGTGCAAACCCTTAGTACAGGCTGCACACAATTCATGTATTCCTGTTGTACCAATCACTTGTGAAGCCATAAGCAGCTCAGCAACATGACTCCTCACCAGCCAGCACCAAACCACTGGCAGCATCTCACCTGGCAAGAGTTCAGGATCTCCAAATATCCACTCTTGCATTTTATATATGCATGGTATTAAAGATAAAAGGGACAACACAGAAGCATGTAAAACTCCCTCTGCATTCATGCATAAGGTGATAAAAAGCTAGTCAGGAATCAGTCCTAGGGACACATCCCTTTGTATGGTCTTCAGGTTACCAGCAGAAATCAGGATGGGATGCATGCATTTTTATCTTCTGTGGCCAAACAAGAGGGCACTGCAGAGCTGTAGCTGTTTCACTCTGCTTCCTGTGCTATCACTTAAGAGTGAATGGTGCCAAAAGTCAACTGTCAGCAGACGGTCTGAAAAACTCAAACATTTGGCAAGGAAAAGGTAACTGCCCAACTCCAAATCTGTTCAGACATCCATCTGAATCAGCTTGCTCCTACCAAAAGAGCCACAAATTCTGTAATCACTACAATTTATCAGGAGTTTTACTCTTTGATCTCATTAAAAAAAGAAATCTGCATCTTCAGTAGTGCCAGATGCTTGAATGCCAAACTTAGCAACTCACTGTCTTCCTAAAATAACTCCACTTTCCTTGGTGATCATCTAGTTCTGATCATATCACCCACAGTTACTACTGACTAGAATTTTTATACTTCACAGATACTTCCAAGCCATGGAGATTTCCAACTCTCTTTGACAATTACTGCTGCCTGCTTATTAACTACCTGACACATTGAATCCTATTTCAAGCACCTGGCAGCAATAAAAACTACTTTCCAGTCCACCAGCAGCAGTAGCTATTTAGCAACTGGTATACAGTCACACATACACAACTCAAAAACTGAATCAAAAGGCCTGAAAGTATGTTTGGCTTCCTAACTCAAGATTATTTAAAAAGAAGGAAGTCGAGTCCTGGGAAGAAGGAGGGGTAGGGATAGATATTTAAAGATTTAGTTGTATTTCTCATTTTCCTTGCTCGGTTCTGATTGTTCATTAATAAATCAATTTCTCCCCAAGTTGAGTCTGTTTTGCCCATGATAATATTTGCTGAGCGATCTCCCTGTCTTTATCTCAACTCATGAATCTCTCTCCCTATCCAGTTTAGGCGGGGAACTGATAAAATGATCTGGTGGGCATCTGGCACCCAGCCAAGGCCAAACCACCACAATAGTTCTTTCCCAATCCCATAACCCACAGCAGAGCACAGAAGTATATTCTACCAATATTTTGCTTTTTATTTTAGTATTTTAGTATTTTGCTTTTTAAAGCAAAATTTTGATATCTACTACTTTCTTTTTCACTGTAGATCTTAGCTACCCATCCATTCAGCTGTGTGTTTACAGTCCTTCTTACCCAGGTTTCTAAAATTCCCTGAAGATATAAACTCATTTTCCCAATCTTTAATCTCTGCAGCCTCTAATTCCACTTGACAAGCTGACTTGAGCAGGATGCAGGAGCACACGCATCTTTAAAAGAGAAGTGGAACATTCCAATAGGAAAGTCAACAAATCGCTCCAGGAACTAGAATAATGCTTTTGACTTCGTTGCTGTTCTTCCCCTCTTCCCTTTCATTCAGTGTCTGCAGGTTGTTTCACTTCATATGGGGTTGGCACGTGAGGTGTGGAAGCAAAGCTAAAATTTAAATGCATGCACAGTGCTTGCAGTGCGTAAAAGCATTTTCTCTGAAAACTGATCATGGTGAGTTTGATCTTAAGAGGTAACATAGAGAAAGAGGGTCCTAACAGAAATCACACAGTAGTTTGGCAGCCTAATGTTACAATGAGTATTACTATCACCCCTAGCTGTAAATTTCTTGGTCCTCATTCCACCTACCCTCCCCTATCTACCCCTACTATTTGTGGCACTCCAAAACCTTTCAGCTCTGATTGGGCCTTGAAGTCAAATCAGAAGAAGAAAATGCTAGAAACAAAAAGAGTGGCTTTGAAAATACAGCAATTCCATGTTAATATGATGAGATGGGCAGAACTACCTGCCCCTATGAAAATGACCTGCCTAGCATGGAAACTCCTGCACAAGTTAAGAGCCTGTCCTTCATGGTGAGCCAAAGCAGAGCTTCTTTAGCTTTACACATACTTTACTCAGCATATCACATTTCAAACTTCTACCAACAGAATAAAATAATCTGATGCAAAAAGTACTTTGATAGTTCCTACATTTGCTCTTTTAATTCTCGGCAATCACATACAGACCGAGGAAGATGTCTTCTTGCATTTGAGTCTGACAGCTGGCACGGCAAACACCTTGGGAAGGCTTTCGTCTTTCTTCCAGCCCCACCGGAGACCCGCAGCTGATCCGCTTACGGCACTCGATGGAGCAGAAACGCAGTCGACGAGGCATGCCGGGCCTGCCCGCCAGCAGCTCCCTCCCTTCCTCCAGCTTTCACTAAACAGAGTCTTTCTGGCTTATTACTCTCTCCCCGCAGCAAACATTAACAACAGAAGCGGCATAGCAAAGACCTCGCTGCTAAGGATTAAGAACATCAGTCCTGACCTTCTCTTTCTGTGGAAGGAATTCAAATGGGCCCTCAGGAAAATGAAAGCAGGATTTATTTTAAATGGACCTTTTATGAAAATGACTGTGGTTTCCAGCTAGTCAGATAGACTCCATCGATAAATAGCCTTATTCACCTTGCTGTGCCTTTGAAGCAGGTATTGTTCTGGAAGTGTTGTGGCATATGAATTTTGCTAGGTATGCTTTCTAACTGTGCTGATACTATTGTAGAATATTATAAAAGGCAATTGTTCCCCAGAAAGGTCCATAAGCTGTGATTTATTAATGAAATGCCAAACCTGGGAAATGAGGCAAAGGTCTCAGGAGTGCAGAGTAAAGTAAATAGCATGACAGAATTCACATAATGAGTGCTAGCAAAAACAACAGAAACATGCACACAAAGAGAAGACATAAAACACATTCTTCTCCTTGATGGAATTAAACACTGTCAGCTAAGAAATACAGTCTGTGAGTGATTGAGGAATGTGCTTAGATGATATCCATACATATAAACTACCAGATAAATGGCAATATGATGCCAATTACAGCATGAATTAAATTCATAATAATTTGGTGTAAAATGCCTTGTATGCAGAGAAATGTAGAGGCAGCAGTACCTTAAAATTAGACCTGAAGTGAAAAACAACCAACTGTAGCATATCAAAGAACAGGATAATATATCTCTCATATACATCTCATATCTCGTGCAAATAACCTGAAAATCATCTCAATTTCCTGGACCATATGTAGCCATGTGACACACAGCAGCAAAGCGTGTTCTTTGAAAAGATATATCCTAAAGGACATTAGAGATTATTTTTTTTTAATTGAGTACTACATCAGTAGTACTCCCTTCTCAGACATGAGCAGGGAGACATGCACATCATTATGTGTTGCTGCTGAACAAGTAGAAAGTGTTGTGAACCACCACCAGGTACCTCCATAGGGCTGGTCATGAGTATAAAGGTAAGATGAGGGCCAAGCAGCATGAGGGACAATACATTTCCCCAGACTGATTCAAATTAGTTTTCCAGATCGCCTTACTCTGAATCACCCTATCACACACACATGAGCTTTCCCACTATCAGCCCTCGATATATCAGATACTATACAGAAAGTGGAATTTGATTCATCATGTGCACTACACATGTGTTCACAGCTGCAACTACAGGACAACCTGCATTTTAATCACACTGCTAATTAAGTAACGACCTAAAAATGCCATAAGGAGTTTCAAACATCTGAAGGGTTTTTCATTTCATGCTCATAGAATTACTATGACATGTCAAAGAAATAACTATCGTCCTGATGATATGCCAACAATTGTCCACTCTAGTTCACCAGGTGCTCACTATTTCTTCCAGCACAGAAAGGCAGTTCTATGGCCTTTTGAGTACATTAGTGGCCATTTGAAGCATCAAAAAGATGATTTCTCTGGCCTTGTAATTGGCACGCTTGGCAACAAAAAAGAGAGTGCTTCATCCATTTCACTGGTACCTTTGTAATCTACCTAGTCCCAAAGCCGGAAGACAGATCACCTTGCAGATGAGACTGTCTTTGAAAATGAACAAAAACTAAATCTCATCCTCTTTTACCAAGTATTATTTCTCTAGGATGCAGGGGTTGCAACAGCATCCTCAGCCTTTGGCATATCCCCAGCATGCTACTCAAAGCCCAACCAGACCAGGTGAGGAAGTTCACCACAAGGAGCTGAGCAGAACCTGAGGATTTCAAGACTCATCGGTGCCTTGGCTAACACAGCTCAAGAGAGGCAAATTGGCAGAGCATGCTGGGCACCTGTGGGCTGAAAAATTAAGTCTCCAGAGGTTTCAAAGAGTTGCTAAACAATGGACTGCAACTTTGTCACATTAGTCACTATATAAAAATCTTGCCCAGAGATGATAGCAAGGTTCTTTATTCCCACAGTGGAAGATGTAACAAGGAAATTTACTCCTGTCATGCCTCCTGAAGACACATGCTGTCATGTATGATAAAGGTGACGGCAGCAAGAGACAAGTATGGCTCTGCACCCAAATACTGTGCAGAACAACAAGTCCTTTTTGGGGAACTGCTCACGGGGAGCTCTTTGGGAGGGAGCAAGAGGGATTAGCATTTTGCAGACTAAACAACACAGCAAATGAAAGTTATATACAGGAATTAACACAGCGGTGTTTCAAGTGACTTCCTCATTATGTAAGGAGGACAACAGTGCACGAAGAGGATGAGAAGGGAGGCTTCTCTCTCAAAACAATAACAAACTGATGAGCTGTCTTCTCTTTTTCTGCAGTTTTCAGCATTACACCTCCCATCTAGTAACAGGGATGTTTGAAGTAAAGCACTTAAGGGTAGAAATTTTGCACTGTTTCTTCTCTGAGGTATAACAACATTCACAAAATGAAATGGAACAAAAAAGCTTCATGTCTTAGATGCCCTCTATCAGCACTACAGATACACGCCAATAGGGTTATTATCCTAATCACAAACGTCAACAACAAATTAGCCCTGTTTAAAATTCAATGGCAATGAAGGCAGAAATCCAATACCTGCATTCTCTAATTACAGTCCATGTAATATAGTCTATGAGTCTCCTGTGAGCTTGTTTTGTGGATCCACACACATCACCTCTCACCACTGAAAATTGGTTCAGTGTTCATTGCACAAATGTCTTCACTTCTGCCAAAATAATTTCCAGCATTTCTGTTCTCCAAGCCACAGAAAGTGTCAGTGACAATGAGAACTAATATGAGGTTTTGTCCTCTCTTACCCCTGCACACCTACAACTCAAATGAAGGGCACACAAACTGCATGCCTGTTCACTCTAAAACCATTTCTTAGAAAATTGCAGGCTACTGCTTCCAGGACAGACTTTGCAATGAAAAAGGAGAGAAAAAATGGCTGCAAAGACAGTTCTGTCTGTTTTCTTCAAAAACAGAGCAGAATATCTTAGACTTCACAAAATGTGAAAAATCAACTGATGCATCTCATGATGTCCTCAAGCTGCAAAATACTGAGAGCCTGACGAAAGGATGGTCTTTTTGAGGAGTAACAATGACATATGAAAGACCACTGCTGTTGCATTTGGAAAAAAAGCTTTCTTAAGAGTCCAATATAATGAATTATGTCTGCAGTTCACATGTCCTGAACTCCCTCTCCTTCCTCTAGGAGAGATTCCTGATAGCAACTGAAGCCAAACAGGATAATTTAATTCCAGGAAATGTCCCTCTTCCTACTGCTTGCTTTCTTCAATAATTCATATTACTTAGCATAACACTTCTTGCTACTAAACAGCAATATCACAACTGGGTTGTCATGAGAATCTTTAAAAATAAAATAGAAAATAGCCCAAAACATTTAGAATTTCCTGGAAAACACAGTATTTCAGCTAATACTCTAATAGTATCTAGGGCTTTGGGGAGCACATCCAAGTTGATCCCCAGGAACTATTACCAGTTCCAGGGTTACACTGGGTTTTCTGGAAGGCTCAGTAAGATTGATTGGGGCACTTTCTCAAGATGAGCTTTTACTTGAGTTAGACACAAAAACAGATCCCTTCAGATTCATTTTGAGTTTTCAAAGATAAACACAAAAGGATCTATAAGATTGACTTCAAAGCATCCAGCAGATAAATAACTAGAGACCAAAATTTGTGTTGCTTAATGCAACATTAACAGTGGTTAAGAGCAAAGAAGTGAACTTCTTCTCACAAAAAAAATCATTAAGTTGCAGTTTTAAATCAAACAGTGGTATTCATAAATCCAGACTTAATTGTTTTGCTTTTAAGAAAACAAAAACAGAAGGAATAAAAACAAGATAAAATCTAGACATTTAATGCACAAAGAGTTTTGAAATACGTTGGTTTGCAGTTTGACGGAAGACAAACAATTATGTTACCCAAAGGAATCTTTCTGGGTTATCATTTTACCCAAAATAAAATAAAACAAAATGTCTTTAGATAATCTTAAAAAAGATTTTTTTTCACAGCAAACCAACAACATTAATCTTATACATAGTACCAATTTTGACAGCAGGAGAAGAAATAAAAAGCAACCGAAACTTCAAACACCACGGGATATGATTTTTCAGAAGTGTTCAGTACTGGGCTAATGAGAATTTTATCATTAACTTCCCTGGGAATAAGATTAGGTCTAATACAAACACTTCTGAATATCTCTATCAGTGGGTAATGAAAGTAGAAGGAATACAAAATGGTGTACAACTTGCAGGAAGAACTAGTGAATACCTAATAGAGTACTTTCCCATATTTCCCATACAGCATCTGTCAATGTATAATCTAAATTAATGACTCCACAGTCTCAAACTGTTTGGTTCATTTTCTGTCTCTTATCAGGAGCACAGGGAAGACTGACAGGATGGACTGAAGCACATACATGACCTGCACATTTTATTATAACATAGGTATTAAAAACCTATCACTCCCCTACTATGCTTTTCAATGACATGCACGTTTAAGGAAGAGAAACTTTTGCACTATTTAAAAAATGAATACCAACACTTTTCCTAAAGATGTTTCCGCAAAGCAGTTGAAGGGAGCTTGTAATTCCTTATGATACATGAAAAAACAAACCCCTTATGAAAGGGGTACTTGTATATCTGACCTCTGACAAGTCTAGTCCAACCTCCCTTTCAATTCTGCCATATGATTAAGTGTATCTGAAATGCTGAATTTTGAAGCATGGTATACTAACTCTATTATTTACACTAAAAAATTTCCAGATCATTTCAGATTTCCCATGTTCCATTACTCCACTGATGAGAAATCTTCTCATCAAGATGTATCCAATGTTTAGGTTTTAGAAGCTCAGCAAAGGTACAACTACAATAATTGATTTCATTTCCAAATGGCTCTGTGGATGACAGTTCCCAGCCCTGTTTGAAGCAAATGACAAAGAGCCTAATGGCTATAGGAGAGGCAGAGATGCGTAACAACTTCAGTGGGGTTTGGATCATTAACACTAATTGAGTGCAGGACTCCAGGCCAAGTTCTGCCCTCAAATCAGACCAATTAGAGACTGAGATATTCAATTAGATATTTTCATCTGTTAAGCTTGCCTGCACTAGTTACATAGCGGGATGGTTTTTTTCACTTCCATTCCATGCATTTGAGAGGAAAACTTGTGCTTACTGACCATTCCATCTGAAGATTAGGAAACAAGATTTTAAACAAGATATTGTATTGCGTGTCTTTTGGCATTACCTTGAATGCAGCTATGCAGTGTAGGCTGAGTAATGTCATCACCAGCACCAGGAATACTGTGGCCAAGTTCCTCGTGTCCCAGATGGACTCGATCAAAGGGATGCTACCGACCTGCCAGTCGTAACACAGGGTGATTGGTGCCAGCAGAAGCCACGCATTGAAGGCCAGAAGGTAGGAATAAGTTAGAAACCTGCAAAAGAAAGCAAATAAGGTAATACATGGAATGACTACCAACACATGAAATATTCTCCTTTGGCAATTACCCCATATTATATGGAAGGAAGGAAAAAATGTCCAACAACAGAACTCTGCAAATACAGGCAACACCATACCCCTCTCTCAATGAAGAGATGCTAACATAGATATTGGGTATTTCAACAAGTCATTTAAAGAAATAACAGAAGAGCAATAATATTTATGTGGTTTCTATGCACCAGTCTTTGAAAAACTAACACTTCCCATTCAAACGTTAGATTTTTGAAGTGACTTTCTATCAGCTTCAACAATAAAGGGGTAATAACAAAGCAGGTACATACACAGAATCATTGCACAGTTCACTGCATCGCTCCTGCAACACAAAATATCCCTCTAGCTGGGTTTAACTGACAATTTAGGATTTCTCTTATGTGCACAATATTGAGCAATTAAAGTCAGATCTCTCTGCCTTTTCTCTTTGGATCTTGGCACACAGAGAAAATACAGAAAAAAGAAGGCACAGGCTGACTCTTGGCTGATCCCATCACAGCTTGTTACGGCTGGAGATAACTTGCATGAGATGTGCCACAGAAGTGATGGAGAAGTAGGGAGTCTTTCAAATTGCTGTAATCTTCATTACTTGGTATTCTCAACAGAGAGGAAATTAATAAGGAATAGAAATGGGGAACAAGCTGCCCTATGGGAAGTATGCAGGGCTTTCAGAAGACTGAACAAGAGCAGCATGTGTGCAACTGGGCTAAAGAAAACAAAACCAAAAAAAACAAGAAAACAAGAAAAGAAAATCAAATCAACATTTCCTCTCCCCTTCACCTTTTGCTGCTTGGCACTTACTTGCCCAACACTGCATCCCCTCAAACAAAATTTATGAAAGTTCAAATACTTTTGTGTGCATGAGGCTGGAGATCATTCCAGCAATTGTGAAGTCAGTCAAGTCAAACTGCAACAGTCTTAGGACAGACAAACCCTTTCTTGGTTTGCAAGTGGAAAAATTCACATTGTACACAGCACAAAAGACAGCAAGTACTTAAAAAGAAATTAGATTATATTCTATCCTTCATAGGATTTCTTCCATCTGAGGCTGCTTTGGCTGTTGTTATCACACCCAGTTGTTATGGTACCTTAGCAGGTTTATTAAAATGATAACAAAGAATGCCTAAGCGATGCCAGCCCATGTAGATAGAGGATTTTTTCACTCACCATTTACAAATGTGTCTCCCTGGGGTGAAAATACAGCTACTTACGACACTTACAACATTATATTTGTGACAGAAGGGGTAAGACACTGAAGCTAAATGTGACTATAGGCAGGCAACATGGAAGTTCTCAATGGGGTTTTGAACCAAGACATGGGAATGAAACAGGCCTAAGTTTTTGTACAAAGATTTTAAAATAACCACAAATAGGGTATCAATGTCTCTTCTCATCCAAAAAACAGACATCTCCAGCAGCATAGCAACCCAAAAGCAGGGAGGCTTACAGAGCTGGAATAATGTTTCACTGTAAACAGTGGAAAAGGCACATTCTCATTTCCCTGTAAATCCTTCTAAGCTCCAAATTCTGATGGAAAATAGAATGTTCCCACATTTTCAAGGTTTTCAGACATTTGGTATGTTTCTCTTCCATCCTTCCATTTTCCTTCCTTTTCCCAACCTGAGGTAGTACACCAGGGGCAAAGTAAGAAAATCCATCTTCTCTCTTAACAGAGGCAGTGATTAAAAAGTCAGTTTCTATTTAAGAAACTATCCCTCAAAAACATAATCTAATTTTACTCAAAGTCTTCTTACAATTTTGATTGTTCACTTACAATTGCGATAGTTCTAAAAGAAACACACGTCTTTTCCAGTTACCAAGCCAAATCCTTCCTGTCCTGCATTAGAGAGAAATATATCTGCACAAAATCTTGTAAAGCTTAAGCAAACCAAGGTGTTCACTCGTGATGCAACATGTGGCCTGACCCCACTTCTGCTCAGCCACAATACAAACCAGAATTCTGTACCAGCCCCAATACAACATCAGGTCAGAAAAGGTTGTCAGCATTTTATTGACATAGTAAATGCCAAACTGAGATCCATTTCTAGAGGTACTGCATGTCCATTTATGTCACTCTAAATACTCTCATAGCATACTATATAGTTCCAACTGTGTATATCAGATAGGATTTTCAGAAGCGTTGAGTTAGTTTTGCACTTCATGGCTCAGGAGAAGCTAGTTTTTGCAGGGAGTGTCCTTTTGTGCCCTGGCCCATTCATATTTTCAATAAGCATCACAATATTCGTGACAGTTTGTATGCAAACCACAACGTACACCAGAAATCCTGCCCTACTTACTCAGACTGGGCTGCTGGGTAGGAAAGAGGCAACATTTGGAGTCTTTGCAAACTGCAGCATTGCAGTTAAAAGGCAGACTAGTTGCTTTTCTGCAGCTTCACTGATAAGGCAGAAGCTGATAAATAGTTGCACAGCACAGAATAAACACACAGAGTTTGCTGCCACAATAAATTGAGTCAGTTTAACAAATTTTAAGAGGAATTCAGGGTAGTAAGTTTAGTGTGCGTCCATGCGTTTCTCCTGGAATGCTGGGACAAACTGCTGTTGAAGACGAGAAGACACGCTCCAGGACACACACTGATCTGGAAAGGTTTGCAAACAAGTCTCTCCTTCCATGTGGGGTTTCTATCTTCCTTGAGAGCCATATTCACGACTTGCTGCCAGAGGCAGGTCCCAGAGGACATGGACAATCAGTGTTTCATAACTGTAATAGGTATTATCTTAAACACACTCAGCCAACAGCAGTGAGCTATTTTAAAGCCTGGGAACAGTCATTACGATCTACATATGGTCAACTGGTTCGCCTCTCCAGACACTACACTAGAGAACTCTTGGTCACATGTCTCATTGTCAAGCCTGAACCACTCTCATTGAACATGCATGTGCCATCAGCAGGCACAGAAGCAAGCTCCAGTAGGGCACTGTCTGATTTTAGGAGGCATTTGTAAACTGCAAGAAAGCCTCAAAAGAGCAAGCTCCGATCCAAGCAAAAAGTTTGTTTATGCTTTCAGCATTGGTAACCCATCCTTGAATACGATTGATGGCTGTATAATATCAAGCACTACAAGCTATGGCTATTCCAGGTACTAGGAACAGAAAAATAACAGGATGCTAATAATAGTTACTGACAATTCAGCACTGCTTTTTACTTTTGGCTCTTGAAAGCACATGATATTCCTTGACATTCGTGTGGCACTCATATCACGAGGCTAACGAGGGAGAAAGGTAAATGCAGGAGAAACTTTGGAAGAACCTTCTCAAAGCTGACACATCAAGGAAATAATCTGCAAATTTTGAAAAGACCCAAAGATTCATGGAATCATTCCAGGAGCTAATTACATTTCAGCAGCTTACCTGCAAATGACAACAAAAGTGTTTTCTTTTAATTAGTTGACTAAGTGAATTACATTTGAAATTAATGATCTTCTCTATATTGCTGTTCAGGAATTCCAAGAGAGAAAAACCCCTGCCTGTAATATCTCCAGCTCTATCAGCTAATCCCAGGAAAGACAGTGTATTACTGGTGAGGTGACTGAAAAAATTCGCCTCTTAATTGGCAATCAGTTTTCCCCCAGGCTGGGTAACAGTATTTGCATTACAGCAGAGTCTGGGGTGGGGTTTTTTTTTTTCCTATTTGCAAATTGAACATGGAAATCCAAGTTTCAGTGGGTATCAAGTGGTTCTTTTCACTTCTCAGAATCTCTAGCATATTCTGAAACATACAGCCTCTCCTGTAGGTAGCAGGTGTTGTCATGGAAATCCAGTTTGTTTAGTTTAAATTTTTTTAGCTTAAATGTACTGTTGCGTGCTTTGTTTGAGATAAATACAGGATGACTCATACCTAGAACCTGTTGCAGAAAACAACTATCTGAACTGATTGCTTCTGCTGCACAAATGAAAGTAAAGGGTACTACTTAAAGCCATAAACAATATGACAGAAAAGTACTTGAGGGATTGTCTGTTACCCTTTGCTGTAACAGAGACTGACGAGCTTAGAAAAGCTCTAGTCTCACCTCTGCCAAACCCAGGCAATCAGAGTACATGAGGATTCAGAGACTAGCTAAAAAATACAAGATTTGGAGAAATTTATGAGGAGTTTCATTTGCTTTCTGATTTTGGAGCATTTTAAGCTTTTTTCACCAGCTTCAAGGGACTAAGATTATACATTTCTTTCTAAACTGTGCTACGCTACTGATTACAAGATTCAGACTGTACCCCACCAAAGCTGCATGGAAAAGTAGGGGCCAGTGACCCTATTCTTTCTAAGTGTATACAGTGGTGCAAACTACCACCTACCCCGTTCTGGGACAAGCCATCCCATTCCTGACAAACAACCTTCCTTTCCCCTGAAGACATAGTAGGGCATCCACCTTCAAGTGTGAGGTTTTCCTGCACTGGGGATTTTAGCAAAGCAAAGGCAAAGTATTCTCCTGGTTGGGAAAAAAATGGACTTATCTAGAAGACAGGCAATGACAGTGCATTTAATGGGTATTTGGGAAAAGAACATGGTATATGAACCCTCCCCCCCCCCCCGGACGCAGGAAGATAGTTGTTGCTTTTTCAGAAGACACAGATCTTGTTAATGCTCTTCTAAGAAGACCTTCACATGGCCAGGGGCTCAGGGAGGTTTCAGTTCACTGTAAGCATGAGAAAAGTCACTTTATTAGGGAAAAGAACTTCTCACTTGTATTAACAGCTAAACTGACTTCAGCTCGAGGCTCTCTTCATTCTCCCCAAAGCCCTAAAACAAAGTGTGTTTGATGAGCTGCTTCACAATAACGTCCTCCTAGGACACATGTGGATGCAATTATAACCAGGTGGTGGTATTTAAGGATATTGTCTTAAAATTGCATATATTTGCACTTCCCCTGGGGAACTGCCAGTCCAGTCATACAAGTTTATTCCTCTGCTCTATATATCGTTAGCCTAAACATTTTCTTCCCATAGCCTTAGAAGAAAAATCACACTCTGTCTATCGGGTACATTTGGTGCTGGTGGAGTAAGACTACACAAACAAGCAATGGACAAATTCCAATTTAACATCCAAGCCTAAGTATCAGCTAGAGACAGTATACTCACAGCTGGAAAAAAGTGCCTGTGTATTCCCTTTCATCAGAACTTTTTCATCTAGGGCAAAGGAGCTGCCAGTCAGTAGAGGACAGGAGTAGGAGACACAAAGATGTGGATAAACAAGAGAGTTGCAGCTTAATGAATCGCAAGGTAGCTCCTTGGGAAAGCGGATTTATGCGCACCAGGGGCACAGGGGAAAAGGCAGGCTATGTTGTCCTCTCTAGCTTCACAGCCTGAACAGCTTTGATCTTGTGAATGGTGCTCTCTTAGTTGTTTCAAGTCTGTGGCTAAGAATCTGAAAAATATCAAATTCCTGAAGAGTAAAGACTCTCAGAGAGCCTGTGAATTTCCAGTGAAACCGAAGCCTGCTGTCAGAGCCTCAATGCTGGAAAACCTGGGACTGATCTCATACTGTTTTCCCTCTTGAAAGCCCTGCACTCTGTGGGTGAGAGCATGCCTTGTGATCAAATGCCATCCTCAGCTCGCCATCAACAGCAGCACACTCCAGAAGTCAGGCCGCCAAAATGCCCCAGCCACCACTGAGCAGCTGCTTCAGAAGAGGCTCACTGAGGCAGCAAGGCATGGAGGGTCCTCTGGGCACTCACTGAGATACTGCTGGCTGATCCTCAGGAAATTAAAAAAACAGACTTGATAAAGCCTGTGACAGTGTTTCTGCAAATGGTTTTTTGTACCCCAGAGTGTTGCCTAACCCACACTCGCAGGAGCCAAAGGGGTATCTTGGGCACGCTGCTTTGCCTCAGAGACTGGCCATGATCTAGCCCTCCTGTGTGGAAGTTTTTTGGAAAGCAGAATGCATTGCCTATTGGAGTCAATGGCCTCTGCTTTGGCTGCACCCACTCCAAACCATATGCAGGCTTTTGTCATGGAAGGCTTGTTGTATAACCAGCAGTTGCAGCAAGAGTCATGACTCACTAAAAATTGGCTATCAAGCCAGTGTACTGAGCAGCACTACTTACCTGGATTTGTTCATTAAACCAAGAAAACTTAAATGAGAGAGATGCTCAAGTCTTTCTCTGGGAAACCAGGTTGCTCTGAGAACCTGCTACAGTAAGATGGCCTTTGCTTTGTAGCACCATCTTCCAGATAGGCCTTCCTCTGACCCTCAGCCCCTTCGGAATAAAGAATACATTTTATGCTTAATGTATAGACTGTCTGGCTCCTGGGTGGGAATGACAACAATTCTTACTGACACTGTTGTTCTCCCTTTTGTCTAGAAGGGAGCCCTGAATGCTGGGTGCCTGCAAAGTTTACGTGTAGGAAGGAAGTTAAGCACCTTAGGGTACATAATAGAGAAACCTGACAAAACAGGCAGGACTTTTCCACTCAGAAAACATGTGCAAGTCTGGCTGATTAAGCACATGTAACATCACATGGCATCTATTTTAATGCCAGCCTCTAGCCTAAGGTCAGTAAAAGTCCTATACTGGAGTAGTAGCTGCACTTGACTCCGTTGCCTTGGCAGAACTGTCTGGCACACAGACTCACTTCTCCAGCACAGGTCCACTGTGTACCTATCAGTACTTCATTCCCTTGGAAGTTTCAACTGGGATGATTAATTGCACTGATCAGAAAAGAGTCACAAATCTCTCTGAAAAAGAGTATGTGCCAGTTTTTACATATAGGCATTTTTTCAGCTTTCTGTGGCACTGAATTCTCATCTGCCTGATTGAAAAAGCAAAGAAATACAGAAAGGCAGCTTATAGAGAGAGCAGTTCAGCCACAGGACAATGTTATCTCAGGGCAGTCTTAATAGAAATGCCTTAACTATTTAATGCAAACACCACAAATAAGCCTGCTTCACGCACAGAGTGATCAGCCAAGGGAGGTCACAAGGCAGATGCCAGCAGAAATTAATATAACTTGACTCCCAAAGATATAGTTTAAACCCCCCATATTTTCTTAAACTACTGGTAGTATTTAATCCATTTCACACACCTTGAGACACGCTGTACGATGGACATTTCCTTTGTCTTGCTGTGGTGTTAGTAATACAATCTGTTTACCCAGAGGCCTCCTATGTCTTTACTCTCAAGAATGGCAGAAGAAAGAAACATTGTGCAAAACATCTGAAGCATGACAACCCACCACTCAACGCCCCGCTAGCATTCGAGCTGCACTTCAGCACACTGTATACCTAAAGTGGGGTAGCTCTCAAAACCTTTCTAATCGCATTCTTCCTCAACTTTCATCCAATACAAGCAAGAACATTTTAAAAGACGTTTGGGATTGGGTTTTCTATCACAATAGCTTACCCATAACAGATTTTTGGATGGCAAGTCACAGCAACAGGAAATCTGTGTTCTATAAGGTAGGCCACTGGAGAAGGTCCAGTGTACATCCTTTCTGCAGCATACAACAGCCTGTATGGACCGGCTCTAATGGTAAGGTTTATAAATAGCATTCCCAAGACCTTCACTTCTGCTTCCACTAAGAAAGGGAATGATAGACAGACTCCATGTTCTCAGATCACCTTTGCTGAGCAATACACTGAAGGACATGTGGCTGAGAATATTAGAAAAATCCAGTACCTTACATGAGCTGATGCATTCATGTACTGACTTCCAAAGCATTTACTTACACCCTCATTTACTTGTAACCTTAAGGATAGTGAACACACTGTCACTATTTCAGCACAGTCCATGATTCCAAAGATCTGTCCAGACCAGGATCCTCTCTCCAGCAGTGACTGAAAATTAATGCCAAGCAAAGTATGCAAGGACATATTTTTTTGTACAGTTTCTGCATATTTAGTAACCTGGATTTCCTTTTTTTTTAAGTTGGTAAACCTCTCTTTGAACCTGCATAAATGTTCAGTACACCCACAGCATCCTGCAACCAAGCAGCCTGACTACCTGTTGCAAGCTACCCCTTTGGCTTGCTTTGAACCTGTCTCTCCTTGGATTCATTTGATACATCTTAATTTCTATATGTTCCTCTCCTCCACAAAATCATGGATGCAAAGACATCTATCTCTCACACCCTCAGTCATCTAATTTATACTACAAGCATCATAAGGGCTGACAAAAATGCATTACTCAATACTTTGTCAAACTTGTAACTTAAACCTGCCTCTAACCCTAGCTCCAATAACACTTGCCAAGCCTTGGGACAAACCACACCTGTGCAGCTCACCAGCAGACACAGAAACCTTGCAAAACTTAACAGTACCTCTTTGGGTTCATCATATGTCAGCCAACTTCAGATCAAATTTTGCGCATTTCGCAAGACTGCCACATATTTTCAAGCTATTATTTTTCTTTTTTATTCCCCTTGTTGGCATCAGCCTTCATCTTAGCCCCACAGAGTTGGCCAAGTCTTACAGTAACTTTTAACTCTGTTCAAAACCATAACCTTTACCCTGGCAAGACACGATAGCCACATTTCCAGCTCAGTGTAAATAAAGACAAATGATTGCAAACAGAAACTCCCATTTGTGCCCTGCATGATTTTCAGAGTTACAAAACAACTTGCCCGTTGCCTGAGCACTAAGTCTTGCTTCAGCCACAGTTAATGTGTCAGTAACCACCTCAAGATCATCACTCAACACTGGCCTTTGTTTTAATTTCACGAGGCTTCTCCCTCTGGTCTTCACACTAAATTTAGTTTTTTCACTCCCTTCCTCCCATCTCAACCCAAATTGCAAATATCCTGGCTTTAAATTCAGTGCTGTGATCCAATTACTGCCTTCAAAACCTCATTAAAAGCTTCTCACACCAACTCTTCATATGCTGCTGCTGTGGGCGTCCATAGCCGAGGAACCCACATTGCTTGGTAGCTACCTTGAGGGTGGGCCATAACCACAAACTCTCCCATGTAACTGGACATTCACCAGCTAGGCAAGCTGTCACACACACTAGCACCTACTTGGACGCTGAATATCCTCAAGCCTTTCAGCAATGAGGAAAGGCAGCAGGATCTGGGGCTGTTCAGCCTCAAGAAGAATTCGGGGGGACATCATTAACACTCACAAATATTTGAAATGTGTACGTTAAGGGGATGGGGCAACACTTTTTTCTGTAGTGTCCAGTGATAGGACTAGGAGTAACAGACAAAAGCTGGAAAACAGAGCTCCACTTAAGTAAAAACTTCTTTACCTTAAGGATGAGGAAGCCCTGGCACAGGCTGCCTCAGGAGGGTGTGGAATCACCTTCTCTATAGGTTTGCAAAACCTGCCTGGACACGTTCCTGTGTGACCTGATCTAGATGGACCTGCTTGAGCAGAGGGGTTGGACTGGATGATCTTTAGAGGTCCCTTCCAATCCCTACCACTCTGTGATTCGGTGAATGTCTCCTGGATGGATCTTGGAACTGTGCTTGTAGGTAGCTTGTCTCCTGGATGGTCCTCTACAGATGCATGTTCTCACTTGTCCTTACTCCTGCCTCTTACCCTTTCTCCTGGATGGAGTTTGGGCCAATGTTGCAGCCTTGCCTCCAGTCTCATCTGTGAACTGAATCCTGATCAGGATTCAGCAACAAACCTGCTTTTCAGTTTCTGTTGTGAGGACCCATGCCAGAGCATCAGCCACAAGAGGCAGGAGATAGATCAGCAGGGAAGTAACTGAACAGGTAAGTTTAAGCCTACATATTAGAAAGCCATGTAACAGCCAGCATCCAGGCTTGATGAAGGATTGGGTTTTCTGGATGAAAGATACGGGCTTCTGAGTAAATTGGCTGAAGGGAGGATTAAGATCAAGCTCAGCAAAAGTGGAGGAACTGGGCTAATTATAGGGTTTTAGAATCCCTCTCGAACAATAATACTGGTTTTTTGCAGGCAAAGGTTTCCTTAATTAGTTTTGGAGCAGGTAGGTGTTGCGGGACTGCAGGTGAAGCCAGGGCTGCTGCTGGGGTCAGGGCAGATCTCACCCAGCAGCACACTCGTCTTTCATAAGGCTGTTAATAAAATCCACAGCACCAGAGGTACAAATTAGTCACTGTTTCATACCCCAAGAATGACTTTGCTTTAGGTTTTAAAAACCCTTCCCTTGTCATTATGAGATGTAGAGAGACAAACACACGAAAGACATTTGCAGCACAGAACATGTAATTGGAATCAGGCCAGGATCATTTCTGACTTGATGACCCCCATCTTAGCATAAACATATCAAAAAGAGACAGCAGCAAATCCTTCATGCTGTGCTGCACAGGGTCTGGTATTAATGACTCTGCCAGAAATGCTGCAAACAGATCAGAGCTTTCCAAATTTGACAATGTGCTTCCTGGAAGCACTTTTAGCCTTGATGGTAATAGGAGCTGTTGTCACATTATCATAAAGGTCTCCTAAATGAGATCCAGTCTGATTCCGCCGCAGATGTTGAATAAGGTTTTCTTGATCTTACCCTGTCTCTCAGCTGCAATTCCACTGTTGGAATGAGAAGTCTGCAAGGCCAGAAAGTGACACCGATCCCATTTCATTTTGAGGCATTAGGAAATTCCTCAAGAAACCTTCAAAGTGTCTTTCCCTAGTTCAGTAGCTAACCAGAGCAAACAGCTACGCACATGGCCCTGTCTCAAGGCGAAATCAACTTCCTGCCACCTTCTGGGAACACTGGCCTGGTTAGGTGTGAAGGGAGGAGCTAAGCTGTATCTGCCACTGCCTTGCTGGCCAGGCCCAGCAGAGCCAGAAGGCTGTGGTATAAACTTATATAAACACACACTGAGTCCAAGGCAAGATGAAAAACAAATCCAACTTTTTTACCAAAGTTAAACATTTATGTACCTTAAACAAACAAACAAACAAAAAGTGATAAAATAACAAAAATCTATGAGCAGAAATTTTAGGTTTGTTAGTTTTAATTAATCCATGACAGCCCATCGGATGCATAGCCAGTGTTATGCAGTACTTTGTGTCACTGGGATCCTGCCTTCCACCTTCACCAAGCAGTCACAGATATTCCACCATCAGGCATAGGCATCCACTTTTTACGCAAACTTCAGCTGAAGCTGAAACTCTGAATGCCTGCATCCCATACCTGATCTAGGTGGACCTGCTTCTGCAGGGGGGTTGGACTAGGCAATCTCTAAAGGTCCCTTCCAACCCCTACCATTCTATGATACCCCAGGAGCAGTCAGTTTTAAAGTTTAGGATTCGGTTTCCATCACTGGGCTTCCCAGTCCTGTACTCAGACAATTAAATATACTTTGGGCTTTGCATAAAAATAAGTCCACACTTTTCAGTAAGAAAGCATTCGTAATTTAATGTTACAGGACCCAGAGTACATTTTGGTGCTCAAATCATGCTGGTTATTTACTGTTCTAGACAGAGAAATAAAGGAGAATTAAGACAACAAAGTAAGTCTTCACATTTACCATTTGTAACACTTCTTAGTCCAAAGAAAAAATTATGTCAAGACTTCACTTTTGAAAACTTTTTTTGATTACTGGCATTGTACCTCGTCAGAAAATACGGTGAGAATGAAGCTGGATTGTCCTGCTCCGAAAACATTGGCATGGATCCTCCCATTATCCAGAGGCGGAAATACAACACGAGAATCACCTTCAAAGAACAATAACTCGGTTATTGATGTGCTACTTAAAACTAAGGCCTCCAGCAAACACTTTGTTGTGATACCTCTCCATGCTCTGCTGTGTGCCTAGAAGTGAGTCAGCCCAGCCAGCCCGGTTTAAGCAAAATTGAATTTTGCCACCCTATGCATAGTGAAAAACCTGCCAAACCTCAGCACAGATAGCATGTTAAGTTGTTGCATTCTCCCACCCTTCATGTGTTCATTACTGGCAGCAGGTGACAGATCTCAGCTACCCACGACAAAGACAGCACTTTGAAGGACAAATCTATCACCCTGCTGTGGCTCAGACTTGCAGTTTTGCTATTGACCTCTACCAAAATACAGAAGGGAAAAACATAGCTGATGTCTTAAAAGCTATTATTATTCACTCGTGCTGGCATAGGTGTTAAGGATAAGTTCCACTGGTGTTTCTCATGCTGTGTAATCCTAATCCCTGGAAGGACTTCTCTGGGTTGGCACTCTTCCATCTGTCTGGGAACCACTTGTCAACAGACCAGCAAAGGGGTCCAGCTCCTAGAGCAGCACAGGGAGTTGCACATCCCCACAGAGGTCCTTATTTTCGCCCCTGCAACTTGTCAGGTTCTGCTTGGAGCGTGCCAAGCAGCAAATATTTGCACGCTGAGCTTTTCTTGTGACTCTTACTGAGCTCTACACTGAAACTCACAGCACGTCAGAAAGCCCCCTGTATTTAGGTCAGGAAATACCTGCAGATGATTACACAGTTGTACAAGCCACCACTATAAATTTAAATAAAATTTTAGCTGAAAACACAACAATACTCTTGTCTTTGCTCAGCTGAAGTTTTCTAGACTCTTTTACAAGACTAACTTTGTATTAAGATCTAAACTGTCCGAGTCTTTTGGGATACCACCATGCAATGCATTTTGTCGTCACAAACACAAGAATATATGGTCAAGTCCATTTGTACTTACATAGCTTATCACCAAAGCAGCTCTCTTCAAAAAAGGCCTTGCAGTATACAAGAAATTCTGGTTGTTATTTGCAGTCAAGTAGCTGAAATATGAGGAAACAAGTATTTGTTGAAATATTTTGAAACTGTTAACTCATTTTTCAAACTGGAAAGAAAGCAGTACATTGTTTTAACTACTCTAAAGTAATGTGCAGCAATAATGACATCACTCTTACTCTTTAAATCTCTTTCCACATAAATAAAGTAAAATATTGAGACCTCTTCAAATAACACACACTGTAATACACTGCAGTTTCCCATCAAAATCTGGTTTTGTTTTAGTGGGACTTAAACCAAAAATAAATCATTAATTAACTTCTTAATCCTCAGAAAACCCCCACGTGTGTCTCACTAAGATATCTTGTCTTCAGATTCCCAAAAGACTACACCAAGACACGTTTTTAAAAGGTCACCCAAACAGAACGATTCAATTTTAGGCCATGATTAAAATGCAAAAACTCCCTGTTCCCAGTTCTCTGCTCAGTCTCTAGAGGTGGGAATAACTGTCTGGCAGAACTGAATTCATTTTAAGCATTATTTTTTTTTAAATGTATTCTGCACACTTAAGTTTCACTACAAGTTCTTCTGAAAAGATGTTATGATAATTAACTGCAGAGATAAACACACAGGTGGCTTGTTGTTGCAGGAGTGTTCATAAAAACCTCCTTGTTTCTCAATGAACAAAATGTAACTGTATCTGGAGCCAAAACTACAAATTAATTTTAATACAGAGTAGAAGTACTTGCCAAATTCTAAGGAGCTTTCTTAATATAACAAACGGTGCCATATCTATGACATTAATTCAATGGTAATTCCATTTCTATTGAACCTTACAGAGGCTTTGTCATTGTAATAAAATGATGAGAAACCAAAAGAAATATAGAAGAGACAACAGGAATATTTTAAGCATGTACAAAGTAGAAAACTATTGAAAAAATGACAAATAATTTTAAGACGTTATAAATACCAAGTAAACAAAATAAATTCAGAAGGAAAACATTTGCAGGTTCCTCTGTGTAAAATACAATCAGTTTCAGGATTCTCTGTTTAAGTGATTTACAAAAACAGCAGCATGAATCACAACTCCTGCATGCAAGAAGCATGAAAGCATCATACATTGCTCCCATGAATCACAGAATGGTAGGGGTTGGAAGGGACCTTTAGCAACCATCTAGTCCAACCCCCCTGATGAAGCAGGTCCACCTAGATCAGGTCACGCATCCAGGCGGGTCTTGACCTCCAAGGAAGGAGACTCCACACTTTCCTTGGGCAGCCTGTGCCAGGGCTTCATCACCCTTACAGTAAAATAGTTTTTTCTTATGTTTAAATGGAACTTGTTGTGTTCCAGCTTCATCCTATTACACCTCATCCTGCCACTAGATAGCTCAGATAAAAGGGATGCCCCAGCCTCCTGACACTCCCCATTTAGATACTTGTAAATATGAGGAAATATTAATTAAATTAATAATTAATGACATAATTAATAATCAACTAGCATCTAGCATAGAAAACACAGCGCATTTCCTTTCAACATTCCTCAAGATAGTCTATCGTGATTGCTTCCACCATTCAAGTCTTCGAAAAAAACAAGATTGTGGCACTTCCTTATGCTGCCAAGAGTCTTTAATATCTGACTTTTTGTTCAAACTTTCTATAGTAGGAAGTCTGTAAGCCTGGTCACCATGGCAAGATGGAGAAAAGATTACACTGCAGACAAAAGCACCAGGGGCAAAGCCAGCAAGAAACAGAAGTAGCATTTAACAAGAAGAAAGAAGTACATCTGCGTACTCTCTACAAAATGACTGCTCTTCAGAAAACTTTCCCTAAGCTTCACGCTTAAAACTTAGGAACCAAAACATACATTATAAAGCAAGCCAGATGACTTTCAGTCTTTGGTGTCTACTTATTTACAAATGTTGACATTTAAGCACCGAATCCAACGTAAATGTCAGACTAGTCTTCAAGGGCCAAACTCTGCAAAGTGCATAGTTTTTTGAGCTCCCACTGATTTTAATCAGGCTCCAGCAAGTACAAGTGAGATGAAACTAAGCCTTCAGCTTTCTCTCTTCATGAAAGGTCAGGTTGGCCTTCAAGTGTTCACCATGGTCCTGCTCCACAGCCCACTGGTGCCAAAAGGAAAGACTCTCAATGACTTTAATAGCACTTGGATAAAACCCCAGTCTTTTGTTCCCTACTGAAACCTTTTATGAAACTCAACTCCCTCGTGATTTGCAGTGGGAACAGAAGTGTTGAGTCGCATTTTGTTTATGTTTTTATGGGTGGAGCAAGGAGAACCGTCTATTAATCGCGTGGTCTGACTTTTCAAGAACTGATTTTCACTTGTGTGTAGTTTTTAATTATCTGCAAAATTCTGGGTATAAATTTTCCATTACAAATACTTGCTTTAGATGGAATTATTCTAGGAAAATATCAGCCAGAACAGGTCAACTTTTTCTCCAAGACTTCAATTAGAGACAGCAGAGTACTTTTATTGGTGCCAAGAACTCTGACAATTTCATCCTTGAGAAACTGCATCACCTCGCACTAGTGACTTAAAACTCATGAGGTGGCCATCATCTCCAGGCCATGTGTTTGTCACCCTCCAGAACAGCCATTCATAGTTGGGCAGGCTACAAGCTCATGGGGCTGCACCTGCATGAGGGTGGGGACATGCAGACCCCACTGCTTTGCCATGCTCAGCAAGATTCTGGCTGTTAACAGATCAAGCTTGCAGCAAAGTTATTCCAGCTGGAACAACTTCTATGGACAACATGCTGTTTTGTGAAGACAGCACTTCAACATGAAGGATAAACATTTTAGGTTGCTGAGGCTTGGGAAAGTGTGCCTCTACTTGAGGCCTTGCAAACATTGATCTAGGTCTGGAGACCACCACAGAACATAGAGGAGCCTTCAAGATTAGCACCTCTCTGTTTCCTCTCAATTCTGGCCTGAGAAGAAAATGGAAAGTTGAAAGTTGCTCTTTCATCCTTAGCAGTACAGTGCAGGAATGCTTACTCTTTAAACATCTCGATTTTTACTTTTTTTTTTTGTCTGTTTATGGAAAACTAAATGCCATTCACCAAATCTTGCACCTTCCCTGCAGCAAGCATAACACCATGCAAGCTACCAGACACAGTTTTGAGGCATGAGTTTACCTGCAAGCCAAAGTTAATCTGAATTGCAGGGTAGCTCTGTCCACTGCAAAGTATTTGAAAGCATTTAAAAAAATCCTGACAGGCCCTCACAGTTTATTGTGTGGAGCAGTAACATATCCAGGAGAAAAACAAACTCATGCAGACAGCAACTGCAAATCATTACTCTGTACTAGAGAGCAGATGGGCAGCAAGCAAGAAGGAACCAGAATGTAATCAATGGGTAACTGGGAATGGGTGAAGCAAAAGAGTTCAAAGAGCTGTGAGCTTTCTGATCCTTCCTCCAAACATTTTGCTACTTTGCAGCTTCAGTAAAGAAATGTTTCTTTCCAATATTGTTCAACTAAGAAGCAAAGTTGTCCTGAAGTCTATCTGGAAACCACAAAAGATAACATAGTTCATTGCTTGGTAATCCAGCTGTCTGCCCCTCAGATCAACCTGTGGGAGCATCATAAACATATGGGTTATGCTTAATACATCAAAGCTCTACAAGAATGCTATGGTTTTCCAGAATGCCTCACTAAGGCTTGTTCCAGGGAAGGTAACAAGTAAAATATCTCCTATCTGGTGAAGGTGGAGAACAGTACACAGTTTATCCATTAAAATCAAATGAACTGCAAATGAGACCTGGATGAGGAAGTTGGCTAAATGTCAGTGACACACAGCATGTAAAATGACAACCTGTGGTCAGCCAAAGCTCTATTTTGTCTTTAGCTGGGATAATCAAAGACACTATTATTACAACAGTTTAACTGGGTTTTACCCATTTTAAATGGCTCTTTTATAGCCATTTCCAGGTCAGATTTCTATGCATTTGCCAGCCCCTCCAGGCTGCCAAGCATCCCGCTGCTCATGACAACCACTCCCTATCACCTGCTCCACCCCGACCAGCATAATGTGGCTCCCCATGCCAAAACACACACATGTATTCATTCCCACATGAGAACAAGTGTGGGATGTACATAGGAAAACTGTATTGATGGTAGCTCTGCGCAGGAAAATGCTACCTTCACAGAAGGTGAAGGTTTCAAGGTGTGAGTCTCTCAGATTTTCATAATGAAATGATAAAGTCAGAGGAGGAAATACAGATCACCAGGTCTGCTAAACAAGTGTGAAAAGAGCCTATTTAGGCAGAGGTTCTATTTCTGCTTCATGCCAGCTTTCCCACAAAGCAAACCCAGCATGTAACTACCTATTTGCTATCTTTTAAAAGCCTTTCAGGAATACTCCCTGAAGCAACCAGAATCACAACAAACAATAAATCCACGAAATACTTAATAATACAGGGACTTCTCCCAAACAGTTCAAGCGGAGGCCAAGACAGACATTTGGCAGCTCCAGCTTCCTGAAAAGCACTGCTCATCCTGAAATCAATTACATCATCAGGGCACTCAGAGGTTTTATAATTGAAGACAGCAGGGTAGGTGGCCTAGTAAAACTCAATACTGTGCAGTTTACAGGAATGTAAACTTTGCTGGTACCAGATGGACTCTGTGTTAATCAAAACAAACTTCTCTAAGAAGCAGGCAGCCTTCTTAATCTGCCTGTACTGTTGGAGGCATCTAGAGTTCGCAGAAAGGAGTGGGGCAGCTCCTCAGCTGCTGTTCATTGCCACAGCTGTGTGAGATACCACAGGCCCATATCAGCAATGCATTTATCCCACACTGCAGCTGACTCAGCTTTGGTGTAAAATGTGAACTTGCTCTTGTGTTTGCTTTGACAGCTTTCTCAAGGGAAGCAAACAAACAATTAAGATGTGTAATGGATGTTCCCCATTAGGGACATCTAATAGACCAAGATAAGTATGCAGTAAAACAAGCTTTGGTATTCCAAAATCTTGTTTTGTCCAGGTCTCTGCTGTGAGAAGATCATTAATTCCTACATTCTTCTCAGGAAACAGATCCAGCTCCCAGCAACTGCCAGAGTTTTTAACCAGCACTTTCAAAACCCTAATACTAAAGGAAAACATTAGAAGGATGAGCCAAAAAGCCAGGCTGTTAACTTACTCTTAATGAACAACAACAGTAAGACACTTCTAATCAAGACATTTTTAAACATAGAAGGGGTCATTTTAACTGAATGTCAAAGCTTTAGGTCATTGGTCAAGGCACATCTAATTCCAGACCAGTCTGATAGACTCGTCTGCTGAGAATGCACAAGTCTTACAGGAGCCACATTTTGTCTGTAGAGACCATCTTACTTTCTCTGCTTAAAGATGACCGCCTTATAATCTGTCCAGCCAGCTACATCTTATGGGAGAAGTATCTTTTCAACCTAACTTGGCCTATATTCCTCCTTAAGGGTAAGTGTCAAAGGACAAGCGTATGTGATATCCCAGGGCATGAATGAAAATTCATTGTGGAACAAAAATATTGAATTAAGAAAAGAAAAACCAATATATTCCAGACACACATAGATTTTTCATTTGCTTAAAATACCTGCCAATACAGCAAAAAAAACACCTGTCATAGCTACAGGTTTTGCAAGGGAGAAGAAAGAGAAGCCCTCCTGCTTCCTTCTTTATGAGTAGTCTTGACATTCCTCAGAGCATAGGTGTGGAATCCTCGCTCTTTATCTCCCCAGAAAATCTTAAACCCCAGCCACCACTATCCACATAGACTCAGATGCATAAACATACACAAACAGAAGCATTTTTACCAACTGTGTGGGGGGCAAAGGGGAGGTTTTCAGAAAGTTACAACTGTTTTAACTCACTTGCACTGATAATGTAACATTCTTCATGCATATTTTCAGTTGTGACCACATTTGGACTTCCTGCTATTTATTTATTGGACTTTCAGGGAAAGCAGAGCAAGGCATAACTCTGTTGTCACATACAGCAGAGTAGGCAATCCCACTTGTAGCTTTTCCTCATTCTTTTAGGCAATAGATACCTTATTCTGTGTGGGATGAAAGTAGAGGAAGAATACTGGCAGGAATGGGGAGAGAGGCACAGTAAGGGAACAGAAATAGAAAGAGAAAAAAGTAACAAGATGTGACCAAGAAGATGAAAAAGGGCTTCCCTTTATACCAGACAACATGACAAGGAGACAAGGTGGAGCAGGGCTAACAGGAAAAATAAGACCTCACCAAAGCACAGCCACCTTCCACCCAATCTCAGGAAACCAAAGAACTGTGCCCGGAATTTAAAGCTTCCATTGATTTCCGCCATTTTGTTTCCTCTGCAACACACACCTGAGGCACTAAAAGCCACCACGAGGCTCATTGTTTCCCCATCCTAGGCCAGTTAAAGGCTGGTGTAGAAGTATTTCAAGCAACTGAATTATCAGAAGCACTGATAGCAGCTTTGGCTGCTCCACACATTCAACTACAAACCCCTGTTTTCAGATGGTAGTTCTTTTGACAATCTTTATTCATCCAGGCTGTAAAAAGTTTTCTCTTCCAGAAGGTTTTGTGTCAAGATTAAATTGTTTTCTTCATTGAAAAGTATCAAGTAAAACAGTCTGTTCCTGAAAAAGCAATTAGAGATTTGCCCATATCAATAAAGTCCTGCAACTGCTTTATTAGGAAAACTTCAGTGGTTCTGTACTTTGGAGCAGGGATTTGAAATTTAGCAGAGGGACTGCAGAGATGCGCCTGCTGTTGCTTTCAGTAACAACTCGCTCTGCTTCTGGGCATGCAACAAGCCACTGGAGAAATATCTTAATTTGCAAAGCTCACTAAAGATTTGTATCAAATAGCCCTACCAAATACCCATCTAGCAGGAGCCTGCCGGAACAGCATCAGATTCTCCTTACATTGCTCCTGCAAAGCATTAGAGATACAAGATTCTGTCTCCTGCAACGCCCATATTCTTAAGCCTGGAGGAGACCATTTGCTTCAACTGCAGAGGGCAGGAAATTTGTGGCTGAAGAGGCTATGTTAATACATGTTATAAGAGAAGTGATATAAAAGAAAGAAGGTAGGCATAAAAGACTGGGAGCAAAGAGGAGTCCAGACTGGAGAGCAAAGAAGAAAAAGATGGAGATACCAGGAGATAATTCAGACCCTGCTGCTATCAAAGATTGAGCAGCAGTATCCAAAATCTGCTGCCACTGGAGCTACATTCACTTGTGTCCCCAGTGAGCACTCAGGAGCTGGACTGTGGCACAAGAGACAGGAAAGAGCCTGCCTTCCCCAGAGCAGCCCTACTTAAGAAAAGCAGCTGTGCTTTCAACAAACCAATCTAGCACGAACAGATGGACTCAAAACCACAGAGGATAGCCAGGACTCCTACAGACTGACTGCTGCCTTTGTGTCTTTGCACTGAAAAAAAGCTGGCAGCTCGCAAGTACAGTTTTCTCCAAAAGGCAGCATAGCACCCAAGGGCCACAGTCACTCTGGAAGCCAGGCTGGGTAAGGGAGTCTGCTTGGGCACAGGCAGAGCGTGTGCAATCTGCCAGGTCTCCAAAACATCCTCCCCTAATCACAAAAACAAAAAAATTAAAAATAGCTGACTTGCCAGCTTTTATATGAAGGGGGAGGAGGTTATCTTCCACTCATGCACAAGGCTCCAGTATTGTGAGTGGAAAACATTGAAGTGTCCCCCTGCAAATCCAATGTCCTAGTAAAAATCTACAAACAGGCCATAAAAGACATGGAGGCCTGCTGTGTTGCTTTGATGGTCTCCATAAGGTGTCTCATGTCAGTAAACACACACTAGTTCAAGTAGTCTGCTAATCTACAGGAGAAGACATAGTGGCTTTATAATTATGTATGTATAATTAGAGAATTAAGGCTCTAACTTTTTGTCATTGTCTTTACCCAGCATCTCAGTAAGCAAACTTTAAAATAAAAAAGGTAAATTTACAAATTTACCACAGGATGGAAGAGGGGGAATAAATCCATTCTATCAGCAGAGAAAGAGCACAAAAATCAATGTCTGTGAGACTGTCCGTCTCTTTCTGGCAAGCCTCCTTCACTCTGCACAGGAGAGGAAAGATACACACCTCCAAGTAGGAAATAATACACTTCACTGATAACAACAGCCAACCACCCTGGATTCAAAGACAGGGCCAAAAAAAGACCAAATGAAAAATTACAGGGGGGAGGGGGGCAGGAGAGAAGAGCTACAACATAAAGAACAGGACAAAACAGAAACTACCACGTTCAGGCAGTCTACATCTTATGGACAAATACATGGCACCAGTCAGGCAACCAGACTCCAGAAAATGCAGTGAGGACCACAGTTCAGCAGTGGATATACCCAGCGAAGGCAAGAGCCCAAGCACCCACCCCCGCACAACTATGAGGATATGCCAGGAGCAGCAAAGAACTCTCCTGAAGAAAGGCCCCTCACTTCTTTCTTCCTCCATGCATCAGCCCTAAAAACAAAAGTGATAGGCACCAATGAAAAGCATAGGGGTAGGTAAGGGTCAGCTGATCCCAATCCCAGCTCCTGAAACCACTCTTTGTGGTATTTAAATCACTTACTGGTACAGAGTTTGACCTAAGGGAGGAAGGGAAGAAAGCAAACTTTCACAGCTGAGCCTGCTCTCAATCAAGATAAATGCTCAGTTGTGGGGTTTTTTCTTAAGTATGTTTCCTGATGTGAATTATATTTTTTAAATCATCATTTGGGATCTGCTCAAAATCGAGTTTTTTTAAATGCTCAGAGAGGCACATAATGTTTTAGTTGTAAGCATTTCTGGTAAATCAAGTGAATGTGGCAAGTGAAAGTCTGGATTCAGAAGGAAATGTGGGCACAACTTGCAAAGAAATGTGAGGAGAAAATAACTGCTTGAAACCCTCATAAATGTAGCCTGAAGAATACCCCTTTATTTTAAAACTTATTTGTTTTGATTTTAAAAAAATTCTTCCATAGTTTACTTACAATCCTAAACTACTTTTTGAATTCTATTTAAACTCACATTTTTCACTTAATTTTGGGGGGGGGGGGGAAATCACACATTAGCAGTTTGAATCCTTGACCTAGAGGTAAGATGATGGAAGGAGAAGCAGTTATCACACTGCTAAGGTGAGGTCGAGTCAGGGGACTGTATGGGGAGTTCAGCAGCCTTGATGTCCAAAACCAGTTTATGGACATCTAGGGAAAAACGGCAAGTGACAATGAAAAAATAAGTGAGAACAAGGCAAGAGTCAGTGGGAGGACATCCATGCATTTGATAATTTTCGCCCTTCCTCCTCTAACCACCTCTGCCTTAGGACAGTGAGCTCTAAGGGCTGGAGCTAGGTTAAAAGACCATGTTAGCACAGATTTTGTGGGAGCAGATAGCAAGCAAGGAGAGAGCAATAGCTAGTGTATGAAGCACTACAGCAGCAGCTACAGTTTGCTTATAAGAGGTGTTAATGAAGACCGAAAAGCTTGCACGGGTTCTCCTGATGCCTTCTAAATTAAAAGAGGTTATAACATTCATTTACACTGAGAATTTCCCTGAATTCACACAATGGAAAGGGATGGTCCTTGTTTGGATCCAGCCTGTCTGTCAAAAGCCACCCGTGGCAGAGACACTAAATTCAGATGTATTGTCCTCAAAATGAAGCCTGGCCCATTTTCCACAAACTTTTCCTTCAAAATGAAAACCATGCATCAGTTACTTAACGGTTTACTGAATGTTAATGCTAAATACTACAGGAAGAAGGTATTTCCTTTCCGGAAAATTCTTAATCTGACATTTGATCTGGCATGTCCCTTTGCTTCTGTATCAGATTAAATAAAGCTATCTGTAAATATGTCACAGCTATCTCTAAATACAAAATAAATGGTTAAGAAAAACAACAAACCCTTCCTCACTGTTTTCATTTTAGGAAACTGTTATTTTTAACATCCTCAAAAATAGATTGTTATTTTAAAATATGAATGACATGCGTCTGTTAGCAATACAGCAAAGCAGCAAAACACTCTTCAGAGCTGGCATCCTTTCAGAGGAACTTTTTGATGTTTGCAATCAAGTGCAACTCAATGAAAAAGTTATACTGCGACACAGAAAGAATCTGAAAGAAAACAATTTGAAAATTGGCAGCAAATTACTTCTTTTGTCAGCAGCCCTGTAAGTAAATTGTGCCTGTGCAATTACTGTTGGCATGGAATACCAAACACCATACTTCCAGCAACTTTCATCTCTGTCCCTTCTCCACACAACCATCTACACACAAATCCTTAAATTCTTCAAATTAAAAATGGACCGGTTCTTTCATCACAGGCACTCGTGTTTCAGTTATGATAGGGTTCATCTGTGACAAATAATCCGCAATAGCCAGTAAAGATTAGTGGCTTGCTTTAAATGGATTTCCTCTGCAAAGCTATTCCTTATATTTCATCTAAACAGATAATAAGTGGTAAAAGGCAAAAGCACACCAATAAAAGAGTGATTCTGAAGCTTGGCAGAAGTAAAAAAAATAATTATGTTTTATCCTATTTTGACCACAACTCAGTCTCATCTATTGCCAGAGAACTAAGACCACAAATATTCCAGTCTTCTTTAAGTCACTAAGATATTTGCTTTGAACTGTACTGGCAACTTCCAAAAATAAGCAGTAGCAAGAAAACTACATAATTTTGTAGTCTCTGTCTCCACAGAAGTGGGTTTAAATGTTGATATTTAAAAGCATTGCAAGCATGAAAGATCCTGCACAATTACTCACAGGAAAGATTACAGGATGTTGCCAAAAATAATAATAGCTTCTGCCTTGAAGATTTTGCAGCAGCCTGTAACATGCTCCCCAACATCAAACTTTTACAGGATGGGGCTAGAGCTGACACTCAGTAACGCTCAGATGTGTATTTGCAGGGACAACCAAATCTTCACAGAATGAATCACTGAATCACAGAATGGTAGGGGTTGGAATTACAGAATCTCAAGGGCTGGAAGGGGCCTCGAAAGATCATGTAGTCCAATCTCCCTGCCAGAGCAGGGCCACTTGGAGCAGGTCACACAGGAACTCATCCAGGTGGGTTTTGAATGTTTCCAGAGGAGACTCCACAATCCATCTGGGCAGCCTGTTCCAGTGTCCCGTCACCCTCACAGTCAAGAAACTCTTCCTTGTATTTCTTTGGAACCTCTTGTGTTCCAGCTTATACCCATTGCCCCATGTCCTATCATTGGACATCAATGAGAAGAGCCTGGCTCCATCCTCCTGACACCCACCCTTTTATGTATTTGTAAACATGAATGAGGTCATCCCTCAGTCTCCTCTTCACCAAGCTGAAGAGCCCCAGTGGAAGGGACCTCTAGACATCATTTAGTCCAACCCTCCAGCTAAAGTAGGTCCATCTAGTTAAGGTCACATAGGAACTCACCCAGTCAGGTTTGGATACCTCCAGGGGAGACTCCACACTCTCCCTGAGCAGTCTGTTCCAGCAATCCCTCACCCTTACAGTAAAATAGTTTTTCCTTCCCACATAAGTGATAGCCTCTCTTCCCCAGGCACCCCGCACTAGAAGGTACGTTGCCTGTTTGAGCTTGAGGGATACCCATAAAAACACATCATGAAGTTTGTTCAAGGCTTCATCACCCTCCAACATGGCCATAGTCTGGGTCCTTCTGGTAAGCCACAAAAAAGATCACTTTAATAAGGTCATCTGTGCTCCTCCACAGCCGCACCACACAACGCAATGCCAAAGAGACACTCGCTCTGGCTACCACACGGGGCATCCTCCAGCATCACACCCATCCCACAAGCCAGCCAAAAAGAGGGAGGTGAGGGTGTCGGAAGACAGGCCCTGGTGGGAACAGAGAAGGAGCCACACATCACGGGAAAAGTTGTAGGTCCCTCAGAGGATACTCCCATGCTCTGTGCTTTTCTGGACTCCAAATAGTGATGGAATCTGGTCAAAACCAATGCAGATGTCCAGACAAGAAAGCACAGGTGATGGAAGAGGGGAAACAGAAGAAGCAGTACCTGAGCTACCACAAAAAGTGGTCCTTGCAGGACCACTGCTGCAGAGCCTCAAAGGCCATCAAAAGTCACTACAGAGGAACAGTGGCACAGCCTCTCCTCTTCAGCATGGTGGCAGTCCCATCGCAGCTAAAGCAGGAAAACCCAAATCCAAATTCACTTGTAAAGCAGCCACAGAACAAGCAACACTGCAATAAACCTGATCTAAAGACTTTTGCATAGATTTGCTTGCAGGAAACAATATTTTCATTAAGCTAACCAATTCTTTTTCCCCTTTGATATTTGCAGTGCATGCATTTGATCCTATTATTAAACACAATAAATAGCCCCTTGTTGAATAATTAAGAAAAAAATACCAGCCGGTGTAGTTAATGTTACCAGCCAAGACTGAAGACAGATAGCTGCCATTATTTCTGTATTTGAGTTATTGATTAAATGTATCATTCTTTTGAGTTATTGATTAAATGTATCATTCTTAAAGCAGCAATCAGAATTGCTATTCTGCAAACATTCCCAGAGAAATAAAGACTTGATTTCAAGTGCCAATCACATATACTCTTGTGGTTAAAATGCAATTAAACGAGTAAAGCACCCAATATACCCACAAGCCAAACAAAACCGAATCACAGCAACCTGAACCGTGGAGCAAAAACAAAGGCAAGATTTTAAAAATACAGTGCAAAAACGAGATGTTTCAATACAGGCTATTGCTTGTAAGCCATTGTGAAAAATTTGGGGTCACATGCATAGGTATTTATACACAGGAAAAAGTCTTTTTCCAAAATATGTCTCAGTAGGAAACATGTGAAATGGTAATGTTTTGCTTATTCCAGAAAAGTGGCTTTCTTTTTTACGCTTCCTAGTTTTCTTTTGAAGTTCTTCTTAAGTGATGAAATGGATGTGAAGAAAAACATTCTTGAATTAACTATGTAAAACTCTTTCCCTCAGACCCTGAAGAAAGGAGGTTATTCTGAGAAAAATGAGAAAGTAAGAATAATACCATACAAATGTACTGATTCAGCTGTCTGTACTGATTGGCCAGAAACCAATACAGAGACCAACATCATTACCAAAGGCCTCATTGAGACTCACTAAGATTGAAGAGCCAGAGGCAGAAGAGAGCAGAGGCCACTCTAGTAAGACCCTACAGGCCAACCAAGCAAGTGGCGAGCCCCATGCACTACCATCTCCCACAGAGGGAAGAACCCAGGTGTTTTGGAAGATGACAGCTACATATCTTCACTGAGGGCGTAGGCTTTCAAATCACACTTAGCTTGTAAATCCCACATGGGTAAGAAAGGAGAAATGTCCCAACCAGCAGCAGTTTCTATTAAATTCGGACATTGCACACCTCCCATGTGGTGCTTAGCATAGGAGGTATCTACTCTATGGACACCCACCCTGGCTGAGAACTTCTCCTTTTTGGTGAGGTGTCTCTAACCTGCCCTGCTCAAGGCAGGGGGTTACTGTGGTGTTTTCTGAGGAGCAGAGAAGCGGTGGAGCAGAGTTCACCTGAGTGGCTGCTGCCTATCAAAGCTTCATTCAGAGAGCACAAGCTTGCTGAAGTGTACTTTTCTTGAGCAAAGCTATTGCATCTGCTCCAGTTGTGTTTCCTTAATTGATAGCTCAGGGCTATGATGGAGAAGGCAGAAAAGGGCACTTTTCACAATGGTCAAAAGAAACAGGTTTTACAAGATGGATGGAGCAAACTAAGGCAAAGTGTTGATGAACATGCTGTGCTCTGGGCAAATTAACAAAACTCATGTTACAAAACCCATTACAAATCATCTGTATCAGTTTAAAGTCTTGACTAAACCATTGCAGGCTGCTCACCTCAGGTAAAATGAAAAATTCTGCCTGATTCACCAGTACCTATTACAGACCAATAACCCACCACTCCCATTTTTAAGTTCACTGGATTTTTAAACAAGTTGAAGTTTGGGTTTTGGTGGGTTTTTTTAGCTTGTTCTACTGCCTCAAGCAGATCCAGGAGTCTCTCCCACCTGACAGCACACCAGAGTGGCTGTCTGCAGAATTAGGACAGAGATGTCGAAACACACAGAGGCAAATTGATCCAATCGATCTCTCGGAGAACTGAGAAGCACAGTCCACAGAGACCTTTATTTTTTCAATCTGCAATGAAAAGGCATGGCTGCAAACTAAAGAGAGACAGTTTTATAAGCTGGGAGGGAAATGATTATAGAATTGTAGCGGTTCAGGGATCTTCCAGGTGCTTTAAATGATTTGGCTTCCTTGTGAACATACTGAAGGGGGGAAAAAAAATGGAGAACTCCTGAAGGCGAGCCATGAGTGCTACAAGTATCACATGAAACTGAGTCCTCAATTTATTTCCAAACAGGGGAAAGGGGGGAGGATAGAGGAATACAGAGGAGGGGAACATGGGGCACGACAGAGGAACACAGAGGAGGAATGAAGGTTATTGCATCCTTATGTAAATACAGATTAAGGCATCAGACTGTCTCCTGCACTATCTTACACAAATGAGCAATATGGAGAGAGGGACCAGAGAACAATACTGTTTAGCCCAAGCTTCACTGACTACAGTGGGCAGGTGCTCAGATGAGGTGTAAACTCAAGTTTCTCCAGAAAGAGCTGATCTGACCCCACTCTGCCACATCTCAGAAGGCGGCTTTTACTGCTGGGTGAAATACCACTTCCTGAAGAACTGATTCTTTGTCTCCTTTGGTTAGTTTTCCCTTTTTATTACACAGACTGAGCTATTTTATGTGCCATACTGATAGTTTCACAGGCAACCAGTAACATTTCTAAAATGCTCAGAGAGGAAGGGAGCATATGTTTCAGTTGAAACTTTTCGATTATTTCAACACAGATTTGCAAATAACTTTGTGCCATCTTCACACTGCACTTTTGCAAGCTCCATAAGTAAAAAAAAAAAAACAAGTGGAGTAGCATTGACCAGCCTTCAGCAACCCAGGCTGGTGGGGACAAGGAGTAGCATCTTAATAGCCTCCTCTTTCTATCCCACTCCTGGGAAAAGTGTGGCTGTTATTGAATCTAACTCTTTTTCTACACGTCTTATTTACAAAATGCCCAAAACATACTGTTCACTGAGAAATGCTTTTTTTACTTTTTCTTTTGTGTTTTGGGGTTATTTTGCAGATGGTTAGGGTTAATAATAAAAACCAGTTCAGTTTAAGCAAAGCTTTTTAGGTTGTCCAGGTGGCCTTTTTTAATAGGATGAATCTAATAAATTAATTTTCACCCTGCTGGGAGTCAACAGGAGCTCATGCTTATTCCCTCCTTCCTCCAAGGTCAGCAGGCTGCACTTTGCCTTGTTTCCTTGCTGGCAGAGGCTGCACACTGATTTTGGCAGCTCCCATGGTAGCTGGAGTGGTGCAAAGCCAAGGCTGCCCCACTACCAGCTCATCTGCTTGGGCAGGGGTGAGCAGGCTGGAAGCTACAGCCACCTCTAGCACATGTTACAGCAGTGCTGGATGTATGGAGGTTGCCCCTTTGCCCATCTCCTGGCCACAGAGCAAGGCTTGCAGCCAACTTCATGGTTTTGACCTGGTGAGTGTGGAAGTATTTTAAACATGTAACTGGGGTCCTGTGTATGCCTCTCTGGTAAAATCTCTAGAATAAGGACTGTATGACACCAGATCACACCCCTTGTCTCAGCCAACCATGCCCTAGTTGCACACAAACTCACTTTAAAACTCAAAAAGTGCCCGGTATTTCATTTGTTTAAATTTCTTCTCCTCTCTTACTGACTGCACAAGGCCACATCTGATATAAATAATATCAGCATACACCACATTACAGAAAAGGGAGCCGAAGCCCTACAGACCCCATCCCACCCACTTTCACTTCTATCAGGGGCCACCTCTTGCTGATTTCACAGCAGAAATCGTAACTTCTTTCCACTTCTTTATTATTATTTGTTAAAACAACTTTTGGTAGAGGGCCAGCACTTGATGGAGAATGAGACAATCCCATCGGGTGCTGTTCATCCACATCCTGCCAGCATTCCTGGCGTTAACCAACCCACCGCTCAGGATTCAATGCTTGCGCTCACACCCAAGGGGACACGCTTCCCTTCCTGCACTCTTTGCTCTGCCCTTACAACTACATCCGGAGAGCATGCGCCCAGGAGTCTGATAGATCTGCTCTCCTGAAACACTCCAAGCTATATACTAAAATCCTGGTGAAAGCTGTTGGAAACCCCTGCAAAAAACAGTAGTGGAAGCAAATGAGGTATACAGAAAGGCTACTTTTTGCCACAGGAAATGAGCCTCCCCATGCACCCTTTTTGATCAGCAGTGGAAGGGGAGGAGAGAGGAGGGCTGACGCAGAGACATCTTTCCCTCTGAGTCACCCTCTGGGGACCGTCCTTCTCTTCATCAGCTACAGGGAGAGCTCACCTCACATCCCTCTGCTCTCTTAAAACCCACACTGTCCAGATACAGCTCAGGCTCTGACAAAAATATTTAGAACTACTGATGGAATCTAGGTCTAGTATTTATTGAACAAAAGACTGCATGATACTTTCACCCTCTTGGCAACCTTGCCTTTGACTTCCCAGCAACTGATGGAAAAATACATTGTCAGGCCTTAAAAAGCATGGGGTTAGCTTTGCCTTTGCTGCTTTGTGGGTCAAAGAGTCGGTTTCATAAATGGAAAAGCTTCTGTCATCTCACAATAGTGGTACACAGACAAATTGCCTCTTGACAGGAGTAAAAAAAAGAAAGAATACAAATAATGTTGATATGGTAACTCATGTTTAAAATCAGTAATGAGAAGGCCACAGGAAAGCTTATCCAGAGCCTCAAGTGCCAGCCAGTCTTTGAGCACTTTGGCAGAGGCAACTCTGAAAAAACAAGGTGGGGAAGTTTGCTTTATGGCTTGCAGATTGTCAATGTGATCATACCTCAGTCATCTGCTTCAGACGAGATCCAGGGACCAAACAGTTCCCAAGATGCCGCACTCAAGACAAGCTCTTGGGGATTGCACACCTAGGGCCTGAGAGGGGAGCACCTATGGCTGCCCCACAGGTGCTGCATCTCACCAGAGTCCCTCTCTCAGTGACCACTGCTGAACCAAACACAAGCTGTGCTGATGGACTTCTCCTCAGACGCAAATTTTTATAACTGTTACCTGTGTCGCTTTGTACATAAGCAAATTGTCCACCCTACATACTACAGTATCTATCAGATGGCTCTCCAGAAATGTATAAGCCATGGTCATACTTTCTATCACAATTTTCAAGGACTTCACCTCTGGGAATGGCAGAGTGAATTAAACCAAACAATCCATAGCAATGCCTAGCACAGAAAAAACAGCACCATCATCACTGCTGGAAATGAACTGGGAGAACATAGGACATGAAATTCCTTGTTGTCTCAAAAAAGGAGCTGATTGTGCTTGCTACAATGTATCTTCACCAGCAAGTAAATATTTTTGTCAAATCTAACACATAGCTTTCCATCCCAAATGACTTCCCTGCTTTCTGCAGCAGTACTATGATCTAGCTTTCCAGATGTCCTCAAGCTATTTCATGGACACTTTTCAGAGCAAGCATGTGGAAAATGTAGAACAAAATGAAGCTAACCATTTTACAGGAACTGCAGAGGTAACTCCTGACATTCCTAACACCAACATTGGTTTCCTTAAGAGTATTTTGTAAGCAGCCACTTCATGCAAGTCAACCACAAAAAAACCACCCCAAACACCCAAACAAATACTCTTATGAAAATAATGGCTTTAAAAAAACAAACAAACAAAACAACAAAAACACACAAACAAAACACACAAAACCAAAAGAAAACCCAAAACACCCGCCTAACTAGTCTTTTTTTCAGGACTTCTCTATCCACGCTGTTACAGAAAATTTGCAAGACTACTTCAGAGCTTAGCAGCATCTGATGCATGCATGTCCAGCCCACAGCAGCTCCATGCTGATGAGGCACTGCAGGAGCCAAAACTGTCAGAGACTCTAGGATACCACCACAGCCTCCTCATAATGAATTACAAACTCCATTCTTACATTCGGGTTTAAAATCCAGGAGTGACCATTTCACCAGTTTTGTCCCACTGATAACTTTATGACTGAAGAATGGTAACAGCCTTAAACCGTTTCAAAGCACTCACATTAGAGACTGAGAAAGAGGGCTAGTACAGCCACCAGCCCTGGCATAGTTTATGAGACATGTTCAGGATCTTTACCCAACTGTGGACTCACAGCAATCCAGAGGGTTTTGTGGTTTTTGCTCCTTCAACCACTTAAAAAAGGATGCACTCCATCTTTTTTAAGACAACAGCTGACAGGTTTCAAAGTTTCTTTTTAATTTCTATCATGAGAGGAGGGGAGGGGAGGGGAGGGGAGGGGAGGGGAGGGGAGGGGAGGGGAGGGGAGGGGAGGGGAGGGGAGGGGAGGGGAGGGGAGGGGAGGGGAGAAGAGAAGAGAAGAGAAGAGAAGAGAAGAGAAGAGAAGAGAAGAGAAGAGAAGAGAAGAGAAGAGAAGAGAAGAGAAGAGAAGAGAAGAGAAGAGAAGAGAAGAGAAGAGAAGAGAAGGCTAAGGCTGCATAAGGAAATACTGTGTGATAGGTGCAAAATGAACATTGTTCCTGTGATTTCAACAGGGATGAATGACTCCCAACTCCAGAAGGAATAATACTCTATTTAGTAAAAAATATGCTGTTATGAGACTGAAGCTTCAGATTACAGGAGTCAAAGTAATTTTTTTAATCTCCCTTTTTTTTTTACCTTTTTCTAGCCCTAAAAACCTTCTAGATTGTTTTTCTCCTATACTCTAAGGCATACGCTTTTCCCCAGGAGATTGAACCACTGCCAAAAACACATTGCTATCCAAGGATCTTAAGACACTTTGCAAAAACATTAATTAAACTCAGACACCAAGAAGAGGGAGTAAAGCTGAATCTTTTGTTTCAGAGCAAGGAAAACACCACCACCACCAAAAAAAAAAAAAGGACAAAAAAGATTTGACAACATACCAACCATGTCAAAGACAATATACTGCAGAGGATGGCAGAGAGGTGATGCTGGGAGGGCAGAGAGGTGTGGGAGGAAGAGTAAAACCAGCGTTTTATCCCTCTGCAGTGCTTTCAGTAGCCTATGCTCCTGCTATGAAATACTAGGTTGGTTGAGACTGAAAACAGAGATTCGAGAGATAGTTTTCTTAATCCTGGCCCTCCTCTGCTTTCCCAGTACACCTACACAATAGCCACATCCAAACAGACCATCCACACCATCCAAAACAAAGCAGTTGGTAATTGCTGTGTCTAATAAGGATGCCTCATCTGTACTTCTTTCAAGATTTATCACAGAGTCTTTATTTCTTTCTGCAGCACGATTTCCTACTGAAGTGTGGGAAAATGAAGGCAATAGCTATTTAAACACAATTTGCAACATGGTCTCTATATATTAATTTCTTACTGTCTTCTGGGAACACTTTCCTACATCAGATACCTAATCCATAAATATACATCCATTTGCTTAACAAATCTGTGGACAAAAGAAAAGTAGAACTAACGTGACAATTTCATTTCTACTGAATAGTACACATTTATTACCCTATAATACATAAACACCATGCCATCAAAATGAACTAAGGTTATGAAAGCCATTAATATCTCCTTACCAACATGGCAGGGCTAGAAAGTAAAACAAAGGAGAGTCATTCACATCAGACATCGTTTGCTGGTTTTATAATGACTGTTTCTCTTAAAATAACAACAAAAAGCAGTCTCTAGGGGAGCAGCAACTGATTAGTAGTTTATCAGACATAAAGAACAATTTGAAAAGCCATGAGTTCAGCAGCAAAATGACAATGCTTTCCCAAAGGCAGCAGGTCAGGGGACATCACAATCGCCACACACTGCAGCAAGTCTCCACCAGAAAAGACAGAACATGCCCGAGCAGAGATCCTCTCTATTTGAGCCACCCAGACCTAAGACAGCACGAGGGCAGAAGCAGAGAGGAAAGCAGAGCAAACAGAGCAGCAGAGCTGTTTAGGCACTGTTTCTTAACATAAATAGCTCCATATAAAAGACTGTACTGAGCAAGAAAAATAGAAGACTAAACAGGAAATCTGAAACCCTTCACACTGGAACAGTTTCAACTCTTTGGACCTCAGTACATAACTGATGACTGTTATTCAGACAAGATACCATGGCATCCACACATAGAGCCATCTACTGCCTGACAGCAAAGGCACCTCCTCAGAACAGAAACATTCAGCCTTCACATCAGGTCTAGAGACTGTACCACAGAGTCTATTTTTGTTACAGAAAATAATTCAGATCAAATTTGTTTCCAAAACAATTTCACCTCCCGAAGGAACTCACCTCTCGAAGTCTGGCAGAGAGAGGAGAGGACAACATTCCTTCCACTGCTTTCAGGAAATTAAAGTTACTCAACTGCTGGGAAGTGTGAAGAAGCCTCAGTATCTTCCCAATGCCAATACTGAAAGGTCAAATGCCTTCACTTGACACTGCCATCAGAATCTGGTGAGGGAGCAGAGTGCCACACACACAAGCTCATACAGAAAGTTTCATTCTCTGAACCAGAAACACTTCAGACCACTAATATATGAAGGTCCAAATTATTTCCTCTTTAGCTTTTTCCCTCTTAGCTAAAAAGGAGGTGGTACCATTGCTGAGTAATGGATGCTTCTTTGTCCAGAGCTGGAGAGCGATGCTCCTGAAGCCGTTGCTCCACAGCTGATGGGCAAAACAATCCAGCCCACAGAGGTCTTCCCTCACTCAGCAGCAACCCCAAACTACAACTCATCCAATAGCAGTTTCAGCATTGCCTCACATGTCCACAGAGGCCAGCTGTAGCCAAGGAAAGCCTCCAACTTCACCTAGCGGCTGTAGAATCATAGAATCATTTTAGTTGGAAAAGACCTTTAAGATTTTCAAGTTCAATTACTTAAAAAGGTTAGTCAGCACTGTGGTTGTGCCAGGCAAGGGGAGGACCATGCCTACACACCTTCCAAAGGAGACAGAGGTTTTTAAAGTGCATGCCCTTCCCAAAGCTAAAAAGCAGCTAATCACTCCTGCTCAGTAAAACACACTCTTTCTATGGGGACTTCAGGGTGGAAATCCATGGAAAAGACAGCAAAAGAAGAGAGATGTCCCTCTAGGAAGTACACTACCTGTAAAAGAAAGACATTCTTTTCTTAAATGGTGAATCATATTATCTTTGCTTACAGGCTACATTGTTTTCACACAGTTACTCAGACTTTAACACAATGGGCAAGAAGGACCCCACCAGCATGGTAAAGGAAGCTTAACCATGAAAAGGGAGCTGACATTTCCTAAAGGGCTGATATAATAAGAACTAATGCCTCTGAGCATTCAGAAGAAAGCATGAAGCAGCAAGTTTCTTGACTAACATTATGAGAAAGTGATGACATTTAAGTTTCAGGTCCAGCTTAACTTTCAGTTCTCACCTCACTTAGATTGTTTTGCACTAGTGTACAACAGGGCATAGGCACAAGACACTATCCAAAGTAATTCAAATTCATTCTTCCCATTGTCCAGCTGTCAGGCAGGAGGTTCTCTACAGTTGGTGATCTTTTTTTGTTCTGTGCTTTCTCAAAATGGCTGCAAGTCAGAATGAGTTTTTCATGGCACTTCACCAAAAGAAATAAATAAAAATAAAAACAAACATGCCAAACATACCTTTCTCTGGCAAAAGCAAAGGCAGCTTCTCTGGAGAATCTCAGCCATTGCCACTACACAAAGCTTGCCTAGACAAAGTCACTAAGAAGGCTATTACCTTATTTACTAACAACCCATAGCAATCCTCTGTGTTCCCTCCTCCAGCTTAGGAAATAAAGAGTTGGTGCTGAATTCTCACATTTTAACACTGGCTTTGTACCTCATTTACCAGCTTTGTACCTCATTTAGCAGTCTCTCTAGTTTTGTGTGCCCAGGAATTAACAAATAGGAAGGAAGACAAGAGAAATGCTCATATATTAAGAAGAAAAGGTCAACAGAAGGGTTAAGTGGGCATAAATTGGCCATCGAGGCATTTAGGCTGGGAAAGGAGAGCTTGTCGGACTGTGGAGACCCTTTCAAGAGGAGCCCTGGAGAGGATCCAAATGGACACAAGGATATGCTGAGCCAGTCTATGAGGGGATTAAGTAACTGCCTGCTCATGGAATCAGAGGATTATGCCAAGTAAACCAAGTAGTTCCTCACCATCTGGTGTTCCTTGGACAGAAGGAAGGACATAACTTTAAGAAGTGACAATCTGTACACTGTCTCCAGAGTTGTGTTGGTTCGTTTAGGTTTTGGTTTATTTTCTTTTACCGTATCAGAGCATACACCTCTCTTGCTACAGCCATAGCAACTCCTACCAGAGAAGCTACTTAATAAAATAAGCATTAACAGGCTGGAAAAGGCTTTTTAAATTAATGGTCTAAAATTCACCATGCCTAGTTTAAGAAGGTAAAAAGAATCCAACATGCAGGCTTAGCAAGATGGTCAGATCTGCAACCCTAGCCATCCCATTCACTAATCTTGCAGAGGCCTGAGTCTTGTCATGAGGATACTAGAGATGTGGAAACCTTAACTGTACAGAGCATAAATAGAGTTACAGTGATCAACACCAGCTGTTCGGCTGCAGTGACCCAGTAATTGTTACGATTATGTGTCCCAGTTACTGGGGGACTCTGCTAGAGGGATTAGCAGGTCATGATCATCACACTAAGCTCTACTCAAAAAGCACTAAACATGAGGACTAATGTTTGAAATAATTCCCTGCTCAAGTACTTCAATGTCTGGGAGCCCAAGAAGTCCTAACTAGCAGTGAGCATTACCACTTCAAGTGATTGCGCTGGGAATTCCACGCTCAAAAGCAGGCCCCGGGAGCACCATCTGGACTCACTCAAGAGCTCTGCAACTTTATCTAGCTGAAAACTAAAGTCTTCTTCAGATGTAACTTGGGGTATGACCACAACATATGGACTCCTGCCTCCCCAAAAACCTACTCTGTATCCTGGCAGAATTACTTTAGGGCCAATAGCACAACAAAACACCACACTAAATCAAAGTTACCTCAAAATCTGGGCCATGGTAGGGGAGGCATCTTTCAAGATGATGCAAAACATTTCCCTTGACTTTGATATGGAAACAGCTTCCTTCTTCAAGTTCTCATAGAAGCATTTTCTTCCTTAACAGCTTTTCTAAAGACGATATTGGACGTAAGATCTGCCACTTCTTAAAATATAAACTTTGAAGGTAGAAAACACTTCTAGAAATCACCTTGGGAATCTTGATGAACTTCATCATATTTAAAGTCATCACTCCTTCCATAAAAGTGTGCACTTCATTACTTAGTAATGGAACAATAATTGCTCTTCAGTTATGCAAGATGCACCTCTAATTTGTAAGGGGTTTCTGAAGAGGTAACAACAGATGCTTAAAAAAATGAAATGTGAGAATATGAAACCTGTTATGTAAAAGATAATGGTACCCATGGAGTAGTCAGCCAGCCAGGTCACGGTCTCAGCTGGTATAAAGGAATGATGCTGATGTTCTGTCTTATGTATTCTTTAACACTGAAGCTGGAGACATATTAATCATATTACTTTGTGCTTTAATCTGACTAAATCTTGCAAATGAAGCACCATCAGCGTAGGTCAACACCTGACATCCCTGCTTTCCTGACAGCTTCCTACACACTCTAGGTAAGGCTGCCAGCAATTCAGCAGAAGGCATTTTTCCCCTCTGAAATTATACTTCCTGATTATAAAACACACTGAGTGTGAAATAAAGATATCAATCTATATCTTTTCTTGTTTCTAAAACTAGACTTGATATAAAACCTGCCAGGAACTATATTGTGAGGGACAATCTTGTGTTAAAAAGGATGATCTATCTTTTTTTATGGATTTCTCCATCCCTTTTTCTCCAATGCTACTATGAACAAGGGCTCAGTGCAGCATTTCAAAGAGCACGTGTTCATTCACAGCCCCTCCAGAAAAAAATGTCAACTCCAAGCTCTGAGCACTTGTGTTCGCTAATGCGTGGCAATGCTCCTAAGATCAAGAGCAGTGCACCATCCAAATGTCATCTGTGTGTGCAGATGCAGTATCAAGTGCACCTCCTTATAAGACTAATTTTCCAATTAAGATTGAAACACTGTTGTGCTAGAAACACAACAAACACATGGGAAGATCTCATTCTTGCCCTGTAGGGATTTATTATCGAAGACACGCTAATTTTACTCTAATCCATTTGTTTTTACTCAAAGTACTGACTTGTATAATGTGCACCTTTGGTGCTAGAAAAATTATTTATTTTACTATTTTGAAATAGATTAGCATGAAATCCACAGGAAAAACAAACAAACAAACAATAAAAGACTGGTAAATGCTTAGAAAGCTTGCTTCACCTGCTCTGATCTCCATGCTATTGCAGACATATTAGCAGGACCCGAGATAATCATACTTGAACAAGTCTCAGACCAGGTACATAAACTGCATCACAACAGTGACTGCTGGGTAGACATACCCTGAGGACGCCCAGCCTTTCAGTCTGCCTGGAAGAATGATAAAACAACTATCACAGACTGCAAAACTTTCAGCTAGGAGAGCCCTGTTTAATCTAGTGGAAAAAGACATAATGAGATGCAGTGCTTGGTAGTCGAATTAGATAAATCAGACCAGAAATAGGCACACATTTTTAACAGTGAGAATAGCATATCACTGCAGTCATCTACCTAAGGATACTTCAAACGTTCCATTACACCAAGTCTAAAGTCAGGGCTGTGCTACCTCACTGACAGATGTGCAACATAGCTCAAACAAATTCAGGCTTCACGTAGTAATTCTTTGACAAAGCTCTTTCTCTTGCATCATGCTCCAGTTCAGATTAGATGATCATAAATGGTCTCTCTTGACCTTAAAAATTTACAATGACACTCCTAGTAATGGTAAAATTCTCTTCAAGGAGCTGTAGCTCTGCATAACCCCAAGAGACTGCAAACCATGTGACAGTTTTGTGCCAATAGATTATGTCAGTTCCATCCCATACCAACTGTCTAGAGGGCCAGGGACAGAGCTAGTCTGGATAACTGGCATTTGGGTATCAAATTTAGTCACTCTCTCCTGGGTTGGCAGCTACTGAAAGAACTGTAAAAAAAAAAAAACCATGTGCCCTGATGAAGCCTCTTCCCCCCAAAACATCAGCTGCCTGACAGTGTCAGGGACTTTGAAAAGAAAGTAAGAAAGAAAGAAAAATGAGTGCAATTCTCATTTCCCAGCAGAGAGTTGCTACAGTGTGGTCTTCATAAAAATGGCACAGCAAGAATGACAAAAGAATCTCTCCTCCCCAAATAACTAAGCAATTTTAATACAGTAAATCCTGGAAACACTCTCAAAAGATTAGCCATGGCTCAACAAACTTTAAAGATGATCATTTTTAATTTAATTTAAAGTTGAACATCCTTGTGTAATAATGGCAGAGATGAAGGACTATTAGGGAATAATCTTGTTTACGGATCAGTGAACTCAGAAAATTGCCAAGGCACTGTGAAACATATTCCTTATTCACACCTCATAATTAACTGTGTGCTCTGCAGAGACAGGATGCTGCAATATTAAAGTCATCTTTATTATTAGAAAGCTGCTCATTTGGGCTAGGATGCCACTGAGGGGAACTCATTCATTTCTGGCATTTCCAAACTCCATTTCCAAAGCACCTTCAATCCATCAAAACAGCAAACTCCCAAAATGTAACGGAGGGCAGAGAAAGCCTTTGGTCTATGACAAAAGCATGGCTTGTGCAGAAAGAAAACACACCTCCCGCCTCCTCTAATGCCATCTGGGGACCATTTCTCTTTTAAAGGCAGTTGAAAGAAGAAAATACAGTTCTCTTAATTAATTCATATTGAAAGGCACTTTTGATGGAGCCAAGAGGCCAAATTAGATCAAAGTAAATAATGCAACAAATAGTGACATGAAAGCCCTAGGATAGCAGCTATCATGGCTTGCACCGTCTAGATCTTCATAACAACAAATGCTGAAGCTTTCAGCTTATAGTAAAGGGGAGGGGGACAGGAGCCTCTGTCTTTTCAGCAAACTTTAAGAGATAAATTGGCAATTTACTGGCAAAAAAAGAAAAGGAAGACTTCTGCTGAGGTAGATTAGCTCAAGATTTGGGAAATCCTGGACTAATTCTCTGCCTTATATCAAGTTTTCTTTGTGAATTTCTGCCCTTTGGTTTAGAAAGGTAACACTTCTCCCTAGCTGACTGAGCATAAACACTTGAACAAAGAGGACACACACACACATCACAGGTCCTAGGCAGCTGAGATGGTGGCTGCAGCACCTTTGCACTGTAAACACACCACAGAGGAGAAAACTGTTGAAGCCAAGAAAAAGCAGTGAGAAAGAGTCAGTCTTATGAGTTCATATCTGAGGAGGCCCACAAGCTTTGCCTAAGCCAGGTTAATTTGAGTTATTTCTCATCCCTAAGTAGCAGTTAAGGAAAGGAGGAGATATTGTAAACCCCTACCTAGGTAATTAATGCCCAGACACATCTGATACAGAGCTTGATGGTGTCTTCTTTGGCATTAAAATCAGCGTGGCCCATCTTAGCTGAGTTCAGCATCTTGCTCTAGCCTTCCCTCTGTGATGGGGAACAGGCCAGGCAGTTGCAGGATGCTCTTCAGGCAAAACCAGCACACACAATTCAAAACACACTAATAAAAGATACTCACATTTTCCATTGAGTTTTTTACTGTACATCTCAATTACCTACACAGTCTGCTGATAGAGCAAAAGAATAAATATTTTTAAAGGTTGGTGTCGTAAATCAGCACTGAAAAACGCAACTTTTGTAGACACATTTAGAAGAGAAACAACAAGCAATAATACACTGAATAAAATTCAAAGGTGTTCCTGCATCTGAAGCACTGCATGTTATTCTGTCCTCTGTCCAGTTTTCAAAGGATCTAATGAGATTGAAGAGGTAGCAGAAAGGGTAATAAGGCTCATCAGACATGCACAATAGCTTTCACGTCAAGAGATACTCAACAGAATGGGGCTCTTCATCCTGAAAAGGGAGTATAAATAAAAATACTATAAAATTATGAAGGGCTTGGGGAAGGGAACCAGATAAATTACTTTCTGCTTTACACAAATCAAAAGGCTCCCAATGAAAATATCAGATTTCAAGCAAAGGAAAAGATTTCTTGATATGAGGTATAATTAAATCACAGAATTCATTGCAACAAGATGTCCTCAAAGCTGGAGGAGAGAAGGGTTCTAGAAAGGGAATTATGGAACTCCACAGAGGACGGGTCCATGGAGAGCTTTAAACACAATGCTCCAGATAAAGCATCCAGATCCATAGACTCTAAATCACTGACTGGCACACGTTCAATATACATGGTGAGGAAAGATAACCCTATACTGGCCCTGTTCCCTTTCTTTTCTTCTCTGTAAGCATCTAGTAATGAACACAGTCAGAAAACAGATACTAGAGCTAGGTGGACCACTGTGTGTGATGTTCCCACAATGTTCTTCTAATAGGTTGAATAAACTGATATGAGTTCAATAGAAAATCCTAATATAAAGTAAATGTATTTCTTCAGGAAAATAAACAGGACTCCCACAAAAAAAAATCCTGTATTCATATTCATGCATAGCATTAGACTGAATGCATGAAAAAGCCTTCTGTGTGGAAAGTTTTCCATCATCTCCAAAAATTTATACGGGCAATGAATGAAGGAATTTGGGTTTCCGTATTGGTATCTCATCATGGAATTACTCATTCAGGATCATAAGCAGGGTCGTGACAGTGAAATCACAGAACATCAGCCAAGATCAGCAAAGGAATGCTGATCCATAACGGATAGATTGGAAAAACTGGCATTAGCAGTCATTTAGGTCATAGACCAGGTGACAGCTTTCTACAGATGAAAATTCCTGATGTTTGCACCAAAAACATTTATACTCCGAGTAACTCATCTTCTAAAATTAATGTGTGACATAATTAACACTGGAGACAAAGGTGGAGAAGAGGGAGAAGAACAACAACAAACGAATTGAGCTTACTAACAAAATACAAAAGAAACATCTCTCTTCAAACATTTACAGATAACTCTCAGGCACGGCAGTGATACAAACTGTTGACATGAGATTACGTAGAGATTACATACCTGCAATTAAACCAGGCAATGTCAAAACATTGCAAGAGAATTCAAAGCCCTCATTTTACAGCAGCTTTGCCTCTGCAGAAATTCCTAACGTGTTCTTGGAAGAACGGTATGTGCTGCATGATTGCATAAAACTGCATTTCATGGGAGAGAAACAAAGGTGATGTTTCCTCTCCCCTCCACTCCTAATGTGCTTATCTCCATGGAAAGCAAAGAGGAGACAGGTTTTCCTTCTAATTTTCTTCTAAAATTAATACCCAGCATGTTTGTTGACATCTTTCACAGATTACAAGAAACTGTGTTTTATTCCATAGTTTCTGTACCAGTATAACCAAAGTACGATCACATTTAGTTTCAAAGTTCAAATTTTATGCTTCATATTTCTTTACTCTACAGCTGATTTGCAAAAATGAGGGATTACAAGGTCACAAAAGGAGATATTTGAGCAGACTCTCAGCCTCCAGCCTGAACAGAGGGCTGATGATGGCAAACCACTGCCAGGGAAAGCTCTAAACAAAAGGAACAACTGCATTATCCACATGGCAAAAGAATACTTTAGACTACAAAATCTAAGAAATGAGAGTGAAAAAAAAAATAACAACAGCTACAACATATTTCAGTGGCAGATTTTCATTTAAGCTCCATTATCAGTTGTGGCAGGTAATGAAAATTCAAAAGGCAAAGTAAAGCTTCCTCAGATGCCGTGAGACCTGTGAGACCCAGAAAGCAAACACTATAGCAGCGTTCTAACAGCCCATACACAAACCTTGTCTTTCAAGGCTCACTTCGCTCAGTATCTGAATTTCAGCACGGATGTCTGGGAATGTGGAATGCATTTACAAGAGCCCCTACTGCATGGAAGCTTCCTGGATATTCACATTCTGGAAATTGCCTAAAAGAACGGCAACAAAAAATCTGCATTTCAACAATCCTGCAGCATTCCAACATTTCCAAGCCAAGAAGAGGATTAAGGTTTCTAATGCACTAGTTGGAAAAGGATATTGGGATAACTGAATTAGAAAGGTGAAAGTGGATTTACTAGTCCTCTTATTTAGATTAAGTTGAAGATTAAGTTTCTAGTCAGAGAAGGATCTATTAATCTTTGGAAGTATACAGGGAGGATGGGAGACACGTTAGACATGTGAATGGATTTTGTCCTTTTAAACCAAATACTAAATCTCAACAGCTACTTCACATTAATAAAATCAAAGTAACACTCATCACACAACTGGAACCATCCACCTAAAGTCATATTTGATGAGACTGGCGTCCTCATGGTTTCAAGCAAATGATTGCTTGTATCAGGCTGCGAAAACCTACAGCCACATAATCCCGAAAGCCTGCTGTCCTTCAATTAATACATGCTGTGATTACCAGTTTCACAGAGGAGACATGGACCAGTTTGGAAAGCATCAGTCATTAATGAGGTAGGTAGTTTCACCTGAATCTTCACTCCTGAGAAAAGCCTAGAAGTTTCTGCTAGATGTCCAAAAATGTGCCTGGAAGTCAAAGATGTAAGAGAGAAATTGTTCCATTTAGATTAGCTCTGGGGAAACCCCTGAAAAAAGCTGGGTGCCACTTATCCTCAGGTGCTATGGATTGTTTGTTGTGGGTTTTTTTTAATTTCCTAGGTGACTGAAATAACATTCTGTGTCAAACTAAACCAGATTTACTGAAAGGAAAATGACCTGGCAAGCCATTAAGGTTTTTCTGTTTCTTAGACGCTGTTAATTCCTTGACACTGGTTTACAGGGCTTTCAGAGAAAGCCAATGAACACGGCGCTCTGCTATTTCAAACGCGGGTTTAATGAGAATGCCATGAACTGTGAATAGAAAGGCAGTCCTGTGAAGTAAAGGGAATGAACAGTCTCCTGTGAGTCAGCTCTGAGACACACAGACTGCACCTACAAATTGGGGATTTCCAATTAGCAACAGAGGGAACAGAAGAGGCCTAAGCAACCTTCGGGGCTTAAATGCAACTCCCATTAATGAGAGAGAAAAAAAAACCCCACTGCCTCTGCACATGAATGAGTAAGTGATCAGCATCTTTCAGAAGATGGGAAAAAAAACAGCTTAAAACAGCCATTAACTCTCCTTCTTAATTCTATTTTTCACAGTGTGGTTCTTTGTCCCAGGCAAAGCTTCCACTAATGGACTCACAAAAATGGATCTTCATGGACTAAACAAAAGTCTGAAGGACCTTCCCTAAGAAAAAAATAAATAGCTAAAACATGTTAAGTCATCAGCAGAGAAGAAAAATAACATCAGACTCAGTCTTGCTCTTTTTTTCTGACATTTAATGTGTGTGAAGCCCAACTACTTAAGTTTATTTGCTACTTGCTGAAATAAACAGAGCTTCTTGATACTGCCACATATTAATAATCCAGTGGATATCATTTACTTTCCACTTCTTTCTTGGATTGATTTTAAAACAGAGAAAGAGATGTTTTTCTGTACTGCAAGACAAGAACCACTATCCAGAATAGTAGCTAAAATGAGTCAATAAAGGAAGTCAAATTTAAAACCAAGTCTCTTCTACTCAAATGAGAGTTTGCAGAAGTGCCTCCTTTTCTATACACAAACAAAAGTGCAAGGTCTTCAGTTTTACCTGGCTCTCCTCCTCAAGCCCAGGCAGCACACACAGCTGTTAACTCCTGAGTTAGGTACAGGGTTGAGGAGAGCCCAATTCCTAAAACTGTAGGAAAGGGATCAAAAAGAGCAGCCCATGAAGCAGGGGAGGAGAAGATAACCAGAGACAGAAAGTGCTAATATCTGGAAAACCCCAGAGGGACCTTGCCCTCTTAGCTGGGCAAAGGTCCTACTGCAGAAGACTGAACCTGAAAGACGGGAGGAGTGGGGAGCACATGGAGGATGTGATATGCAATGCAAGGACATAGGTGGAGGCTCTTGAATAAGCTGGGCAAGGACTTTGGGGGACCCTGGCAGAGAGAGTTTATCACAGTAGCTTTGGAAGAAAAACACAAGATCCAAAATGCAAAGCCTGAGGAGCAAAAGACTGGAAGCAATTAAATGACTAAAGAGAAACAAGCAAGGGAAGAGAGGAAGGCAGGTTGGAGTAGACAAGGCAGGACAAGAAACTGGCGAGAGAGGAAGGAAGGGGCATGCTGAGGTTTATTCCTCTCTGCGTCTGGAAGGGAACACCATGTCATTGTGCCTCCTCTGTCAGCAAATATCTAAGGGGAAACATCCCCCTTCTCTTAATATTGACTCCCATAGAGCACAATCTATTGCTGTCATCAGCTAGTCTGCTTGCTCAAGCAGCATATGTCAGTGAGGTGGATCCAACAGTTTCAATCCAACTGTTCACACCCATGTGGTTCCCCACTGCAAAATTTTTGGCTATTCCTTCTACTTGTTTTGAAAAGCAAGGAAATTACACATCCAGAAGCTATGCCAAAAGTTAAAAGATTACAGACTGAAGCAACAAACTGCAAGGAAATACCAGGACTTGGTAGCTTGTACACAGAGAATTTATCGAGAAGTTAGATGTTAATCTGCCTCCAAGCAAGACTTGAATAACATGAAGTAAATAGGACATGGGGCCATGCTCTGGACAAGGAAGACACAAATATTGAATAGTTGCTCATTAAGTGAGCACTATACATTCTAGGAAATGAATAGAGCAGGGATCATGCAGAAAAAAATGATATGTGATAAAGATTGCCATAATGCAAACAAACAACAGGGCCAAAATTCAATCAGGCCTTTCTTACCTGATCCATGCATAATTTCGCAGCCCAATGATGTCTAAACATGTCTTTTTGTGTGTGCACACAACATTAGTCATCACCATACCAAAGTAGTGCTGTTTTAAAATAAACTTTAGTTAGCTAGCAATGAGTTCAGTTATTTGTATTGAAATAGCACTTGCAGATTTCAAAGATTAAGACACATAAAAGACACAGTCTTTGGCTTTTTGGGGGGAAGGCTTAGAACAACCACATCGCACAAATGGAGGTAGAAAAGCAGCATGGATTACTTCACCTCATCTTCCAGCACACACCGTGGGAAAAAGGAGTTGGAATTATTTTCCAAGATTACACAAGGGCTCACTGGAAAGACAGTCATAGGCCAGTGTGCATAAATCTTTGGCTGAAACCAAGGCTTTAAAAGCATAAGGGCACCTATCTCTCACATATTTCTAGACTCTAGCTGAGTCTTCTGGTGGCCTGAGGTACCATCTTGAGCATAACAATAAATATCATCCCTGACTGCAGGCGAAAGAGAAGATTCATGTATTATTGCTAGGGGACACTTCCTGAAAAGACAGGGCATAGACACAGCAGTATCTAGAACTATTGCTCAGATTCACAATGCAGAAACGGTCTACCGAATTGAGTTCAAAGAAGAGCAAACCACAGGCCAAATCCACCTCCACAATACACCTCCCCAAAGGGGGCCTAACTTCATTTAGTTTACTAAATAGCAAGAATGGTAGAATGTTAGCAAACCTGCTACAATGAAAAATGAAGCTTGCAACACCATAGAAGAGGCATCCCACAGTTACTAGGATAATAATGACACTTATCTAATCTGTAATCTTTCAGCACACATTGTGCCTTCCTAGGCCTTGGGACTCATGGTCTTAGTTGTCTTTTGGGGTGAAATTGTGTCATCCTATTCTCTGTTCAATTTTAAACATCAGTTCTCAAAAAAATCTGCCTATGGCCAGTGACAAGTCAGAACTTCCCTTCCTCTCACAGGGAGGCAATCCAACACCAACTTTTGCTCAGAGCATCGCAGACTAGGACCTTTTTCTTTATTTTCAAAACCTCAGAACCCTCAGGAGGTCATGAGTGAGAATGGAAGAGGAATGCCTAGGCTGGCTCCATTGCTTAATGTTTCAGGTTCCTCATGTTGCTTTCCTCGAGAAGAAAATACTTTTTACTGCTACACTCCCAGGCCTTTTTCACCACAAGCTGAATCTCAAACCAGGCCACTGCCCTGGGATTTCTCCACTAACTATTGTTGTGGTGTTTGCAAAGCTCTATAACTCTTCTTTGCTATTTTGCAGTTGCACAGCAAGGAACTTTTCAGCCAGCAGCAAGTATCCAGGTTTCTCTTTTGTCGTACATTTGCCCTTGATCAAAACAATGCATGTTTTCTTACAAGGCATGCAATGCATCTTACTGCTGTGCTTTGTGTATGAATGCAATGACGCTGACCTGGGTGCAACTAAGAACAACTTTCCCAAAAGTTGTAGCAAATCTAACAGAAAGTGTCTTCCTCACACTTGTATAACCCAGGCGGTTTCATATTCTGAGCCACACCTTCCTATAAAACTCCCTCTAACAAATTCAAGAAAATATAAGGGCTATTCAGACCATACTGGGTCTAAACCTAGGAAGCAGCATTACACTGCATGGCAAGGGGAAACGCAGCTGAGACTTCTCCTTTATTAAGAGGGATTTCATGTAAAGGTAAAAGTGTGCTATATTATCCATCATTTTAAAAAATAAAAATAATTGCTACACAAGAATTGGAAAGAGAAGCACACAGTGAGCACACAAATCAAGCAACTTCCAGATCTTTGCACATTGTGTATGTCGACACTTCCCCCATCCTCTCCCTCTGTTCACCTTGGAGAACAGCATCTGTTTCAGCTCAAACACTGACCACTCATGCTGCATGAGGACTCGGGAGAGATATGTTAGGACCTCAACATACTTTTCCTCATAGTACATCAATCTCAGGGCCAGCACAGCCATCCCTGTAATGCACCACATTCTGCAGAGTGTTTCCATTTTCTTTCCCTTGCTACTGCAAAAGAAAAGTACATTGCTACCAGTTTAGTCATCAGATCACATTTATCCCTGCTATAGCCTGAAGGATTTCATTGAATTTTGGATCAATGGGGTTTTGTGTCTGGACCCCACAGTACTAATGAGTACTGAGCTCCCTCACCCTCTTTTGCACATACAGAGAGATTTAAAGTGATGCTGTTGGGCACAGCTCCAAGTACACCTGCTGCTTCTCTCTAGAATTCTCACTTGGCAAAATTTAGAAAAAACCAACCAACCACAATGAAACATAATATGACAGTTCATGTACATGGAAAATGACAGCACTGAACAACGGCCTATTGTCCATTCTAAGGGAAGAGTCTCACTGATTAAATCACCAACAGTAGACTGCAACAGAAATCAGTTTGTAAGTCACCAAAGAGAAACGGAAATTTCAGTTTCAAAAGTATGCAAACTGTTTTTCAAGAAGCTTGGACTGTGGGCTCACCACAGGTTCATTTACAAAGATCAAAATTATCAGGGTGATTAGGTTCTATGAGAGTGTCCACAGGCTGGACAGCATTTAGCAATGCTGAGTGTGAGGCACAATTACAACTATAATTAGCCTTGGAATTAAAAGAAAATATGTGTGTCAAAACCACACATATCAGTTTTAAGGGGGCTCAACAAATCACAAAATCACAGAATGGTAGAGGTTGGAAAAGACTTCTAGAGATCATTTAGCCCAACTTCCTGCTAAACAATAACCCATTCAGGTGGGTTTGAAAACCTCCAGAGAAGGAGACCACACACTCTCCCTGGGCAGCCTGTGCCAGGGCTCCCTCACCCTCACAGGAAGGAAGGTTCTCCTCATGTCCAAGTGGAACTTCCTGTGTTCCATCTTGTGCCAGTTACCCCTGTTGCTGGACACTACAGAAAAAAACTTCACCCCATCCTCTTCACATTACCCCTTTAAGTATTTATAAGTGTTGATGAGGTCCCCCCTGAGCCATCTCTTCTTGAGACCACACAGCCCCAGATCTTGCAGCCTTTCCCTGTAAGAGAGATCACTCATGTCCCCTTATCATCTCGGTAGCTCTCTGCTGGACTCTCTCCAGAATTTCTGTCACTCTTGAGCTAAGGAGCCTAGAACTGGGACACAGGGCTCCAGATGAGGCCTCACCAGGGTAGAGTAGAGGGGAAAGATAACCTCCCTTGACCTTCTGGCCACATTCTTCTTGATGCATCCCAGGATGCCATTGGCCTTCTTGGCCACGAGGGCACATTGCTGGCTCATGTTCAGTTTATTATCAATCAGGACTCCCAGGTGTCTCTCTGCAGAGCTGCTCTCCAGCAGGTCAATCCCCAGCCTGTACTGGTGCATGGGGTTGTTCCTTCCCAGATGCAGGACTCTGCACTTGTCCTTGTTGAACCTCATGAGGTTCCTCTGTGCCCAACTCTCAAGCCGGTCGAGATCCCGCTGAATGGCAGCACAGCCTTCTGGGGAATCAGCCAGTCCTCCCAGTTTGGTGCCATCAGCAAACCTGCTGAGGGTACACTCTGTCCCCTCATCCGGGTCATTGATGAAGATGTTGAGTAAGACTGGCCCCGGAACTGACTCCTGTGGAACCTCACTGGCCACAGGCCTTCAACTAGGAGAATGAGAATGTAAAAGAGAATGAATGACAATAACTACAGATACAACTTGCACCAGAGTCTGGGACAATTTATTGTTTTACATATTTCTTCCTTGTTAAACATGTTCATGGATCTAACAGAGTATTGTTGTGGTGAGCAATGAGGTGTTGGTACTCATATTGCTTTTTAATATTGCTTATGTATACTGCACCGTCACAGTGAAAGCACTGAAGCTCTGGCCTTATCTCAAACAGAAGTGCAAGCCTGACATGAAAGTCCCCATCTGCCCTTCTCCATTGTGTCATATGGGAGGGCTTATATGGTCACAAGCCTCTTCAGGTCTTAAAACTCAGGGAGATGGATCAAACTCTTAAGAGATCCCAGTTACCTTGTTTGAATAGTAATATATGCTGGCGTCTCCAAAATTGCAACAAATTGCAGTGATAAAAGCTGCAATTTCATCCAGACTAACTCATTCCTTACCCCTGAAGGCAGCTGGGACTGCAATCTGCGTGTTCACTGGACAGCTGAAGTGACAATAAAGAACAGAAATCTCTCTGCACCAAGAATTTACAGAACTAGCTCTAGTTACTGCTAATTAGACTGATTCCCTTAACTCCTCCATTACATTTTGCTGCCTATCTGTCAGCTGTAGTAGCAAGATACGTAATAAATTAAATAGAAATCGAATTAATCACATTACAAGTACTTAAAAGTACAGTTTAAGGAGCACACAACTATTTCATTCTAATGAAGACCTTACAAACAGTAACCTGGTACACTAGTTGAGGTACTTGAGGCTACTTCAATGTGCCCAATCTGCTCTCCAATATTGGAGGTTCGGAAATACTTAAAATCTTTTCCCCTCCCTTTTGCCATGGAAGAGACCTCCACAACTCATTGGAGAAATATCGATTACAGAGGAGAAATTGTGTCATTAACTTTGTATATTTGACAGGAACTACAATTTTCATCCCTCTTTTTTTTTCCATCTACAGCAAGTATTTACCTTTTATTTTAAAAAAAACCAGATGGATTATATTTTAACACACCAATTGCCTTGAATGCTTCCTACTTCGTATCATGTGCCAATAGCACTAAAAGACTGTGTACAGGAAGTATTTCAACTATTTTAATCTGTCCTGTGAAAGGAGTCAGCAAATGGAAGTACGGAGAAGTGCAGTTATATGATCAGGTAGCAGTCCATAGACCTCCACATGACGTGGATGTCATATGAAAAGTCAGTGAGATGCAGTACATTTAATCTTGCTGTTCCATGCTACTGCAAGCACGCTCCATGTGGTCAAGAATTGAGAAGATCTCTTGAATTACAAATGCTGTTGCAGCACATCTATTTCATAGTGACCAGCAAACATTGACATTAGATGAGCCGACAGTGGTCAAATTGTCCAGGTTCTATGAGGCTGTTATTCCGTGCCACAAGAAGTTATTTGGTCTTATCCTGCCTTTGGATGAAACAGAAATTCAGAACAAAGGAAAGAAAGTAGCAAAGAAGATTGCCAACAGTGTTTTAGAGAAGTTTCTTTCCAAGCAGCATCCATTAACCCATCCCAGGCCTGTTCTCTTCGGCACAACTCTCACATAAGTGTGTGTCAGTAGGCTTCTCTCTCAGCCACTGCTATCAAGCCAGCCCTGCCTTGGGCATGCCACACCAAATCATCACAGAACACGCTGTTGCAAGTGTGCTGTACAGAAGCAGTCACTTGAGGAGTGGCTTATACAGAAAAGCAAATGCCAGTTAGCAGCATGGATGAGTTCTCTCTGAAGCCATCTCACATCCACAGTTTCTCCATGCTTCTGTAGCCTCTCATGAAAAGGCTGGAGAACTAGAGGTTTTCCCCTTGGTGTAAGAAAGGGACATTCCCAAAAGTAGGGGCAGAGGGAGGGTGTCTGGAAAAAGTACAAAGCCAAAGAGGGAGGAAAAGAGCAGTAGGAAGAAAGAATTAAACAGAGGTAAAAGAAAAAGAACAAGAAGATGAAGCAAGACAGGAGACATTTTTTTCTATTGATCACCATAGTATCCATCAGGAAAAATAAAAACAAATACAAGTATCAAAGAGAATTAAAGCACTGAGAGAAAAGTGAACAAAGGCCAGGAATAGCAACTGCACCAGTGTTGTGCTCAGCTTACTCCCTCTCTCCGTGTCCTAAACTTTAGAGGCATGATATTATAACAAGGCTTTTGGACAGCCCCTTCCAGCCTGGCATGTGAGAAACAACCCATGTCACTCACACGTAGTAATTGTGCTACCCATTTGGGGATACAGGAGAAGAAATAAATTCAAATAAATAAACAACTTCAGAAGCTGTACCCGATGTGCTGGAGCAGTTATCACTTACCCACTTACCTCTAAAAAGCCTTGATTTCCTCACCATTTTTGGGTCACAGATTCCCACACAGAGAGGCAACATGAACAAACCCCCTCCTTTCCTTGTTAAAAACAAAACCAAAAACCCAACCATCCCTAAATCAGACCAATCAAACAAAACATCCGCAGGACAGAATTGCTCGAGTTGAACTATTTAAAGTACAGGTAGAGGAGATTGACTCTGTGATCTGAGAAGATCTTCTCATCTAACACCTATATGCCATCAATACTGATGCAGCAAGATTACTTAAAAACAACAAACAAACAGCTCCTACTGGACTGATTAATGAGGGGTGGTGTCTGGGAATAAAACACTCCCTTTCCCAGGTTTCAGGAGTGCTCCATGGGGCCCATTCAGCTGCCCACCATTAAATAATCGGAGAAATGCAGCAAGTAATTACTGATCTATTTAAAGAACAAAATGCTTTCTCCAAGGAATTGGTAGTGTGGGCCAGTTCATTATTGCAAGTCTCTAAATTAAAGCATACTGTGACCGTTTTGTAGTTAAAACCAAAAGCCAGTAACAAAGGGTGAGAAGGGCAAAGGCTACCAGGGATATTGTACAAAGGTTAAGGTTAAAAGAACCATCCCCCCACCCTCCGGCACAGATCCATGGGGTGGCTGTTGAGTCATATCCCCTTAAATGCTTTTATTAACTCAGTGCCGTTCCCCAGGAACATGGGCACCAAGAACTGCTCCCACACCAGTGTGTGGCCCTGGAGTACTTCCTTCCCCAAAGAACACACCAAGCTGGCTGGACACAACTGGTCAAAATCATTCTGTTATTGCCTGAGCCTGGTTCTCACCATTGTATGCACATTCTTAGGCATAAAGCAGAAGTGGGCACCACCTCTGCTTTCATATATATACATAAATATGCATACACACACACACTTCTACATATATGTATAGCCACATGCAGAAATTATACAAACAAGTGCATATGTAAATAGCAGCATCACATAATACTCTGGTCACACTGCACTTACCTCACTTCAAGCATTATTGTATACATGCATATATTCCTTCTCCTCACGTGAGTCGTGGTTTAAGCCCAGTCAGCAATGAAGCACCACGCAGCTGTCTGCTCACCCTCACCACACACTCCCACCTACCATACGATGGTGGAGGCTTCAGTGAGATGGGAGGAGAAAAGATAACCAAGGGCCTTGTGGATTGAGACAAGGGCAGGGAGGGCTCACTGCCAATTATGGTTCTGGGTAAAACAGACTCAACTGCATGGTGCTTCAACGCTGGGAATGAACCATGACTACATGCAAGCTGGCCTTATAATTTTGGCTTTTTCAATGGAGAAGCTGGGAAAGAGTATTGCCTAGCAGTATCGTTATTAGGATAGAAAGTGGCAGGACATGAACAGTCTTCAGATATTCTCCTCTTTCCAAGCAGAAGAAATGCGTTTTTCAATTCTCTCCTTCCACTTTCTCCTCCCTTCCCTCTCCAGTAGCATAAGAAAAATTACAGCCCATTTCAGGATAAAAATGGCTAAACTGAAGTGAATGACCTGACACTTTAAAGCAAGATCAGCTGCAAACTAAAGCCCAACGGAGCGGCGGGTAGCCAGCAGTACCTCCGAATGGCCCACATGGCTTTGCTGGGCACAGAAAGGCCACCGCTGCGCTGCTCCTCGGGTGACACCGGGTGGCAGGAGCTCCAGGTGCCCCGGTGAGCAAAGCGCTGCTTCCCATTCTCCCGGCCAGCCAGAGGCACCTGCAGCGGGGCAGAGGGAGAGGCCGTCGGCTGCCGGGCAAGTCTCTGGTGGATCCCTCCATTTCTCCTGATGACACATGCAGAGAAAAGGGAAACAAAAGGGGAAATGTGAATGAAAAGGATTTAAGGAATTTCATTTTTCATGTTTCATCAAAAGGTTGAACAGGATGAAAACAACACAACATGATATTCAACTGCAACAGACAATGTTTTATTTAATCCAAAATACAAAGTCTTTGCATGATCGGAGGGCAGGATTTATTAATTCCTAACTAGATCTAGAGGAAGAGAGCAGCAGCAGATGAGAATTTCCATACCAAGCTGTTCCCTGGACCTCTGGTTGAGATGGGAAGCACCATGAGGAAGAATATGGTGCTATTCCTAAGGTTTTTTTCCTGCAAAAAAAGAATTGGTGTTCTGCCTCATTTAAACAGAAAACAAATCTATACAGGTTGGAGGAAGGAGCAGGAGGAGGTGAGTTTCAGCAGTATGTAGAAAGCTGATGGTCTTCTGCTGCCCCCTAAAAAAGCCAAATACAGTCATAAAATCCTGGGTGCCACAGAGAAAAGTGCACAATACATGCAACCAGAGCAAATCCAAGAATGTAGCACATCTGGACTACAGAGCTTCATTCTCGTAAGCTAATTCACTGCTGCATCTGGCAAATGGATGCCACTGAAGCAAAGGAATAACCTGAAGAGGCCACTGGAATACAAGCCTACAGGAAACTTGAGATTGAGGGGAGGGGGAAGGAGGAGGGCACAAGATTTTGCCCTCTTGTGGTACCTTTAGCCAGGCAGCTCTTGGAATGTGCCTGGCAGACTGTAAATGCAAGTGTTAACGAGTATGCTGGCTGTCAGTCCCCAGAAACTCCTCGCTGGCTACTTGCCCACCAGTCACACCATTATGAATTACATGTCTGATTAAAATAAATCCTCTGCTGATCCATCATACCCTGCTCTCTGACTGCTATTCCTGCTAGAAAGGCTGAAGGGAAGGCACGTGGGCCTGAAACATGGTTCATCCCCCATTAGAACCTAGAGGAAGGGTTGAAAACAGGAGGGAATTCAGGATGCTCCTGAAATAGGGAGAGTTTCTTTTCTCCTCCCTGCATTTGCCACTTTCGCATTGTGCCAGCTCTGGCATGCTCCAAACCATTCTGGTAGCTGATTTAACTCACTACTGCAGAAACATGAATTCAGTGTCCTTCTTCACAACCTAAGACATGTTACTTCACACAGAGGTGTGACAAGCTCCAGAGAGTGTGGGGCAGCACCAGTAGGAACACAAGATGTTATGGCAGGAGCAAGAGCAGTAAGCTCTTACATTCACTTGTTTATAGATCAGCAGCAGGTATGGTTTGACAGAGAAATGGATAGAAAACTGCTTCTATCAAACAAAAGACTCCTGACTTTTCATGGAGACACAGAATAGCATAGTTATTTGTGACACTAAGTGGGCTGAGAGATACAAGCTTCAAAGTATTTGACTTTTCTCCAGTGACTGCTGAGAGCTGCTAATAATTCCAATCATTCCAGAACTGGCTGGGTATTTTCCCTCTTTTTCCATTCTGTAAGGACGGAAGGGATCAAACCTGATTTTACCACAATCACAACACTTTTTGATACAATCATGATATTCTGACTGAATAATCAAGTAGATGTTGCAAAAGGATGGATTTAAGCCAGAAAAAATTTAAGATGTCGATGCTTAGTCAGAGGTCTCATGGCAGAAGTAAATGTTAGTTTTGGCAGACTTGAATCAAGCATTTTAGGCATCAGATTTTCGCATCTGGTCTACCTACTCAGCAAACAACAGAGTAACAAAAGAACCAAAACAAAACAAAATCCCAGAATGAAATCTTGGGTGCCCTCCAAATTTGTCAAATGTGTGCCATCTAATTCAGCAGGTCATGTCTATCTCCCACAGTGCTGTATATAATCATGTATCTTTTCCACACACGGGTGGCAACACTTGAAAAGCACAGCGAGCACAGCAATTTACTTACAGTTTGAGTCCATTGCAGGAGAGGGAAAAGAAGTCATAAACCAAGCACACACCAAACACAGTGACTCCAGTTTCTTTCACCAGCATTGCACACGTCCCAAGGAATAAACTAAGCAGCAAAAAGAATGGGGAGGCAGTGGGAGGGAAATGTTCCCCAACATAAAGCTGATCCACACTCCTGAAAAAATAGATTTGACACAAATATTTTAACTTCTCTGTTATTTTCATGTTTAATATGTTCACACAAATACCAAGATGCTTTAATTCTTAAGATGCTAGTAAATGTGACATGAACAATCCACTCCGCTGATAAATGAAGTAAAGTTTAGACACAGGACAGGAAGGGAAAACACAAATACTGAGAGATGCACCAAGAATTTGAGCAGAGGAAGGAAAAATGACAAGCAGAAAGATAAAGTGGACTTGAAACAGTCAGAAGGCAGAGAAAGTACAAAGACAGGACAGAAAAACACCTGCTTTCTGACATCCAGAACACACATATGTAATTCTCCTTACGTGACAAAATGCACTATGTAAGCAAAAATTCCTCCATCCCACCCACGCTCCCCTGAATCAAAGATATGTCCTAATCATTAAGAGACTGGGCAGCAAGCCTGTGTGAGAGGGAAGAAGGTAAGAAAGAACCAAACTCGGAAAAGCCGATCCCTGAAGGGTCACTACCAGTTTTATATCTTTGAAATCTTCTGATGAAAAGAGCATTACAGATTTGTAGCAAAGAGACCAAGAGGGATACAACAATTTTTCCACAGCCATGAGGACAGGGTGCTATTCCTAAATGAAACAGCAATGCGAAAGGGGCAGAAAGCCCATCCGACTAAAGCTATTTCTTTATCTGTACTTGTTGAGTCACAGTTTTAGGACACAGACCAGCAAACAGTGCCAAGGTTTCATCTGAAAAGGATGACTAATGGTCTAGACACAACCCTTAGCTCTCAGAGACCAGGTATTTCAGAGTCTGACAGTCACAGCGTGCATTTCAAAGGCCCATTCAGCTGAAAACATTTCTCTGTCATTTTTAGCTCCACAAGCCCTCCTCTAGTATATGGTCAGCTGTAATGCCGATGGAACAGGGGCTCTTACACATTGACTTCTCTTTTTATGTTTATTTGTTCTCGTAAGAGTCACTTATTTGGCACCAAAGCTGCAAGTAGAGGCCAGGGCGCTTCCACACCACAGTGCTGGCGGAAGTACCTCTGCCAACAACTGAAAACTGATCAATTTCCCCTTTGTCTCCTCCTCAGACTACAGCGTTTCTTGATATTGTCACAAGCGATAGCAAGGATACACACCTATTATAGGAGAGAAAAGCCAACAGAAAGAGTAGACAGGCTAGGACATCCGCTCTGCCTACTATACCTGTTACCTAAAAGGAAAAAAAGAGACACATACATGTAAAAACACATCTATAAACAGGCACGTGGTGACTGTTTCAAAGACACGTACTAATTGCTACTATTTTAAGCTTTTCATCTTTCAGTATTACCTTCCCTCAATATAGTGAAATGTTACTTAGTATAGGATATGCTCAGGAAACACTGTGTTTCTCACTTGGCAAAACAAATGAGTAAGCCCACTCTTTCTTTTTAAAACATTAATAAAGTTGCACAGAGAAATGCCCATTTTAGTGAACTGTTTCAATTCTGTACAGTAAGGCACAAATGAGAAACATATCCAACCTCCAGAACTGACATTTCTTTTAAAGAAAAAGGCGAATGAAAAGCAACTCTTTGGAGAAGACATTATACAGGAATGAGTTCATAATTAATATTTGAATGAGTTTTGTCATTAAAAAAAGTGATAGAGTGGTATGTAATTTACCCTCTTTCTGAATAATCAGAGTTTATGAGATTTTTTCTTTCCTACGTATTAATTGACCAAATCTTTTTATAAGAAAGGGGATACTGAAGATCGTACAAACACTCTTTTTACAAACTATGTCAGTATTCTGTGTCCTAAAGTTCTAAAAATTGCCCATAAAGCAAATAAAAGGCCCTTTGAAATTTCAGCTCTTTTGAGATTACATAATTAAGCTATACTCAGCGCTCTGGCATTTATTTTAACCTTTTTAAGTTCTGACCCAGACAAAAATAAATTCAAAGAGTGCCTCTTCTAAAAACCTCCCTTGTAATATAAAGCTGTATTATCAAAAGGAGCCTAGCTGATTAGTTCATATGAGACAGCACAGGGAGTAACTGTAAAGCTTGTGGCTTTTTGTTATTAAGGTAATCTCTCCTCAAAAGTTCTCAGCTGTGGCAGCCATTTCCCTCGCTCATTTAAAAAGGCTCATAAGGAGAGTGTGATGTATCTTAGCTAACGAGTGCATCTCTTTTTTTAAGTAGAGATAGTTAGACACTGCATTTCCTTCTCAAAGACTGCGAGACTCATTTTATCTACAGAACTGCCTCCCCACAGCAACAGATCGTGGCTTTAGCGTGACTATGTATTTAAACGCTTCATTCTAACAAACAGAAAAACGTCCAATATGAGCTGTTGCTCTGTAAACTTAGCACAATGTTTATTAAGCTAACCAGGTTTTTTTTCTGAAGATGATCCTCCTAGCTTTTAATTGAAATCAATAAAAATTAATCTATGGGTCGTATCATCTCTATCTGAACAATCTCAGAATACACACTAATGCTCCCTTCACTTATTCTCCCTTAAATTGATGACCATAGGAGATGACTGAAGGCATGCAACAATGCCCCAGCAGGAGAGCACAGCCTCACTGAGGTCTTTCGTTTCAGAAGACTCGGCATTTTCATCAGCTGAATGTCTGTCCATTTATTCCTGTCATCGCCAATTAGGACCGCCAATTAGAATTTAGTGTCAGAGCAGCAAGATGGCAAGTATCAATACACTTTTCCCTTAATGACTCTTGGAAATCACTTTAAATATAATATATCCTCCCCTTCTCTCCTCCACAGCAAAGATCACAAGTACTCTATTATATACGACTCAGATGTAAATAAAGCATGTGTTTATTTTTAGCTTTTGTGTCACCTTTTTTCACATACTTACAGCCTCGGTGTGAATGGGATGCACAGCAAAGAACAGCGCCGTGACAAAAGCAAGTCGACAGTCCTTGAACACAGCTTTGTCACAAGTGTACATCAGTACAAGAGTCACTAGACAGTGTAAAATTACATTCACTGCGTGGAAATAGAAGGGGTTCATACCAGCCAGCAATATGTTTAACCTGTAAGGAAACAAAAAGGAGCCATTACTAGACTGGAGGGGTCCTGTAATAGCAGAACATTTTCAAACACTTGAAATTAGGCTTTTTGCCTTATTTGTAGTCTTCTAATGTAAGTGCTATTAAACTAATTTGTGAAAACCACTCTGAACTTCTGGTTTATCTGATTTAAGGGAAACCACTCCCCGATTCTGAAAATATGCAGTTGCATTTCACAACCTTCTTGGCACCCGAGATGGGAGAGGCTCACGCCCTCCAAGTACAGTTCACTGCAGCAAGACGATGTCTGTGCTTCCTCAGCAGCAACTAACACCAGCCAACATCAGCACTTGTCCGATTTCCCTGTTGGCACCTTCTGCGGCTGTCTCAGCCACGTGGCAGCTTTACTATATGCGTAGTTATTTTTGACTACAGAATAGATGGTTTTGCTTGGAAACAGCCAAGACAAGGACTGAGTAAGTCGCTGGAGCATCTGCTTGGCATCACAGGTGCATTTATTCCCATTTAACTTTCAAATACTTTCACATAATGAAGGTTAAGCATTCATTTAAGTGAATGACTACACTAACAAGATGGTCTAATAATTAGCATCGTTTTTATAAGGACACTGATGGTAAAGACATGTTAGCTAATGTCATCCTAGAATCAATGAGACAAATAAGGTTCAATATTCATGTCGATCATTAAAAAATATATATAACAAGCTGTTGCAACATTTGCTTGACAGTAGGTATTAATACATTTTCCTGGTCACTGTTTTTCATAGCCAGCTTGCTTAACAGCTGCTGACAGGTTTTGCCTTACATGCAGTTGAAGATAACTCTTTAGAATTAACTGCATCTGTACATTTGGATAAACATATATATACATATATACACCCACATACACATAGTGTATTTACAGAACACTCCATCTATGAACAAAAAATGTGGAAGCACTGATAGTAAAGGACATTAAAAAAACAAAACACAAAAACAAAACGACAAGACACACAGTGAAGAAAAAGACCCAATGTAAACATTTTGCATGTAGCTGTAAACATGCTAAAAGGTCAATAATCCTTCCTGTTGTTACTAACAGACAAACATGCTAAAGGTCAATAATGCTTCCTGTTGTTACTAACAGACTCCAGGTCTCTCATGACATACATGATGCAACAGCAAAGCCACTGACTTGTTACTACTATACAAATGCTGTAGGCTTTTTGTTAGACAGAGGAGGTATGGTGTGCCTGTGAGGGCCAGACAACATATGCTTTTTATAAATACTCTCTACATTCCTTATTCATAAGTAACAGAGTGCTATTTGTCCTGGGCTGCATTTTCCAGGCCAATCCAACTTTACCAGATCAGGAGTCTTACTTGTGCATTCCTACTCTGCTCCCACTGGAATGTTTGTGGAGGCAACAGCTGAAACCCGGAGAGTTTGAGAAAAGTGAGATTTTAGCATGACTTAACCTTTCCCTTTGAAGTATGGGTTGATGCAGCTATATTTTGACAAGACATCAGTCTGTGTGACTCAAGAATATATGAAGAGTTGGGGCTTTTTTCTTTTTCTTACCCCCCCCCCCCCCCAATTTCTCCTGCAAGCCAGTTTAGGTCAGCAGTATACATCACTTTTCTTCACTTCTACCAGCACAGAATGACAAACTACAGCAAATGGCAGTAACAGACACCCAGCCAGAGTTTCAGCTGTAAATACGCTGCAGCAGTGGGAATACCCGGGCCTAAATCTTGTTTTCAGCACGCTGCAGGGTACAAGGGGCAGCACAGGGCCACCCTGTCCCAAAGGAGCTGAATTTCCCGCTCAGAGGCACCTGTAGATGTGTGCAATGGCACAGATCACCTGCAGAACCCCATTCTTCATACAAAGTAATCACTACTGACAGTAAATCAGCTCGATGGAGTAAAATCAGCACCATCACTCCCCCTTAAACACCGAAGTAGGCTCCAGCAACCTGATTTCTGGAGAAAATAGATGCAGGCAGATGAGGGCAGTGAGGACAAATGGGCTCAGATATGAACCCACACACCAAAATGTGAGAGATTCTTTTGTTCATTTGGCCAGGTTGTGAGGACATCTGACAATAATCTTAAAGAATCTCTCATTAAGTCTCCATGGTTCACACCTGATTACTTCCCATCCTCCAGACAGGTCTACTGGTAAGAGAGGCAAAACTTTGCAGAGAAGAGATCTTCTTGCCTCTATCAGGTCACTTATCCCAAAGGCAGGGTGTGCTCTTCACTCTCCTTCCTGGGGCCAGCGTCAGTTCAACTAGGCAGGTAAGCTGTGAGCTACCTGATGTAAGCTATTGAAAACAGCTACAAAAAAGCATCAGCTTCACAGCTTGGCTAATCCCCTGTGTATTCTTCTAAAAATAAAAAATAAAAAGTAAAAAAAGGCAGAACAAGACACAAACATAACACCACCATGGTATTTAGATAAGCCTGGCATTAAATAGCAAAGTGTGACTGCAAGTATGCCTCAGTGTATGTTTTAAGTGCCATCTTTGGTGGTCCATGAACACTAAATGTGAATGTGTGCAGGTGCTATATTCACATCAGTGTTTTTTTGCTACTAAAGCTCTTTGTCACAAGAAATTAGGCCGCATGGCAACGAAGCAAACATTCTTTTGTCCTGAAACAATGCCATCAGAATGATTTTGAAACAGTAGCAGCGGTTGAATTTTTTGTACATCAAATGGGTGAGGGAATCTGGGGCTCTAAACAGCTCTAATCCAAGTCACAAAAACTTTACAAAGCTCCCTAGCAAACTCTCACACCCATTGGGAAAAAAAAAAGGCAGCCTATTTTGGAAAACCAAATTTGCTTCACTGGAGCAACTTCAGGGCAGTGGAGTTGAAGAGGATGGGTAAATCAAAAAATGCTTCTCCTTTCTTAAACTTTAATACCCTTACAGAGATTAAGTCCTGTCTTTGTTTGCTGGCAGCAGCATTCTCACAGATTTGTATAGTAATTATACATAGTATACAGCTCAGCCAGTAAAGGAAGTGAAATCACAGAATCACACAATCTCAAGGGCTGGAAGGGACCTAGAAAGATCATTTAGTCCAACTCCCCTGTCAGAGCAGGACCATCTAGAGTAGGTCACACAGGAACTCATCCAGGTGTGTTTCAAATGTCTCCAGAGAAGGAGACTCCACAACCCATCTGGGCAGCCTGTTCCAGCGCTCCCTTCCCTTCACAGTGAAGAAAGTCTTCCTTATATTTCTTTGGAAACTCTTGTGTTCCAGCTTATATCCATTTCCCCTTGTCGTACCATTCAACATCATTGAGAAGAGCCTGGCTCCATCCTCCTGACACCTGCCCTTCACATATTTGTAAACATTAATGAGATCATCCCTCACTCTCTTCCTCTCCAAGCTAAGAGCCCCCCATCTCCCTCAGCCTTTCATCATACGAGAGATGCTCCACTCCATCATCTTTGTGGCCCTGCGCTGAGCTCTCTCCAGCAGCTCCCTGTCCTTCTTGAACCAATCGGCCCAGAACTGGACTCAATATTCCACATGCAGTCTCATGAGGGCAGAATAGAAGGCAAGAAGAACCTCTCTCAACCTACTAACCACAGCCCTTCTAATACACCCCAGGATGCCATTGGCCTTCTTGGTCAAGAGGGCACATTGCTGGTTAATGGCCATACTGCTGTTCACCAGGACTCCCAGGTCCCTTTCCCCTTTACTGCTGTCTAAGAGTTCATTCCCCAACTTGTACTGGTACGCGGGGTTACTCTTTCCCAGATGTAAGACTCTACACTTATGCTTGTAGAATTTCATTAGATTTCTCCCTGCCCAACTCTCCAGCCTGTCCAGTCTCACTGAATGGCAGCACAGCCTTCTGGTGTGTCAGTCACTCCCACTTGCTGACAGTGCCCTCTGTTCCCTCATCAAGATCACAGAAGCACAGAGTAGTAGGGGTTGGAAGAGACCTTTAGAGATCACCTAGTTCAACTCCCTGCTAAAGCAAGTTCACCTCAATCAGGTCATGCAAGAACACATCTAGGTGAGTTTGGAAACCTCCAGAGATGCAGACTTCACAATCTCCCTGGGCAGCCTGTGCCAGGGCTCCCTCACCCTCACAGGAAAGAAGTTTGTCCTCATGTTCAAGGTGAACTTCCTGTGTTCCATCTTGTGTCCATTAACCCTTGTCCTCTCACTGGACATTACAGAAAAAAAGACTCACTTCATCCTCACGACACCACCCTTTGGGTCTCCATTAGTGTTGACAAGGTCCCCCTTCTGTCTTTTCCAGGCCAAACAGCCCCAGGTCTCTCAGACAAGACTTTGAGAGAGATTGGGATCTCAAAATTAAGTAAGAACTGGTGTTTCTCCAACATGATGTTAATGAACAGAAGCTCGGTCAGGCAACAGCTGTTCTCTATCAGAGCAGGAGATGTTCTCTTTATTTTAACATATTTCACAAACAGGGAAAATACTTCATTTTTTAAGTTTCAAGTCCCAAAGACATCAATATTATCATCATTTCTAATTTGCAGCACTTTGTGGGCTGAAAGACTTTAGCTGCTTCTACATGAAGAACGCAACATCTGCCTGAGCTTAGCACACAACTTGTAAGAGAGGTGTTATGGCCTTGTTAGAGCACACAGGCAAGACAGCAGACACTTTGGAATGCGCCAGGCTTTTTGAACTGACCACTCATCAAACCAGAGAGGTGTTTGTGAATAGTATTCTAAAGATTTGGGGCTGAATAAAGCAAGCTACCATGTTCCTAGGAATGGAGATACCACCATCTCAGACAAGGATGTCTTTCCTCAGGGGAGCTGCTCGCAAAACACTCAAGAGAAGAAAAGTTTTCCATTGCTTCAACAGTTCTGCTGGAAGGCTCCCTGGAGGCAGACGGAGTGCTAAGCCTCCAGAGAAGTGGTGAACAGCAGTTCAAATGCAAAGGTCCTCAGAAGGCCCAGGGGAACAGGAGAATGTATACCAAGCATTCTTTCAATAGTAGGTGATATTTACAGATATCTTCTTACAGAACTGATCAGCATCACCCAAGCTACCATCAAAATAAAGCTCTTTACAGAAATCTCAGCACTGATCACATGCCTCATCTGGGCATGTATTCAAGCAAAGACTCTTGACCCAAGACCAATCTTTATCTCCCATGTGTTGCAGTATGTGTCGTTCCGCATATCACACTCAAGGCAAAACACTGCCAAAACTACATATCCAGGCAGGAGATAGATCAAAAGAAAAGGTATATACCCTAACACAAAAATCCAATTATTTTGTTAAGGCTAATGAATGTTTTTTCAGGAACAGTAGTATAGTGTGCCTTGTCACCTACAGCAGCTTTTCCTTTTCTCCACCATTCGCTCTAGGAAAAGGAATTACATAGCTCCAATCTCAAAAAGAGACTTTCACAGTCACCAGCTGTCAAAGGTCCATTGAGAAGCATTTGTAAAAGAGCTCTCCAGAAGAAAATTATTCACTCTTGCTCTTAAAACAATAAGCAACATCTATCAGCATCCCTAGTTAACCACCTGCCGTCCCTCCACCCTGCACAGCTGCTTCATTTTAAGAACAGCATTTGTAGAGGGGAGACCATGCACCACATTACCCTCAAGCCACGGGCACTTAAGCCTCCTCTGGATAAGTTATCAGGCAGGAACACATCTTCTTGGGTAAGCAATTCCCCATACAGAAGGGCTTGGAAATTGAGTGGGATTTGGTGAACCAGAGGAGTCTATGCTGCAAGAGTACAGGCTCACAGACAAATCCATACATATCCAGTTATAGTATTTAATCATCAGCACCCCCAGGCTCTAATATAGTGCTTTTTATCCACTTGTATGCATGAAGACTCATTCAACCTTTTTTTTAAGGCCTCTTATGATTTAATAATATGGTAAACCATAATTGGAGAGTTTCTCTTTTTATAGACTTTGTTATTATCCCTGGGCAGCTCTTGTTTAGTTTAATCTGGTTTATTATTTTCAAAAGACTAACAAAAAAATACAACATGTTATGAAATAGAAATGCACAGGATAATAATGGTAATTTGTTATAGCAAGTAACAGTTAATGGAAAGTCTCAGAGCATCCCACACCTCATAAAACCCCCACAGTTTTTATAGAGGAAGGCTCACACGCAGATTTATATAAATTAATCTAACATACAAGGATGGATTAAGTTCCCTGTGATCTTCCCTTCCTTTTAGAAATGTGTGATATATATGGCAAACTTATGCAAACTAATGCCTGATTTCAGTGCATGGTGGAACCTCCTTATAAACTCCAGATGCATCTACTTAGTACGTGCCAGGAAAAATGAGTGTTTGCATTCCAAAAATGGTGCAGCTGCATCAGTGGCGATAATGGTTAAAGCTCTATGTGGAAACAGCTCAAAGATTAACGAAATACCTGCAGCAGTAAAAAGAAAATAAGCCCCCTTTGCAGCAGTGTTCATGCAATAGCCAACACAAGCAGGGCAGAGTTCCTACTGCAGTGCAACAGCACTTTGTGCTGATTTGTGCTGATAATCTTTTCACAGTACAGTGCAATGCCTCAGAATTAAATGGACAATAAGGCTTACATGGTTTGTTACTTGATTTGCTATAACGGGGATGGGTGAGAAGACAGAGGCCATATCAATTCCCAAGCTACAGTAATTGCCTTAGAGCACAACACTCATCACTTGCAAGAGCACTAGTTAAGTGTTGGTATTCAAGACAGGTTATTGCTTTACAGCATGTTTAGGAAAACAGAAAACACAATCAGACTGGGAAGCAGCAGCACCTGGGAAGCAGCAAATATGCCAGGGCAGAAATTTCTAGTGAGACCACAGAAAGCATAGTTTGATGATCATTCCTGTGTTAAGAATACCAAAAGCACCATTCACGGGGCTTTAGATTTGTCTCCAAAAATGGCCTTGGAAAACTTTGAGTAAAGCCAGATGATGACAATTCACAAACTGACAAAGGCATAATTTTACCTAGATTTTGAACAAAACAGAGTTTGTCCTCAAAATAATTCTTCAGTGGCATCTCAGCAAGAGCATGCGCTGAAGGAAACAAACATCTCGTGAAACTTCTGAGAAGTGACCAAGCAGCCCTCTTCTGAGTGTAGAGAGAGAAAGATGTGAGATGTCATCAAGGACCAAGCTAGGACAGCCCAGAAAATGACACTAACAGAAATGTAGTCTAAAGTTATTAGGCTTAATGAAGACAATATTTCAAACTGCGTACAAGACTTTTCCACCAACTTTGAAATTAGTTTGGTAATCTTTCAGCTCGAGCTACAGACCATGAAGGAAGTGTCATTTTAATTTATACAAAAACAAAACAAAAAAACCCAAGCACACTGTGTGAAAAGAGCACAGTGTTTGGGTTTTTTTTTTAAATCTACCTTTCTTTAAATCTGAGAGACAATAAATGGAAAAGCCCAGGAAAGCAGACAGAAACACGTAAGTAAACGCAGAGAAATGCCTTTAGCTAACCAGCAGCAGCCAGAGCACTTTATTTTCATGGACTCTAAAGAGTATTGACAGGGATGCTCCTGTGGGGAAGAAGGCTGGTTGAAAGCTGAGCCTCTTAGGTAAACGATGACAAAAGAAAATGTGACATTGGTGCAAGAGGAATACAATGCCAGATGAGCGAAAATCCTCAGGAAGTGGTAGATGTTAAATAGAGACAAAATACCACCAAAGCAAGCAGCAAACGTGGATGTGACTGGATTCACCTCAGCCAAGTCTTTCAGGAGAATCTGCCTGGACCTTTTAGTGAACTCTTCCCCTCATAATCAAAGGTTTTTAATTCAAGAGACAGATGTATTTTATTGAGTATTAAAGACTGAGAAAATGCTGCAAGTAGGCAGAAGTTCTACATGTTTTGCATCCACCTCTCATCTTGGGCACATCCTCACCTCTGGGCTTGGCTACAAGCAACACAGTGGCATGCACCCCCAGCCAAGTCTGTGCCTTTGCTCCTCAGGCAGGGAGCTTCCCTCTCACTCTCCTCGGGATTCCTCTCCTCCTTCCAGGTGCAAGAAACCCTGCCAGTCTTCTTATGAGAGCACAGCTCAAACCTACAACCAAAACCATCACACGCCTGCTACAAAAATTATGTTCAAGGCAGGGGTGGGAGACAGGGATGGGATACTTCTATGCCCCGGGAACTTGGTGAAAAAAAACCCAGGCCTTGAGGTACAAGCACCCTCTCCCAGACCTGAAATTACAGCAAGGCATTCTGCTCTGGGCCAGATGAAAAGCCTATATGCCTAGAAATGCATCTATATATTCCAATTATAACACAAACAGACTAATAAAAGCAGCTGCCTCACTCACAAACTCCACCTCACCCAGCGCAGCTACACCAGTACTACATCAATTTCATGGCAGGTATCACAATATCAGTATGGAGAGCGATTACTATACCTAGGGTAGAAATATTAGACTAAGCTGTAGGAGAAATACTGACACAACCTTAAATATTGTGGTATTGCCCTAATATAGATGTACAAAGTGAAGAAAATACTCGCGTGCTGTGTATTTAACCTGACACATTATAGCTCCTCTATATTACCCTGTGATGTCAAACAGTAATATAGCATTAAATCAAGAACAAATAAAATCTAAGGTCTTTTTTTTTTCTGCCCCAGGTTGTTTTGGTTTTCTTAAGCTCTTTGGCCTTGAAACTCATGCCAGTGATTTAGCTGAAACAACAGACGGATCAGCTGTAAGCAACTAGATAGATCAGAAGGTTGGCAATGAATTATTGAATTTATTCCCTTTTGCCATGCGTTTACATATAACTCGAGCTTAAGGCTTTGATCCGAAGCCACTGCTAGTCTTACATTAGATTCTTGGTGCCCACACAGAATGCTGAACCATTGGTGACGGGTCTCATTCACTCCCTAGCCATGTATGTACCCAAGCCATCACTGGATAAGCAGCCTTGCTGGGCAGACCCAGGGAGTCATCTGTTCCGCTGTCAGCAACTGAGCACAGCCTGGACTTGTCAGTTTTTCCCATTTTTGTTTTCAGACAGAGTACTAGTAGGATGGCTCTGGGCATAAACTGTGTGTCTATATGTCTTCTGGTGAGAGTGTTGCATTCCCCTTTACAACTTGTCTCCTCCAGCTCCTCTCCTCCTGGGCCACCAGAGTCACTCAGAAGCAGACAGAGTGGACACTCTCACTGCTTCCCCACAGAGTCAAGCACATTTCCAGTCAACAGTCACTCCCACCTCCTTCAAGCAAGACCAGGTTATCTCCTGTGCCTCTCTATCCAGTGTCATCTTCCTGAGTCTTTGTCATGGCTGTGTGGCCTAGACCTGTCTATACCTTTTCCCTTCTGCCCACTCTTTGTCCCTGGTGAACTGTTCCTTGAGGCATCTTCCTCACCATCATCTGCGTTGGCTGTGCACTCCATCCTGCTGCCAAAGAGGCGGAGCAGTCAGGGCCTTCACTTCTCAACCATCTGCAAAACCAGGAGGCTGATCTCTGATTAAAAGTCTTTAAATCTTGGCATCGAGGTCTTTCAAAGGGCTTCATTCTCACTATTTCCTACCACTGCACACCTTCAGGCTCAGTCTGCTCTGCTGCTGACTACATCAAACTTCCATCACTTGTTTGTTTCTGGCCTGAAAATCTGTCTAAACAGGGATTTGGCAGACAAGAAGAGAAAGAGGGAGGAAGACAGCACTGAGGATTGCACCTTCTGCCTCAACAGTTGAGAAACATTTTTTTCAAAACCACTGGAACTAAGGAATAACTTCAGTGCTACTGAGGGAATAAATGATTCACTGAACTTCTGTTAGTGGAGACAAGGTGTAAGACAGAAAGCTCCCAGTTTAAATTTAAAATCTTGAGTGAATTTAGAACTGACAGATCTTTTTTTTTTTACTTTCTTTCCACACTTCATCTTAACATTTTACAGGGAAGACACCAAGAAATAGTATAGCCTAAGTCCAACAAGCTGCCTTCTTTAGAAAGAAGTATGTTGAATCACCTCTTTGAGAAGAAAATTGCTGGAGATAAACATCTCTGTCTGAGTGACAGCAACTGAAGAAGAGAGCATGAAGTAAGTTTTCCAAAAGACTAAGGAAAACCATTGCCTACCATGTGAGCTCCTGTGCAGATGAGGAGTTGTGCTAGACCTGTCAACTGACAGTTACCCACATTTAGTAGGAATGTTTCTGAACCAACTAGTTTTAACACACTTTATTGAGTAGCAAAAAAAGGTGAGGGGAGTTCAAAGACACAAAGCAAACATAATTTAATTCAACAGTTCATGTGCAGGCTTTTTACCCTCCTTCTGATGTTAACCTACACAAAGCAATGCAGCAGTTCTCTGAATAATGTTTTCTCAATGGTTCCAGTAACATGAGCCGCTCTTATTTTCCTCTGATCATTCATCCTGACAGATCTGGTGTGAGTAATGTCAAATACTTGAGGTCTTTTCACTGTTTCGCTCCAGAGCATCAGTCTACTGGAATGAGGACTGCCACTGAAGACTTTCAATTCGTCAGGGACACTGAACTACTGTTAGAATATTTCCCCAATGTCTCCTTACATTTTTTCTGACAGACAGGTGATAATTTTTTTTAATTGAGATCATTTCAGGAATATGCAGCATATATGTAGGATAAGTTCAGTCTAATGAAAAATCTCCAGAGCATCATAGGATCACAAAAATCACAGAATGGTAGGAGTTGGAAGTGACCTCTGGGGATCGTCTAGTCCTGTTAAAGCAGGTTCACCTCGATCAGGTCACACAGGAATACATCCAGGCAGGTTTTGAAAGCCTCCAGAAAAAGAGACTGAAGAGTTCTTTCTCTTGCTTTCACAGCCACCAAGGACAGAAAAGAGACTGAGACAAAGTTTCTGCAGATTGATGGATCTGTAGATATAAATTTCATCCCACCCTTCACATCTGTTCTGTGCATGCAGTTTGGAGATCTCCCAGCTTCTTAATCTAAGTACAGCAAGACTCAAAATAAGCCTTTCCAGATGAGAGTTTCATCTAGCTGCAGAGCAACTAGATAAAGAATTCTGCTACTATTATAATGCCTTGGATTTGATGAAATTGGTGAAGGGGAAGGGGGAGAGGGGCAAAAAAGAGAAGCGAAGGAAGGGGGAAAATGGTAAAAGGGAAGGGAAAAAGGGAAGGGAAAAGAAAGAAAGAAAGAAAGAAAGAAAGAAAGAAAGAAAGAAAGAAAGAAAGAAAGAAAGAAAGAAAGAAAGAAAGAAAGAAAGAAAGAAAGAAAGAAAGGAAGAAAGAAAGAAAGAAAGAAAGAAAGAAAGAAAGAAAGAAAGAAAGAAAGAGAAGAAAGAAAGAAAGAAAGAAAAAGAAAGAAAGAAAGGAAAGAAAGAAAGAAAGAAAGAAAGGAAGAAAGAAAGAAAGGAAGAAAGAAAGGAAGAAAGGAAGAAAGAAAGAAAGAAAGAAAGAAAGGAAGAAAGGAAGGAAGGAAGGAAGGAAGGAAGGAAGGAAGGAAGGAAGGGGAAAGGGGGAAAAGGAAAAAGAAAAAAGGAGGAAAGGGGAAAAAAAGGGGAAGAGGGGAAAAAGGGAGGAAAAGAGGTAAAAAAAGGAAAAAAGGGGAAAGGGGGAAAAGGGAGAAAGGAAAAAAGGGGAAAGGGGGAAGAGAAAAAAGGAAAAAAAGGAAAAAGGAAAAAGAAAAAAGGAAAAAGGAAAAAGGAAAAAAGGAAAAAAGGGAAGAGGGGGAAGGGAAGAGGGGGAAGGGGGAAAGGGAAAGGGGGAAAGGGGGAAAGGGGGAAAAGGGGAAAGGGGGAAAGGGGGAAAAGAGGAGGAAAAGAGAAAAAAAGGAAAAAGGGGGGAAAAAAGGGAAAAAGGGGAAAAAAAGCAAGGAAAAAAGGGAAAAAGGGAAAAAAGGAAAAAAGGAAAAAAAGGAAAAAAAGGAAAAAAAGGAAAAAAAGGAAAAAAAGGAAAAAAAAGGAAAAAAGGAAAAAAAAGGAAAAAGGAAAAAGGGAAAAAGGGAAAAAAGGAAAAAGGAAAAAAGGAAAAAAAGGAAAAAAAGGAAAAAAAGGAAAAAAGGGAAAAAAGGGAAAAAAGGAAAAAGGGAAAAAAGAAAAAAGGGAAAAAAGGGAAAAAGGGAAAAAAGGAAAAAAAGGAAAAAAGGAAAAAGAAGGAAAAAGGGAAAAAGGGAAAAAAGGGAAAAAAGGGAAAAAGGGAAAAAGGGAAAAAGGGAAAAAGGGAAAAAATGGAAAAAGGAAAAAAGGGAAAAAAAGGGAAAAAGGGAAAAAGGAAAAAAGGGAAAAAGGAAAAAAAGGGAAAAAGGAAAAAGGGAAAAAGGAAAAAAGGGAAAAAAAGGGAAAAAAGGGAAAAGGGAAAAAGGAAAAAGGGAAAAAGGAAAAAGGGGAAAAGGAAAAAGGGGATAAAGGGGAAAAAGGGGAAAAAGGGGAAAAAGGGGAAAAAGGGGAAAAAGGGAAAAATGAAAAAAGGAAAAAAAGGAAAAAAAGGAAAAAAAGGAAAAAAAGGAAAAAAAGGAAAAAGGGGAAAAAGGGGAAAAAGGAAAAAGGAAAAAAGGAAAAAGGGGAAAAAGGAAAAAGGAAAAAAGGAAAAAGGGGAAAAAGGAAAAAGGGGAAAAAGGAAAAAGGAAAAAAGGAAAAAAAGGGGGGGAAAAAAAGGAAAAAGAAAAACTTTGGTCTCTCCTCTTCCTCAGCAAGATCCTGTAAAGCCCATATCAGAGAGTTTTCTCAAGTATCCTAAGTGGATGCAGTAAATTGTAACAAAAATATTAACAAATGACATTCGTTACCATCCTGCTAAAAGTCCATTTCTGTTGAGCATTTTACAGAAATCAGGATAAATCCTTTTTCCTTCTGCAGGAGGACAGATCATAACCAGCAACCTGCTGCTGAGTAAGGCAGGGGCAGAGGGCTCCGGCAGGCAGCGTAGGGCTCAAGCACAGGCTCAGTGTTGCTTGGCAAAAGCTCCTCGAGTCTCTTTGGAAGCACTGGATTTGGAGGATCCACTGCACTCAGATCTTAACATCTTCCTCTGACACCCTACTGGTAGAAACGAAATGGGAAGAATGTGGAAACTGGGGGGGCAGAAAGGATTTTTGGGGCTCAGTAGAAATAATCTTCCTCTGCAGCCAGGGAAGATAAACGATTCCTTTCCTACTCCAAATGCAAAGCAGAGAACAAATGATTGCCTTAGACCCTACATCTTAGCTGTATAGTTATTGTAACTATTTCAGGATGAAATCTTCCTCACAAAATTAGTCTATTATCCAAAAAGGACTAGATGGAGAGAGTACTTCATCCTTTTATTTAAAAACACACACACACACACACACACAATCCCTCCACCTTCCTTTAAATGGCAAAGGCAAAAAAAGTTCAGAGCCCAGATAAATGGGAGCTAAAGCATTTAGTTTCCGTTCCATTATTAAAGTTTCAGATTCTTTTGCTAATTAGCATAACATAACCTCAAAGCTGCCACCTGATCTCGGAGGCCAAGTCCAGCACCAATACCATATGCAAGGTGGTCAGTGGTGCTACACTCAGGTTCACTCAGCTCTCAAATTACCCCCAGACGTATTCTGGAGGGATGGATTAATCAAAATGCTCCCGAAACTGCAACAGTTTGGCTGGACACCCGACAGAGAAGGCACTCTGTGTCTAGCTCTGCCTGTGGCTGCCTACATCCCTGCAGCTCTCCACAGAAACCTGCTGAGAGCCCATTTGAGGAGAAGGTACAAAATCTGTCATAAACAATCTAGTTTGTGTTGCTTAGCGTTGGTTTATCAGTGCTGTGCCACCCTGTGTCCACCCAGCCCTGCTCTCCCAGACAGCCAACGCTGACGGCTCTCAGCTCCAAGCCCACCCTTACGATAAACGGGTGGCAAGTGCTCCGTGGGAGAGCACAAGGGGTGCTCTGTTCCCCAAAACTACTCTTGCCTCTCAGAAACAGAACAGTTTTCACAGAGTTCTGGATACATTGCTTATAAATCAAGTATACTGATGAATAGTTTCACAATTAGCAGAATCATCCAGGTTCCAGCAACACCTCCTCCTGGTGTACTCACCACTGGCTGTCTAGCTTGGTTCTCATGCCTGCCATCGGTTTGTAACCGATCACCCACAAACAGGACCTGAGTGCTAAAGATTGTCCAGCTTACCCCAGTTCTTCAGCACAGTTCCCTGCAAGCACCCACATCATTTTAAAATACTAAACAGTGGTAAACACTCACCACCATTTCCGTTCGATCAGAACAGATTAAAAAGAGAACAAGCTCAGGGAAAGTATGACCAACTGCATGAACTGTAACTAAGATGATCATTCTCCCCGGAGAGAGGGAGAGAGAAAAGCATCTGGGCGTTTCTTCTAGGATTAGCGATGGTACCTGTCAGTTACTTTGCCGCCACTCAACTTCTCTTTATCCCTGTAAAACCTAAACTCCTCTACAGCTCAGCCCAGTGCACGGAGAACATTCGAAGCTCGCAGGCAACTGTATCTGACAGCAGAGGCTTACAGCCGCCAGGCTGCCGGCAGGAACCGGGCTGCGCGGTCCCCGTGAGCGGTCAGACCCTTCGCTCAGCGCTAACGAGAACGACGAGCATGACTATGGGTCTGCTGCAAAACAGCACCGGGGAAGTTTCTGGTACGATCATTCAATTGCGGAGAAAAGTACCAGACATCAAGCAGAGAAGGACCTCACAGGGAATTCCATTTGAACACCCTTATCACTCGTAAGTGCTCGGGTTTCCCTTTTAGCACCACCACCACCCCACCCCGGTAGCCCCGAGAAGACGCGGCACCTGTTCCCAGACGGCGAGGAAGTGGGGTACCAGCCGGGAGAGCGGCGGGCTGTCCCGCACCGGCTCCTCATCACTCCTCTGCTCCTGGGAACTTCCAGCAGGCCGACCCGCCGGACCACCCCGCCCGCCCCCGGGGCGCACCCCGTCCCGTACGGCTCCGGGCCGAAATGCTGAATCACGAAGCCCGGGACGCGAGACCGGAGGCGGCGGTGCCGGGAAGCTCCCCCGATCCCGCTCCAGGGCCGTCCGCCTCCGTCCGTCCGCTGCCCGTGCACGGGTCCGGACGAAGGGCGAGCGGCGGAGGGCAGCCGCGCCGCCACCCCAGCCCCGCGCCTGCGGCGCTGGCGGCGGACACTTACTTGAAGGTGAGGACGCAGAGGGGCCGGTAGGACTTGTGGCTGGTGTTCTCGGCCATCCGCTTGCCCCAGAAGTCGTTGGCGAAAGCGGCGGCCACGGGGGCGGCCGCCCGCACGTCGGGGTTGTTCACGATGGCCCAGACGTCGTCGTGCACGAACTCGCCCCGCAGGGAGTTGCCGTAGCAGAGGGCGCACAGCCCCGCCAGCACCGCCCCCGCCGCCGCCGCCCCGCCGCGCCGCCCGCTCGCCGACGGGCACGGAGCCGGGGCCGGGCACGGGGGCGGCGCGGCTCGGTCCCGGCTGCGGGAGCCCGGCACCGGGCCCGTCACCATGGCGCGGGTGCGGGCGCGGGGAGCGGCGCAGGGGGCCCCGGCTCCGCCGCCGCCGCGGTGCGGGGAGGCAGCGGCGGCCGCATGGTGCGGTGCGCGGCGGGCAGCGGGACCGCCGCCGGCCACTCGCGCTCTGCCGAGGCGCAGCCTGCCCGGCTGCAAATAAACAGCGGCCGCCTCCCCGCGCCATCCCTCCTCCCTCCTCCTCTGCCTCCTCCTCCTCCTCCTCCTTCCCCCCCGCACGCATGCTCCTTGCCGCGCTGTCACCCCGCCGCCACCTCAGCCCCACGGCGGGGTGGGCTCCGCCCGCGGTGGCCCCCCGCACAGCGGGGAGGGAGACGGCCTGGTGCTGCGCGGCACGGCACGGCACGGCACGGCACTGCACGGCACGGCACGGCAGTACCCACGCGAGGCTGCGCTACCCGCGGGTGGCGGGTCTGCTGGGGGTCTCAGAGCGGAGCCCCGGGACGGCGGGTCGCTGCTGTCACTCGAAGGAGACGGGTGCCTGCCTGCTCTGTTGCCGGGGCCTCCTCCATCCCCTCGTGTGCTTCCCCCGCCATGGCCCGTCCCGGCGGGTGACACTCACCTGAGGAGTGGGAACGTCCCAGCCGGCTCCACGCATCCACGGCATGGACGCTGATCCCAGCATCGATGCTGCTCCGCAGTCTCGACGCTGCTCTACAGCATCCAGGCTGCAGAATCATCTGTGCCAAACAGTCCCCCATCGTGTCCTGATGGCGAGGAAGGCATTTTGGTGCCACGGAATTTCTTTTCTTTACTCCAGTCCATCACCTGTCCCTCTTCCAAAATCACCTGAGAGATGCCTTCTCCCAAGCATTATTCTGATGACTGCAGTGTGCCTGTCCCCTCCCAAATGTGACCTTTCTTGTGTCCGTGACAACTCTCAATAACTTTTGCTTAAGGAAAGGCCACGTTCAGATCATCTACTCAGCCATGAATAAATAAAAGGTATGTGGCCATGGCTTTTTCAGAAAAGAGAAAAACAAAGACTCTGTTAATGCTTTTTACCATTTAAATAAAACCTCCTGCTTATAAATCAAATAAAGAAATAATACTGCTTGGCAAAGAAGCTTCTATTCAATTAGGTGAATGAACACGATGGACATATTTTGAATTTGTACTTGAAAAAGGATACCCTGAGTATGGTTCACCACAAGCCTGTGCAGTCCCAAGCTGCACTCTGTGTGTGTGTGTGTGACTGTGAGCGTGCCTGCCTGCCCGTGGGAAAAAAGAGAGAAGCGGAAGCTGTGAAGAGTTCATGCAGACTGTCCAGGGCAAGCCCTCTCCAGGAATGCTTTTCCCCTCAGCATGTTTGGCACTTTAAGTGATCTGGTATTTTCCAAGTGCAACAGAACAGGCTTTTCAGATGCACTTTTGTCATAGCTAAAAATAACAGTGAACTCCGTCTAGGACGGCATGTTTATATCCGGGACAGAAGGAAACTCCACCAGAAGCAGGGCCAGCAATTCAAACTTTCCCTTTAAGTGGCTGGTGACAATTTGGCAGTTGGCTCCCCAGAGCTTCTTCCAGCATGGCAGACAGTTTGTAGTGGTGTGTCAGTATTCGTTTTCACCAAGGTTTCAAAGTTTGAGCACGTAAAACTAGACTTCAACATCTGTGCCTGGGCACAGAAGGAAACAGCCTGATATCCAGAGACACTGAAGTACTGAAGCCCGTGAGCCCGCAGAAAGGATGGACTGTAGTGCTGAAAGTGAAAACTGTGTGAAAGATTTAAAGGTTGAAATTGCCTTATGGTAGACTGCAAGTAATATCTGAAATCCTAAATTACTCCACCAAACAGAATCTGTAGTTCTGGAATGGGCAGCTGAGGGTCCAACTGTTCTCTGGGGCAAATGTACCACCCATGCATGAGCTAGGCAACCTAAGCAGGGGAGTCAGCAGCACTGCTGATGCAACCCCAGCACACCCAAAGCACCCAGCAGCCTACCTGGGCATCGGCAGGCTGTCCACGACCCTTGTACCTGTGGTATACCCCATGAACCGGGGTCTACACAGCCTTTCTTGTTGATGTCTTTCAGCCTCTGTTCTCCTTCATCACAGGTTGGCAGCAGCCCACTGTCACAAAACAGGGCTCCAGGCTGCCATCAGGCAACACAACGCTGGGACAGGGGACAGGTCTCTCCATTCGCTATCCAGTACAGCCCCTGCTGTGTCACAACCCTTTGAGCTTAACTAGCTCAAAGCTCCCCTAAAAAAGTGAAGAGTTCTAAAATGGTAAAGGATGAAGAGGTGATCAAAAAATCATTTTCCCATCAAGGGTTTTCCTGTCAGTATCTCGTGATGGTAACATACACAGCCATATAATGTAGCATAGTACAACATACTCTATGCAATAGATAACATTGCTTCCTATAGAGATCTAAAATCTCTCCTTCACTTTCATAACCCATGATGCTCTGATAACACAAAAAAAGCATGGAAAGAGATGGAAATCCTGACCCATTCAGGACTCCTCCTGTCCTTACTCTCCTTAGCAAGACACCAACACTGGCTATTGGCTTTCATCTGTCATGGTAACCTACAGACTTCAAGGGAAAAAAACCCTATTTGCTTCTCATGTGTTTTCTTATGTGCTTATCAAAAGGTAACACGCAAAGTGTAGTTCAAACTGATTTGTCAAGTTTCTTCTCTGAAAAGAAAATCTGTTCTCACTTCTCTAAGATAGACCAGATCTTTTGTTTCTTCCCTCAAGCAAACATCTGAAAGAGTCAAAGCAATGCTCCACTCAGCCCCAGAGGAAGACCTCCTGTTCTTCACAGCAAGACCTGATGAAATGCAAGCCCTCAGTCTTCTCCTTTTGATCCCCAAAGGGAAATGTTATCTTGTCATGCAGCAGAGATGGAGTTCAAGATGTTGTCTATTGATACAAGTCCTGATTTCTTATAAAGCAACTAACAGCAAAAAGTCATTATTTAGAGAACAGGAGAACATGTATTGAATGCTGCTGTATATTGAGTCTTAAGTCTGTATGTATATATATATATATGTAGGCATATACATAGAGGGAGAGGGAAAAGAGATTCCAGCCATGTGATGGTTTGCTCCAAAGCTACCTTGTCACTTCCAAAAATATCTGCTCTAATAAGAAGCATATCCTCCTCCTGCAAGCCTTGATTCTTTACCTAAAGTAGAGAAAAAAGTAGTCACAGCTTCTGAAATGTAAAGCCAAAGTGCTTCTCAGAAAAGCCTTACTGAGTTCTGGACTCATGTGTACAGTTGAAGCACTCCAGCTATTTGACTGCCTAGTTATATTTGAATCACAAGTTTCATGCCAGCTATATAAAAAGATTGTTAACAAATGGCTGTTAAAACTAGAGACCTTGAAACTAATTATGTGCGATGCTCAAAAAAAAAGGCTTGCTCTGCTAATTAAGCAGAGCTCATTACTTCTGAAGCAGGAAAGTTTAGCCCTCACTCAGAGTAAAACATACGGTAGGCTGTACAAGGCGGTAGATACATTTGAACTGTTACACTTGAAAGGGTTGAGCATGGATTGATCTGTTGTTATCCGAAGATGGCAGCTGCTCAAAGGCAGAGAGACACTGCCAAAGTTTTGGGTTTCAAGCTTAAATGTGGAGTTCTGTGGAGTTTAGCTCTGCATTGGCTGATTAAAGTGTGAGAACGCGGTAAACACAATTGAAAAGTTAAATTGCCATATGGTCATAGCTAGAGGTAAATTTCAAAGGCAGCACATGTAAACAGTTTCTTACTGTCTGAAAAAAAATAACCACAATTTTACATTTAAACTAAGTCATTTGGTAACCGGTACAATTGATTTCTGCTTGTAGTCAGTTACTGAGTGGTTTTCCAATTCATTTCAGTAGCCCCAGGATGAAACTCTTGTCTGCCACGCATATAATCTGTGGTTGACACAGATTACGTTCATATGCTTAAAAAAAACACATAAAAAAACCCCACCACTGAGTCTGGCATATTTAATTCAGCGTGCTGCCTGTATTGGAAGAACTATGGAGAGGCAGAGGGCAATCTGTGCAGTCCAGAGCCCCTCCAAGGAGTTCAGTGCAGGCATCGTTCTGTTTAGCCAAGTAGGATCAGAACTTTGACATTACCGGGAGCACTGTAGTGGTGCAGCGAAAGGCTGTGCTGTAGTCAGCTGGAGAAACCTTGTTTATGATCTTTTTGCTTGTTATCAAGTTGCTTCTAGGTCTATGTAGGCCACAGAAAGCTGCTCTTTGGTGAATTCTTCCTAAAGCGAAAGTTTCTGTGGATTTGGTTTCACTTTCAACTGTGGCCAAGAGCCATAATTACTGCAAGCAGGAGAGGGAACATTCTTGCCCTTAATACCTTGGTCCTGTGCTCCTTAAGAGACAAAGCAATCCAGCATCCTCAGGATGACCTCCCCTTTTCAATAGGGAAGTAATGTTTCAAGTTCAGTCCATGATCCCCTAATAAACCTTTTCACTATGTCAGTCACACAGTGTGCTAAATATTATCCCTGATAATTCAAACCCTCCATTTTTTTCCAAAGCTATGTAAAGAAGAAGATATCACATGGTGGTAAGCACTGCTTGGTGAATCCCCATAAGTGCATGTTTCTCACCCCAACACAGATGGCATGTAACACAGAATCCTCCGTGACCCATTTTTTAGATCCATTTCTCACCTGTTTCACATCCTCTGTAAAATGAGAGATTTCAGGCAGAGAAAAAGCTTGTCATAGTTATTAATGGATTAGAGAGAATCTCTTTTTCAGCTCATACAACAAATGCATTTTCTGCCTTTGAGGAGATCCAGGTTAAGCCTTAGTCTGTGGGCAAGGTTGTACAGGGTTTTTGAACCCGTATGGTGGGTGGAACCAACACAATTTGACAGGGGAGAGGCATCCAGCAAATGATACAGAGTGACTGGCAGTTTAAAGGTCAAGGGCAATACAGAAGTGATACAAGTCCCAGCAATTAGAATAATTCTTCACCTCCGAATAAATCTTGAGAGATTCTTCAGCTATGGAGCAGACTATGACATAGGCTGCTGAAGTCATCCACTCCAGCAGACTCACTCATTGGCTGAGGGCATTAGTACTTTCCATTTTTGTGTGCTCAGTTTGGGTATTTGAAGCCTCATGATGGAATGGGGAGTGGAAGAGAAAAAGCACTTTTCTTTCCTTACTGAGCATGGATCTGCAATCTTCCTTCTTCAGAAGCACTGCAGATATTTCCCAAGGCCAAAGAGAGTCCTCAGTCTTGCCCTTGCCTGAAAGATGTTTTTAATGGCATCAGAGCAAGGGAAAAGTGCAGCCTATAGGGCTTGAGTCATAAGAGTTATCTCTTGTAACATTCATCTATTTAATGTTAAGTACGAGACAGTTTAAGTTGAATTGTTATGTACTTCACAGAAATCAGATACTGGCTTAAGAACTACAAATTTTAAAAGGGAAGGTCCAACTTAAGGTAGGCTCATTCCTGGATGAGAAAACAGGGGACTCTTGGATAACCCAACTTTTTTTTTTCCACTTACAGTGTATAGCCCTGGACCATGTTTTCACTCTACTTGGAACATTGTTTCTGACTACAGGCAGGTGAGAATGGGTGTGAGACTGTTTAAAGCAGGCATCTTACTAGAGAGAAGTTGTTTTAAAAGAATAGCTTTCCTGAGAAAGGGACATTAGTAACTCAGGCTTCCTACAAGGCTGTCCAAAAGCACGTGTAAGTTGCCATGTGGCTGTAAAGGTGAATGCTGAGGTGCTGAAAGCATCTCAGTCAAATGCAGCATGGATTTAGGCACAGCATTCTGGTTGGGTTCCCATTACTCCTGCAAGGAGACATTGGATTCAGAAGAAGAATCTCATTTTGGCAAGACAAAGGAGGCATTTTCAGCTTGAACTGATGTGAATCAGTTTAATTTGACCCTACATTGAGCCTTCAGAGTTGGCTGTACATTTCTCAAAGTAATCATCTCTTGGAAGTTTATATGTCAAAATAAGAAGAGAGATTTAAAAAACAAAGTCTGTTCCCTATTCAGATTCAGTTGGAATTGTTTTCTGGGCATCTCTTAGCTGGAATTCAGTAGCAGATCTCTCCCAAAAAGTAACGGATTTATATATGAGGTCTTCTGGCATCCCTAGTTTCAACTGAATTCCAGTCACTCCAAACGGTCTGATAAAATCAGACAGTCAGATAAAATCAGGAAATCTCTACATTTATTCTCTGATTACTGAGCAAGCTCGATTTCATCATGGAGAAGAGGAAGCCAGTGGTTACAATTACCTTTCTTTCCTTTCATCTATTTTTTTATTATTTCAGTTTAAAATGGAGGAATTACAAATTAATAAATCTGCACCGAGCCCAGTCAAAAGACTCTGTATAATAATATTATTCCTATCTCTATGATTAGCAACAGCTGGAATAAATTTTAGTAAAAATATGAAAATCTGTATTGTAGAATAAGCCACATGGAGTGACTGTAATTTGAGGAGGGCAAAAGTTTCCAAAAGCTACCGAAAAAGAATACGACTTCTCTTTTTTTTCAGGTGACTTCTTTGGATTTTATTTTTGCAAGCAGCTACAGTTTTATTTTACAGTGCTTAACTTTCTAGTGTTTATGTTGAACAAACAGTCCAGATAAAACTATGCATCAATCAGCTACTCTGGGCACTGCATCTTCGCACTAGTCCTCTTACACCAAGGTGTAATGAGAAGCTCTGGCTGTGTTAAAGCAAAGGTAAGTTCTGAAGCACAATTACAGCCAGCTAAGCCAACACTGATGCTATGCAAGCTGGAAAATCATCACACAGGTCTGCTTTTCACTGCAAACATCACCACATGCCAGCTGCCATTTTCCTAAAGTGTTTAAGAAATTCACAGATAGCTAATAGATCGGTTTAAAAAAATCAAAGCAATAAAACCCTCTACAACTTGTCAAAGGAAAGAATTTGAAAGCCTGATTGAGAAGGGTAGCATCGGGAGGAAGAGAGTGGAGGAGCAGGCAACTGGGAACAATAGTGCTCCCTTTCCCTCTCCATTGTTTCCATACACCATGAAGCTCAGTGGCCCTCACACTGGTGGAAGGATAAACTGGACCCTTCCCCAGTGATCCTTACTCTTCAACACTCACCTGTACACCTGTGGCTGTTGTGGGCAGGTAAAATGTGTTGCAGTACTCAAGGAATTTTTAATAAAAATATCGAGCCTATTCTGAATGAAAGTGATTATCTAGTGTAGAAACACCAGAAGGACTACTGAAAGAAGAACTGTGGGAATGGTAGGTGCAAATGGCACCCAGGTCATCAAGATGCCAGCATGTCTATGTGCAGCTTACCAGGACCTCCCTAAACTGAAGACAGATTGTACTCAGAAGACAGGCTATAAACCAAAGCCCTAAAGAAATGAAGCAAGGAAGAAAGGAACAGGCATAGAGCCATGAAATGCAGGTAAGGAGAGAAAAAGAAATCCTAATCCAGGGCATGCAAGTCCTGTTTTGGGTAAAATCACCTTCCTCTTTGTTACATTGCTACTACAGTGTTGCAAAAATCGTTTGGGCCTACAAAGCTGGCAACGTCGGGGTTATGAGCCATATGTGCTAACAATATTCACACACCTCTTACCCACATAAATGCAAACTCTCGGCTTGCCTGAAATGCTCTGGGAAGACATACGTGTGACTTCTTAGTTTTTCCCAAGACAAGCATACACATGTGAGCTCGGGATTTTCATCTGCTCTTGCTAACCGGGACCACAGGACTTCCTGCTTTCAGAATGTGGGAACACAGCCTTTCTCCAAGTTGAGTCTCTCTTGCTTTCTTATGCCCACCCACACTCCCTTCATGTGTTTCAGCTGACTTATCCTGCCTGGTTCCACTCCAGCTTTCCTCTCATTTGGTAGGAACTTGTAACCTTTGAATTTCTATTGTTAAACAATTAAAAAAACAAAAGAAAAACAAATTACTGAGCTTTGCCTAGTTTGGAGCTAACAAGATTTCCCATGGCTTCAACCCAAAGCCAAAAGTCATCTGCGGTTCAGCTGAAATACTGCTAGGATCCCTGCAATAGGAGTCCAGAAGCTTCCTGGACAGCATTTGGAGTCTGCAAGATGCAGAAATCAAAACTAGACACAGTTTGAGAGCAAACCTAGGGTGCTCACTCTTACTAAATCTCCTCAGCAACACCTCACTTTAGGGTTTTCTGTCATCTCTAGTAGACTTTTCTGTCATCTCTAGTAGACCAGTTCCAGCACATTACACCTGCTCTTTTCTTCCATCCCTGGAACATCCCATCAGATTCAGGAGCCTCATTCGAGGTTCCTCTGACCTCACTGTCACATCCTAGGTCTTTCTTAGTTTTACCTGCAGGCTGTCTAGAGGCTTTCAGAGATGCTCTGTGGCCAGGTATATCTTAAATATGATCAACTTCATTCCCCAGCTCTGTTCCTCGGGCACAAGGCAACCTTTTCCTTTGTAGATTAAAGGTCATGTATGCTGAGACAGAGCTTCCCTGGAAGCTGATTCAAGAATAACGAGTAATTCTCCACAAGGCCCAAGGATTTTCATGCCCTCCTCATCATCTTCTCAGTGCAAAAGGCCAACACTCTCTTGTATAAACAAAAAGGATAATAATAGCAAGCAAAACGCTCTGTCAAACCACAATATGCCTCTGTGCTCTTAATCCTTCTTTAGGAAAAGAGAGAGAGAAAAAAAATTCATTACCTAAGAGTCAACATAATTTATCTCACTACTCCTTAAACAGACCTGTTGATGGAAAGGGGAAAAACATACCAAGCTTGCTCTGAATGGTTTTGTAACGGAGAGGACTGGAGAGGAGCCTGGAGGAAAACTCAGACACAGCCCGACTTCAAAGAAGTATTGCAGAGATCCACACTTTGTAATTTGGGTCTATTTCTAGTTTTTTCTGTGTTTACATAGCTTGACAATCGTGAAGACAAGAAAATTCATAAAGATGAGGTTAGCCTTTTCAGCATGAGGCTGGTGTCTGCCGTGGGAAATTAATCCTCACTAAGCTGCAGTAAGCTAAGCTGCCGAGTTTGTATTCCTGTCACTGAGACCGCTTATGCTCACTGCTGCTCTATAAACTCTTATTAGTCAGGCTTGACAGTGGGCAACATCTTGATGACAAGAGTAGCCTATGGATCACCATCCACTCAAGTTTTTATAGAAACGGTATGAAATGAGCCTTTTATTTTTCCTAAGATCAAAATATTTTTGGGAGATGAACAAAGCAATACTGGTGAACTTTTTAATTTCATTTTTTTTTTAAATAGAATTAGAAGGTCCCAGGGTGCTCTGTCACTGAAATAACTACATCTGTCAGTTAAATTGGCAGAGCTGTTTTATTTAGTTTCTAGAAAGAGTTCCTCAGACACTGAGGTCTTGGATACCTCCCAAAAGATTTTCTCTCTGGATAGTTGAATCAAAATAAAATTAGGAAGGGGGAAATAGTTTACAGCCACAGCTAGCATTTGCTTTTTTTTTTTCTGAATATCACATGGTCTGTAATGTTGATGAGAAGAGACAGGCTCACGAGGGGTGACTTGACAGGAATCACATTTTAATTTCCTTCATAAAAATTTTGTAAGCTTTTCCCTCTCTCCAGTGACCACCTTGCTGCTGTTGCCTTTGGGGGGCCCATATGATCCTCTCTATGAGGAAAAGATATCCCAAGGCATTTCCTTTTTTCTTTTGCAAGAAGCAGTCAGAGGATCCTGTTAAATTTTTTAATTTGTTTAACTGGCTTCTAACTTTGCAGACTCCTGTCATGCCATAAAACTGACTGATGAATGACAGGGCCCTGCTAGGTTTGGCTAGGGTGTAATGTGAGCCCCCAGGGCTGGAAATAATAAAACACAAATTTCTGAGAAATGGGGTTTTGCAAGGGACATGCTGGTCCTGACTTCACCACACCCTTTCATTTTGTCAGCTCCAGATCAGCAGGTAATGGCTGGATTTCATTTTCTTTTCTATCGTTAAGAGCTCTCTGTTCTCAAAGACAGGAGAGGATTCTCCAGGTAGCTAAAGGTCATTGAGGAAGAGAGTTGATGAGTGCCATATGGGGGACTCGCTCTGCATGTATGGGAGCCAGTGTATGGACTGCATAATGACACAGCCAAGGTTCACACAGAGCAGTTCAGAAGAGAGAAGAATTTGAGATGAATCAAAAGACAGCCTCTCCCCTCCCACACCGACCTTCTTTGGAGCTGCCCTAAGCTGAAAATCCTCTTTTTCTATCTATCTATACGTTTTCAGAGGACTGTGAGTTGAAAAGAACAAAGAAAGAAACATTAGAATTTGTCTTTCAGCCTTCATTGTCGCATGCTGCTTTTGAAACCTCAGTGACGAGATGTTCGTGCCACATTTCAGCTCGCTGTCATTAACGCAGTTGGGCTGTCTGCAAGACAAGCTTCCTCAAAACTCACTACTGTTTCCTTGGCTTTCTAGATAAACCTGATCAGATCAGACTCCTTCCTGCAGAATATCCTCCTCAACACCCAGGCAAAGACAACAATAAACATTTTCACCTTGTCAGCTGCCTGCACATAATCTAATCAGATCTGGAACATTTTCATTCCTAATCAATTGGTCCATCCGGCTGAAAGGGTCACTAAGCAACTGCAATATTGAGCCTCCAGCTTTGTGGACCACAATGCCAGCTGTGCCAGCCTGGTCTCCCAGCTGTGCCACGAGCTCCATGGACACCTAGACACTGTGCCAAGAGGCACTTGCACCCTTGGCCTGGCACTGGTAACAACCACCCACAGAGGTGCATTCCCTCACACCTGACCAGCAGAGGCCTCCTGGTCCCAACCTGGGCAGGGGAACAAGGAAAAAGAAATGCTTGAAGAAAGCAACTCTTGGCTTCAGTATTGAAGCAACCGAGGTATAGGAAGGCTGAGCAATGTGCTCAAAGTTGGAAAGGAACTCAGGTATAAAACACAGGCAGGAAGTAAAAGTATCTCCTGATGGCAAAGCCGTTTTCTGCCCTTGAGAGACATGAGGATTGGGAACAGAAAGATTTGGATGAGGCATAAAGTCTCTCCACATTTCACCAGCTCTTATGCTCTGCTTCACACTGGAAGGAGGTGGGAGCAAGGAAAACTCTGCTTCTGGTGAGCATTTAAGTAGTGCAAATGTTCTTACAGGTCAGTATTTTTCTGCCCTGGCCAAGAACCATGCAGTGCACAGGAGAGGCCAGAACAAGGCTTTCCCCAGCCTTTCTGAACTTTTTGCACTGACTTTTTTAGTCTTCACATCCCAGGATTTTGAGAGAGCAGTGGGATGGGACTATTCTGACCTCAGGACACCATTATCTGTAAATAAACCCTACAGCAAAATCCGTAACGGGGAATATGTTAGGATGTCACATGGCTATAGCATCTTGCAGCAGCCAGTGCCTGTGTCTAAGCAGCAGGAATGCATATGCCCTTTCCGTGACAGCACAGAAGATTTGGATTTGGTTTTGAATAAATGATTGATAGGGTAAAGGTAACACGGAGAGGAACAGGTCAAACACAGCTAATGAAAAAAGTAGACCCAGTCGTCATCCTGTTATATCGCTGGCTAATAGAGTAGTGTTTAGCAATAGCTTGTGTGTTGTAAGGCTTGAGGTTATCAGCAGAGTGACTGCAGAGAGCTAGTTAGAATTCATCCTGCATCTGTGACTGTAATCCAGCAATTTGGACAAAAACATGTACTCTGCATAGGTGCATGACATAGACTATTACTATCACTAATGCTGTAACAGTTATAATAAAACACATGCTAAGTATTTCTATTATTCCGAGGAAAAGTTAATTATAATTTCCAAGCTGGCAGCATTTGACTTACTTTTTGCCATCTCTGAAACAGTATAATTAGTTCCCAAGTTACAGCTCCTGTGAGATCTCTTCCTTGGTGGGTAGTAGGAGATGTGGAGTTACAGCCGCAGCCTTCTCTTGGCTGAGATATATTTCACTTGAGAATATTAATTTTTAACATAAATATAATAATAACTTTAAAAGAGTAAAATACCCCTAGAAGGCGGGGAAATGCTTGGAAGGCACATCTCGGGGAGCTTCCCTTCGCATTGCTGAGCTGTCTTTGGTAAAAGGAGCTCTCTAGTGTCAAGTTGAAATACTGCAGTTCAGGAAGACGATGAAAATAGCACACAACCTAATCAAATAGATGTGCAAATGGAAGACCTAGATCACTCTTTTAGGTACATAGTGCCAGTGTGTAATGTGTACTGTTGTATGACGAACAACACCCTGCACCAGTACAGGCTGGGGTCTGATCTGATGGAGAGCAGCTCTGTGGAGAGGGATCTGGGAGTTTTGCTGAACAGTAAACTAACCATGAGCCAGCAATGTGCCCTCGTGGCCAAGAAGGCCAATGGCATCCTGGGACGCATCAAGAAGAGTGTGGCCAGCAGGTCGAGGGAGGTTCTGCTCCCCCTCTACTCTGCCCTGGTGAGGCCTCATCTGAAGTACTGTGTCCAGTTCTGGGCTCCCCAGCTCAAGAATCATAGAATCATAGAACAGTAGGGGTTGGAAGAGACTTTTAGAGATCATCTAGTCCAACCCCCTCTGCAGAAGCAGGTCAACCTAGATGAGATCATACAGGAATATGTCCAGATGGGTTCTGAAGACCTCTAGAGAAGAATGACAGGGAACTTCTGGAGAGAGTCCAGCACAGGGCCACCAAGATCATCAGGGGACTGAAGGATCTTACTTATGAGGAAAAGCTGTGGGACATGTGACTGTTCATCCTGGAGAAGACTGAGGGGAATCTCATTAACACAAGTATTTAAAAGGTGTATGTCAAAAGGATGAAGCAACACTTTTTTCTGTTGTCTTGAGTGACAGGACAAGGGGTAATGGATGTAAGTTGGAACAAAAACAGTTCCAGTTAAATGTAAGTAAAAATTAACTTTCCTGTGAGGGTGAGGGAGCCCTGGCACAGGCTGCCCAAGGAGGGTGTGGAATCTCCTTCTCTGGGAGTTTTCAGAAGCCACCTGGACACATTCCTGTGTGACCTGATTGAGGTGAACTTGCTTTAGCGGGGAGTTGGACCAGATGATCTTTAGAGGTTCCTTCTAACCCCCACCATTCTGTGATGTGCAAAGTGCTCAAACCAACGCTGTACTCAAAAGTTTTAAGGCAGGGAGCAGAGGTCTCGTCTTTCCCACCTACTTTCTCCATCTGTTCCTTGAAGGAACTTCTGCTGCACTGATGAAGTGGCTCCTGCTTGATCTGCAGGACAAGGACTTGTTTGCCTGTCTGACCACATCCAGGTCATGAAGAAAAGGTTTCAAATTTTACTATGCTCCTCTCCAGAGACTGCAAGGTGCCTGCCATTTAGGGATCTATGGTTGTGTGCACATACTAGTTTTAGTTTATTTGGTACAAGTGATTGTCTAACTGCAACTGCTGACATTCAATACATGCGGCTGTCTCAGTGAAACTGTGTCATGCCAGATGAAGAAAGCCCATGGTCACTAACCCTAGAAAGCAAACCACAAAAAAAGATGCCTGGATAGTAGTGTACAAAGGCAGATAGCCCCTCTGTCTTTCTAAAGTGAAGACCTTACCATTTTTAATTGGCAGTTATTGTGTGAGTCTGAGTGCATGCTAGAATAGCAATATGTCTTTACACTGCATTTAATGCCTGCATTTTGTTTTTTGTACACGTTAGTGATGAGCTCACTAATGTTGACAAAAAAGAATTTTAAATCTATTTGGTTACCAGTGGATATCACAGATGGAGAATAATGACTTGACAAATTGGCAAGCTGAGATTATCTGCAAATATTATGAGAGGCACTGGAAGCTCTTGTAAAATACACCATCATTTTTAATAGCATTTCGCTATTACGGTACCTCCCTTGTGGATGCTGTGGTTTAACAGTGCAAGTATGAAAAACGATGCCATAGTTGAAGCTTTGCCACTGAAAAGCACCATCTTGTGCTTCCTATGCTCTGCTTCCCACAGTAAGGCTTATTCCAGAGTAGAAAATAAATTAAGAGGTGATAATTAACTAAACGTGTTTCAGAGGCAAGAGAACCCCCACAGGGCTAAGTGGCTCACCTTTAATCACTGCAAAAAAAAAAATGATAGTGAATTTCCTGCAAGTTACTGGGAGCCAGAGGTTTAAACCATTTGCCTTTAGATGGGTTTGCAGCAGTTTTTTCTTCTCCCGTTATTATCCTTCGTTTTCCGAGCTCAGTTCACAGAGGAGCCATAGTTCTAGTAGCTGAAAAACAACTTAAAATGTAAGTCACAAATTACAAAGAATCCTGCCAGATTCCAGCCAGGACAATAATAGTATTTCCTCCACTTAGCATTTTAGCTCAGTATTAACGTGATCACTCTTGATAAATGCAAAACCTATCAGTACATTATTGTATCTCAATACCCTGTGGAATATCTAAGATAGAGCAGCTCATTTTCCCTTTATTTTTGCAAACCTGCAGGCATGGTGGCAATGGCTTTACCTTTTTCTTTTTTCTTCTTTTTTTTCCCCCAAAATAAAGCAAACTGTTGATGTTTTCAGACCAGAAAACTAAAGCAAACTGTTTCTTGCCTCCTCAGAAAAGTCTTTGTAAAAATGTCCTCTGATACTGAATCTCGAAAATGTGAGTCCCTTTTTCACTGAGATTCAGGTTAGGAGGGCTTGTTAAGAACTTCTTGGTTGAACCTCTGCATTATTTGGGGTCCTTCAGCAAGGTCCATGACTAATTTCAGCCTTGTTTGCAACACACGGGGCCTTCACTTCCCCCTTGCTGAGGGGTTGGCTGTTGAATTCAGGTGCATTGGAACAGAGCCTCAGAGAAAAGTGCAGTTTCTGGAGTTCCACTATCATTTGACAAGTAGGACCTTGTTATCTTACAGAGCCTCATTTTTTGAAAATGATAAACCAGAAGATATTGTAAATTGTGTTTTAACAAGAACAAAATCCATAGTTCAGAACAGCACCGAAAGCACCTGGTTTTATGCTTCATTTCAATTTTTAAACATAGGAGAGGCTCAGAGAAGCATCTACAGAGCATCTGAATGGGTTTGGATCAGCTACAAGCACCTGTTTGCCAAGAGCAAATCCAACTCAGACTTGAAACTGGGCAAATCTCAGTGATGTTGGGTTAGTTTCACATTTACATCCCAAGCTGATAGCAAGGCCAGACCGGTGGGAAATTAATTTGACACAAAAAAAACCCCCAAAACCCCAAAGCAGCAGCTTTGCTTGTCCCTCACAATGTGAGATTCCTAAGTATCAGACAGTTGCAAAAGGATATACCTAACCTTTTGGGGTTTCATTTTTGTTTCTCTTTCTCTGCATTTATGGATGCAGATTTATTGACATCTCCATTAGATGAAGATTCATAAGTGGAGAAGATTATTGCTGTTCCATAGTTTCATTCTAGTAAAGGTAAGTATGTAGGTAACATAAAACTTAAGACTCCAGAGTACTCACAGCATCTACCTGAGATCACTGAGTTACAGCCTGAGGGGCCAGCAGAAATTCATTGGAAATTCCAGAGAACAAATCAGCATTTCTGGAGTGCCACTGACTGTACAGAAGAAATGTCTTGATTTGGTTGGTATAAAGGAGCCCCTGAAAAGAAACAAAAGAAAACACAAACAACCTGAAACCTTTAAACTTTTAGTACAGAAATAACAAAAAAAACCCCAGCCATTTTGCTCTCAGCTCAGCTGTGAGACTTCATTCTCCTCAGTGGGGTGCAATATTTGCTTTTGCACTGGCTACCTGATGAAGGGACATATTGTTAATTCTGGAATCACTTCAGATCTGCCACAGCCAACATGGAACAGCCAGACCTTACAAAAGACCAGTTATTTGTCATCCCCCAGAGACTAATAAATAGAAAAGGGCAGGGTCAAGGCTCATTGCTGCCATTCCTTCCAGCCAGCATTGCCATCATGGGAAACAAGCCCTGTGACTTCTAAATGCAACACCACAAGTATCTTTTCCAGAAATGCACAAGTCATAGAGGGTGCCTCTGTGCTGTCAGAGGCACTGAGATGACGTGACACCCCCAAGGAGGCTGGCACAGACCAAGGGGTCAACAGAGTCATGAGGTCCCTCCGCTCACCATCCCACGTCACCAGGGCTGCTCAGTTGGAGGCATGCGGTGCATGGCTGCAGACATAGTTTTGGGCTCTGCTGTCAGCCCTGCTGCTGAGACAGAACTGTCTTGCAGAGCCTTGCAAAGTGTCTCAGCCCAACACTTCCAATGGCTTCTCTTCCCAGTTTGGCAAGTGTTTGCAGATCCACAACATCTGCCTTTGCATTAAGTAACTGACACTTTTGAAACAGGCTTTAAGACTGTCATCCCCAAATACAGTTGTCCTAAGCATGTGCCCTGCCAAACATCTAACACTTGAACAATAGTAAATCCTCAAACAAATGCAGGTGCTTTACAATTATACCAACTAGGAAGTCACTTCTTAGAATGAGGAAAAAAGCAGTCTGCTCAGACCAGAACTTTGGAAAAGAAGTGCACAAGTTAAAAAAAACCCTTAATGTCTAGGTAACAACTAAATAATTATATTTTAAAAAGAAAAAAGACAATCCAACTAGCTGGTTGGAAAGTTCTCAAAGGAACTGGGGAGGCTTTCCTTTGCCACTGAGATAGCCACAGCAGCACACATCCTTTAAATCTCCTGCCCATCACGTTGCAAACTTGCTTAGATTTTCCTGTGCTGTCATTTCAGAGTTGCTGGGATTAGTGGGGGTGTCATGGTTGAATCCTTGCAGTCCTCAGCAGACCTCCCCAGCCAGCAGCATGGCAGTGGCAGGGTAGATTTCCTACTGCAGGAAGGTGGGAGATGCCAAAAGACAAGGGATCCTGTTGCCAGTGTTGGTGTTGACAGTGAGTCACTCAGCTGCCTCTTCTGAAAAATTAGTCTCTCTCTTTCTCTCTAGCCCTGATGAATATTGATGAACTTCACAGCATCAAAAGAAACAAAGACAGGACAGCTGTTTGAGGGGACAAACACTTCAGTTCTGGACTGGAAAAAAAGAGACAGACAGGGGAGTTGTTGTGATGAGCCAAGACAGTCTTCATTGTTTGTCAAAATGTGATTTACAGACACGCTTCTATTCACCCTCTGCCTGCCAGTTTCCACATCCTATGTCCACAAATCTCTCTTGCTAATTGGATAGGCAATATGTGGGCTGCCTCCTCTATAAAAAGCTTCCTTGAACTGGGATGCTTCCCAGCTCATTTTAATAAATCATGACTGTAATTAAATTCTTTTGCTGCATATTTCTGCAATAAAATCTGTATCATTCACTAATTTGCCTTCTTTACTGTCCAGCTATCATTTTGTCTTCCTTCTGAAGCTGACTTTCCTGCCTGGTCATTTGAAGAATGCCATTTGCTTTGACTCTCCAATCTAATTCATCTGTTTTTCCATATCTTCAGAGCTTCTCACCATTCTCTTCATCCCAATAGCCCCACTCATGCTTCCAGCCACTGTCCCTGCCATCAATAACCACTTAACCCACTCTCGACAGTTCTGCTCCATAAGGCTGTCCCACTGCCTCAAGAGCCACTTCCACCAGCGTGCCAAAAAGTGCATCTGAGGCTACCCCTTCCCAGTGGCCAGTTGGCAAAAGCACTTACTTACACAACAATTTTTTTCCCCCTTTTTTTCTATTGGGGAAATAGCTGTTCTGCCTTACTGACTTTTACAGGGTTTAACACACTACAAGGGTTACTGCAAAGCAAACTGAGTAACCATCTCCACTCAAGCGAGAGACTGCCCCAGAGCTTTGACAGACTCAAGAAAACCTGGAACTACGGAATCCTCAGGGCTGTCAGACCCTGGAGGACGCCAAGTCTTGTAGTAAGGGGACATAAAGCCCCTGAAATTCTTGTGCTAGTTGCTGTGATGAAGAAGTCAAGAAGTTAAGTTGTCAAAATTCCTTTTTGCTGCAATTTCTATTTATGTGGATAGAACATGGAGGGGTGAAGGAAGCCCTGAGCTGGATGCTCACATTCCTTTTCAGTTTTGAGAAGGGACAAGATTTGGAAGAGACTTTACAGCTAGGCTGGCAGCTGGGGTACCAACTAGCTAGCTGCAGACCAGAGCCATCTCAGAGCAAACACCACTATCTCAATGAAGGGCCAGTAATGTCAGGGATGATGGACAGGCACTGCTTTGGCTGAAAAAAAAGGGCAACATTTTTCATTACTCATTTTGGTAACTTACCTGATCAGATGTAAAAAATTCACACATTTGCAAAATCCTACAAATTTCTTCTTCAGGAGCCTTAGATGGCCAAGAATTCCTGCTGCAACTCATCTGCCAGAACACACCACACTAGCTGCACCCCCACAGCACCTAAGCAAGGGGCAGGATGCTGGTGAATGAGGGAAGGTTTGTTCAAGCCCAGACTGTCCTGTACTGGACACTGTGGCACAAGGCACTGTAGTCACAGGTCTCAGAGACATCGTGGTGATGGTCCCCAGCCAGAGCTCTCAGCCTGCTGCAGCTTCTAGCTACAAATTTGGGGCTTGGGACAGAAATTCCTCTTTTCTTTTCTTTTCTTTTCTTTTCTTTTCTTTTCTTTTCTTTTCTTTTCTTTTCTTTTCTTTTCTTTTCTTTTCTTTTCTTTTCTTTTCTTTTCTTTTCTTTTCTTTTCTTTTCTTTTCTTTTCTTTTCTTTTCTTTTCTTTTCTTTTCTTTTTCCTCTCCTCTCCTCTCCTCTCCTCTCCTCTCCTCTCCTCTCCTCTCCTCTCCTTTCCCCTTTCCTTTTCCCTCTCCTCTCCTCTCCTTTCCCCTTTCCTTTCCCCTCTCCTCTCCTCTCCTCTCCTCTCCTCTCCTCTCCTCTCCTCTCCTCTCCTCTCCTCTCCTCTCCTCTCCTTTCCTTTTTAACCACCAAAGCCAGAATTTCCTGTGGAGAGAAAAACATTTTCAAACTGGTTCTGGCAGCAAAGACCTTGAGGCATCTTGACAGCCTGGACCATAGACAGTTTTAAGCGATTTGCACACACTGACTATGGCAAAGGCTATGGGTGCAGTTGGGAGAGGAATGCAGGAGCCACAACCCTCAGCTTCAAAGGTCACTCAGTCATCACGAAACTTCTCTTGGTTTTCATTTTCCCGAAGGTCCTGTCAATCCACAGGTAAACTTAGGAGCAATGTCTTGGGAAAAATAACCAAAGAAAAATGACAAAGAAGAAATAAATGAACTGAGAACTGGATGGAGTGTGAGTCAGATTAAAAAAAAAAAATTCAACATCCAGTCTTTTTCTTGATCAGGGAAATTTTTAAGAGCCTGAGTCCTTCGTCTTTCACCTCCTCAAAAGCATAATGTAAAAAGTTTTAACACACAAAGTTATAATGCTGGGTTGGCTTTATACAGGCAGTTGGTTTCAGGTTCAAAATAGATTGGGAAATGCCTCTTTTTTGTATAATTCCAAGCTCTGCTTCAAACATGTAAGTGGGAAAAACAACATTAAATTGAGCCCTTAAACTGCAGTTACTTGGAAGATACAGAGCATGAAGCATTCAAATGGCTCTCTTTCAGTGACCCTGTTAAAACATATGGATCAGTACTGCAATTTATTTGCAAGCATTTCAGAGATACGAGGATGTGAAGGCTCTATCCTTCTAGCATAATTTCACTGTTTGTGCTCTAATGTAGTCCTAAGAAATAAATAGGTTTCCAAAATGCTTTTCTGTCAAATGTATTTCCATTAGGTTTTGATCTTCATCAGGCCTTAGGAGGGAACAGCAATCCACTTGAGATTGCGGGTGAGATTTACAGGGATGTGCCCAGGTATTGTATGATTATTGGTAATAGGGTGTAGGTACCATTTACACTGGCAATGGAAATGCAACTGCTGTGCCAAGTTATTATGAAGTCAAAATATATTAAAAGAGAAATACAATTTTGGCATTTTCTATTACATTAAGGTGGCTTTGTTGAAAGAGTCATTGGTAAAAGTACTATCTAAATTTTAAGTGAGAAAAATAGTTATTTTTCTATTTATTAGGGAAAAAAAGCATATTCCTAATACACTGAGCAACGGAGCGAGCTAACACAAAGCATTATAGTACTGAGTTAGTCTGAAAGCAGTGCATTCTTGAACTGCAAAAGGGTAGCAGAACACACAATCAGCGTGAAGGACCTTGTGAAACTTTGCCCCCAGGATCTTCAAGTTCCTTGACTTCCTCCAAGAAAATTCACAGAACATTACTGAGGAAGCAAAAGTTCCAAAGCTGTTATTTTCTCCCCTCTCTCTTTGTGATCAGCCTTGTGTCTCCTTGTGATCAGCCTTGCTGTTTTTAAGGGAAAGTGCAAGCATGAGGAAAGCTTACAGCCACTGTAACATCCCTGGCACAGGAACACGGACAAGGAGGGACTCCAGCCTCTGACCCACCAGTGAGAACCAAAGGAATAACTCCATCCATGGGCAGCAACAGCAAAGGTTGGATTATCTGTTAGGGAAAAAGGAGCAAGATATATTTGGCAAATGTACAGGTTCTCAATGCAATAATAATGCTGTGGCTACCTTCCCCTTCTCATTACTAGCTTTGGGTTTCATTTCTTTCTTCCCTTCCATATTCATAGGCAACTGTTGGGCAGGGTCTGAAGGAAGCCTAGTGCAGCAGTCACAAATGTGACCTTTCCTGTGTCACAGCAAGGATAGACTGTGGCTTAGATAAGCAGCCTGATGTTCTCCAGGCATCTCTGCTGCAGTTCTTCTGCTGATATCATGAGGGAAGCAATGCCAACAAGTCCTGTCAGCTCCTGGTCACATTGATTTCAAGGAGCCTGCGCTCTCCTCCCTCTGCTCAGCAAAGCAGGCTCTTGCAGCGCACTTCTTACTTGCCTTTGGAAACAACAGATTGTCTGATACAGACAAGGGCTGTGCAACAGTAACCTGTCTACTGATGGCCATCTTTTCTGTAAAGAGTTAATTTTTTTATCCTGTAAGAAAACCCCAGTGAAATCAATAACAATTCAATGTTAAGGGTGATAGGCTCAAACGCTTTGAAGCCCCTGAATGCTGAACTGTTGCATTCAGTGAGAGCGGCACTAGACATACAATGGATAGTGCCTAGACATACCTAGATCATAGAATCACAGAACAGTAGGGTTTGGAAGGGACCTTTAGAGATCATCTAGTCCAACCCCCCTGCAGAAGCAGGGTCACCTAGATCAGGTCACACAGGAACATGTCCAGGCGGGTCTTGAAGACCTCCAAGGAAGGAGACTCCACAACCCCTCTGGGCAGCCTGTTGTTCACAGGCACACATCTACATCTATCTTTCAAGAGCTTTAGGCCATATTTCTTTTGTAAGATACTATGAACAGCTGTAACTTGAATATCTAACAGCCCAATAGGGAAGTCTGATGAGCTGGGAAAAGACTAAACACAGGGCCACTAAATAAAAGTGAAATACAAAATAATAGGGAGAAAAATTAGTCCAACTGTTCCCTTCAAACAGGGCTACCTTCAAAACTTGCTCAGATTGCTCAGGGCCTCACACAGTCAAGTTTTGATAACACTCAGGGCCTCCAGCCTCTCTGGGCATCTCTTTAGCTTTGGTATAAATTGTGCCTGGTGCCTCTCGTCATTTCTCTCTAGGCATCTCTCAGCAGCTCTTTTGCATCTGTAACCCCCATTAGGTAGTTCAAGGCAGCAATAAGATTCCACTTGAGTTTCCTTCTTAAGTCTGAACAAACCCAGTTCTCTCAGTCTTTCTTTGAACATTATGAACTCCTGCCCCCTGACCATGCTCATGTCTGTTCAGTAACGTTGCTCCAGTTTCTCAAAGTCATACTTTCTCATACTTCCTGGTAGCCAGAACCACATATGTTATGCCAGATGTGGTCTCACAATGCTGAATAGAGGAGAACAATCACTGCCTTTGACCTGCCAGCTGTACTGGCTTTAATGCACCCCGTTTCCAGTGTGAGTGGCTCTTGTTGAAATGGCACATTCTAGATTCTGTCCAGCATGCTGTTGATCAAGACAACCAGATCCTTCTAGGTTAAACCGGTTTCTAACCAGACATGACCCAGCTTGTACTGTTGCATGAGGTTATTATTTCTCAGGAACAGGACTTGGCATTCATCCTCTTCAATTTCATGATGCTTCTGTCATCCAGTTTCTCCAGCTTGTTCATGTCCCCCTGAATGACGGCAGCCTTGCCCTCCAGCATATCAGTTACTCCCAATACACAAAATAAATGGAAGCAGTATCATGAAACAGATGACAGACAGCCTAATGGCTTTGGATAAGCTCAGAATGAAGCAGGACAGAGTTATGCTGGAAAGCACTCTGTGCTGCTGTCCTTCACAGGGCAGTTGATGCCCTTACTTTTTAAGATGAAACCAAAGGATGATGTGGTTTAGAGAGGGAGCTTATAGAAATCCTCTGAGAAGATTTAGCAAGGACTAGTAGAATTAAGGTGCCTTTTTATCTCTACCTCCAGTCCCAGAAATCAAAACTATTAGCATCAGCCCAAAGCATGAGGTGTACCATCTAATCTGATGCACTTCTCTTTGACCTTAACTGAGTCATATAGGTCAGGCAGCAAAAATGAGCTGCTTAAAATAACATCTAAGTTGAGCTTCATTGCTCCTCTACATAAGCATTTGTCCACAGGAAAACAAAACAAAACAAAACAAGCCACCAAACAGCTATGTTTCCTCTTCAGAATTGCTTATTCATTCAAATAAAAAGACAATTACTTAGCAACAAGCAAAATTTACAGGGAAGATAATGTTATGTCCTTAGTCATGCAAAACCTAAATATCTAATGCTTAGAGAAGAGGGGGGAATGATTCCTCTCCATGAGCCGTGCTGACAGCACTATCTGCACCTTCCTCTTCTTATTTTCACTTTTGCACACACAGCAGTGGCTTTTACTTGGCCCATATGGATTGTCTATCACAGCACACTGAAAAACCATGCAGTAAAACAACACAAATCAGCTCTTAAATCCATTAGAAGAGTCAAGTATATGCTTAGAAAAATCCACATATTAGTTCCAATTAGCTGAAACTGCCAGCTTGAAGGGAAACATAAGGCAGCTTCCAATGTTAAGACCTGGATGTCTGAAAGAGCAACTTCGAGGACTCAGCCCATCTGAAGGGCTGAGAGAGAAGGGCTTGAGAAAGACTTTCCTCTGTGCTGAGCTTCTCTAAGCCAAGAGACTCAACATCATTTCTTTCAAATTCAGCAATTTTCTGGATTGCAGTCCAACACAGATAGACCTGAATTGTCCACAACAAAGGGCTGCTGGAACAACACCAGCTGACTTAGGCTAAACATATTCCCTACTTACCTACAAACTCCCCCAAAGAAGTACTAAAAATTGAACTCGGGGAAAATAAATAAACAAGAAAATAACTCAGAGAAAGGGTCCTCAAAGCTACCTCCCACTTCAGCTCACACAAACCTAAAAGGCTCAGAAACCTCCAGTGGGCTTACAGCCTAGAGCACACCACCAATCCCTTCCTGGATAGCTCTGAATGCCTCACTGCTGACAGGGAAGATTTTATGACTTTCTTGTGAGGGCTTCTGGGCTACAGAAACATGTTTCTCAATTCACTGGCAGTGTGGGGTGAGGAACAGATAGGAAAGGGAGAAAGCCAAAAGCGGTGACTATGCAGTTAGGAGAGGGAGAGAGACAAAGAAGGAGAGAGACAAAGAGGGAGAGAGACAAAGGAGGGCAAGGAAGGAAAGCACTTGCTAGTTTGAAGAACAGTCATCTCATAAAAGCAAAGGGCACATGGAAATACTGTACCAAGTAGCAAGAGGAACAGTATGTGGAAAGAGCTCTGTTTCTTAGCATGGTAAATGCATGCCCAGCCAAGTCTTTGAAGTGGGATGTGTGGATACATTTTCTTTACTCCACATTTTCTTTTCTTCTCTCCAAGAGGATGCAGAGCTGGGGGAGGGACCGCCCATGAAGAGTTGACTGCAGAACCTCGGTGTTTGCTCTTGATCTGCAGCCTCTGGAAATGGAGTAGTGCTTCAGGAATCACTGCCTTTTACTTTCGCAGTGCATTGTTGAGGCCGATAGACATTGCCTTAAGGAAGAGCAGCTCTGGATCAGCCTCTTCTCTTCCCCCTCTCCAGACTTTTCTCTCCCATGGCTGTTGAGCTGGATAGGGCAGGAAAATCCTGCCACTTTCAAAGCAACATCACAGTTTTTCCTGAGCCCAAAACAGAGTAGGAACTTTGGATGCACAATCTTGCTGCTATAAGAGAACTGGCAGAACTACATCAACTCTGCCTTCCCTCCAAAAACGACAGGGAAAAAACAACTATGGTGCTCAGGCATCTGGGAAACCCTGCAAGCTACATGACAGAAGACCTTTGCACTCCTCCAAGGCAGGTCTTATCTCTGTGAGCAGCAGACTCCTGACATCCGTCTCCCACTGATTTCAGGATTCAGCAGATTTCTGCTTTCCATGGCATCTCTCTGCTGTGAGAAGCTACTTTTGGTTGCCTGCTTCTGAAACCATTTCCCACTGAGCCTGAAGCCACATCCTTTCTCCAAGGCTCTTCATGCCAGCAGCACTGTACAGTGCAGGGTAGCATGGAATGAATAATTTTGCCACTAAAAAGGTTATTTCAATTTCCTTGAAACCCAAGGACGTCTGCAAGCAGTTTCCACCAAGGAATAAACATAAACATAAATTTCAGTTTCATCAAAACAAACTTTCTTTTAAGAGGATTTCCATTTATAACAGCTCTTGCTAGCAGTAAAGAAAGGAGCTGCTGCCACGGAGTAATTCTTCCAAATTCTTCCACACCAAGTGTTTGGAAGAGACGGTTGGGATACAGGAAATCCCCTTCCCTGAATTAGAGCTGGACCCACAGACTTCGGTGTCCTTGCTGTAGTGCCAGGTAAAGGGGGAGTTTTGGAGATTTCCCTGTTTTATGAGACAGAGGATGCTGTTGTCACAAAGCCCCGTGAGCTCCTGTCCTGAGATTTAATAAGCAGGACATGGAAAGCCAGTGCTGTTTTTTAAGACAGTTAACATTCAGCTGCAGGGAGTGATTCCTACGGTAGAAAATAGCCCTTCTGTTGGAGTAAAAATCAAAGCTCAGGTGGTTTTGCTCCACTGTTTACCCTAGATCATTTTCTCAGCATAATCATTTTGCACATGGCCATTTCCTTGGGGTTCCTGCTTCCTCAAGTCTGCTTGCATAGAATTCGAATATCTACCCCACTTTCCAAAGAACATCTCTCTTCTCTCCAGAAGGCAAGCTAACCTGCTCATTTCTTCATTTGCACTCAGTGAGCCATTAAACTCAGGGTACAGAGTCTGTGTAGCAGAAACTCACTGAAGCGCTGGCTGCTAGACCTGCCTGAAGGATATGTTTTGTCCTAGTTTAGCTGCTAGGCCCACTTTATTCTTTGGATGCAATGTACACCATCCAAGTGCTTTTGGCTTGTTATCCCTGGGACAGAAAAATAATCAGCCTAACCACAGAGAAATGACATATATTGGCTCGTCAGGCACTTCCCTTCCTCCACAGAAACAAATTCCTTTTGTTACAAAAGAAGAGTATTTTTTTTAAAAGTGTCGAAATGAGAAAGAAAGCCCTTGTTTATCTTTCATGTACAGTGAACATGAGCTCACTTACCTGCCAAACCCACAAGGACACCCCTGTGTTTTTCCCTCTACTAGCACAAAGCCACTAACTTTGTTGGCTTCTGCATGACAGCCACCCAGAAGGATCCAAAACAAGTGGTGGAGGCTCAATAAAATAGATGTTGTACCTCACTCTGAAATAGATACAGCAAGATGAGCTGGCAAGGAAGAAAGAGTCAATTTGTATACGGTCCCTGTAAAATCCCAGACTGTGTTCTCAGTAATATGATCAGAGTTGGGGCTAGATGATCAGCTTTGGCAGTTCTAATGGAGTCTGTCTGCCAGCATTGTAATTGTAAACACAACCAACATCTGAATGTAATAATAATAATAATAATGATGATAAAAAATAATGTTACCATGCCCCACACTCGCTGGGACATCTCATTTTTGCTTTGGCTTTGGGATAAAGGATGAGGAGGATGTTTGGATCAACAGCTCCATTTCAGCCAGTGTTTCTGATAAGTCTGTCACCACATTTGTCTCTGGAAAATATTAAGCACAACATAGAGCTCATTCGTAGATGATATACAAGCAGCTTGTTTTTCTCATTTCACCACAAATCTTATTTATATATACATTGCAAATAGATTGATGCCACACGCAGAGCACATCTATAGGGCCTGATTTTCCAGTGATATATTAGATTTATGAGCTTGTAATTTCATAGACTGTAATGAGTTTTACCAGAATAAAGCTGGTTCCTAAAGAGAAAGGATATATTACAAACTTGCACACATTGCTTGTGTATCCACCCAGAAACATGAGCATAGGCAGACACCTGGCATGGATGACAATAGTTAAATTTGCCTCGTACTCCCATTTATAAGACCATGATTTCAGTTGCTTGCAACTGCCAAATATTCAGTGTTCAGGCAGAAATTTTCCCTCTAATGTGCTTGCCTCAGGCAAAATGTTTTCAGACAGTTCCAGCAAAATTAGTCCAGCCATTTTCAGGATGAATTTAGGGAAAAGCACAGTGTTCCACCATCATCAAAAAAGTCTCCAACTGCCTTATTTAGAAGCTTCTGAAGCTTTAAAGCAAGGCTTCAAAACACAGAAAGGAAATAGTATGTTGTATCCCAGAAGTGGATGAGTTGCTGCCTTGGAAATCTGTCCCCAGTCCAAGAGAGTTGTGCCCAAAACCCACAGCTCCTGCTCAGCTGTTGACTGTGCACCAGCCCCTCTCATTTACCCACACGTGCTTGCTCTGGCATGCTTCGTCACAATGGGAGACCTCTGCACTCACACAAGACATGCAGCAAACCCACAGTGGATGTTTGTAACATCATTTACAAGGAGCTGATCAATGCTGCAAGTGTGCAGCAACATGACCACATCGTGTTTGCTCAGCAGGCTGCAGTGAACGGAGGCTGGTTGAGCTATGAGGGCCACAGAGATATGGCAATATTGGGTAATATTGGGCAATATGCACAAGCTGCAAGCTTTAGAGAAGGTCAGAAAGGAGGAATGAGAAAGCTTGTGTTTGGGGTTTTTTTCTCATAAACTGCTACTAAACAGCAATGCCCTGGTTATTGCTGCCAAAAAATCCCTACTATTGTCTTTGCTTAGGCAGGGCTACATTCATTTCAGCTGGTTACCCCTAAGGAAATACAGAAAATACTGCAAAACAATGTGCTTTTCTTGGGGCATGAACAGCCTTTAGACAACACAGAAACAGAAAGATGTAGGGTGGACCTGGTCTCTGGAGTTAAAGCATCCAACAGCCCACCAAGCCAATCCTGAAATTCTCTGCTGCTGAGGATCGCTGTGGCATAAGCCACGTCAGCAATATGTGCAGATGGCACCTCTCCTGTCACTTCACTCTTGGTCACAGCACTCAGATTGTACAGTTAGAAGGAAGAGACCACCCTCACAAGCAACAGAAAGACAGAAGCTGAGATAGGAGGGATATCTGTGAAAGCACTCTTCCATAGCAACTTGAATCAAAGCCCAGGTTCTTCAGTCACTTGAAGGACACCTCAGCAAAGAAGGTGGCCCACCTTCTTATAACAGTTAGCCACATAGACCAGCAGTTCCCAAACCCTGCAGCCCAGTGGCTCACAGTAAAACCATGGCACAGCCTATGTTTTTCAAACAGGGGGTCCTACCTTTAACTTACATTTATTTTGATGTCTGACACAATTGTTGCAGACTAGCTGCGGACTGCTTATCATGGTCACTGGCAGGCATGGACCGCAGACCACCCTGCCAGAGAGAACAGCTCTTCAAGTGCTCTCTCTGCACACTCTTAATTCAAACAGAGGTCTCTGCTAAATCTCAGTCCGAAGAGCTCAGCCATTTTGCTGACCCCAGTGAGGGTACATATGGTTCCATATGGTGGGAAAATGCTTTCCCCCCCCCCCCCCCCATTTGTCTCCTAAGACCAAGTGTAGGAAATTATATACAAACCAATGTTAAGGTTGCAGAATCAAGCAGTTACAAGCCAGGAACTGCCTGACAAGGTCTTAGTCACATAAAAGAAAGAGCTAAATAAATGTGTTTTGATAGCCAAAAAATGGTCTCTGAAAGACAGGCTGGATAAACAGAAATTTTAAAATGAGGTTGCTTTGTCTGAGAGCAGCTTCTTAAATCATGATTGTCTTTCCAGATCGTTTCCTTCCCTCCTCCCTCAACTCCTGCCAAACGCAGCACGGTTTAATGGGAAGACTTCATAAAAGGTTAATCTTTGCACTCGAGAAGTAAGCAAAGTTTGGGCTTCAGAAGTGATTTTCTTAGATCATTTTGAAGAGTCATAATGGCATAAATTGAGTACTTCACATTTGCCACACTGAAAAGCTGCAGCACTACGTAATTCTTCCTCCTCTACAAAGAAGGCGTTCATCCCTGTGGTGGGTCTGCTGTAGTTAAGGGTTAGACTGAACACAGTGAAATCTGCTTTCAGCAGAAGGAGGAAAAAATACTTCAGAACGAGCCTGTTTAGGGCTGCAAAAACAACCTCAAATATGCCCCCATCCTCCTCTCCTCACTTCTCTGTCATCAGACACGGCCCAATTAAGTGCCATGTTTGTTGAGTTTCAGTAAGGGAAAACCATTCCCCATAAACCCAAACCAGGCCAAGCTACATCTGCTTTGGAGGACAGCAGCAGCCAGCAATCAGTGAGCTCTGTAGCCTGCCATGGCTGAGGAAGGCTGACAGGCCACGTAGTCCCCACTGTGCATTGCCTAAGCCTCAGCCCAGCATGCACCTGCGACCTGCAGCAGAGCCCACGTAGGCAGCAGATGCTCATGGGTTGGCACTCACATCCCAGTCTGAGTTGTTAAGTCAGCTCATGCCAAGAGAGAAGCAGGATGCTGCCTTTTCAGCTCCTCGGGTGAACTCTAGACAGAGTTATACTCTGGGTCCTGTTGTGAGAACAGCAATGAGGGTCTAAACAGAGGAAAGTAAAAGTCACACTGCAGAACATATCTTTGGAGCCAGTGCTAAAGGCTTATTGGGCCTCAACCTACAGGAGATGCTAATCAAAAGGCTTTGACTATTGGGCAATACCAGGGAGGCTAAAAAAAAAATCCCATAAAATGAAAGAAATAAAAGGTAAAACAATAAAGGCATATACAAGTAAAATAAATTCAAATCCTTTTCCCTGAGAAAACTCCTGCACCCTGCAAACCCTGCCGCAGCCTGTCTCCAGCAGCTACAGTCACAGGCTTCACAGAGCCTTTCCAGCAGGTTAGAACAGGTAGTTGAAACAAACAGTCTCAAAATCTGGTGACACTATTTGCACAGACCCTGTTGAGGAGGCGAGTAGGATTTTCGAATGCCAATCGGGTGGGGAATTTGCAGAGGAAATGAGTATGGGAGCAGCACAAGCTGCAAAAGGCTAAACCTAAAAAGGACTGAATTGTAGGATAGCCACAGCTTGAGGCAGGGAGGGGAGTACAAAGGTGAGGGTGATAAGGAAAAGAAGGCTCATTTTAAAATGGGCCCATCTTATTCCTACCTGTGAAGTTCTGTCTTTCACTGATAGCAGCCATTCTTTTTTTTTACCTCAGGAGCACTTTTACTAGACCCTGAAAACTGCAGACATTAGTACAGGCAAGATCATAGCTCTGGAGAAGGGCCAGCAGACTTCAAAGTCCCTGGTTGGAAACCAAAGCAACTCTGACAAGCATTGAGGGAAAATTTATGAGGTCCTGATTGCTAAAAGCGTATGTTTGGGATATAAGAATGTAGCAATTATGCCACCCACACTGTTTATTCTTTTCTTGTGTGTGGAGCTTTGGGCTAACATGTTGAGACATAAAACAATCAGAGCACTTTTTAGATAGGATTTATGGCATTCCTAGACTGACATTTAGTATCATGGCTTGCAGTTGAGCATACTATTCAACAAGCCACCTGCCTCCATAAATGTCACTGTTAGGGCTCAGATTTGGTTTACGTATAGCTCAAAAGAACTCCTGTTCTTTCAATTCCTGCCTGTTTACAGGAAGGTTTCACAGCACACAGTGCTGAAAAAGATAATTTGTAGAAATCAGAGGTTAAAGTCTTGAGTGATTTATCTTGTTTGGAAGCAGTGGAAAGGGGCATGTGAAATCTGCATTCCAGTATAGATGTAGGACTGACCATGGAATAAATTGGACCTGGTTTGTGCCAGAAACTTTGTGAGAAACACAGAGAACGACCAACCCACAGTAGAGAGCAGTGGATCACCAGCTGGGATGGCAGGCAGCCTTAGGTTTTCACATCTGGACAGCCCTGAGCCTTTCACAAAGCACCAGAGCTGCTCAAAGGGGTTCTGTCTGGCTGCAGGGATTCTTCTTCCGTGCAAGTACTGCAGAAAGGTAGTCATCGAGCCACATCCATGGTGGCAGGCAGAGAACCAAGCATGGGATGCAGAGAGGCAGAGGCACATCAAGACAGCTGTGTATTACAGCATTCAGACCACATAGTCAGCCTTACCACAGTGGAGTCACCGAAACCATATCTCCAAGTGCCACCACACTCGTCAGAAGAAATGAAAGCAGCACTTGGAGCCAAACCTCTGCCCAAGAGCAGCTGCAGCAATGGCTCTAGCACTGGTTGTATAAGCCACCCTTGATTCTGGCAGCTATATTAGAATCACAGAATAATTTAGTCTGAAAGGAACCTCTGCAGGCCATCTAGTCTAACAGGATGCTTAAAGCAGGGCCAACTAAATCTAGAAGGTAGCTCGGGGCCTTGCCATTGTTCATTAGAATAACATGCTGCCACAGCTAATCCATTGCCTCTTTAATCAGAGAGCCATATTTCCTAAACATGTGCTCTGAAAACAGAACATTTGCCACACAGTCTTAAGGTGGAGATCCTGTTGGGCAGCAGAAGCCATTGGTAAATTTACTGCATAACCTTATATCACAGTGGAGCATTGAGAGGGCTCCACCAAACTCTCATTCATTTGCTAATACAAAACTGACAAATTTCCACTTTACAGGGAAGAAAAAGGACATAGAATGTTTCCCTGCAGCCTAGTCATATCCTAGACTAGGACAACTAGGAGGTGATTATCTCTGGAAAAGGAATGGCATGTTAAGATTGTTCACAGAGCAATTAAGGGTGCTCCATGTCTCTCTAAAATGTCCATATGAATAACAAGGTCGTAAAAGCAGCATTTTATAACAGGGACTTAACAGACATGGCTCTGCTTTAATGAAGCTCTCTTCCACTTGACAGAATACACTGGCCAGACAGTATAATTTCTTACCTGGATTTAAATGTTTCAGTGTTTGAAGGTATCCAGTATCTTTCTGTAACCAGCATCAATTAAGCTTCAAATAGTGCAAAGAAGGAGGAAGCTAAGTCTATGTCTGTCACCTCATACAATCAAACCTAACAAAAAATTTGGCCTTCTGGGAATGACAAATAGACAAATGAGTGACATACAGAATGAAAATCATCTTGATGGCTACTTGAGCTCTGCCTGAACTGATCTTCCTGACATGTTCACTATTAAAAAAATCTAAAAGTTACATATACATGATTCTTGAAGATCCTAGGATGAAAAATTATACGTGATAGAAGTCCTCAAGCACAACTTGTAATGGGAAACAGTTTTTGTGATTTGCTGCAGGAGGTTTTCAAATAGTTGTGCTCCCCTCTTGGAGCTTTTCCTCTACAGCTGACTCTTTCTAGGCAGAATAGTCCTGTAGGCAAAGACTGACTGGATGATGGTACAAGGACTGCAGAAATGAGTTCTTCCTTGGCAGAGGCAAGATGAGTAGTCTCTTTGTACAGCCATTATTTGAACATGTGGGAGGAAAGAAGCTGGGAATCCTAGAATCATATGAATTCTAACATAGAACACAAAAATATCCCATACTAACAACGATCCTGAGGACAAGCCTTTATGCTAAAAGCAAGATTGTTGTAGATGAAACTTTGTGTCCTTTATGCAAGTGAAGATACACATACAGAAATAAAACTCTTCTACATCAAGAGCTGCAATGCAACTTGGTGACTTGTACAATCAAGGTTTCCTTCTGTTGATAAAGGCATTCTGTCATTCCCTGAAATAAGTAGTAGGGCCAAATGCAAGATAAAAGTAGAAGCATAAGGAAAAAATGTCCTAGACTGCTAAAAATGGGTTTCCAGAAAACTGCCAAAGAGATGCTAGACAGAGGTTACAGCATCAGAAGTCATGTGTGTAGAGATCTAGGATCTTCTTCTCTCAAATACTCCTTCCTTGGATGCTCAGTTAGCCTAGGGAATCAAGGTTACAGTGGGTGCTGAGATTTCTTCTTCCTTGAGTCTGCCTGGTACACATACTCTGTCAGAAGGAACTCCTAAACATATCAATAAAGTAAAAAATAAATCTATCTTTGTTCTAAAACTGCTAAATCTTAGTCACCCATAGAATGGTACAGCAGAGCCCAATATGATCCTCTCATGGATCAAACCCACAGTGCCACATGTATGCTATAAAACCTATAGAAATGCCTTTGTTAACAGCTATCCTGGGAAATGCTGGACTTGAAGCAGCTCTCCAACACCATCAGGCAGATTGCACCAATTCTGCATTTGCAAAGAGCTTTTAGTACTACAAAACTCTGAACCAAAAACTGATCCACCAAGTTAGATAAGATGGAAGACTTTCTTTCAGTGTCACCTCCATGTCTTCTGGCTCCTGCAGCAAGTCAGGCACACAGTGAAAAAATGTTTCAAGCCAGTGGGTGGCATCCAGTATTATGTGCTGAACATGTTGCTGATAATTTGAATTTATCAGCTATTTTTAGGTACTGTAAACACTTCTAGGCAATCGAGTATTGTAATCAAGAGTATACAGAAGTTCAGCTATGTCAGTTCAGCCAGGATTTTAAGGATTCAGGTTTTGCAGCTCTTTCAATGTGCTGTGGATGGTGTGAGCAGAGCTGCTCCCTGTTTTGGCATAGTACAGCCATTTTCAGAATGATCTTCCTGAGAACTCCCCACTGTTCTCAGTGGATAGTTATTTCAGTAATAGTAGCTTTCTGCAAGGAAATAGGAAAAGTGGCCCTGGTTGGAGGTATTCGAGTTACCTGCAATGGGTAAAACCTGTGGGTTCCAGTGGGCCACAAAGCCTCACTACTTGAGAAATGACAGAGACACAATAAGCAGAAAGATTCTAGAGCAGCTTGCCTTTTTAAAACCAAGCAGGAAGCCAGTAGGAAACCCGTGAGCTCCTGCCCGGGCAGAAGCAGGAGGTGGGTATCCAGAACAACCGCTGCGCTGAGAAGCGGGCGGCCCGGCGGCGCTCAGCACCGCGGACAGCGGCACGGCCGCCCCGCCGGCCCGCGCCTGTCCCGGCCGCCCGCCGCAGCAACTGCAGCAGCTCCCACGGCGCCGAGACGTCTCCGAGGGCAGAACTCAAGGACGGAGAGAGGGAACTGGCCGAGATCAGGGCTTTCGTGGCAGAGCTGAGCCTGAACGCGGCAGCCTTTGGCTCTGCGTTAGCCACCTGGGTTTGGCAGCAGAGGGAAAACGTTTCCCCTGCATGACAGGAGGAATCTAGGAGTGAGTTACGAATGTGTTCTAAATTGTTTTGAAGAAGAAAACATGGGCTATGTAAGTATTAATAGCACTCTCTCTTCCCCTAAACTTGTGTGTACCTGTGTTCTCTTCCTCTCTCTCCCATTTTTTATCTAGGCCTTCCCACAGCCTGGTGTCTCCTATCTGGCTTTCTAGTGTATCTGTAGTGGGTTTGTGTGGCCAGATTTTGATAGCAGGAGGACTATAGGTGTGGCTTTTCTGAAAAGCTGCTAGAAGCGTCCACTGTATCTGATAGGACCAGTGGCAGCTGGCTCTCAGACAGACCCATCACTGACAAAGGCTGAGCCTCTAATTAACATATTGGAGAAGGAGAAGAAGTTACTGCACTGGTGCTAAAACTGCAGCAACATCCATAAAGAGACAATGCATTTGCACCTCTCATTGATGGGTCATTGCAAAGATACTAAAGCTTGATGGCAAAGCTTGAGACTGAAAGGCACAGTTGTGCTGGCTGCATGCTCTGTGCTGGGGCTGAGCAAATAGCTTCAGGGTCGGGAACATGCCTGTACTCTCCCCTGCAGCAACACAAAGTAAATGACTGCAGGTGCCTTTCTCAACTTTCAAAAGCCAGTATTTCCCTGTCTAGCCTTTTCTCCTTTTTCAATATGCTTTGTTATCTTGGAAAAGGTTAGGAACATGGGGGTCACAACCCATCTCCTTGAAACCCAGAGATCGCTTCATTCATCCACTTCTCTCATGCTTAGATTCTTTGTCAGTGAGATGTTCCTTCTTCTCTGGTGTATAAGCCACCTGCTTCCTTCAGCAAGCAGAACCTACCAGACACCTGCTGACACTTTGCAATTCAACACTGATTTCTCACATAGGTTCTCCTTTTATACCATCCCGTCCCACACACCTCTACAATTTATGCTATAGAGTTTATATCTTTGTAGTGGTTTTGTCTTAGATTTTTGGTAGCCAGGGGCTACAGAAGTGGCTTCTTTAAACAAAGAGCTGCCAGAAGCTTCCCCTGTAGCTGACTGGGCCATTGCCAGTCAATTCTAAGACGGAACCACAGCTGACCCAGGCCTGGCCAATTAGCGACTGAGGTAACACCTCTGTGAATAACATATTTGAAATGGGGAAGAAATTGCTATGCTGTTGCTAAACAGCAGCAGCAACAGAGAGCGAGAACGTGAAAACATCTCTGCAGATACCAAGGTCAGTGGAGAAGGAGGGGGAGGAGGTGCTGGGGGAAAGACTCTCCTGTCACCTGTAGTGAAGACCATGGTGAGGCAGCTGTGCCCCTGCAGTCCATGGAGGCCACCAAGGAGCAGAGATCCACTCGCAGCCCGTGGAGGAGCCCACACCAGAGCAGGTGGATGCCTGAAGGAGGCTGTGACTCTGTAGGAAGCTCACCCTGGAGCAAGTTCCTGGCAGGACCTGGGAGCCTGTGGGGAGAGAGGAGCCCATGCCAGAGCAGGTTTGCTGTCAGGACTTGTGATCCTGTGAGGGACCGACGCCAAAACAGTCGGTACCTGAAGGACTGTTCTCACCACAGACGACCCACGTTGGGGCAGGGTGTGAGGAGCTGCCCCCATGGGAGGCTCCATGCTGGAGCAGTTTGTAAAGAACTGTAGCCCATGGGAAGGACTGTAGTAGTAAGAAGTGTGATGAGGCCTCCCCCTGAGAGGAAGCAGCAGCAAAGTCCATCTGCAATGAACTGACTGTAACCACCATCCCGCGCGCCATGGCTGGGGAGGAGGGAGAGTCCCAGGAGGGAGAGGTAGGGGGAGGTGTTTTAAGATTTGGGTTTGGGGTTTTTTTTTTCCTCATTTCCCTGCTCTGTTCTGATTATTCATTAATAAATCAAATAATTTCTCCCCAAGTTGAGTCTGTTTTGCCCATGATACTAATTGCTGAGTGATCTCTCTGTTCTTCTCTTGACTCACAAACCTCTCATTCTAGTTTTCTCTCCCCTGTCTAGTGTAGGATGGGGACTGATAGAATGATTCAGAGGGCACCTGGCACCTAGCCAGGGTTAAACCACCATAACCACTTATACACATACCCTTAGTGCCCTCCCTGCCTGCACAACTCTTATCATTCATAAAAACGCAGAACACTATAGTTCACACTTCAGCTTTTGGACTGCTCTGAGGAAGTGACATAGCCTTGGAATGGAGCTAATACTACTTCAAGCAAGCTGTAGTTTCCAGAGTTACAAACTGCAAAGTAGTGGGACCTATGCCTAATGCTTATTGCTTTTTCTGCTCATTTCCTTTCAAATGCAAAGTCTAATTATCCTCTGATTGTCTGAAACAGAGCCATTCCATTCATGATTATTGCTGTTACCACATTTTGAACAAGTCAAACACCTGCCCTCCTAATCATCTCTGCCCACATAGCCCAGCCAAGCTATTCTGCCACTGCTCACTGTGAATTGCCCCTGCCCATCCTACAGAAAGGGCAGCAACACCAACAGGATTAAAATTCTGGGCAATCTTCTCTTGATTTCCAAGATGATCCTGCTTTGGGCAGCAGGTTGACTAGAAACTTCCTAAGCTCCTTTCTAACTTGAACTACTTGCTGGTTCTAAATACTCAAGCAGGGATAGTAATAGAAATTAATAGAAAATCCAGCTCTGTAACATGCTCTCCCCCATGGGTTATATGTTTCCCTTCTTTACAGTTTTCGTCTAAGTCTAAAGGTTAGACTAACAGTCACCACAAAGCCCTCGATCTCGACACCACACACCCAAGGCCACATTCAGTATCTCATAAGCAGAACCTCACCTACCTTTAGGCACTTCTGTTCAGCAGAGTTCTGACCTCTTACTGCCAATTGCCTTTTTTTAAGGTCCTACAATTTTGATGTTCATAGACACTGTTTCACAGCACTCACCGATGAACTGCTACCCTAAATGCAGCCTGACAAGCTTCTTGAATGCTGTGGTATCATTTACTTGGGTTAAAATATCCACAGTAAGAGATAAAAATAAAATGCACTAAAAATGTCACAATAGCTAGTGCAATTATGGCAACATAACACACTGTTAAACAGAAGAAGAGCTATAGCTCAACTCCTGAGAACAGAAAGGCCATAATTTACCGTAACTTGACAAAGTATATACATGTAATTACTTGCGTCTCAGAATCTCTCAGGTACAAGCATCAGCAAAACTGACTATACACTTGCACACAACCACTAAAGAGTAAATGGAAACTTTTCTTATATAATTACTGTCAGCAATAAACCTCCTGTCTGCTTCTCTTTCCTTTCCAAGTAAACTCACTAGGGGTGTGCTCACGTTACCAGAATTATCTACCCAACCTGGATGGTTCATTTCCCTGGGCTCATTTTGTAGGAGAGGGTAGCAGGCTTTGCCAGAGGGTGATTTAGTGCATGGAATAATCTAGGAGCACAACTGGCTACCCTCACTCTCCTACCAAAGCCTAACAAGCTAAACCTTCTAACCTAAAATCAGGTGGTGTGCTTAACTTTTTCCCTCTCTCTCCATTAGCACTACATACACTAATGCTCACCTGTGTGTCTTTAAAGGTCATATCCACAGTTGGTGATTTCCTCCCCCCTATTTTTCTTCAACTAAAAGTGGTATATTATAAAACAACCCATAATTTTGTACAGTAACATTTTCTTATCTTGTGAAACAGAAACCATTCAGGACAGGAATGGTTCCTTGTGCTTTAATATGGCTTTGGAAATTTGTTAGATTATGAACTGTTAAGTGTCCTGTTAGGCACTCTCCTGCAGCAGAATAAATCCTGGACTTGTGTTCCGTAACACAAGAAACCTTGGATGAAAGCCACAAAGATGGCAACAAAATAAACTAGCACATGTCTTTTGACATAAAGTAGCTGATGCTTTTCTTCCCTGTAGCAGTACTGTCAGAAACCAAAATCTGGAGTTAAAAGTCAAGCACAACTCCACAGTCCAGTGAAAAGTAAATTTAGCTTCCTTCCCTGTTAAAATCAGGAACAGAGCTAGAATATGAAGCTATAAACTGAATATTTACAGTTTATAAACAAAACAATAGTTAACCTTGGATTTGTTTGCCTCACATTTTCTGTATCCTTTCCAACTTGCTGTACAGTTACAGAATTTCATTCAATCAGGATTTGAGTCCTAATTCAGCAATTGGTCCTTGAAACACTGAAAAAAATTGCTCAAAATCTGCCTGGAAAGAAATTTTACACAATACTGAATCTAAAGAAAGAAAAAGAATAGTAAGAGACTCCAATGATTAATAAACCATGCTTTGTGAGAATATCTGTTGACAGAAAAATCCAGCATCAGACCACAATTCTTCCTAATTCCACAGATGACAGCCACGCACTCCCAAGAACTGCACATGTGAGAGCAAGACAGAGGAATGCAGAACCATGATTAAGTGAGAACATGTCTTTGTTTAATAAAAGCAAAAGCTGAAGATTTAAGGTAAGATCCTCACACCTTGAAAGACCAAGGCAGCCAAAAGCTATAGAACAGCAAAGTGAGAGGCTAACAAAGCCTCGTCAGAGCAGACAGGAGACAAACGCAAGCGCTCTACCCAGCTCTTCTGACAGGCAGCCAGGCACAATTTGCAACCACAAACAGCTGCTACTTCAGCCATGCAGTGGCAGTGTTTTTTCAGTATGTGTGTTTTATTAGAATAATATCAATCACTAACAGCAAATGCCATTTAAAAATCAAATACGCCTTAGGAAAAAGCAACCAAAAGAACTGAGGCAGTCTAAGGCTACACAGAATTCTCCCCTCTTGACCTCTGGCAGCCAGGAAAGTCCTTTAGATCCTCCAGCCTGGTGGCTCAGATGGCCCTGGGTTCTGAATTAGAGATTGGAAGAGCACAATGGGAAAGTATGAGCAACAGTCTTACCTTACCCCGATCTTCATGGTATCAGTAAACCTTTTTATTAACAATACAGTGGGATAAATATTCTGTAATTGAGCTTCAGGAGAAGTAACTCTTCAATGGAGCAATTTCCATGCTTGCTCTCCTAGTGAAACCGATGCTTGGGGGACTTCTTGTGCATGGGCAGGCTGTTGTGGTTCCCCCCCCCCCCCCCCCCCATAATGATATAGTAGACAGATCCTGGCAGTCTTTCTTCAAAACCATAATACAAATGGAGCTACTCATGTTCACAGTAACTGAGATGATTCGGGTTTGGCAGAATTCAACAGCTATGTTCCTTGTGCTGAGGAACTAGACACTAGACTCCATATATCTGTCTCATCTCGCTCCATGCTGACACCTTTCTGAGTGGTCTATACATAGAAATGGATGGTGATAGCCAGGTCTGCTGAGTGCACTGTCAGGTGCAATATAGGGCATTCTCCATCTACTCATTGCCTTTTCTAACCTCCTGCATTCTCCAGAAAGATACATATGTCAGGAGGAAAACACGACACAGAGTATACTTTCTCCATGCACATATAGCTCATCCAGAGCACAGTCACAACAGCTACCAAGGTCCCAATGTCAGTCCCACAGCTGTGGTCAAATCCCTACACAAAGGTGCAGCCATTTGGCTCCCTTATCGCACTCTGCACAACCACCTGTCCAGGCAGTTGGGAGCAAGGCAAAGTATGTTGTGCAGATTATTTATATTTGATAAGAGTAGAGAAATTATTTTGAAGCTTCTTAAGGTACCTTTCTTTGTTGCAGTTGCATACCCTGTTCTATAAGGTGCTGAGAGACAAAAGACCAGTATCTTTCATGAAAAAGAAAACATCCATTATTCACATTCCAGTATGACCTTTCCAGACTCTATGTATTTTACTCTGAATTTCATTTTTATGAATATGGAGAATCTTTCCTGATGCGCACACAAATCCATGCAGCTTGAGCTCTGACAGAAAAAAACATAAACTCAGTAGGGAACTGCATGGGGTTGGTTGAAGTCCCAGTGATCTAATCAAACAAGTGATAAAATTATTTCAATTATTAATTTTACATACCTGGTAACAAGAAAAAGCAAACCCTCGTCATCTTTCGCCCTTATTGGAGACCGACCAAAAAAGAAATTACCACTTTAAGAGATCTGGAGTTAGAATTCAGCTTTAGAATGTGATTCTAGCTAGAAGGAGATCAATGCTCTGTCAGGGCAGGAAGCAGCACGGGAGCCATTTATCTACTTTGTTTAAAAATATACATTTTACAGCCTATTAAAAGTGGCAATCACAACCTACAACTTCCCAACTAATCCAGTATGTCTGTTACTAACTGCAGAGAAGCTAGAAGCTTCCAAACACCCTGGTACATGGTATACATGATTCCATGAGCCACCTGGAGCTCTGCCCCCACATCATCAGGTTCACTTCAAAGCCTCAAGAAGAATTAGCAATCGGGATGTCATTCATCACCTAGCCATTTTTCTACAGGAGAGCTCGTCATACTGAGCAACCCACACAAGATACAATTAAACAATGTCGCTGCTAGATTAAAATTGCAGCTCAATAGAGGAACTCACTGTTACTAAGCTATTTCATAAATTAAATACGTTCTGGCAGAGCTTCTCTGGAAGGTATTAGCAGTGATCCAAACACTAGGACCTAGCAAATTTCTTGGGTGATATCCTGGCTCCATTAGAGCCAATGGCAAAACTCCCAGGCACTTCTACAGAGCCAGAATTCTAATTTCTCATGCCAGCTGCAACACACTGCTACAGCTTTGGGCAACCTACACTAACTCAGCCCTCCCAGTTATAAAAAAGGGCCACTCAACACTGCTCTTGGAGATACTGTGGAGGATTCACAGAAGAGCCTCATATCAAAAAGGACAAGCATTATTAATCAGCACAATTTAACAAACAGGCTACTTATCAACACACCATCAGGGAAACACTCCACTGATAACAAATACCAGGCTTGCAGTTTCAGCAGGATTAATCACTTGTCTTGGGGGGCCGATAAAATTATCTTCTTCATGAATTCCATGCCCAGAAGACGGGTGCTATCCCCTCTCCCAGGACTGCAAGATGACTTCAGTAGCTTGGTATTTTGAGAATCATATTTGGATGATCTGTGACAATCTTTTCTATGTCAGATGTCAGTTATGTCCTCTCGCAGGCAAAGGCATCTCAAGTCTATGATTAACAAACACACACTGGGACATAAAAACACACATATTAACTTTGGACAACACACACATTTGTTTAAAAAATAATTTTGGGGTATTCCTGCAAGTAAGTTTTATGGCTGTATGAAGAGAGGCTATAAAATGAGACTGTGCTCCTTGGTAGGTGGCAAGCTACGTTTTTTAAAGAAATAGTATTCCTCCCATATAAATGCACAACAGATGTAACATTCGACCTAAGCAATAAGATTTATTACTATTTTTAAAGCAAATTCAGCACAGCTTAAGAGAACCCTGTACAGAATTCTTCAAGCTAGGAAGAGGTTCCTCTTGTCATCGATGCATGTTTTGAATGTGTCAATTCTTGCCCTCAAAGTCAACCCACAGTTTAGTATTTTAGGCTTCTTCCAAAGGTGACGATCCTGCAATTCAATTTGCTAACGCAGCACATAGCGGTCTCCCTCTAGTCATTGCAGGCATGGGCTCATATTTTTGCTTTTAAATATCACAAGAAATCTGCATGGCCTCTTTGGTGTCTTTTTGAGCCCCAAAACATTTCAAGTGACTTACATTAAGCATACTACTGACAACACATGCAATCAAAAGTAATATTCGCACGCTGTTTGGCAGTGAAAAAAAACCACATTACAGCTGTGATCACAGTCTCGCTTATATTGTCCTATATTCATCTCTTTACCTCATGCACTTTTGTATAAATATTTACTGTTGCATATTTTCTTCAGAAGCCATAGCCTCTTGTTTTCTAAAAATAACCTGCTTAGGCATAGCCTTCTCTTTCCAAATCACTGTTCTTCTTCCTTTTGTTAAGTTCACCCAAGATCTCCAAGCATGGAAAGTAGTGAAGGAGGGATAGAAGCAACTTTACTAACATACGTCTTGAAAATATCTGAAAATGAGGAACAATTCTTGGATAATCACCTTCCATGGCAAACAGTCCTATGAAAAAAATCAGCAGGCCTCCACGACCTGCAGTAATTCTGAATTTTGTGTAAGAAAATTAAAATTTACCTGGACATATTAAAACCTCATTTCAAGTACACACTCATTTTTGTTGCTCAATAGCTTCAACTACTGAGTAATTTTTCAGTTTTTTTGCATTTCACTTCATCTAACACAATCCTGGCCAGTCCAGCAGGCAGCCCCTGATCAACACTCTCCATTCACCTCAGGTGAATCCTAGAGCTGACACTGTTTTATTCGCATTGGAGAAATCAGAGCATCTGAAAGTTCTCCTACCGTACTATTCAGGTAACCAAGCACTTGAAATCGTGAATCTCTATACAGCCTATAAAGAGAATCTTAGCATTAATAAACCACTTTTGCTTATTTCTTTCTGTTAGGAAAAACTAGCAGCTTATAATCAAAACTGCTTTCTGATCCCAAGCTCAAAGCATCACACTGACTTTGGGGCTGCCCGAGCATTCTCTTCCTGGAGAAAGGCATGGGACGATCCACTAGAAGATCCAGGCACTATCAGGAATACTGTATGTCTGAGATCATATCGAACACATAACTTCAATTGAAATGGATGCTTTCCCAAGTCATCACAATTACATACATCTGCACAATCTCTCTGAACTGCTGTTCCCCAAAACTCTTGAGTCGGGGAGTTGTTCATCAGTTAGCTCTCTAGATGCGAAGCACTTTAGGAAACTCTTTAATAGGAGGTATAGTGACAATTTTAAGAAAGGCTGTAATCCCATTGAGTGTCTCCCACTGGTGATTACCTATCAACCAGGACAAGAGGTTCCCAGACTTTTTAAGGGGATGCATCTGATTTCTGACAGAGAAAAATCACATTAAGTCTTTTCCTCTCAATAACGGCTCTCAGAGTCAGAGTACTGATATCCATACAGATGGTGCATATTCTATTTGAAAAGTATTTGAGTGCAATTGCACTGAGTTGTGGGATTAGATCCAATGGCCAGCGAAGCTCCTACCTGCCCAGTGCACAAGCACTGCTTTAGGTCTCTTTCATTTTACGCTGGTTTTGCTTGGTTCTTTTTAGAAAAGTAGTAGCAGTGGGAGAAGTGTCAAAAGCAAGCAGCCTGGCTTGTTCATATACCCTTTTTACAATATGGCTTTATACCAAGATTTTCATATATCTGGTGTCTGGCTTCCTTTAACACACAGGTAGTATCCATCTCTATTGTTCCCTGTGTGACTGGGGTAAGATTTGGCATCCAAGAGAAAAGAGTGCTGTTTTCACTCATAAGATTACGAAATTGATAGCCTTCCCGCAGTTAAGGCAATTCTCTGTCCACTTGCAAAGATAGTTTCTTAAAGAACGTCCTCAGAGACAGAGATCATTGAGGAACTGACCACCAGATCCTCAAACCTTATCAAAAGATTGACTAGGGTATATATCAGAACTAGAACTGGGTACTGCATTACATACACCCTTTGAGTAAATTTCCAGACAAGGTGTGGAGTTTTCAAAGTACTCACATTAAGAAGTAATTCACAGAATGCTTCATCAAACCACAGGCACAACTGAAGTGGTTTTTTTAGTTCTGTATCATCTGCATGTGTCAAATGAGAGGCTTTGTTCCACAGATAGAAATGTGATGGACAGGCTCTATGGCTTCAAGAATAACAGGATTTTTTTAAAAATTGCTTTAGCTTTTCAGGTATTTTGAATATCCCCTGCAATATCTGATAATATAGTGGTTGGCAAATGGAAGGAAAGGAGGGAAGAAAAAAGGCTGAAAAGTATTCTGGAAACAAAAGGCAGTTAATCACTCTCATTGCTGACAATTCTTTGCTCACTGAAGTCTCAAGACAGACTCCTGCTTTATAGTAAAAAAAAAAAAATAATACAAAAAGTTCCTCTACTGTCCTACATTCTCTACAATGTGTGACAGAATCCAGAGTCATAAACTGCCTGGACTTCACAGGCAAAGGGCACATCCTAAAGCAGTTCATTCCGTGTCTCCCTGACATCCCACAGGCAGCCTTTTTCCCTAAAGCAAAGAATCTCACATTATAATTTTGTGTAACATTCTTAACATATTTTGACTCACACTCCCAAAGCATATTTACTTCAATCAGACTGTTCACACAGGGGCTTGGGGGGATTGTTGGGGTTTATGGTTTTTTTAGCTTTTTCCTTAGCTTGATATTCTGCACTCTTCCTAGAGCTGGCCATTTTTGATTAAAGATTTTGCTTTGTAAAGAAAGCAAACCAAGTACTTCAACTTTGAAAGAGAGCAAAAAGAAGCTGTCAAAACACACGGTGATTCTTATTTTTCTTTCAAGATTGACAAAATAGCATATGCAATTCAATATCCAGGATCAGTTCATTTTATGTGAAAAAGCAGCTCATCATGTATGTTAACATTTGCTATGATTATAACCTACATAATGCTGATTTCCTATGCAAAGCCCCCATGGTGCCCATACAGTCACCTTCACATTTTGGGAACACTAAGATGGGGCAACATAGGTCACCAGTTATCAGGCTTTGTTTTATTTTACAATACATTCGTGCTTCTCTGTACTTCCAACAGCAACCACGTCATACTTGGTTGGCTGCTGCTGGTATCTGATATTCCATGATTACCTTGGCTTCAAAGTGAGACAGTAATGCACATTTGTGTTACTCTCCCTTTAATGTAGTACAAAGCTACACACAGCTCAGGAAAAAAAACCCACCTAAAATCCATTACCTATTTATGATAATGTACAAACAGATACTTATCATGTTAAAAGAGAACCATATGTTAAAGTGGAGGCTAGAGCCCAATAAATCTTTTTGGATGAAAACCCTTTCCAAAAAAAGGAATAAAATAATTAACATTTGCTTTTGCCAGTAGAAACATTTGCTCACAAATCTCCTGGGAAGGGAAGGGCATTTAACCTTTTTACATGCCATCCCCTCAGACATCTCCGACCCCCACTTCAAAATAGACAACAAAGATTCCCGACTCCACGCTGCTGATTAAACCCCTTGTAAGAAACATCTGGACGAAATTTTCTTGGCAGTTGATTTGAAAAGTATACAAGAAGCAGAACAAGGGAGCAGCCACAGTTCAGCTGAGTGACACAAAGATGATGCTATGCAACAGCAAGATTTTTCCTTGAACATATTAACTCCTAAATATTAGCTTGTGACTGTACAAGCAACCTCATTAGCAGAAGAAAAGTAAGCACCTCCTCTGCTCTGCATGCCAGCATAGAGAAGGCAAACGGGCCATTAAAGAAATCCAACTCAACAATCTCATTCTTAAAAATATAATAATAAAGGGCACCAACAGTTTACCTGCCTAATACTTCAATTCAGTAGCAAGAGAAAGTCATTCACATCCTTAACTTCCGAAAATAATGTTTTAAATTTGTGGAGGATTTCAAAATTTTAATGATTTCTAAGAAACTCACCAACAACCTGGATGAAATGCCTTCCTATTCTCTCAGTCAATACGTTCCCAGGCCTAAATTAGCAGAAGTGACCTATAATTTTCATGGCCTGACATTCAAAATAAAAGATAGCTCGTCCTTCTGCTGCTTGAGCTTAAAGAGCCTCTCTAACGTAGTTTAATGTTTTGTTCCCTTTTGGAAATACAGACCCTGGAATTCTCAGTTTTCCATATGTACAACAGACCTAAAAGTGAAGATTTTCACTATCGCTAGTGAATAGCAGCAGTGAAAAACCTAGATGAACCAGCCCAACTTTACTCTGTAGCTGCTGTGTGGGGAAAAAAAAACCCAAATGAAAAAGAAGCAGCAGCAGAGAACAGCACCAGAGAAAGTCTAACACAAAGGCGCAGGAAAATAGAAAAGCAGAGGGGAACCTTCTGCCCCACAGCTGCCAGGATGAGAAAATTCCAGGGAATGGGGCAAAGAACAAGCAGGGACACTTAGGTCTTTTCCAGAAGGCAAGGCATAGAGTGCTTCAGATTTATCAGACTGAATTACAATTACCGTGACATATAAAAAATGAAAGCTTCAGTACAGTGCAGGGACAGCAACGTGCAATTTGCTACAGTTGTTGAAAATTTGATGGGGTATAGGAAGGGCTTTGACTTTTCAGTTAGGGCACTGTTTTAAAGAAATACGTTATCTGTGTGTGCTTAAAATTCCTTGGTATGTATTTTTAAGTGATAAAGAAATTAACACATAGAGACAAAATCTGGTCTAAATATTTTATCTCCAATCCAAACTTCACATTATTCTGAAGCACCTCTACTTATTTTGGCTACACCACTGCGATCCCAATAGGTCTAAAGGAGAGGTACCTATTCAAATTAGTACTGCTGTCAATTTCTGAAGAACATATTCACACCTTGCTATATGTGTTTCAATTTACAAGAAACTAGCTTTTGAAATTTAGAAAAAAATCTGGCAAATAATGAAATTTCAGCATAGGTCAAGAACAGCCAAACGGAATGCAGACCAGAAATTCATCACAGAAGAGTAAGAATAAATAAGTTTGGAGCTGTTTTCCTTCTATCAAGATAAATAAAATACTGTAAATATTTTGTACCACATGATTCAGTACTACCTTTGGAATGGTAATGAATGAATGAAACCAGAAAAGAGGTTTATAGAATCCCAATATTAATCAAAACAGCAGAAATAAAAAGCTGCTACGTAGAATGTCTACACAAGGGCCACACCGCTTGTTCAGGTCAGAGGTACTATCAACGTAGACTTTGGGTAGCCACTTGCCACGAGTGCTATCATAATTCGAGCCAGTTGATTTCATGGCTAAGAGAAATACTTTAAGACTACTGAATCAAGGGAAAATCTGCAATTTTTTTAAGACCTTTTGATGGAACCAGCATAGGCTTTGCAACTTCAACATGCACCTTCCCCTACACATTTGGTCTGCACCAAATGGTGAAGATGAGCCAATATTCTGAATCCAGCAATGTGTATGCAATCAACAAACAATTAAACCGAGTAGTAAAAAGCAGGTGACTGGAAAACATGGAACCAAGGCTTACAGTGTTTCAAGAAATGTCCTTACACTTAAAAAATTAAAATGCACTCCGAAATCCTTTTGTTCAGGCAATCCATGTACAACAGAAGGCACTGTTATCCATATGAATCTATCAATTCTGCACAGCAAAAACCTGAGAAGTGCAACTCAATCAGATGCAGCCTGGCCCCTCCCAGTCATTCAGGTTCCTTAAGGACAAATGTTTCATTTCAAGTCCATCAAATTATAAAAACACCACAAGAATTTGTACATTACAGTAGCTGGTTAGAAAGAGCATTCCGGTGGGGGAAGCACAACTGCTACTTTCCAGAAAACCTTCAGCAGCATTACATTACCCTCCCCTATCACTCAGAAGTCACGATGATTTCAAGAAAATGCAATGATGAGACCCTTCTCATTGACTTTTGTAGTTGATCCTTCAGTTGCCACCAGGAGTACTTCCAGCAAAGTTAAATGCTGTGATCAGTCCTTTGTTGTCAAATGTGTAGCCACTTTGTTGTTCTATTGTCTTAGTCTCTAGAATTCAGAGAAGGGAAAGGACATGAAACAGAATATGAAAAGACAATACAGCTAAGCTAAGAATGTAAAGTTGTGGAAAAAACCTCTCAATTCAGTTAAAATTTCATTCCCTAAATGCAGTGACAGTAATAAATTACGCTGGGATTTTCCCTAAATGCATAAACATACATACCTCTACAACAGAGCTGAAAAACTAATCTGTGTCTATGTCACACTGTTCTGCGTGCTTTTTGCTTCAGTCTGAATTTATTTTCCATGATGTGAGCTTTCTAAACTCATAAAACCTTAGGCTAACTGTGAAGATAGTATTAGCAGTGAAAAAGTTACAAAAGTGTAAAACACATGATCTGTAACAATCTTCACCAAATGCCTGTCTGACAGCTAGACATTATCTTCATTTGCTCCCTATTCAAAAGTCAGACTGCGCAAAACTAGTTCATACCCTGTTTAAACAGCAGCACATGTCAATGAGAAGGCAATTAATTAGAAGCAGTAGTAATCTCTGAGTAACACACACTTCCAGGCAAGGGATAATATAAGCACAATATCCTGCTCACGCTTCTCAGGAAATGTTAATTAGCACGGAGACTTATTCTCTCTGTTGTTACAGATTAGATGCAGTTCCAGAATCCCTGCAATGGATAAAATGACCCCACAGAAGTGACTCACCTGCAGCATTTCGCCGGTGTTCTGCTAATGTATAAATTTCCTGCAGCTGTTTCTTCTGATCCTCACTCAATGGTGCTGTCAGGGAATGGTACCAGGTTGCATCTCGGCTCTGCACCGCTGTCAGAACAGGAATGGATGAAAACCGATTTTCAGTTGACATTGCAAGTTAATTTCAGAAGAATAAAATGAAGCCCACAGAAACTCGAGTTGGTTTTAAAACAGAATTTGCACTGCAAAACAAGTTCAGTATTCCTGTCAGTTTTCTTAGCTCTGAATCCCCGCTGCAATAGAGGCAATCCATTTTGGGGAACTTAATTACATCCTCTGCTTTCTGAAACACAAAGTTAACCATGTGGCTATTACTCATGGACAATGAAGAAGTGAATCTCCTAATTTAAATTCATATGAGAAATAAAAGCAGCAGGATTACTCAAGCAACAAAGGGAGAAAACAATTTCTCCATTATCATTTTAACATTTAGAGAGTGACAAATATTTCTATATATAGGAGTCTCTCTGGTGACCTAGTCCCACTCACTTAGGCTGTGACAGAAAAGTTCTGAAAGAGAACATGAAGGGAATTAATCTCTGCCTGTATTTGTTACCATTGGGCTTTTGCAGTACTTGTAAGCCAAAAAAAAATATCTGAGGAATAACATTTGAAAGTAGAATCACATTTTCCAGTTTCAAAAATCCAAATTGCTATTCATAACAAAGAAAAGGTTTTTTCCTGGTGATGATCCAAACTACCATCACATGATATCATTCTGACAACCCATAAATACATACTTAGAAGTGCTTGTGTAAAAAACTGGTATTCATCAACACCATTTTCAAGGTCAAGAGGTGTGCTGAATCCCTCAAGAGCTGTCTCTTCCAATGCATCTTCATCCCAGTCATCATCATCATCATCTTCATCCTCTTCCTCTCCACCACCACCACCTCCTCCTCCTCCACTATGGTTCTCTTGCATCTCCTGGCTCACTTCATTTGTCTCCTCCTCATCACTCGGGATCTCTTCTGCAAAAGCATCAATGTGTTTCATAAAACACAGTTTGAAATGTGTAAGGAAACAATGGACTATGAATGAAGAACAACTAACAAATCTATATTTTGGCTGGAAAGAGGACCTGTTAACACCTTTCCCCCCAGACAGTATAAGATTTGGAAAAACAAAGGTTTTAAAATGTTTCCTGTGTGCATGATCAGTTAACCTTCTGTTTCTGAGCACACCTGGGGAATGTGAAACTGTCATCCTTTTTCTTCTTTCATGTATGCAGTCACTGTGCAGTTACAGGACTGAAAAATTTCAAGGAAATAGTGTCTTCAACAAAGTGTTCCATCATTGTGCTTTTAAAAATATGAAAATAGATTTGTGTAGGCTTCACAAATTCTCACAAAACAGAGAACCAGTTGTAGACCACACATCTGCCTGCTGTTCTTCAGAGTGCTCTTCTATTTGAACAAACTTAAAATACCAGCTTTTGCTTAGCTTTACCTTAGAAGTGCTCAACATGCAATGCTAAACACTATATCTTAAGAAAAAATATTTCTGACCGAAGAGTCAGGATAAAAAAACTCTCCAATTCCAAACCTTTGGCTCTTCCTGAGTTAACAGTTTAGAAATAATAAAGATGACTATATCTGCAACAAGCAGGGAGTGAAACACAGGACAGAGATTTGAAAATCACTGTGCCGTTTCCATACTGTATTCCTATGCATTGAGAAGATTTCTGTAATACTATTACAGAACAATCATGTGTGAAATTTAAGTGGATTACATAATCTGCTTACATCCAATCTAATTTTCAGACTCCAAACCATTTATCTCCTGTTCCAAGTCAAATACAGTCACACATATCTGCTTGCAACACTGTGTAAAATTCACTCCCCACAATTCCCTCCACAAGGTATTCTTCGACCTTTTTTCCTCCCTGGCAAACAGGGAAGAAGTCTGTCTGCTCCAGGAACCTCAGCTGTCTCAAACCCCACTTTGCAAATTACTGTCCATTTGGACAAAGAAGAGTTTTTAGGATTTCCTCCAAAATTCAACCAAATGGGTCCTTCAAATAACTGGGTAGTAGGAACAGCTTCTTTCCAGGAAGCAGGAATATAACCACCATGATTCCACCAAACTCCCGCTGCCTATGTGCAAAGACAGGGCACATTCACAATGCAGAGGAGTGGACTTGTAAGTGACGCTGTTACTCTGAAACTGATACTAGGCTTTCACGCAGTGCTAGCTGTTACACATTGAAACATTTGGATTATGTTTGGGGAGGAAAAATCAATTCCTAAAATGACCTTTCAAGCCCCCACTAAGCCGAGCTATTTTCAGCAGACTAATGAGTCTTAAAAATGAACTGCAATTTCTTACCCCCTTTAAATTAAATCCAGACAAAATCCAGAATGTGAAAAGAGGAGATTTTACCATTATCTTCTGCAACGTGTTTTTCATCTTTAGCATGATCCTCATGTTCTGTGAGCTCTCGTGAGGCGCAAACTTGTTTTAAGCCCAGGAAGAGGAGGAGGATTGAAGGGACAATCTGGGCAGCCACAGCATCCACTGCAGGCGGGCGGTTCTGCAATTCCATTAGGATGCTCAGTCCTATTATACACATCTTTCTGTCATGGAGTCTGAAACAATACACACTCGTTAGACAACATTCAGATTTTTTTTACTTCAAGGATAATGTAGAGAGCATTAAAGTCCCGGTGCTTGACATGGCAGAAGACAATGTCAAAGAAATTATCTTCAAAGTCTATATTCAAAGCTCCCAAACGCATTATTTCTTTTGTTCTGAATACGAGTTCCCCACTGGAAAGTATCTGTCCCATAACAATTACATACCTTTCAAGCACTGGTCAAATTCCTGGAACAGCTGTTTCTAATTACCAAATGCAAAGTTTGTAACGCTATATAAATACTGTTTAATGATTATGTAGAATATCTTGTCTTTAATAAAGCATTTGATAGAGATTAACATCATTAAATAGGATGGAAAATTAATTCGCCTTGGCTTTGATAGCAGTACTGTTGCCGGGACTGAAGTTAGCAAAAAGACTACTAGGGAAGAATAATGACAAACAGGAAAGCACTGAATTGCAGGGTGCATTTATAGAGTGCCACAAGGCTAGCTGTATTTAAATATGTTCATTAAGAATCCATCCGAATGGCTGTATTATGCATCCAATTTCCGACACTAACTGGAGACATATTGCTAACTCCGGTGAAAACAGGGAAATAATTCCACCATTTCAAGAACAACTGGCAGTACACTCAAACAGGAAACTTGTAAATGAGTGTATCTCCAGTACCAAAAAAACCCACCCTAACTATAGATAATTGAAGGGAAAGAAAATCATGGAATTAGTAGCAAAAAGATTTTAATTTGACCATAGTCGGGAAACTAGGAAAGAGCCTATGCTTTTAAAAATAAAAATTGTCTTACAAACAGGACAATGAAACATTCTCTAACTGCCTTTTCAGATACTCTTTGGTTTTCTTTATGGGAAACACCAGTAGTACTCGACTCCTAATCAGATTTACTTTGTACCAAAAAGGATACAAGTTAAGAGAGAAGAAAGTAATAAGATGTGCACCACAAACTAGAAATATGATTTTAAAAGTGCTTACAATTTTCTTCCCAAGATTCCCTATAACATGCTACTGAACTACAATATTATTCAAGTAATAAAAGTGACCATGCACCTTACAGCCTTCTGAACTTTACATGTGCTTAAACAAGGCTGGGGATCTGGAGGGATTTCATTACACCTCCCACATTGTTAGTCTTGTTAGGGCTTAGTGAAGTGATTCCACTCTCAGAGTAGCCAACAACAGCAATAAAATATACATAACCATCCGTAACATTATGATCACTGAAGGCCTTCCAAGAAAAACAAAGTCAACTAGCATATCAAATGACATGCTTTGTCAAGTTGGGTTTGGCTGCTCCATTACATGTGTTCAAAAATGTACCAAAATGCAAGTGGGTGAAGCACTTAAAACTTTCATCAATGTTAACTGCAATACTCTCTGTTCAGAGGAATGAGGCACAAAAGAGGGTTTATAAATCAACCAAGGAAACTCAGTCAGAGGAACACGGTCTGCTTTCATGAAAAAAAAATTAACTCCTTATTCCTGTCAGTGTGTCTGTGATGCGAATAAGGTCATTGCAGTTTGCTCTCACACCAACACTGAGAAGCCCAAAATCCAAGCTAAAGATGACACTGCTTGTGAATGAAACATAGCCAAGTACAAAAGAAAGAACTTTCTCTACCTCCTCTCTCTGACAGAATCTTCATCCAAGTTTGTCCAAAGCTCTGTAATCTATGCACATCATCTTGACAGTGTGAAGCCATGAAATATCTTCACGACATATGTTTAATGAAAAGATTTCAGTGTACATGTACCCGAGTAGTTAATGACACTTGGCACTACCTTGTAAAATACATTAGAAAAAGCTACTGTTACACAATGCCAATTGTAGAACGCAACACAGTAAAATGTAAAAATAATCTTAGTAATTAGTGGCTTAGCTAATACTAAATTCTCTGGGCAGCAAACAAAAGTGCAAGAATCAAGCACTGCTGTTTAAAAGAGAGTCACTAGGAAGCAGCCCAAATCGCAAAAAAATACAGCATATTTGTCATGCTCTATTTTCAAGCTCCTGAACAGAGAAGTTTTAAAAACGAACACGTCTTCAGAATATGCACGTTATTAGAAGGCCCAGCAGGACAGCAGTAATCCAGGCACCAAGCCATACTTAATGAACTTGAGCCAGAAGGAGCCTTGTTTCTTCCACCTGTCAGCAGAGCCACACAGCAGGATAAGCATCTGCCTTGCCTGAAGTTCAGCACTCTACTATGCCCCAGCTATAGCAAGTACCCACAAGACTGAGCAAGGGAAACAGAGTTTTATGTCACTTGTCATATGTCATGCTTATTTTCATGATGGCAAGGAACGGGTTTGGGACCATTCCTTTCCTATCAAAAGGCTCATTATTTCAGCACCTTTCTGTCTGCACAAGGAAGCTTGGGTACAGTTCTCCTTAGTGCTTTGAGATCCATACTTACATGGTCAGCAGCACAGAACAGTCCTCCCTAACAGTCATGGACTCTGCATGCTCCCTCAGTGGTGTATCAGCCTCAGAGTGCTAAACATGCAACACATGGCAGTGCAATGAACAACTCCTACACAGGTCTATTTTTAACAAGTCATGTATGGTCCTAAAATCTGCGGGACATTTTCTTGCAAATACACTTGCTTCCATTACAGGACAAAAAACTCTAAGAATCTTTTGTATTTTAAACCAAGATGAAAGTATTTCAAAGGGAAATCACTAAGCCTTTCCTTTACTAGTTAACTGTGCTCCTTTATGTGAGGATCATGTTGCTTTCTATTACATCAATCCAGTTTCCGGACAAACTGCAAATAATTAGCCATTTTCTTCTAGTTGCAAAGTTGGAATCAATCCTGTTTTCCTATACAAGACTGAGATTTAATATACAGCTCTGGGAAAACTAGGATATCTAACTATTAAAACCCCTATCAAACAAACTCATCTATTCAGCTTCTAAAAATATCGAGTCACTTATTGAACAAGTGAGCACTTACTGAGGTTTTTTTTCAAGCACATTAGGTTTTCCTTTCATACAAGTTTCCACAGAGAATTTTTAGTATGAGAGTAAGCAAAAGTCTCACCCAAATTTCAACTGTCAGGGAAAAGGTGGAAAGCAGTAAGGAACAAATGTTTCTAAAAATATCTTCACAATCTGAAATTATTGTAGAAAACAATTATAAATAAATAAATACAACATATTCTGGCCTATGGGCATTATGGGCACACATCCACAGACGTGTAACATCCATAAGGACATACTGGATTTATGCACAGTCTTACAATGAGGCCTGAGCTCTCCTTGCCTGGACCATTTAAAATATTCCAAATTTCTAATTAGTTTTAAGTAGTTTCTGTATTTTTAATAACATGGAAGAACAATTACTTATCTTACCATACTGCTTTTCCTCCCCAACATGTATTATTTCCACAGATTCCATCTCATACATTCACAAGTGCTGCTCAAGAAACACTGCAACCTGAGAGCACACAGACATGCACAACCCTACTGATGGCAGAGCAGGATCTGTGGGTACCAAGACTTCACAGGAGAAGGAGGACAGAGGGGTGTGAGATTTATGAGGAAAAAGCATCTCAAAAGCACACTGTCTGTGGCTGACAAAGAAATGGCAGTAAGATTCACCTGGTCCTTCGTACCTGTAGGTTCATCTACTTTGATCTTTTCCAGTTTCTCTAAGAGTGATATACTGAGAGTTTTCCAAACAATTTTAATGCAAGCCTTAAAACTGCCTTGTGCTGGAAAGCAATTTAACTGTAAAACAAAGCAGCAGTAAATGATGGTTGGTGAGAAAAAGGACTGTGCGTCCACTGTTGTCTTCACCGATGAAGACAGGAAGTCTGCAGAAGTGGAGCCAAGGAAAGGTTTCAAAATATACAGATTTTGGTTGCACTTCTGTGTTTTCCTGTTGAGTTAGGCACCAGACTATCTGGCTGCTGTTCAGATTATGATCCTTACTGCCTTTATTAAAACAAAATGGTTTTCTAGAAGCAGTGCTGTTCTAATAGAAAGGGAGGAAGTCCCTACATCACATTACATTGCCTGACAGGCAGTACTATAGCAAAAGCCTTACACCTGGATGCCACATACTGAAGAGACAGCACTGAAGGAAGAGTGATTTTTAGATTTAAGCAATATTACAGATACTTATTTCACTGTTGGCAGCAGTAGATCAGAGAGATATATTTTAATCTTCTGCTGTCATTCAAGTGCAGAGTCTGAGCAGAATCTAGCATCAGCATCTCCGAGTTTCATTTTCATGGGCTTTGCCAACCTTTGTCTCAGCTCTGAAGAATTTAGTTGAGCAGTAGTCGCAGTAGTTGATGTTTTTTGAAAAGCAAGACAAAACAACTGAAACTTAAGCTGTAGCTCACAGGAGTACTGGCGGTTGGAGCCTAGTCAGATCTCCAATGTTATTCCCCTCTGGATCTGACTAGTTTCTCCCTGAATGCTCCAGGATGAACTGTTTAAGGCTATAAATCTCATTTTAAAATTTCTTTTTAAAAAGGAATGACAAGTTTTCCACCTGCAGGGAATATCTTTTTTCCTACTGTCTCTGTATGCATTCAGTATTTGATATGCAGTAGAAAAAGTTATAGCACAATGAGATGAATCTCAAAAACTTCGCTTCAGCCATAAAACAATCAGTACTTGGAACTCTTCAAATACCCTGCTCTTTTCTAAAGTCACTAGATGTAAAAATAATTTAATAATTAACAATACTATCACCACAAGGGAGTGGGAGAGGTACACTTAAAGGGGTCATTTTTTAGCTATTGGCACTCCCAAAGAAATGAGGGATTTTGGGTCTTTTATGACTTCTTTGTCGTCAACTCAAGTGATCCCTCTATTTGATGTGTACTGACGGTAAGATATAGCATCTACTGGAGACATTTCATACACAGAGCAGGTAGAAGAATGGTTGTGATAATACAAACATATTCTTATAATGAGTAAGAGATTTTTTTTCCCATGTTTTATCCACTCAATTTAGTATTACCATTTTTTTTTTCTCTCTTCAAAGACAAATTGCTATGGTAGTATCTTCAAATACAAATACGAATGGGGAATTTGCACAAAGCCTGTATACAACAAATCAGGCAATGTCTCCCGTGTCTCCAAGTAGTTTTCATTCTAGTAAAACAGACAGAACACGCAGACCTGAAATAAGGTAGTCTATGCTGCAATTTAACAAACCACTGCACTTGCATCCTCATCCCACTAAATTATGTGCTTAAGGCACAGGAGGTAGGAAAGCAATTTTTACCATGTACATTTGGTATGTGCTTTAAAAACACTACAAAGGACATGCTGAGAGCAAAACCTGCTTATACCGGTTGGTCATTGATTGATTGGAAGTCAGTATTTTATTACAGTTAGGCTAAAGGTAATACAGAGCTATAATGCACCATGTAGTTCTAAATTCAAGACAGACATCAAGGCAACAATGTAACTTTACCAAGGTGGCATATAATTCCATTCAGGGAAGATTAACTCAAATAAGAACTGGTATGGAGAGAAGCTATTTGGATATCTGGAGAGCGGAGAAGCCATTTTATAAGAAAGTCCCAAGAGGCTTGGTTAGAATTGGGAAGACAAGACTCTAAAAATAAAAAATCAAGTAGAAACAGAATGACAGCTTACGGGTCAGAAGCTGCCTGTCTTGACCCATGCTCATTTATGGCATGACTCTGAACACAGTGATGCTTCACTTAGTCTGTTGACATAGACAATGCAAGAAGTCACATTCTAAGCCTATCTGTATACTTGCAGTCAGATGGCAGCCTCCAATGACAAAACATAACTCATAACAGAAAGGTGAGAGGTATCTGCTAACTATATCTAAATGTCTGCTTTGCCCCTTTAGGTGGATTTGAATTTCACAGTCAGAAACTACATCTCAGTTGAGAGGCAAGCACTAACTGTCAAGCAATGGACTTCACATCTGTCCAGCATCAAGTGCATGCTTAGCTATGTGATGACAGGCCTTGTTCACCTTCATTTACTTTACAAATGTTCAGCTGCTGCCCAAGTGCACACTAGTGCAACGTAGACATGTTCAAGGGAGGCTGGAATGGTGTTTAAGTTAAGAAGGATGCTTAAACAGTCAGTACATCAATGGCAAAATGATAAATACGCAGGTTGATCAGAAACTACTCACAGGGATTAAAATCAGAGTGTGGGATTCTCTGGACAGAATAATGGGGTTTTAACATGAAATGGAGCATTTAAATATACTTTATTAAATACAGAACAGAAAATATATTTAATAAAAAAAGTTAATATCTCACTGAAATCCTGCTGGTCGGCTCGGAATATTACCCTCAATGTATACTGCACCATCTCCTGGAGATGCAGATAGTCTGTGATTAAGGAAATTAAAAGAATTCTGAAATGTATTGTACCCTGTATCCTCACAACACAGAAAATTCTGCACATAGCTCAACAGCCCTGGAAAAGTTATACGGATATAGGTCACCTTTACTGGCATGAGAGCAATTAGATCTGGTGTGGATTACTGTTATTTAGACTAACCAAAGAATGAAAAGCTTTTCATCAACATTACTGGGGATGCAAACAGAAGGGAACAACATAAAATCAAAGCCACAGGCTTTTAAAGAAAAAAAAACCCCACGATACTTGCCCAAGAAAACAGTCTGTGTCATTCATCCACTGGTTTATGAACTGTGCAGTGATGGGCTCAGGATTGTGTGGAAATCTGATGTTCTCTAAGGTGTGTAGAAGTAGGTCAGGATTGTAGTAGAGTGCAGCTATGGCAACCTGAAGACACATGGTGCGAAGCTCGCTTGTTTTAACTCCTCTAGTTAACCGCTCCAGAACAGCCTCCACAAAAAGTGGAACACACTGGGCACAGAAATGCAAAAGAGAAGAAAATTTTAAAAACTAACAACTAAAACTGGTATTATAGATGTTGCCAGATTATACCAAAGGCTAAAATACCTTTAGCAGAACTGATCTCCAGATAACTGAAGTTGGAGTAATATCTAGAAATGCATCCTACTCACTTTCTAATATGAAAGCATTTTAATTCTCTCATTACATCATTTAGATTACATCTAAATCTTCTCCAAAACTCCTATTCTGAGCTAAAAGTTGTCAATGTTATTCTCAGGACAGAGAAGAATATCGGGGCCATTTGATGAAATTTGTTCTAGCATGTAGAAAAGGTTTAGAAAAAAACCTCAAAGATATTCTCATCTTTCAATAAAGATATCCAAGAATTTCAAAACTAACAGGCATTAAAGATTAAATTACCTACATCTGCAAGGAAAAGAAAAGAAGTTTTTCAAATAAATGTAAAGTGATGTTAAATTTCTTACAAAATTGAGTGAGTTTATTCAGATAAAACCAAGCCTGCGCAAACTTCTACTTCTATGTAAACTTCAACATGCAGGTTTAGGCTTTATGATAATTTGGGAAGCATTATGAATGTTTTAGCTTATGAGCTTCAGTTCTTGTGCAACTATTTTAATTCACAGAGTTGTGGAGCTCAATTAAACCTTCCACCACAACCTTATTTCAATGCAAATTTATACATTTCGCTTTAATCCCTTCCAGATTTCTTTTATAAATAAAATCTTTCAGGGAACATTTTTATCTTCAATGACTTCAGATTTACATTAATAAAGTTGTATCAGTTTCAGTGAAATTAACTGAAAATTTATCACTGAAGTCCATGTATTGCACTGTGGCAACATCAAATGTACTCTGTTCAAATAATTTAGGCTAGAGCATTATGTAAAATATAAGACCAGAACTTAGCCATTAATAGGAAGAATATTGCTATTTGAAAGTGTGTTCTAAGAAACTCTGGAAAATTGTGATTATGTTTTTGCCAGCAATTAAAATCCATGCTAAAAATTCTACCTCAGTAGTTCACTATATACAGTTAACCTCTCAGCCACAACAGTTTTAACAGTGTGTGTTTTGTATTAAAAAGGAAGTTCTATTAGGAGAAAGCAAAAAAAAATTACAATCCTGCACACCATATTGTATCCTTATGGTTTAGTGTACACTAATTTTACAGTCATGCCCTCTAATCTCAGGGGAAAAAAAAAAAGAAAAATAACAACCTTACAAACTCTCCTCAGCTCATTTACTTCTCTCTGTATTTCTCCCCCTTCCTACATGTCACATTTCCCTCGCATTCTCCAATTCCAATTGCTTTTCTCAGGAATCATACAGGTATCACTGGAAACCAGTAAAAGAGAAAACCTGTTCAATATTTATCACCTGGTCAATACCCCGTCCTTTGCATTGAAGAACAATTACTTCTAGGAGTTTGGCTGCATGGCACTCTGCATCTTCTCCAGCATCTCCTGTTAATACCTAAAAACCAGAATGACAATTTATTTGTCAGTATAACCACTGACGACTTTGAAAGCAAGTGCTCCCATATCTGCATACATAAAAAAAACCAAGGTTAAAAATGGATAAAGATTACTTAAAATTTAGAAAAAACTGCTACAGTTCTTTCTGAATGTTAGTATCTTCATATATCATCACTTTCTATTTTTCAAAGGAAAAGTTACTTATAAGAATCATTCACATTTCACACATTCCATTTACATTTTTAATTCTAATAGACAATTGCAGATTATCAGCCTGGCAAAGTAAAGTCCTATCTCAAGGCTAGTTTCTCATCAAAAACAAGATGTATGCAATTGCTCTATGTATATGCACATACAAGTGAAAATGACTGCTCCTTCTCAGTGACCTTATAGTCAGCCTCAATCAAACCTGGAAAGGAAGAAGAATTCTCAAACACATTCCATTTCTGTAAGTTTCTTAAAAATAAGCAGGTAGGTAGATGCCTAATACTCTGTAACACTGCAAATCAGTGAAAGGGTGCAGCATGATCAAAGAATCATAGAAAGGTAGGAATTGGCAGGGACCTTTAGAGATCATCTAGTCCAATCTCCCTGCCAAAGCAGATCCATCTAGGTCTCATACTTTATTGTAATTGAGAGAATCTACATAAAAGAGAAAAATTATAAATGTAGGAAGAACTTGAAATGAGTTTGCACTTCAGCTGACAACTAGAGAATCCAATGGCAAGATACACAACCCAAGGAAGTCAGACTTCATTAATTCCTCTACTTACCAAAATAGCTGTTCATAGAAGAGAGTCAAGACGAACAGCAACTTTCTCCCACATAGATTTATGCATGTAATTTTTTAAAATGCACATCACTTAAAAAGCGTGAAGGTGCTGTGTGTACTCAGAACTGAGCACAGATCAAATTTCATTTCATTCTGAAATGACTGGCCACCATCTGGCGTGTTCAAGTCACTCCTCCAATTCGATTGTTAAATACCAGTCATAAGCACAACGGGAAGGATGGGAAGGCTTACCTTTTTGCACATAGAATAAATGATTTCTAAATGCTTCGGGTTAGACAGTAAAGTATCAGTGTCAATGGTCACATAATTATGCAAGAGAGGCATCATATCTGCAGAACAGGGAAGGAGAAGAGAAAAAAACCTTACAAACTAATCCATACAAGTGCTAATCAGTGAGGCTGTAGTACTATAATGGGATTCATTAGCCCAGATTGTTGGATATAGGTGGAAATAGGTAGAAAGTCTGTTCTAGCAGAATTCTTCACACAGTACACCACGTAGGAAAAAGAATAGTACTATATTTTAATTAATTAATTGGTAGTTTCACATTAACTTTGTATATTTCAGCTTTCTTTGAGTTCAGGACCTCCTTTAATAGCTGATTACACCAACAGATTTGAACCTACTTAATGCTTCTCTTAAATATGCTCCTGCTATACTCCCACACTAAACAGACTGTCAGGGTATGACTCAAAATCATCATCGTTTGTTTAAACAAAGACACCAAAGGGAAGCGACCCTTGATAAGGTGAGTTTTAGAGATGAATTCCAAAACAGTGGAAACAACAACAAAAGTGGCCATACCTGCAAAATACTCAAAGCAATCCTGCTGGAAAACTTCATATAGAACACCTAAAAGCTGCCACATTTGAGGTGAAATCATCTGGCATGTCAAGCTGTAGGCCAAGGAGAGAATTTCTTCATAAAACTCTGGAAAGGAGAAACAATTTGAAGTAGGGTGCTTTAAAAAAAAAAAAAAAATCAAGCCCCAAGTAACATAACAGCTAGAAGACAGCAATTGGTAAGTAAAGCAATACATAGAAAAGTAATACAAATTGGAAGAGACTCTTTTAGATTAGCCTTATGTTTGCTATAGTTAGGTTTTTTATTATAAATATCTGCCAGAACATCTGCGCATCAAAAACTTTGCTTGGAAAGGATTTACTGGAAAATATTTTTGTTTTCTCAACTTTTACTTTTTTTCTAAAAGACCTTATCACAAAATTGTGCTTAGTTCTTCAGTGCAGAATACTGATAAAGCAGTAATTGCAGACCATGTCCAAAAAATACTAATGTAATTGTAGCTGTTGTGCTTTAACACAGCTAGCTAGAATTATAATCAGAATTGCATCTTGTGCTTTTGACTCTGACCTCCAAAACACAATAACCAATTTGACTAATGTACAACAAGAGACTAGGACATACAAATCACAACAAAGAATTAACTTTTTTTTTTCCTTTAAAGAAGCACACACACAAAAAAATAAGTTCTGTTCAAGAAGATAGTATTCTTGCAATAATTAAAGGGTTTTTTAATGTAAAAATATGTAATGTTTTCCGAAAGTTACCTCTAAAACATACCTATAACATGTTTCTGCAAAACAAGGCCAATGATCTGTAAACAAATGCTCTCAAGCTGTTGAGTTATCTGAAATACAAATATACAGCAGTTTATTTTAAATCTTAGAAATACAGTAATTTAGTCAATGTATTTGACTAATTCAGTCCAAGAAGTTCTTCAAACCAAAAAGGCTTTTATCACTTTTTAAATGATGCACTAACAGTTATAATATTAAGAAAGAAGATCTCACTGATTTAAGTCCTCGAATTCTCAATAAACAGTATTGCTTTAAAACTTGTTACTGCATTTAAAATAAAAATCTTATGTTACGGTTATTCTTCAGATCCTACCAAAAACTGTATCTGCTGCCTTGTCTGGATATGAAGTAACACTGTACTGAAAGTACGTGAGATAAAATTCTCTCCAAAACCTTTGAAGCAGAATGTGTAAAAAGGAAGAAAAGAAGAGATGCTTTTCCTTAAGTTTTATGGAGACCCTCCCAGAGTAGGCTGAGTAAGAGGAACGCATGAAACATACCACTGTGCTGAAGTCATAACTCAGCCTTGCCACTTTGGACAGAGAGACTACATTTACCAATTAAACTAAATTACAAGAACTATATGGCCACATTATAAGCCTAATTAAAACCAGCAAATACAGACATCACATGTTATTGCCACAGGTCATTCATTACAGACAGTCTTGTCAGGCTTTCTGGGCTTGTTCTAGCAATGAGACTGTGTGACCACAGGTTCGTCCACTTGCCTTCAAAAAATTGATTCAAAAGTTATCATCCCCTAAACTCTCCATACTTAATGGTGAAAGGAAAAGAATTTCTAAGGAGTTTTCAGTCTCATATATAATTTTTATACCATTTATATCACTTCTAAAATTATTTAAGATCCTGAGATGAAGAGTACTCTGCACAATATTTTAGTTTGTTCTTCAAGCAACATTAAAACAAGCTGCTAAGTTTATACCAAAAATACCCCAACCTCAAAAGTTTTTCTTAGTTACTAACTAGCTGCTGCTCTGGTCAGTCACTGAACCCCCTTGTCACTTTAGTCTGTCCAGGAGGTATAAGTAGAAATAATCTTTTTCTTCCCTGATTACATGACATGTAGGCTTACATTGCACCACAACTGGGAAACCAAATCCTACGAATTCTATCCTAGAAACTGCTTGGTAAACAACAAACTATGAATCACCATTGTAGAAAATCAGCCTTATGCAAAACAGCTCTTCCTAAAACCTTTTAAATCTATTTTAATACAATTATCCCCTGAAATGTGTCCCAGAAAAAGTGCTAAGGATTTTACCTTCAGGATATAAATTTCCCTCAAAGTCGAGAGCTAACAATTAAGGAATCACAAAAGTAAAATGGGCTTTACATTCCAATTTGTCTGAGATCACTTGGTACTAATTCTCCATCCTGCTGTAGCTACTGCACATTCATGTAAGCTCAAGTGATGCAACATACATAGAAGTTCTTGTTGTTGTGAATTAAAGGCATGAGGGAACAACAGCAAAAAAGACATATAAAAGAAAATCTCACCTCCTTGTGATCTTCCACAACTGTCAGGATAGTGTCAATTGTGTGCAAGATGCCCATGGCCATAACTGTTTTGTCCTCTACTTCCTCATACTCCTCACTCTGAAGTACTTTACCAAATATTTCAGCCTATGAAAAAAACCCAACCAACATGACATTCAAGAACAAACTCACATTTCCAATTTGTCATGCAAAACTAAGACAGCTAATGCAACAGCAGCAGTGTTTTATCTGTAAGAGCTGTCAACATTGAAAAATTCGCTCCTTACTTTTGAAAGGGGAATATAGAAAATTAAAACCTCTCTTTTTGAAAAGTCTGTCTATGTTAAGTCATTTGAAATGTTAAATAGTTAGAGCTTGGCTCATTAAAACCAGTGACAAAATTCAATATCTTTGAAAAACCTACAGGTTTTAAAGATACTTCATATAGAAAAAAAAATGCTGTGAATACTATATGTAGATCTTTATGAAGATTATGTTAAACTGTGCACCTCAAACAAAGTACATTAAATGTTAACCAAATTAGGTATGTGCTTCTGACTGGACTGTAATTTCACTATTGTCTCTTACCAGGTGTTGAGTCATGTCAACGGCGATAGTAGCTACTTCCTGACTGTACTCACAGATCATCTTCTGGATTACATTAGTAAGATCATCATTTTCCGTCTCTCTGACAATGTGCAAGAGCTCTTGCATAACTGGCCTTACATAAGGCTTCACATATTCCTTGGCTAAAAAGAAAATTAAAAATTGAAACTCGGTGAAATCAGCTGTTTATCAGCACAAATATACAGCATTTCAAACCTCCTAGGTAACTGATTCACTAAAAAAAAAACAACCAACCAAACAAGAAAACCATAAAACACACAAAAAAAATCTATCTGAGGTAGTTTTACAGTCCATAACTAGTACAGTAAGACAGTAAATAAATGGTACATTTATCACATTCAATACCAAAATTCCATCTGCTACAAAAATCCCCTGTTTTGGAGGAATACATTCCCTCATACACAGGCAGCATTTCCTCTTAAACATACACACTATTTCACTTCACTAAAGAAAATCAAAGACAGGTGCTATTTACTTTCTTTTAAAATATATGTTGATTTTAACTTCTTTTGTGACAAGACTTGCTGTAAAACTTGAAGTCAGAATTCTGGGATGTATACAGTAACTAATGAGCAAGTGAAGCTGTCTAAACATGATGAAATGTTCTGAAATCTACGTCTTTGCAGGGTAGAAATGTTTAGATAAATCTGAAACAAGCTTCTCACCTCTACAAAAAATAAAATAAAAAAAAAATCAGTGTCTGCAACTGATGAATCACTGTAGCATACCTTGCTCTTGGTTGCTTATTAAAGTCTGAAGAGCTATGGCTGCTTCTACTTTGACAGGCATTTCTTTATCATCAATCAGACTCTTCTTTGCCAACTCTACTGCATTCCTCAAGTTTAGCTCATTGTGAAATTTCAGAGCACTGAATGAATGAAGCACCCAACAGGACTGCATAACAAAAAGAAAAGCAAGTTAGGATTATTGCAATTTTTAGCATTCTTTAACTGATTCAAAACCAATGCTATCTGTCTCTCTGTTTGTATCTATTGGGGATTTTTTTCCTAATTATGGTGTACACATACTGTAAATGTAACACAGTTTTTGCCCTCAAGCAGTTCTTTCCCAAGTTCCAATAAATTGGCCCTCCTAGAGGAAAAAAATGAGAACAGATATTGAAGAAAACTGTTTGTTTAGGACCAATATGGGCACTCAGGGATTTTCCTCAAGCTAAACTCAAACTGACTTTAACTACTCTGTGGAAATCTTACCTATTTTTCTTGGCCATCCAACCACCCTAGTTATTGAGATCTGCTAACAAAAAAATGGTCACAAAAGGGCTACAAGCAGAGCTCAAATTCTCCAGTGTGACTGAAGAGGTCAACAAGAATAAATCACAGGCTTTCAATTGATTCAATTAAATGACAAATCCTTTTTTACAACAAAACACTGAAAAATTACTGTACAAGGTCACTATTTGAAATTTTACTATGTATGCACTTGATTTCTTTCATTAACATTCAGACTGAAGACAAGTTGCAAAGCAAAGAATCATGGCAAATACTGAAATCAATGCAACTGGTGAACTTACTCTAGCTCTGAGGTACCCCAGGTTAGACATGAACAATGGAAATACATGATTCTGTAACATCAGCTCCATTTGATCCTTGAAGACACTCTTCTGTTGATGTAAATAAAAGTTAGTTTTGGAGATCATTCATTTTATATACTTTATTCTAATCAGTAGTTCATTTCAACTATCAAGCATGGGGAATACAACGATTTGTGAGAGAATACCTTTGTTATGTAGACAAAGAGTTCTGGATTTCATATCTTAAACTAAAGAAACCTCATAAGCATAGCAAGCTAAAAGTCAGGTTAAGTGAAAGATACTCAACTCTACATTACTCATTCTATTACTGTAAACTGGAATTCTCATTCTCTTTAAGGAAATTGATTCCAACTGATTTTTCCTAAAGATTAGTAAGGATCAATAACTCAAGACATCCATTCTTCCTACGAAGGAGTACATACATACCTGAAGATAAATTTAAGCTTAGTATGAAACCAATAAGTTTCCAATGACCCACTGTTACTATAAGCATCAAAGTATTTTACACACTACAACAACTCACCCTTTTTGTGTGTTTTTTAATGGACTAAGGTAATTAGTTTTAATACGTATCTCCTTGGCTGAAAGTTATTCTATTAAAACTATTCTTTGCTATTCCAACCTTGGCAAATCCCAAGATATACACAGGAAGCCAGGATCACCAGAATGGACACTTAGGACTTTCCTAGCACCTATAACCCCTGGAATACTAGAGAAGATACATACTGGGGACCTTGTTACCATCTGAAGGAATGATTCAGTGGCTAAGATAGGAAGAAGCTGAAAGAGGACATTCAGTACAAAATGTATCTTAGGTGATCACACTTTTGTTTCACTATTGCATACATCATTTTTTCCCACACTGATTCCCTAACCTTCCTGAGAAGTAGATGAAGAATTGAGCAGAGAAAAAACACAGTAAAGAGAAAATAACTTTCCCTTGCACACATAGGTGAGAGCTTTGCATGCATTAAACTGTGGGGCTGCTATGGAAAGTGAGGTGGCTAAGGTAGGGTCCTTTTGTCTATGAGCTCCTTACGATCCGTATCTCGGTCAGTACATCAGCCTGAAACCATTTACACATTTCGTACTTTATGCAGAACCAGTTCACACAATTTTTCAATCTGTCAAATCCAAAACACAAGAAATTTAGAGCTGAGAGGAGTCTGCAGCATTTGAGGTTTATGACTCTTTTATAAAGTATATTATAACCTCATGTTTTAAGACTGAAAATTTCAAATAGGCGTATACTGGAAGAAATCCCTTTTTTTCCCTCAGGACAGAGATAAATGGATTTAGAAATTCCAAGTCAATATGAAAGGCTCCTTATAACACAAACAATGTCCTCCTCTTTCACTGTTATACACCAGCACAATAGAGGACACTTACAGTCCAATGTAATCTACAAAAATTCTGCAAAAGTTACTGATGTTTCAAGAATTAGGATCAGATCATGGATTGGTACACTGATAAAAAACAGATGGTAAATGTTGGTAAGATGTTGCCTGTAACATGAAGACACGTCCTGTACAGCGAGACAAGAGACGTGAACTAAAAAAAAGGAAGCCTGTAGCACAAGGCTGCCATCCGTGTGTTAATAGTGCTAACTTTTTGGCAGTTACTTTTGGCACAGAGAGAGGATATACTTTGGACTCCACCATTTACAAAAGCAAAAGGGAAACTGTAATCAGTATGACATTAGACAGCAATAGTTTGGATAAAATGTGTATTCAAACTCGAGAAAAATACTCAAAACTCCGAAGATACCATCTATAAAAAAAACAGGAGGAAAGATAGAAACTCTGCTCCTTGCACTTATTTTATACACTCACAACTGACTGATTCAGATTTAAAGCCACACATCGCAGAGTAAGAAAGCTGGGAAGCTACAGAAAACATTCCTGCAACATGTTAAGTAAACATTTTTCTGGAACCAAAAGAAGCCCACAACAGCCCAAGCAGTTGATAGGTTTGCTAAAGGCAATGTTATTGATGGAATGCATGTTTGCTTTCTTAACACCATTTTACCAGTAAAGCAGGAGAGGACCAAGAGATTGTTGTGTAGCAAACAAATAGAGCTTTAGAGAAAGTCAAGAAGAAAAATCTGCATATAAAATGGGAATATACAAAACAGGAATGAATTTCAATATTTTTAAAGAAACAAAGTCTCAGATTCCTATTGCACAGTGTGATCTCTTTACAGACTTTATAAATATGGCTAAGGGCTAGCCATACTTTATAAGGTAAGACTTTTTTACTAGAAATGGCAGTTGAAAATAAGAATTACACACTTTTTTCGCTTCTTTAACCACCTACCTTCAGTAAAATATCTGCTAGGGATCCTATAACGTGCAAAGCTCCATCTTTTTTCCTTGGATCAATGTTTGGCTCTGTCAGAATCTGGTAGCAATATGCCATCATTTTTGGTAATACCTATGTGAGACAGAAAACACACAAATTCCTTTTGCCAAATTATTTTAATAGTATTGTTTAAGTAAAAAAAAACCCATACAACATTTTTAAGCAGACATTTTCTGTTGTTAAGGCAACTGTGAAGTTCTATGTGTAGCATCTTTCCATAATTAAAATTCAGAATTGTCCTTTTCAACTCTTCAGCCAAACTTGTCAAAATTAAAATGATCCCCTTGAAATTTCACATTAGTAACAGTAAATAAGGTTGTTTTCTTGAGACAAATGAAAAATGACAATGAAAAGACAAGAAGTTCAAACAGTACTCCACCCATTTTTTCCCTTAACTTCTCTTCTGGCATCTCACACATGTGTACATGTATGCATGAACACATATATATTTGACAACAGCTTGGACTAAAGCCTCATACACATATTTTTATCTATTGATTTTGGCAGTCACTTCTAAAGTTAACCAGACTTCGAAAGATTTCTTGGCAAAACTGATTATTTAATGTAACTTCCACACCCCCTGTGTGCTTCTCAGATATTATGACATTTTGCCCATCTCAGTACAAATTATGCAAATGAGAAGGTCAGTGGGTAAGGACTGTTTTGACAATAAAGAAGTAGAAAGGTCATAGGCTATTCTACCTGACATAAAGATTATGCTCTGGAAACCGAGCTCCATGTTTATTAGATGTTAAAATGGTACCCAAGAAAAAGTTTTCAGTCTTAGCAAACTGACACATGCTTTCCAGGGCTTGGCCAGGTATTTTTGCACAGATCACTCTAAGTATAGAAAGATCTACGGAAAAGTTACGCCATTTAAAGAGCAGTTGTATAAAATTGGTTTCATTTTTGTTAATTTCATTGCTGTCAACAGGATTTTAAATAGCATCTGTGACTATTGATAAGGATCAGGTTCCTTTTTTCCCCTGCTACAGTTTAGGACGCTCAGAACTACAGTGATGGGAGCTGTTGGGGAAAATACCAGTACATCTGTTCCAGTCAGTTCATATCCAGCAGGTTAACTTTAAAGCTGCAAGAGGAATCCACTTATTTATTTACCTACACATATACCCATGTTTTAATTATCCCAAATCTGATAGCATTCAGACAAGAAAGTGTTTGACTATGTATTAGCAAATAGATTTTTCAAGACTAGCTTCCTGTAGCATCTTCAAATCTATGGAAAAAAGACCTTATTCAAGAAACTTCAAATAATTGAAAACCATTAGTTCCTCACCTCTTTTCTCTTCTTCGCAGCAGTATACAGGAGATTCTGAGCTGCTGTTGTTGTGGATGCATAATCCTCAAATACATCTAATAAATTGAAAGAAAAAAAGACAAAAAAAAAAGTCCTTTTCTGAATTATATAGAAAAAGTTTATCAACCATGTTGTTTGCAGGATATTACAAACTCAGGGTGACTGTGTAACTTCAAAAGTATTGACACATGGTTGAATAGTCAGACCAAAGCTTATGTCACGTAGCTTACAAAAGCATTAGCTTCCTGCCTTCCAAATCTACTGATCACTTGTCATTCCCTTTATTAGGAATGCATTACTTAGTTATTAATTCTTTTGAGACCAGGTATTTAAGGGATGAAAAATCCTGTTTTGAGGGGTTTTTAAATTGAAATCACTATAGGAAGAACAATACATTCCAGTACCATCTGTATACCATATGTACACATTTTTTGATTGATTTTATTAAAACCTCAAGGGAAACTTTTTGTATGTAGAAACTACTTGGATCTAGGGTAGTTTTAAATCTGCTGAAGTTTGAAGCTTTTTAGCTTAATTCATTACAACTCCTTTAATCATATTGAAAATATAATTTATGTTTTGAAAAAATTAAAAATGTGTGCTGCCAAACATGACCTAATCCAAACATTCCCACACAAACTGAATTAAATAAAAAGATCGAAAAGTTAGTCTTAAAACGTGGTTAAAATTTAACATTAACTTTTCCTGAGAACTTGAATGTAAAAAATTATTAAGAAATACTACCAGACTACTGGAATTCTCATTTCAAACCCAAATATGCCTCACTAAACTTCACACTTGTGATTTTTTTTACCTTCCACAATACAATTTAAATCTGTATTTAACTGTCTTGGGTACATATAAAAATAGGATTTACGACTAACACAGAAAGAACTGAATTTATATACCAAAAATCAGCAATGTATTTTGTACTCCAGTGATCAGCACTATATTCTGATTAATTTCTTGCATAACAAATCTCAAAGTTTTAAAAATTATTCTATGAACAGTTAAATTCTGGTTTCACATATGTAAATCCCAAATCAATTAACTACAAATTCCCAAATGCTACATCTCTATGGTGCCTGGCTTACAGGAGTTTTGCATCTAAAATTGCTACACTTTTAAAGTACTCTTTTCAACAATATAACTCTTAATTATTCATAATATGGTCCTATGTGATATTCCCAAGATCTTGCACTGCATCTTTTGAAAGAACATATGTATCTAATTATCTTACAATTTAGTAACAATAATTGGCAAAAAAAAAATACTGACGACAGCAGTTTTCAATAGGGAAAGAGCAAGTCAGGCCTCTGCTGGTGAAAGTGAGAGCTGCAAGAACATTCAGACAGCTAATAAAAGTGTAATACAAGGAACTTGGCATAAGAAAGTGATCAAGTAAGGCTATTTAGGCTGCACTGAGTACATGTGAAGTAGGAAAAAAGTTAAAAAAATAATGTAGTTTAAAGCTATCAGCCAATGGCCAAAATTCACTTGATCTGCCACCTTCTTTATCTCCAGATCAGTGAGATTTAAGAAACAAATTTTCCTCTTCCTATTGTTTAGAACGTTGGTGAAGTGAGAGACATTACAGTGGCCATGCTGTTAATTGGGACTCCAGTGTACTGTTATGATGATAGTGAAAAAGCAATGCTAAACACAAACATTTACCAAATTTCATGCGGATATATTCATATGGATCCTCTTGCCAGAGCTCTTCATCTTCATCTTTGTAGCACATTAGAGAGAATATCACTTCCTCTGTTATACTCTAATATTAGAGAAGTCCAACACACGTAAGTACACATTCCAGTACAGCTTCCCTCCACTAATCACTAGACTTACTTTTCTTAAGAGTGAAATTATTTAAACTAATGGTCTTTTATTTTGGCTAACGGAAATAAACTTACAATATACCTTCCTTTTGCAACAGTCCCAGACAGCAGTACTTGTATCTTTATAATAATGCAGTACCACACAGAAAATATATTTCAGGACATAGTCTATAAACAGAAGAACACTGCACTCTGTGAAATCTCACCAATGAGACACTTGAGAATGGGTTTTAGGGTTCTTCCTCTTACAAGTCATAGGATTAACTAGCTACAACAGGAGAACTTACAATATGAAAAAATAAAAGCATAAAAATAACTTGTTCTTAGTTCACTTACAAAACATGTCCTGAAAACAGGGTTCAGTTCCTCATAGTTCATGTTCCCTGCCCACTATCTTTGCACTACAATAAATTATCAATTTCCAAATTTATAGCAGCTAACAAAAGCCAGAGAACATTGTGACTGTCTGGCAGACTTAGTTACAGAACAGAATCTGTAATTGAGTTAAGCATCTGCAATAAAACATAGTCACAACATTGAAAAAACCAACCACATTCATGCAGAAATGCTATTTTTTGCCCAGATAAACTACTGCATTGAAGATTCATGAAACCTTTAAAACAATAAACCCCACCAGTTTTTCAGGGTTTTTTTAACCACCCTAATGGCACATAGCATTACAGTTTTATGCACTGACCTGTATGTGTGGCTTCATTTGCTTCCATGTTACAGAGTGAATAACCCCTTGGTTCAGATAATTTAATGTTTGCTGAAGAACACGTGGTGCAACATAGTCTTTTTGCCTGTATTGGTCTAAGATTCTTAAAAGAACCTAAAGAAATGACAAATTGATACTTTTAAAAAAAGACTGAAGATTCTCTGTCATGCACAAATATGCAGTGTACTTCAGTGAAAGTACATGGACAGATTAATTAGTTTTACATCAGAGATTCTAGTGTTACTAATCACTGTTATGCCTTTAATCCAAAAATCAGAAATATTTAAATATTAAGGACCTAATCCTGGAAGCATTTATGCACACGACTATCTTTACTACTAGCCCCACCATGTGATCATTTGTGATTGCAATCCAAAGACATACTTCAAGATTCACAGTTTACACAGGTCTCAGTAAAATTTGGAACAGATAAGGAAAAGGCACAGTGAGATCTTCCAACTGGTTGGCTTCTAAATCTGTTAGTGGTGTCTGTGTTCATTTTTTAAGGACAGTACCCTAAAGAAGATAAATTACTTTGGAAGAACAGAGATAAGAACAGAAACACTAAACTAGAATGGAAAAATAGGTTATCATCTAAATCTGTGAATCAGAAGAGATGTCAAACTCTTAACTTCAATTACCTGTTGTAACCATCAGATAGTATCACTTACCATGCTATCACAATCTCTATCACACAAAGCTTCCCTAATACCAAGGATTGCTCTACTAAGGAAAACCTACAGTACAAAGCCACTAATCTGCACTAATGGCAGAGGAACTAGCAAGTGCTAATAAGTGTAAAGAACTGGCATGTACATAAATAACAATAAAAATCAAAGGTAATGTATAATAAAATACTGGGTCACATATTTTCAGAGGATGGTTCTGCTTCATAATTTTTCACATTACAATAAACATTATTTTGAACATAACTTCTTCATTAGAAGTACTAAGTCTGATCTTGTCTGATATACAATATGCTTCTTGGGCAAGAACTGTACACATCTCAGACTCCAGCACAACATCAGCACTTAAAAATTGATTAATAATTAATGAAAGCTTATTAATCTAATAGTCACAATAAAATTCTTACTAACTCTGCAAAGAAATGTGACAAATCAGCATTTAGGAGACAGAAATAGAAGAAATGTGCAGATTGTCCAGTTTGTTTAACTTGAAAGCTAAACTGATCCCTCTGCTATATAGCCTAATCTCTTCAAAGACAAACTTTAAGTATTTCAACTGACATCTGCCCATGGGATACTATTTTTCCAACCACGAGCTAAACATTGCAAGGAGTTTAGAATAGATGACACTCCTTCCCTTTTCATTTAATTCTTACAGCCTCACCATAACCACTCCTCTCCTTAGTTCTTAACAATTACATATTTACACAGAATTAATATGCTGACAGAGAAATTATTCTGTCGTCAAACTGGACAGAGAAAAGTAAATTTATTTTGCAGACAATCCTGGTATTTTGAAATCTAGTTTAAATTTGACTCAAAGTGTTGACAACAACAGCCTGGTACCCTGCAGCAAAGACACTGGAAATTTAAACTGTAAGAAGCCTGCAGATGTCATGTCAAGGATGTTTCATCTGGAAGCTTGATGAGGAGCCACACATTCTGCAAATATACATTATCCAAACACTTGTCACTTGCAAACAGCATTCCCAGGTGTTTTTTCAAGGTTTACAGGCCAAAGTGTATCCAGAGCCCAGAATGATGAGCAGGAGAGCACACTGCATTATCCTGGCTTCTTAGAAGCCTGTTTGGAGTATGTAACTCAAAAGCCTGGACACTCAAGAGCTTTAGCTGAGCCAAAAGCCTGCAAACTACTGCTCCTAGTCATCCAGTATATGGCAAGCTGAATGAGAAACAAGAGCAGCTGTGCCAAAACCATTCAAGCTTTAGGAGCCAGCACGTTCAGGTTTTCCAGGCATCAGTTTGCTATATAACCATTCCACCAGACCAGGGAGATGCTGGAAGCCTGGAAGCTCATGTTTGGGAGCCCACAGTTGAGCTGTCAGAAAAACACAGAACATTTGGACAGAAATTGCCTCTCCTCTATGCAACTTTATCAGAGTGGAATTGTCTCCTCAATACCATGGGAATCAAAAATAATTATCATTCACCAACAAAAACGTTTTCCTAGCAAACAATGAATTCAAGCTGTTTCCATGTTTCCAGATATAAAATAACTTTTATTGTTGTTCTCCAGACACCTTCTAATCTGCTTGTATCTTCCCAAAATAAAACAGTATATAATTGGATTACTGTGCCCAAGTTGTTTGCAGCAAAAGCACTTACTAAAGACTGGCCTGGAAACACACCCTTCTATGACATGAGGCATCTGTATCAATAGTTTCTTCTCTCGGATACATCTACAATGTTTATAGATGATGATATCAGCACTTGCCTTCTCCAAGAGCTTTTCTGTAGGTTTTCTTTTAACTCCTGAAAATTTCCATTAACATCCCTCAGATGTATGGCACCAAGTTCTAAAGAACTTCTCAATGTGTTTTTTCTTTTTTGTTTAATGACTTTCTTACAAGCATGCTGTTGAAAAGCAATATGTTTGTTCTCTCAAAATGATCTAATTCAGGAAGAAATGAACTGTACTTACCTGTTGTATGCCCACAGCATATGTTTTTAAAAAAAAATCTGAGAATTCAAAGTATTCTTTAGTTACATTTCCAGGACTTCCATACCTTTAAAAAGAAAAGGACACAGATATTCACATCGTGACAAGTCTACCGTGCCAGGAAAATATAGTATTTTCTAAAACACAAAGGATCCTGAGTAGTCTTCCATTCCCAAAGGAATCCATTCCCATAGGTTCCTTCTAAGTCATTATTTCCCATAGAAGCATAGAATTGTAGAATGTTAGGGGTTGAAAGGGACCTTTAGAGATCATTCCCCACTTCCCTTTTCTTTTCTTAGATTAACTTAAAGTACAATATCATAGTCAAGCAAATACGGCCACCTTTTTGTCACAAGCTCTGTAACTTCTGTTTACGGATTTCTTTTCAAATCTTTCCCTGCCTTTATATTTGAGAATATAAGTGCTTATAGCTAGATGCAGTATAACTGTCCTTCCTCTGTGGGTTTCTTGCTGTCTTAGAGAGTCAAATCATTTCACTACGAGCTCACACTAGTAGCTGTGCCAATGCAAGGCAAAGGATCATGGCAGGAATACCTCCTGACCATGAGGTCTTACATTGACTAAACTGCCTTGTTTAACTGTACCTCAAGTAACATTATAGACTTGTCACCTAAACTGAGTTTTTACTCAGTTTGTTAGTTAGTTACCGTTCAAAAAGACGAGCTACAATATGCAAAGCCCACTTCTTGCACTTCCACCACACCAGCTCCGGTCTATCATCTTCATCAATTTGCAAGGTCTCCTAGAAATAAATACATAGCAGTGCACACCATCAGCTAAAGCTCTGTTTCCATTAACAGTTTAGGAACTTTCAAATATCTTAATTAGTCAATATAATTATACATGTGCAATATTTGTATTTTAATTTTTTAAACTATGCATATTCACAAAACAGAAACTCTGACATATACTTGAATACCACACAGTAATGTTCACTCTGGCTGAAACACAAAGTATGACACTAACTCCTCCAAACATATACACTCTAACCATATACACTAATGCAAAAGCTATTCAAAGAATGTTAAGGTGGTGAATTTCTGAGAAACTAAGGAAATGTCAGATAACGTTGAATATATACAAACAAGAATTTTATTACTATTTTCATTTTGTTCTTCAGGAAATATGAAGGATGGATCAAAAAAAAAAGAGGAACAGAAACAAGCATTGGGTTTGTGGTGAGCTTTCGATTCTCGTTTGAGAGAAACTGCCTAAAGTATTTGGAAACTTCCAAGAAATGTCCCGGATTGAAGTTTACTTGATGTCACAACCTCAGACAATGACATTCTGACAACTTACACGTTTCTCCTGTGGTTCTGACAGATGTTTCATTTATTTATTCCAAGGATAAGAATCTTAAAATACACTGACTGTTCCTCAAGTGCCAGTACACAAATATCAGTGGCTTTTAAAAAACTAAAACTTACTGGAGGTACATTTCTATCAATGATAGTACGGAAGATCTCCATCCACTGAGTCATGGTCTGGTTATTCACCAACTGGAGCGGCAATGCATACTGAAATAAGAAAGCAGTCATGAAATACTAATTGTGTCTGAAAAAGGTAGATATTTCTACAGTAATTACATTCTGAGGAAAATGGGGTTTTAAGTAAAATTAAAATTAGTGAGGTTAGATATCAATGCAACTCTAGTTGTACCCTTCTTGCTACAATTTACAGAGGACTTTCTGAGCAGAACCTATTTGAGGAAAGTTCCTTGGTCTGTGAACTTGCTAACTCTTTGTTTCTTCCTTTTCTTCACAATAGTCCAGCTAATTTTTAGGGACCACAGTAGTGTCTATATTACAGTGTGTGGATAAACCAATAGCATTTTAGTAAGAGAAATGTACTCCTAACACGTAGCTACTATCTAGTAAAACTTACTTCTCTACAGAACCGAAGCAAGTGACAATACTCAAGCAAACTATTGGAAGGCAAAATAGGATCTTGGGATCTGTTTAATCCTTCCTCATCTAATAACAAACTACTTTAGCTTTTTAACCTCCAGTAAGAATTTTCAGTCTGCCCCTTCTGTAGGATCTTCTTTTGTTTCTCATTTTCTAGAAGTACTTCCTCACCAAACACATCCCTGTAAAAAACAAACTCATCTCTGTAAAATGCACCAATCGATCAATAAATAATTTCTACCAGATCTTCAGAAGATAATGAGAAATGCTACCTACTAAGTGTACTATTTGACAATTATACTGGAATATCCACTACTGACACTTTCAGGTACCCATAGTTTATATCAGGTTATGTGTGACTTTATAAAACCGGGAATATTTCTCCAGGAAGTTTATAGATAGAACATGAAGAAACACCTAGCTTCATTAAAGAAATAATCTAGGGAATCATGTGACCAGTTTTTAAGTAGAAAGATCCATAAAGATCATATTTCTATATAAGCTTTTTACTGTACATTACTTTTCCCATCCAAATTGGTATTCTTATTCAATCACACCCATGAGTGTACTAAAGGAGGTTGTTGTGCCTAGCAAAGTAAAAGTTACGGTTTTGCTCTACAGAGATGCCAACCTGAACAAGAGCATAGAAGATTTTTAAGATTTGTTTCTGAAGCAGTACAGAGTAATGGGAGTTATCAGGCAGAAGCTGGATCATCTGCTGCTGGATCCGAGGCAAAAATATTTGCATTGCTGCTATGAGAGGATCTCGCTCCTCTGCTTTTTTGTATCTGCAAAGGAAACAAAAATGTTGGTCCAGGATCTACACACTGGAGGGTTCTAATGTCTATTACCCATCAGCAATTTAACTTCTGTACCCTAAAAAAATAATCTATTGCAAATTAATATCCAGCATTCACTCATTCATTCTGTCCTCCTCTAGCCTCCATCTCAACAATTTGTGCAAATTCACTAACCTATAAACAGAGAAGTTAAAACCAACAAATGTTACCTTATACAAATATAGTTATTGGGAGAAAAAAATCAAGTTCTTTACTATTGAATTGTCAGCCCACAGGAGTAGGGACTTGAATTTCTCTAATGGTCATACCAATGCCAAATCCAGGTTGGGTGCTGAACAGTCATTGAAAGGGAAAGAAAATTCCTTTGTTTGGAAAAGCTTTTCTCTTTTTCCATTTACATTTCTTTTCTTGCAGTTTATATATATATATTTCTAACAACAGACAATTATTTTTAAAATTTAAGCTTTGTGGATTCAGACTACCAGGAGGATAACAACATGCAATAGGAGTATATGACAACGACAACACTGTATTCATGGCACAAAAGCAGAAAATCATTTGCATTCATATATCCAGCATTTGGGGAATCTTCAAAAAGAAGTTATACACATTTAAGAAATTTCTCACAGATGGGTTAAATTAGATCAAAAGTACAAAGCCTCAAGAAAAAAATAACAGTAAAATCATACAGATTATGGCTGGCATCTGCTTTCAATTCATTTACGATATAAAGATATGAACAGTTTTCATTTATTTGCAGGAAAGGAAGGCAATGACAATCCCATGTTCTATCTCAATTCCTTGTAGAACTGCCAGCACTCTTAAAATGTCATTCCTAGTAATCAGCTGAGACTAAAAGTACTGATTCCTCATCTACTGATGGACAGCAACTTACTCGTAAGTCTTCACCAGCTGATACAGGCACAGGAGACTCCCAAGCCAACTCCCACTGTTCTGAGACTGCAAGTAGTAGCCTATCTTGTCTACCACAGCTGTCCAATGGCCAGGAAAGTCATGTTTAATGATAGCACGGAGGCACATTGTCAGCTGGGCTCTGTAACAGAAGGGAAAAAGAAATACATTATAAGCAAATATGATCATGACGTAGTGCTTAATGTTACAGGATAGATTCCAAATCTTGGTTTATTGACCACAATAAACATATTACATCACAACTATCATATATATATATTAACAGTACTGAAAGAGTTCTGGGAAGTGATAAAAAGCAAGAAAAAAACCCAGGGTATATTAGGAATAAACTAATTTCAGAACACTTTAGCTACTTTTCTCCCTTCCTCCTCCCTCTCCACACCCATCAGGCAATATTTGAAAACAATTACTTGCTCATGAAACCAGCTAGCTTTGTACTTAGAAAATTAATATTTATACTTCAACACGCTTATGAGGCTGAAAGCAAACACAAAACCACTAATTTGCAAATTGTTATTAAATAATATTGGTCTGTTTTATGATCTAAGCCAGAGGTTCCTCGTGAAATTACAGTTTTCCTGGGATCTTCTACAACAGCACTTTCTCAACCTCTGAAGCATGCAGCAGAGCCAATTAGGTAAAAAATATCTTACTTTTACTCTCCTTCCACACATTTTCAGATGCTACTCACAATTGTTAAGGCAAGACAGTATTGTCAATTGACTGAAGTGATTTGCGACCAAAAAAGCTGACTGGCACTGAACTAGAAGCTGTAAATAAATACTCTTGGTTCTGCTAAGGAATTAGAAAAAATATAGTCTGCAGAAAATATTGGTTCTTATATATTCCGTTTTCCTTGGATATCCTCTTGCAGTACATTACATAAAAAGCCACTATTACACAGTAGCTCAACAAGGAGCTCTCCACTTACTGATCCTTTCAGCTTTGTACAAGCCTACCTTCTAACTCAAGCCTTTAGAGTTTTTGCTTATTGCCAATTTGATTCCTCCTCCAGCCTCTCACAGGCAAACAGTAAAAAATACCAGTATTTCAATATCAGACTACTTCCAGCAAAGTTTCTTTGACTTTTTTAACCTCTGAGAAAGCTCAAAGTTCAGCCATAAATTGTCATTGTAACGTCAAGACATTTTGCATATCGGGTTATGAAATGAAACCCGAATTGGTTTGCAAAAAACTCTCCAAACTTCCATTAGTTTGCGTTCTTTGTATAAACTTTGCTTTGGTATTTACATGATGGCAGGGGAAATGACATGCCTTTATTACATTATCACAGAAACAACTCAAGCTTCCTTACCTTGTAGCATAACCTTGGCAAGGAGCACCTATCTCTTTCAGTGGAGATACTAATCATCTGTATCAGAACATGTTACAAAAGGTGAACTGGAGATGATGATCTAGTTAAATTTCTTGCCTCAGCATAGGACCATTTCTACCCTAAGTATTCCTGGCAGGTGTTTGGCTAACCTATTTATAAAGACTTCTGGTGACAGCAATGCTATTGTAGTCTCATGCATTCTGGGGTTTCTTTTTTTTCTTTTAAAGTGTTTTCTCTAATCCCAATCTGTAGTCAATCACTCCTCTTTTGGGTATGATCACTGACAAATAAAATACCTTTGAGCACCTAGATGACGGACAGCAGGAGAAGGAAGATTTTCTTCCATTTTTCAAAGATGAACATCTGTATGCCACAGCCTAATCCCATCCTATCAGCTTCACTTTAATTAGAGTGGTAAACAATCATAGTTTGTAGTATGTCTGTGAATCTTAACTGTTCTTCCAGCAAAGAGAGAACAGCATTCCTTCATTCCTTTAACATTTTAAAACCAAGAAACTAATATACATTCAATATCAGTATTACATATATAAATTGCAAAAGTAATTGAGAAAAAGGCTAACAGAAGACAGAAAACACATCTTGAGCAGTATTTCTCCAAACAGTTAATTCTGTATGGCACGTAGTCTTTTATAGTATCTGCCCTGAATCAGACAAATAGACAGGCTGTCATTACAGTAAGTGTTATGAGACAGTCCAAACAACACCATAAGAGGATAAATCACATCACAGGGCTCTTAGGTTACTATAGATTTGAAAAATAAGTGCACATAAATATGTTAAAATTAACTCTTATTAGACTTTCAAAACAAGTACTTGCTCCATTTCCCAAGAAATCTGAGATTCCCACATTAAATACAGTTGGACTAGTAGGTCTGAAAACTTTACCTATAAAATACCTCTACACTGTACCTCACTAAGTCAGGAGAACGAATTATTCCTTCTACGATGTTATCACGAATCTGCTGACGATCGTTTTCATGGATGTTGAATGGAAATACTGCTTCTCCAGGAGGTGGCTCACGGTCTGGCCAGTACTGTGTCACCATGTTCTTCAAGTAGATGGCAGCTAAGAATACACATAGAGGAAATAATAACTGAATTCTAACTCATCTCCACATTACTCTGTGTTCAATGTGTAGTACAATAAGGAGATGAAAAGATGACTGAAAACCACTGCACGAGTTGTTAACAATTATAGGCACTAAGCACAGGTGAGTCAGAAAATCTTTTTTTTTTATGATCGCACATATGCATCTTGTAATGATCACACAAATCAAATGGCTCAAATGTCTGGTCCTAAACACGACAGGATAGTATTTCAGTCAGCTTGTCATCACACTGCTTCTATTCTTTATTACAGCAGTGTTCCATATGGACATCATATTCTATTGTTCCAAACAAGTAAACAAAAATCTACTTATCTGCACTTTTAGTCACCCCTAAAACAACTTCTCAAGCTCAGTAAGTGAAGTTTTGGAAGGCTCATGTAAACAAACTATTGCAAAAGCAGATGGGACACTCTGCTTGGGGAAAAGCCCAGTCTGAAACTGGCACATGGCCTAACTTCTATTCAGACAGAAATGTTTATTGTGAATTCCCTAAGCTTTATCTCACTACTAGGATTTCCCATAATCCCTTAGAATTGTTCTCTGCTATTGCACACGAAAAACCACAAAAAAGAAACTTAATCTCCAACCGAAAATAAAATAGCATTTACGCCTCAGTACTACAATGCCTGTAGGCAATTCTTCAGGAAACAAATACAAGGAAAGAAATACAATGTAAGACATTAAAGGAATGTTCTTAATAAACTCTTATGCCTGTACTGTTTCACTTTTAAAGTGTAAATAAGATATCCTTGGGTACAATCACCTTTTCTTGATGATGACAAATTATGAAATATGAAAACATGTACTTTGTAAAATATTTTATAGGAGCAAGTGGAAAACCAGGTTTTTTTCTGTGACATGCCAGAATATTCAGACAAGAAACAGGTCCAGAAAGATCAGTCAAATATTTTAATTTACTTTGTCTATTGATCTTCTTGTTAGACAAATTCTTGGGCTTTTAAAAAATTCCCAGGGAAATATGTTAACTTACAAATGTAATTTAAACATGCTCTTCCATTTTATATCTCTACTTTGTAAAAAAAATTAACAATAAACACAAATAAAAATTTTTGCTCTACATAATTGTTTTTTTTTCCTGAATGATACTGAAATGAGAGATGAATTTACTAAGATGACCTTATGGAGTCTAGATTAAACATCAAACTCTACTACAGAATGGTTTAACAATGCTATTCAGAGTTGGATTTTGAAAAAATAAATGCCAGCATGACAATCAGTGTATGTCAGCACACCCCAAGGCACTCAGGGGATTAACAAGATCTGCACAAAACAAACCCAACAACGCTTCTGTGGGAAATTCTGTTCCATAGGATAAAAACAGAGCTGTGAATGAAACAGTACCCGTCAATTTCTTGAAAAACTTGAGTATTTTCTATATCTGTCCAAAACATTGTGTAAGAGTCGTTAAAAGAGATTATGAGAATTTACAATCTGATTTTACAGATGTATATCCTCAAGTTAACTGCATGACCATACCTGAATACACATACACAGCTGGACAACCTTTCTAGATATACTCAGACTGTAAATTTATAAATTATCAGTTATGTGACCTTGCTTCATATCTACTCTTGTGAGTGGACACCACAGAGGGCGACTAGGCATACATGGCTACCCTTCACCTAGAGAATTATAGGGTTTTTTTCACTATTCAGAACATTTTACTTTTCCAGGACAAAGGACTCAAAGAAAGAAAGATGTATTCAAACAAGACCCACTTCTTTTTAAATTCCCACTCACCTTGGCATTGCTATTCCTTCATTGCTAGAAGAAAGAATTAGCTATCGGGCACCCTGGGTACTCAGTTTTGAGCAGAAATCATGCTCTTTTCATATCAGTATCACTGCAATCCAGCAGGGATCACTACAAACACAGGGAAGTCAAAGCAGGACTCCACCCTATACCCATGGTTTTATCTGACCCTCGTGTATGAATGAAACAGCAAAGACAGATCCTTTTCATTTCTTCATTTGGAATAAACGTGAACTTGTGTTGCAACAGATCAATACCCCATCGAAATAAGTAACAGACTGACTTTCTACTGAAAGAAAATGAAATAAGGAATTTATCTCACCTGCTTGACGCACTGGAAATTCAACTTGATCTGACACTATGATTTGCAGCAGACTTGGAGCAAAATTGATGATCTTATAGGACTGAAATATATATATAAAACACAGTTAGCAAATCACTACATTTAAAGAAGACTGTATTATCAACAGCTGAATAAGAAATAGAACCAAAGGATTTGCAGTGTTCTCTGACTATCCTCAAGAAGTATGAAAGGTTTTAGCACTTGGATTTACCCAGATATCCAGCAATCCAAATAATTACTTGTAGAAGCTGAGCATGTAATGGCACATGGGTGGAATAAGTAATGTGACAAGGCTCTCTATTGGAGATTAATCATAATGAATATTTAAATAATTCAAGAATGCATAATAAGAAGCACTAAAGACCTGTCTTTGAGTTATTTAATTTAGCCTCATAAATCAAATGGGCATTGACATGCTTCATCAATACATACCATTTATTTGCAAAACAGATTGTGCTACAATAGCAATAATAAATTTTGAAGAGATTAAGAAAATCATTTTAAATTATTTTCAAGTGTAAACAGCACCTGCATTAACCATGTATTATACAGCTATCTTGTAGAGTGTCCCTTAACAGAAAAATAAAAACTGGGGAAAAACAGTGGAATAATCATTTTTCATTAAAAACAAGCATAGACAGACAACATTACAAAACCCACAGCCTTCCTGGGAACTTTTCAAACACCAAACCAGCCATGCAGCTGAAGAATTTCAAAGAGAAAACAATGCTCACTGAACTTCTGAGCAAAGCATGCCAGATTAAAAAGATGTGAAAATCTGATAGCATTATACTGCTGCCCTTCAAAGTGAAGAATCGTTCACTCAGCATAGTGCAGTTACTGCTAAGCCTTGACAACATCGGTAGATACTAGTAGGTCAGATCTTTCACCACTTACATCCATGTGCTTTATGGTCAAAGAGTTATACTTCTTGGGGCTAGATGGCAGCAGCTTTCTTTGTTTCACCTTTTATAGTATTTCTTTCCAACTAGATTATGCCTGGCAGTTTTGTGTTTGTTTCCAGTGCTGTGCTTTAAGTACACTACATCCTCCCGTAAACTTTGCCTCATTTTAAAGTTGTGAAATAAGAGTTACATTTTGCTCTTCATATATCCAATTCCTCGATCTAACATTTCCATAATAAGGTAAAATTACATTGCTTTCATAATGCCTAAGTGTAATAGCTGCATCACAACAGTATCATTCAATAATTGTACCAAATCACTTAACTTTCTGGCCCTCATTTTACTCATGATAATAATAGAGTAATTCTAACCTAGTCTGTGCTCAGAGACTTATTTGATGTTTATCGAGTAATCAGAGATCCCGGATAAAAGCAGTAATGGCAAATCAAAAGCATAGTCTCCTGCAATTTCCTTCTCTATAAACTTTAATTATACATAAGAAATGCTCCAAATAAAGTAAGAGCTGTACCAGACAGCACAGGAACTCCAGACATGCTGAAATACCAGCTTTTGATGGCAATTGGTTGAAGCGCAATGGATTCCAAAGATCAGCTTTTGAGTAACCTGGAGTCCAAAGCTTGCCCTTTGGTCACTACTGGACAGAATATGTACAACACTGGTGAGTTCTCATGGGGGCTGCAGCATCCTCCAGCAGTCAACTTCCAGTTCCCAGAGAGATAAGAAAAGCACAAGGAATCCCAGCAGCACAGGAAACCAAAAATGTGTGTGAACTCTAGCCGTCTTTTTATTTTAAATTGTGCCAATATGCTGTTCTCAGGCCAAATCTACTCACAGTTTTTCTTACTATAAACAAATACATTGATTAAGAGTATAACCTTTTGAGGGTTGTTTTCTTCTTGCAGTTTTTCTTCAGTAATCCTATGAGGATCACATGTAGTGTGGACACAGTGATAACAGTATCAATTACTTCCCCTTTTCTGTGCAAACAGTTTTTGTTACTACATTAAAGTTAACGCTACACCCGGAAGCATTATTAGTACCACTTGTGCTGGCATACAGCTGCTGTCCCCTGAAGTTTTGCCAGGATATATACAAATATGGTTATTTGGTCTGCGCAGCAAATCCTCTCAGCAAGAGCCTGGAGTGACAAGATATGTTACGCAGAAGGTACGCACAACGTCTCAGAGGGGGCCCCATCCCTGCCAGCATACTGCTATGAGGGTTTCTTTACATACCCACACCTCTAAAGAGATCACCGGGAGACAGTATCAAGCTACCACTGAATCCTTCTACTCCATCCACACTACTGTTGCTACCATAATTCACTTTATTCAAACAGCTTCGTTTTCTACTTGTTATCAGGAACACAAACGCTGTAGAGATTGACAGACTGTGTGCCTGGTTTAGAAACAAGACACCCAATTCTGTTGTATTCGTGAAGCTTAAACACCATCCTGCTCACTTGTGTAGCAACAAACCCAGGCGGGAAAACTACACGTCGCTTGCACTTTTGAGAACAGAGGACTTTTTAAAAAGCTGTATGCAGCAACATTTTTCCTACACCAGCACATTCTCGTTGGTTTAGTTGTCATGCTAATTGTGGTCTTGGGATGTATCCTTTCTCTGCCTTGCTTGGGGAACCATACAATAGGCTCCCAGACACCAGCAAGTAAAGCAGTACGTATCACACAAGCAGGTGCAGAGCAATTGCCAGGTGTGCACTTTGTAAATGGCAGGAGATAAGGAAGAGAGATGGATGAGTTCAGGAAGACCGTTATTTGTATCATTAGAGTTGCACCTGAGCTTTTACAAAAAAGAGAACAGGAGTGTCATCAGTCACATGGAAGGAACAGAAAGCTATCTGCTGATTTTGAAGAGCTATGCCCAGGAGCCACAGGGAGGCACCAGATGGCTAAAAGAAAAAGAACTTCAGCGCAACTCCTCTAACACAGCGGGCTGCTTTGTGCAGCTTCTCACTAATTACACTTCCTTAAATCCACACAGTGATATTGCAAAACTTTCTGTGAACGTGCTGATCAACGGGGGGCATGTCTCAATTTTGAAGGAGAAAGTAAAAGTTTTTGAGAAACAAACTTTGACTAAGCACTTCCAAAGAACCATTTTCTTAAAGCTGTGTAAAACACATACTGACTGCTCTTGCACAGACCACAGAGCAGAGCAGAGCATTTATGCTAAAAAAAAAATATTAATTCTCATTTCATTTCCATTGGGATTAAGAGGGTTGGACACAGCAATTTGCAAGGCTAGTAGCTAAACTGGGAGAGGTATAGAGCATTGGTAAGATATGGTTGGATAAATTTACATCAACGGAGAAGAAACGTGTGTGTCCCAAGGCATGTGTCCACTGTCTCAGGATCTGCATGCTGCAGCTGTACAGCATTCTGCACTCTGCCCTTTCACTTTTGGCCTAACATGTATTCTTCCTCACCTCAGCATCACAGCTCCAGCCTATTTCCTCAGGAAAGCCTCAGATGGGCTACTGAAAGACAGCAAGATGCACACCATCACACGTAAAAGGACCAGAACGCAAGGACAAATAATCAGGAAAAATATATCAAAATTTCCCCAAATGGCTCCTACTGAATCCTCTGCACATCTAACATCCAAAATTGGCTCCCAGGTTACCAGTCATTGTATGCTACAAAAGTCATTTCAGTAAGCATTTTTCTTTCCTCTTGCTTGCTGTCACATTTGAAGCCCACAGCTAGTGACTGCTCCGTAATCACTTTTGTCAGTAACTTTCCCACTACAGTGATGGCAACCCCAGTGGCTGAGTGCAGAAGGGCACTGGAAGGTGCTTCTTCGACTGCAGAACAACAGGACAATCTGGGACAATGGCTATAGAAATCTGGAGCACTCCCTCAGTTTCTACAAGTGGAGCCAAGACCATCCTTCCCCACCAGCAGTAAACGTCTCTTTCTCTGTACCTCCGAATCCAAGCACAGCACATAAAAATTGCTTAAAAAAACCAAGGCACTACAACTTTATTTGCAAAGACAAACACACAGAGGAAATTTGTACCTTGAATACATATGCAAGTAACTGTTTACAAAGATTATTTTAAGGCTTAGGTACATTTGATCTGAATGCTCAACTGTTTGGTTTATTAAGTTCTGTTTTCTGTTTGCTGTGCACTAAAACAGTGTCACTTAGAAATTCCATCAATATTTGTCACACTCAAGAATATTTTTGCAGTTGTTAATAGTATTTTCTCTCTTGTTTTTTTTTAATACTGTCAGTCATAGTACAAACAAACTAGAACGTGAAAAGACACTTTCTTCTTTCCCTGTCTACATATAAGAGTATTGTTTGCAGAGGGAAATACACAGTGAAAATAACCTTGTGTAAGAACTCACCTGAGATTCCTTCCTCTCTGTGTTCTGCTGCCAAATTTGTTCAGTCTCAAACAAACTCCACATTCCATATTACTTGTAATCATGCAAGTCAACCTCTTTATCAAATTGGTCTTCAATACAAACACCTGAGATTCCTTTCTCTACCTAAGGAGGTGCTCATTGGCACTTTCAGAGGGGCCTTAAGATCCCTGCACCCATCTCAATAAACATGTGGAAGATATGGAATCATAGAATCATAGAATGGTAGGGGTTGGAAGAGACCTTTAGAGATCATCTGAACCCTTCTGCTTTTGAGGAATCTTCTCACACTTCTTTCTCTTCTTCCAGCACTGCTACTCAGTTCCTGTCAAAGTCAAATCCTAAAAGTGCTTCTCAATGTTTAAACAAATAACTGAATTACTGCAATTGTGTTCTTCCTTTCCTTTGTTACAGGCCAAAGCAGGTTGAGTCAATAAAGATTAATGTATAAAAACTGTATAGTAATCCTATCTGAACTGGAATCAGAATAATTTTGTATGTTCACATAATCAGACGGTACATTCCACAACAATCCAAGAACTGGTACATGAAAGCAATATTTCACTATTAAATAACTAAAACCAGCAAAAGCCCCTGAAGTCTATGAGACAGACCTCACAAGAGTACCAATAAGAAGAGACATCAAAGAAAGCTGCTGAGAAATTGGGTAGCTTTCTCACTGTGATAACTGACTGTTCCAATAAGTACAGTGTGATTGATAAATATGACCATAAAGTACACATTGATTACGATGCGATAGAGATGAAGAAAAAAAAAAGAAGGAAACAAAAGAAGGGGATGGAAATATGTGTAGACTTAGAAAATCAACAGGCTAACAGGGAAATGACAGCAGTTACACGATAAAGAGATTATTGACCTGGCAGGAAATTATTGCTCTAGTTTATCAAGAACCACATTTCAGACAAATCCCACGTGTACATTTGTGTTAAGGTCACTGAGAGAAGTGAAGTTTGTTGATGACTCAGAAGCAGCATGCATCACCCAAGAAGAAAGATCAGAAACATCCTACAAAGAACTGAACGACCTTTAGAACTGTACCAACAAAAACAGTGAGATAACAGGACAAAGTACATGGTCATGCACTCAAGGAAAACAGAAATTTCTCCTAAAAGCTTGAGATTTCTTAGTGAGGAGTGAACACAGGATAAAAGGACCTTGGTATATTGATAAGAAATATGTAGACATTAGATATGAAGAAGGTAGTTGTGGTTTTATGATACATCAAATGAAGTATCAGCGGCATTGAACATGAGAGTTTCTGGAACGCTGCAAACACAAATGATCAGGTTGCACAGACAGATTCATTCAAACGGAATCAGATGTGGAGAAGAGCTATGCTCTCCTACTATGAAAATTTCATAAATTCGGTTTTATGATAAGGCAAAGGAAACATCAGCCTGTTGAGGCTCAGTAAGTAACCCAGTAGGGTTATTAGCCTTTGACTGCCATGTCAGCGAGGGTACCAAGATTGGCACAAATGGGTATAAATGGACCATAAACTAATTTTGCCTGGAAATCAACACTGTTTCAAGCTGTGGGAGGAAGAACAATCAGTCTTCTAGTAGATATAATAAGGGAGGAAAAAGAAATCTTAATTCCATTTCTGAATGCAGTTAGGTGGTAATCCAGACAGCAGACAGCAACTTCATTGATTTAGCTCTATCTTTACACAGGTGCAGGAACATACAGAAGAGAAGGGAGCATTTTCAAACATGATGGGACTTCTTGCAGGTAGGTAAGCTTTAATTTATTTAACTCCATTCCTGATTTTATATACTGTAAGCAAATCATGGAATCAAGACTATTATGGCATTGTTCCAGAGGACTCTCTGTATTGGTATCAGCAATGAGGCATATACAAAAAGGTGTAATATTGTCAGACTAATAGGATTTACACTCTCTGGGAAGCTCCTGCCACTACCTAGATTCAAACTTGAATCAGCAGCGACATCACTGTAACTATTGTCCAGAATAAAGGTGACCTCTGTTCTGTTTGGCCAAGTGTCACATTACCATTTCAAGTACTTATTGCTGGAGGGTTTTCTCTTTTGTGAGATAAATGCTAGAACAGCATCTGGATTCCAGTACTTGCAGGAACAGTGTCATGTCAACACTGTCATTAGATACACAGGAGTCTGAGATAGTGCTTTGAAGTCTTGCTTCAAAAGCACTAAAAGGCTTCAAGATGCCAATGACCCACATTAAGCAACATTCCTCAGAAGCATTTTTGTTCCACTCATCCACAGAGTCACGTCAAACTCAGCACTGCAACAGTACATTTTGTCAGTCAGATACATCATGCTTCATTTAGGAACGGGAAGCCTACACATTAATTGCCTACACAATTTCAAGATTCACTCTTTATAATAGTTAGGAAAGATAAAATGTGCCAGCTAATAAAAATCTGTATCTCAACCTGTTCTCAATAAATCTAAATCTTGAATCTAAAACTTGTGTCTTTCATGTGATTTGCATTACACATCACTTGAACTTATATCATTTTACAGATCTCAATCTTAGAAGACTTTCAAAACTCTTCCTGTGCTTCAAGGTATTCATCGGTGTTGTAAAGTGACTGTGTTGGGAGAAGGACCCAGGAATCCAGACAGCTGTCTTTGTTCTGATCCTGTCAAACATGCAGCAGCTTCTGATTGTAGTTTTGATTCCTGTGTAACAGGCTTCTGACAAATTTCCCCCTCAGTCTTTAACAGTAGGGATAAAAGTATGTACTGATGAATTTCTTAAGTAACTACGCCAAATAAAGTTTTAATCTATTTTTATCTAAGATCGTTCTCAACGTCCAGCACTTAATCCACTGATTTACTAAAGAAAATCATGAACTGCTAAAGCAAGGATTAGCTGTATCTAATTCAGAGGGAGGTTTAGGTTGCCTAAATAGAAAATTAAGCTGCAGGAGCAAACCTTAAGTAGCAGTAATTCCTGACAGCCAATTCTCACAGACCGTTTTGTTAACGTACCAACAGAGTGGAAAAATACAGATCCTTCAAGTGAACTGATCAAATATTCCATCAAAGTATAGAGGTTAAAGCTTTATTAATGCTGTGCAGTGAACTTTATTCAAATGTCCACATTCAGACTTTGATTCGGTGCATACTGTTGCTCTCTTAACTGTGGGGATCTGTGATAAATACTAGCCGTAAAAAAAAAAAAAACAACCTAGGCTGTCTTTCTCAAAGTTTTACTTGGCGTGCTGCTGAACGGGACGAAACGAATCCCTGAGAGTCACTGCTATCTATCTGTAAGATCAAGAGTGCGGCGGAGATACATGTGATGCCTCCCAGCACCAAACGCTGCAGTTAGCGCCGAGGATTTAGATTGCCGCACTCCACTCCGACACGTCCCGCTCCCACTGTCACAAATTAAGGACGAAATTGAGGGAGGGCAGCGGTCCCTCACAGCCGCCGGGCAGCGACGGCGCGCACCAGCGACCGCCGGACGCGTTCCTCGACCGCTCCGCGGGGGCTCGGGCAGCCGGCAGGTCTCACAAGGGCATTCCCCCGCCCCAGGGGTCCCGGCAGCCACATCGGGGCGGCCCTGCCTCCCGCTGTCGGGCCTGTCCCTGGCCCCGGCCGGCGGCCGGGTGACTGCTGACAACCGGCGCGGAAGGCCCCGCTCCGCAGCGGGATGCCGCCGCCGCCCCCGGCCCAAACCCGCTTTCCGCTGGAACCCGCGTAAGGGGGGAGGGCCAGCGCGGGCCCTCCGCCCCATAGCCGCACGCTGCGGAGCGGGCGGTCCCGGCGCGGAGGAGGGGGCTCACGCCGACCCCCACCCCCCGCCCCTGTCGGCGGGGCCAGGCGACCCCGTGCGGCGCGGCGGCCGGGGCGAGGCGAGGCGCGGCGGGGCGAGGGCGGGGCAGGGCAGGCCGCCGGCGGGTCCCAGCCGGGGCCGGCCGCCCCCCTCACCTGATTGAGCTCGTTCTCGGCGGCGATGCGCAGCTTGGGGTCTATGGTGCCCTTCAGAGCCTGGATGATCCTGTTGGGATCCATCTTCCTCTTCCCTCGCCGGCGGGCAGCGCTTCCCCAGGGGCAGGCGGAGGAAGAGGAGCCGCCGCTGAGCGCAGCCGCCCCCCCGTGCCACAATCACAAGCTCGTGTCCCCCACCCCCCGCGGTCCCTCTCCACAGCCATTCACCGGTTTGCGACAGCTGGCTATCGGGAAACGGGCACTGCTTTACGGCCGCGGCGCCGCCTTCTGGCTTCGCGCAAAGGTCGGCGAGAGGTGGCCGCCATGTCGTTGTACGGATCAAAGTCAGGCGGGACGGCTGGCGGCGGATGGGGAGCGGGCTTCGGGCCGTGCCTGCCCGGGGGCGGCCATGTCGCGGTACGGCACGCAGGCTGTGGGGATCCCTGAGGCAGAGCGTGGCTGCGGTGAGCAGGCCTGTGCCCTCGGGCTGCGTGCTCGGATGCTCTGCAGCCAGCGCCGTCTGCGCCGTACAGCGGGAGACTCGGCTGATGGCAAACCGTCACTGCCAGGGCGATGGAGGAGCAGCTGAGCCCTGCGGCCCAGCGCCCCGGCAGGGAACAGGCCCAGTCAGACACGGCAGACAGGGGAAGGCGAGGCCAGAGACAAGAGGCACGGGCCCTGCACTGTTGCCAGGGTGCAGCTGCCACGGCTCTGGTTGTGCTGAGGTACCTCGGTCCGTCGCTGCTTGGTGGCCTCTTGGTACCTTACAGTGAATGGCTGCACTGGCAAAGGCTCACCAGTCCCGCAGACACGTAGTTGTCCAACCCAGGGGATTCTTCCAGACCCTCTTTGCCAGCACGTAGCTTCACTACACTTAGAAAAAAAAATCCTATTTTTTCTCTCTTACCACTTTACCCTTTTTATGGTAGTTTTCCAGCTTGCACACCAGGCTTGATTATTCTGTATGTGCTGCCACGGGAGTTGCTAGCACAAGACTCAGTCCCTTTGAGAACAAGACTGAATGATGATGAGGTCAATTGCACAGTGGAGAACCAGCATTCACAGTTATGCAGGTACCTAAGGCATATATGGACAACAAAAAACTCGCAACAAGACAGAAATTTGCTGCAAGGAGCTTCCTAAAAATGTACAATTTTAAGTCCTGCTGTGTTTCGGAGTGTGTTTGTTTGTGAGACTTGTCCTCCTCGTTAAATAGATTCACAGACCCTGAAAATGGTTTGCTTACCATAATGGTGTTTGTGTGTGACAGCAAGTGGAAGGTGCTCACAACTCAAGTTGTCAGGAATATATAAACACCACTTCTAACTGCAAGCGTTTGCACCACTGTGATTTTCTACCTCTGTCCTATTTTTCCCATTAAATCCCAGAACTTGCAGGCAAACCAAAGAAAGATTTAAACGTCTGTGCAGGTGTAAGGTGACTATCAAAGGTGCTGTATACAGACCAAGAGCATGCCAGAAAAACCTCATGAGTAGTATAGTGACCCAAATCCCTCAGTTTCATCTGCAGGTGATGTTTTACATAACATTTACAAACCAAAGACCTGTTATAAACTGGTAGAAAGAACGGAAAGAGTATTTGCTATTGAAAGAGTCAAAACACAAGGGCAATTACAAGATCATCCCATTATATAGATGCCTCAAGAATACAGTTGGAGAGTATGTCAATTGTTTATTGTAATTACAGTACAAAACATCCTTTCTCATTACTGCTCCTCAATTAAGAAAAAGGCAGTATTTCCTTCATCTATTACCTGAGCTATACTGAGGGATACTCTTAATGATGAATGGACAAGAATGCCATTTATAGTAGGGATACCCTTCTCTAACCAAGGAGACTATATGGTTATGCTTGCCACAACGTCATTACTGCCATTAAATAATTTAAGTTCCTAAACTGTTTACAAAGAAAACACTAGAGGAACTAAGGCTATAATGATTTCATACAAAAACAATTGTCCCTTAATAAGTTTCCCTATAATTAAAAAAGAACCTAGCTGTAAAAATGGATTACACCTCCCTAGCACGTGGAGATTGTGTGCTGTCTTGTGGTTTTCATCGCTTTTTGAAGTGGTGCAGAACACCTGATCATTATCACTCAGGAACTGTCTGCTCTCCAGTAATGCAGCTCTACAGCATCTAGCAAGCAATTGCAAGTACTTTCATTTACCTTTTAATTTCTTCATAGAAGCAGGTGAGAGGATGTTCAGTAATCAATAAATGTAAACAAAACCTATTCTTGGTGTAAGAAGTGTATATTATTAACTGTGGCAATTGTCAATTCCCCATTTTGCTTAAGATAGTAAATAAGACTAGTGAGAACTGCCCATTTTAAAGATCTTGGATCATGTATTACAGAAAAACAAATTGCTTTAAAGGATTTGTAGTGTTATGTCTCTACTTCTTTTCCCCAAATTAGCACATTATGGGCAGTTTAATAGCAGTTCTGTTTCATTCCATTTCTGTGTATTCATCTGTGGTAGGTGAACTTAAAAGTTACAAAATGTATTCACTGAGGGACTTTAGTCTTGTGGAGCTAGTGATGTAAAACCTATCAATAAAGATCAAAATATGCTTAAAGGCTATTTTAACATCTTCCTAAAGTGATTCTCATAATTTTCTGGCACTTACCACTTGAATTTAAAAGGACACTTTTAACACAGAACATTAACTACATAAAAAGCCAATTTTGTTTTCAAGACTCACTTTTTGTGCACACAGCATCCATGAGGCAATGCCAGCCAGTCTCTAAACCAAGTAACACCCAGTTCAACAATGCTTATTTCCCATGCAATACGGCAGCACTGGTTTAGTTGCAGAAGTACTGTCGCAAGCATTGTTGCAAGGTCTAACCATGCACTGTGTCTGAGGTCTGCCTGATGCTTTGTGGTGTAAAACATGAAAGCCCATAAATACCTGTGGCTGCTATTGTAAAAATAAGTTTTGTCAGTAACTGAACTGTTTTGATGAAGCTTCAAAAACTTCAGGATGAAAGTAACCACTTCCAAGCAATAGTTCAAATGTCTTTTTGTCAAAGCAGAGTCTGTTCATATTTTTGGGTTTCCTCTACTTCAAAAATAATGGATCTGGAAGTGAATGTGAATTTTGGGTGGGTTTCTTAAAATCTGTTTTGTTACATAGGAAAATAAAGAATCTGAGGTAAAATTCAGAGATTTTTCTTGTCAGCTATCTAACACTGCTGATGAGAGAAGATGCAACATGAAAGAGGTGAAGGAAACTAAAGTAGATGAAATCTACTCAGTTGCACCCTTATGCAAGTAGAGGAAAAAAGGATGAGAATAAAAGGGAGGTGGGGAGATAAGGGAAAGCAAAGATTATTATGGTTTTTTAAAGCTCCAGAACTCTCCAGGTGGACTATGACAACAGTTTCATGAAGTATTTAGAATAAGCAGTTCTATTTTGAAACTTAGTTGCTGAGAACAAGGATTTTTAAAGCAACATTAATTTTTACCTCAGCAAAAGTGAGACCAACAGAGTGAGTGACAGAGTTGCTATCAACTTGAACTTAAGTTCAGGAGCTTTGAGAGGTGGAGAAAAACTAGAAAAGCCTTACATATTGCATGCTAGTCTTTTGGCTTTTTTTTGGTTGGCTGGTTAATTGTTTTGAAATGCAAGTAGTGTTTTAGCTGAATGCGATGTGTAACATACTTTCTGCTGGCATAGAGCAACTGCCAACCAAGTTCCTTTAGCATAGTGTCTGGTTCTAAGTTATAGTTAGTAACAGATTCTCATGGAAAAGTACAAGAAAGAAGATAATGAGCCTTTGTGTGATGACCTACAAACTAAAAGTAATTAATTGCTTTCAATATAGAGTTTACTTCATTGTAGTAAACTAACGACAAAGTGATTGGATCAGTACTTGTAATAAAGCCTTTGTTCTGTATCAACCACAGCCCTTACTTATTTGGACTAGTTCAAAAGCTGCACGAACTAGTACTCTCCAGGCAAATTAGTACTTCGCAGTGTATTTATTTTTTCCAAGTACACCACCACCTGGAAACATTCAGTCAGCAGGTACAAATGTATCAACTTTTTCATTAACAGAATTTTTTATGGCTGAGAGACAAGACACAAAATTGAATTGATCAGAGACTTATGAACAAATGCATAGCTAGAGGTAGCTTAACGTGGTTATGGTACAGTACATTTCCAATTAGAATGCACAACAGACTTTTCATGCCCTCCACAAGACTCTCAAACTTATTTTTCTCAAGACATTGGTTGTATAGGTTTGGTAAAGAGCTAGCAAGGATGATCTGCAGATAAATGTATGCCAGGCCTCCAGATGCAAGACTGTGATCAGAGTTAAAATTCCAAAGCCATCTCCCCCACTGACTCTTTCATAGGTGCAGTTGTAGGTAACTTAAAGCAGTGTGGGAGGAAAAGGTACACAAAGTGAAGCAGTACAGCAGAGCACCATTCCCTGCGCCACCACTCTAACCCACAGGATGGACATTTCCTTAGTTGTAGGAAGTCGGACATTAGCAGTCAGTTCTGGTAGATCATTCATAATCTCCTTTCACTTCCATAACCTGGAGAAAACACAAAGTCACAAGTCCATTAGTATTCTGAAAACTTTCAGAAAGCCTTTGTTGTGGTTGAACCTTGTGAGCAGGCAGCTCAGCACCATGCAGCTGCTCTCTCTCTTCCCACCAGGGGTACAGGGTAGAGAATCAGAAGTGTGAAAACTCATGGGTGGAGATAAAGAGTTTACTCAACATGTAAAGCAAAAGCTGTGCACGCACGCAAAGCAAAAGAACAAATTCATCCTCTACTTCCCATGGGCAGGCAGGTGTTCAGCCAACTCCAGGAGAGCAAGGCTCCATAGTACACAAGGGTTACATGAGTGCCCCTCTATCTCCCAGTTTGTATTGCTGAGATGATGGGGGGTGTCCCTTTTGTGAGTTGGGGTCAGCAGTCCCAGCTATGTCCCCTCCCATCTTCTTGTGCATCCCCAACCCACTCCCTGGAGGAGCTGAATGAGAAACACAGAAAAGGCCTTGACACTGTGTAAATGCTGCTTAGTAAGAATGAAAGCATTCCTGTGTAATCAGGAGTGTTTTGGTCACACATCTAAAATGTAGCTCTGTACCGGCTGCTCTGTAGACAATTCACTTTATCACAGCCAAAACCTGTACACATTCCCATTTTAGAGTAGTTTCACTCTTTCAGTGAACTCAGAGAAATAAACATGGAAGCTCCCTCACTCCAAAACCTAGCATTAGTTCCTTGCTCACCAGTTCACCAGGTTGCACAGAGTAACTAAACTAGAGAGAATTTACATGGTATCCAATTTACATAGCAAAGACAGCAAGAGAAAGCAAAATTATGATGCCCCTTTGTATTATTTAGACCTGATTATTATATAATTAAGGCATATTACATAGTGAAACAATTCAAGTCAATTCATTTAATAACTATGGAGGAAAAGGTAGTGGCAAACAGTATTTATATGAAGTCAGAACCAGTGTTACCTCATATTTTCAAGTTGTGAAACTCAACTATTAAATGCTTTGCTTGAGGGTATGAATCTTGGTCTTTAGTCTGGACACAGAGGTAGACTAGAACTACTGTCTCAGTAAATAATGCACCTGAAATAGCCTGAAGTAGTTTGATCAGCTTTCTAAAACAAGTATTAATCCTAGTGTTTATCATTACAGGAAATCATATGTAGTCATGTCTTTAGGTATTTTGATCAAAAAAGCAATAGCGGAGTTTGACCAAAAAAAGGTGCTTTACTTGGTCTTTTGTGTTTTGGGAGTTTTGTTTTTTTTTAAATATAGCCTTAGAATTTAAGATTCAGTACTAGCCTTCTGAGTCACATCCAATGTGAAAATTTTCATAGTATCTGTTAATTGTACTTAACAGCCCTTTTTTAACAGAGGTCACAGCTATGACTTGAAACATGGTAAAAACCGGTAGTTCTAGATAAGAAGTTTCTATGTGAGAAACCTATATGATAAAATTGATCACAGTTTCAGTTATTCTATGAGAATAGTGTAGTGGAATTGCCAGTGTTGTTGTATTTTCTTTTTTCCACTGTATTTATTTTAATGAAGCTAGTAGAGATTATTCCAATCTAGGCTGATGTGAAGTTTTTTTAAAGTCTATATTATGATCTGTAGCTGAGTTTATCAAGGAATAATGGATTAGATTTCATGTTTCATACCTGTATACTTCTGTCAGGGACTGTGTCCTCTAACTATGAACTTTTTAGAAACCCATCTTATATACACAGACAACCAGCTCTGAATGAGATGTTTATCTCATCTTAAATATATGCAAGCTAGAGCTACACAAAAGCTTTTCCAGTTCTGATAGTAAAAAATAAGATTAGTTTGAAACAAATAGTAACATGGGTCTACCAAGCATTTGTCCAGAGGGGACTGGAGCATAACACAGCAACATGTGCTTCATGTATTCACAGTAAGCACATGTGAGGTTGCCAGAGGCTTAGGTGATTAGCAATGCTTAGAAGTACTGGTAACCTGTTCTTAAAAGCATATGAAATCCATAATACAAAATACATATAATAAAACCAAGTTGGATAAACTGCATGCTCAGTGACAAAGCCTGCTGTACATACAACAGGATTCATTTAAGAAGTTCCTATATAGACAGGCTAGAAGAAGGGTGACTGCATCAATGCTCTGCATGTCTAAAAAACACATACTGTTGCAGGACTTAGAAAAGTATTGAAGTCTGTTTGTCCACAGCTGTAAAGCTACCACAAGCTGAAAGTTATTCTAGCACTTAGGCTTAGCTATTATATTGCCAAATTAATATTGTTAACTCTCCTTGTGTATAATAAAAAAAGTACTGAACTCCTGTCACTTATCCTCTCAGTGTTCCAGAAATGAGCCTCCATTGGCTGAAGTCAGAAGCAGTATGTTTAAAATTATAAAATACAGGCTTAGGACTCAATAGTTAAAGTTCTACATTTGTCTGTAGTGGTAAAAACTACGTTCCCTAAAGCTTTGTCTTATCTGAACTACTCTCAGAACTTGCTGAAGGGATTTATCCAAGAGTTGAAGTATGATCATTCTCAAAAAAGCCAAAAACATCTATATGAATAAGAAACCTAAAGCTTGGAATAAAACCTAGATCTTTATGCCAGTAACTTTACAAGGTCATGCCAAACAACTTCTTCTGGCATCACCAGCGTGGCTGAGGAGAACTGTTTAAAAGTTTGAAGTTGTGAAACCAGTTACCAAGAAACCACAGCTTTATATTGCCTCTGAAGTTTATTCCAGTCTAGGTTAATTTTTATCTAAGCAAGCAGACAGCTGAGCTGCTTTTACTTTGCATAGCTCTAGCTGATCCTTCCATATACTGGCAAGGCTTTGGCACTAGCTACCTTCGCACAGCCAGCCCTTCAGTGACTGTTCTGAAATTTAAGAATTTCAACTACAGCACTCCTGAAGGACAGGTGATTTAATATGTGACAGGATATGCATTTTAAGTAGTCTCAATGAAGTAACATTTCACTTTTAATTTCTTACCCCTGTTAAAAAGGAAGCAGATACATAACTAAATCTTTGGATTCACGCTGATCAAGGGAACACCCCTGAGAATGCCACCAAGCAAGAACTAGACACACAAATAATCCTGTTGAAACTATACAGTTTATCCTGAATTACTGAAACTCAAAGACCAGTTCTGTGTAATAACCACATACACCCCACATCAGCTCAGTTTTATGTATTTTAAGAATAAAGACCACTGGCAAGATCAATACTAAAATGCATATTAACTTGTTTTATTGAGGCACAACAAGGCATTGTGAATAGCCCATACTTGAGGCAATCAATAGTGTAGTAAGCTGGACATTAATACAGTTTAGGGTAAGTGCAAACAATATACATTCACAGCTTTACTAGCAAGGCTACATCACAACTGATAAAGTGCCAAATTAGTGCTGATTCAGTACCCCAACTCCATGATTTCACCTTGCGCAACAGGACCATAATTTCCTCCCAGTAATGGAACCACGTATTTTCTACCAAGTTAGAAGTGCAAAGCTCATCCCACCCCCCTCCACCAAGGTGTTTGGAGCAACTCTTTTGTAAACATTGCACTGGTATTTAGTCCTGATAAAGGAGGTAGCCCGAAAAGGTGGAGTATTTCCAGCTACTTCCATAGATGGCTCCACGATGCAGACGCAACCAGATCTGATCCCCCTGGAACAGCTGCAGGACTGCATGATTACTGGCTGTTTCATGGTCAGGAGCGCCATCGTTTGCATATGCTGACACTAGGACCTCTTCATTCTTCATGAGATTCACATACAGGGGAACATTTACAGCCAGTTTCAGCATGTGGAAGATGAAGACGTATGTACCGTTCACCGGACAGTTGAATCTACCAAGCTGGATATCAAAAGTTTCTCCAAGGTTGTTCAGCAACAGATCAAACACAATTGGCTGGTCCAGAGTTCCAGGGGCCAGGTTAGATGTTCTAGCAGCAGAGAAGGCCACTCTCATCTGCTGCGGGAGGGGGTAGACATGCACTGGTAGTATGGTGGCAGCTTGGCTTGTCACTGGCATATCAACAGGGGTGATGCTGCGGGAGTCTCCCTGCCCAGAGTCCCCACTGTTAAAGGTCTCATTGTCTCGTTCTGGACTGCTCACCTGAGAGGAATCACTCCATCCTGCTGTTAAAGAGCATTAGCAATGATAAGGAAGCAATTTTAACAGAACATGCAGGGCATAATCTTAAGCAGTAAGTGTACGGGCTTTGCAACAGATCTTTCAGATACAGCAAGTTGTCAAAGGACCCCAGTGAGAACAAAATATTGAAGGTGGCTTACATTCAGCACACTTGCATTCAAGCAAGATGGGCCATGATCCAAGTGCAAACAATTATTTTTCATACTTGTAAGTAGGAGAGGGTAGTAAGCTTGCAATAGTTTTAGCTGCATTATTTGCCATGTACCTATCTCAGCACTAAAAAGCATGTGGAGAAAAATATAATTTCTGAAGAAATTGATAAAATGATCAAAATCCAAGTAGTCATTCAGTCACCTTCAAGAACTGAATTTGCACTTCAGTTTCTCAATATTGTTCTTCTGGAGTTGCATCCTTCGGTCACATCAACTTATGATGCGAGAATATTTTCAGTCTGAAGAACTAGAATTGTTTGTAAGCTTTTTGCACTCCACTCCCCAAAATGAAGCTGTTTATCTTTTCAAATACCCAAGTTAAAAAGGTCTAGAATGAAACATTAACAGATCTGAGAAATCTGTCAGCTTGCCACATAGTCCTTTTAACTCCCTTCTGCCGTACATTCTGAGTCCCTCCTCAGATTGAGACCTGCTTCATCCTAAAAGTTCCCATGATACATCATAATCTCTCTTTATTCTTCAATGTAGTTATCTAGAGTTACTATTCATCTCACTTTTCAGCTATAGCACTGTTAAGTTGAGTTTTTTCCAGCACATACTGTAGAATTAAGTCTTGTTTACAGCTTCTGAAATTATATGCTATTCATGCTGGATTGAAAAAGCCAGTCTTAAGTATTTCTTTAGATTTTGTACACCAGCATGAAAGTACAGAATAAAGCTGTATTCCCAAACAATTTTTCAAAGTTTCCATACAAAGTTTCTAGGACTTGATAGTTTACCCAGAATCAAGGGAGACCATGTGATAAAGAGAAGCAGCTAAATGCAACTCGAGAATCACCCTGTGTGTATTTTCCTAGACAGTTTGTGAAAAAAGTTCAGTAAGGTACCATTGTGTTAGAACTTTGACATGTGAAGACACCAAACTGAGAACAGTGACATTAGATGTGCTGCTTATTATGTAATGCTTATAACAGTATTAAGCTTTCATCTAGTCTGGTTAGTTTATACCAAGCTTGATCTGTTTGATCAGTGAGAGTACACTATTTTTCTTCACTATTCACAGTAACACTCCACTTTATCTGTTACATCCAAGTCCATATATGTACCCCTGGGAACATGAAGTTAGCCTTACCTCTTGAATTTGCTCGAGGACCACTAGTTATCCCACCTCGTTTATAGCACTGCTGGTAGTTAACATCCTAAAAACAGAAGTATTTTGAAAATGGCTAGAAATTAATCTGAAAAAAGTAGAGCTAACAAAGTACTTTCCAGTATTACAACAAAAGGAATGCTAGGAGAATGTGAGTCCACTGCTCAATGAAGAGAGTGTCCTGGTGACAGAGGATGCAGAGAAGGCAGAGGTACTGAATGCCTTCTGTGCTTCAGTCTTTACTGCTAAGGCTGGCTGTTGGGAAGCCCAGTCTCTCAAAGATACAGAGAAAGATTGGAGAAAGGAAGGCCTTTCCTTGGTTGAGAAGAACTGGATTACAGATCTACTACAAGCTGTACACCCATAAATCCATGGGTCCTGATGGGAGGACTGGCTGATTCCCCAGAAGGCTGTGCTGCCATTCAGTGGGATCTCAACCAGCTTGAGAGTTGGGCAGAGAGGAACCTCTGAGGTTCAACAAGGACAAGTGCAGAGTCCTGCATCTGGGAATGAACAACTCCATGCACCAGTACAGGCTGGGGATTGACCTGCTGGAGAGCAGCTCTGCAGAGAGAGCTGGGAGTTCTGGTGGGGAGCAACTAAACATGAGTCAGCAATGTACCCTCATAGCCAAGAAGGCCAGTGGCATCATGGGATGCATCAAGACTGTGGCCAGTAGGTTGAGGGAAATTCTCTTCCCCCTCTACTCTGCCCTGGTGAGGCCTCATCTGGTGCTCAATGACAGGACAAGGGGTAACAAGCTGGAACACAGGAAGTTCCACTTGAACATAAGGAAAAACTACTTTTCTGTGAGAATGAGGGAGCACTGGCACAGGCTGCCCAGGGAGGGTGTGGAGTCTTCTCTGGAGGTTTTCAAAACCTGCCTGGATGTGTTCCTATGCAATCTGATCAAGGTGGACCTGCTTTAGTGGTGGGGGTGGACTACCTGATCTCTAGAGGTCATTTCTCAACCATTCTGATTTTTTATCTACATAGTTAAACTCTAGAATAGACAAGGATGGAGTTTAGAATTAAGATGTATATAAAGAGCCTTATTTATGGAAAAACTTTTACAATAGCTGGCAAATTGAAAAGCTATTTCAATGCCAATTCTAGAAAGTTCACTTCTGAGCTATACCCTCAGTTCAGTTCATTGAGCAATATCTTAAATAACAGGTCTGTTAGAAATCCATGAGTCTGTACAGAACAACACATTTAAATTTGAACCTGAAGACCCTCCTCCTACCAGCAACCTTTCCCACACATTGTATTACGCAATTTTTCCCTAACCACATTCTCAATTAGTTCATTTAGGCATTAGTTATCCTACAGAGGCATTGAGTACCAGCTTTAAAATCCACAGAGAAAGAAACTCTGTATCACATCTTATTTGCTATCTGTTTGCATTTCAGTCATTTCCTTCAGACTAAAATGAGCCTGTCATACAGAGACATTACCTGTCTGAACTGACTTCTATTTAAGGTGCCGTCTGCTGTTCCAAAAAATGAGTTTTGTCTAGGAAACAAAACTAACCTCTAGCTTGTAAGGAATAATCCAGCAGTTAAGATAATTAAAAGCTACAGTACTAGAAGCTTTAGCTCTTGTACAGCACTCAAAAGGCTCCTGGAAACAAGATCAATACTCACCCTCTGAGAATAGGGCATTCCAGCATAATCTCTACCAGGGAACTGCAGCTGACCATAGTTACCATTAGTTAGTGAAGCTGAGCCTCTGTAAGCATCAAAACCTGTTCAAATCAAGTGGATTATTCAATATCATTCATTGGGTTTACAGTACAAGTCTACAATACACACGATAACTACCAAAAGGAAGCTCCTCTAGTCATATCAAGTTACATAGTTACACATCTATTTAATTCTGAATTTGGAGCAGTCTCTCTACTCCTATAAAGCAGGCATTTCATTAGGTACTCAGAACTACCTACTCCAGATGCATCATGTTCTGTCTTCCAAAGTATCAATATCAGACATTAACAATTGCCTGTTACCAGCCACAACTTTAGTGTCTGCTTAAAGTCACCCGAAACTTTGTGGCTTTTCTTCAGCTAGCAGCAGAATAGCAACTGATTTGCAGAGACCAAACAACCCTTCCCTTAAAACTCTTTGGTTTGTTATTAATCCACTGCTGGGAATCTCTCTCCCAGGCCACTTTCTGCTGGTAATACTAAATCCAGTTGTGCTATGCCAGGAGTATCTTGCTTTGGGCAAAATCTGCAAGTGACATCTGAAGAGATAATACCTGGCTATAATATTAGAAAGAAATGCCAAGAGAAATAATAAAGGGGGTAAAAAGTTTAGAATGGTAAATGAAATTGAAAGGTCTATACAATTGATCTTAATACTAAAAGTTTCCACTTTCATAATTCAAAATGCTATGAAATTGCTCTGCCTGACACCCAAAGTACAGGTACTACAAGAGTCACAATGAACTTGCTTTAATTCTACAACAGAAGACTTCATTCTCTGCACATTGCTCAAAGTCTTGTTTTAAGAAGTTTCACAAATAGAACTTAAATTTTAATACCATGTTTTCTTAATTAATTTTCTAGTGTAACTACATCACATTTAATGTAGTAGTAAATCCAGACATACCTTTGTACCCACCAGGGGAACGATATGAATTAGCCAGTGACCTTCCACCTCTAGCAGATCCTCTGACAGACCCACGACTGTTAAGGTAAGGCTGCGAGGGTCTGGGAATAACATTAGTCTGTGCTGGATAGAAGGTAAGGCTACCATTGCTAACAGGAACAGCTCCATCAGGTTGATAATTCACTGCTTAAAACAAAAGGCACAGATGAAACTAAGTTACCACATCTAGAAGCAAGGGCAGCATTAGGAAGTTGCCAGACTGATTAAACTGCTCTGAATATCCTGTTCTGCCCCTTCAGTACTTTAAATAAGTGGAGAACCTCCCCTTTGTTCTGTAGGGTGTTATGCTTGTTAAACTGTACTGCAGACAGACCAGGCTGTCATTAAAGGCTGTGTAGGCCTTTAATGCATTTAACAAGATTGAGCTGCACAGATCAGAACATGCTTGCTAGCAGCATCAAGGAAGAAACCAAGCTAAAATAAAATCAAGTAACACCTGATTAAGAACATTTGCTTGAACCACCATTGTTCTACTATCAAGACTTCAGTTGTCCATCTGAAACTAGGTCACCTCAGTGTTGACTTAAGGAGACCAATTCAATCTTATCTAAATAGCAATAAGACAACTGTGGAAAGCTAGATATTTGAGCTCAGTCTCTTCAGACATTCCTAGCAGATGTTATTATGTAGTTCAACCCCGAGCAACAACTATTAAAAAATGCTTTCTCTCACAGGGTGGTTAAGTGGTTTACTATAGAGATCTTGCAACCATTACTCTGTTCTCAGGACCATGCTTTTTATCAACCTAAAGAACTTTAGAACTGATCCAAAGTGACACTCTAAACCCCTTTCTAAAGTCTGTGCAGAGCCACTGCACAATATAAATCGAAAAACTCATATCCCATCACAGAACCGGGTAAAGGCTGATTACCTGTAGTCTCAGTAATGAGAAGGAGCATTGAAGCTAAACATGCTTTCTTGACTGCTATGCTTATATTGTTCTTTAGAACTCTTAATCTTTGTATTTCACTGACCTCACACAGTATGTTTATCTCCAGTATAACTCCTATGAAGGTTCCTCAGGTAGAAAAAAAACAGTAGTTTTCAGTGACCTTGAGTCACTTGATTAGATAGTCTTAGAAATCCCTAGTTACTGGCTTTTTATCCTGGAATCTGTTCCAGATATATTTAAGGGCTAGTTTCATTTCAAATTTAGTACCAGCTACATACATTCACCAAGTAGATTTAAAATCAAGTCAGTTGTGTTGAATAAGGCAGCTCAAGATCCCACTTATCAGAAGTTCAGTACTCCTCAGGTCAGACAGAAAATTTACCCAAACTCTCCTATGTAGCTTAGCATACAGCAACTCCCTGTGCTAGACAACACTTGCATCTGTTACCAAAGATCCAAACAAAAGTATTTCCTCATTGCTTCTGTTCCAGGCAAACCATCTTTTGCCTGACAAGTATCACTGCATACTGTAATTGACTCCCACCTACTGGGAAATTCAGGCATAAAAGTGACACTGCCCAGGCAACTAGTAGAGAAACTAGTTCAATACTAGAAACTAGCCTTTCATCCTGCTAGCACTTTTGGAATTAAGTCAGGCTCTTAATGATGTCCAATGATAGGACAAGGGCCAATGGTTACAAGCTGGAACACCAGAAGTTCCAAAGAAATACAAGGAAGAATTTCTTCACTGTGAGGGTGATGAGGCACTGGAACAGGCTGCCCATATGGGTTGTGGAGTCTCCTTCTCTGGAGACATTCAAAATCCACCTGGATGAGTTCCTGTGTGACCTACTCTAGGTGAACCTGCTCTGGCAGGGAGGTGGACTAGATGATCTTTCAGGGTCCCTTCCAACCCTTAAGATTCTGTGAGTCTGATGTAATCCTGATGTTAGCACATGTTGCATAACACTGTTCAGGAATTTAACTGAGAACTCCCAGCATATGTTAAATTAAAGTATGACTATAACCTGACTTTAAAGACTATTGTTCTCACCTGAAGACAGAGATTCTTGTGAAAGACAGGTTTGTTCTGCAACATGAGAAGACTGCAGTTGGCATTGAGGAGGAGTCTGTGTACTTGCTGTAGAGAAACTCTGGTTATATCCTGCTGAATATGAAGAATCCTCTTTAGTTTCCTGGTCTTTACGTGGAGGCAGTGGTGCATTCACTTTAAATACCTAAAACACATTTCAAGACACATGTTTAATAGTAGCAGTTAAAGTCTCTGCCTAATGCCACCATATTGTTATGTTGTAATTTAAATCCATATGCAGAGATTGCTTCCTAGAACACCAACCATCTCAGAAATAATCAAGAGCATTGCACTTCAACCCATCCTTGTCCCTCTCAGTAATCTGATCGAATTTACTCCTGGCTAATAAGAAACAAAGCCTGATTGACCATAGCTACATATTTGATCAACAGAACAATTACCATACAAAAGCCTATTTTCCTACTACAGGAAATCCACCATTAAACTCACTGGCTACCAGCTTTTGTCCTGAAGCTAGGACAGTCTGTATTGAGATGAGATATTCATATTTGGGAAGAATGTGAGTCTTCATATATGTCTTGGAACATGATACAACACCACTATCTACTCATACCACATTAGACAGCCTTTACCCCTCCCTCTTTAGTAAATTAAACAGCAATTTTCCTCCTAATTAAGTTCCCTGAGAGTAAACATGTAACCTAAGTACCAGTCTTGCAATTCAAATTTTAAAGTTATAGCCTGAGCTGTAGGGCAGTGCACAGACATTACTGTTTGTTAAATCTAATCAGAGTTCAGTCACTCCAGCAACTATTGCTTTATAGCAAATAACCCCAAGTTAACAGAACTGATGCTGTCAAACGTGACAATAAATACCAAGATCAAATAGCAAAGAAGCCTATTTTGAGTAAAACGATCTACATTTCACATAAAGAGCTGTCAGCACTTGTCTAGGTGAAACTAACCCTTTTCCAAGACTATAAACTGTCTGAAGATAGAGCAGTGTAGAACTAGTTAGATGCAACAAAGAGCTTCACAGCTTGACAATTCTTGCCATTTGCAGAAACCTTTAAAACTAAAATAGGAAGAAAGCACTATTTCCAGGGTCAAAGAAACCAAGTTCTGCTTCTAAGAGGGAGTCAGCTAGAAAGCCCTCATGATGATACTGAAAGTATGAGTATAAAATTTAAACCATTATTAGGAAAACAAGTTCATGTGGGTTTTTACTTAACCAGATGAAGTGATGAAGAGTGATCCAAAGCAATCCTCTTTCTAAAAGAAATCTGAAGATCCCACATCCTGGATTTTTAGCAAGTGGTCTATTTTTCCCTACAGTGAGGGTTGCAGGTCGAATTCTAATAAAGAACTAAGGCTACAGGTAGGATCTGCCTTTAAGCTTCCAAAAATGCAATGGTAGCAATAGGATGTCCAAACATCTGGGGACATGTAATCAAATGCTTCCATTACTGTCACTGTACTACCACTATTTGGCAAAGAACCATCTGACTTCTAGCTGAGATCTGATGTCTTCCTGGCAGCAATGCAAAACTAAGACAAAAACTCTGCAGCACAAAGTTAGACTGCTGCCACTACAAGAGGAATTAGCATCCTAGCAATGGAGTGACATGTTTATCAGGTTGACCCAAAAACCCCCAAGAGAAATCTTGAACATTTAACATCTCTGAAAACCACAGCCTTGAATTCAAGTGAACTTTCAGTGGTACTATTACAGTCAAGAGTACTCTGGACATAGACATTACATTCAGTAACCAGAAATCAGAATTCAGAAGTCAGAAAGACTTTGACCAAGACTGTAGATTTATATGACAGATGCTGATCTTATACACTAGGTCTCCAGAAAGACACTGGATTCCTTGATCCTAGCATGCTGCTATTTTCCACTTTCATAAAACATCATCTAGGCACTTAGCATAATTTAAATACATCTGGCTCAGAAAGAACTGCCTCCCTACCACCACTTGCTTTGTAGTGTATGTCAAAATTCTGTACCTCTGAGGAAGGTTCTACTCAAACTCTTCTACAAATACAGAAAACATGGAGAAAGTCATGGTAGTGACTAGCTAGAATGTCAGATGTTTCAGTTCTTAATTCCTGTGCTTTGAAAGGCAGCTTCTTCCACCAAATCCTACTACGTCTCATTACTGCAAGATACAGATTGCCCAGCAAGTTGTGGAACTGCACTGATACATTTGTTGTAGAGAATGCCTTTGAAGAACCTCACTGATCATATTTTAAGCTTGCTTTTGAGCAAGAACATTAAATTAATACTTCTACTGCATTCTGAGAACAGTATCACAGGAGTATATAAAATGATGTACAGGGAAGGGAACATTGACAGCTAAATGGAGGTCCCTCTAAGCTTGCACTGCATATCAGCAGACAGTAACAATGCAAGTACTGTTAGAGAACATTAGTAATGATGTATGACCTGAAAAAAAAAATAGCATTTGTTTGCAAGAAACACCACTCAGTCTGCATGGGCTATTCCCAAGACATCTGTATCGACTACTTATTCAAGAGATGGGATAATGAGCCACACAAGTCTCAGGGACACATTTGCCATGATTCCAGGAAACTGAGTCTTACACCTCTAAAGCAAAGTTTGCAAAGCAGCAAGAGAGGTTCAAGCTGAAGAAAGCTATTAGTTCTAACAGTTATATACTTCAGGATTTCCTTTATCCTCTGCATTGAAGTTATGCATAAGAACAGCTTAAGTACAGTCAACTTTACCTTGGGGTAAAGAAGAAAAATGTTGATTCCAGGCCTGACTTATCCCTCTCAGTTCCTTGAGGCTAAGATATCCCAGTATTAGATTTTAGGACTATGACAGGCAAAACCAGAATTACATGACCTGTTTTAACATCTGAAGTCTTTGGAGAAGCATAGCTCTATGCTAGGGTTTTAACATTAAAACAAAAGGATCTGTCAAGTTCTATATCAAGAGAAGCCAGTTCCCTAGTATTAGGACCAAGTTACCAGCATTATTGTTTACTTTCTTTTGTGGCCTAAAGTCATGTACTTACAGTCTGCATAGCCTGAAAGGGAGCTGCTTTTATTGTGACAGAACTGCTGCTTGCTGGAGGGGACTGAAAGCTTTGCGCTGGTGGTACTGGAGACATGGAGGTGCTTGAAGCAGGCAATGGTGGTTGTGGCTCACTTGGGAGGGGAATGGTTGCCTGAGGAAAGAACAAATGTAATGAAAGGTCACTTGATACTTATCAGGCAGTAACAGAAGCAGTTAATTTGTTCTAAAGCCTAGGCTGGCAGAAGTCAGCAGTTTCTACAGGATGACATTTGGACATAGTAGAGCTACAAAATAGCTTTTGCTTACAATTCCAAATCTTGCTGTGCATCCTCAGCAAACAGTACTTCTATTGCAGTCTCTGCTGATTAAGTGAAATGTGCCTATGAGCTACTATACATACCACTCATTGTAATAATTTCACAATAAAGACACATTAGGTATTTTTTCCCCCACAACTAATGGAACATAGAATGCCTTTTGTTCCACTTATTGGAAGATGATTCTCTGGCTGACAAAAAGCAAATCTTTTCCAGAGGAACTCAGGAAGTTTAGGGGAGTTGAATTTTTCCCCTCCTCTCAACTTAATCAAATACATTTCAGATTCAAATGCTAAATTGTCCAGACAAGCTATTAACCAGCATTAAGTCCCACTGTGCAGAGAGCAAAAATGAAGTGTTGATTTGCAATAATAATCTTTTTAAGAATCAGAAGTAAAAAAGAATGTAAGGCTTTGAATACATTTTAGCTGCTACTATGTTTACCTTACCTCTATTTGTGATAGCTTACCTGGGCAATTTCAATCTTTTTAGGTATCAGTGGCTCAGAAACATGTGAACTTGTCTGGTACAGTGGCTGGGAAGCATACTTCTCAGTCTCTTGAGAAAGCGATGCTGATGCCTAGAAGTAGCCATACACACACCTGCTATTACAAGCAGCATTGAAGAAAGCACAGAGTTCACAGTTTAAAGATTCAGATTTCAATTACATTTCTTAAAAATAAGTTGTACAATTACCCTGCAAAGTCAGATAATTAAGAACTACAGATCACTTCAAGCAGTTATTTACAGTGAGGTCTGAAACACACAGCTGTTTTGTTGATTTAAATGGAAAGATATGTTTGATGTAAAGCTTCCAGTAAGCTCTGTCAAACAAGATCTTTATTTGCTTTCACAAAATCTTTATGTTCTATAATTAGCTCACACTTGTAATGCCATGTTTAAGAATTGCTTATAGTTAGATACACAGCCTAGGCCTAAAGGCTACCAGTATACATGGCAAGAACAGGACTATCACAGGTGTATCTCTGGCATGTGCTTGAGTACCAGGAGAATGCACCATCACCATGGAGTGTGTTCCCTGGTTGTGTTGGCACTAAACAGCTTATCTGCTGCTTCCTACAAGCAGCAAGACTGGCAAATGAGGACACCACACTTGAATCCTAAGGGGCCGGAAATATGCTAGGCACAAGCAATCCTAATTCCAAACAGTAAGTTTGCAGAACAACCTCAGAACATTCTACTAAATTGGATGTTTTACATTATAGCACAGCACAAGTCTTCTGAATGCATATTGTACAACAAAATTATTTAATCCTTGTCAGCACAGTAGGTCTTATTACACTGCAGAAGTGAGGGGTGTCAAGAACCATGACAAAATTGCCAATTCAAGAAGCAGCATGACTAGTATCTCTGTCAAGACTGTTATATTCAACTGTATAGTATATTAAGGAACAACTACATGCACAGTATGCTCGTAGCATGTATGTCAGCAAAAAACACTTCAAAAGCATACCCATTATAATCTACACTTACAGAGTCCAACAGGAAAGAGCCAGCTGTGTTTCTGAACACAGCAACACACTTAGCAAGAGATTTAATTCCGCATCAACTGAAACACTATTTTCAGCTCTAAACAATATTTGGATGCTAGTTGAAAAAGTAACTGTACATAAAGAAAGCAAGGTTTGAGGTCTTGACTGACCATCAGGAAGTCAGATTCCCAGTATTTCTTCATTAGTGCTTGAGATAATACATCTCAGTCTTCTTACATACATTAGGGTGGATATCGTCAGACTTCTGTGTATCCTCAATGTTGGTTGTCACTAGAGTATTCTACACTAACCAAAGCAAATACGTATGCTACTTTCACATATTTGCACAAGCACCAGACTTTCTAGCCCTCATTTTTCATCCTACACCTTTCCCATTTCAAAGGGCCAACAGTTCACTTTTCCTGCATGCAGTATTAGGAAGATTTTTCCAAACATCTTTTAAGTATTTCAAAACATAGGCTATACTACTGCTGATACTTGCATTCTGTCACTGTGTGTTCCTCAAGAGTTGTTCAGGAGAAGTCTCACTACAGCTTTGTTAGGGTTATCACAAAGATCTTTGAATCCCAGTCAACCAACCCCAGGGTATATTACCTGTGGTGTCACCAAGTCTTCAGTTTCAGAGCCAGAAAGAGTCTGCTCCGCAGATGCTAGGGAAGTATTTGAACCATGCAGTGTCACAGATGGAGCAGCAGCCTTCCAAGAAGAGAAAGCAAAGACAACTTTTTGAAAGATGATCTTAAATGTTTGATTTTACACAAACTCAGACTCTAGGTATTTCCAAGTAAACCTCAGAATAAGGTAAAAGCTGTTTCTTTTGAATTCTTGTTAGTAGCAAGGAAACCTATTTAAAACCCAAAAGAGTAAGACATGCAAGCACAGTGAGTGAATTTCAGGTTCACTCAACTATGGCTGCCAAGGCTTGAGAGACTGTATCTTTGGCATAAGTGAGGATCTCAAAGATGACATGCACCATCTAGGAAACAAGCAGCACATTTTTACACACAACTATTAGCTATGACTTGAATCTATATGTTAAGTATTCAAACTATTTCAGCTGTCTCCAACATCCTTTTTACTTCAAGAAGCTTCAAACACTTCCTACTCTTCCAGCAGAAGTGCAGTCAATTCCATCAGCATTTGAGTAATCTTAGACTTGCAAGCTACTAAGTTACATAAAACTTGGTACAGAACCAACAGTAAAAACAATTCAAGTACTAAGTTTGATTACTCTAGTTATTAATTCTAAATAATAAATACTAATTATTTTAGGAAATAACCTTTATATCATTCCTTAGCCAAAGTTCTGCCTCTCTAGGGTGCTCCTAACTTCAACTTACTTGAAGGGGTTGTTGAAGAAAATCACTCTGACTTGGCAGTTTCTGTTCTTTTGAAGCTGCAAAAGAACGTGTTAAGCAACATTTACTTTTGAATTTGGATGTTCCACACAGTTTGTATGCAGTACTTTTTGAAAATATTCAGTGTGTGAAGCTGCATGTTATTTTAGTGTGCACTACAAATATTTAGACTTAGCATCAGTAAACTACACCCAACTGAAATCTTCAGTTTCCTTTTTTTGTAAAAGACAGGTATTCAATGATGAAAATATTTCTGCCACAAAAGAGAGGTCCACTTTCCAGATTAAGAAAGCAATTAAATATTTGAGTAAATTGTGTTTTACAGCCCGAGAGTCATTCAAACAGTTTAACATGGCCCATTGTAGACAGTTCCACTTTAGGTGTTGCTAGATAACTGCTCTTTATTCCTAGCTCATTCACAGTTTATGTCTGTATATATTACATCTAGACAAGTTTGGCACACAGATACAGCATGTCAATTCTGCAGCTGGGTTCACTTGCACATTCCAGTCAGCAACTGAAGAAGCATTCCATTCCTAGGCAGATGGACCAACTTTAGTAACTTCCAGCAACAAGTAAGTAGATAACTTGAGCTGCCTTTCTTTTAATGACAGTGGCATTCTTTATAGTTAGACAAGCTGTCTTCACCAGGCCTACTGATCTAAAGTCCAAGTAAACCTTGTTAGTGTTTGGAAAGTCTGACATACAGTTTACATTTATTGTATTACATACCTATGGGACTACTTGGAGTAACTGAAGGTGGTTGGGATGAACCAATGGCACTTGGTGAAGCTTTATCAAAATCCAGAATGGACTCCTTTTGAAAAAAAAGGATAATCAGTTGGGAGAAGAAAAATGTCAGAGTCTAGACACAAATTAAACACTCATTTGACAAGCTGCTGTTAGATAATTAGAGCTAGATTCACTCATTCAGTGTAAACATGCACTGTCAGCACTGTTTTCCCCAACCCAGGGGAAATTAGAGCTTTGTGCTACAACAGTAAAACATACTTGCATGAAGTTGTAAGTCCCTTGCATCTGAGTCATCAGATCCTGAAGTTTTTCCCTTCTCAATATTGGATCTTTTGGAAGAGTTGAAGTAGAGCAAAATTCTGCAGCTGGCTGATGTACAGGTTTAGGCACCTAATAGGGAGAAACAGTATTAAATTCAATATTAGAAATAAGGTAAGCTGCCTTATCCAACATAGACCCAGTGCAACCTATAAGTGTCAGACGTGGGCCAAGCAATTCTGTGCTGTTTTTGATATTTCCTGAATCAAGCTTTGACATTTAATTTTAAAAAAAACCCATTACCCTACTGTTGCCACTACTAATTAAACCACAGAATTCATTCTGTTTTAGTGAAAAGTACAGAAGACAATAAGTTGCCTACATTTAGTACAAAACTAGGTACCACCATCTAAGGAAACCCACACATTTAAGTTGAAGGCCAGAATAAATTTTTTAAAAAAAGTCAAAGCTGCATCACTCAAGGTTTAAAAACACACTTCCTCCCAGTAGAGGCCACACAACTCGGTACAGATCTTACTAGGATTGCATTTCCAGACATCCTGAAGAAACTGCATTTGAGTTACAAGCAGGTCACTCAGGATTAGGCCAAAATGCTTACATTAATGAGCCAGACACTCAATGCATCAGCTCCTGCAAAAAGTACTACAGTAAACTTATCCAAGTTTGGCAAGAAAAAAAATACACCTGTGCTTCCCCTGGGAGATTAACTTTGTAGATAAAGAAAGACTTCTGCAGGGTCTTATTACACCTCACTTCAGATGGTCCCTTAACAGTTCATCCCCACTGGTTCTCACTTCACTTTGAACGAAGAAAATGCTTTGTCAGGGAATAGCTAAATTTACAGTATCAGAAAAATAATGAGCAGGCTCCTTAAATAAAAGAAGCCCTGTTATTTACAGAGTGACAATATTAAACTCTCTAGATAGTCTAAAATGTCTTTTGAAAGCAGCCTGAGGAAGAAGTAGGCTTTTTAAGTACTTTAAACTGCAATTTATAGTGATTCTGTAAAGTTTTGCTGCTTTGATATTTCTCTACACAGCTAGAGGGAGGCAAATATTAAGACATTCAATAGTTGCATTATTTGAACTAGACTAAATGTTGACACACATAAGAACACATGAAAAGCTTTACTTTCCTACAGTATAAACATTTGTTGTTCTAATAGGAGGTTACTACTTCATTATAATGTATAGCAGTGTAGGTGAGTATTTGTATTAAGTCATTAGAAGACTATAGGGCAGAAAGGTTATGTACCATGACACTTGCCACACTAAACTCAAACCAAGTTGATGAAAAGCTCTTTGTACAGTTTTATAACAGTAAGCCCAAAAAACCACACCTTCATTTCATCAAGTTATCTGAAAATCACTAGCATTTGCAGAAATTCCTGTGGCATGCACAGGTAAGAAGCTTGCAGTGTTCAGCAAGCTTCACAAAGTGTAGTTCATGTACATGCAGCACATGAGCAACCCTGGAGGACTTAACTTCTAAGTTCCATTTAAATATAAGAAAAAAATATTTCACTGTGAGGGTGAGGGAGCCCTGGCACAGGCTGCCCAGAGGGGTTGTGTAGTCTCCACCCTTAGAGGTCTTCAGGACCTGCCTGGACATGTTCCAATGCGACCTGACCTAGGTGAACCTGCTTCTGCAGGGGGGTTGGACTAGATGATCTCTAAAGGTCCCTTCCAACCCCTACCGTTCTATGATCTATGTGGCCCCACACAATAGTTAGTTGTTGAGCTGTGAGAAGTTTTACTTTATCCTAGAGCTAGGAGAGTGCATCTTTGTATTATTCTCAATTACAATTTGTGATGCACAAGTGCTACCTTTAACAATTTACTATGCAAGTTCATATTGCATTATAGTTTCAGATAAACAAACTAATCTATGAAGTATCCAAGTGCAGGACAAAAGGTATAGTTGAATAAGTTAAAACTCAGCAAATTACAGATTAAGTTACTAGGAATTTGAATCTTCCTACCTATCACTTTATTATCCCTTACAAGCAGGCTTAAACACTTGCTGTCATGGTAAATCTGTTATGTGTCAAACTCATTAGTGCTTCTATTACTCTCTTCCTCCTCACTACAGTCTATTAAGACACAAGTACACTACCAAACTGGTTCTGTATATCTGCAAATTTAAAACAGAAGCTTTTCACCTTCAAGTCATCTAAACAGGCCAAGTCTGGCAGCTATTAAGATTGCCCACTAACTACACTAGTTAGACCTGTACATTAAACAAACAAGCAAAACCAGCATCATGACCATGAAAGCAGAAGAGACTGCAGTATTTCACTTGTGGTTGAAAAGATAAAATCTTATCTTCTGTGTGCTTTTACAATTTGTTAAAGTCTTCAACTCTCTTCTCAGCTTATACCATGTACTATGCAGGTAGCACTCTTATTTCAACTAGAAGACCAAGCATTCAGGGTTACATATACGATATTAGGGCTTGAATCCAGGATTGAAACACTGAGACCCTCCATTCTATGGAAGTTATTGTCTAGCTCCTGCATATACTGACATATGCCAGAAAGAAGTAACTAGAAGTGCAGTTACCTCCTATTCATTTGCTATTTTGCTGGAACTTAAGTGTTTAAAACTAGACTATTTTAAGTGCAACACAGAACATACAGAAAAGAGTATTAAGAAACTGAAGTATTTCTAATTTTATGCTTCTATAAAAAAGGTGCTTTTTATAAAAGTGCAAGGACTTGGATATCCTTATCATGGTTTTAAATCAAGTTTTATTTCTAGTCTAGTTCGATGTTTCTGGAATTCATTACAAGCTAGTGGCAGAAGATTCTGGGTTTAGTAGCCTGTTAAATCCAGCTCAAATCAAAACCTACTCACACTAAGATCACTTAACAGTGGTTCAAGCAACATGTAGGTTAGTTTTACATAGTATTGATAAGTTGAGTGACTAATTTGGGCTAACAATGTTTCTGAAATTTAACTTCAACACCACTTACATACAAACAGTTTTTGCTATATGTCTATGTCCAGGGAACCAAATATAAATGGAGTTGAAATATCTAGTTTGTTTTAGGACCTTTTAAGCCAATGAACCAACATCAAGGCATATTGACCACTTTGGAATTTTACTATTCAGACTGCCAATATACTAGGTACTCCTGTTAAAGCTTGATTATTTTAGAGACTAAGAGTTCATTATACATAACACTATCAAACATTTCAACCACCTGATATACTAGTAAAATTCCATTCTTAGATACAGAACCTCAATTCTCTTTCTTGAGGAGGACTAAATGAGCTGTAAGGGCAGTATCTAAGCTGGAATCACAACAGTGATAGCCAGCTGTACCATGTAGATCTACAGTTAACATTTGCCTTCTACTCAGAACACAATTTACAGTAGGTTTGATTTAAATGACTGCATAAGCCAAACTGTATTGCTTTCACATATCAGGCCACAAGTTCAGTTATAACCAAGTTTGCTGGTCCACAGGTTGCACAAGTGTTTGAAAAGAATAATGGTTTAACAGGCCTGCACATCAGCTCAGTGCTGTCTTCAGCTTCTCAAAGTATGATAAGATGCAATAAAGTTGACTAAGCATGTTTTCAGATCTTTTAATAAACTGTTAGGTTTTGAGATCTGAGAGCTCCAAGTGTTTTCAAGTAGTACAAAAAGGTTCATTTCAGCTCCAGAAAGAAGCAGAAAGTGACATAAGCCTTTTATCTACCACACCTAGATCCCTGCACAAGGTCATTTATAGATTCCCCCCAAGAGTGAAATGGATGCAGCGTATAGTAGAGCATTGCCTTTTCTTTCTTCATATAAGGAAAGGGAAGAGAAATTTCACTATACAAAATGTTCAATATTATTTTAGTTGTTCTTTAAAAGGCACCTCAAGTCAAAGACAACCAATTTTTAAAAAATTAAGATATGGAAACTAGGTATGTTGAGGGTGGACTATTTTCTACTCACTCAATATACTTTTGGTAGTAGGATTTGTCAATAGTTACTACCCAAAAATAAAGCCAGCTGATGTTTCACTCTGGTCTACATAAATCAACATTTTAATACTTCAAAAATGTTTTGTTTACTTCATTCATGAATCCACCTTAGGCATCCTCACATTCCACAACACATAATGTAGTTTCAGTCTTCATACTATGAAGACTCCTAGGCAGTTTACAAGTTTTTCAACTGACTGGAAACCCTCCTTTTTCCTTACTACATCAAAGTTTTCTCCACCACTTAATCCATCTGTCTGTCCTATATAAAGGGTCCGACCTCATTAGGAAGGATCTGGGTTTTTAAGCTTTAAGGTAATCTGATACCAGAAACTCCAAGGCATCTTAAAGTGCTTGAGACTACCCCAATACTTCAGATAGTTTCAGTTACAGTAATACTATGCATAGTTGGGTGCACACCACCTACTTGTGCTCATGAGTGTTAGTGAAGCAACCAGGTTTTGTACCTGTACCACCACCACCAGTGGACACAAGATTCTACTCAGCTTTAGTGTGAAGACAAAGCAAGCTGAAACACCTTAATCCCATTTTGTTACCCAGTGCTGTATATTACATACTTTCTTAATTTCTTGTTCAGTCTTCTGTTTGCGGTCCCGCCTCTAGATACAAGAGCATCCATTTTTCAGTTATACCAAGTTTATGACAAGATTTAAGCTTAATCATTTGCTATGAGTAATATAAAATGAATTGGTTTCTGTCTTTTTGCAGAAATAAAACAGCAGTGCTGACAACACTTGTCTACATGGTGATTGGTCAGTTGCCCTTGTTTTCCCCCCAAAATTTTACCCTAGATTAAACACTACTCTTGGTGACATTAAGTAGTCAGAGTCCAGTAGCCCTTTTACATTCAGAGTTGTTGCTACCTGAGCACAGGTGAGAAAGAAGGTAACAACCAGAAGCTAGTAGCCTGCTCAGCTGTAAGCCCTGCAATAGCTTTCATTTTGCATTTCCAAAAACCAAACTATGCTATTGTTAGACTCTCCAGGACAGCAGTATGGTTTATGCATTCATCTGGAAATACATATTTAAGCCCCTGTACAGTTTGTATTGCTTGATCTAAATGTTAGATATCTCTTGAATCAGCAGCTATTTTAATCAAAAGCCTAAAAAAATTTACTGAAGTGCTATTTGCATGCAGCCACAGACAAAGTATTTGATCCCTGGATGTGTCATACCTGCTTTGCACTGTTAACAGTGCACAGAGCCAATAGCTAGGGATGAACTAAGTTAATTCTTCTGTCTTATGGGTAACGCTATTTGAGGCTTAAACACAGCAATACTGTGCTGATGTAAAGCAAAGCAGACCATCTTGCTACCCAGATATAAAGTTTAACTGGCAGATTTATTTCACCCAAGAAAGAATGAAATACAAGTCTACATATAGGCCTACAAAGTGCACCTTATAAAGCCTCTGCTAATAGGTAACTTTAGTCCAACACACTAGTGTGAAAAGCTTATGACAGGTAATACTACATGTGCCAACTCACTTCTTTGGGTTCCATATCAAACTTCTTTGGCCCCATCTGCTCCTTTGGCCCAACACTTGCAGCTCCCCAGGACTTCGGAGGGTTCTGTAACTGCTGTGATGACACTTGCTGCTGCCTGTCAGCTTTTTCCCAAGCCTCTCGAGTCTCCTGCTTCTTTTGTTCTGGCTCCTCCCTAACATGTGCAGCCCAAGCCTTCACAGGCTCCTGTCTCTTTTGCTCTGGATCTTCCCTAATAGGCATTTCCCATGATTTCACAGGCTCTGGCTTCTTTTGTTCTGGTTGCTCCCTAGTTTGGGTTACCCAAGGCTTTGGAGATTCTTGCTTTTGTTCTGGTTCTTCCTTAACTTTGGTTACCCAAGGTTTTGGGGACTCTTGCTTTCTCTGTTCCTGCTCTTCCCTAACTTTTGCTACCCATGGCTTAGGTGATTCCTGTTTCTTCTGATCCTGCTCTTCCCTAACTTTTCCTACCCAAGGTTTGGGGGACTCCTGCTCCTCTCGGACATGTGCTACCCAAGCCTTTGGGGCTTCTTGCTTCTTCCGTTCTTCCTCTTCAACACGGGTCTCCCAAGGCTTTGCAGACTCACGCTTCTGTTCCTCCTCTTTAAAACGAGCTTCCCAAGGCTTTGGAGAATCTGGTCTTTTTGGTTCTTGCTGCCTAACACGAGCTTCCCAAGGCTTTAATATCTCTTGTTTCTGCTTCCGTTCTTGCTCTTCAACATCAACAAGCATTTCCCAGGACTTTGGAGGTTCTTGCTTTCTAGCACACTCAGCTTCCCAAGATTTGGGCTCTTCTGGCTTCTTCTTGACAGAGCATTCTGCTTCAGGCAAATAACGCCTGTTGAGAAACTATATAGACCAGAGAAACTTAATGGCTCCCAAGAAAACATTATGCTACTACAGTTCAGGTCAGTTAAGTTAGGTCACTCAGCTATTGCATATTTCTGACTAAAATGAGAGCCTAGACAGTTTAGGCACTAGCCATAGTAGTTATGGGGCCAATGATGGCTTCACCCTACAATAACTGCAGACTGGCCTTCTTTGGCATGCCAGAGAAGCACAAAACAGTCCTGAACTGTCCATACTTGAGCTGACTGAATCTATTACCTTTACCCTCAATACTAACCAATGTGTCTAGGCAGTTGACAGTATCAAGTTCAATTGTGATTTTTTATTAAGGCAGTTCTCCTACATATCTAAAATGCTGTGGTACTATATTTAGTAGACGTATTTCTGCTACAGATAGCAGCACCATCTTCCCAAAAATCTTTGGCCCAATAACCAAGTACAACACTCATTCTTAATGGAGTTTTAATAATAAAAACTCAGATTCTCAGATTTAGTACCACTAGACTTCCACATCAGGCTGTGTTTACTATGAGTAAGTCAGAGTTCAATGAAGATGTCCTGAAGCTTTCCTGAGTTACCACTGTGAGATAGGAAGTAAATACAGGAAGAATGTACAAGATTCAGTGGTTGAGGTTTGGTTTTCTTTGACAAGTCACCAGAAAAGCTTTAGGGTCAGGTAACAGTGTTACCATCAGGTTATGAAACTTGTTCTAGAGTTCACCCTCTGGTAGGATACCTGAGAAACAGGGATTCAGGGTTTTAAGAACGAGTATCTCCACTTATAATAGGACACCTCTCCCCACCCTTTGGAACCAAGTCTAATTTTTTTCCACTATTGCCAGCTGGAAGCTCAAGTACTTAACTCAGGAGTCTGTTAAAACAGGTCTACACACCCCTGTGCACACAAGTCTGTCATGGGATCCCCAGTTTTCTGATAAATCAGAGCAAGACGTACATCATTCTCAACCCCACCAATATCAAGCCTACTGCAATAAGTTTAGAGACAGCTTTAGTAGATGTATTCTCTCTGTCCCATAGTACACAAGATCAGTGTTTCCATTCTAAAGGCTGATGCTTTGTGTAATCCTCCTCCATTTATCCCAAAAATACTCCAAGATAAGCCATGAATTTGGGGTTAGAAATACAAATGCAACCAAGTCTAATGTTTCCTATATAATGCAACACCAAGGCATCAAGATTGCTGTTCAGACTCCTTTTAAGCTTAAAAAAGGTGCAAAAGTGCAGTTCCATTTCTGATAAATCACAATACTACAGAGAGCAATTAGCAGTGGAGTATCTTACCTCCTGTGGCTGTATTTCAGACTTCATAAGCTCCATAAGGGATTCTAGAGAAAGGATGTTAATTTGTTTCAACTGATCAAATGCAGGAAGACAGACCAAGCAGTAGCAAGTCTTTCATTCAACTTAAATAGCAGTGCCAATTGCTAAATCAGGCATTTTGAAAGCTCAGCTTGTTATTCAACATGCTATTTTAGACAGCTTTTTTTTTCTGGTTCAGTTTTACATTTGCAGAAGTTAATCAAGAACCATTTCCTCAAATTCATAATCTGATTACTGTAATATGTACCATTCCCTACATCAGGCAATTCTCACATCTTCCATATGGAGATTTGCTCAGAGGCAAAACCATCCTATTACTATAAGCTAGATTTCTTCCTACAACATTAGCCAGAATAGGGCTGCAAGCCCTGCAAGTGTCATTTTAGTTACTACATGGTAAGTAAACTACAGCACAGAATTGGATTTAGCAGCAAGCAATGCAAAAAAATAACACACATTAGGATAAGCTTGAACTAAGCATTGATATAACACACAAATGGAACTCTAGTATTCCACCTGGTTCTTTGGCAGACTCTCCTTTTGACAACTGTCTTGTTCTCTCAGATTTTCTATTTACTTCTTCCATTTCTTTTACTGGCACAGTGGCACGTGGAGTTGGAATACTTTCAAAGTAGCCAGAGTCTAGAAGTTTGGATAACAGATCCTTCATGTGTTTATCTGAAGAGTAAAAATCCATGAAGTTAAGACATGAAAATCTGAAGTTGAAGGCTATTCAGATTACAGACCAAGACTCCTCACTTCTTCCCTTGATATAAATTGCAACTTCTCAAAGTTCACATCTTACTGTATTATGGCAATGAAATGTTTTAATAAGGGAAAGTATTCAATGAACTGCTTTATACATCATAGCTGAAAACATCTTTGCAATCCAGAGGTAAGCTGCTCATATTGTAGCTCATGTTTAAATGCACACAAAGTAAATACTGAGCAACCTGTTCTCTCACACGATTAGAAAGGGATTCAGTCACCATCTACAAGCTAGCCAGCATTGATACTAAAAGCACATTTTGTGCAGATTGCAGCACAAGTGAAGGTAAACAGAGTCATTACAGAACTGCCCTACAAGATCTTCTTCCCAGTGAAAGAATGGTAAGTCTCAAATTAAAAAAAGAACTGCAAAAACAAGCAAGGTAGGAGAATGCAGGAGACTGTTCTAGACTGAACTTAATCTTTAAGGTTTTGGAAAAGTCAAAGTTTATGCAGTTAAAGAAAAAAACCTTAACCTACTCTGAGCAGCCCTGTCCTCTCTCCTCCTTTATAACAAAAAGACAGCTTAGAAGTAGCAGTGGTACTAGAAGTCAGAGGAGCTAAAAAGACAGGGTAGCCTCAAGAACAGGAAAAATATTCAGGGAAAGATCACTCCTACCAGTGACAAACAGAACAAAAACGGTAATTAGAATTTAATATGGATGCAAGAAGCTGTTTCCAAAGGAATGAATGCTGGTAAAAAGTCAGAACAACTTAATATGACATTTAGTTTGTACACCACAGGATTTGAGACTAACACTAAAGGGATAGAGATACTGACCAAAGTCACAAAAGTTAAGATGATAGCCAAAGAGACACAAAGGTTTGGAGTCCAAGATAACTAGGTGACTATCAAGCCATAACAACAGATACAAGGTTAAAGTTACCAGCCTGGAGCAATACAAGGCCAGTATGCACTTTATCCAGAACTATATGAAAGGAGTTATACTTCGTCGTCAATTCAACTGTCTGTATGTGACAATGAGACAGGGTACATTAGTGCTGTGGTCTAACAGTTTCAACAATAGTGCCAATGAAAAATGAAAGATTACTGTCACACAGCCAGTACAATACTGGAGTAAACAGGACAAGAAAGTCCTGTTTGCAATAGCAAAGACACTACAACTCAAGTAAGGATAGTTGCCTCAGAAGAAAGTTCTAAATAGGAACTCATGTTGTCTATCTTTTCAAACCAAGCCACAAACAGTAAAAATATGAAGAGTCCCACAGTTTTGGTGCACTTGAGAAGTGAGGACTATTGCAACAGGTCAAAGCAGGAAAGCACTGTGCATGATTAGAGATCACAGCAAGTGCCATTAACAGCTATCCTTCCTTAGCTGGGGTATCCTGCATTGTAGTCAGACAGCTGGTATGAGTCTGGAATTCCTAAGAGAACAGAGAATCTTCAATGCTGTCAGATCTTCAGCCTGAGGTTGAGAAAGCTTTGTAACAGACATCAGTATACTCAAAGCATATCATGGCTGGAAACAGTGCCCCAGTCCTTATCCAGTTGCATGTACTACCTAAAAAGCTTCTCACTGCTGGTTTTGTAAGGTATTCATGCATCAGCTTTAGAACTGTTACTATCATTATTCCTCAAAAAAGTGACAGTACAGTGGCAGAAGAGTAAGTCCTTCACCTGGAAAAAGAAAGCATGCTGTACTGTTATTGATTTGTGCTTAAACAGAACTTAAACCAGCAGTTCATTCTTGAATAACTCAGTTACATATAGCACTTGAAAGTGCTTAATTTAGTAGCCTTCCATGTATATTTGCTAATTTTAAAATGTTTAAAGAGCATACAAATTTCAGATCTTTAAGCTACTTCTGAGACACTCACATGTTGTTCCAACCACAGGTTTCTCGCTTCCTTCTAGAAGATCCCAGAAATAAAGAGATGATTGTTCCATCTGGTCTTCAACACTAAAACAAGTTACAGTTTTACCAGGCAAAAATCAGTGAAGATCAAGTGTTGCAGTATCCCAGTATTGCTCATTTTAACACACTGATTGATCTTTAGCTTCCAAATGAAGGCCATATACATAGAATTCATGCTAAATCCATTATCCACTACTGAAAGTGATTAATCTGTATCTGTATATTATTTAATCTAGCAAATCTAAGCTCTTTTGTTGGCAATTAGAGAGTTTTGCATTACCACACAAGACCATATGGCTGAACTTCATTCCAAGCCAGGATTCCTAGACACAGAAGTAATTGCTATTTAATTCACTAATCACCCTGTTTACTGGATGTGCATGTGCAGGGGCAACCATCAACAGCTCCTGTCACTCTACTTAAGAGTTTCTACTTAAACTTTGACAAAGGTCCATGATCTACCTCCTCTAGGTAACAGATTTTCAAAGTCCACCATGACAAAATTTAGTACTCCAAAGGAAAGAAATATGCTTCTTTTGGAAATGTAACACAATGAGAACATAGGTAGAAACAGTTACTTCCACTGGGATGAGAAACTCCTATTGCACAGCTTTCTATAAGCAGCTGTTCTTTATAAGTTAACTTAGAGCAAAGATTGGGCAAGTTTAGCAAGTGATTAAAAGTTTTATGAACTTAAGTCATGTTGGAATATGGAAATAATTACTCTTATCCATAAAGTGTTTCAACTTAACCACCCAATAACTACTTTTTCCACATTTAACCACAATTCTTACTACACTATCTTAAAAAGAGAGGCAGGCTGTCATGCTAAGCATAAGCCATCATAGTACAACCGCGATGCCAAGTTCATACTGACAAACATGACACTTGTTGACAACCTGTTACCTTAAAATGTTTAGTGCAGGGGAACCAAAAGCTTCAGACAAGTTTAAATTACTTTGAAGCTAATAGCAAGAGCCTCAAGACCACCAACTTACATTCCTTGGAATAAAGCAGCACATCTGGATCACCACATGAATGGAATATACATGTTCCCTGAGTTCACCTTATTTTGTTTAATCAATGGAGACCTCAGAGAAGCAGCACACCACCAGCCTCTTTGCTTATGATAATATTGGAGCTATCTCCTCTCACCCCAAAGGGAGACGTAAGATGGCAGGGCTTGAATGTAACTTGCACAACTGAGGCTGTAATTACTGATGCTTTCCATTAACTCTCGGACTGAGGTAAGTTTGATCTAGTCTCAGACTAAAGCGAGCATAGTGAATTGAATTTTAATTAGTGTCCCAAAATTTAGTATTTCAAGACATAGCAGTGTCAAGTAGAGAGCACTTACTGTAAAGAATAAAGCATACCAATTAAAAAACTTGAACTTACCTCAAGTTCTCATTTCTTTCTGGACATGTCAGTTTTGCAAATCTTATGAGGTAGTCTAGTTCTTTAGAAGGCAAGTATATTGCACCATTCATGCCACCTTTGAAATCTTTTTGAACATGCTCTTGAGTGAAGTTCTGCAGCACATACTGAACTTGAAGTATTGTACGCAGTTTCTTTTTCTCTGCTTCAAGCTTCAGTAGGCTCTCTCTTCGCTGAGCCTTCCTCTGTGCTTTCAGCAGCTGTTTCAATACATGAATTTATTAAACACAATGGTTTAATAACAGGAGTCTAACAAAACATATCAAGGTCTAGTATTGATAATCCTGTGTTGATCAAAATACCTATTATTTTTTGTTAGTTAACAAGCTCCTAGCTCTTCAGATGTCCAAGATCTTTCTAGCACCTTCTCCAGAAAAGCTCCCGATTTATCTGTTAATCCTCTACATATCAGCTTTTAGTAAAAAAGGATACTGGTAGCTTCCAGAAATGGGATGTATCTATGGCATTTAAGTCCTGATTCTTCCTGCTGTGGTTGCTCTATTGTAACAGCTTTCACAGTTGAATATAAGGAATTGATAGAACTGACACCAATGCACAAATCCAAGCCTAGCTGATGTTTAACATATATCACATGAAGTTAGTGATGCAGAAGTTGCCTCACTAGGAGAAATTTGAGATTACTGCTTCTTCACTTTCAAATACTCCAATTTAAATGGTAAAGAGCAACTCTACAGTTACTTTTATTTCTGTTGGCAGAGGACTGAAGCACTCATTAAATATGCAACAACACAAGTCACATAACATACACAGCCCTCATGCATTTGAGAAGTTTCTCACGTACTAATATAATTATCCAGTGGAACCTATCCAAATAACTTCAGAGTGTGAAGTTCCTCAATATGAGGTACCTTAAGTTCCTTTGCAAAACCTATGAAAATTTTGTTTTCTAGAACACCTTGTAAAGAACATAAGGATGCTGTTGCCAGAATGGCCCCTAGTGTTTCAATAATTGGTATTGCCTATGAATCCATACTGGCAGAAGTAGAGCTGAGGAAAAAACAAAGTGGGCTACCTTTAAATATAGCTCAAGTTCAAGAACTAACATGAACTAGTAGAATTTAATGCTGGATTACTAAAAACATCTACAGAAAGATACACTGTTACAGTCCATCTCTGATGTTTTATGGGCATCTACACAGAGGACAGGAATAGAAAGCAATCAAAGTTTTGACATTCATCACAGTAGTTTCCATGTTCAGCACTGATTAACTGAGGGATCCCAAAGCAGCCATACTGCTGAAAGGCTCTTACATCTCTGCTCACACAGTGCTTTGAGAAATTTACTGCACTACCTGGAGCTACTATGTATACAAGAAAAGTCTCTCTAGCAAAATTGTTTGGGTCTCAGTCAACATTGAGAAGACATTTTACCAGTTCTTCAGCATTCTGTAAGAGGCAGAGAAATAATGCCAAAGCAGTGACTAATCATGTTTATCATTCCCTGTGCTACCTTAGATCAGATTTTTTATATGGATAGTACCTGCTTGAGCCAAGAGACCAGTTTCTCCAAAGATAAAACACTTGCTCACATAAAAATCATACATGTAGGTCTTTAATCAGGGTTTAAAGCACTAAAGAAAGCACTAAATCTGTGACTTGCCATAATTACAGACAAGTGCAGCAGAATAAGTGGCAAGCTCCATAAGCTTCAGCAAAACTTAAGAGCTGAAATCACTTTGGTTTCAGTGAGTTAACCTCAGTACTTTCCCTCACTGGAAACATCATTCCATTTGGAAAGGACCTTGGGATATCATCTAGCCCACCTCCTAGAACAAAGGCTACACTGAAGACCAGACTGCTTGGTTTTGTGCAGTCAGGTATTAAAGACTCAAGGACAGATTTTTTACTTCTCTAGGCAGATTGCTCTAGTGCTCAACTATCCTCAAAGCAACCATTTTTCTCCTAATTGAAGCCTACCATTTCCACTTATGATCATTCCTTCTCTTACCATATCTCTCAGCAAAAAGCCTCGCTCCATCTTTTCGGTAATCTCTCTTTTAGGTTAATACTTCATCTCCTACCAAGCCTCCTCTTTACCAAGCCCAACATGCCAAATTCTTTCAGGTTCTCCTCAGAGGTTTCATTTTGCACACCCTAGGCATTCAGAGGCCAGTACCAGACCCACTGAAGTTTATCTATAGCCTTGTGTACCAAGTGATCAGAAACAGACACCTGGTTAACAAGTACCAAACAATCAGTTCTCCTTAATCTACTGATCCTCAGTCTAAGTCTAGACTTCACAGCTCCAAGAGTGCTGTAATTTACTTGGCCTGCTATCCACAAGGACCTGTCTGCCTTTTCCAGTGGAGCTGCTCCCTTACCAGTCTGCAGCTATGCAGGGAATTAGTCCACAAGCTACCAGCAAGAGAGTTAACAGTTTCAAACTGAAGTAATTGGAGTAACGTCAAACAGCTGAGTTACTTAAGCACAAATTCTTACAGGTGTAACCAGTGAAAAACTCCATCATTAAGTCAGTGGTACACAAAATTGTCCCCATTTCCTCTGATTAACTTGCTACTCCAGACAATTTAAGCACATTGCTCCCCTAAGTTTCAAGATAGAAACTTCCTAGTATTCTGCATACTGGTATAGCAATGTACCCATTGTAAGAGTAGCACAAACTCTGTTGTTACCTCTTCACAATATCAGAAAGTGCATTTTATACTTACATCTTGGCTAAGTCCTGAAAAAGTCTTCTGAAGCTCCTTGGCAAATTCCAAGTTGTGTACTACTTCATCGTATTTCTCTACTGCCTCCTACAAAAGAATAGATAAAAATGTATTTTTCGTGCTTAAAGCTTGGCTGCATTTCAATTCTCTTATACTTAAATTCTCATTGAGAGATAGTTCTTTAGTGTTTATTTCTGAAATTGTAACTTTAAAGGTAACATATCTTTAACTGGTAAAGTTAGTCATTAATATAATTCACAATATCTTTTACCCTCACACTTAGCTGAATGCATTTATAGATAATTTGTACAAAGTTTACACAGAAAACACAGAAGACAAATAGCACATTCAGAAGTCTTTCCATTTTGTTTCCACAAATAAATCAGTGTTCCTGTCTTTACTAATGGTTTTAAGCAATATTTGAGCCAGTGCTCAAAGATTCCTTGAAGTAGATTAACTGCATTTTGATACACTCTATTTCAAGTTCCTCCCCACTAAGGAATCAGTTCATTTTTACAAGTCTCCTTGACCGCTCTGAAGTTTGCAAAATGCTGTAGTTCAGAGATGCTGTCCATATCTTCATACCTTAAGGTATGTTTAGGAAGCAACAAGTTAAGTTTCATTTCATTCAGATATGCTTTACACTGTTTATGCTCACAACATCAGAAGTTCTTCTAGAATAGGCCCCATCAGCCTAATATAATGCTCTTTCAAAGCAGTCTTGGTATTACATGTTTCATCAGTGCAGTGACAAAATCTTTAATTTACTGTCCCAGTAAGATCTGGGACATGTGCAAATTCCATCTGCTCCTAAGCAACTGGAAAACAAGTTTCATGTTTCTTTTTTTCAATTGGTTTGATTGTCTAGTTACTTGTATCCACTTATTTGTAGGATTCTACACATTACTAGGCCTAAATGCAACTCAAAGTACATGAGTTACTGTAAAGCACTCATTCGGTAGTTTAAGTTGTCCTCACACAATTTATCAAGCAACTTTTAATTAGGAAGTTCACTTAGCACTTTGGAGAATGGCTTCCAACACCCTAATGCCCCCCAACATTTGAGGAAGACTTATAATTTAACACTAACAACTTACTAGACAGACTGCTGTAATTCTGCTTTTAGCAACATAAGTCCCAGGGTAAAACTCCCTACCTGAAAGCATCAAGAACAGTTACCACTGCTCTGATGACAAGCTGTAACTCAGCCTGCAGGAAAGTAATTGCTTTCTTTTGTCCCAGCTGTTATTAATATTCATTAACAGCATGCTGGAGGAACAATACTGAGGAAAGTCTGTTCAGCTTGCAAATCAGCATTGATATTGTCAGTGATAGCATTTAACTTGCTAGAAGCTCCCCATTTTTGAAAGGTTTCCTAAAGTAAAGCTAGCACAAACAGTAGCTCTGGCAGGCATGCACCCTAAGTAATTACAGTTTATTCCAAATTGCTTCCAAAACAAGTTCAGATGTGCACTTCTTCCTCTTTATGAGCAGCAATGAAAAATATAGATAAAGTTACATTAGAGCTCTGTTGTATTATAGGCAGTTAGGTGTCTTCAGGTAAGTGTTCTAACTATTAAGCTTCACTCTAGCCTCAATCATGTCCTAGTATTCATATATACATCAGGCATTTACAAATGCAAAATTGCTGCATTTTAACCATTGAAACAGGGGTCTCAACTAGGTTATTAGTTAAATACTGAGCTGATACTTCCTTCTACAATAGTCATCTGAACAGCTTGACCACCACTTGTCAGCTCACTAAAACTAATTGCCCTGATAAATCCCAGAAGGGAGATAAAAATACTAATACTTAACAAAGTAAGCTCAGCTAGGAACACAGAAAACCAGTCACCACGGTAGTTTCCATTTTCCAAAGTAAGTGCTGCTGGATCCATTTGGGAAGTCCACAGAATCCTTCACCTCCTTAGTCACCCACATCTTAATTTCACTTCCACGCAACACTTTTTCCATGGTCCAAGGTATACACCAAAGATAAGCAGTCAAATTTAGGAACAGCTTTAAAATAAGTTAATGACTAATCAAACTTACTGTTCAGTAATCTACTGGTGACAAAAGAAAACAGGTTGCATTTTAACATCTATGATCTAAACACAAAAGGCTCTTGGCCCAGTCAATTCTAGATTTGGTTTGGAGGGTCACCAACCTACTTTAAACCACCAAATTGAACTCACTTCTGCACTTGAGATGGCAAAAGACTACATCTAATTTTAGTTAAGTGCTAAATGATCACTCGCTCCCATAGGTCTACCCTACTTTTAAGTATCAAGCTATTTTCTCCCTTATCCTGTTTATTCTCATTCACAAAGGATTCCAAGTAACAAAATAGTATTTGTGTTCTCATGCTGGTGCACTGTGATAAAGCTAACAGTCAATTTTCCCAGCTGGTTCATTAGCAGGATCAGCACTACTACTGAAGTGCTGGTGCCCTTTATACACATGTTAAAGAACAACTGTGTGAAAGTACATCTTTAAAATGTGACTCCTGAAGGCTAAAACAATAAACCCTTTGGATTATGTGACACTGCTACTCAGACACGCTTAAGAAGCGGTAGCTTTCACATTAGAGAACTTTAGTGTCACTTCTAGAACCCATTTCAGTTCAAGACAGAAAAAAGCCAAAGTCACTGTTTCAACATAAGTCAAGGTTAAGCCAGCTCCACAGAGTGGATGAGATTTGTTAGTGATCTTGCATCCTGGCATTCCAAATACTAGCAACCTTAGCTACAAAACAGACAGGTTGTTCTTACAGTATTTCAGGATGCTGGTGACTCCCACCCATGAAACAGCACCCAAAGGACAAGAATACTCCCAACTAAGTCAGTAACTCATAGCTGGGTTCTTGTATTAAGGAAGCCTTTAGCTTCTATGCAAGTTAGACAAGGGACTCTGTCAGTTATACTTCACAGATACTGGTAACTAGCTGCACTGTGTAGCCTATAGGCCATTGAAAGTAACACCTGTTAGTGAGCAAGTCATGAGGATTAATTAGCTACTCCAGAAGACTCAAGGTTTAGGTTCTAACACCACAACATCACACAGATAATCTGCATAAAGATACATCACCAAGAAATAAAGGTGCACTGAAAGCTGAAAGAGTGAAGATAATCAAGTACCTTATATTACTTCACTACACAATGTGACAGGTGAAGTAGGAGACAAAGCTGTGTGCTCACCCTTCAGCTTAATTACCAATAATGTGTCCAATTAGTTTCATGAAAAAAACCATTGCAAGCCTGCAGGCCCTACTTCTGTAAAACAACACCATCACCTCCTTCACCAACCTATCCCTTCCAACATATTTGAAGTTTTAGAGGCCATCCACTCCTGCATAAAGTAAACTTACCAACTGGTCTTGATTGAGAGCTTCCCCCTTCTTCAAGCGATCTTTGTAGTCTTCTAGTTTGAGCTGAGGAAAATTCAAAGTAAGGATTTTTATATTGATTTCTGTCTACTGTGGAATAGGGGGTACAACTGAAGATACATATTCTTTCTATGTTTTAAGTCATCTGCATACTGCAACAGAATAGGAATCTTATTACTTCCTCATTTTCAGGAAAAAGGAGCATAATAAAGTTTTGCTATACCTTTGATTTGGCACTGTCAGTCTCCATGACTGTCTACTTCCCTTTTCCATCTTTGATCTTTCAGGTCTTACTTGATACTTTTGCTTCATTTAAGAACTACTAATGCATTGACCCTAAATCTTTAAGGGGCTCTAAATATCCTTATCCAGTATCCTTATTTTAAATTAGTTGGGGTTTTTTTTAGATTTTCCAAGTTAATGCTGGAGCTATTTTACCCTTGAATAATTCTACTTAATTTTCCAGAGCTTGTCTTTCAAAAATCTGGTTTCAGGTATGTCATCAAGCTTTTATAAGACTTTCTTTTCCTAAGAAAGCAAGCTAATGTCTTTAGGGAAGAAATAAGATATTTTTAATATACTGAAGTAGTCTTTAAAAGCTGATGTAAACTATAAAAAACACAAAGTATTAGGTATTACAAGCTTCTTTATACATGCAAGGAGAAAAGAAGAGTTCACTGCCATGAAGTTAAATACCATTTCATTTGTATATCTACCCTTTAGAAGCCTAAGACTAGGACTTTAGTAAGTCACTTTCATTTTCTGGTGAGGCCATGTTGTCATTTGTGTGAAAAATCAAAGATACTAGAGAAATTCACAATATGGACAGAACTAGAACACAACACAAAAGTTGGTTAAACACACAAAGAAAATGTGCTCAGCTGCCATTACTCCAAATTACAGCATGATGCATGACATGAGACAGCAGTAATACTGCATTTCCTGCAGGAGGATCAAGTCCCCTGCCACATGGCTGTAAGTCTGATCTACTCCATCTCCTTGCCTTAATACAAAGGCTTTCAGACATTTAGAGAATCACAGCATATTCATACAACTGCTTTACTTGTAATCCTCATACGGTACCAAAAACCAACACCACCATTGTTTCTTTTATCTTACAGAAAATAGCATTTTCCCAATTAAAGAAAAAAATCATGTACCTAGCCTTCAGTCACCTATCAACTTAGAAGTCTCAAAATACAAAGCCTGACTAGTTATAGGGACAGTATTTTAGGCATATAATTATCTCAATTCTTAGTAACATTCCTGTGTCATGTGTCGTCCCCCACACTAAAAGCACAATTCAAAGCAAGACATCAGGCTTTAGAGGCTTTCTATAAAAGCTTTCTAGTGAATAACATTTGTCCATATTTAAAAGATAAAAGTCAAAGATTTATCCAAAGTGAAAGGTAAATAGTATACACATAGGTGTATATTTAAGTTGATATTTCTGCAAGTCAGAGGAAATACTGTTCTAATTTCCCATTTCACATATGTCTCTACATCCTAATATTAGATGCACTTAATCAATACAAGAAATAATGATTCCTGCAAGACTATAAACCATCTCCAAATCGGTTCCAAGTTAGTTCTAAATGGACTTGGTCTTATTAAAGAAGCATCCATAGCTTTCACAAGCATCCAATCACTTTTGCTAACTATTGGGCATGCACTGACAAGCCAGCAGCTGAGAGAAGGTTTCTAGTTAGCTGCATTCCTGATTCTCTGAAACAATAATGTTATGCTCACACAATGTCAAATGTAAGTAGCCTGTTAAGTATGACATTCTTTATGGAGGTTAGAAATTATAACAAAAAATCAGCACATCCATCATGCCTAGGTCCTTCCATAGGTTATTAAAAAAATCCATTATTACCCTCTATATACACATCCAACTCTATTTCAGCTACTATAAAACCAGCACTGAGTTTCTCAGTTAGCTACCTTAACTATGTGCTGTACCAAAGGAAAAAAAAATGCACAAATTACCTTCTTTTTCTCAATGTTCCTGATCTTGTGTTTGAGGCAGATAAGCCCATTATCAATGTAAGTCTCATACGCCTGGGAAGGAGAAGCTGCCGAGTTCAGCGCTGACTGCAGAGGGCTGGAAGGAGGCTGGCTCTCCCCAGACGGGTTCACCTGCTGCTTGACTGCCTTCATGCTCCTATCCTCCCCCTCCTCTGACCGGCCTGAAGGTGATGGGCGACGGAAAGGGGCTTGGGAAAGCTGCACCATTGAAAAGGTTGGAGCTGCAAAGAAACTCCTTTTATTTAGCTCTTTCTCGTGCCTTCCCCCCACCCCTCCTGTTTTTAAAGTTACATCTTTTCTTATCACATAGTCAGAACACGTAGCCACAAAACTAAGCCTCACTAAGAATTTATCACAATCTTTCCCCCTTCTCCCTCTCCTTTCAAAATATCTGTAGCAGGAATTTCAAAGCAGGCAAACTTTGTATTGTTCAAGTCTCCCCACCCATCCAGGCACTAGAAATCCTTTACACCGGCAGAATTAGCACAGGGGATGATTCCAGAAACACAATATAGTGTCCCTATAACACCAGGCAGGTTTCCTGCACACACCACCCACACAGAAAAAAACTGCAAGCAAGCAATTGCAAATCATGCTGCCAGCTACCCATCCAGGCGGCAGCCTGAATGAAGACTTAGAAGGGGCACATCTGAAAGCATTGCCTCTCTTCTCACCCCCAATAAATCAGTTTTATCCCTTCAAGACCTTTGCAACACTCCAAACAAGAATTTAATTAAAACTGTATCAACTGAAAAAGTGGAGGACAAAAAACGCCAACGAAAAACTGCTTAATAAAGCAAGTAACACACTCAGTTGCAAGAGCCTCATTATTCATGACTAACGTGGTCCCTGTCTACACCACTCCAAAAGACGTGCCTGTGCCATGGCAAGACACCAGCTTTAATGGGAGGGGTTGGGCTTTAACCTTGAACTGGGAAGGACTGTCAGAGATGCTCTGCCACCCTCATCTTCAACTACTTACTTACGACCTGCTCTTGGAAAGCAATGACACCACATTTCTGCCTGACTCGGAGGCCTATAGCACAGGACCCCAGCGGGCACCCACTACCCGCGGAGAGGGCCGTTGAGAGGAAGAGAAAACCCGCATTTCCGCGGGTCGCCCGCTCAGCCCGGGCCGCGGTCCCCGCAGCGGGCGGGGAGGTGCCTCCGCACCCCACTCCGCCCAGCCGGCCTCGCCGAGGCGGGAGCACGGGGCCAGCCCTTCATCACGCCCTTGCCAGGGGTGACGGGGGAGCGCCTCTCGAGGAGGGGAGGAGGGCACGGCGGCCGCGGCCGCCGCCGAGCTCTCCCCGCCGCCCCACACGTCTCGCCGCTGCTCCCTGAGCACAGCAGAGGAGAGAAGAGAGCACCGCCGTCCCGAGGATTCATCTTCTCCATCACTACCACCGCCGCCACTTCTTGCGCCCGCTCTCAGCTGCGGCTCCCGCTGCGGCGGCTACAGCCGGCCGCGCACCACCTCGCTCCCACCTCCCCGCTCACCTCGCTGCCCGCACACGCTCAGGCCCGCCCCGCCGCCCGCCCCCCGCCTCATATAGCGGCGGCGCCGGAGCGGGGCGGGGCCGGCGGCGGAGCGCACCGCCCGCCTCCCAATCGCCGCCGCTGCCTCACCTGCCCGTCTGCCTTCCCGCCCAGCTGCCTGCCTTCCCGCCCTCACGTCACGCACGGCGGGTGGGGGCCGGGCGCGGGCAGTGGGCAGCTGGCATCGGAGGCGGGCGCGGCTGCTCCCGGGAAGGTCAGGGCGTCCCCGGACTGAGGGGATGAGGCGACACGGTGCCGGGGGCGAGAGACGGTGCTCCTGCCGAGCCTGGCGTGGGCCAAAAGCCTGGGTGACAGCCCCCGCAGGAGCGGGGGAACAGGGCGTTGGTGAGCTCAGGGCCTGACACCCGTTTCCTGAGGAATGGACGAGTGGCGTGACACCGCCTCCTTATTCTCTCTGTAAGGGAGAGGTTTGAGCAGCTCCCTCGTGAAGCCATTATCCGCTGTCTGGTCGTGTGTACCACAGGAGCCGCTTGAAACAGTCGGCCCGGAACAGGCTGTTTTCTGTCTGAAGGTAGCCCCAAGAGAAGGGGCTCCTCACCCCCAGTGCAGGCCGATACCCACCACCCGTTCACAGCACAGGGCTCAGTCACATATTTTCACTGGTGTGGGTTGGGTGTCCATGGGACAGGAAGATGTGTTGGTTTGTGGCAGTTGAAACCAGCAGAAAGGTCACTCTGGGCAACGACAGAACCTTCTGAGGAGACCGTGGGTCATCTTATGTAAGAAAAGATATGTGTGTTCTCCAGAAACACAACTGAATGGTGTAAACACTTGACAGCTAGTAAAAACCTTAAGTCCATTGAACATGCACAATAAAATGATCACAAACTTTTGTTAGCCTCTGTCAGTGCCATCAGCACGGCACAACGTATCAAAGGCTGGAAGACTAGTGAAAACAGAACTTGCAAAGACCAGAGGACTAAGCTGGAATTATGTTTTCTGAGTTTCTCCTTTTGTGGCTGTTAGTTCAAAAAGCAAGAAATAATAGAGCAGGTTTGGATAGACTGTGAAAGTCATGAAAATAGAGACATTTTGAAAGAGACAAAAATGAGTCAATACGGAAGGACTGCAAAGAGAGGTTTTACAGAACGCAAAAGGTGCTCATGTAGTACACAGGATGGATGAGAGAACTGCTCATATAAGAAAGATTGCATTTAAGGTAAAACCAAGCAAACGATAATTGATTCAAACAGTAAGGAGAATTCATTGGAGTGTCGCAGAATCAGATTCAACAATATGGAACCACCCGTAGCATCCACAATCTTGTCACTTCTCCTGGTGTATTCACACACCTCAGAATATTTTTCTTCAAGCTGTAGCTCTTAGAATGGGATCACTTTGTGAGGCTAGTTTTCATGACAGAAGTAATGCTAATGAATAAGATACAGCTTGTGGCTAGGACCCACAGTGTACCCTGAAAGTCCTCCCAGTAGTTTTCTGTTCTTCGTATGGTTTTGTTCAAAACTAGTATGATGAGCCAGATCCTTGCAAAGTATTTATAAAATGAATGATCAATTAACGCATAGGTTAATAATAAGTAATAATTAACATGCAGATACCTGGGACTATTCTATAAATCATAATTACGGCTTGCAAACTACTTTACAGTGCACTTCTACAATAAGGAAGTTGTAAAGAGGGAAGAATTGAAAGGAAGATTCTTACAAGCCATACCCATATTTAAAATCAAAGGATATTTGAACTTCATTTTAAAACAAATAAAGAATAACTATGTGAGACTGACATTTATAGTATATATGTGGTCTCCAGAGAGCACTTCTCAGAGCATTGTTATTGTGGACAGGTCAAGCATACCAAAGTTAGGAAATGTCAGGATCAAGTGCAGCCTAAATTACTTAGTTTACTGCCCTTTTGCAGATCCATTGTGGGATCATCTATAAGTAGATAATCATAGATTATCACAGTCTTTCTGGGCATCTGTGCCTTTTATTCCAGGGTGAGAAGGGGATCGCACTCTAATGGATAAAGAAAAACATGCAGTTGGGGTTTTTTCCATGTTTGACTGATCCTGCTTATCTCCTCCACCTGGGACTACCTTCTCAGCGATTTATCCCACTCTGATTTTTCTTGCATTCTCATTGCCACTACTGAAGCCCAGGCTCAGTCTTTCTGCCCAGGTCTGTATGTTGACCAAGTCACTGGCTCCTCTGAGCAGCAGTATCTCCTTTGCCCACAATTCCAACCTTTTGCCCAACCACTTCCAGTTTTCCACACCTTACTCTTCATCCAGCCTACCAAACCCCTTCCTAGTCCCAGTGGCATTCAGCATCGGCCTGCCTCCTTGCAGCTACAGTGGGCTAACCCCCAGCCAGCCCTGGTGAAGACTTGAGACCAGGTTCCCACTTCCATTCCCTGACAACTCTTTTATTATTGTATTGTGAAACTGCTGAAATGGATCTGCAGTGTATGATCAGCTTGTCATCAGCTTTAGGAGAGACATGCTTCAGTCATGGAACATTTCTCCAATTCTGGAACCAACAAGGGATGAACACATTAGATCTCACAAAGAGGTATATTAGCCAGAATTACACCCTTTTTTTTAAGAAGAAACCTGGAGGATCTAGGATCCAGCTAAGCTGCGAGGAGTTTTTTCATGTATATACCCTGCGGCTACATGTCTGCTGTTCAGAAACAAAGCCAAGGAGTCTGGTGAAAGGGTGCTTCACTCAGTGTCCAGCATTGCCTTACACAAGCTGCTGCATACCACAATGATTTCTAACTAATTTTTGCAAATGTTTCTTAAAGACATAGTTCTCCCTTTACACTCGTCTTCTGTTTTTTCTTCACGGGATCCTAGTTTCGGTTTCCTTGTAGAGAAACTTTTCCTTCCTTTTTACCTGTGTTCAGCCCTACCTAGCAAACTGTGTCACATTCTTGCTCTTCTCTGCAACCAGTGCCAGGCACCTTTTCCAATTACCATCTAGTTTTAATCACCTCAGTCCTCACCTTGCCAGAGTTCCTGACTTTATTGATTCCTTTCTTCAATTTCCCTCATTTTGCTTTTACCCTCCCACACTTTCTATATTTTCATTGGACATTTCATTGTTCTGTCGTGTTCAAGAGAAAGAGGAAAGGAAGCCATGAAATTATGCAGAAAGTTACTGTGCCTGGGAGCAGCTATCACAAGCTTAGCCAGATTTCACCCCTGTAGCTTTAGGCCAAACGAAGTATGGTTAATTAAAGGCCATGTTAACACCTGTAAGATCTGTGAAGGAATGGCATTATGCTCCCTTGCAGGAGCATCTTTGGAGAATTTTCAATTTCAGCTGAAAGAGCTTTCTGTGTAGTATGTGCCAGCTGCCTGCATTAAAACCATACTGCACAAAAGCCACTTCTTGACAGCAAAGTTGAAACTTCTGTTCCCAGGCTTCAGGTTTCTGGAATTTTAGCGAAAGCGCAGAAAGGACTGTGTGAAGTGCTTGGGTTTTTTCAGTCCCATTCTTGAAAATATCTAACCTAGTGGGTCTCAACTCAGTTTGAAGTGGACACCTAGAATGGGAGAGTTCATCTAGAAATGTGAAACAGTTAAAGCAAAAGCAGGTTTTTTTTTTAAAGTGCTGGTCAATCTTGCAATAAGAGGGACCAGCTGAGGAGAAGGATATTGTGATCTAAACATCAGCACCTGCTTCTCTTAGTGTCTCTGTCCTGTCCTCACATAGAATGTCATCATACTTTAGCTGCAAAAGGGAAAATATTGCAGAGCAGATATGCACTTGGGATGTCCTTTTTTCAAGTGTGCATGAGTGAAAATTTCAAAAGCAATTAACTAATTTCCAAGAATGAGATTAGAGTGAATGTTTGCCTGTAAATGTTTTCTAACAGGGACCAGCACGTAAAAGTGGATGTTACTTATGTCAGAAGCATTTCCCCATTCAAAACCAACACTGCTTTCAAAACAGACCTTTGTTATTTTCTTTTGTTAGTCTGTTCTCTTTTTCCTAAACGTAAAGAATTGTTCTGTGGTGGGAAGCTGGTACAAATAGGAGCCATAGAACTGCACATGCTCACTGTTCTGCTCTCGGATTAACTATATGACACTGTGAGCCAGGTGTGCTGCCTTGATCTGCTTTCCAGCAGAACTCAGTCCAGTGCTTCATTGCTTCACAAGAAGGAGCTGTAAATTGCACAGTCACCCTGTCCTTCTATTGCAGCTCTGAAGAGCCCTTTGATGCTGTGGGCCTCCATTAAAATATTATTGTTGTGTTGTATTTCTCTGTTAGAACACTTTATTTTTTCACTATGGTTTTCATCTCCATTAAATTAGCTTCCCAGTTGTTTTTTAAAACCTTTCTCAAATGTCTGAGGTCCTTTTTCAGATTTCGGGGTTCTTAGGTGAACACATTTTCTTCTCACGGAATTTGATTCGTCTGCTTGTCCACTGACTCAACTGCAGGATCCTTAATCGCTAATGGCTTCAGAGTCTGTATAGCAGGGGATCTTCTGGCATCTCACAAGCATGAGCCTCTGCCTGGCTGTACCCTTATGGCCATTGTCCATGGCTCAAAAATGTTTAAGTCAAATAAGTCTTTAAAATGTTAACAGCCTAACTTGGTTGTTTTCTTTATCCAGTTGGTCATCTTAGGTATGGTTCAGATAATGATTTGGACATTTTAGAAGCTTTCATGCCTTTCAACCTATGACCAATAGCCCTAACTCCTCCAGAGAAGCTAATGGATTTTTATTATTCCCAGGGAAATACTAATGAAGATTTATTTCCTTCTTATTGCCACCTAAACACCTTTGATCTCAGGATCCTCATACAGACCTATAGCACATATTTTCATTTATCTTTCCCCTTGAATCTGCTTTCTGGGACTCGGTTAAATTTAAAGTCTGATTTCAGCCTATCACAGATTGTCTCTGAAATCTGGTACTTTTCTCTGCACCACAATCCAAAATGTTGTGAAGAAAGAAAACAAAGGGCCCTACTCTCTGACTTTTCATCATTAGAAAGAAAAGATGAGCGGCAGATAAACTGACATTGCAGAAATTGGTCTGTGACTTGAACTCAAGACTCAATTTCTATGGCTTCATGTTTTTTTCTTCTGCAAGCTCTGAGCAGCTTTTTTCATATGCAAAATGTTAAGCACCTGTGTGTAATAGAGTAAAAGGAGGGGCTGAATCTGGCAGCTTCACAAAATGCTATTGTGAGATTCAGTCAGGAGAGAAAAAAAAACACACAAAATTACCAAGGATCAAAGCTTGAAGTCTATAGAGGTTTTTATAATCATTTCATTGTTCTCTGTTCCTCTAAAAACTTAACATTTACATAAAATAACACAGTATTTATGTGGGGAGGTTTAAAATTCACTGTAAATAGAAATTACAGGAAAAAGTCATAAAGCGGAGACTCAAAACGGCCCTCTGATAGCTTTAATAAAGTGGAGAGGTGTTTTCTAAAAATTTACATGCATATGCTTAATTTTATGTTGCCCATTTGCTTACTTAACAAAGCAATACTGATCACACAGAATTATAAAATCATATAATCATTTAGGTTGGAAAAAACCCTTAAGACCCTCGAGTCCAACCTAGCACTGCCACATCCACCACTAAACCACGTTCCTAAATGCCATATCTACAGTCTTTGAAATACCTCCAGAGAGTGTGACTCAACCACCTACCTGGGCAGTCCATTCTTATGCTTGACAGCCTTTGGAGTGAAGAGTTTTTTTATCTCCAATCTACACCTCCCCTGGTGCGATTTGAGGCCATTTACTCTTATCCTGTCACTCATTACTTGGGCCCCACCTTGCCACAACATCCTTTCAGGTAGTTGCAGAGAGTGGGATGGTCTTCCCTCAGCCTCCTCTCCAGCCTAAACAACCCCAGTTCCCTCAGATGCTCAGACCCTTCACCAGCTTGGTTGCCCTTCTCTGGACATGTTCTAGCGCTTAAATGTCTTTCTCATGGCAAGAGGCCCAAAATTGAGCACAGTACTTGAGGTGTGGCCTCACCCTGAATGCACATAAACCTCACATGAACACAAATAAACACAAGTTTAAGTGTTTATAGGATAAGCTTTCTGTTTCTTGAAGACCTACAATGATTCCTTGTAGAATTCAAATTATGGAAAACAATTTTGATCCTTGTCCATCATCTTCCTACCTTTTAAGAAAATCCAGGCTGGTTATTAATTTGTGTTTCTAAGCAGATCTTGTATTTCTATTGCAACCATGACTTTCTTAGACTCACAAGCAAATAATTATAAAATCAATTTATAAGCAAATTGCTTAAAATATTTTTCAAAAATATCAATTGATTTTCATCAGAAATTGGAATATTGTTGACAATTTATAACAGCAGTGAAACCACTCTAACAATTTTGTAAAACTCTTATATAGCTAGAAGGATACACTTACCCAGGGATCCTGACCACTTGAGTCTTAATGTTTTTTATGCTACTAAAATAAATTAAATATTGGACATTGTTAATCACCTGCCTCACCTAACTCCCATTTTCATTTACTCTCAATATTTATTACAAACAGGTAGTTCAAACACTCCCATCTTAAAACGTCTGCATAGAAACAAATCTGGTTTTCTCTTACGTTATTAAGTTTTGCCACAAAAAGCAAGCTTTCACTTGGAAAAATGTGGTTAAGCACTTTGCATTTTTCTCTCAGCTGTGTTGGTATGAGTGCAGCCATTCACACAAGTGTTGGAACATGGCAGCACAGAGCCACAGAGAGTATAAACTACAGTTGAGCCTGCAAATTTTTGTTGTTGTTGTTCAGGACCCTAATGAAACAAGTGCATAAACCCATGCTTAAATTTCAGCATTTGGCTAATCCTGCTGACTTACTTCATTAAGATAATATACTCTGCAAATTTCACTTTTATTAAAAATTTATATTGAAAAAGCTTTTTTTTTTTGCATTCACTTTTTTTCCCCTCACTCACAAGAGTTGTGATCTTAATGGGACAGTTCATCTTCTTAAAGAGGAGCAGTAAGTGCTTCCTTGAGATAAAAGTCTTGACAGCTTTCCAGCAGTTTTTGTATGCTAATGGAAAAGCAACATGAAAGAACTTTGCTTAAAGTGTTTATGAGTAATTGTTTAGTATCTGTTGTTTATTCATATAACTCAGATACATATGTATTATTATGTTTTAAAAGTTATGAATACTGCTCAATTCAGAGATCCTGTTTAAAAAGAAAGAAAAAACCCCCTAGTGTTTCTGCAGCACTTTGAACATGCAGAAATGTAGTTATGAAAAAGCAATGAATAATGTTGTCAAAAGCATACTGTTGTTACACCTCCCAGAGCCAATGGGCTATGAGGAACTTTTTTTTGGTAAAAAGAAACCCGAACCAGCTCTGAAGCTTGTCAGACTATATGAGAATAATTTAAGTTTTGGTTTTCAACCGGCTGTACGCTAGCACAATTGAAGAAAAAAACCTGGGAAATAATCAGGGCCTTCACCCTCCAGTGAAGTTAAATGGCAGCAAAGCGCTTTCAGACCCTCAGCAAAGCAGATCAGTATTATACTCCTGCACCACTACTGCTGCTGATAAGAAAATAAAGCCAGGGGTGAGCCTGGGATAGAGACAGAGATTTAGTGACTATCCTACAGCTTGGATGGAAAACTAAAATCCACAACACCACAAAGGCTGAAAGGCAGCATGAACAGGTGTGGTTGGCTTCATGTTTCAGTGATAACCATGCGTTTATTTCATAGACTAAAATGACCTGGATTGACTCAAGAGTCAACAGCATGATACACAGGATCAAAAAAAAAAAAACCCAACCGTCTTGAATGCTGCCTTGGTTATGGCCACATTGCCCTTGCCACCAGCACATCAACAACAGCACAAAGTCATAGGCTACACTGGATTCCTGGATCAAGGCCACTCTTCCCAGGCCTCAGAGTCTTTTAGAGGCAATTGAATTACTCAGTGTCACATGCAGGGGAGTGAGCTGATGCACACCATCCTGTTTGGCACTTGAGTTTCCTTCCCAGTTACACACACACCAGAGCAGAGGCAGAGGCTGGGTGCACCCCAGCACAAGCTGTGTGACTGCAGGGTGGATCAGATCTCAGATGCAGAACCAGGAGCCAGTCTGGCTTAACTTCCTTCAATTCCCCTGAGGTAGGTAGAACTCCTGGTAGTCCTAGACCAAGCAGGCAACTCTGTAGCTAAAACGCTCCACTTCCAGAAATGCTGAGAGACCTACTGCTCCTTCTGACATCCGTGGTAACCAGCAATGCTCACTCTAAAAATTAAAACAAAATCCTCTGTGTCTGTAAATATTGCTCATAAGTTTATCTTTAGGTACATAAGTAATCCTGCAAGACAGCATCCAGCCTTCACTGAAGCCATTAGAAATATTGCCATGGGCTTCTTGGAGGTCAGTATTTTGTCGCTCACTCCCACTAGGCTTCCTGTGTATTGAGAGCAGGCCTAAATTTTACCTTATGTGCTCACAAAAAAAAACCCAAAAAACACCACCAAAACCCAACCAAAACTGAATATTTGGATATATTTTATTGCAAGATTTTAACTTAAAAAAATCTACGTTCCCCTTTACCTTGCCATAATGCCTGTCTGTGATTCTACTGTTCATTTCACATTGCCCAAAATGTTACTAGTTTCAGCTTTGCATTTTAGTGTGCTCCTGTCAAGTTTGTTCTCCTGTGTAGTTCAAGTACATTATACCATTACAGAAAGGCACCCTAAAACGGTTAGGTGGATATATCCACTTAGGTGGATATTTCTGCTGTATGCAGAGAAACAGAATAGAGAAACATAAAGTAAAAACTGAGGGGAACTTTAAAAATCCATTAGTAGCTGCATTACTCACCCTGATTTTATGAAGAAGATAATCAGATGTCATGAGCATATGAAACGTCAATATAATTTATGACTGTTCTTTTAAAAAATATATTTAATTATTTGTCTTACTTCAGTGGCTCACAGGCTGAGTCTCAGTCATAGAATCATAGAATCACAGTATCACAGAGTGGCAGGGGTTGGAAAGGACCTTTAGAGATCATCCACTCCAACCCCCCTGCTGAAGCAGGTATATCTAGATCAGGTTGCACAGGAAAACATCCAGGCGGGTCCTGAAGATCTCCAAGGAAGGAGACTCCACACCCTCCCTGGGCAGCCTGTGCCAGTATCTCTTACTTAACAGGTGTGGGTTTGGGTTTTTTTTCAAATAACCCAGGGGATTCACAGACCTGTCACATCCTCAAGCATGAAAGGGCTCTGCACAGGGCAATACGGTACAGCTCAGCTCCTCTTCTGCTCTTCACTTTACATGGTGCAATGTAGCAGAGAAAACACAACATGCCAAACCCCGACAGTTATGAATGACCATCGGGGTAGAACCTGTTGCCGCTACCGGCAACACCACCAGGCCGCCCGTATGGATCTCTCAGCGCACCCCACTGAGGGGGCAAAGATCACCACACACTGAGCATGGATGATACTTTATTCCAACCCCTTGTTTACACCATGTGCTTTTATCTGCTAACACAAGCACCTCCTATCTCTTCACCCTGTTACAACCCAAGATCTTCTGGATGCCTACTACAGAACCTAAATTAGTTGCCTTAATTTCCAGTGCAACTTAAAGAAAATATTTTTATGAAGCTTCTCCCCTTTCCTCCGCAGCCTTGCACCAAATGACCTTTCTCACCAAGATATTATTTACTATGAAATTCTATATACAGCCTTCAAGTAGAAAAAATACAGCAGTTTAATAGACTACAAAACATTTCTAACCTGTTTTATTCATGTTTAGCTGTTATAACTGTTGTAGTTAGGAACATCTTCAGATGCAGTTGAGCAGAAATTTACATGAGAATTTCCCTTGAAAATAAGTGTCGATGATAACAAATGATGTAAGGCAGCAGACCGAATTTTAGCAAACAGACTAGATGCCTTCTCAGCCTTCCAGACAGTCTGACCCTCCAAATATACAGAAGAAGTTGCTGTTCTTTTACATTGCAATTATCAGAAGAAGAGGAACATGTGGTCTATGGGGGGCCGGCTATTAACATTGGGTAGATTGAGAAGAAACGGGTATTTCTGAGCAGATATATTTCTATGTGATTATAGTGTTACCAGTCCTGCAAAGCATGGAGTTAAGTGCACAGGAAATTAACTGCCTCCAATTTATTTTTAAACACCATTTTTTGGTGAATATTTAGTTTATTTCTACTTTTTTAAGTTACACTGGTTAGCTAATAAGCGGTCTGTTAGGCTCAAGTTAATTGCTGTTCCAACGAATCCTGTCAGTGCAGCGTTCCACACACAGAGGTCAGTTAATTTTATCTAACACCACTTATGGGAATCTCATGGTTGTCAGGAAGTTTCCCACCCTAGGAGAGAATGCTTGTGGTGATGGGTAGTATGTTGATGAGGGAGAGAAGTCAAACTACTGTTTTTTAATCATCTGTTGATTAGTTTCATCTTGTTTCCTTTCCTATTCCTCCTCCAAATAGTCTATTTTCCTTAGGGGGCAACACCTGTATCCAACATTTTTTCATTGACGCTGCTTCTTTTTAACAGCCTCGGGCTACCTGCTTCCCTTCTTCATCAGACAATTACACAATATGAAGTGTATAGCATGCAGATGAAGTGTTGTCAAGGAAAGGATGTCTTGAACTCATTATTTGGAGAGCTGTGTAACAATGAACTACTTGTGATGCTGTTGGAATAACATATGAAATAAATTAAGTGGAACTGACTTTGCCATTTTGCATATGATAATGGAGAGCTTAACAGCAATGACTTAAAAAATTATGAAGTTGATTGAAATTATTATACATTTATTTTCTACCTCATACATTGATAAGAGAGTTGTGACAGGGATTTCTAAATAGGTAATAGAGAAGAGAGAACTAACACACATGCTTTAAAACTGTGATTCGAAAATTTCCCACTTTGTTGCGTAGTCATGAGGCCTGTTACATGCACATTTAATTTCCTTTGAATACTTTTAGCCCAGTGAATGACTATAATTAATAAATGAATGTACTAAAGACTGAGTAATTATTTATTTTTATTGCTATCTCCATTCTAAGGCAGGTGGAAGCAATGATGAATGTGTGGGGTTTTTGAAGTCAAATCTTTTATTTATTCTGTTTGGCATTATTTTTCAGCTGCTTTGAAAATGTACATGAATTTACAGCTCACAACAGATGACAGCAAGACAGACCTAAAACCAAAAATTTAGTTTTCCTTTGTGTTGGGTTGCTCACAACAACCTATGTCACTAGAAGGGTTATGGCTTAAAATATGCAGTAGCAGTTAGCTAATACACACTATGAATTTGTATGTTTGTTCTGCTGTTTGCGTTTGTTGATCATATTGGGGTTTTTTAATTTAAAAAACACAAGCTTTTAGAAAATCTGATATAAAAAAACCAAATTTTGAAATTAGGTGGAAGTCCAAGGGTTCTGAAGGATCTCAAGTACAGGATAATCCTTTACTATTTAATCTCTCACTACTGTCGGCAGACCTTACTGACAATCCATTTTACTTATGTTGATTTAAGACATTTCCATAAATATTTTAAAGCTCTGTGCTAGGCAGCTCTAATTCTGCAGATATTTAGAACAGGGTATGTAGTCTGATCCATTCCCCAAGTGGTTACACATGGAGGCTGTGATGTGTTTCCAGATTCAAGTCCTAAATTTGGTAGCTTTGAAGTTACTTGCTGTAACAAGCAAAACACCAGAAAAGACAGAGCAGAAATGAGAGACCAGAGTCAGTGAGTCCTGTGATTACCAATGCAGAAATGGCATGGGATGTTCTTCCTGTGCTGCTGTGGCTGGGTTTCCCCTCCCACAGCTCCCTCTTTCAGTAGTCTCACCTCCAGCAGAAAAACTATGACCAATGTCTTGTAACACAAATGGCTCCTAACAAGCACATAGCCATAGTATCTCAAACAATTAATCTGTTTGCCGATGCATGTGCACCTAAGCCCTAATAAAGCTGTAAAAGTAAAAATACATAGTTACAGCGTACAACCCACCATGTGCCTTCTTTCTGTATTATGGTGGGCTTTGCAAGGAAGTTGTTAAGGCAAACTGAAAGAACTCATTCTTGTGAGAATGCCCTTTCAGAGGGAAATGTGCTATTGTTACAACTATGGTATTTTTAGATGTCTTATCCTATCACTTGAATACCTCACGCTCTCTGACATAGATGTAATCAAGGGCAAAGGAACTCATGAGGAAAGAGAAAGTTTGAAGTTGGGCGCAGCTCTAAACGTAGTAAGAGGCCTGGGTAAACTCCCCATCCGGTGCACATACGTGTATAACTTACGCTATTGCTGCTTTGCAACAGCGGGCCCTGCACTCATCAATACTCATTACATGCACATTTACAGCCACTTTAAAGGCCATTTATGCTGTCAGTACAGGATCTTATGACCTGAGCTTAAACAGAAACCAGATTCTTGGTTTTTATTAACTTTTGAAATAGCTACTCCTCTTCAAAGACTATAAAACAAGAAATAAATGTGAAACAGAAAGAACTGATATTCACTTTGTTCCAGTTTAGACAAGAGCTGAGGTGACAGCATAATTTCTGAACTCTCTTCCCATTAGGTTTGGTCAATAACTTGGCAGTAACTGGCCAAACCACTCTAAACAAGGAGGCAGGTGATAATTTACACAGTTTAAAAACATCATCTCCATTCTTATTATAGAATATAAAGCTGGAAAGAGACCCGTCCTGAGTCATGGAGTGAGTTCTCTTGCAACCACAGGCAGCCAGAAAGAATAATCTCTCATATAAACATTGCCCTTTTATTTTGGCCAACTTTTAGGTACTTAATCTCCAAGTTGGAAAATTAAGAGAAATCTACCTCAAGGTTCACAGCTTACAGACATTGCTGCTTTTATCCTAATACAAGCAAGGCAGGACACAATAAAGAACTAATTGAAAGGGAGAGACTTGACTTTTCCTGAGATTTTTTGTATTAGAAAGTAAAACCTAATCTAACTATAAATCAGACTGCCAGAATCTTCTTCCAAACTCTGTGGCAGAAATTTCACCTCCATGGCTACTTCCTTGCCTCTCAAAGCCTACAAAAGTCTGAATGGACACTTTCCTGCATGGATATTAAAGCACTCCTATTTAGTTTTCATTTCTTTCCTGTTTTCTCTGCAGGTAAAAAGGGGTGTGAGGAATCTACACAGGTCACTGCAGATGGAGATTTTGCTGAAAGGAGGAAAGCCAGCTGTCTCTGTGCTGTTATTCCAGAGGGTCACTGCTCAGCTGCGAGCTTTTTCCACAGCCCCACACTGTCACTGCACAGAGCTGCCAGTCACTCACAAGCTCCCCATCTAAGCCTCAGAGCCTACATTGTGTTGCACTGAGCACTGTTCACACAGGCGCAAACAATAGTGGAGGGTTAGCTTGTGTAAACGATGAGAGGTGATGCAGAGGGGATGGGCTCTGCTCACCCGCCTTCAGAGAGGAGAAAGTGCCTGCCTAGTAAACAGCCTGTCTCACATGGAAAGCTGGGAATACAGATGAGGCAAAGCTCCTGCTTCCTGTCTGCTGAGAGAGGCCTTCCAGAAGCAAAAGAGACAACAGATGGTTACTATATGCCAACACCACTGAAAATCTGTTCAGATCCTGATATTTCTCATCTTTCCTTTTATTCCACTCTCCCATATATCTCTCTATTGTCTCAGACCTTTCCTAAAAGGCATATTTTTCCTCACTTGAAATAGGAAACTGCATTATAGTAGTGCCACTGCTTACATTTAGAAAAAAAACCCATATTTTCCTTCACTTAGAAAACTTACTCTTTGTCTTAAATATTTAACTCATATGAGGACTCTTGTCTACTCCCAAAGGTGCAGAGTCAGCAACAACATCAGTATGATTAGTTATCACATAGACTTCAGAAATGTGTCCAACAGGCTAGACAGGAATGACAGAAATATTAAAAGAGATGAAGTTGAGAGACAAAGAGAAAAGGCAGATGGATCAGGCTAAGAAGGTGACGTTACTTAGGAGAAACAGGATATAACATGATTAGGTTTTACTCAGTTTTTCTATCTAAGGTACCTTGACCTCTGTTCATGACTATTAAAAAATTTCTAGAAGCTCTGTAACTTTTGAAGATCAAAAATAACAGGAAAAGGATACAAAAGGTTCCTATATTCCTGTTTTATTTCAACCCGGTGTAAAGGAAGACAATAAATATGGTGCCCCTTCGGGACAAAAAACATCATGTGGCTCCAGTAGCCTCTATGCTACAGCAGCTCCAAGAACAGTCTTCTGACCCACAGGGGTGTGAGGGATTGGACCACAGGAGTTTTAATACATCAGACATAAAAAGGAGGCTGCATTCACCATTAATTATTTACATAGATCTAATTAGCTCCTTGTGAACTCGCCCTGTGCCACCCTTACAGGTGACAGCCTTTCTGTAAAGGATGCTGGCTGAGGTTTATTCTCCACCTCCTCACATGGCTTTGCCATGAAAGCAGTCCTTGCAAGGAGACATTAATAACTAATCTGTGATGCTCCACCTGGACTTCAGAAACTGCATTTTTCCTGTTACTTAGTAAGGTTTCTCAAGCAGAGGGAAGATCTCTTCATCCCAGATTGAAACTTTGCTTTAGTACCAAACTGCTGTGGAATGCCATGGCCTCATTGAGGCAACGTTAACAAGCAGCAGCAGCATATGGCTGTGAAATCTCATTGAAGTGGAACAAAAGTCATTGATCCCAGTTATGTCATGTCTGAAAATCTGCTGTAAAATTCACAACCATTTGCTTTGCTTCTATTCTCACATGAAAGAACAGGGTCTTCTGACTCAACTGAAATGGCCTGCATCCTTGAGCAGGATTTGGCTCTCAATACTCAGTGGACTCTGCAAGTGACAGATGCCATGTATGTCTCCTGCATGTCCTGCATTCGAATTATTGAAGATAAAAATCACAAAAGGTATACCAGCAGCTTAGGGGCAATGAGAAATGCCAGAGCAAAACCACCTTCTGATTTATGACCCAACGTGTACTCTGCCTAAATCAGACTTGAAAAAAAGACTGTAGGTAGGTGTATGAACTTTTTTCTCTCACTGTTTATAGAAGGTGAGGAAGAGGTCACAGTCCCTGGTCAGCTCCCTTTCAGGCAAAAAGGTCACCTCTTGGAGACAAACATGTCAGATCAGGCAGAGTCATCGGGGAGCAATTACTTTCTAGGTGTCAGAAGGTGAAACACTCATGAGATGGAGCACTGGTGATCACACAGGCGTTGTGCCATTTCCTAGCATGAATACGTGGGAACAGCCCTGGCAGCAGGGAAGCCTGTCTCACTTATCTAGCCCAGCTTCTAGGAATGTTGCCCACTGTGTGTAGCAGCCTGCACGGTGCTGGGACTGCAGCCTATTTTGCTGTGGAGGATGGCCAAGTGGAGCACTGCTCTCACAACCTTGCAGGGCCATCACATGCTGGGAAGAGCAGCATCAGGGCTGGTATTATCGTGGGCAGAACTATGGAGCTGCACATCGCAACACAGCGAGCGCTCTGGCAGTGACAAGGAAAGACACACAATCACCACCTGTTGAGCTTCTTTCTTTGCTAAATGATCCTACTAGCAGTAATTCCTCTGCACCTCTGGTAGTCTCCAACTACTTATACTGGATCAAATCTTCAGCCGCTGCCACTTGGAGACAATGACACTCATTTACACTGGCTGACAACCGAGCCCATCACCTGTGTGTTATGAATCTCTATCATATCCCAGCGCTTGATGGTTTGCTGGTTGCCTGCTGGGGGAGCACATTTGCTACCATGTGGACCATTTCAAAGGAGTGGTGCTTCCACCCCCACACTCTGGAAGCATTGGAGGACAGTGTGTTAAACCGTGCTCTGCCTCAGGGCGAATTACTGTTTTGAATTTTTCTGTCAGTGATTATTTTTGAGCAATAAAGAATCTACCCCTGGGAATAGTAAGGGTTGCTTTGTATCACTTTGGCAAAGTTCCTCAAGATCATTGCACAGGTAACAAACACCCTAAATTCTGTAAACTAGCCTAGAACAGCTGAAAGTTCAGGTATCTCCATAGATTCTTTAACCAGACTCTTTTATTTTTTCTCTTTCTTCCTTTTTATCATATGCTAGTAAATCCTTAGGACTAAAACCTGGCTGGTTTTGTCCATCAGGCTGAAATAAACTCATCATTTTAAACACTGGCAATATAAACCTCTACACTTTAACAGTTAGCCACGCCATCTTTCAGTTCAGCACAAGCCCATTTGGGATTTGATTCCTCTGAGTCATTTTAGGTCACAGGATAATTCAGGTTGAAATCTCAGTCCGGGGGCAGATATGAGGTCAGACCAGGTTATTTAAACCTTTGTTTAGTCCAATCTTGAATCTCATCAAGTCCAGTCTTAAACCTTTGTCCAGTCTTGTCTTGAAAATCTCCAGACATGGAGGCATAATCTCTCTGGGCAGCCTGTTTGACTGCCTAGCTGTCCTTATGCTGAAAGAGTTTCTTCTTTCTCCCATCTTGCTTCAATTTATGCTTCTTGTTTCTTATCCTTGTATCACATAGCACTGGGAACAGTCTGGCTCTATCTTCTTGTTAACCTTAGGAAGATTTTTGCTAGGTCTCCCCTAACCCTTGAATTCTCCAGGCTGAACAAGTCCAGTTTCCTCAGTCTTTCCTCACAAGGAAAGTGACCATTTTGTTATCTGTCTGCTGAATTCACTCCAATTTATGTTTTTCTTGTATTGGGAAGGTTCAGAACCACACATGGTATTTGGGTACCCCTAGAGACCCTTGTGAGCATAGGCACAGGTCCCATGTGTTGCCTCTGGGCAGCACTGGCCAGGCACAGGGTGCCAGCTGCCCATCCCTGCCCCACCTGAAGCTGCCACTCTCAGGGTATGCACAGCTGGGCACCAGCCCAGCCCGAAAGGAAACCAAGGAACAGACCAGAACAGAAAAAGATGGCAAACAAGGGACTGTGACATGCGATCAGTGTTACTGGTAATTTTTTTTAAGGGATTCTTTTTTATTTAGACAACATCCCATAACCATCTTTTCCACTCCCCCTCAACATAGAATCTTTTAAGATATTCTCAAACCCTATTTCTCAAACCCTTGTGGTGCCTGAGGAATATACCCCGGAGGAGCAAAACCTGCAATTACGGCTTTTTATGCCCTCGTCCAATTTTTACATTTTCAAATTACTCTACATTCAACACTTTTATTTGTCTTGTCATAATAAAATGCAAAACATTATCCAGCTTAATAACAGTGGCGTTTCCATTCAAAAATGATTCTTTTCTGTTTGAAGAGGCTATTTCAGAAGCAAACATCGTGGAGAGGTTTTCAGTTCCTTTCATAGAGTCAGAGAATCATAGAGCGGTAGGGGTTGGAAAGGACCTTTAGAAATCATCCAGTCCAACCCCTCTGCAGAAGCAGGTCCATCTAGATCAGGTCATACAGGAACATGTCCAGGCGGGTCTTGAAGACCTCCAAGGAAGGAGACTCCACACCCTCCCTGGGCAGCCTGTGCCAGGGCTCCCTCACCTGAACAGTGAAATAGTTTTTTCTTATGTTTAAATGGAACTTTTTGTGTTCCAGCTTTATCCCATTACCCCTTGTCCTGTTACTAGCTACTATAGAAAAAAAGGATGTCCCAACCTCCTGACATCCACCATCTAGGTTATTTGTAAATATTAATAAGATCCTCCCTCAGTCTTCTCTTTTCTAGACTAAACAGCCCCAGTTCCCGCAGCCTTTCCTCGTATGAAAGATGCTCCAGTCCCCTGATTATCTTGGTGGCCCTGTGCTGTACTCTCTCCAGAAGTTCTCTGTCCTTCTTGAGCTGAGGAGCCCAGAACTGGACACAGGACTCCAGATGAGGCCTCACCAGGGCAGAGTAGAGAGGGAGAAGAACTTCCCTTGACCTGTTGGCCACACTCTTCTTGATGCATCCCGGGATACCATTGGCCTTCTTGGCCACAAGGGCACAAGTGACTGTGAGTCAGGAAGGAAGGTTGCGGGGTTTCACACCTCAGCATTCAAGCCAGTTTTGTGGTTCGATCCAAGGGTCATTTAGAAAGTAGAGTTATTTCTTGTCTGTTTGCAATACAGCTTCATTTTTGGACAAACATTCCAAAATATCACAGAAAGAATTTAAAAAAACCCCAGAAGTTTCTAAATGTCTGTCCATCAGAGCACTGAAATGGTTTTGAAAGAGATCTCACACTGGAGAGGGACAGGGGGGTGGCCTCTGTTTGGGGACCTTGTGCTCATCCAAAGGAATCCCAGTCTGTTGCTGCTCCATCATTTAAAATGATACCCAGGATTTTCACAGGGACTTGCTAGAGCTTCCCAAGACAACAATCCCTTTGTGAGTTTCAAACTGGACTGCCCATGGCCTGGGCATTCCCTTAATGGTCCTCAGATTGGGCATTTTCTATTCCTCCATGAGGTGAGAGCATACTGAAGTGAGCACAGAGTGGGTCCTCTAGCCAGCTCCATCAATTTAGGCATTTTCAAAGTATTTTTTTGCTGAGAGAGCAGGCATGGGGTATTTTCAGGAGGGCCCTCATTGATGCCAGAGGTTATAGAAAATATACATGAGGGATGGATTTCTGGACATCCTTAAAGTGTTCCCAAGATGGGATTGTTTGTGTATTTCTTAGAATTGCCTCCTTCACATGACAGTGCCTAAACTGGGATGTCCAGCATTACAAGGAAACATGACTGTAGACCTCTGCCTTTAAACAAATAAATTTTGCCCTCAGTTTCTTTACAATGCAACTAAACATGCTCATCACAATCCTTGTTCTCTTGGGGTACTGCAAACACTCAACAATATGAGCTTCTGAGGGAGGCAAATAGAAAAAAATGCCAGGAAAGGTTTACCTCTAGCTATGAACAAGTATGCAAACCCCAGCTATTTAGATATAAAGATGCTAGGGGAAAAGGCTTGGTACAGCATAGGAATTTTGGACTATGACTCTCAAAAATAATAGAGTTTTTATTTTGATAGTGCCTCTGGTCCCTTCAATATAAAGTAAAATAAATCTGTGTATTTCTGTCTTTTATGTGTCATCTCACACACATCAAAAGCTAGATTGTAGCCAGGGGCAAAGGGTGTTAATGGTGGCATCACCCTCGTCAGCAGCTGGGCAGGTGACAATCAGTGAACTGTGTCCAGGGGAAGAGGCTGCCCAACTTGCATCCTGTAACAAGTAACAGCCTGGCAAGCGTGCCAGCTCAAGAGCAGTCACGCAGCTGAATGGGGAACAAAAATGGAAGGAGAATTTAGATCCAAAGGAGAGGGAGCCTAGCAGGGCAGGGAGGGCACAGGGAATGGTGCTTGGAGAGTTTTGTCTGTTTTGATTTTCTTGGTTTTGATGTGGTTGTTTAAAGGACAAAACGTGATAACAACAAAAAACCAAAAGGTCTGTGAAGGTGTGAAATGTGGAATTTTACTCTCCCTCTTCATGTCGTTTAACACCTCTCCCTTCAAGAAGGCATTGAATGATAGGCATCCCCATTGCCAAACAAAATATTACCCCTCACACCTTAAAGCGTTTTCAAGCTTGTCTCCTTCTGCCTTAAGTTGCCCTTTAAAAGTGGCAGGCAGTTCCATGAAGGTGGCACAGAGAGACAGAGGGGGGCTGAGGGAAACTGCTGCATATCCATCACATGGTCCAGCTGAAGTTATCCAGAGAAAACATCCAGCCACTTTCTCCTCTGCCAGACAAGCATTTCACAGTCTTTTGGGGGCACTGTTCCTTTCCTTTCCTACTCTCCATGTTCTAGTTCTTAAGCTGTAGGAGAGGGATGGACAGAGACAAGACCAGGCCAGCAGGAGCATGCTTGAGAAGGCAAGATGCTCTGTGATCTGCCTGCCGCTACCCCAAACACCTGCACATCGATTAGTCAGAGGATACACCACTGAGCCTGACCGAACAGTCAGCATCTTGTGGTGTCCAAACTTATGCTGGCTAACTGGAATCAGCTATTGGTCTGTGCTGAGCACTACCTAGGCTCATACTGCTTTCTGCTCCCTTTTCACCTCTTCTCAAGAGCCCTGGAGCCATGACAATGCTCACAATAAAAAGCACATAACTATCATTAAGACAGAATACAAACAAATAATTAAACTTGAACCTGAACAGCTGCTTTGTTCTGCTAGTGCCAAGTAAAATGTCTGAGACAGCAAAGAAGCATCTCCCATAGCCCTGAAGCTGTCATCAGAGCTTCTTTGTAATCATCACAGGTTACATGTATGTCAATATTAACTACGGCCATAGTGGAGCCTGTCTAAGCCAGACTACAGTTCTTGCTTACCCAAGCGCTCTACAACTCCCTGTGGCCAAAGCAGCCCAAACACAGCCTCTCCTTGGCCTCCTGCTCTCACTCGTGTCCCTAGAGCTGTCTGCCCCTCCTCAGAAACAAGCCCCACATCCAGTACTTCCTCCAAAAGCCCCTCAGTTTAAGCACACCAAGCGTCTATCCCTCACAGGCAAGAGACTGCTGAGACAGATTAAATGCATTACTGAGGCACTCGCTAATCCAAGCAAAATGAAAGCTGCCTGTACCTACACAACGTTCTGCCTCCGTTTCCCCAGTTCTCTTCCTCAGGGTTTGACACACAGCCTTTCTGGGAGGCACTCTCTCAAACTTTTCTTAACCTGGTCAGCAATGAAGAGCTCCAATCAGCCCACCTCAGCTTTCTGCAGCTTCCATCTGCCAGCTGATTTCCCTGGCTGGCTTCAAACCACCGCCAGCTGCTCAGAGTCCAAGGGTACGATTTGTTAGCCGACTACAAGCCCTGCCGTTAGGCTTTCTCAGGTAAAACCTTTTTTTTTTCCTTATTTCTTTGTCCCCTGACTCATCTCTGAGATGGAAAGCGACTGAAGAACCAGCCTCGTGTGCTCCCGACGCGGTGGAGACGAGCACCGCGCACAACGGTAAGGAAAAAGTGGCTTGAGCTCAGAGCCCGCGGGCCACGCAGGTGCAGAGCGAGGCACGGAACCCCCGCAGCCCGCCGTGTCGTGCTGTGCCGGCCACCCGGGAACTTGGCTGCGCCGGTCCGGCCGCGCCTCACGCCGGACCCGCCTCTGCCCACCGCCACTTCCCGCCTCACCCTCAGCGCCCCCCGGGGACAGCGCCACCTCGCGGCCGCCGGGACGGGCCGCGCCGGGTCGGCCTCGCCCCCTGGCGGACGCAACCGGCGCCCCGCGCCCCCTCACCGCGGCGGCCTCCGCGCCCGGCCGATCGCATCCATCGGCTGCGAAGCGCCGCGTACCCTTCCTGCGGCGAGCACCGGGGGCTGCATTGCTACCCCAGCATCCAGGCCGGCTCATTTGCACACCCGTGACTTACCCAGTCTGATAGGAGCTCCCAGTGGCCCGCACCCGGTGTAGCGAGGCCAGGGTGAGGCGGCTGCCAGGCGCGGGGCTGTGTGGTCTCAACGCAGCCCGTGACAGCCTTGTAGTGTGAAAAGGATATAACCCCTCCCGCAACCTGCGAGCTCTGTGATCCTGAGGGACCGGCCGTCTGTTAACACCGGCGGCTCCCGTAGTGCCCTTGGGTACTGAGGCTTTTAAACCTCCTCAGAAACGTCCACGTTTTCCGCACGTCTACGCTGCGGCCTGCTATTAAGGCCACCTGCACCACACCTCTTTGCAGCCCCCAAACTGCCCGATTCCCACAATTCTTCTTAAGAAGTCTCATCCAATCATAGAATCACAGAATCTCAAGGGTTGGGAGGGACCTCAAAAGATCATCTGGTCCAACCCCCCTGCTACAGCAGGACCACCTAGAGTAGGTCACACAGGAACTCGTCCAGGCAGGTTTTGCATGTCTCCAGAGAAGAATCCACAACCCATCTGGGCAGCCTGTGCCAGTACTCTCTCACCCTCACAGAGAAGAAATTCTTCCTTGTATTTCTTTGGAACCTCATATATTCCAGCTTATACCCATTGCCCCTATGACAAGTGCATTTCCTACTCTATTTCTAGCTCTCCCAGCCTTGTGCTTGGCTTCACTGAGGCTGAGATTGCTTGAAATGATGTCTGTGATGAAGAGAAATCTTATAGCCAATGGTGAAGGCAAGGGCTGAGCAGGGTTATGGATGGTCCTTTTCCCATATGAAGAATTGAAGGCTAAGGACATCTGGGCAGCCTGTCCTTGTTCAGTCAGTCTTCTACCAGGCAGGAGGCTAAGGGCAAAGCAGATGCCATGGTTTTTCAGGATTTGCAAGTGTACATATGTCTTACGTACTGTTTTTTCTCCCAGACTGTGTCACTCCCTCCTCTTTGTAGGCTCATAACTGTGTAACTTACCTGTTTTTAACCAATAGAATTCAAAGCCATCCCAGGTCAATGCAAACATGGACTTTCCAACAGAAATACCAATGGCAACCTCTCCTCCAAAAAGCAGAATAGGTTTTGCTGAAAGGCCTAGATTTGCTACATGATGCCTATCACAACCAAATAGGTACCTCAGCAGCTTTATGAACCCTATATATAGTTATCCTGCAAGGGAGCACAAGTTTTACATTTGTTTACTGTGCATTGTTTATATGCAGGAAGCCAGCAGCATTTCCCTGGTGCCACTTCCAGTGTCTGAAAAAGCGGACATGGACAAATGCTCCCTTTTCCTCTTGTGGCTAGAGTCTCATGGGAAAGAAACAGAAAACAAGGGCCAAAAGGGAACTGCATCTCTCATGTTGGCAATCACAGAACCAGGTCTGCAGAATACACAGCAGACTGCTCTTACCCCTTATCTGGACAACCTAAAAATAACATTATGTGCTACAAGAGCCATTTAGAAATAACTTCGCTCTTTTTTTTAACATCATATTGAAACTAAATTTTTATATGACTTCAGAAGAGTTGTAACTGTTTAGTCCCTGGGGCTGGATGGCACCCGGTCATCTGCTCAGAAAGCAGGTCATGGGCTCAGTGTTACAGAAGTCACAGAGAGAGAAATTTTCACATTGTACAAATTAGAACAACTGCAAAAGCAAATAGAATCTGCTGCTGTGAGCTTCAGCAGGTGCACTGGGCACTCTGCTCAGGCTTTGGAAATCGTGGCTCTGCTCCCTGTGCCTTGGTGACCTCCAGAAAAATACCTTCTTGTCACATACCTTCTCATCTTTTGAGTTTCTTTAGAATGCTTGCACTGTAAGGTGTTTTAGCAGATGTAATGTTCATCATTGTGACAGCTTGTTCAGGTGAAGCAGAGGAAGGCTTTACCCAGGATTTTGCCTCCTGATTTAATTTCATTTCATTTCATATTGCTCTAGAGATGGCAAGTCCTGCCTCCTCAATGTTCCCATAGGAGCTTCCTTCTCTGCCTATGAAAAGTAATCCTCTGTCCATTAATATTGGTGTTCTTAAGCACCTGGAAAATACCCAGACAGCACCTACAGTCACCAGCATGCAGCAGCAGAGTAAAAGAGAGAAGGAATAGGAATTAAATTATTTGAAAGAGGGTGGAAGCTGCAGAGTGAGACATTTTTGGTGCACCTGCTTCAGTGACTTACAGAACTTTACATTTCAGGTGCACTGAATCATGCCCAAGGTATAGTTAGGCATCTACAGCAGGATAACATGAAGTACATCCAAAATAAATGCTGTTATTCTACAATCATGTAGTCTTGTAGTCCATGCAAAGCTTTCACTGAAAGGACTTCTACAAGAATCTCTGGGTGCCATTGTGCTCAAATGGTAATAAAATAGCCAACATACCAGCAGGAATATATCATTGTCTTCACTGAAGTCCAAGCTAGTCTCCTGCAACAAGCCATCATGCTTAAGGTTATTATGTTTTCCCATTATCAGGGAACAGCCTCATCTTCTAAGCTGTTACCGCTGTCTCCTGCCAGAGACCTTGCTCCCACCAGTCTGCTGGAGCTCATCCAGCTGACTTACGCCTGTCATGGGAAGGAACACTCCAGGCTCCGGCTTCACCAGAGCACCAGTCTCTTCCACTGACTGGATCTGGAAAGAGATGTTTCCAGACACTGTCAGCACCAACCCTTTAAAACTGTTGCTTCAGCTGGCCTTTGCTGCATGTAGGTGGGCTAGGCAGTGAGCAAGCCCCCCGGGAACACCAAATACCAACTCCACCCTTTCCCGGTAAAGGAATGCTCGACATACACAGTGCCAAGGGAAAGCTCTGTGATTCTGCCCCGAGACAGCTGTCTATCAAAATAAACACCATCTCTTTCCCTTGCTCTGCTCTTCTTTCCAACTGAAACACAAAAAGAATTCTCTCACCCCTCTCCCCTAAAAATAGTCTGGAAGTCTTGTGCAGATAGTGTTAGAACAAGCCCAGGCAACCCATGTTTTTAAGTCTAGTTAACAGAACAGAGCTGAAATAAAGAGAGGAGAATTTGTATATTTTCTAAATAAGTCTAAATTTATTCATTACCCTAGTAAAAAAAAAAAAGTTTGGATTACAAGTGTCTGAACAGTATAAAAGTACAAAACAGGTTCCATAGATTTCTAATACATTAATACAAAGTGCATGACTACATACAGTTTGTTTTGCATTACTACCAGGAATGGAAGAGGTGGGAGGGAGTCAGGGAAGCAGTTGGTGGTTGAAATCTAGCAATAAATAAATAAATACAGAAGAGATGATCCGTATCAGAGCATATCCTACCACCAATACTGCAGCCTTATGTGTACAGAATTACTGATGCTGAAAACAATTTCAAATGAAAGAGGGTGTCTGCAAAAACAGCTAGGATTCTTGCTCAAGCCCTTGTTAGACATGACCAACCTAGTTTAGCTGTTACACAAGCAAGTATCCATTACATCTATGCTTGGACTCTGTGATCTTAGAGGTCTTTTCCAACCTAAATGATGCTATTTTGTTGCAGATGAAAGAAAGGGTAGGCAGCTTTGTCCTCCCTTCAGAATCTCAGAATTTAAGCAAAATCAGACCAATGAAAGCTCTAAGCTGTAAGGCTGTGATAAGTCAAAGCCCTGATTCCCCTGATGTTCATTCTCTCCATAGGTTGGCTTGCCCAATAGGAGAGAAAAAAAACATAAAAGAAAAAAAACCAACCCCACAGATTTGAAGATAGAGGCTCCTCTTAAAACCTGCATGTATTTCCCTACCTATATTTTCATTTGCTAAGCATTCCCATTTCAGGAAATGAGATTAAATGGAAATCCAGTCCTAAGCCCTACCCACCACAGAATTATGCTCTCACAAAAAACAAAGAAAAAAAAAAAAAAAGGAAAGCTTGTAGCAATCCATTGTAGAATATCCCAACAGAGTAATAGTAAGAACCATTCCCCCCCTCCCTCTAAATAAACAGAAACAAATGAAGAAAAAGAAAGCAGAATTCCCAACTTAGACAAGTTAAACCTTCATAAAAGAAACATGAAGCATTTGGGAGCTAAAACTGCAGCACACTCTTGCAGGAAGCTTCTTCCACCTGACAGGCAAAGCGGAGTGTGAAGGAGTGTCACAACAGTTTGCACACAAGTTTGTCTGGGAACCCGTGTAAGGAAATATTATCTTTTGATCACATATGTGAAAAGAGCTGCCTCAGTTCAGTACAGCACCATTTTTAATAGAACTTTTCATATTAAGAATTCACAAGAGCATTTATCTGCTGATTGCTTAAACATACAAAACCCAAACATAGAGAAGTACTACAGGGGAAAGATTCCAAAACAGCAATTGTGAATCCAGACCCCAGACTGCAATCAGAGTACGTCCCTGGATCAGGACCTGTTTTGCTTAGCAAGGGGTTTGGTTCTGTGTCAGGTCCAAAACCAGCAGAAAGTTGGTCTGTGGTCACATTTCAGCTGCACTGGGCCAAAAGATAGCAGTTACTCAGTTTTGGCCACGATCTACATCTAACTTGGACATCAAGATGCTTTCTTGGTCCATCTCTAAGCACCAGTCAGTTACTACATGAAGTCCAGGGTATCTGCTGCTGGGTAAAAACAAAGTAGCCTCCCATTTAGCTATGTTCAATTATTAGGTAAGTCTTCCTCCTTAGCTAAGGAGGAAAGCTCTCTCATCCCTTCTGAAGGGCACTTTCTGTTGGGGGCCTTCTTGGATAACTACCACTTAGTCTGCAGTTTACCAGTCTGTGTCACATAGGAGGGATGAAATATTTGTCTTTGTTATGTCAGTAGTACAGGGTGAGATCTCCACACCTTTAAAAATATATATATTTATATAACTAGAGAGGTGACTTATAACATTTCTATGTATTAGTTTATCTTATTGACTCATACATGTCTAAGAACGAAATATTTTCTTGGGGATTAAAGGGAAGTTACCAACCAACTTAAAAAAAGGCCTTACAACCACTGCTCCTTTCAAAAGAGAAAGATGAACTACATATACTTTAGTATAACAAAACCCCATCCTGATATTCACTTGTAAAGCAGGAAGGGGAGTGTGTGGGTGTGGTGGGGGGGGGGTTGGGGGAGGAAGATTAGACAACCTTGCAGCAGCATTCAGCTTTGCTAAGTGTTCCATAACGTCTTAAATATTATGTACAGTCTTTCTGAAAGGAGACAAACTGGCTTCAGAGTTTGTGGAATTGTAGCAGTAAAACCCATAACAGTTCTAGGGAATAGTCTTTTGGCAGCATAGCAGGTGTCCAAAGTGAACAGTCACTTTTCTAGTATTTTTCCAGAGAATGGGAGGATCTGTATAACCTTCTGCAGCTATCCAAGGAAGTCACCACTCCTCTTGGGTGGAGATTGCTGGAGATTGTGGTCCTTCTTGTTCTGGCTTTTCAGTGGCAGACTTTTTATTGCTACAGCAAGGTTTGAAGAGATGAGTGTCTATGAGGACTTCACCAAAACGGCCTTTGTAAATAATTCCACAGCAGACCTTTTGCCTGGAAGAAATGGCAGTGAGAGAGACAGATAGTTTAGAATGTAGAGAATCTACAGAAATGGAAAAGTGAGTAAGATAAGACACTACTCTTCTGAGGCTCCAGCTCAGAGGAGAGGAGGGCAAAAGCTGCTCAAAGAGAAAACAAGTCTGTGTCTAAATCTACAATGCAGATTTTTTTTGGGAAAAAAACCCAACCCAATCCAAACCAAAACAACAACAAACCCACGTCTACACAAAACTAAGTCTCTCATTTTGCTTCCCAGAGAAGTTTCAGATACACAATTATCTGTGCTGAACTAACCTTGACTACAATGCACATGAGAACACTGTTTGAGAGGAGGCAGCAAAGTCACAACAACTACAACAGAGCAACCTGCTAAACAAGAGATTACTGTGTTGCCTGTTGTGACACAAGATAACAAGCTCACAAAAAAAATCTTGTGGTTTTCCTCCCACTCCAGCTTTTTTTTGAATGCCTACCATCACTAGTCAACCAAATCAAATGCTGTGTTTTGCTGTCAAGCTGAAAGCACTGTTGTACTTGGTAACACAACATCACGTATACAGAGCACAGTTAAGACAAGATAACAGTCAGGAACATTAACTCCCCAAAACCACAAGAAATATTTTCTGCAACTGTATTAGTATTTAGGGAATTGGAAGAAGATAAGGGAAAATGTCTTTAACATATGGCATTTCTTTCCAAACACAGATATTGTGTAATACCCTCAAATTATATCCTTAAATTAAGTTCAGCAGAAGCAGAACCAAGCACTGTGTACATGAAATGCTATCTGCAGAGTGTACATTGTTGCCTTTTACCTTTTCCAATATGTGAGATCTAAAAAGGAGAAAACCGGTGTTCTGCTGGACCCAGCACTCATCTCTGTGTCAGAGCCATCGTCGGACTGGTTACTGTAACAGGGTGACTGGGCTGGGGAGGCACTCGAAGTGGTGCTGTGGGCATCAGAATCTATGGGGGGGGAAAAAAAAATAAGTGCAAGAATCAGGACATGCATCAGGATACTTATCCTCTTCCTAACTTGTAAAAGGTTGTGTGGCGATTGGGAAAAGAGAGGCAGTCTTTTTAAAATTCACTTGCCCATGCCAGCATTTGGGAGACTGTCAGTATTTGGGAGACAGACCTCAGAACTGGAGGAGGTCCTTGTAATACAGGGGACTGGAAAGAGGTTCAGGACCAGGCTCAAGTTGCTGGCTCTCAAACATATGTAGCTGATGACACTTTGGACAAGATCCTAGTCTGACTCTGGAATCACTGGAAGATCTCTGAAGATGATGGAGAACTGTGCTTCAGGCCTGTTACTTCCTCTCTCACTGTAAATCTCATTTCTTACCCATCAGTTGAAGTCTAGTAAAGCTTTTCTGATTAGAGCAATGGATTAGGTAGGATTGAACTTCTGCTGCATCAAGACCATGAACTATAGATTCAGTGCAGATATACACCTTAACAGAAGGTCTACTAGCCTATCTTTTAATTATCATCTCTAGCACCTACAGTAACACCATCAGATTTATCTCTGAATCAAGAAATACATGCTCTTTGGCTCAGGGCTTTTATGGATTCTTTGGAGAGCTTTTCCTTCAGGACAAAGAGGATAAATGAAAGAGAGAAAAGCCCATTTCAGCAACAGTTAAGAAGCCAGAAGGTTTGCTTCAGGTGAAAAACCTAAGCTACTGACATACATTTAGAGGATAACACTGGCAGATAGTTTTGTTGCAAAGCTATGAATCCAAATTTATTTAAACAGTCTAAGTGCTAGAAGAAAGAAATCATCAACATCGGTGGAGAAAGGTGTAAGGAAAGTGTACAGAGGAAATATGGTAGGAATTTAAAGCCCGGGGGAAACAAAAATCTAGGCTAAAAGGAAAGCCTGGGTTGAAACATGTATGGAAGAAAGAGACTGAGAGTGGTATCAATAGAACAGTACTTCTCAGGAAGAGAGAACTGAAAATGGCCATACCACACTACTGAGAGCAGGGGAAAACCACTTGCAACTTCAGCTTCAATCAGGGTCTTGCCTAAGCTCTTTCTAGAGACATGTAATTTAAGCATGGGACATAAGCTACAATTGCGTACAAAGGCGGACTATCTGCTTCCACACCTGTGTCTCAGCCCACCTTCCTTAAGGTCTCCCTCCTCATTCCACCCCCCTCTCCCCCCAAGCCCTGGGAAGATGACAGGTTGTGAAAACAGGGAGCACCCAAATGTGTGAATGTATGAGTGAATCTAGATGGTGATTCAGCTTGGCCAGTTAACAGCAAGTACTGTTAGTTGATTGCCAAAATCTCTTTGGATTCACTTACTGTGCCGCTTGAATTCTTTTTGCAGTTTGTTGATTTGATTGCTCTTTATTCTGCTTCCAGACAGGGTTTTCATTTTCTTTGGTTTCAATGTTGTTTTAAGACTGGGTCCAGCCCTGGCATCTACCACCTAGAACACGGAAAATGCATGCAATAATACTTCTGCACCATGCTCAGTTACTGCCCTTGTCAAGGTACCTGTACTGACATAACTGAAGGTGTTCAAAACCAATTTAGTTAAATCAAGGCAGTTCTGTTTACCAACACTCATGTTTCAATTAAACCTTGTTTGTAAGAGGCTGAGCCTGTAGGAATATGCAGCAGAGTACTTTAAAAGGCTCAATCAGTTCAACTTTTGCCTTCTTCCTGGTTTTGGCAAATTCAGTTTAGTAGACAAGAGTTGTTTAAGCCAATACAGGTTCAATTAAGAGTATCTGCCATGCATTTGCCTGGAGTTGGGTTTTTTTAAAATCAGCATTTTAACTTCTGAATAAAGCTAGAGGTAGTAACAACCATAGTTCTGGCTACCATTATCATCAAGGCTTCCCAAACAAAGATTATAACATACACAAAGAATCCTGATCATCTTCCCAGCCCTAGGCCCAAACTGAATTATATGTATCAAAACAGAATACATGAGTGAGAATAGCTGCAAGATATTAGTCATTGTAATTATCTGACTAAATGACATTGATTTACGAGTTGCTTGAGCAAGTCACCTCGCTTGTTCAAACTATTAAGAAAATAAAATAAAAGCGACCAGTTCTGGAGAGAGGCCAAATCTGACATGTTCTGAGTGTCAGAAGAGACTTCTGGACAAAGTTACAAGCTTGTGAAAACAAAGGATTAGAAGGTAAGTTAGTCTGTGGCTCCATCCCAGGCTTACACAACCATCGTTTTTACAAAAGCTTGGTGAAGACAGATATGAGCCACGTAACAGGAAATACTCCAGGAAGGATTCAGAGATGCTGAGAGTGGGATGGGAGAGTGTGGGGTAAACAGCAAACCCCAAATCCTTGCCAGCACTTTCCTTTTCCAGCAGGATGGACTAAGGCACAGGTGAGTTAGTTTTGAGGGAGGAGGAAAAAAAAAAAAGAATACTAACATGATTCCAGTTTTTTTTTGATCCTGCTGGTAATTTTTTCCATCTTTTCACCAAAAGGACACAGGCATTGCAAATATCTCCTGAGCGGGCCTCATGGAGCCTGGTAAAAAGAAAAGCAAAGAAAATTAGTTGACAATAGATAATAAGAGTATTCTCCTCTTGATAACAGCAAAAAGCATAAAAAATTGATGGTAAAGAAGGGTTGCCAAGTTCTGGTTTTCAGGCATTACAAGTATCTGGGGTACTGAGCTGTTGCCATTTAAAGACCAGGTCTCACTTCCAGAAAGAACTCTTCCATCTAGAAATAAAAAGTGTTGTAATCTGCCTCTGGAAGGGACACTAAAACAGTCCCATCACCTTCAGTTGGTTTTGTTTCATTTTCCTAAAACACACAGTTCCAGTGGGTTGGCTGGTTTCATTGGAGAAGAAGGGAGGAGGAATAAACATATTCCTTGAGTGTACATTTGGGAGCAGACCTCAGAGGTCTGACAAAAGCTTATTCAGCTCTTAACTTTCTCACAGAGCTTCAAGGATGAGTAACAAATACCACCTAACACACTCCCGCGTAAGCGTAGGATAAGGTTTCAGAAACAGCAGGCACTGGAGTGACAGCAATACTTGCTCCCTTTAGAAATCATCTCTCCTGCTAATCCACGCTAAAAGAAATATAAAGGGGACACGCTGTATAATTTTTCAGCTATTTAAATGGGAAGACTTTGAAGCATTCATAGAGTAGGCTCAGGTAAGGCATTATTTGTTCAGTGTTAAGACTGCATTTTTACCTTGGCAAGCACACTTCAGATAGCACAAGACCAAAGGCCCCAGTATACTGCAAGCTTCTTAAGTGTAGTTACAAAAAAAAAGCAACAGGCCCTCTCACAGTCTTTCCACAGCCAAGGACAGTGGCCAAGAAATGTGACAAGGAAAATTGTCAGCACTAGATTTATGCACAAAAACCCATAGTAAGTACAAAGCACTATAAAGCTTTGGTTTTGTCCTTTCAACACTTGAAAGGACTGTTTCTAGAAAAAGGAGAGAAGAAATATTATTAAAGATTGCAAAAATTTACCCATACTAATTTAAGCACTTGAGACAACAGCAGCAGCACTGATACATGTATATAGTTTTGAATACAATTAATTTTTATTTCTACTTGGGCCAAAGGTTTGATGAGAGGTACTCCAACATGACTAAGAAAAAAAGCCAGAAGATATGTATTGACAAAAGATTTTTTTAGGGGAAGTAATTTCATGGAAAACTACAGCATAAAGCAGAGAAATTCTTATTGGCTCAGAAAAAAAATCCTAATTTTAATTTAAAGTAAAAAAACAACTGCAAACTATCACAGAAGAGTTAGTTTCCCTGACAATTCGGGGACACAAATTTATACAGAATTTCAAAGTTCTTCGAAGGCATTTAAAAAAAAAAAATAGATGATCCCAGCAGCTGATACAATAAACCACTGGTATTTTTAGTTTTGCTGGCCAGTGCTTCCAAGTAACATTGTGTGCAACACTACTTAACTGGAAAGCTAATTACTTGATGCTCACTTTCCATCAGAATGGGTTTCCAATGAGAAGTTTTAAAAACAAGTTGGCGCATCCTATTTGGACAAAAGTGTCAATACCTGAAACAAGGTACACCACAAAAACCCTGATGGAGCTACTAAATATTTACTCATGAATAATATTCTTCAATCTTCAGAGTCACAAAAACTCTCTACAGACTTATGCTCTTTACCATCTTGTGTGGGAATTTACACCTCTAAGGAACAAGTGCAAAATGCACGGTCTGAGAGGGGCTGTAACCCCTGCGTGTGTTCCAAGGCGGGAAAGGCACAATCCTGAACCTTCACTGTTATGAACCACAACAGCTTTCCACTGACAGCAACAGCAGATTGGCAACCAAGTGGTACTGTACCCAAGCAGCAGAGGATCCAGCTCCTTCTGACCTGGCCAGGAAAGTTGTAAGGAAGCTGAAGCTATCCTGACCCCACCACCCACCTCTGCTAACTTAATCTTTCAGTGTACGAGGAACAGCACGTCTGGTTTGTGGCTTGGGAGATCAACATCACGACTGACTATGATGACTAAAGAAAGAATCTTACCCAAAGCAGTTCTGGAAATCCTTTTCATAACGTTTGCTGTCAGTGAAACGAGAACTTGAAGACTTAGCTCTGCAAATACAGCAGCCATCTATACTCCGATACATCTTCGGTTTGTGAAAGCCAAACATCTTTTCCTCTCAGCTGTAGCCTCTGAAAACAAACAAACTGGTGTTACTTTTCACTGTTAGATACTAGAAGAAATACCTGGACAATGTAATGGGCAAAAGAAAAGTAAATTACAATTCAGGATGGGAAACTGCTAGATTAGGCCATAGCTTTATCCTGCATTACCTCAGAAGAGCAGATGCACCTAGAATATATTTTCTCATAAAAAAGATAATTAACAGTTGGAATGTTAAGCAATACCCAGCAGGACTCATGACAAACTCACTTACTGCACAATTCTACTCTAAGGGCACGTTTACAACAGCACAACCCAGAGGTGTGAATGCATCTGACTTGGATGATGAAAGCCCTCTGTATGTGGCAAAACAGGCTGCAGGACAGTAGTTGGCAGCTGAACCCTGGGTCACTGGAACTACCTCATCATCATCACCAGTGTTTATTGGAAACATCCCTGCCAAACTCAGCTGAAAGTGAGTAGGAGTCATTTCAAATGAGCTGCAGTCATACCCCTAGGCTGTAGGGCAGACATACCTGAAAAGCCGCTCCAAAAACAGCAGGGTGGAGTCTCACCCAGCTCTCAAAGGCCATGTCTGCACTGTGAGACCCAGGAGCACTTCTCCATTCTCAGGCTTGGGTGAGCATCCCAGCCACATCCCAGCTCCATGTCAGCACAGGCTCAGCTCTCACCCTCCCGCCTTCCCTGCCCTGCTTTCCATGGGAAGGAAACCTGACTAGAAAGACAGAAAAGGGACAAGGAGCAGGACTCTGGTGCATATTTCAGCACACTCCTACTACACAATGATGAGGGAACAAAAGGTTCTCCATTTACAGAGAAGTAATTTCTGTCTGACCACCAGCTCTACAAACTCAGCACTGGCTCAGAAAGCCAAAAGCCATGCTGCTCTTCAAGGCCTGCTTATCCTTCTTCTGTACATCTGGGCTGGGATTTGCTATCAGAGCAGGTAACATACTGTGGAGGTGTTTTCCAGGAGGAAACTTTTAGTTACAAGCAGATTTACTGCAGTCATCATGACAAATACTCCTTCAACACATGATGTCTCCACCACCAAATCCCCTGGCACCAGTTACTCCCCAGTGCAGACTCCTGTTAGGCACAGTCTGACCTAGCATGAGAAGCTGTCAGAGCAAAGAGCTCCCACAGTGCTTCAAAAAAAAAACCCCAAACCAACAACTGAGCAAAGCTGGTGCTTTCCTGGCGCTGGGCCTGGACACACAGCAAGTCCTCACAGGCCACACAGCATCTGTCTCATAACACAGGCAGGGACTGCCCCAAGACATTCTCTTCTAAACAAGACCACGGTGCAAGATTCGCCTCAATCACCCACTGCAGGGAGCAAGCAGCCAGCTCTGCCTCTTGTCACACACCAACTGCTCAGAGAGGGGACAGTCCATCAGCTGCAGAAAGCTTCATGAGAAAAGGTTACCGCTGCTGAGAACTACTTTTAATAAAATTAGATGGATTAATGCAAATAACACTAAGTTCCTCCTTCCTCCCTTAACAAAAGGCCAAGTCATGAAATTATTGTAGAAGCTAACCAAAAACTCTCTGTCTTTCCCACAAATACTACTGGAAAGACCCAGTAGCTCAGGGACAACTTTTTGGAGAGCAGCATCACTATCACTTGCAGGCAAGTCTGATTAGCAGGAAATCAGTTACTCCTCAGTCCCAGGGGCTGCCAAGTCCCAGAAACCCAACTTGGGTTACTGGTGAATGTCTATGACATAGGGATTTGTCCTCAAATCTTCCACCTGCAGAAAGTTATGGGGTACAATTCTAATATCATTCAGAGGGACAGAGAAAAGTAACCTAAAATCCTCAGTCTATAGCATCAAGACTTGTCACATTGTTATAGCAATAAAAATAATTTGAGAAGGTCAAAAACATGCTTTCACAAAGTGACTGTAGCTAGCATCCTGCTTGCCTTACTGATGGAGCCTGCACTTGAGGAAGAGACACCACACATTTTTGTAGGGCCACAGCAAAAGCTCCTAAAGCATCCAGACCTAGTCACTATCTCCCACAGAGAATTAAAAACACATCCCCACACCCTAGAGGGGAATATCACTGCATGATAGCACTGCAAAATAAAATCACATGGCTTTGCACAAGGTTCCCAGGCTCCGGAGCACAAGAGAAAAGCAAAAAATGTTATCTAATATGGTTGGTTAATACACTAAATCAATTAAGGAATCCATAACAAGTGTATATATCCAGTGAAAATGTGCATGTTTCCACTTCAGTCTAGCATATTTTAACACAAGACCATTCGGTGCCCACTGAGGTTGTGTCTCCTTGTAATTACTACTACATAAACAAGTAAAAAGACACAAGTCAACTCCAAAAAGTTTGTCTTGACCAAACCCTTTGCAGATCCTGTTGACACCAAGGGACTTGCACAAGCTGACTGCTAAGGAGATCCTCCAGGATTATGAGACACGAAGGGGATAGGTCCTTTCCTTCTCTCCTATCCCCATTTGTGTTGTTCACCATAGGTTAATGCACTGCATTCCCTTCTTTGCACACGTTTGCAGCACAAGGAGCTCATCCAGGGCCGGCTTCTCTCAAGGATCACTTGTGCAAATATATTGTCACCTCAAATGCTGCCAAGTCATCTTAGGAGATTCACTGTTCCTTCTATTATCACAGTATTGGCCTGGAGGCCAGGAGCCAGCTGTATTAAGTAGAAGGTGTCCAACTAGTGACCTGCTGAACGGGCTAGACTCAGAACTACTCTCTGCTTCTGCTCGAACATGTCTCCAGGGACATGTAGCAAGTGAATGCACAGCCAAATTAGGTTAGTATCCCTGAGCTGTCAAGAGAAATAAACAACAGAGTGTCTAGGCAAACACTTAAGACTATGTATTTTGTTTCTTAGCATGTGATATGCTTCTTCAAGAGACAGTCTCTTGAGGACACTGTGTTTAACAAGCCTCTGGAGATCAAACAGCATGTTCACCTGGGAATTTTCAGCTACTAAACAGCAATTTTAGATTTTGTTTGATTACCCTATCTTAAATCCATGGATGGTCTAGTGCTTTTCTTTGGAAAGTCAAAGACTAACTGCAGACACAAGGTTCATCAGTGCCAGAAAGTTAAGCAGCAAGAACATCTTGACTGTTACAGGGCAAGACACAGAACCAGTATCAACAATATTATTTACTTTTTAATCCAGAAAGAAAAACAGACACTGATGGGATGATCTCCATCACCAGCTGCTATTTACACCACAGTAGAACAAGATGCAGATTTTACAATTAATGTTCTGGCAAAGACTGGCATTGGGCACATGTATTCTGAAAATATTTTGTTTTGCATCGTTGCTGCCATTCTCATAGGAGCAGCCTTTCAACACCATCTTTCAATAGAAAGGAAACTAGTGCCATCTGTTTCCCACTTGATGAATGGTCAGCAATGGTATTACCATATATCTTGCGTGAATGGTGAAGAGCTAGTAGCAGAACCTCAAGTAAAACAGATTTCTCTGACAACTGCATCAAAGTGCAGTTATAAATGGAAGGCGTCAGTCCAGTTACGCACTTAATCCTAAACAGTTGCCATTTGACCACTACACACTAAATATTCTGTCTGATGGAGAACTCAATAGTTAATGTAGAAGCATTTGAGTCTAGAAGTACTTATCAGCACCACTAAACTCTCTCAGCTTGCATTCTAAACAGTAATTGTGTCTTAGCACTACAGCTGACACCACTTCTATGGACTTAAGTGTACCTGGAAGTGCATAGGACTGTGCCCTTTAAAAGGTTTAACTCAAAAGCTTTGCAATTTAGATTTCAAATTAGAAACAGAGAATTAAGTCTGCCAGCTACTGTAACACCTGAATCTTAGCTGTGGAAGCTTAACCACGTGAAATCTGGGACTGATAAAACGAAGGTAAATATGAATGAAGTAATTTCCAAGGAAATGAAAAAGCATCACACAAGGTAATTTTGCCAAACTTAAGCAACAACTGTTTTAGCAACTTGGATGGACTCAGAACATGCAAAAGCTCTCTCCATTTCTCTACCTGCTGACTTCTGGAAAAGCTGCATCAAAAACAGATACTTGCCTTGCCAAAACTATTATTAATAACAATTAAAAAATATTGGAGTCAAGCAGAGAACAGTAAAGTAGGTGATGAATAAAAAAAAAACCCATAATCTCAACATATCCTGGTTATTCCACTTGTAAAAGGCTGGCCGGTACAAAGCAGCACGTATCGTATGTGTGTGAAAATGGTTTTGTGAATTTGTTACCTGTCAGGACTAGAATTTGCTGCTTAGTTTTCTTTGCAAAATTTAATTTGATGATCTAAATTAAAAAGAGGTATTGCTTCAGATCCTCATTAAGTTTTCAAGTTAGGAAAGAACTTCTGAACTTGTTCAGATTTTAAAATAAGAAAAGCTGAGCCACCTTCATTTGCTTTTCCAGATTCCTTCTGCATTCTTTCTAATCACTCAAGAAGAAAGAGAAGCCCCTATAATAGGAAGGAATTCCTAGAAGACAGGCATGCTTTTTAACAATTATCAGGCCAGTTGGAAGGAACATGCTCACCTGCTTCTTGCAAAGCTGAAAGAAAAACATTCCCTGGGGTTATGGGAGAGCAGAGGGATGGCAGCCCAACTACTCAATACCTTCCCCTCTTCTCATCTCTCACTGATTCTGGATCATTCACCCTTTGTGCAACCCAAAACCGCCAGCACACTGTCAAGAGAGGAGAGCCCCTGCACATAATCTGATTTCCCTTTCTGTGTGCACAACAGCTTTGGCACAGCCTGCCCGAAATTAGGCTACAGAAAAATACGATCTAGCCTGCATATGTTGATGCAGCCGGTCCCTGTCAGTAAAAATCTCACAATGCTCATCTCTATAGCATTTCATTGGAACTAAGAAACATAGCCCAAATGTGACTTTCTTTTTTCTTTCGAAGGAAAAGAAACAGATGCCTTCATATAAAAAGAATATACATGGCTTTTACATTTGCAACTGCATACACCCAGGCACATGCACACATACACAAAAATGCTTCCAAAGCTGTATATGGCGCCAGAAGCAGAGCTGCTTGTCTTGATAATAAATTCTTGAGCCCGTCCCTCTGCTGAAATAAACTGCAATACCTTTACTGAAAATCAACTGTAGAACAGAGAAAGGTACATCAACAGAGGAACTGATATATATCAAAGACTCAGTGTAAACATACCTCCCCCCTGAGTTTACATGCTACAAAAATAAACTTTGGAGTAAAAGTTAAAATTGGACCCCAGAAAAACCATATTCAAGGATGCCCAAGACAGAATGCTCCACAGAAAAGACTAAGCTAATTGAAGTAATCTGAAAATGCAACTTCAGTATTTACAAAAACATTTTTTACTCTATCATCCATAACAGCTCAAACCAGATTGACTAATTTCCAATAACCACCACCTTAGAATAGTGCATAAACTGTTCTGGTCTCCCATATTCTCAGATTTTCCTTCCTCTTCCATTACCCTCTCCACCCAAAACAACTTTACTTGGAGGAAAGCTGTATTTGGCCACTACAGCCCAGGCACATCTGCATGAAACAGCATCCTGTGGAGCTTTCACTTGAGCTGAGCAAAACCTGTAAAAGGTCAAAACTACATCTTCAGGAATCTTTCCTCTGCCAAAGTAAGTAACTCACTCTTTTGCCAGTAGTTACCCACAGCTACCTTTGTGTGCTTAGTGTTGCCGTGAAATCTCAGCATACCACATGCAACTGGCAGCAACTACGAAGCACGTATCAAATGAAAACCAAATTAGACATTTCTTTCCACTGTTTAAGCCTCCACAGCATCCCAGCTGTGTCACAAGCTATCAAGTCACAAAGGAGCCTACTTATCTGCTGGTATTCAGTGGGAAATAAGTACCTAACCCATTTAGACAAAAGAAGTGAGACTGAGGCACTTGGGTGTTACTCTAACATGTGGTTGGTGCTCCAGAAGGGATAGGATAAAGCATGAAAACAGTAATCAGTAAGATTTGCACAAAGGTAAAAAAACTCAAACAAACCCCTACCAGTCCCAAACCTGTCTCACCTGTAGACATTCTGTCCTAAGAGAGAACTTTCCCCCTCCCACCCTCAAACTCCTATTGCATGAACTGACACCGGAGGTCTATCCTGATCAAAAGCCCTGAAAGGAAAACTTGGGATGTTCTCAAGCAAACGCTGGAGTTCAGTTTGTGGTGCTTATCCGAGTACAGTCACTACAGCTGTTTTGATGCTGTTTGCAACCACATGCTGCTGAAAAAGCAACAGAGACACCTGAGATCATCAGACATTCAACAGTTTTGGTTTATTAAGAGGCTAACATACCTGATGGGGACTTGAACAAAAATGGTAGTAATTACTTGGCAGTACAGATGAAGTGACTTCCTTGAAAAGGATACATTGCCATGTCCTTAAGTAATATTACTGGTCATTTCCTTTGGACTTTGGACTGAATGCATTCTACAGACATGCAAAGGCTTAAGTTATGTAATGGAGTCCCTAGTATGCATTCTGTTTAGCCACTCAGTTTTCACGCTCACTAGCTGTTTCTTTCTGTTAAAAAAGCAAGTGCTACAAGGGGGCCAAGTCTGAAGAAGGCTGTCAAACAGGACTGTGACAGTCATTCACCTCATTATGAAAGAGGTACAAAAACATCAGGTGTTAAGAACCAATGCAGAGTTTGTTGACACAGAAAAGGTTGTTCAGCATGAGTAAGACCACAATCCATCACACTTTCAATTTTTAATTTTAACCTGTGTGTTTATCAGCTTTTTAAACAGGACTGCTGAAAAGTGGGTTATGTTTCCTTTTTAAAAGAAAGGAGTTAATTAACTCCTCTTTGAGAATCTCCTGGCTGGGAGTGGAGGAGGAGGAATTTTTCCCAGAGGCTCTGGCACTCAATCCCACCTGTTTGCAGTGGGAGCTGGATGCTGCATGCCTGTGGGTGTGTTTGAAAAAAATCCCATGACTTGTTATTTGTCGATTCCCTGCCACAGATTGTAAATCCCAGGAAACCTGGGATCTACCCGGGTGCCAAAGAAGTTGAGAGTCCACTGCTATCGGCAGAAAGGCCTCCAGTTCATTGTCTGCCCCTATGCTGCAGAGTTTTTGCAATGTTTTATTCTTCATTTAGAAAAGTTAGGTAAACTACACAGTGGCTATATGCAGATTGGGGAGAAGGGGCTTTCCACAGAACACACCCCGAATATGGCTGACAGAACAAGTCTTGCCTTTGGAAGCAAGCACACAGGGATTCATTAAGGAAGCATCACCCTTCTGGTTTGTCTTGCAAAGGGGTTAAATCGATGTCTCCATAGCTGTCAACATCACATCTTCCACCACTGCCAAGTTAAAATTCAAAACTAAAGAGGGAGCATTACAGTTGGGTCGTGCTCAAGTACGTTACTCGGCCTTGACCAGAAGTGCGATGCTGTTGGAGTTCTGGGCTCAATTCAGGACACTGAGCCTTCTTCTCTCCCCACCCAAGAGGTGAAAGTGGCAGTTGCCCTGCCTTCGGCCCAGCCACACAACACGTGCTTTAGGCACACAGTGATAGGGTGAGGGGCAGCATCCTGCATCAGCAGCCTACACAAGTACAGTACCGGGGCATAGCTCAACTTTTTCCTTTTTTTTTTAATTTGCAATTGTACCGATTGCTGAATAATTTGGGTCCAAAGCACTGTCTGTCAGCAGACTGATGGGTATAAGGTTCTTTGTAGGATGGGCTAGGGCCGTTCCCGCCAGGAGAGCAGCCGGCAGGGCCAGGGAAGACTCAGAGCAGGCAGGATTCAGCCCTGCTCGCTGTGCTAACGCACAGCCGAGTAAACAGGTTTGGCAGGTCCCTTTAAGTCCCTTCAGTTACGCGCACCCGGAGATGAAGGTACGAGAGGAGATGGTAACTTTTCTCTCATGAAAGGGAGAGCGCAACTGGGAGCGTTTCCCTGGCGCAAAACTGCAACTTTTTATTTTAGGGAAAATAGTAGCAAAACAAACACAGCGATAAAAGATGCCCGAAAAGGTAGCGGCTAGTCGCTGCGCTGCCGCAGCCCCCAGGACCGGCGCAGGGCACCAGCCGTTTTCCGCCGAGCACCGCGTGGCGCGGGGGAAGCGGCGGCCCCGGCGGGGAGCCCCGCTCCGCCCGTTACCGCCGGCGGCCTCGCTCGGCGGCGGCTGGGGGGGGGGGGGGGGGCGGCAGGCGGAGACGCGGCAGCGCCGGGAACAAAGACCCCCCCCGGGGGCGGGCGACCTACTTTCGCGGGCGGCCCCGTCGGTCAGGTGGAGCGGCGGGAGCACACACGCGGGCGGCCCTCCCCCCCCCCCCCGGTCCTCCCCGCGGGGCTACAAAGCGTCCAACTTGCTAAAAGGCGAATAAAACCAAACCCAAATTAAAACGGCGCAGAAAGAAGGCGGCGCGCCGGTGAGGAAAGCCCCGAGCGCGGAGGTGGGCGCTGCGAGGCGGCCCCCGCGCTGCAAACGCCGCCCCACCACGCGGTCTCGGTGCAGCCGCCCCATCCGGCACCGGGCGGAGGGGGTGGTGTGGTGTGGAGCGGCGGGAAGCGGGGATCGAGCCGGGGCAGCCCCTCTGGGCACCCCAACCCTTGCCACAGCAGGGTGACGGCCGCTTCCCGTCGCCCCCCTCCCTCTTAACCGTGGTCTGGTTCCGTCCTGGCTCCCCCCCCGCGCCCTCCCAGCTCAACGCTGGTTCCTCATGGCTCGGCCCTGACGTAATTCAAACATGGCAACAGTTGCACTTCAAAGGGCCGTCGCAGACCTCCCAGCAACGCGTGCACGCCGCGGCGGGGACGACACGGACCCTCAGACCACCGACCCTGCGGCAGCGCCGGGGCGGCCGGCGGGACTCGCCTAACCGCGCGCCTGCTCGCGTACGCTGACGCCGCGCGCGTAGTGCGGTACCTCGCTGAGCGCGTGTGCATCCAAAGTTTCAGCCCCTCTCCAAAGTCCTCCAAAACCGGCAGCCAGCCGCTAAACAAAATACTGCCCGCTTGCGTGCCAAGCTTTACTCCACCGACACCTCCCAGCCTGCGACTGAGCCCCCACCCTTCCCCCAGCCCCCGTCGCGGACGAGCGCTTTCCCCCAGCGCGCCGGGGAGCCGCGGCGCCCGCAGCACACGCGAGCCCTTTGTTTTCCCGGCAGCCGGGCGCTGCCTACGTGCCGCGCCAGGGGAACGCCGGCCGCTCCGCGCACATACCCCCAGCTCCGCACGAACTGGGAGTTAAAACTTGTTGGCGGCGAGCGCGGGCACATGCTGACGGGCATGGGAGCGACTTTCACTCGCCCTGTGCTGCGAGAGCGGCAGGACGCCATCGCCGCCCGCTGCACCGGCCCCACACCGGCAACGCCACGCACCGGGCCGGTAGCGGGGTTGCCCGCCGAGGCGGGGAAGGCCCCACGCCCCGACCCGAAGGACGGCAGCACGTGTCAACGCCAGCCCACAGCCGTGCGTTTCCCCCGTGTCGAGGCGTGCATAGACCCCGGGCTCTTCGCAAATACTAGTGGCAACTAAAGAACAAGCGAGCCCCTCTGAAATGCTAAGGGGGAAGAGAAGGCTCGTGGGCACTGCCGTGCCGCCGCCGCCCTCCTCGTCCGTCAAGCCCGTCGGCATCAACTTGCGCGCACCAGCGCTACAGGTGTGCGGTGCGGGGCGCGCCGGGGGCCGCACCTGCGCCGCCCGCTCCGCTGCGGGAGGCACGGCAGCGGGGCCGCGTGGAGAGGCCGGCAAGGACGCCGGGTAGCCCCCGCGTCACCAGCCAGCTCGCTCTTCTCAGCTCGCCCCGCTGCTACGGGCCACACTTTTGGTGTTAAATCACCGGGAACCCGGCCGCCCTCTCACGCTGAGACTCGGGGCTTTAACCTCACTTGGAAGGGGAAGAAAGTCGGAGTTCTCGGGATGGGTCTGCAACAATGCGGGAGGCGTTTCTCTGCACCAGCGCCTCCTCTAAACTCCACTAATTGAAGAAAAGAGGGGAAACGCTGCTCACCGGAGCCATGTGTGTCAAACAGTTTCAGGCGGCAAAGTCTGTTCTCCACTACAGAAGTGAAGACAGGCACCAGGGTTAACTTGCGTTTTAATAGTAACCACTGCCTGTTGCAGAAAAAAAACCCCAAAACAAGCCAAAACCCCAAACCTAGAAACCAAACAACTCACAAGCTCAACAACATTAAAAAATACATAGAAAAAAAAAAGCCCTCACCGACACCGGTTTAAATCCCCCGTCCCTTCTCGGCTGTACTTTCCTCAGCAGAAAGGACTCACTCACCGCTCTCCTGCGCCCACCAACAACCGTGCAGTGCGCGGCGCTACCGGCCGCTGCGCGCTCTCCCCGGCTCTCCGCGTTCTGTCTGCCCGCCCGCACCGCCCCCCCTCCCAGCCGCCCGCCGCCTCTCTCCTCCTCCTCTCCCTCCCTCCCCTGCGCGCCCGCCGCTCTGCGCATGCCCCGTTCCCACGGCTCCATTCTCCTCAATCGAGCGCTCTCGCTTTGCGCGCCCCATTGTCCTTTTAAGGGAGAAAGGCCGCGCGGGAAGCCGGGGAGGTGGGAGGCGGCGCCTCATGTGACGCGCCGCTGACTTCACCCACGCGGCCCGGCCCAGCTCCCCCCCTTGCCCCAGCCTGGCAGTGGGCGGGCCCCGGCACCTGCCTCTCGGCCGCGCCGTGCCGGGCCCTCGCATCCGTCCCGCCGCCCGCGAAACGCCGCGGAGCGAACGGCAGCGCTGCGGAGCATTGCAACGCCTCCCTGTCGTTTCTTGCTACCTCACCGCGGCAGCTGGCGCCTCCCTGCAAAGCCCTCGCTGGATCCACACCGGAGCCACCGGCGGGCGGAGCGTCACGAGCTCTGGGAGCCAGAGGAAAATGTTTTGCCGGTCTCCTGTTGCTTTGTTTTGTTTTGGTTTTTTTTTCCGCCACGTCGGGTTCATTTAAATGTGCGCATCGGCGGCTCGTGTCATTTTTTCCTGCAGCGTCAGAGCGAATGATTTAAAAATCGACATCATCACAACCTTTGAGTCGCACCCTTTGTGCAATTTAGGAAGAGCTGCCTCACGGAGCAGCTGGTGGGTTGTTGAAATACTTTTCCTGTAAAATCTAGATGTCAAAAGGATGAGCACGTCATGTGCAAGGTAGCGCTTCAGCTTCTCTTGACAGCGGCACTACAGCCCCAAACTGCAATGAAACAACAAGCTGCTCTCTCCAGGCTCGCTCTTGGACCAGGCCCAGATATGGAATGTCTTCTTTCCAACTACTTCAAAGATACAAAGTTTCCTCTCGGGTTCGACGGCAGCTCAGCAGTACAGTGCCGTTGTTGTCGAACACTTTAAAATAAACTTACAAATAATGTTAGCCGTTCTGGTAAATCCTCATCGAGGCACGGATTTCACAGCTCACTGACCACTCTTGCTGAAAGGATCCTTTTGCCTCGCCTCCTCTGAGCACCTCACATCATCTCTGCTTGCTTGGAAATCCTTAGTAATTCTACACCGCTTCCTTCCTCAGCGCTGCAAATGCAGTCAATTTGGGCGTGAAGGGCCGGAGAACTTCTCATAAGGAAGTCTCCAGCTTTATCTGTGACATGGTTTGGATTTGGTGGTGGGTTTTTTTCTGAATGCAGATAGCATGCTGCCTTTGTTACCTCTGTTTCCTTCCAGACACAGCTAAACCAAATCACGTTTGCTTCATGAGACATGAGTGTAGCTAATGCAGGATAACATCGCAAAATACACACAACATTTCCCTGGTTTTAAGCAGCGCAGAAAACTCTACCAGCTCTTTTGGCTACTTTTGTTTGAGTGTAACGTGTCTAGTTTTATGCCTCTCTATTCTTGGTTTGAAGGTCTGATCGCCTCAGATTTTTTCTCCCGTTATTTTCCTATTTTTCTTCCTCCAACGCTTCTCAAGGCCCCTCAGTGACATTTTTTTTTAGTCCAGTGCCACTTAAGTCCCCAAATAAGAATGAAATGGCATTTTGAAGCAGAATCCTCCCAGATATCAAGCAACGTGCTGCCTCTTAGTGCTCAGTTGAGCCATGCCAAACATAAATTAACAGTTTGGCTCAGGATAGGCTTTGATTGCCTACAGACCACTGTCAGGGTGAGTGTCTGAGTAGTTATTTCACAGCTTCATGCCCTTACCCTCTAAATCTCTTGCAAGCCCCAAAGCTCAGCAGAGAGCACGTGCTTCCAACTTAGCTGTAACCTCAGGAGGATTTGAGCTTCCAAACACTGTACAGCTCTGACCTGTGAACAGCTCAGCCATTCCTGCCCTCTCAGAGGAAAACAACTTCTGTCCCCACACAAGTCCAAATGAAAAACTTGGTCAAAACTTTCGTTTTTTTTTGAAATATTTCCTGTCTCCTTGAAGCATTTGCTGATGGTATTTCAGGGCTACCCTTTAACTTGACAGGGTTCTAGTTTTTGTTTGTTACTGATAGTCATCTTACAAATAAATAAAAGGTGCTTAAATAGCTATTACATTTTCATCAAGGTTCCTCTAGCCCCTTCCCCTCCAGCAAGCAATTTATGCTCCCCAGGCCATCAGAGGGACAGACACCTTGCCTGACCTCACTGTTTGGAAAGAGGGTGATAAAAAACAGCCCCAAACCTGGAACAAGCTGAAGGAGTTTCATTTGTAAAACACATCCGAAGCAACACATGCGCCTTTACACTACAGGTAAAGCCTCGTTTGACAAGGCTGTGGTTTAAAAAATTAAGCATCCACTCAGAGCTTGGTATGAAGGAGGAATGTGGGATTTCATGGAGGTGACAGGTGACCTGGAATATGAGCTGTAGACTGGAGTATTTTTTCTCATCCAGGTCAGTTCTAAAAGACACCGACTCTGAGAACATGTGTGCTCTCTAGAAAACTAATGAGGCCGTTGCTGCTTTCTGGTTAAACCTGTACCTTTCTTTGGTGAGATCTTAATTATTTGACCTGGGAAGCTCAATTATTTCAGTAGTGTAATAATAAAGCTAACCACAAGGGGTTTTTAAATATAAAACACATACATATATCATGAATACCGAGGCAGAGGCGCTTAACATGGAGGGAAAGTAAGGCCTTTGCCAGCTAAGAAATCTGATCCCATTGTGTTATTTTTCAATATTAATGAATAAGTAAACACAAAGAGGCTACTAGTTGTTAGGTGAAGAGCAGCTGTCAAAACCAAACCCAGGCAGCTGTTCCTGATTTGAGATTTTACAGTGCAATGTTTTTTACAACTTGAGTAATTTCAGAGTTTGCTTTACTGGCTAAATACTTAACCAAAAGAGTCTGAAACAATTACCAGGAGTTCTTTCAAGAAGAAAAAAAAAACAAGGAAAAAAAAAGTGTGTTAATTGACTTACAGCTGTAAATAAGATTTTGCCAAGGAGTACAATTTCAGATCAATAGATCAGTTCTTTAGCTCCTGCTTGCATCAGTTGTCCATACAAGTAATAGCATGTTAGGTTTTTTTTAAGATGTAAATGCTCACTGAGCTAGTAGTTGAAAGCAAACAGGTTCATAAAGTAATGTGGTTTTCCCCTCTGTTTTATGTTTTAGGCCAAATGACAGATAGCTAGAAATAAACATTGATGTCAAATTTTGATGATAATAAAAACAGATATCATGATATTCATGCTGCCAGAATGAAGTACTCAAGTTATGTGGCTCGGAGAGACAAGGTCCCAAACTGGTTTACTCCTAGGAACATGGCAGATCCTTTATAGCTCAGCCTAAGTGAGAAATCCATCTGGGCTTAACATAGAATAGTAGTCTTTCTGAAGAGTTTTTAATTGATAATTCAAATTCCTTATGAGGAAGATAATTCTCCTAAACTCTTAAGGCTCGTTCAAATTCTCTAGCAAAATGATTATTTTCTGTTACTGCTTAAACAGCTTTAATGCAGCTTCTCAAGCGTTACTCATTTCCTTATGGAACTATTGCTTTCATCCCTCTTAAAGCCAATAAACCCAATATAAATCCTCTATGAGGATTTATATTAAGGTGATTTGGAGACACCTTCTCTGCCTGCCAGGCTGTTTTCTGTCAAGAAATGCATGCCCCCTTATCCTGTCATTTGAGGTGGTTCTGAAAACAGAGACTTAAGTATTTGGAAACTCAGAAGAAATTTCTCCTCTCAGATGAGAACCCCATCTTTCCCAACAGCGTGTGGAGAAGTTCCAGGTTTTACACTGATAATTTCAGAGTAATCTTTAGTGAAGAGAAAGAAAGAGGGTGCTTCAAAGAGTGGTATGTAGGCCTGGTCTCACATGGATTCATTTAGGGGACAGAAATTGCTCTTCGAAACTTCTTACTGAACCTAAGACTCGTGACCAAGCACATCCATCTCCTTAACCATGTTTGCCACTGCATGGCCCTGAATGCAGGCATAGCTGGCTGGGAAAGAGTGAAAAGCCAGGACAGGTAGTTGGGAGAGCATCCATGGTGGCTAAAAAGAATTGCTGCAGTGTGACAGGCTTTTTCTCTTGCCCTCTTTCTCAACAGGAATCAAGCAGGTAAATAGGGATGCATGGGAACAGAAAGACCTAGGGAAGTTAATTGATTTTTGTTGTGTTTCAGGAATGAGGTCTTACCCTGGTGCCTGAAATACTCTGCTAGGAAGCAGCCAGCATATTGGCATGAGGGCCAGCCGGACTCCTAGGGGAAGCTGCCAGGAAGGATTTTCTTACAGGTGTAGGTGCTTGAGGCTTATACCCAGGACTCTGCTAAATAAAAACAAGCAACCATGTTAAAGCTTCATCCATCACTGCTCTTTGGAGATTTTCTAGCTTACAGATCTGTTCTCAGTGACACTGCTTTTTAATCTAGAGTACCAGCAGGGAGAACAAAGGTCCATAGGTTCCCTTTTCAGGAGAAAAAAGAATGAGATCAACCCGACACTGAGGTAGCCCTAGGAAAGGAAAAAGGTGACCAAGTTTCAGATTTAAGACTTTGAATGTCAGAAGTCACAGAAACTATGGAGAAAGCATGTCTCTCTGTGGGCAGGGTTTTTCTCAGCCAAAGTAAGGCAGATGATAGTGATGCAGACCTCACCAAGTTCAAGTGACTCATCCCATGACGGGATAGCATCTTGCTGACCTTATTGCCAAGCTGCCAAAGACAGACACCGTACTTCTGGTGAGGAAGAAGAGCTGTGGGCAGACTTGGCTAACCAGGGGAAGGAGGCAGTGGGAGGAGATGGTCCCTGAAGGGAATCTGAGTAACCTGGAGTCCAGATCACAAGCTTTGAACAAGCAGCCAAGAACCAAATGGGCATCTACCGCTCACATCTAGGGGCAGGGGCTGGAGGCAAAATTTTTTGCCATGGTAAGAGGGAATGGAGTTTGCTCACAGAGCCACCACATTACACAGATAACTGCAGATAGCTTAATTGGATTGAATCAGCTAATTGGACTGCAACAAATCAACTACATTTGACACTTAACATCCTCTAAGAAACAAGTCAAAGGGCGGGCAGAGAGAAAGCAGCGTGAAGGGAGGACACTATATCCTTCTTCCTCAGGGCAGAAGCATCCCATTTTGCAAATGAAAAGAAGATAAGAAAAGGTTAAAGACTTTCCAGGAGGAAGTTGTCACTCATAAAACCACGTAGATTAAGAGAGGGCAAAAGCAGGATGGGCAAGCTTCGGGCAAAATTTGAGCAGATGCTGCTCACAGGGATCCCCATAAACAATTTGGGTCCCATAATGGGTGGTCATTAGCTTTACAGGGTCATGAAAGAGGCTTAAATAAATGCAGACCAGGACACACATTTGACCTTAGTGGCTTCCCTCAGGTCCAACTGCCTGTTCATATTGCAAATTACGGCATGCAGAGAAGTCATGGGACCCAGATGCTGCCTACAGGGCAGAAGTGACAGAGCCTGGGCCACAGAGCTAGTGTGCAGCATGAGCCCCGTGCTACACAGGCACAGAGTGATCTGATAGACATCTCAGGGCCAGAGGGAAAGTTCCTCTGTCTTCACTGACCCTGTGATGCAGAGACCACTGAGGAAGCTAGCACCAGTGCTGTATGGGTATGAGAGAGAAAGGATGCAAGAGGGTACTGGCCCTGCAGGGCCAGAAGGAGGTATTTTGCAACTTGTTGACATCTCTGTCAAAGATGTATGAAGCCTCTTAGCAAGGAGAATAGTTTTTGAAGCAGGAGGGTTTAGGACTTCCACACTGCATACCTTTCATCTTCTGAAGAGTCTTTAAAGAGTGGTTAGGACCACAGCTGGGCTGGGGTAACTGGGTTTATGTGGGAGGTGTTAAGGTTGATCAGGTGCTGAGGAAGGGGACATACCCCAGCTGGCACTGAGCTCACCTGAGCAGGTTAGGGCCCCAGCCAAGCAGCAATGCCCTGAGGCATGTAGGAAGCCCAGCCTCACAGGGCAAGGCAGCTGAGCACAAGTGGGTAACTCCTTGAGTGATGGCATCCCCACGTGGGTTCCTGCTCTTCCTATCAGCCTCAGGGGCTCCCAGGGAAGCTGAAAGAGAGCAACTTGCAGGGATGGCCAGGTCATGAAGAGGTGCCTTGGAATGGCATTGTCCTGCAGGCATGGTAACTTTTCAGAGAAAAGCTAAACAAAGTGATTACAGTTTACAGAGCAGTGAGCTGACCGGGCAAAGACACTTCAAAAACTGGCCTTTCTAAAACCAGCTTGCCGTGTGGTTTCTGAGATGCTATTTTGAGCCTGCTGTCAAAACAAATCTCTATCCATAGCTGTCAGAACAACTACCCTTAGCAGTGACTGAACCATTCCTAACACAAGGTTTCAAAACCAAGAGCAATATTTACTAGTTGATTTGCATTATCTGTAGGAGGGAAATGGGAAAATGGGATAGCTATGAAAGTGACCTCTTGTGCTGATTCCTCTTTGCCCTGCAAATGCTGGGGCTAAGTACTTGATCACAGAGTTGACTGGGGAATTGTGAACATCTAATGTATACCACTTGATAAAAAAAGAAAAAGTTTGAGCAAGGTGTAAATCTCTGCTGCATAGGCCAATTGCTAACTGCTTGCTGGTGAACAAAACAGTTCAAGGTTTCAGACACTTTTCTCTCTTACATCTAGTACCAGCTAGGATTCCAAACAGATCTGAGACTGCAGGTCTAACTGGCCCAGTGTTTTCTCTACTTTAAGATTCTCAAGCTGTTTCAGAATAGAGAGGCCCAACATAGACACACAAGGCAGGAGGAGTGGCTCAACTGCAGCCCTCAGGTGCAAGGAGGTTGGTGCCCACCAAGCAGAGATGTGTGTGCTCTAAAGGCCCAGGTCTTTCCCACTTGTGTGTGTGTCAGCACTCAAATGCATCTCACTTGAATAGGCGTGTCAAGTTTACCCTCTTATAAAACACATCCTTCTGCAAATTAGAATAAGTAGCCATTCATAGGAGGCCTGCAAAACAGGAGGGGTTTTGTATATGCCATTCTTTATGGCAGCAGCAGCCCTTTAAAGCCTCTTTTATAAGCTATGGCAAATGGGCTCCCAGCATGCTCCTTGCTCTGAGTCAGCATGTAGATTGTGACTGGCACACTGGAAACAACATTTTGAGGATGTGCTGGGAGACCCTTGGAACAGATACCAACTGATTCCATTTCAAACCACTGGCACTTTTCTATCTAGCCCTAGACAGAATCTTGTGCAGTCATGGCATTCTAGAGACTTAGCTTCTTGAGGACCGACTCTGACATTCGTAGAGTCCTTGCCGATATACTGAGACTAGCCAGCTACAGCATCTCAACAACATTCCTCATAGAAATTTAGACTGAGTGCAATCTGTTACCATCAATGTGGAAGGCCTACTGAGGGGTTAGTCTGATGTGGTGAGGTAACAGCTGCTCCATACTTGAAAACATCAGTAAACCTCTTAAAGAAGCATGACGTTCCCTTCACTGTTTATTCTCTGTTGGCACTGAGGGCTTTCTAAAAGTCACCTGCATTCTATGTGTGATCCTAAGAAAACAAGTGTTTCCCTTTCCATAGGGGAAATGAGAATACCCAACTAGAAAACTACCATTTCTCTTAAGTGGGAATGATAATGTTCGTAACATGTCACAGGAAATTAGAAATAATACTCAGATCTAACCAATTGTACAGTGTATGTTCCGTAAAATGATCTTATAACGAAACATCTTCCAAAGTATTTGTCAAGTGAGTGACAGCATCCATTCCACACAATAGTTAAAAGAGCGATAGGACCAAACATGATGTGTGAAGCAGAGTGCAGAACCTCCTGTCCTGGGAAAGTAAGCTGCATTGTGTCCAGCAAAAATCCCCCATGTCTCTTATCAGAAAGCTGAGGCTGGCACAGAGACCATCCTTAGTTCTAGATTTGTGAGGTGTCCCTGACTAGCATGACCGCAAGTAAGGTGTCTAAAGACAACCGGGATTTACCTGTCTGTGCAAATCTTGCAAGACTCTTCAAAACAGAGCAGAAATTGCCTCTTAAATAAGCACACAGGTATAATGTTTGATAATGCCATGGAGGCTGATGCTAGCTATCTGCTACTGGTTTGGAGACTTCAACGCTTTGAGTGAGTAAATGCTTCCTATTCAAAATAAATGATACGAAGTTGGATCAGCCTGAGAACAGTAACAGAGGCTCAAACCAAAAAGTCCACAACTGGAGGTCTGCCAGTCTTCTCTCACTCCCCAAGTATCAGAGTAACATTTCCCTCACTGATAACGTGACAGACATTTAAAAGAAACAACCTACTTGAGCTCTCTATACTGAGGGGTTTCAACCATGGCTTTTCAGCAGAGAACAGATCTGTACTATATTATTGAGCTGAAGTGCACAAGATTCCTGCTGAGTCATCTCTGGTCTTGGTGTACTTTTAAGTCTGTTTTGATCTGTGCATTTTGAGGGTTTCACTTACACGCTGTTACGCTGTTCAGCCATTAGGGAGGAGACATAAAGGTAGGTCCTCCTTCCAGCTCTTTCCTCCTTAGAGCCACCATCAACTCTGTTGACATGCTGTTGTGGTCTCTGCTGCACTGCTGCAGCTTTCAGCAGTACTACTGTTCAAAGAGCAGCACTGAAGGTGCCATGACAGACCCTTCTTCCCCATGGCCAGGCCTCTGGCTTCTCCTCCAGCCACATCGGCCTTTGTCAAGGTCTTTGACTCATGCTCCAGCACAGCAGCACAGAGTGAGCATCAGCAGTTTTACCCACTCTTTGGGAACCGCTTCGTTGTCCTGTGTCTTTTTCACCTAAGAAACATTGTGGGAGAGCACTGTTTGTCCACCTGCCAGCCTCGGCCCTCTGCAAGGCAAGGCCTAGCCTCCTCTGTGCCGCCACACCAGAGCTGGCAGCCACGCTGATCTCCAGGCCTTGCCATAAGGTTCGCAGCACAGCCTGACCTATCCCACTACAACATGAGATGGCAGAACCTTTATTCAACGGGAATGGTTTTGTCTCAGCTTGACAGGGCGTTTTGCTGGCAGCCTTAGGTGGTGGTTTCTTCAGTCCGGTGCAAAGCCTGGAAACCCCACACTCCTCTCCCCAGAGGCTCATGGTACAGCAAGGTCATGGCCCTTTTGTTACCCCCAGACATTAACATTGTCCCCATCATTGCCTTCCCCACCTCTGCAAGTGTCTGCTGCCTGCCTGCAGGTGCTGGCTGAGGGGGCCAGTGGAGCATGCAAAGCAGCAGCTGAGGAAGAGGACGCAAATTCTTTGTGATCCATTTGTAGTTTTGCTCACGGGCCCCAGAGCTGCTTCCCCCTGAGCCTGCATGGTCCCCTCTAACCTTGGCTGCCTCAGCTCTCTTCTCTCATTATCTATTTTGAACCTGTGCCGCCCTCCTGCCTTTAGGGCTGAGTGTCTGGCATTGCTCATGCTAAGTCAAAGGTAAAAACCGCAAACCTAAGAAACTGACATAAGAATAGGGCGACATATTAATGTGTACCTTTGCTGATGAGCCATACTTATCTATGTAGATTGGCTTAAAATCAGAATCACCCCTCTAAATATCTTCATGGTTGCCATTTAAAGAACAAGGGTTTAGGATTGCCACACACCAGCCCATGCTGTTCAGCTCAGCAAGGCTAGAATATGCACTTGACTTTACATGCTCATGTAATTTCAGAGTTCTTAATTTAGTTATCTTTAAAATCACTTTTAAAGGTTTGATATACTCAGATTTGAGTGCTCAGAAGTTGGATCAAATCTTTTCAAGCCAGTCTGGCATTGCCACAACCGAAGAAGAATTACATCAGGCCTGTTCCATAACGTCTTAGGCGCAGGGAACAAACAAAAAGTTTCACTTGCTTGTTTTTGCATCCAAAGGTTCATTTTGTGCTTTAACAAAACATGCTCAAGTTTTGATATAAATGTGAATACACAGGAGCTATGTCCCCTTATGTTGGATTCAAATTTTTATTGGCTTCAGATTCACATTTTGTCCCTTTATTTTACATTACAGAAAATCGGCTATTGAATATGCATTGTGCATTCAGACAGAGACTCAAGAACAAACACTCTCCTGTCTCGTGAAAACTTTTTTCTCCTGTTTTAATGTGTTTTGTCTTCCTGTTTCCTTGCTACTTGTGCTAAGAACACAATGCCCTTGGAAAAATCTTGTTTTGCTGCATATACCACATCCCTTGTATCTGTGCGAACTCTAGAGACAGGCAAAGCACAATGCAAAGGTATTCAGACAGCTTTGGCCTCTGCCAACTGTTTGTGCATTTCATGCATTTTTAACTGTATATACTTCTGTTTGTCCCCAGCTTAATGCTTTCATGAAGAAAGCCTGGCATTTGCCTGATTTGCAGCTGTTGACTTCTTTGCAAGCAAAAACCCGTTTCGTAACAGTCTTTTCGTAACTCGGGTGCTAGTTATATCATAGAACAATGTTTTAATAAATGTTATTTACATTTTTTCAGAGTAGCTAGAGGGGTTTTGGTTTTAATTAGCTGAGTAAGAGAGCCATGAGTGATTACACGGCCACAAACAGAGCTGTTACCATCATCTCCCAGCTCCTTACTCATGGTTCCCGTGCCAGGGTAGCTAAAACAAGGAAAAAGTAGTACAAGCCCTTGCAGGTAAGTATTTTTTGAAAGAGAAGGAGGGAGAAATCAATGAAGATGTTACAGTGCCTGGAGTCCTCAATAGTTTCCCTTACCTGATTCGTTGCCTAAGCCAGAAGCAGGAAAGTCTCTTAGATCTGGGAAGAGGGAATGGAGCGTGGGCCCTCGTGTCATCCTCCCCCAAGAGATACATTGCGGGGTGGTGGGAGTGGTCAGAGAGGTTCTTCTATGGAAACATTGCCTGCTGAGAACCCTTATTCTCAGCATGAAAGTGAAAGTCACTCAGGATCCCTCAGCTACTGAAATCTGAAAGGATCAATGTCCAAGGGACAGAGGGATATCCCGGGAAGCATTTTGAAGAGGGACCTCAGTCAGTAGCTCAGTCCAGGACGTCACCAGGAACACGGCAATAGGTTTGCAGTGCTTGGGAAAACTTGCTAGTAGCCTCACATAATTTTTGGGGGGGATGAAAACTTCCTTTGGATGCTTGTTTGGGCTGGTGCTATTGCAAACAGCCTTAACTTCCAATGGCAAGGAAAAGCTTCAGTCACCTACAGGCCAAGTGTGTGTACAAGACTGATGCATACAGGCATTTGGCAACTACAGCCTGGAGTAGGCTGTGGAGGGGAGAAAAGAGCATGCCTGCACTGCCTTGTATTGCTAGGTCCTGCTCTGCCATGGAGAATGAGGTCTCAGATTTGCCCACAAACCTAATCTGTGCCACTGGGCTGAGTGGGATCTCTCCAGGACATCCTGCACTTGGTGATAAGACAAGCCATGATGTTCACAGCTCTACCCAGAGTTAACACTGGAAGTCTTCATGGTCAGTCTTCTGCTTGTCAGACACTGTTTATTGCCACTAGTTTCTTCTAGATTATCTTAACCAGGGAGATGAACATAAGGCTTTTGAATATCTTCATTAGCAAAAGCCTGGCCCTTCACAGAGGTAAGCATTTGTACTTAAAATGCTGAGATCACTCTGATGTGTAAGAGTGGGATGTTGATAAATATTGTGTGTTGAAAGCAGCAGCAATAGTCACTTTGTTATTTTCCCAAAAGAGAGTTGATTGTCTTCTGTGCACAAATAGGTGAGCAGACTGTGGTGCTTGTGAATGTCTGTCTAAACTTATTTTAAGAACTTCCACTGACTTCAGCAATCCATGGTGCATCAACTTGTGGTTGTACTTCCTAGGATGCACATTTGAATTGAAGATCAACTAGTTCATTCCTCGGTAGTTAGACACAAATGACTGAGCCCAGAACAGCTCTCCTGTTTCTCACTGATCACAGCTACCCATGCTACCTCAGCACAAATTCCTGCTGACATCTGAAATTCTCTTCTAATAGAGTCCACACAGAAGCTGAATTAAATAGCTTCTCTGGTCTGCAAGTTTTCCCTGGTTCTCTTGTGTTCCTGTTATCATGAATGGAAACCTTTTCCACAGGTTTCAAGAACACGAAACCTGGGTAGAGCCACAGGGTGTTTGCTAAATGCAGTTTTTCTGAAAGTCATTTTTTTTGGGGGGGTGGTGTCCTGTGCACCACACCCACTTTCAGCCAACTTCATACTGTTTATACAGTCAGGAACCATACCATCTGCAAGAGGTTTAAATCTCAGGCAAGCTAATAGCCACATTAATTCCAAGCTGGTGGATTCATATTATGTGTTTCAATTTAGAGCACATCCTATTTACCTCATGGGGTAATGACAGTTCAAAAGCTGCATGTGTGCAAGCAGGTAAAGTTAATTCAGGTGAGAGCACCGAGCAGAAGAAACAGGCTAAAGAGACTGAATGGAAGAGTTTACAGGTATGTCAAAGAGTATAGTCTTTGGGCTGACTTCACAGTTCATTTGAAATTTAATTCCATGCCTGTCTTAAAAAAACCCACCAACAACCACCACCAACAACGACGATTCTCAGTCGTACTGATCATTTCTGACTACTACTGGAAATCCCTTGCTAGCACTTTGTATGTCTTCCAGCATGTATTCTCTGGTATGGCTGATAATCCATTTCAGCTTAGAATCATAGATTTGCTTCAGCTGGAAGAGACCTTGAAGATCATCGAGTCCAGCCTTTGTCCCATCAACTACTAGACCATTTCCCTAAGTGCAGCGTCCACCCATCTCTTAAACACCTCCAGGGATGGTGACTCCACCACTTCCCTGGGCAGCCTGTTCCAATGCCTGACAACCTTTTCAGGAAATAAATTCCTCCTCATATCCAGCCTGAACCTCCCCTGGTGCCACTTGAGGCCATTTCCTCTTGTTCTATTGCTTGTAACACACAGGGACAAGTTGAGGGGCAGAGAGAGGACAAGATTAACTTCATCTTGCAAAAGCATCTGTTTTCTCCTCTTCCCTCTTGGTAGGGAATCACTTGCCATCCTGACACAACCAAGCAAGTATTTATATGCCTTTCTGTAGTGCTTAAACACACTGCAGATAGTAAGCATAATTGCCGTGCTGTAGTGAAGTACGAAGAAAGCCTGTTTAAAAGCTCTTTAACTGTACATAGCTACACAGACTTGCTCTTGCACACAATCCCACAAATCAACAGGTTTTACTGATGCCTTTAAACTGGAATTAACCACAGGTGAGACCTCAGGGTAGTTCTGTCACGGTGGAGCTGAAAAGCCATGCTGAGTCACACACCAGTGGACGCTGGATCAGTGACTGCTAACCCCAAGGCTGAATAGCCTGGATTGGCAAGGCAGAGAGTGGCCAAAGTCCCACCAGTCTACCTCAACTCCCTTAGCTGCAAAATGGGATACACCAGAAGCAAATTGCTTAAAGGTGTCGGTGGAAGTCGGGGACACCTAGAAATTGAAGCCATATTTTCTTGTCTCTATCCTGTGCCTCTGTTAAGACAACGAATTTGTCTTCATATCTAAATTATGAATATATGGTAAAAAATACAACTACTGCAGCCTATCACCCTTAGTTTTCACTCTTGTATATTCTTTGTTTTTTGATGTGTAAAGAACATGCTAATATATCACTTGGAAGCCTTTGAAGAAATGAACTCATGATGGGAGGACAGTGATGAGGGGGATATTGCTAGCTTAGCCTCCACAAGCTACCGCTGTCGGACTTCTCTAGGTATAACTGAAAGGTGAGTTTTCTCCTCACAAGGCCTACTGAAGCCCATCTCTTCCCTCCAGCTGCAGAGGCAGGGTAAGGAAAATGCCTTCCCTAAGCTAACATCAGCCTTCTCTCTTGTTGGAAGCAGGGGAATGCAAGGATTGCAGACCACCAAATCCAACATCTGGCTGCTATTGAGGGAGGAGTTTACTTGTGGTTTAGTTTCAGCTTGTATCAGCTGGCTGTGGGAGTGGGAGAGAACTTGGCCCTGAATGTGCTGTGCTGAGATGGGGATGCCTCTTGCATTGTCCTTGCTGGGAGAATAGATGCCCTGTGATAAGTGCTTGGACTCCTAGGGAACTGCATCCCCTGCACAGTCCTGCCAAATGTACCTGGCGAATAAAACTCAATTGTTCATTCGCTACAGACACTTGTTGAGCACTTCACCATGCAGAAGGGCTTGAACACCCAAGGCTGAGTGAATACATCACGATTCACCCATTTTAACTTGCTGCTCTGGCCAGGTCTAAAAGCAAATGGATCAATCAATGAATGGGCTGTATAAAACTAAAGAGTCCACATTGAGCAAAGTACAGTTATTTTCCACAAAGAGAAAGAATTGTTGTCTGTCTTCTATGTTCATCCAAGACAAGACAAGTAGACTTACACAAGCCTTGGATAACCACCACAAGCAGGAGGAACACTGTTTTACAGATTATTACTCAGAGTAACTGGCACAAATACTCAAACCTCTATGAGATAACAATTATTTTACAATTATGGATCCCACTGAATTAGTTATTGAATGGTAACAAGGTTGTCACTACATCACATAGCAATGACGGCAACTTCTCTTGAAAAATATGCTGTGGGTAAGGATCAGGGGGGTTTTGGCTGTGGGGTTTTTTTTTTTGTTTGTTTTCTTTTCTACTCCCCTGGTGCCCTTTGAAATAAAGGTGGACTTGGTTAAAGTCACATCCTCTTCTGACAGAAGTTCATATAATCACAGAATGGTAGGGGTTGGAAGGGACCTTTAGAGATCATCCAGTCCAATCTCCCTGCTGATCAGGTCACACAGGAACATATCCAGGCAGGTTTTGAACACCTCCAGAGAAGAAGATTCCATACCCACCCTGGGCAGCCTGTGCCAGGGCTCCATCACTTGAACAGTGAAATAGTTTTTCCTTATGTTTAAATGGAACATTTTGTGGTCCAGCTTCTTTCCATTACCCCTTGTCCTGCCACTAGATACACAGAAAAAAAAGTGATGCCCCAACCTCCTGTCATCCACCATTTAGATATTTGTAAATATGAATGAGACACCCCCTCAGTCTCCTCTTCTCCAGGCTAAACAGTCCCAGTTCCTGCAGCCTTTCCTCATGAGGAAGATGCTCCAGTCCACTGATCATCTTCTCTCCAGCACTTCCCTGTCCCTCTTGAGCTGAGGAGCCCAGAACTGGACACAGTACTCCAGATGAGGCCTCACCAGGGCAGAGTAGAGGGGGAGCAGAACCTCCCTCAACCTGCTGGCCACACTCTTCTTGATGCATCCCAGGATGCCATTGGCCTTCTTGGCCACGAGGGCACATTGCTGGCTCATGGTTAGTTTATTGTCAACCAGGACTCCCAGGTCTCTCTCTGCAGAGCTGCTCTTCAGCAGTTCCACGCCCCCAGCCTGTACTGTTGCGTGGGGTTGTTCCTTCCCAGATGCAGGACTCTGCACTTGTCCTTGTTGAACCTCATGAGTTTCCTCTCTGCCCAACTCTTAAGCCACTTGAGATCCCACTGAATGGCAGCACAGCCTTCTAGTGATAGTCCTTATAGTTCTTTCAGAGGAGCTGAGATGCCCTGTGAGATGTGTGGGGAATACAGATGGGCGCATTACAGTGTCAAGTTTTCCTGCAGAACTCCAGCTTTCTACTGACAAATCAGCTCTGCAGTGGCTTGGCAGACAGGTCACCTTAACCTGCCACCAGATAGAAGACCTGAACAGAAATTTTCCCGTTCCCTTCACATTCTGTGCTTTGCTGAAACCAGCTTAGAATGATACTTATCTGATGGAATAGCAGGAGAGAAAATAGGAATATCAGCAATGAAATCTCATCCGCAATGACAGGAGCCTCAACCTCTGAGCTGAGGTGGTGCCAGACAGGGAAGCGGCTTCACTCTTACCTGGAGCACAATTCGTTCCAAAAAGCTAACCTGAAATGCTGGAAAAGAGCAAACTAGATGGGTGAGCTGTTTCAACTCCTACCTGTGCAAGTTTTCTTCTCCTTAGCCTTTGCAGTGTTCCCAGACTGCATCCACAACAGCGCAGTGGAGAGGAAGTTATTTGCACATCCTCATCTGGGCAAGTTTAGTCCTGCTTTATTTCAAGTGCTTACTGCCTTGAAGATGTAAGATCACATAGTCTCTAATTTACATACTTATGCCGAACACATTTAGCAAGGAGGTGTAGTAAGTATGGCCACTCCTCCTCCTGAAACTCGACCACAAACAGCCCTGTGGATTTTATTCACATTTATGAGATCCTATAACTTTGCTGCTACACTGTTGATGAACAACAATATCATCAAACAATGTATTTCAGGATTCCCACATAACAGTCCCAGGCTCTGGGACTTTCAGTCCCCTCCTGAGATTCTCTGCCTTTTCAAAACCAAGAGTGAAAGTGGATGGACAGACCTCACACACACCATGCACACACAGGTGCAGGGAACTGCATTGCAATTATGCAGTTTTCGATAATTCTCACATTTTTGCCAATTCTAGCTGGGAGGGACAGGGTGGGGAGAATTTCTGCAAGTCCAGTCCAACTCAGAAAAGCCTTTAATTACTAAATAGGGCATTTCCCCATCATTCTTTTCCACCTTTTATTTTTGTTGCAGGCTCTCTCCCCTCTCCCCTCCCCTCCCCTCCCCTCCCCTCGACTACAGACTGGAGGGCATGAGTTTCATTACAGCTTTTTAACCCCAAGTTCAAATATCAGAGCAACCTATGCCAAGAGAGGAAAGAGACCCTTGGCTGCAGTTAAATCCCACACTTTCCGCTTTGCTGCAAACAGGATCCCACCTCCCTTCTCCCCACTCCACTCCAGATCCTAAGGGAGAGCAATCCAGGCTGCCTCACAAAGGCTGAATAGGCCTTTGATTTCATAGAATCACAGAACGGTAGGGGTTGGAAGGGACCTTTAGAGATCATCCAGTCCAACCCCCTGCCAAAGCAGGTCCACCTAGATCAGGTCACACAGGAATGTGTCCAGGCGGGTCTTGAAGACCTCCAAGGAAGGAGACTCCACACCCTCCCTGGGCAGCCTGTGCCAGGGCTCCCTCACCTGGACAATAAACCAGGTTTTTTCTTATGATCCTGCTGCTTGCCTTTGGCCAGCCACATTTTCCACTTGAACCATGAAAAGGAAAGGCTGGTCAGGCTTGGCATAGCCAGACTTTTGTGCCAGGGGAGGCAGAAAGGCAGGTTTTGAGTGTGAACCCTCACATCCCCTCTTTGCTCCAGCAAGTTCCCGGTCCGAGGAGTCACTGTTGGCCAAATCCTTCTGTTCAACTTGGTTCTCTTTACAAAACACACCCTCCAGGCTTGTCTCAGTTCCTCTGCAAGGAGAAAAGTGACACCAAGGGTTATCCTCACAGTTTTATTTGTAAAGGACATAGCATGAAAAGCTGTATTTCAATGTAGTTCAAAACCTGAAAAACCCATGTCAGTTTGTGGTATGTATGTTAAAGTGCTTTGATATAACAATACTTTTACTAACTTCGCCTTGAAAATAATCCCGTTCTTATTCAGTTAGTCATAACGTAAAGACAAAGTATACTCAATGGAGACATTTAAGGATTGTTTTAAGCTATACAGGGCACATTTGTACATTTCAGGTGTGACACAAGGTATTTCCCCTTAAGATGCACACCTTTGTTTGACTGAAAGAAGGAATTTTCTCAAACATGCCGTTGCACAACTATTCTAAAAGGAAAATGAAAAGGACATTTTCGAACGATGCTACCTAATGACACAAACCGACTCAGGATAAACACGAGTAGATTTTCCACTAAACAGCAGAGTTTCATTCGTTTCAGAGAATTATAAATACATATTTTGTACATAATGAGGCATTTGATTCTCTGACTCCCTCGGGTTCCCACGCTGGATGTTGGTATAACAGGATGATACAAACTCAGACATGTGCAGATGGGTATTGGATAGGAGTTAGTATTATTATTATTTTAAAAGTAGGTATCAGAGAGCTTTGGTCTTTTCCAAGATTCCCTTTCTCAAACAATGAAGGTGCTTTAACACTGAAGTAAAAAAACCCAACTGCGTTAGCTTAGAAGAATCCTGATGGGTTTCTCACCATTTTAGTGGGTAGAATGATTCCTGTAAACCTTACAGAAAAAAAAACCCCTCACAGTTTCCAATAAACAACAGCAGTCTACTACAAATATATATTAAATCATACATGATTGGAGAAAAATTCACTACAAAGAACCATATTTGCAAGGTTGTCAAATAACTAGTCTTCTAGGAATCCGAGGCACTCACTCGGTTGTGCCCCTTCCAACATATCTCACGGTGTTTTATTGCCTACAAGGAAACATTAGACATACGTAACTTTTATTGTGTTATTATGATGATGAGGTGAAACCTGACAAACCCAAACGAGTCAATGCTTGCTGAAAAAGCTGATGTGAAGTGGTGTAACAGGTAAGTGCTAAAGGTTCTTTAATATAGTTTAAAGTGGGGGAAGGCCCTGTTTTGAATTGAAAAATTTCTCAGGTTTTGACTTATTTTAACCGAAGAAAGACTTGATGTAGCTATTGCCCTTTTCTCTCCGTGTGGTTTATTCCTCTATACTTGACCTTTAGATTTGCCCACGTTTGTACTTGATCCTGCTTGTGCTTAACCCGTGTCACGTCAGATGAATGTTACGACTGCTTTAGTCATGAAGAGTCTTTGGAGAAGTCTGTAGTGGTATACTTTGGAGAAGTATCCAGCGAGCAAATGCAGATGCTACCGCGAAGGAATCCAAGCACTAAAGAGGTTATTATTTCAGTCAAAGGAAAGTCACTTAGACTGGGTTGGGCGTGAAAAAATTATGTACAGCAGTCATTAGACATAAAAGGCTGGAGCTGTAATAGAAATCAAACCATCCTAAGCAGTCATTACCAAATAATGCTGCCACGTGGTGCCTGGTGCTGAATGTATAATTTGCTGATAGAGCTAAGTACTAAGGGTGCATTTTCAATGGCTGCCAATGGGTTGTTGTGCATTTTCTGCAGACTTTAAGCAGGCTTGTCTGGCCACACAGAAAAACCTAATCCCAATTTTCACATTTCTGGAAATGTAAGAGGGGTGTGACACAGCCGTAGGTTCTGGCTACTAACTTAGGACACCATTCACAGCCTTTACGTTAGTTGCTCACACCCACAGGGGTGACATGGCAGTGCTGCCTACAGTATTTGGCATGAGTTTAGACAGTTTAAGGAAGTACAAGCCCAGGAGGAAAGAACAGTTACTAAAAGCTGGAACCCTTATTAAACTTGATGACTCTCTAACAGTGTTATTTTACTTCTTCCTTAGAAACAAACAAAAAAACCACCCCTTCTGCAACAAAACCCCCTTTTCCAATGAAATGAAGCCACATGAAGAGTTTCCTCCTGACTGAGAATATGATGTGAACCTTTGACATTAAAGTGAAAGCTGTTCAGAAATGAACAGCAAGAGGACCACAAGAAAGTCGAGAAGTTTGAAAAAAGGCAGGTGAGAAAGCAAATGCTCATTTTCATCCTCTTTCCTCTTCCTTAGGTCTTGTCCCTCTCTCCACCACGTGCACACTATACCCAGACATGCTACTGCCCAGCATTCCCAAGTCCCTCCCAATGTCACTGGAGTGAACAGTGCAAGGCTATACACTTACAGTACCAGCTCGGGTCCTTCCCAAGCCCCAGCTGACAGTGAGACATCGACAGAAATCCACTGATGAAACAGCCAAGGTCATAGGGAATAAACAAGTGAAAACAAACAACTATATTTAAACTAACCTCCAAAACCTAAAACCAGAGGCAGCTGACTATGCCCTCAGATTGATGCGACTCCCATCCATGAGAATGGAAAATACACTCATGGTATTTGCTGCATGGTATCCACAAGATGCTTTTAACGTAAACTTGTGTTAAATTTTTGGCATACAGGATTTCAGTTGCTCCCATTTCCTCTTCAAGAGCTGCACCTATATACACATACTGTATTACTAACACATTAGCTGGAAAGAGTGTAGGAGAGGAGTCTCAAAATACCAAAATGAGATATCTTTTTTGTTTCCTTTTGCTTTTTTTTTAACAAAGCAATGAAAGATCCTGTACTCCCTAGGAACACTCATTCTGTGGGATAAAGGAAGACTCATAACTTGTCAGCGTTTCAAAACCAGCTGATACAGTTTAGTAGCACAGCAACATTGGTGTTTGTGGCTCTACAGCAATGATTCTTCTCAAGTACAGCAAGAATTTGGTATGAACCAAATTCCTCAACATGGTAAAAAGCAAAAAAGAAAGAGTCATGCACAACATAAACTGGCTGAGGGCATTAGGGAATCGTCAGAACATCCAGACAGGCAAGGGACACACCGAGTGAAGCAAGCAAACCATCAATCCGCATCTCAGGGTGCAGCAGCACTGCTTAAACAGCTCTCTGTGCTCTGCAGTTCTGAGGCTGATAGAAGTCCTCTTCTCCAGTGTTTAAACATTTCAACACTCGTCTCTCATTTTGGAGATCAACAGAAGTGACACAAAAAACCTTACAGAAAAAAAAAACCCAAACCAAACAACTCACAACTTCTGTGCGTGGAAAGGGTTGAGTCATCAAACAAACAAAAAACTGAGAGAGACCATGTACAGTAGGATAAAACAGCATATGCTGACAATATTTCCAAGGGTGAGATAATCACAATGGCTACATAAGGATATTTGCTGTATTCATTTGCAATACCTGAAAAAAAAGCCCTGCTGAGTTTGCGCTGTATTTACACATTGATTGGCTTCTTCCTTGCAAGCAAGTAGCTGCATCCCTTCCCACCTCGGTCCTTCCCTCCCCAAAGTCCTTCCCCTGGGTTTAAGCTACTCATAGTCAGAACAAGAACATTCAAGTCTAAGAAAAATTTCTTAGAGTAATATAATTTCTTAAAGAAGATAGCATATTTACACACATCTAACACATGAAAATACTCTATTTTATACTAAATTTCTGTTTCAAATAAACTACAATACTGCATCTTAGCCTTCTGCAGCTTTAGAGGACAGTCCCCGTCGGGCACAAACTGGGCTTCCCGCTCCCGCTTCAACCGGCAGCTTTGCATTACAGTGGTGCACTACCATGGCGTTCAAGTCCTGACAGGTCTCCAGTTGTGGTTTGCTTGCTTGGGAAAGGAGTAACAAAATCCTCAGCAAAGCCATGCTAAACATCCACTCCTTTAATGAGCGATCCTTCTAGGACTATGTTGAAATCTTGCAACGTCTGTAGGACTCGGATGAGGGAGTTGACAGTCATTCGGTCCCGTAGAAGAGCGTTCTCCTCGTACATCCTTGTAATGGGCGGGCACTCTGCCAGCAAGGGGATCCACTGGGAGAGCAAGTGGTCCCTGCAAAGGGGTTCAAAGGAATCATTTTAGCACCAAGTACAATAGATCTCGAACTGAAATCCTTCTCCAAGAGCATAACCCAAAACACACAGTTTCTTTTTGCAGGTGATGCATGTTGTTTGCATGTTTGTAATCATAACCCTTGGTTTTCTCAGTAAAAGGCAGGTAACTGAGCTGAACGTACTGTAGGAAAGAATATGGAATCAGACAGTTGACAAATGACAACTGACTTTGGAAGAACTCAGCAATGTTTTCTGATCAGGAATGGGGAAAGTAAAATTCAGGAAAAAAACAATAGGCTGGTTTCCTACAGGTTTTACATGTATCCAGACGGACAAGACAAGAATGGTTCTTATTTCTAGACAAATTACAACTAAGCCCTGTCCCTCCCCAAGCACCAGACAGAAAGCATCCGATTGGGAAAGAAAGATTCAGCTAGAATACTGGAGTTTCACAGGGATCGGTTCTGGGGCCAGACTTGTTCAATATCTTCATCAACGACCTGGATGAGGGGACAGAGTGTACCCTCAGCAAGTTCCCTGATGACACCAAACGGGGAGGACTGGCTGATTCACCAGAAGGCTGTGCTGCCATTCAGTGGGATCTTGACCGGCTTGAGAGTTGGGCAGAGAGGAACCTCATGAGGTTCAACAAGGACAAGTGCAGAGTCCTGCATCTGCGAAGGAACAACCCCATGCACCAGTACAGGCTGGCGGTGACCTGCTGCAGCTCTGCAGAGAGAGACCTGGGAGTTCTGGTTGACTAAACTAGCCATGAGCCAGCAATGTGCTCTCATGGCCAAGAAAGCCAATGGCATCCTGGGATGCAAGAAGAGTGTGACCAGCAGATCAAGGGAGGTTCTTCTCCCTCTCTACTCTGCCCTGGTGAGGCCTCATCTGGAGTCCTGTGTCCAGTTCTGGGTTCCTCAGCTCAAGAGGGACAGGGAACTGCTGGAGAGAGTCCAGTGCAGGGCCACCAAGATGATCAGGGGAATGGAACATCTTTCATATGAGGAAAGGCTGCGGGAACTGGGGCTGTTTAGCGTGGAGAAGAGGAGACTGAGAGGAGATCTTACTAGCACTTATAAATATCTAAAGGGTGGGTGTCAGGAGATTGGGACATCCCTTTTTTCTGTAGTGGCTAGTGACAGGACAAGGGGTAATGGGATGAAGCTGGAACACAAAAAGTTCCACTTAAACATAAGAAAAAACTATTTCACCATGAGGGTGACAGAGCAGTGGCACAGGCTGTCCAGAGGGGTTGTGGAGTCTCCTTCCTTGGAGGTCTTCAAGACCTGCCTGGACATGTTCCTATGCGACCTGATCTAGGTGACTCTGCTTCTGCAGGGTGGTTGGACTAGATGATCTCTAAAGGTCCCTTCCAACCCCTACCATTCTATGATTCTATGATTCTATGATTCTATGATCTTTCACGTAGTGCTAAAGCTGCATAAAATAGGTACTGGATAATAGACAGGTATGAGAAATGGAAAACTAAAGGTAGTTAACAGTGGTGTGAAAACACTCTTTTAGTCTAATTCAAGAAGACACACGTAACGAAGAGCAGTCAGGTACCTTGTCCCCAGGCAAACCAGAATCTGGAATTTGCCATCCTTTCCGATGTTCCTTGGGGCTGTATTGATGGCATTCACATAATGACAGAAGGTTTTGCATGAAGACCTCTGAAGCAAAAGGGCCTCCTCGTTGTCTCCAATCTGGTCACTGGTTTCAAAATACGCGACAGCTTTCTCTGTGGTAGGTTGAAAATCAGAATGCAGTCAGAATCAGAGCAGCAGTACTTCAATGGGACACAGAATCACACAAAGGAACCCTTCAAAAACCAACCTGCTGAGAGCTATTGCACAGTATATACATGGATTCCTCACCCTTATGACCACAAGCAGGTAATCATCTCCATCTTTCCTACCTAGCATTGGTCAGCACACTGGTTGATGCCTAATACAGTTAGGTAACACCAAGGAGCTGCGCCAGAGTACCTACTGATAGTTTTGAGTGATACCATCAGATTTGATTTTTCACCTTTTCTGAGTAAGCACTTACTCTCAGGCTCAGTATCTCAACTTGACAACATGTTTTAAGGGAATTAGTATGTCTTAAATTACCACAACATAGGCCTACAGATAATCATCACCAGAAGATCAGTGCAGCAATTAGAAGACTTCTCACAAGTGACTAGAAATCAAAACCTTTCACTCCCTGCCCTTGCCCAACTCTCCCTCTACCATTGTTTGCTGCTCTACCCCAACCTTCAGCCTATCCTCTTTCTGGGTATAAAAGCAGCTCTTTGAACATTCACCTATGAATAAATGGCTAGAATTTGAAGCGCTCTTAAATTTCTACACAGATTCACACTCATCCCTTATACAGAGTTTGGTATTTCTCATTTTCCATCTTATTTCTCATTGACTTTAAGCAACCTGGAGCAGGTGCTAGGTAGGAACGAATGCCACCCTAGCTGACAAGAATCTGAGGTCTATGTGTGAGTAGTCGTTTTGCCCTTCTGCCTCCTTATCCCATAACAGCTTACCTATGAAATCCCAGAGGAAGACATTCTTATGAAAAATGCGAGCTGACTTGAATCCATGGTGGAAGACCTGCTCCAGCGCTGCGACCAGACCGTTCTCTCCACACAAGAGAATGGTAAGGCTTCCTCTCTGTGGGAAAGGGAGCCTGTAAGTACAACTTGCCTTGCTTGTACGTCCAGAAGCTTAAAATCTAAAGCTTAATAGTTTCTATTGGTATTTTAGTTCCATTTCTGTTTATAAAAATGTTTATGTGCATTGTAGATATAGGGCAGGTAACGAAAAGCAGTGAGTACCTCTTTCTCTGGCTTGTGGAAGTGTTTCACAATGTTGTTCACAGCTTCTCCAATTCCCTCTTGGATCTGTCCTGCATTAGGCTCTGTGAAATGATGGAAAGCACGCTAATTGAAGATACCACCTTTAAAACATTCATCTTATTCTATGATGACATAGCTTGGACTGCAGGAATCATTCTGTATCTTTAACAGATTGTCACATGTCTTAGTTAAACATGAGCATTAATTACAAAGCAGCTGATGAGCAACACTGGAATAGTCAAATAAATTGCCCTACCTAAACATGCAGAACCCAAGGATTCAGTCTGATAAATATTTTATTTGAGTTAATCACATCTTGCTCGTCACATTGAGCACAGCAACCCTCACACAAAGAGACGTAGGCTGAAAGCTTGGAGCCCAGTCATTTGACTCCACATGACTGAGGCCAGAAAACCCTGCACACATTAATTCCTGACCTGAACCCACAACATTTTATTGAGACCAAACCAGTATTTATCTTAGGCACATGTCTAGTCATTGTGCCAATGTGAGGGGTCACAGGCAGAGAATATTCCTTATTCATGGTTCCAAGAGTAAGATATCTTCTGTGTTAAAATGTGTGCCGTGTTTCTGCTCAGACTCTGTTTAGCTGTTTGCCTCTGCTACTGAATCATGCTATGCCTCCATCTGCTACTATCTCAGCTTCCTGTGCAGGTACTTGCAGAAAACTAAGTCCCTCACTTACTCCCTGTTTGAACCAGGATGAACTTTCAAAACTTAATTTTAAGCTGATGTTTTCAAGACTTCAATCACTCTCATAGTTCTTCTATGAGTCCTTTTTAGTTTTTAAGGTATATGCAGGTTGTTATTAGCTTGTCCTACAATTATTGCTTTGGAAGCATGGGGTACTTCAGTATCATTTTAGTAGACAATGAGCTCCACAGCCTCTGGCAGGCCTAACACAGAGCCTCATGTAGCTCACAAGACAAATGAATTATTGGGCCTTAGTGTTCTCAGACCTAAGGAAATGCTCTCTAAATACCTCTGATGCCCACTCCTCCAGCTAGTATGGACTTGCACACATGAAGAGCTGCAGTGGTTTTTAAATGCTGCATTACTCTTGAAGGCTAATCTTGCCTTGCTTGATATTTCAGCACTCATGTCCTCTCATTTTACAGGAGCTGGACAGATTTATGAACGAGACCTATCCTGTGCTCACCTGTATGCTTTAGCAGAGAATGCCTCACTCATGTGGCCCTTACAGTCCCCTACACACATTGTAGACAAACAAAGTTACTCATAAAAGCTAACTTTAGGGAAGTGAAGCTGATGTCCCCTTGGGTCTCTCTGGAGATGTACTCCTCCAGAAAGCAATTCATGGCATCCACATTGGGCTCTGAACTGGCCTTCAGAGAGGAGCATCCTCCCACTGACTGCAAAGTGAGCTGGGAAGCTGAGCAGCATCAGCTACTGAATTCTGCTGCCTCCTCCTCCTTCATATCTCCATGCTCCAAGGAAAGAGACTGTTATCTCTCAACTGTCAAAGGGAGACACTGCAAGAGGCAATATGTACAGTGCAGTCACACAAACCAGGGCAGAAAAAACTCATCAGCTCTCAGTCGTTTCTCTGCACCAAGCCTTGCTTCAGCAGGAGCTCTCCTGATTACATGAGCTTTATTTTCTCAGCAGTTGCTGTCCCCTCCTAGGTCACTGGAGAGATAGGAAGGGACTTACTGGTGTTCTTCCCTGTGAGAGAAGTGATGCTCAGTCGTCGAGCCGTGGTAGGAGATTTCTGCTGGGGTGGGGTACGGCACTGCTTTCCCAGCTCTTCATCAGACATGGAGGACACCAACTCTCCAATGAGTATTCGCTCCAAACTGCCATCGTCAACACCCTTTCCCAGCCAGCGCCCGCAGGGAAACCTGTCATGCAGCCAGCACAAGCACAGGTCAGCTACACAGGTAATCTAGTTTCATCCCAAAGTTAGAGGGACAGCTAGCACCCATAAAGACTGCTAATGGGCAGGGAACACTCTGGAGACTCCTGCACCACAACTGATAGCACCAAACCAGAAAACTACATTCACCTCCATCCTTAGGAAAACAGAACTATTGCAAAGCTTGCGTGAAAGCATTGGACAACAGAAAACATTACACACATACTTCATGGGCCACATCTTGGTTTCTGATGGGTTATTTTTTCACTTGTAAACACAACAGATATTCAGCCTTTAAAAATACCGTGTGATGATTATTGATCAAATCCCCACTCAGCTGAGGCTATGACATCTCCTCATACTCAGACCTCACCTTGCATTTTATTGCTGTACTTTTTGACCCCATCCATAGTCCTAACTACATCCATACACATGGCCATACCCCCAGTCCTTGTATCCCATTTCCTCCTTCTTTCTTCCACACACTGTGGCCAGTCCTGAGCTCTGGAGCTCACCTCTCTGAATTATAGTTTTCCAAGTCCATATTTAGAAAAAAAAATGAAGTCTGCTTAGCCAGATATTTTGTAAAACTGATGAGTTAGGAGATCATTTTGATATAAGGTGTCTGTACCCAATAGAAATCATCAAAACCTTTTATTTAAGTCGAGCTTCTGCATGTTTGTTAAAGCATCTACACGTCTTAATATTTTGTTTTTTAATAAAAATAAGATTTGCCCTAAACTATTATTCCAGTTCTTGGAGGTTTAAAGAGTTCATTTGTGACCAATTTCACCACACTAAGTCAAGAGATTTAATTATTAGACACTAACAACTGAATCTCTTAAAAAATATCCATACTGCCTGTCCTATCTCAGAGAGAGGCAAAGAAAATCCTACATTCAAGCCTCATTTAACATTTATCAAATTATTTGACCTCAACTAAGGCTTCTGATATGAGAACCTATCAGGTACTCAAATTAGCCCACAGTGCTCCATCAGCTGAGGAGAAGATGAATGCCTTCTTGCTTTCTCTAGGATTTAACAGGTAGGAATTTCAGACAAAAAGAATAATTGAAACTTGTTGCTTACTTGTATGTGTGTCCTGTTATTTCATTTCTGACCATGACACAATCAACCAGCCACTTGGCTAGCAGCCCTGAGTTGTCATGACCAATCTGAACGGTCGTCAGCTTCCCTAAATTCTGGCACTGAAAAGAGTAACAGTTTTTACTTAATTTAAAAAACAACAGATCTCTCTCACACACACACTCCCACCACATACACACATATGGTCTCAAATATATGCTTTTATTCAGTTTCCTTTGATTTATACAGCAAGTATTTTTAACCAAATAGGCAGAACGTTTTGAAAAGCAGGGTAATTATTTTAACATAGGTGAAAAGAAATCCCTTGAAATAAAAGTATTAAAAGCCTGTGAAGAGATTACATTCTTTGTTGGGAGCACTCACTTTTAATATTTCTGAGGAGTGTTAATTACCAATTCTGGAGCTTAGGTGATAAAAAAAGGGGTGCTTTTGCAGAAGAAATAGTTCCTCAGTAAAAACAGCTTTTCAAAAATGCATTTTGAGCATCCTGACCTTCAGTTAGTTCACTTCATACTACGATGCAGTCCCTAGATCCTTTGTTTTTTTCAAAGATTGATTTGCTTGTTGTTAGGTAAGACAAAAATCACTAAGGGGAGACTCTTAACATCACAAACACAGAACAAGGAAAACAAGGGACTGTGAATTCCAGTGCAATATGTAACTGTAGGTGGGGCTGACAGCAACATCTGTTAACGTCACCTAAACACTTCCCTTGCAAGACCTTGGTTTTCATTGCTTCTAATACTGCCAAACAAGCAGCTTGGGCTGACATTTTCCATAGCGGGTGGCTACCCAAGATGATATTTTAGGAAAGCTTCAGCCAAAGGAATATTCCAGAATCCAGAACAGTGTAAGTATGGCCCTTAAATAGGTCTAAACATGTTATTTTGCTTGTTAGAAGTCTTTAGATCTTTTTCTACAAAATAGTAATATATGAATGAGAGGCAGCCATTCTGTCACAAAAAAATCTATCAAAAAATCTATCCATATTCAGCAAGAAGGGTTTTTTACTATTGTTTCAAAGATCTGTCTGCGTACACTCAATGGAAGCAACTGTAGTACCAGATTTTCCTACAAAACCACTCCTTATTGGCTATGGTACAGCCTGTAGCTACAGGAGCCTGATGGGGCTTCCCCTGCAATTCCCAATACCAGCTGCTTTGGGGTGGCACTGAGCCAACCTGTAATTGATGGGTGGGGAAGCAGAGGGGAATGCAAAGAGAAAACCACAGCAGCAGAAAGAAGAGAGCCCAAGAGGGACCACAGCTGTTTTGCTGTGTGTGGGGTGCACCTAAAGCTGTGAAACTGAAGGGCTGGGGTGGGTGGGTTAGACTGAAAGGAACAAAGACTGGGTTGGAAGGAAAGCAGCAACGCTGGGCAAGGAGTCGAAGTGGGAAGAGATGAAATTTGGGACTGGCCAGTGGTAGAATGGGATCTCAGTAGTGGTAAAGGTGAAGACAGACTGAGAGAAGAGAAAAGAAACTTGGAAGGGAAATGAGGAAAAAAAGGGGAATGAGTCCTGAAAAGGAAAATGAGGCAAGGCACGAAAGGGAATGAGATGTAGAAACAGACTAAGTGAGGAGCCCTTGGCCGGGACAGGGCCAGCAGTGAAGCCTGTGGTTAAAAGTGGTATGTGTTCACAAGAAACTTTTATCTAGCAGAGGAGGCGCATGCTGCACTGTTTTCCTGTACATACTTGAACCTTGAAAACCTTTGCAGAATCTGAAATGTTGTGATCTTGAGACAATAAACATAGAAGCATGCTTCAAATTGAGAAGTGGAAAGAGCATGTACTCACCTCAAATGTCATTTCTAGGTGGTTTTTAGGAATCTGCATTACTCCTGTGTCTCCTAGTTCTCCTGATACACAAATCCATGGGTTTGACGTAGTTATTGCATTGCTTAGTTTTTTGATGGGAATTATCACTGACCTATAAGGGATCACTAAGAACAGAAGAGGAGGGAATAAGTTAGTCTTTACTTTTTTTTTTCTTCACTTTACAGTAAATGCAGTTTCTGGAGTAAAGCACACCTCTGTCTTGAAGGCGAGTTCTTGTGCCATGTCTCAGCAACCTAATAAGAACTCCTACTCTGTTCTCCCTATAAAGGCTTAGATAAACCCGCAGAGTGCCTTGCTGTGACAGCAGACAGAGGGTTACAGCAGCAGTTTTTCTTCCAGACAGCTATAGAATCAGTTAGGTTGGAAAAGACCTTTAAGATCTTCACGTCCAACTGTTAACCCAGCACTTACATGTCCACCACTAAACTGTGTCCTTAAGAACCTTACCTAAACATCGTTTGCATACCTTCAGGGATGGTGACTCAACCACTTCCCTGGGCAGCCTGTCCCAATGCTTGACAACCCCTTCCGTGAAGAAATTTTTCCTAATCTCCAACCTAAACCTTCCCTGGCACAGCCTGAGGCCGTTTCATCTTGTTCTATCGCTTGTTACTTGGGAGATGAAATCGACTCCCATCTCGACATAACAACCTTCCAGGTAGCTGTAGAAAGAATCATGTCTCCCCTCAGCTTCCTCTTCTCCAGGCCAAACAAACCCAGTTCCCTCAGCCGCTTCTCGTAAGGCTTGCTCCCTAGACACTTCACCAGCTTCGCTGCCTGTCTCTGGATACGCTCCAGCGCCTCCATAAACCAGAAGCAGCGGCGCCGCGACCCAGCTGTCGGACATCTTCCTTCCAGCGCTATCAATTCCCGCCCACAGCTTCTCCCCGCCGCCCGCCCACAGGCGCAGGCAGCCGGGCCGGGCCTGGCCGGGCGCGGCGGTGCCGCACGGTGGCGCCGGAGCCCCGCACGGTGGTGCTGCAGCCCCGCGGCTGGAGCCGGCACAGGCCAACGGCGGCCCCGGGGGCTGCCCGCGGAGGGGATACATCTGGCATTATTTATTATCGCTATTTCGCTTTTACATCTGCACCCTTCATAGCGCTTACGACAAGGACTGCCACCCACACCTGTCAGATACTCCTCTCACCCGCTGTCACTCAGATACTCTTTCTCCTTGTTACGTGGGAGATGAGATCGACTCCCACCTCGGCGCAACCTCCTGTCAGATAGTCGTAGAGAGAATAATTTCTCCCCTCAGCCTCCTCTTCTCCAGGCCAAACAACCCCAGTCTTCCAGAGGAAGACTCTCTCTCCTTCTGTTTCACAAGCCACCTTTTTGACTGGCCTGCCTTTTTACTTTTTTGTGTGTGTGTGTCATACAGCGATATTATTGATCTCAAAAAAACCCACTTTCACATTCCAAGCGCTTGTCCTACTGAAAAGCTGTCAAGCTGTCCTACTGAAAGCTGTCAAGCTGGATGCCTCACAGAAATCAGGTAATCAAGGATGAATAAAGCTCTTTGCACTGTGCTAGGTCTGAGGGGATTTATTGCTTTAGGAGGAGAAAAAAATAGAACGAGTGCCTGTTTTGACAGCCACGTAAAACGTGCTTCACTTCTCTCTGAACTGGCAGGGAAATGAAGACTTCCAAGGTGAATCCAAACAATTAGATCAACTCATGTGCTTCTGCCCTCTCCACCTGGCCCAGTGCTGGAGAGACAAAGATTTTCTTTCAGATTTCAATACAATCTTTGCTGTTCTTACAAGACAGGATGGGAGAGGAAATCTTTTTAGCGAGTAAAGAGAGACAAAAAGATTTAAAATATACAGCAGAGTACAAAGTGCCGTGTATTTCACCCTCCAAGACTTCCAGCTCCTTCTCAGTCTGTAGAGAGTAGGCTGTTAGGGTGTACACTTAGTAACAGTCAGAAAGAAGCATTAGGATGTAGAGGACTTGTCTAGGGGGGAAGATAAAAGAAACTACGCAATTTGGTAAGGAAAAATCAAGTGCTCCAGTGGCTCTTTCTGCTGATGACTCTCCTTTGTGCAATGCTCTTATCCAGAGCACTCCCACACAACCTTGGCTCTCCAGCTGGTTTCCCAGAGCAACACTCAGCACCCATGAGCCCAGCAGCAAGAACCAAGGTTTCCAGATAATGGCTCAGCTACTCAGGCACCAGCACCAGCAACATCATCTCTTAGAAATCATGACAGCAACTAGTTTTTATTCAGGAGGAAACAAACTGATTCACTAATTTTTATTCAGGAGGAAAAAAACTGATTCTGCAACTCACTGATTGTGGTGAAGACGCTTGTGAAGCAGAAGTAATCCACAGCGTTGAGCGAGAGCAGGTGATACAGAAACTGTTCCCGTTCTTCTTCACAGCGCAGGAAAGCGTAACGCTTGTAAAGTTTCCTGGTAGAAGCAAATACATTGCTTTTTTGTTGTTGTCGAGAAAGCACCACGTATCTTAAAAGATGTTTGAATCTCAAAACACCGAAGGAAGAGTTGATCTTAATGGGAGGTATGAAAAGTGAGATTCCTCAGCTAACACAGGCTGCTAGAAACCCACGGGTGCATCTACCTCCTGTGCTATGGGTGTTTTACAGATCCCTCTCGGCTCCACACTGCTGTAGCAAAGCTACAAGAGTTCATCTCATGATAGGATCAGCTATAGTTTTGCTACAAAGCCACAGATATAAACTAACACTACTCACAACAGCAGACCTGAATCAACATGCAGCAACCTCGTTTCTTCTCCCTGTCTTCCCACTGTGGGATAGCCTTATCTAATAACCTAATCTTCCTTCTGCTCTGTACTGTGACAGAGAAAACTAAGCAAAAGGCACTAATCAGGAAAGGCAGGGCTCCTCCCACCACTCTTTCAGTTCAGTGAACTGGGTGTACACCATCATTTACCCATAACAGCTCAAAGGCACACCAGGAGTTAACCTGGCCTTGCTCTGAGAAAGCACAGAGCTTGTGAAACTGTCTGTAGTCTGAAGGCAACAGACTCTCAAAAAGCTGCCAAGGTAGATATAGGTAGATGAAACTATAGGAAAAGACGGATCTGCCACTATGCCTTTAGCTGATCACCCATGAGATGACTGTCTCCAGCTACTCCCCTTTCTTCCCGTTATCAGATTTGAGTATTTGGTAGCTTCTGCCATAAATTATGTGTGTAACTCATCACAGAGCCAGAACTGAACTGCATTAGCAAGAAGGTTTTATCTTTGTAAGGTTTGGGGTTTTTCTCCTAAATGCTTTGCTTTGAGAAAATGAAGTCAGGGAAGATCTACGCAGGCAGATCCTTAAATGCAGAAGGAGGCAAAGCTGGGAGAGCTGCTAAATGGTTGGGAGGGCTGGCCTGTAACCCAGCTCATCAGCAGTCAGGAGGGGGTGCTGTGTTTGGCTCAAGCCAACATAACATAGGGCTGCTGTGAGAAAAGGGGCATTTTTACCCCTGCTGCCTCATTTGCACAAGATACAGTGATTGCAGGGCTTGGGTCAATGCATTGATCTGACCAAAACCTAATGCCTCCTTCCTGAAATCTGTGATTCATTTTCCATGCAGATGGGCAGACTTCTCCTCTCCCAGCTATCTTCTGCCCTTCAATCACTTCTATCTGGAAAACACAAACATGGTGCCTGGCTGTGTCCCCAGCCTGCACAGTACTTTAAGCATTTCCACTGAGGAGGACGTGAAAGGAGTGCTTTGAGAAAAAGAGGCATCTTACTTGGCAAGTGCCTGGTTAGAGAGCAGCTGCTTCAGGTGCTGAGATAAAAGCTTCTTCTCCAGAGAGAGCCTTATCCAGGCTCGGGCTCGCCCCACATCAGTCTTTATCTCACTCATGTTCTGAACATGCCTGAAATGGGTGGGAGAAAAAAAAAATCATAAACATCTTACACAAATCAAACATCTTACACACTTAAATGCACAAACCCATTGTGATGGAGCAGCTGAATTGGAAAACATCTCCTGACATCATTTCTAAATAAAGAGACCTCCAGAAGGACCCCACATAGCTTTGCTCTGTGGCACTTAGACCTCTGGCAGCCCTGGACTGGCCTGGCATGGCAGGTTGCAACCCAGACACACTACAATTGTGTTAGCTGCCCATTGTCCCGGCCAAGGTGAGCAGGGGGTAGAACTTTTCATCCCTGCATTGCCTAAGGCAGATGTCCTCACGGACTTAGAAAAAGTAGCCACCTTGTGAAAGCCAGTTGTATCACAGTCACTCAAGCTGGTGACATGAATGGGTATCTCTGGGAAAGCAGGGGACAAATACACATCTTCAAAGCTTCTCTAAACCATGACCTACTCTGAAGGCTCTAACAAACTCTTTGATGCCAGCAGCAAGGAGAAATCTAAGAAAAAGAGGCTCATTGGGGCAAAACCAGAAATGTAATCACAAGCAGAATCACATTCTCGAGTCTTCTTTTTCTCATTGAATCACATAGAATCCCAGAATAGTAGGGGTTGGAAGGGACCTCTAGAGATCACCTAGTCCAAATCCCTTGCAGGTCCACCTTGATCGGGTCACACAGGAATGTATCTACCAGGTTTTGAAAAGCTCCAGAGATGGAGAATCCACAACCTCCTTGGGCAGCCTGGGAGTAAAGAACCTTCACAGTAAAGAAATTTCTCCTCACGTTCAAGTGGAACTTGCTATGTTCCAGCTTGTGTCTGTTACTCCTCGTACTGTCACTGAGCACTACAGAAAAATGACTCATTCCATCCTCTCAGCACCTGTCCTTTAAGTATTTTTAAGCATTGATAAGGTCCCTCCTTAGTCTTCTCCAGGCTAAACAGCCTGAGGTCTCTCAGCCTTTCCTCCTAAGAGAGATATGCACAGAATATATCACTGAATGGTAGGGGTTGGAAGGGATCTCTAAAGATCATCTAGTCCAACGTCTCTGCCAAGGCAGGTCCACCTAGGTCAGATTACAAAGGAGTAAGTCCAGATGAAAACCTCCAGAGAAGGAGATTCCACAACCTCCCTGGGCAGCCTGTGCCAGGGCTCCCTCACTCTCACAAGAAAGAAGTTTTTCCTTAAGTTCAAGTGGAACTTTTTGTGTACCAGTTTATGTCCATTATCCCTAGTCCTATCACTGGACCCTACAGACAGAAGTGTTGCCCCATCCTCTTGACATACACCTTTCAAATACTTGTAAATATTAAGTTCCTCCCTCAATCTCCTCTTCCCCAAACTGAACAGTCCCAGATTCTGCAGCTTCTCCTTATAAGAAAGATGCTCCAACCTATTCCAGTTCCCTCATGTTGTGGTTTGGGCCAATCCAGGAACAAGAGACCATGATCAGCCAGAAGTACCAAGGGCCTTTGGAATGCTCTAAGGACAGGGAGGGCTCAATTTCCACTTATGGTCCCAGGAAAAACAGACAAGACCACTCAACTTGGAGAAGAAAACAGATATTAATTTAATCCACCACCAACCAAAACCATAAAACCCCAAAATATAACAAACATAAAACAACAGAGTGATGCAGTGATGAGGAGCACAACCAGCTCTTAAGACCAATTTCATCCCATGCTTCCCCTCTGCCTGGACTCAAAGCCCTGATCCCAATGTCTTAATCTTCTCCCCTCCAACGGCTCAGGGGGGCAGGGGATAGGGGTTTCAGTCAGTCTTTTCCCAATGGCTCCTGCCGTTTGTCTTGCCTCAGCACAGACAGACTCTTGTTGGTCCTCCCTGCTCCAGCGCAGGGTCCCTCACAGGCTGGGCAGCCCTGCACAGGCCACTCCGATGAGTGTTCATCCTGAGGGCTGCAGCTCCTCTCTGCCTTCTGTGTGGGGCTGCTCTGCGGCCCACAGGCTCTCCAGCATGGCCTGCACCACGGCTGCCTCCTCACACAGTCTCTCACCCGTCTGGGCGCACTCAGCCAAAGCTGCTGGTGGCTCTCAGTCCTGCCATTGCCCTCCATGGGTTGCAGGGGCACAGTCTGCATTCTTGTCACAGGCTGGTGTCTGGTCCAGCGCTCCTCCTTCTTCCCTCCTTCTCTGACTGTGGCATCTGCATGGTTGCCTACATCTTGTACCAGTCCTCCACCTTCTCTTCCAGCTCAGATTTCCCTTCTTAAATAATGATGGCAGAGGTGCCAGATTGGCCTGGCTGGGCCGGAGGTGGGTCCACCTCAGAGCCAGGGGATGTTTTGAGAAATGCTTACTGGGACCATCACTGCAGCTCCCTCCTTCTGTTACAAAGGAAAAAGCACAGACCCATGACACCTCATCATCTTGGCAGCCTTCTGCTGGCTTCTCTCCAGAAGTTCTCTGTCACAGGAGCTGGACACTGTACTCCAGATGTGGCCTTACCAGGGAAGAGTAGAAGGGGAGGAGAATGTCTCTCAATGTGCTGACGACACTTCTTAATGCATCCCAGGATGCCATTAGCCTTCTTGTGTAACTGATAATCTGAACAGTCCTCCACATGCTTGGTCTATAGGAAAGCAGAACTGTTTCATAGGGACTTTCCCTCTATGGTTTTATTTTCTTTCTTTTTCTTTCTTTTTTTTTAATTAAATGTCACATGTTCCATTTTGAAGAATGCCAGAAACTCTAGTTTTAGAGCACAGGGAGTTTTAGAAGAGGAAGAGAACTGCCATAGCAGGGTGAAGCTGCTTCCAAAATCCCCCCACTTGGTTAAATATAAACAGCAAGAAAAAGAAGTAACAGTTTCCATCAGGGGAAAGAAAAGGCTGCAATTTTTTAATTTTCATGCAGTTTGTTTGTTGAGTGCACAGGCAATTCATCCCTCCAAACTTCCGTGGGTGACTCCAAGTACCATCAGCCAAGTCTGAACTGATTTCGGAAGTGATTTACTTTCCAATTCCTGCATCTTCTTTGAAGGCCTTCCGTGTGTTGCTGAGTGTTAGGGAATGTGGCAATATTTACTCCAAAGAAAACCCAACAAAGTCATGCTGTGACTGGTGCTTTTTTACATTGACTAGTACAGTCTCACTGTCTCATGCTTTCCCCCATCTGTTATACCCAAGCGTGTGCTTTGCGTTATATTTAGACCCTGCATTGAGAAAAATATTCACTTGTTTACAGAGCTTCTAACATAACAAGACTAGGACCTTAGGGGCAAATTTGCCTGTCCAGAATATGTCTCCACTCTGCACAAATAAAATGGACACCAGACATAGCTCAGCAGCACCACTGTCTGCCAGGTCGACCTATCCACATCCTCAAAATACAGGTCTACCTTGGCAATCCCAGATGAGATGTCTGTATCACAAGTCTCTGTGCTGTATATACCTTTCTGAAGCACTATCAGCAAGAAATAATCAATAGGAGTAATGGTAGCTTGCCACTGGCAAAACCTAGGCTACCTAAAATGCCTTTCCTGCTTCCTAATGTGACACATGGATAAGTTCTCTCATGGACCACATGAGAAGTACTAACTCTCAGTGAGCTGTAAGACAGATGCAGGAGGGCGTGCTGCACTCATGTTCAAAGTCTTTACCCTTTATAAGCAGGCTCAGCAACTTCCCTCTGTCAGCAGCAGTGGCCACCAGCTGATAACTGTCCAGGGCCTTGCTCCTAGTGCTGAAAAGGCCTTCCTGGCTCAGAGCATGGCAGCCAGATTTAGATCTTCCAGCTGAGACAGCTGGGCACATGATCCCGAGTCCTTGAGAAACAGGATGCGCATGACACTCAACTACTTCTTGTTGAGACACTCTTCTCAGACATTTCAAGTCTTTTGAGATGGGAAGATCAAAGCACAGACTATCACCTCCCTCCCCTTCTCCCCAGTACTTGGCTTGAATTACATCTACCCTGAAACACTGAGTAGAATATACTATTTTACTGTGAGAAGATTTGAGCTACAGATGGACCCAACCTTATCCCATGCATGCTCTATATCTCTTCATTACCTGTTTCTGGTTCAGACCAGACTGGCATTAATTGTGCATTTGGGAAGAATAAGGATCTGCAACCACTCAGTTTGCCAGACACATTAAAAAGATTCAGTAATCAGTCATGGTGTCAGCAAAAGTGGAATGTAACAGAACAGAGCATTTGGGAACTCAAATTTATTTTGCTCTCAGTCGTGAGAGTGAGAACAGCTCTATTTTTACCGGTGACCTAAGTGTAAGCACTGTATGCTCACCACTGCACAGCAAACTCTTCTCATCAGAGCACTAAACAGCACTTTCAATGCAACTCCCGAGGTTGAGAACTTGCTTTTAATCCCATTAAGTAATAAATAAAGAAGAAGCTGTTTACCCTGTCAAATGTCAGCCTTGGGTATGGAGAGACATACCCTCTGCAAATAGCTGTGCTGACTGAAGAGGTCACAGCTGCTCAGTATTGCCATGCCCCTGGGATGGTGTGCATGCTCCCCATCCCAGCACGCTCAGAAACGAGCCATACCAGCTTGCCCCATGTAGGCAGCAGGTCTTTGCTAACCTGGCTTCTTTTGATTACAGCAAGTTAAGCATCCACACGATGGGCTCAGTGCCCTGGGACTTGTGTCCTCTATGACATGCTCCCCATGAGAGTGGAGGCGCCACATAGGCATGGAAACAAGCACTGGTAGCAAAGAAGAGCTTGCCCAAGGGGAAGGACCCGAAACTTGAACCCAGCTAGACTAAAGGTTTCGGGGAGTTGCCTTGGTGCTGACTGGTCCAGCTGGACGTGCAGTGATGTGCCCAGGGGTTGAGGCCATGCTGGAGGCAGGCCGCAGCAGGAGTTTGCCAGGGACCTGGAAGAGATACTGCAGATCCTCTCCCAAGGCAAAGGCTGAAGGGAATGTACTCTGACACACTTGTGCAGAGACTCTCTGTGCAGAGAACCAAAATAAACATCTTGAGCATCTTCCTTACCACATCTAAGACGCCTGTCTTTGTGAGGGAGGCAGAGGACACATCATGTTACCTGTGGCACAGTCTCATCATTTGGAGTGTGACTATGATTCAGCCCTGTTTTTTAAGTTGTTTACATAACCTTGCATGAGCCATCAAAAACAAGCTGTGCTTAAGGCAATGTTTAATCCTCTAGCCATTAGTTCAGTCAGCACCGCAACCCTGGCAATTTAACAATTACCCACCCTTCTAACTTCAGCATAAATCTGTGTGTGCAAACAAATATTAAGCAGCATTCCTTCCAAGCAGGAGAAAGTATGCCATGAGATTATGGATGACAAATTCAACTCACCATCTGCCCAGCGTTTTCTATGACCAGACATGTTTGTGGACAGCCATGAATACTCAAGACACCATAAAAGCTAATATTCTGCTTCTGTACTTTTCCTCTGAAAAGCAGCAGAAATGCTCTTGTGATTCAAGCAAGAGAGCTCAGATCCATGCTGGCCTTTCATTACTCAAGTAGAAGCATGCAGAAGACAAACCCCCTGCACGCAGCAGCGAGCACACACAGCCTCCTCTGTCAGCAATCCCTTCCCAGCACATGAGTTTCCGCTCCAGATCCTCCCTCATCCTTTCCTCAGAGTGACCCTCTATGTGTCTGTCAGCCTCACAGGACTGAATTAAATAAATAGCTGCCATGTCCCATGAGAGGAACACTAAAATGACAGACACATGTTCAAAATGACCTCTTGGCATTATATTCCTAATTACACTGTAAATTCTCCCTCCCTCTTTTGCATGTTGTTTTAGCCTTATGGAGCATGTCATATTCTTCAAAATCAGAGTATAAGGATCAAACCACAGAGCATCAAACAAAAAAGTGGGAAGTACAGTCATTGTATTTCAGAAAAGTCTGACTAATCTGTGTGATCTCACATCAGAAAAAAAGGTATCTGTAATAACACACGTAGCAAAAATCACATCACTGTAATCATGGTTTCATGAACCAAATACAATTAATAAAGGAATTAATAAATGTAATGAACAACTCTACAACTACCTGAAAGGAGTGGGGGTCAGTCCCTTCTCCCCAGTAATGAATGACAGGACAAGAGAAAGTGGCCTCAAGTTGTACCAAGGAGGTTTAGATTGGAGATTAGGAAGAACTTTTTCAGTGAGAGGGTTGTTGAGCACTGGGAGAGGCTGCCCAGGAAGGTGGTGGAGTCACCATCCCTGGAGATATTTAAAAGATGCACAGATGAGGTGCTGAGGGACATGGTTTAGTGGTGAGCTTGGCAATGTGAGGTTAGAGGTTGAACTTGATGATCTTAAAAGTCTTTTCTAACTGAAAGATTCTATGATTCTATGGACTCTTATTTTTGCTGTAATATTTTTTGCCATATTTTTACATGGAGGAATGACATAGTATTACAAGAAACAATACTTATGTTGCCTCACATGAAACTGTAAGCAATTGCTAGCAGCTCTTTACAGATCACCATTATCACATTATTTCTCCCCTCTTTTCATGGTACTTTCGCCCCACTGCAACTCTTTGCCATGGCACAAGAAGTGTCAAAATGGCGGTCTGATCCAACAGTGGCTTGATCAAAGAGAAGAATCTCTTCCAGGTGCTGTCTGATCAGCCTCCACCTCTTCCTACTCTTTAATCCTTCTGGCTCCCAACCAGCATTGTTTAAAAAGCTCTCCAGAGCCAGCCTGTAGTCTCTGACAGAGCACCTGCCCTTCACATCCCAGCTTTAAACTCACCCAAGTGCTACATTAGATTATATTTCTATATGTGTACATTTATTACTATTTGCCATAAAATACTAGTTGAAAAGAAAGAATATTGCTCAGGCACTGCAAGCAACTTCTTATGCCCCTTTGCTTTGTCTGTCAACTATAATTTTTTGGTCAGTAATCTAAACCAAAGAAATGAAGTACCAAGGAATTCAACATATCTGATGTTATTTGTAGAAGCTGGCTTTATTGCTAGCAGAAACCCCCACAGAAAACAAAAACCTCAGTAAAACTTGTGTGGTTTTCATTGTCTTTTAGCTAAAATACATCGAGTGAGCATGCAGAAAAGTTTTGCAAAATAAAAAGGCAACATTTCACAGATTTAAATGCAGGCTGAGGCGAAGGTTTAATTCTCCATAGCTTTTGTAGACCCAAAGCCAGTGAGGATTTTTATGCTACACAGTTGAACCCACAATTATTGCTTTAGGAAACAAGTTGTGTACCTCATGTCTTGTATCAGGGAAACTCTCAAAGTAGGCAGAGTAATTCCTGTGTCAGACTTTCGTCTTTCTGTTCCAACAGCAACTACAGTGGAGAAAAATATCTGAAGTTAATACTAAATTACAATAACGGTCTGCAATACATTTGCTTTACATACAGCTGACAGCAGTCTTAAGTGGCTAGTAACTGCAACGTTTCTGTGCATTATCATTAACTCCCTCCCAGAAATGTAGAAGTAGGCAACATGAAAACTACTTAATATGTTACTTATTCCCTCCTTAATCCAGCATTGAACTTGGAAGTTTCACTTCTATTTTTTGTAAGTGAAATACATTAACATGTATGGCAGTGAGTCTTGGAATGAACTATGGAAAGCTCACAACCGAGAAGGACACGATAACATTAAGCAATGTGGTGACACATTTTGCTCTCAGGAATTTGTGCCTGCCAGCCACATTGCTTAGTGCGTTACTCATTGACGCTTATTTTAAAGTCTTTTCATGAGCAAGATTAGTTTGTCCAGAGGTGTGTCTTTGAGGACTGATTGTAGAAGTTGCCATCTGCAGGCTTTGGAGGATTCAAGAGATCTTGGAAGATGAGCCACTAGAGTTCAGAGACTTTTACTACAGTACTCAGCAGCAGACACTGGGCAAGGAGATCTCAAGGTCTTCACAAAACCAAGCTCTCCCACAACACAGAAGTAATTTAATGATAAACTGAGCACCTAGACTGACAGATAGAGATTAATTACATGAACTTCTGAACTGTACCATCCATACATATAAAAAATTACTGAACACAGAGTTATTCACATTGGGATCTGAGAGACAGATGATGCTCACTGAAAGAAAAATGTCATCTGTCTTAGCCACAGCTCCTTCAGAAATCCTCTCTTGTGGAAACACTGCTTCTCACACCTCACTCAGCGCTGATTAAAAGGGAACAAAGGCAGTGAACAGACATCAAATGATTTTCCAGATAGGGATAATAAGTATGTTACTTTGCCTCCAATGACGCCAATCTTTTTTGTCCAGACATCAAGGCACCTTCACGATGTTTATGAAAGGTCTCAAAATGTAAATGTGATATTAGCAAGGAAATACACCAAAAATCCTGCATAGGTTTCATGTGGTTCTTCCCAGGCCCACATTCATTTGCTGTGATGAACCTCCATGGGATCATTTTCTCTGCATCAAGTACTCACCAGGGGACTCTGCACTATGCTCTTGCTTCTCTTCCCTCTCCTGGTATTGAAGTAAATGGGACCACAAAGCAGACTTCCCCTGAAAATGGAATACATAGTACACAGCTTTAAATAAATCAGGCAAAAGAAAAGAGGCCAATGAACATGACAAAATAGTGGGATGACATTTCAGTGAGTAAAATGTTCAGTAGTGACAATCAATCCTCCTTTGGGCCATGAGGCCTTAGGAAAAGGAGAGCACCATCTCACTGATCTAGCAGTCATACCACCCACTTTGTTTCTTGTGCTCTGGCGCCACTTTTCTCTTCTGAAGGTTGAAAGAGAAATCAAACACCTATTTGACAACATCATTGTCGTTTCCAGAGGTACTTCTCAAATTAAAAAAGAGAAAAAAGAAACTAAACCCTCCTAAAACAATCCCCAAAACTCCTCAAACCCTCAAAAGAATATGACTCAGAGACCTGAGCCCAAAGATACCTTCTGCTTATGTTGGAATGACACCACTCAGTGGCAGCTTTAACGACAGCATTCAATATTTGCTTGAGCACTGGATGCACAAAGTCCTGAGTTTCCAGTTACCAACCTGCTTGACCTGCAGACCATGGCTCCAGATTCTTTCTAGTAGATCACAGAGGCTAGCAATCAATGTATTCTCCTCCAGACCTGTTATGTTGGCTTCTCCATGTCCCAGCTCCACTGCTTCATGGCCCATCTTCTCTACCAACATGCGTTTAGTCTATTAAATAATAACAATAATAATAATAATACCAACTAAGAATAGTATCCAATAAGGGACAGAATATATGGATAAGTTTACTTAAATGTGCTTGATCCCGAGACCATCACTATGACCTGACCAGAGAAACTTCAAATCTCTTTCCAGAGATTGAAAATAAAAAAAAATAATTTAAAAAATAGATACTTGTATAATTAATCCACACTGTCCTATTTCTATACCCTTTATCTCTTTTCCTACTCCTACATAGTTGATCTATTACTGGCCAGTATCAAAAACAGGACAGAGCTAGACACGTTTTCAGTAGTAACTTACTATCTTTTTTTTTCTTCTTGTTACTGCAGTTAAAGTTTCAAACTCAGGCCATACTGTATATTATCAACTCCAACTGACCCAAAGAAGTTCTATTTCCATGGCTATAAAAGCTTCTTTAACATCAGAAACTGCTATACATAATTTTCTCTGCATCAGCAACACGAACAACAGTTGTCCAGTGCTGATATTTTGACCAAGGGTCTCTAGCCTATCATGTTTAAGGCTATATATGTAAATAAGAACAATTAAAGGAAATCCTCTCTAAAATGTCTGATCACATTGATTCTCCTTCCTGTCCTTTTTTACTCTTTCCATCAACTTTGTCTGCATAAACGCAAGAGAGACAATATGTTCTTTTCTAGCAGTATAAAAATGTAACAACTAAGGGGATATTCACCCTACATAGCCTGGTACACCAACAGACCAACGCCGTTCCAGCTGTGAAGGACTCTCAGGACAGCATCTGCAGGTGCTATTTAGGCTCAGTGTAAGCAAGGAGAGAGCACACAGAGGAGAACTTACCTTCATGCGACATTCCTTCAGTAACCCTTCCACAAATTTCCAGTTGGTCTGCGCAATCACAGCTGGGGAGAGGTCTGAGAGCTTGGGCTGCCTTAAATTTTTTCCTAAACTCCTCGCCTCCTGCATGTACTTCTAAAAATAAACAGAATCATTTTACACATTACAAGTCAGAGAGACTCTCCTCATCCTAATCCTAGGCAAGCAAATGCTGGTGAAAAGGAGCTAGTGTTAATGTAGGAAAAAAAATCATTTGATGTTTAGGTGTCAGGCTGGAGAAGTGGAATGCTCCCTTTTACTAACAGAAAAAGCAAGATATTTTCCTGTGTAGTACTGAAACAGCCAACATTAGCTAGTGTACGGTGCTGTTAGCCACTAGCACGGTTAGCCACAGCAAGTGCATAAAAGTGCAATACCTTCATTGAGCAATAAAGTCAAAATATCAGCTACAGTTTCCTTTCATTGTTATTTGATTATCACTTCAAAAAAATAAATTAAAAGCCATTTGTCTAATTTGTGACCAGACCATTCACACATCGAAAAAAGATCCTTTGAAGAGAAAGTACAAGAAGCAGAAATACACTTAGCAGGGGAGAAAGATTTCATCCATTACTGTTCATCTGGATAGTTTATGTGAGAAAAATGAGACCTGATTTTATTGTAAATTAACTTCTTGATTATAAATTAAGCTTCTTTTAAACAAAAGCTGACATTTAGGATAATTCCTTTTTTTTTTTACTGTGGGATGATGGTAATTGAGAATTACAGACAAAAACTAGCATACTCTTTAAAAAACATCCAAGCTATAATAAAAGACTTTTAAACCTTCACACTTCACTGCATTGTTGTTTGAGGGTGAGGTATTTTTTGGTTTGTGGTTTTTATTTTGTTAAGCCAAAAGCCCCAAACCAAAGAACAATTGTCCTCTGCTCCCAATATCAGTGAGAGTGATACACGTTGAGCAAAGTTACAAAGCTGGTCACATTTAGGTGTGTAAATGTGAAGCCCATCAAAACCTTGAAAAGCATTGCTCATAAAATTTTTCTTAAAGAGAGTAAGATCATCCTATGTTGCCAAGTAAAAGTCTTGAAACAGAGTGCTCATAGCTTGGTGTGGAAATGCTCCATTTCCTAGTGTGTTATTATCCATTTAACGCTGCCTCTTTGGAGGATGATATGTCATGACTGCTCTTCCCTTGAGAGGAGTGGATCAAATCCCTCCAGTGACTTAGCCTTACAGCTGGATGGGTTTTCTGGGGACCTGAGAGGTCACTGCAGCTGCTGCATCCTTAAAACTTTCTGTTTGGACAGAAAACAATTAATTTCACAGAATCCCAGAATGGTTTGGATTGGAAGGAACCTTAAGGATCATCTAGTTCCAAGCTCTCTGCCATGGGCAAGTATACCTTCCACTACACAATGAAAAGCAAAAGCAAAATCCAAACAGATTAAAGTTAATTAAATATCTCATTTAAAAAAAAAAAAAGTGGGGAGCAAAGTTTTTCTGACATAAATGGCTATTTTTTCAATACAAAATTTGTATTTTTGTATTTGGATTTTTTCCAGTACAAAATTTGTACAAGAATCACTTAACATCAGTCCAATAGGTCAGATAAAAAGGTGGGGCTCTGCCACGGAAAGCTGTGTTCAACGAAAGTGTGCAGCTAGGTAATTAGTTTCACTGATACTGTGAGGACTTAAAAATAGTTGAAAAACTGTGGGAATAAAAAACACCTCATGACAGATGATGACAGTGTGCTGTTCAGCAAGCAATCTCACAAGTGACTTCCATCTAACTCAGTGCAAAAATTAGCTATGAAAGCAGTGAAAGAGTAATACAGGGAATACGTAATTAGGAAAACTAACACTTCTTTTTAAATGTAAAAGGATAAATAAAGTACAAAGTGCGGTTATATTCTGAAGAGTACAAAACATGGATAACCTTACTTTATTCATTGTCTTTGTTATCATACTAAAAGAAAAAAACCAACCCAAACTCTCATAAGTTCAAGAGAAGAAAAAGGATGGGATGAGAGAACCAATAGATGAGCCCTCTGCTTGCTCATCAGCATTCACACAAAAAAGCAATGCTTCTTTGAATTTGACAGCCTACGCTGAACTGCTAGGTGAGCAAGCAACACATGAAAAAAAACCACATCTTTCAGCCTTGGAGCCATCATGTTTGGCAGGTAGATGGCGTGGAAGCCTAGAGCTGATTTGCAGCTACTTTTCTGATTATAACCACACTTTCAAGTGCTACAGGGACGTGCTCCTACTCTATGAGAAAGGGAGAGGTTTGAGATGCAGCGAAGACAGCAGTTCCTCACACTACCAACATCTCAAAAGCAGCTTTCAACAAGAAAAACTAAAACATACCAGGCAGCATTCAGAGAAGGATTTTTTAGGAGGCCGTGCAGGAGGGGGTGGTCCCTGATCCCACTCCCAGAAGGCCATTGAGTTCTGACGAAGCAAAAGCTCCTCCGATGGCTAAGAGGAGGCAGATACCCCAATGGCAGAACAGCCAGAAAGAAAGAGGAGACAAAGCAAAAGAAGCATGCATATGATCCACAGCCAAAAAGAGAAGAACGTAAATACACGACAAAGTATCCAAAAGGCTCTGCTGAGATATACATACCAGGCAACGTTTAAAATATACTTGCAAAGCCATGTTAGCAAAAATAGCAACAAACATGTACAAATGCTGTTTTGCTGTGTTCCCACGAAACCTCACTTGAAGCTGCCGTTCAGGACCCATTCATCCATTCAGGTTCTTTTGGAGTGCAAATGCCAACACCAGACATTATTGAGCAAGATTTACCACAAAACAGCATGAATGTTTTATTTTTGCTAGTAACATACCAAAGAAGCACATGGACATCAATGGAAAAGTATGGCAGAAAATACTGAATGAAGGATGAGAAACTGAAAAAATGGGAAAGAAATCCATGTATGTGACTGACATTTACAAGATGCACGGGAGTTTCCAAGCTTATCCTTTCAAATTGGCTTACTCATGTCAGGAATCTACGTGACAGATAAAAAGTCCTTTACAAAAAGAAGAACTCCTGCCTCATTCACTTCTACAGCACTGACATTTATTCAAGGACCTGACTTTCCAAAGACCTCCACTCTGGCCAGAGTCCAGCAGCTGCAGCCAGGTGGGTGGCAAGGCTCTGCTCTCTCCATGACCAAGGTCTAAATCAGCAAATAAGCCACTTTCTTACAACAAAGGGGCTCTCTTACTCCAAAATATTAGAAGCATTTTATTTATGTTGTGTGGTTTGAAGTTGTACAACATATACAAGCATCTGTGACAAGCAGCATCTAAATGGCTACAGTGACCCACACAAACCTTGCGATAGCTACAAAACTGATCAAAGTAATAACACATTGTTTGTTTAAACCTCACCTCCTGGCCCATAGGCTTGTGCTGATGCCACCTACCTCCCTCAAGTCGTTGTCCAGCCCGATGTGCTCTGAGTGCTGCCGCAGGCGGTCTTTCCTCCGCTGCGTGGTGGTGCTGCGACTGGCCCAGCGGCTGGGAAGTCAGAGAGAGAGGAGACACATGTGAGTGAAGAAAAATCAAGAGGGGAAGCCTGGGTCAGGGGACAGAGCAGAAAAGCATAAATTTGGACCTTGCAGTAGACATGGGTGCAAGCTGGAGCCTCATCTCCCCATGGGAAACTGCCTGGTGGGTAATAGGCCGGCATGCACCCAAGGGACAAAAGCCCCGATGGAAACATGCCCGCTGTCCATCAGGATCTCCAGTGAAAGCTCCTGTGTTACTTGAAATGCAGGTCATGCCACAACATTGATGCCACCATTAGGTATATTGTACTTCGTTACCAAACACCATTGTTTGCCACATTTGCTGAAGTTTGTAGGAACAAGCAAAATACAATGATGTATTTTCAGCAGCAGCTTCTAAGATTTTGTGCTTTTGAGAGAGGTGGTACTTCTCCTTTCTCCACTTTCTATGGTACTTCCAGGAATTATTTCAGAGAAACTTGTGATAGTAACTACTGTGATAATGGGTGCAACTATGTCCAAGGGCTATAAAGAATATTGATGTTTCTGGGATTAATCCTGTTGCTATCTTTACCATAGCTTGCTTGCTTTTTTTTTTTGCATCTTGTTTCTAAATACCACAGAAAGTCTGTATTTTTTCTACATATTCATCTATGTCCAGTTGATTTTCTTCCTCATCTGAAGCTGTTGTCTGGAAGTAGTCACTTGGTAACCAGGTTTGAAACTGAGCAACGTTAAAGCTCCAAAACATCCAAAGTCCTTTATGCCAGATACTGTAACAGAATCCAAACCAAGATGACTTTGTCCTAAAGAGTTTCTAGAGTGATTGTAGGGTTTCTAATAATACCACAGCCTTCTGAAAAATCCTTGAAAACAAAAACATGCAACTGCTTCAGATAATAAAGAAGTTAATACATTATTTATAAAAGAAAGCTGAGATAATACTGTATAAAGCAAGCTATTGAGCATTAAAAATAACTATCTTAATGCATGTGGAGGTTGTATCTTCAGAAGCACATGACTTAATTACTGTGGTTGTGTTTACTAAAATTAAAAATATCTTTCAAATAAAGTTACATTAAAAGCCTTTAAGTGCACAGCATTTCAGCCACTTCACAAAGTCATCTATTCTGCCTCTCTCCTACACTCAGAATTTAAAGAACAAAACTGAGGTGAAGCAGAACACAAAGCCTTCCCAGAGCAGCATTCCAGCCCTGGTGCCCTGTGGGAGGTATGAATGAAGTTCTATCTGGATGAGGAAACTGCCTGGAAGAATTTGAAAGGATAACCTAGATATGGAAGAATATTGAAAAAAAAAGAAAATTCCACCAAGAAAACAACATCTCAGACTCCCAGTCTCAGTACTTGAGCCAAAGTAACCCTTCAAAACCTGTCTCCATCCTGGCCCCTCTGCTCCAGACTGAAGTGTCCATGCTGGGCACCACACCAGAACAGCTGCTCTAAGATTGCTTTTTCTATAGAAGCTGTGATCAACAGGCAGAGTCTCAGGGGATTTGAGTGCTCTGCCTTTAATAGAGCTATACAGAGGGAAACCTAGATGGCCACATCAAAGACAGAAGTGCATGCTTGGTGAGCCTCTCCACACAGGTGGTAATTGTGAGGACAGTCTTCAGATCCCTGTTTCTGTGTGCACCCCAAACAGGTGCATATACAAATCATATCTGGGATCTGAACTATTTGGGCAAGGAGTTTCAGCTGGCAACAGACAGGCAGATTCATGCCTGGAGAAAAACGTTGCACAGAGTTGGATTTGGGTCCTGACATGTCCAGCAAGCCACGGGGGATGCATAGGGACCCAAGAGATGTGCAAGGATGTGATCCTTGGTAACCAAACCTTCATTTTTCCAGAAAGAAGGATTTTGCATACATGTACCTAAATAATTATCTCCATCATTTCCTCCACTGGGTCAATTGAAGACCAAATTTTGGCTAACCACAGAGATAAGAAGGAAAAAAAGTTATATGAGCCATAGTTTTTATAGTAAAATCAAAGTCTCTTCCTATAAGTACAAAGGGAGAAATAAACATTTGGGTCTGCATGGTTCAGCACCTCACCATCTCATGTGATGAGAAATTTCTTTTTAAAGCAACGTAGCCCCAAGCCTCTGGTAACTAAACAAAACAGCCCAATAGGTGTCTGTACAGCAAACACTGACACCTTCTCAGAGGAATACTTTACTGATGTGTCTTTGCACCTCTTCAGAAGTCACAGAAATATACAGCCTGTAAGTTTACTAAGTCTCCACTGCTTTTTGTTTGTTTATTTCAGAAGAAACACCAGACACCTCATCAGACAACTGAGAGAGGGGGAATAAACCCTACATTTTAATAATCTCAACAAGCCGAAGTGCAGCAGCAAAAAACATCCCCTCAAACAGAGGTTTGCAGACGTTAAAGTGTCTTTAGCTACCTGGCTCTGGAGAGCTTCCATTTATTGCATTTTAGTACCCTGCGTAGGTACATGAAAGAATGCCAATAATACAAATTGCTATAGGTCAAATGTTACCCAGATGGTATTTTTCTTCTCCAATTTATATGATATTTTGTGAATTCTAGACAAAGTTTGGATTCCTCTCCACCGGCATTTCTGCAGTCACTGAAAGACACAAGAACTGATAGAAGTGTCCTTTGAGGGAACACATCTCACTGAAGGTGAAAGCAGAATGAAAGCCACAAAATAATTACAACTAATATACCACTATTAAAGCATTTTCAGATAATTCCAACTCTGTTCTCCATCTGGGAGCAGGCACATCCCATTTTCCTGACTATTAATGAGAACACTTTTAAGCATATAAACGTAAAGATTCTTGTGTGCTTACAAAAAAAAAAAAATCAGACTGCTGCTCATGAGCTGGAGCAATCACACTTGCAACGAGGTGTGCACTCCCTCTTCCCCAACCTCTAAGCTGAAGAAGAGGAGCTGTTGGGGCACTGGGTGAGGTCTGTGCATTTGGATATGGCTTTGAATGTCTCCAGGAGATTTTGTGAAGATCTAACAGCAGATAAGCAGGATTAAGCAGCTAAATCTTTTAGAGCCTTTACTGGGCCACGTAGAATTTTCCCAAAATAATGCCTCAGTTTTACCACAACCATTCCCTCCTCTCTCACCAACAGAGACTGCATTTTAAATTACTCCTCCTCTCCTTTCAGTTATTGGAAGAGATTTTAAGGGGGGGTAAAAGCCCTCCATAGCGGCCACACCACATCCCTTGTGATGCCCAAATCCCACGTGGGTGCCCCTCTGGGCCCTGCTGTCAGCTGCTGCCTTACACCTCAGCCCTGCGCTGCCAAAGCAGTGAGGAAAGCTGTACTTACACAGGCAAATGCCTCCCTGTTTTCAGCCCTTATTCTTGGGCTTTCCAGATAAATCACTACCACCTGTGGCCCTGTGGAGTGGGCACCAGAGATGAAGCCCTCTTGGCTGGTCCCTGCCTTTGGGGAAGAGCCCAAAGCTGCCTCGCACCTGGGAGTACACACAGTGCTGCCAGCCTGTCTAAATGCTGCCCAAGTACTCCTTGACCCCCCAAATGCCCTCTCCTCTTTATTTTTTGCCTGTAGAGCCATGGGCATAGACTATGGGCATGTTTTATTCCTCAGAGCGCACTGCTATGAGCATCAAGTCTCTCAGGACAAAGCAGCTGCAGCTTGGGCACTGTGATGTGGGGAGCCCCGAGACAAGCTGCCTACACAGAGAAGGGAGAAAAGAGTTGTTTTGGTAGTCTGCCCATATCTAACTCCCATGTCCAAAGACAAATGCTCTTCACCTCTAGGGTATGCAAAAAAGCAGTGATATTTCAGAGGAGGGAGTAGCAAAGACTGTGTTCTGTTCTTACAGATAAATAAAATGAAGGCATCTCCAACTAAGACCTTTTAAACATGGAGGCAGTGAAGTCAGTATTGTTTAATATCAAATTAGAGCCTATAAGCATAGGAACAGGTTTGCAGAGGTTGGAGGGAATGTAAAAGTGAAATCTGCAAAAGATGATAATTAAGCTGTGATGCTTAATTTCTGTAATAAAATGGTAAAGTAGTCAGCATCAAAGCTGAACCATCAAAAACCGATCGAGCAAAACAGCAGCCTCATACCAGGGATTGGCCATGCTGTATGGCAACCATGTGTACATCTATCTCTCTCCTCCTACCTTTCTCTGATCCTCTTTTAAAGCTCCATGGAGAAACAGAAAAATGATATCTGTGCAAACTAGACATGACTGTAACAGGCTGGATATACACTGAAATATATGCAACATGCTGCTAAAGGACTTTGTTCACAGATAGAATTAACCAATATTGCCATCACTGTGAAAATCACTACCACGAATTTAAACTGAAGGAAGGAGACAAATGTCTGTAGGACAGAACTTAAATCTCCTCATATAGATCACCTCCTGAGGCAGACTGTTTTTCCGTTCTACAAATCATAACAATATCCCTTTCATCTGCATGGTTACATCAAAGGAGTCTTCTCACTGTGTTTCTATATTCACAAATTAGCACATAGCTGTACTACACCCTTCACCAAATCCCCCTAAAGCACGCTGGCAGCCTGCACACTGAATGCACACAATTGTCTGGGCTCAGAGATTCCAAGTCAAAGGAGCCAAAGAAATTAAAAGGAAGGTGGAAACCAAGCCTCACTTGATCACAGATGGGCTGACAGGGTAAGGGTTCTTCACTGGGAGTCCGCCTTGCACACATTGCTCCATGGTAGGGAGGATGAAGGCTCAAGCAGAGAGGAATGCACCGTTCCCATCTCTACTGTAGGGCTGAACAGGAAAGCTTTTAATCTACTGATTGGGCAGACAAAAATGAGCAAAATGCCTTGCAGAGAGTGGTCTTGCACTGACAGGCAGTCTTGTCAGATTATATGAAAATAAGTGATTTAAAAGGGTGGTACCCACAACCACCATCCTCTGCAAGGAACAGCAGTAGCGACTTGCCAACATCCCCCCTTAAGCCTCAGTGGACCACTATCCTAAGTGGTGTTTCATTTGCAAGCTCCCTTGAGATAGTAACACTGCTCAGGAGAGAGTAAATAGAATAGAGGATGCAAGGATTTGACATGCTTTTTTTTTTCCCTGTGAACTTTATTTCTGCACAGCTATTTCAAAACGATACACTAACTGAAAGGAGCTAATTGCCCTTTTACCACATTGCACCAGTTGAGCGGAGGATCAGTACTCAGGAGACTTGCCCATCAGGTTCCAAGTCCCCATAGCACACAGTTCCTATTTCAGGTTTTCAGTTTCCATTTCCTATTTTAAGCACAGATGGTTAGTCTCACTTTTACCTTGAAAATAAATGTATTTGAACACAAATACATTAATATTCATGTATTTGTGGTTGATATTTTCATTGCACCTGTCAGAGGTTTGCTATATTAGGTCACCTAATGTATAGTAACTGCCTGTTTCAGATTTTCTTACATAAAAGGTGAGCTTTCACTACTTGCAAAGTTTAAAGAACATCAGTGTTGTGTGTGGATGGCTCATTGCTGACTCATTTCTCACTCATTTAGATGCACTGCAGAGATGCTGCTCTATCTACTTAAAAACACAACTGTTTGGCTTGATTAAAAAAAAAACCCAAAAAAGCTTCATTAAAGAGAGTCAGCCTTAAAACAGTACCCAAAAGACAGGAAGGTAGAAAAAGTCCATACAATAACGAAGTACCCAGTACATGAGACAGTTCATACAAAAAAATAACGTAATTAAAACCAGAATGGATTCTATCATCATATATAGATTCAGCATCCACTTTATATAATATATATAATATATATAATATTTTCTTTAAAAATTTAACCAATGTTCATGTTAATGAATAAGCAAACAGCAGACCTATCTAAAAATGCTGAGAACCAGAGCACCAGGCAGATAAACCTCAGGCAGTTTGCAACCTGAAGGAGGGAGTGATGCTGAAAGCCACAGGACACTGGCTACACAAGTCATGACATAAACTGGAGCACAAAAATGAACCAATTTTATATACTCCTACTGCATGATTTATACAAATAAATACTGACACAGTGGTGAGGTCAGCAAAACACAGCACAAGAACAAATGCCTGGGGAAAGCAAACAAGTAACTTTTGAAATCTGCTTCATGGGTAAGAGCGACTCATCGCTTCGCTAAAGCCTGAGGTTAGGCCGAGATTCAAGCAGGATCTGTGCTTGAAGACTATTTTGGGCATCTCTGTAGGACAGGTAGGACAGAGAGGACAGAGAAAAACACAAAGCTCACAGAAAGCTGGGATACCAGTGAGAGGTCTCAGGAGACAGCAGTGGCCAGGCCAGGAAAGAGGAAACAGGCACATCAGGAAAGGAAGTGAAGAGGAAAGCAGGGCTCAGATAAAGAAGGGGGAGAAAATATGGCTAAAAAAGAAAGAAAAGCAAAAAAGGATAATTTAAGCCATTTTGAAAATGTGTAACAAAGCAAAACCTTGCTTTGAAAACCAAATTAAAAAAAAAAGCTATAAAAAAAATCAGTTCAGTTGTCCTTCACAGGCATTCACTACAGATTTGCCAGGATGCAAATATATTCACATGCTTCGTGTACAATCTGTTTTCCTCTGCAATATTTAATCTCATTTATCAGGCTTCTTAGTATAAATTAAGTTATAAGGTAATCAATTAGATTGAAAACACAGCTTGTTTCATTGTTTTAATTTTGCACTGTAAGCATATTCACCCTAATTTAACAATTAGCTGAACAAAAAGCATGAAGTGTTCACGTAGCTTTGCATTTTGTCTTTCAAATTCCTCTCCTGGATCTTTGCAAATGCATCAGCCGGTGGAGTCCCAGCTAGAATTTCAAAAGCCTGTCAGAAAACCCACACAGGGAAGGAAGAGGGGAACATGTAGAAACCACCATGTGGTGCTAGGGTTTGAAAAAGGAAAGGACTCCGGAAACTGCTGCTCATTTCCAGGTAAGCTGACAAACTGCCTAAGGCACTGCAGCCTGTTTTTCCTCTCTCTAGGAGGACTTCTGCAGAAGCCACTGTTCAACAAGGTTATATCAGCATGGATGGGCCACACTTGAACCCAGAGGAACTTGCAGCTGTTGTCTGTAGTTTCTGAAGGTTTTTCCATCAAGTGGTAGAGGTATCAAAGGCAATGAGTTCAGAGGGAGTCCCTCAAGTGGGACATTGCTGCTTGATGGGAAAGAGGACAGAAACTGAGTGGGTTGGGGTTTTTTTGGTTTAGGTTTATTTTTAATTGCTGTTAGCTGAAATTAATTGCTCTTTTCTTGATAGAAAAACATTACTTCTGTTACTTCCTAAAAGTATTTGGATAAAAAAGTGACTATATTTTGCTTAAGTTTAGATCTACATATTCTGCAGTGAATGTCTTCCCATGGTATGGTAGTTTTGGTCAAAAAGATGATTAGGGAAACTGTATACCTGGAAGACTATTCAGTTTTCTGGAGGTGAATGGGGGTGTTTTGAGTTTTTTTGGTTGGTTGGTTATTTTTTGTTTGTTTCTTTAAAAGATCTTTTTCATTTATTTTCAGTAAAGTGCAGTTTGGAGTTATTTCCAGTCAAGTTCTTGCTTAACTGAGCAAGTCACCATTTCACCACAGGGGAAGAGGTGAAGACCAGACCCAACGACATCAAGCATGCACCTGCAGTCTGAGTTGCACTAGCCTGAATAAGAGCAAATGGAAAAGGCATTGCTCTCCTAACCTACAAACGACGAAGCAGATGAGAAGAAGCTGCAAGCAGAGCGATGCTAGCTGGGACCAGAAGAGCACCGGTTCATCCCCCTGACCAGACTTTTAGAGGGCATCTTGGGGGAAAGCAGGGGGAGGCAGTGACAGAAGTGGGGCAAAGCATGCTGCTGGGCATGGCCACGGGCTGACAGATGAAACATCATTAGACTTCACTTCTGTGACAGACTTTGATGTTGTAACACTTACATGTGGTAACACGATCAGCATTTGTTTCCCAATGCATTTAGGTGGAAGTGATCCAAAATGACTCTCAACTCTCCCTTTGTCCCCAAGTCCTGCTCTCCATCCCTAGCAAGCAAGAGCCAGACACTTCCTCTCCCAAACACAATTTATGCCTGCCTAGGCAACCTTGTGTTCTGCGATCACATCTAGGACTAAACAAACTAAAAGTACTTGGTGTTTGCATTGTATTTTTGATTTAGATATATTGTGCATGTAACAGACCAGTAACCAACAGAGGTACCTTCAGTGCTCTGCCAGGATACAGGAACAGAATAGCTAGATAAAATTACGATCTCTTGTTGTATGTTTATTACCCTATCTGTCCAGAAAGGGAAGCAATAAAAATCTGATTGCTGGCCAGTGAGGACAGGCTTTCATTAAAACAGCTTTGAATTGGTTTATTTACTGCTGTCCAATAACAATCAACTGGAGTACAGGAATGTGGGTTTTTTCTCTACCCTACAAATACAACATTCACAACAAAATTCCCTATGTAGAACTGAAGTTTGCAAAAATAATTCAGTTCTACATATCAATATCCTTTGTGTTAACTATATGAACACACATAGTAACTATATATCTGAAATTCCTGAGAATGCAGCTGAAATTTTCTCTTCCCTCATTCCCATACACAAAGGCCCTGTCTCTTAAGTAAGTATAGCATACTCCCACAGCAATCACCAAGAAATTCAAATTAATGGAAGGCTACACTTAATTGATTTTGTGTTCAAAAGAATTACGTTGTAATTTGCAGAGAGCAGGAAAAGGCTATCAGGTTTATACATGGGTGTAAATTCAGCAGAATTACTCTTAAAAGAGAGAGAAAGAGAGGCCTCTCAGCTGTTCACATGAAAAGCCAGGAATCAGAGATATAAACAGATGGTCTTGAGATTTTCCGATTACAAACCTTTTTGGCAATACACAACTGGAGGAATTCCAAACATTTGTCACTTTGACACCACTTTTGTGGTAAGTAATAGGATTTTGGTACTCAAATTCTGAAATGTGCTGCAATTTGAAGACCAAAACCAGCTATCTAAATTTAAATTATATCTCAAGGAGTTAAAGTCACATTTTAGAGCAGGTACCTATCTAACAGATGGGTCTCAAAAAGCATAAGGAAAACTATTTTTAAGTTGATGCTAATTCACAGACTTACAAAGATTCTGCAAATAGAGACAGAAGACATAAGCAACTTTGAGCAGGCTAAGCATGCTCACACTGCTGCTGACACTGAGACTGAAACCTGCCGTAAAGGATAAAAGGCAGACTGCTGAACACAGCATCCCACAAGAGGAAGAAATCCTCTGTTCTTCAAGAGAATACTACTCATAATCTTTTGTCTTGGTTTGTAAGACTGCAAAGAAAGGAACTTTGAAATGTACACTCCTTTTGGTTGGTTGGGGTTTCAGACATTTTCTCTTAAAGAACTGAAGTTCTTTAAACATTCAATGTTTAAGGACATCTTATTTTATCATTTGCCACTATTATTCTTAGGAGGTTATTAGAGAGGGATTAGGTAGCACTGGGGTGCACAGAATGTATATAAATAGTTTTGAGTGAGCACCTCATACAAGAGCTCAGAACAGTGCATGTGCATGCATTTGTCTAAAAGAAGAGCTAGCTTTAACACTTGGACAGTCACAACTTTTAATGTTCTAAGATTTATCTCCTCTCCCACTCTGAAACTGGAAGCAAGGGCCTGAGTTAATAATTTAATGAAGTGGTAGTCATCGATACAGAAATCTTCCATTTTTGAGGGAGAGAAAAAAAATCCCCACTTCCCTGAGTTTTCAGAGAACAATAACAACAACAAAGTAACTGACAGCACTTAGTTTACATTATAACTAAATAAATGTAAAGTGTCCTAGCTGCTCCAGGTTCTCATTTTATATTAGACAAATTAACTGTGTGATGACATGCTTGATTCCATAGCTGTGGATACAACTACTTCCATATCAAAATGCACTACAGATTCTTATCAGACTCAGGAGAGAAAACTAGGTACAGAACCAGATAGTTTCCACTCTCACTAAGTTATTCGTCAGGTTACTCCAATGTGGAAACTGAAATAGGGCTATAAAAATCTTTGTGGCGCGTAATAACAAAGAAAAGAGAGGAGCAGGGTGGGCATTAATTTCATTTTGCATAATGTAGCATCTTCAACACCAAAATTTCTTTCAGAATCTGAATTTTGGCTTGGATTCTCAAATTATCCTATTCGGTGCAAACTAGTGAGGAAATGAATCTTAAAATTGTTATGGCAATGATAAAACTAAAAATACATATGAGAAGACACAGTTACTTGCCACTCAACAGAAAACATTACTGAGCAATCTTCCCAAAACCAGAGCTAGCACTTTCTAGCATATTCCAAACCATATCTATAATTTCAAAATCACAGCCTATACAAACTAGAAATGGAAAGAGTTGATAGAGTTCATTAGACTGGTCGGAATCCATTAAAAAAATAAGACTGCTGTCCAGTGGTGTAGATCTTTCACAAGGCAAACCCGCTTTCAAGCCCAGAAAGTAAAAACTGTGCTTACTTGTTATTGGTGGGGCCTGTTGCCAAGACATCTGATTGCAACTTTGGGAAAAACCCTTGTTCGTATTTCCCTTGTCCAATCTTCATATCGAGTAAGTGTGGATGGATGGCCGTGTGATCTATCTTCATCAGCCGCTGCTCGATGGATTGGGCTGCAAGGTACAGGCACAGGTGAACAACTGTGTTAGCAAACTACCTGAAGACACATGTCACAACAACAGAAGTGGTCATGCTCTGATATCTGAAAACACTCTAAAAAGTTAAATTGTGACTTCAGACCCAGGAATTTGTCACTTAAAAGAAGTGAGGAAACATCTGAGCTGCTATTTTGTTATTTTGCTTTTAGTGTCTTCACTCAACAAAATAAGTATGGGTACAAACAAGTTAGCTGTTAAGCAAGCAGGCCAGAGCAGTGCAATCCTTCCCTGAAATTGGGGGTTTGCCTTTAACACATCCTGCCTTCAGCAGGATGGAGATCTCTGAGGTCAGCTGCAACTCTCTGTGGGGTCAGGCACCTCATTTTGCTCCAGACACATCTCCCTGGGCAGCTGCATGGGGAGTGACACCTGAGTTTTGCCAACATCTGTCACTAATAATGATCCTCTTCCTGAAATTAGATGCAGACCTTCAAAAAGCATTGCTAACTGTAACAAGGCCTGAACAGCATCAAGAAGATGAACAGATGCTTGGAAACAGAGGAGGCTACAGCAAGAACGGAGAGGGCTCCCTGGGAATCTTATCTCCGCTGAGACTAATGCAGTTCAGTCATTTGCTTCAAGGATGTGAGGATTTCATCTCAAACCTCAAGCAGGATGAAAATAAAACCTGTCATCCTCTCAACTCTGAGTCAGATGCATTGTGAAGGAGAGGGGAAAGGAGGTGTATGGAGGAAATCAGCATTTAATTAGCAACTTTAATATTCATCTCTCTGTAGCCCATTCATTAACAGGCAGGCCGATTCCTTTCAGCATATCACGACTAGTGAATAAATATGCAAAACGTGGAAGCTAAATCCATTTTCCATTTGTCAAGAACAACACAGAACTTGTTTCCTATTTTATAAAACTGTGATGGGAAAGAAACTGTTACAAGATTTACATACATTATCATTAGAAATTCAGCAGCCTTTTTTCCCCCCCTCTTAGAAAAACCCCAAACCCCTGCTTTGTATGGTTTTATTTTGGAGAAAAGGACTGGGAGGGTGTGTGGGGTCAGAGGGTTTGAAGGGTTCCAAAAAACAGTAGGTTAAACAAACAGGTGCTGGATTGGTGCTAGGATCACATATATTGTGAATGGTAAATATGAAGAAAAGTTGGTATTACTATCAGTTTGTTGCTTTTCAAAAGACAGAAAATGAGGTTCTGGTGCCACAATATCTACCAAAACTAGATGCCGAATGGACAGTCGACCTGCAAATCAGAATTGGTTTTAGATAGAAGTTAAGCACATATGGGATTTCTATTTTTGCCACATTTGTAACAAGGAAAACACTGAAGAAATTAAATGACAAAAAATCCCAAACATGAAAAATGTGTTTGCCCCAGTTCATTAATATGTGTCTCAACAAATTTAAGAGTATAATTTCCCTGTATTACTTGGAAATGAAATAAATACTTGCACAGTAAGAAACTCAAGCGCAATTTGAAAACACATCCTGTGACTGCAGTGGAAAAAAAAAATCCAAGTCTTCAGTGCACAGCGTTTTGTTCATTAACACTGAGTATCTATTGCTGGAGCCGCTAAATATGCTCCACAGATTACATCCCTGGCATCCCCCACTGCTCTAGCCAAATGGTATAAGGCAAAAAAAGGTCTTTTTAGAGGAAGAGGGAGAAAGGGCCAGTGGAGCAGACACCAGGGCTTGACTCCTTGGTGTGGCTGACGCTCGTCCCACCACCATGGTGAAGGAAAGCTCTCCCGGCAATAGAACAAGAGCTGCCTGGAATGAGAAACAGCTTGCCCAGCTCCATGGTTTGGTTTGTGTTTATTAAAGGCACCAGCTTAGGAAAGACTGAAGGGGAGGTAAAGGCTCCTGATGTTTCTGGTGTTTAAAAGCGTGCTGAAGTTTCTGCCTAGGGAAAATAAGGACATTGCTGAGTCCTCCTCAAGTAGCTTGAAGGCTTCCTTATCGGCTGCAACACTCAGATGACTGAGATCCTATATTTCCCTATGGCTGACACTGTACTTTTGAATATTTTACCAGCCTGTCTGAACGTACCTGCTTCTTTCAAAGTGCTGCATTTCTGATAGTTGGATGTCCGCAGTGCAGGGGCTCTTACATTATACAGCCTTATTTTCTCAATTCGTGAGTCAAAAACTCGCAGAAAAGGGTCCTTCTCTTCCCACTGGGAGATTATCTTATTGTCTATGAATGTTGCAAACATCTGTGTTTCGATGAAGTGTGAAAGGAATGGGAGGTAAGGCTCGGGTTGGTCCGAAAGGAAGGATGCCTGAAATATAGAACAGCTTATTAGTTCTGCCTTCCTGCCCAGTGTTGACATGACAAGCTGTCCTGCAGTAGAGAGTTTATCCAGCAGCCATTGAGAAGGCTAGGATATAAGGCTTCCCCACCACAAAAACAGCTCTCAGAGAGGTATGAATCCACCTGAAAAGGAGTTTAGTTCATGGATCACCTTGTCGGTCACAACCATGAAAAAGAAGTGGGCCTTGTGACAGCTACAGTAAAGGGAATATGAAGTTACTGAAGCAGTGGTTGTGCTAACAGCTTTTTCAAAGCAGAGTAGCAATCATCACCTGCAGGAATGAGCCCTGTGCAATCCACGGCATACTACCACCATATGTGCCTATGTGAGATCTCTGGTCTGTGCTTCCCTTCTTGGGACCAAATCACTTATACAGGTGTTATACATATCAAGGGGTGTACAGTGCTCTTCAGAGAATGCTCTTTTGTGAAGTTACACAGGGCAATTAATAATGAACTTCCAATTAAAACTGGATGTGTGTCTACATCTCTAACTAAGCTTTGGAAACCTTAACAGTCCATTTTATTATCGAGGTACTAGTAGAGAGTACCTGAACAACCCCCTCCTTTTGAATGCTGCAGTGTTCAACGCCTCAATACAACCAAGACCAACAAAAAGCATGGCAGAATTGTTTTTCATCAAAAACTGACTCAGATCAATATTCAGTTTGTTCCTCACTGTTTATCCTTCTACCATTTTCCTTAGATAATGACTTGTATCTAAAAAGCTGATGGCTAACAGCACTATCTACTTTGCAGAGTCACTTAGAAATAATAACTGTGCAAGCTTCCCAACATTTCCCGTTCTTTATTCTCATTTATTTCCTCATTTCTAATCTCAGCCTCTTTTTCACTCTTTTGTACACACTACAATGGAGTCATCTCAGTGCTCTTCTGCCATTACTGTGTGATAATCTTCCTTGAACACTATTCATTATCCAAAAAAGCCCCACTGTGATATTAGGAAACACGAAAGACTGGATTTGGTTTTCTCACACATGCACACCTCTCAGCAAAGAAAAAAGAAAGAGAGAAATCACTTTCCACTGCTAGCCTCCCACCAAACCCACGGGAGGATTCCCATTAGCTGGGCAGTCACCTGCCAGCTTGGTTTGTACATGTCAGAACAGCTTTTGACCAGCCCAGTGGATCTGCACGGATTTACTTTGGCAGGCGATCTGGCCCTGGGAAATTCAAAAGGACAAAGCTCCCTGGCAGATGAAGAGGAGCAGATTAAAGAGCACCTAGGCTATATACACATAAAATATAGCTATAGACTTCTCCCCCCCCCTCTAAAAAAGTACTTTCAGATGGCAAAACAAATAGACAGCTATCTTTACTTTGTCAAAGTTTTGCATTTGTTCCCTGTTTGTCAGCCACGACTCCATATCGGGAGCAGCCTGAATGACGAATGCCTCGTAGTCTGCGAACATCTGCGTGAAGCGGTTGGCGAACACCTCGCGAAGCTGTACGTTCAACTTGTAGTCCCTCAGCTCCACCTCCTCACACGGCAACTTCCCATCCTTCTCCTTCTCGGTGAGGGGAGCCGTGATGGTCATTTTGTCCATCGTCACACCTGTCCTCTTGGCGAGGGCTTGAAGGCGGGCAATCGTCTCATTGCCTTTCAGCAGCTCGTACATGTTGAGGGCATTGACGGGGATGTTCCCGTTCTTTTTGTCATTCACCAAGTCGCTAAGAACCAAGTTCTTGAGTTTGGTGGCACTGTCGCTGCAGTGCAGGTTACCCTCCGGCGGGATCCCAAACTGCAGGAGAACCTCGGAGATTTCCTGGATAAACTCCAGCTTGTTGGGGAACTGGGGGAATTCCTCTGGCAGTTCGATGAAATGGTTATCGATGTCTACAAAGCACAGGTTTGCCTGAAAGACAAAGAAAAGTTTCAAAACGGATGCTTGGGATTGAATGGGCCGCTCCGCTACGTAATCTTATTTTCCCAGGGTGCTTCCAGACAGCAAGGTAAGAGCACACACATGTCATTTTAGCTGTGTTGTCTAGCATGTGACATCTCAGAGCTCAGTGAAGCTTAGGCTCAACTGGATGGCAAGGATTTAATGAATAAATAAACTCTCCTGCTCTCCTGTTCCCACAGGACTTGCAGATCCCAGACTTCCCACTGCAAAGATTTGATATCCCTTCCTAGGCCAGCCAAGGATACAACAGCAAGCAGGATGTGCAGCACCACTTCTCAGCCCACATAAATACTATCTCTGTGAATTACTACATCTCAACGGCACATTTATTTTACCAGGAGCCAACTGCAGGAAGCCTCCTAGGGAATGAGATCATCACTGAGAAAGATGACACTTTGGCAAACAAAGCTACAAAAGAGAGTCCCATGCAAATCCTCTGGGATTAGGTCTGAGTACTGCTTGTCCACTCGAGGTCAAACTTATTTCCCCACTTTCCTCTACCTCCTGTTTCCATGGAGGCTTTTAATCTTGGCAATCCCTCTGCCCGAGACTTACACAGAGTGCTCTTAGACAGCTTTGCTATGAATGGAGATGGATCTCAGCCCATAAGATTAAAACTAAATGGAGACATGAATCTAGCGGAGCAGATCCTTTTACTAGGAAAGTGTCAATGGGGGGGATGGAAGAACCCTATATAAAAATTAATTACATTGCAAATGCACCCTCAGGAATAATAGCAGAATGAAAAACAGTAATTGATCTTCTGAACTGTGGCTTACATCAGAAATTCTCTGTCTGAGTGCATCGTGCTGAATAAAACCTTAAACCAGGTCAGATTCCCAAGGTGCTGAGCTCTGTCAGGTTTTACTCTGGCACAAAGCTGCCAAATGGGAGATGCTGGAATGTACAGGGCAGCAGCAGCAGGTTTTTGTTGGCCTGATTGTTAGCACAGCTCCTCTGCTTTCTCCAAGACAGTTTTACTGTTCTAACCAAGCACTGTAGGCTAATCTTCAGATTATGTGAACAGAAACGGCTTATTTGCCTCTTTTTCTGAGAAGGTTCATTTTCAGGAGTACAATACATTCCACAGCAAACGTGGTTCTAATATATTGGATATTTTAGGGACATGTTTGACATTAATCACCTTTCACACAGATACTTGAAAGGGTATTAGGATTCATTTCACAAAGCAGAAGGGTGCCTTCATCTCACTTTTCCATAATAAATTTGGATCGCACAAAGAAAAGCATTTCTTCATACAAAACAATTTGCTTTACTTAACTCTACTGCTATTAAAGAGTCGTGGTATACCTTGGTACGGTTCTTTAGCTCAGGGACTGTCTTCTTATCTATCAATATTTCATTTCAAAGGCTTTTTAATTTCAGCTCTGCATATCATTTACGAAATTTGAAAAATGAGATTTGGATTCAGAAAAGCCTTGGGGAATTGGTCTCACTTCTCTCTTCAAAAACATCTGATGATTAACGTTAATGCAGAGAGATTAGTAACCTTAAGACAGCATGATGGCCAGTTGTTAGAATTTTTATCTCTAACAAACAAATGGTTTATATTTAGAGCAAGAGCCTGAAAAGCTAGCCTCTGGCCTGAACAATAAAGGAATGCAAGTGAATTGTGCTTCATCACTGCTTGCGTGTTGAAGGATTTTCTATTTGTCATTGTCTAGAGGAATTTGAGAATCGAGATCTTCCCTGTTCAATACTCCTTATTTCTTTCCCTCTCCCACTGTTAGTGGACCTGTGGTGATCATAAATGTTGATATTTTGGACTCCTTTTTTAAAACATCACAATGGGACATGGGGGGTGGTTCCCACCCCTCTACTACCCTTCCCTCACTGTTGCTATTTATTTTGTTATCCCAGTGATACTGCAAGTCCATCACATTCAAATTTTAATTTAAGGGAAATGACAGCTTAATCTGCTAACTAAAAGCACATGACTAATAATTTTTGAAACTGCAGTAATTATGTAATATTAGCACAGTTTTAACAAAGTGTAGCTAGATACCAGCTTAACTTTGACGCCAATGCAAATTTCATGCAACTGGGTCATTGCATCCATGAGGTAAGACTTGATTTGCAGTGTTATATGCCTCTGAGGCTAAGAATCAGTCACCTCCACCCAATCCTTGAAATAAAACTTTATTAAAAATCGTATTCTCCTCGCCTTGATGTTTATTCCTCTAGTTTCACATACCAACTCCCCCTCCTGCATGTTCTCCTCTGCTGCTGCTCCCACCTGCCTTCTCAGTAAGAGCATCTCTTTGCAAGCCTTAGGAGTTCTGTCCCCAGGAGTGGTCCCGGCGTGGAGCTGGCCACAGTGGTGCCACCATCATGAGATGTTACAGCCATATGAACAGCTATTCCTTAGGGTTCTCATAATTTTAAGACAAAAAACCAAGTTAAAATGCAAGGCATGCTCAAGACATGGGCCTGGTCACCAATCTTGAAAGCAGATGGGCTAGCTGTATCTTTGCAGTATCAGTGACTAGGTAAAAATGTGAAGCAGTTTTAATCATCTTGGTCAAATTCTGAGTAGAAAAAGATCTTCATTCACTCTCTCACCAGAGATTTTAACACGTAGACTAGGAAGATGACCTTTTATTTCCTGGGGAAAATGTGAGACTAGGCAATGTTTTCACTTCCCATTGCACAGGATGACAGAACATATGCAGACCATCATTAGAGTAAGACAATATTCTAAAAGTATGTATGTATGCCTCTAAGTGGTTCACGGGTATGGTATTAATACAAACCTGGCTCGTTTGAGGCCATGACACTGGTCTTGTAATTAGACCCCAGTGCAGCCAGAAACATGTGGAATGAGGCTGGCAGGATGGGGCACGCTTCTCACCAGCAGTGGTGATAGGTTTGTATCACCTGAGATCCAGTTTCACAAGGACTGCCCCCAAATGAAATGCTCTTTAGCCTTCTGTCACTAGGACAGTGATGCTGACAAAGAGTAACAAGACCTGGTGAAGCGTGGGTGTAGGGAAAGCAGAGAAACTTTTCAGCATCACAGCAAGAAGCAGAAAGAGAAGTGTTTAGAAGTCCATGCAATTAGTGGCACTCCTTAAATTCAGAAATGGACCAAGAAGGGCTGTGGAGATTTCCCCCACCACCTCATTCCTGCTGGAAGGCTGTCTTCACGGTGCCACAGAAGCCTCCTGACACTGGGTATGGCATTTTCCAGCAGGGATCCACACATCTATTAGTAACACGTTTCAGAGTAGCAACCCCAAAGATGGCAACTGACCTCCTGAGGCAGCTCCAGCTTCGAGCGGTCGGTTCCCTCCTTGGACTGCAGTCCCATCAGGTAGGGAACAGGAGCATCCAGAAAATGCAGAAGAGAGGCAGGAAGGATGGGGACATACACGTGCTGCCACTGAAATGGGAACAGCAATGTTGTGATCCCCTCTGCCACTGTCATCAGACGCTGGTAATCTAGATGGAAAGAGAAAGACATTGAATTACCTTTCTGTGTTTCACTTTTGAAAGCTGGTTGGCAAGGATGTCAATGACAAAAGATAGAAATCATGTTTATATGGTAAGATGTTCTTTTGAAAATAAGATGGTACTTAAAAACATTAAACATTGCTTAATTGGTCAAAACTCATTATCCCCAGGAAGTAACTCCCGAGCATAGATATTCATCTCTTATCTGCATCTATTCTCCCATTAAATTAATTTATTAAAAGGACACCAAAAAGTTCTCTCTGTAGTACAGGATATTAATAACCTAATTCTATTAAAGGTATGTATTTTTAAAAGGGAATAGGAGGAGAAAGAAGTGAAGTTCAAGGAAACATTGTGGTTTCTCGCTTGCTCCTGCCTGTCTGCTTCTGCTCCACTGGCTACTACTTCCAAGGCTGAATGTGCTTTCCAAAATACTTGCCTTAGCCTCGCACCAGCAGAAGTTTACAGTCCGTAAGTATTCAAAGCACTGCTTTTAAGAAAATCCAAAAAGAATCCTAACATAAATTTAGTTCTCAAAAATATTCTGTATAGCTATCCTATTTATGTTGCATTATTTTCCCAGATTTGTATTTAACCCACTAGCTCATTGCTTCGTAATGTTTGAGTTCAAGTAAACACATTGTGCATTATTTTTTAAATTACAACTTAATTCGATCCAGCTGAGCTGTAAGAGTACTTCAGAATTTGGAGAAGGGCAAATTATTTCTCAAATACTCATCTGGTATGATGTAATACTACAATCTATTTACTAATATAAATGATGGAATCTAAATTTGAGAACACAGCTGTGGTGTTTTTTTTTAAATCAGTCAATCAATGACACATTGGTATTAAAGACATGGTCATCCTTACAGGGAATCTCAAAGTACATACAATCCATCAGGAAACAGTAAAGACCCCTGTATTTTGTAAGCTGCAAGTCAGACATTGCTTCTACTCCATATTACAGCAGCTTTGGCATTAATAACAGCTCCTCCTCAATTTCTAAGAACATAAAAGAATTTAAATCCCAGTTCCTTAGGAATCTTAACATATGGAGAGGCAGCACATCTCAACGTGCAAGTTGTCAGTACATTGTCAGTAAACAGTAAGCGTGGCAGAAGGGATGTCTCCTCTGTGGCTGTGTCCAAATCCAATTCTCATCAGCGTCAGGCAAGTTTCATGAGCTTTGAGCAATCAAAAGATTTTTACTCTCACCAAGGCCAGACCCAGATTCTTGGTAACATTTGGGTTGTTGCCCATCTCTCCTAGCCCCTCTGCCCCACTCCAAAAAATTAAAGAGATACATATGAACACTTGGGTTTTGAGTTGAGTAAAAAGGCTTTTTTCCTATAGCCTCACTGACTGCTTTTGCCTGACTCTTCCTGTTTGCTGAATAAGCCAGCCTGATACCCTGACAGACATCAGCAACAGTAAAAAGCTCTGTCATCTGGCACTGCTCAGCTATTAGGAGGTCACTGGGAAGATGCACTTGAATAAATATGCAAATTAAAACAACAAATTGCATAACTCATTCTCCTTGCTAGCACCTCTCTGTGTAAAACCAGCCTCGATCTGCAGAAGGTCGGCCGTCAGGGCAAAAACATTTATCACCTTGTCTTACTAACAGCTAGTTGCTCAATCTTCAAAAATTATTTTCATGCATACAAGTCCATCTCAAGGTTATACCTCAAAACCATTCCCAGCTACATATCAGCCATTTATGAATCCTCTTCCTGTGCAACGGTCTATAATTACACGTGTCCATTGGCTGTCTTGTTGAGGTGTGCTTTTACAAACTCAACTTACAAAACCTACTGGTGAAGCTTAGGTGTCTCATAACATTTCATAACTCTGAAAGCTTTAAAGGTTAAAAAAAATTCAACCCCAGAAAACAGTATGTCTTAGTATGCATGAAACAATTTCAAAGTCTATTCTGATCTACATAGCCTTGTGAAACAACAGGTCCTTATGGTAAAGTTGAAAGTATCTTTTAGGGTAAGGGCATTCAACTCTGGAAATACATGCTTTTGATTCTTTGATGTTACTGATAATGCTTAACATGACCATCAGCACAAGTTTTGTAACCAATTTACTGTGATGAAAGCTGTTGTCAAAAAAAGTAATGACCAAATTATTAAGTTAATTGTTACCATCTACCAATGCTTGTTAGAGATAAAAACATTGATGTACCCAGCAGTTTTTACATAAGAGAAGGTGGTTCCCAGGTTCCTCCAGAAAAATAGTATTTTAAAAAATAAAATTGGTTCTGTTGATATTTGTTTGATGAAGTAAACTTTAGTTACTTTGTATTTACTTTCAAGCTTGTACAAAACATCTATCCTGTGCAAGGCACAAAGGGGTTTTTCTGATGGAGAGATTCTTGTACCTATCAGCAGTTGGGGGAAGTTTATGTAGTTACTGAGGTCAACCTGGAAACAAGAAATCCCTCCATTTCCTCAAACTAGACAGAGAAAAGGGGGAAACAGAATAGAGGAAAAATGAACGAGGGAAAGAATGGAAGCAGATAGAAAAAAAACGAGGTTTGTATAGACTATGTGTGCTTGCATCAAGGTAAAAAGCGTTTCCAGATCCCGTCCCACCACCACACCGACGGGGATGAGTTCCTGTGTGACCTACTCTAGGACATTCTGTTCTGGCAGGGGGGTTGGGCTAGATATCTTTCAAGATCCCTTCCAACCCTTAAGATTCTGTATTCTGTGGGATACTAGACCTTGACAACAATTTCCAACTGTAAGCCAGGTTTTGCTTTATTTTATGAAAGACAGGCCCAGGTAGGAAAATTACTCTCTGATCCTACTTCAACTTGTAGAGCTAGAATAGGGGATTACATAGTATTTGCCAGTTTAAGGAATGCCTTTTGAGAAAGGCCTATTGAGCAGAACAAGGACACAACAGTCCTTGTCCTTCCATTTGACATCAAGAAACATCCAGAAAAGACACAAAAAGTAAAACCGCTGTCTGGGTGATATCCACAGAAGGTCACAACTCAGAGTGATAAATGGCTCAAATCAAGGCAATTTCCTAAAATCTGTGAAATAAATCCTTTCCTCTTCCTGGCGCTCACCTACGTCATGTGGTTCATGTCATCCTGGATGCAGTGAAAGGCCCTGCAATGTCAACTACTGCGATGTCAGGCTACTACTGACTGTCTTAAATGCATAAGCAGAAGGTCAGAGCCCACAAAGATGGTCAACAGCAGCAGCTTCTGCCACTGTAGGAAAGATGTGATGCATGCAAAATCATCTCTGGGTCCAGAAATAAGTAGTGGACAATGGAGACACAAGCCTAGGGCAGTGCCTCCCCTTCTCTTTGCTGTGCAGCCTGGGACAGTAGAGAAAGGACTCCTAAGTTCCAGAGACTTCCTGAATGTCTAGCAATGCGAGCTGTGCTTCTCTGCAGTGTGCAGATGAGCTTTTAGCTTTAAAGTTATCTTACCCTGAATCTCCTTTCCATCTGATTGCTCTGCTTCTCTTACATGCAGTTTATTATAAACCAGGACTCTCAGGTCTCTCTCCACAGAGCTGCTCTCCAAGTCTTCTCCAAATCTTTGGTTGCAACCAAACAGAAGAGAATTTCACCTGAGACCTTGTCAGCAAATGCCCAACCACATGAGTTTTGAGTATAAGGTATGTGCAAGGGTACACAAATACTCATGCAAACCAGAAAAGATGTCCTTGCTGTGTCCAGCACTCTGTTATTCTGGTTTCAACACATCCAGACTTCCTGAAAAAAGAACAATTTGGCAGTTTTCCAACTCTCTGTTTCAGTAACCTACCAAAGGTAATGTAGAAAGCCTACTGCATAGCTGGAGTCTCAGCCTGGATCTTCTAAATTCAGTACAATGTTCTAAAAAGAAACTGTGCTTCCTCTTCCTTTTTAAGTCCTACTTTACATACAAAAGCACTTAGAAGCATTTCAAAAGACAGGTTAACTGGCCACCACTTCCTTTACCTCTATTTGTTTTTTAACATGCATAAAGTATAACTGCAGCTTTGCAAAGCTATGCATTTAAATTCATATCCTGAAAGATAATAATGAGATTATCTTCTCAAAGAGCATCTTATCAAAAGGAACAAAATTATTCAAACAGTAGTTTTAAACAAAACAAAGCCAATGACAGAGAAAACAAACAAACAGACAAATAATCAATGAACCTTAATGAATAAGACCTAATTCCACAGGGGAAAACACCTGAATGGGCTTTAATTTCTTGTGACTAATAGTTTTTCCACATGCTACCTCTTCAGTTGAAGTATTATAATGAATTGCTGTTCAGCTACTACTTTTTGTAACAAGATATGCACTAGCTGACCCAGGTATATTGGAAAAAAAATTAGTATTTTGCCTTGAGCTCTGAGCATGAGTCAAGAACGATGCACAACACTTATGAGACCTGTCTAGGGGTTTGGTACCTTCAGATCTGCAATGTTTATATATAGTACACATCAGATGAAAAGAAAATCTGAAATTCACATCTGAGACAGAATTTTTTTATGAAAGCAATGGTTTTCAAATCAGATCTTGATAGCTCCACAGAAACCATGCATACCTGTCTCAGACTTCAAAGCATCCTGGAAGCTTCCATCTCTCATCTTGTTTGTATACTGGCAGCTGTGATGTCTGACAAGCCAGACCAGGTGATTTTCAAGAGATGTTCAGAGAACATGCACAAAAACGCTTCAGGAAATGTTTATTTGGCATAGAAATCACCTTGCACCAGTGCTGACTTCAGAGAACATTGACAGGTCGGTGACATGGGCTTGTAACCAGCAGAGCATCCTGTGGAAACGACCCTTGGGCATCTCAATGCCCTTTATCCCTGATGGAAGAGTGGATTTACCATTGAATGACACAGCACATGACTTACAAGATAAAAGCAGAGTGGACAGTTTATGCAACTCTGAAAATACATATTTTCTTAAACAGGATGATCAAGATGAGCCTCCCTCTAATTGCCAGAACTAAGAATTGTCCCCTCAGACTAGGAGTCAGCTCTGGCCCACAGGAAACATCCTGAGCATACTCATTGAGGTCAATTCTTATCATTTTTCCTCATTGGCAAACAACAGAAAAAAAATCACTTCCACTTCAATAGGTTTCCATTTATACAATTTATCCATGCCACAGCCTGCCACGAGTGGTTCAGCACAAATCAGTTTTATGATTAAGAGGCACCTTAAGAATTAATTCACAGGAAAATCTGAATTAGCTCCCCTTACCAGCGTGGTTAAGCCTCTGAGAGCAGGGCAAAAGCACACAAGGCAGCAACAGGACATGTGAAAATACCCCTGATGGCACAAGGAGCCCTGTGCTTGTCCCTGGGGCTGCTGGGGCAGAGCAGCCTCCTCAATGGGCAGCAGCTCTGCACCAGAGCAGCACGGTGGTCGAGGGGAGCACAGACTCTGGCAGGCAACACCTCTTCTGAAGATCAGTTTTTTTAAGGCTTAATTTAACTTTCTTCTCTCCATTCTTAAAAGATAAAGCTATTTGAAAATGGAAAATAATCAGACACAATTAGAAAAACTGGAGAGGTGGTGGAGTGCGTGCCCGTGTGTGCAGTGTTAAAAGGAGTTGCCCAGTCTTCCATTGTGAATACAAACACGAGTGGAGAGGTGGTACAGACTTGTACTAATTCCTTCTCCTTGTTTCCAGATGCTTTAAAAACTCGACTTTTCAGGCCGCATCAACTTCAGCTTACAAAACTGACCCACCTTTAACCAAAAAATGGTTTTGTCTTTTCACCTACGTTAAAAATAAAGAGTATATTTGACTCAATATTTGATTCTCTGATTATTCTATCCAATTACTTATGTCCTTTCCAGAGGAACAGGCACTGCAGTCTCCTCTGACTGTAGTGCTGTTGAAGCCCTAAACCCAAGTCTCTTTGACAGCAGAGACACATGTTGTCATCGTGTAAATTGCTCCCTGCAATAGTTTCTCATTGGTTTTGATGGACGCTACCATGGAGAGCAACTATTTAAATAACAAGCAGAAGAGCAAAGGTTTTCTACATAACTATTTGGTGTAAAAATGCTTTAAAAGACAAACTCATCACTTGTGTATTCATTTTAAAAAATCTGCCCCAAACCAGACTTTTATAAGAAAGATCTCTCAGTCAACACCTTTTTCTAGGCAATGGCTATACATGCACAGTCATTTGTATTATAATTTCTAAAAAAAGAACACAAAGAATATTTCCATCTTTGAGGAGCAGTTATTCAAGCTCTTTGAAAAACAACTTGGGAAACGCTCAACGTTATAATGAGTAGAAACAGCCTAAGCTCTAAGAAGTTTATCTTTGTCTCATCCTCACGTTCTCTCTCATATTTAAATCCCTTGAAAGGCAGACATACAAAATGGATTGCTGAGGTTTCCACAGACTGCACAGTTTAACTCATCTCTCTCCAGCAAATATCTCACACCAGGGGTGTTTTGTTACTGATTCTTGGGAAACTGTGGCAGCCACCGCAGAGCGTTATTAATTTGGGTAATGCTGGAAGGCTGGACATTCACAACACCCTGACATCTCCATGGTCACATGGGAGACCTGTGCTTTGAATAAAATAAAAGGCACGTGCAAGGGCATTAATTTCTACGATTGAATAAACTATAACAAAACTACACCAGCAAGGCTGTTTCATAAATGAAAGTGTGTAAGCCCTGAGCTTACACGATGTTAGATGTGTGCTATGTCGTGGGCCTTGTTCAGTGATAACAAGCACGCCTCTACATCAGGGTTTCTTGCTTTATCGGGCATCTGGTAGTTTTTATGTCCCTCCTTTGAAAGTCACAGGAACACACCATAATCCAAAGCTTTGATTTTTAGAGGATGAAGTTTATAAGGCTGCAATCCAAAGAGCGCATCCTGAAGAACTGCGAGGAAAAAATATCTGATCCCTTCCCTTGGTTTTCAAAGTCTCATTGCTAAAATTTGTCTATTTAAAAGAAGACATAACCTGATGCCACAAGAGTTCTGGTGCTTTCTGGTACAGCCTCCTGTATCACCTTTGCAGACTAAATTCAGTGCTTAGAGCAGTCTTTAAACACCTACCCACTAACAGTGTTTTTAATGAAGTCCCTAGAAGCCCACGCTGCCCCCATTAACACTAAGGACTTGTCTTTTCAGTCTTGCCACTTAGACTGCAAGCACAAGTCTCTGCCCATTCCCAAGATATCCTTGCCTTGTTCCATGTTTTGCCCTAACACTGCAACAGCACTGTTTGCTGCTCCCAAGCTGCACAGATGTTTCACATCTTCAGACTGAAATGCTTTGCTCATAGGGGCTTTTGCCCCAGAAGGACATAATTATCCACATCAGCAGTTCACAAACTCTGGTTTGTAAAGCTATAGTGATGGCTCCTTAGCACCAGGCTGCTTTAAAGTTTAAACTTGAGAGAAATGAAGGATTAAGGTAACTGCCTGCAGTTAAAAATATTTGGGAACTTAAAAGCTTAAGAAGTGAGCTCAAAAAGTGACTTATCATTCTTTCATGTTACTCTCTCCATCACTGTTTGACTGAAACAGCTGCAAAGTAAAGTTACACTCCACTGCAACCCCTTCATTTCTCCAAGTGATGGGATACTGCTCGGTCATAACAGAGCTACTAGATACTCAAAGTTGACAGCAGCAGCCATGGTACAAACAGCTACCAATTTGTCCTGTCCCCACTGTAGAGCTGTGCCAGACACTCGTATCATGCTGGAATGTGTCCAGGGCAACCTGGGTAAAGTCACCCAACACCCTCACCTCTTCATTCAGTTGGATGCCTTTGTTCAGGCTGCTGGAAACATTATGCCTCATCTACAGGGTTAAAAATAAACTTTTTCATCAGTAACTCTTAGTTTTCTAGAGAAAAGCCACTCTAGAAAGGCCAGTACAGTCTCTGTGCAACCTTCCTGACAGCCCTTCACTGTTGCTATCACCAACAAGATGCAACTCCACTTGACCTCCATCTTTCAACAGACAGCCCATTGCCCGTACTAGTTTGGAACTAAAGCTGTTTGGCCAGTTCTTCCCAGTTGTTTGCAGCTGTCACATCCCAATCTGCCTTTAGTGGACAGATGTTTTGTGAGAAGTTTCAGATTATCAGCAGATGGAGACCAGGCTTATTGTACAGTCGGGATTCTCCAATGATTTACAGTTTCACTCAAATTTTCACAATAAGTCTCTATTCTTTAAAAAGAGGAATATTTTTTTTTTCATTAAAAACTTCTCTCCAATAAGGCTGAGAGAACCACAAAATATGTCAGCTTACATTTCTCACATGCTAATAGTATCACTCTGAATGAAATAGTTTGATGAAGCAAAGTAAATTTTGGTCCAGTGCTCTGATTGCTGAGCGTGGTAGCATTTCAGTGAATTCTGACTTTAGGTTCACAATGCTGTCTTGCTTGAAATTGCAGTTTGTAGATGCAAGGCCATCTTTTACCAGGTCCTTGTTGAATTTGGGGAGGTTGCAGCAAGGTCAGGCCCCTGGAAACACAGTCCAGTGAGTCCATTGTCCTTAAAGCAGAAAGTGAAAGAAGGACAAACTGGCAAAATAATTTTCTCACTCATTACTTTGGAATAAGAGATACGGAAGCCAAAAGCTTCTTTCCATCTTTTGCCTTGAAAGAACTTAGGAGTTCTCTCCCAAAGAAAATGTTTCTCCCTGATGGATTTCAAAGTTCAGTGAAGAGATTTCAGTGGTATCTTGCCTAGTTATATCTGAAATAGGAAAAGAGCTGCTTTGTTTTCTTCTTTCAGGAATATCAAGACTGACATTTAAAAGAAGCTGCAGTGCACAATTAGTCAAGCACCCTGCCATTAGGATATGCCAAAACTGAGGCTTTGCACTTGACCTCCACTCCAAATTCCTCACCTCTGGGAACCAGCTTTATAATGCTATTTACATAATCACAGTATTTCCCTAACACAACTGTATGCTTTTCCCCATGTGCCAGCACGTTACATCTACATTAGATACGGAAGTAAAGGTCATGTCAAAGACATCCCCAGATTCACCAATAAAAGAAGGAGAGTGAAGAAAAACCTGAATTTTGGATGGTGAAGAGTATTAATTCTCAGCATCTTATTTTTAAAAAATCCAAACCAACAACACGGTGAAAACACAAAAAACCCTCCCAATCCAAGTAAACCATTAAATTATAGCCAGTAACTGGAAGAAAAACACTTATTTATCTAACTTCTGGTAGCACTGAAAATTGAGGCAAAACTGTTTAGTGGATGTTTTGTATCCATCTCAAGGACTATTACAAAAGCAATGCATATGCTGCTCTCCATCTGCACAAAATATTTCCGAGATGTAATCTGACAAGCAGATTTTTCCTAATGCTGCCAGCTTATACTGAAAACTCTGTTCTCAGTGAGTCCACAGACATCAGGGTGGGAATGATGAACCGGGATGGGGAGGCATTTCAGTGGTGTTCTTGTTTCATGTTGAACCCTGGTGTCAAGCAGCAAAGGCTGCAAAATTCAGTACGAGGAAGAAAGGGGTAAGCACACACACACACACAGAAGCAGAAGGGAGGGGAAAAGCAGCCTAATCAAAACTAACAGCAGGATTTCTGCTCACACTTCAAACTGAGTGCAGATAAAGCCCTTCATTTTCAGTTCTTGAAAGCAAACCCCTGGAGTCTGTGTGGAGCAGTGCTCCACAAGGAACTAACAATCCTTTGAATTCAGTCATTTTCAGAAGTACCACCCTCCTGCCACCTTCCTGAACATTCTTCCCAGCCATTTAGTCATTAGTAGTATTATTACACACTTACTGACCTTTTCCTTAATATGACAAACCCAAGCGTTCACTCTTGGAGCCTGAAGGTTCATTACCTGCATTCATTTTAGATGATTTCCCATCCCTTCTCTCCATTTCAAGGTGTCTGTTGCTTGAGCCATCTAGGTATTCAGCATCTTTTCCTCTTTTTGTTAAAAGGTATGTGTACCTCCTGGCTTCATCTTGTTTATTCTAGTCCAACAAAACCACACTTCCCTAACATTTTCCCTAAGACACACTTTCATTCTTTAGGGTCAGGATCACGGAAACCAGATAGTATAGACAGGCAACCAGTGTGACTCAGAGGAACCTCCAGAAAGCCTGGACAACTCCTTGAAAGTCAGCAGGAAACCTGAACTTGACCTGTTTGAACGCTCTGGTGCATTCCACTAGTTGCAGCACATAACTTTTGGCACCAGAATACCACCAGGGCCAGACTCATAGCCAACATCGTCACATTGGAAATAGTAATAGGGGTGTAAAATCTCACAGAATACCCAGCACTAGGTCAAGATTCCCAACATTTGTAGCACAGTATTGCACTGTGCAGAAAGATATAACCAGAAGAGAAAGGTACAGGCCAGATTTTCAAATGCTTGCTGGCATACCTCAACACGGATGGGCTCTATGCAAGTAACTTCTGCCAACATACGCAGCCTTTGCCAATTGTCATCTTAAGTATCTCAAAAAGAAGTAAAAGCATCCCTGTCAGAAAAGTAGGACTGCAACGCCACTCAGTTCCAACCCAGCATTAAAACTTCAGCCTCTGAGTGCTAAAAATCTCTTAGTGCTTTAACTGGGACATATCCATCACACAGGAATCTTCCATCAAACTTCAATGTGCTGATGAAATTTGAAAAAGAAAGTTGCAAGAGCACCTTCTGCAAAATGTATTACTTTCCACTGGTATTTTTGCAGAAGATAGGATTAGTTTCATGCTGTCTTGCAGCATGATCAAGTGCAATGTAAGAATAGTAATGATGTGAATTCTATTGCTAGCTGTCACAAGTGATAAATAAAATGCATAATTAAACAAGCAGCACCTAGAATGCCTGGAGGAAACAATTATTTAGTGCTTTCATTAGGACAGATCCATTTCTCTCCCATTTTTTCATTACATTCTCAAATTACATTCGCAAATCTGCTGACAATCAACAGCTTTATATTAGCTCCTGTGGCTGCAGCCGCCCAGGAACTACCCGCTGGCAATAGACCCAATGTGCACCACTGGATGAGTGCCCACCTTGTGAGTACAGAAGGATCTGCATCTCCAGAAGAACACAGGTGAACACTTGGACCAGGTTTTCCAGGCCCAGCAGCTCAAAGACCTCTCTCAGCGGGTAGTCGGAGAGTGGTAGCTCGTTGGGCCCAGGTCTCTGGCAAATGATGGGCTCATATACTCCATAAAACTTCAGTGACCTCCCCGGGGGGGGCAGAGGCACTTCATAGAGGATGTTGTGGATGTAGCTCTCCAGGGGCAGAGGTGGGGGCTGCTGCGAGGTCACTGCCTTATAGAGCTGGATCAGGAACTTCTTGCAGGCTTGCATGAAGGGCAGAGGGGTGATGAGGCATATACATTTGGAGACGTACAGCGTGTCTCTGCTGATGTCGTAGGAATTGTACCGCTGAAGTTTGGCGAGGGATGTGGCATCACCCTCGTCAATGCTGCTGGCCAAGGAGTCCATGCTGCACGAGGAGGAGGCACAGACACTGCTGTATTGCTCTGCGTTGTGCATCTGGTAGAGCGTTTGCATGGCTGTGCAGATCTGCTTGCTTGTGACCTCCTCATAGAATGTGAGCACAAACCCATATGTACGGGAGCCATCTTCTCTGGTGATGATGAACGAATGGAGCTGTGGATCTCTGTTATCTGCCTGTGTCCTGAAAGACAGCCCTTTGGGCATACACAGCTAAAAAAAGAGAAAAGAAATGGATGTAGTTATCTGAGCCACATTTTTATTTTGTTACTTTGCTTTACAGGCACATTCTTTTTATCCACCGCATTGCAACAAGCCATTTATCATTAAACATAATCCCCTTGAAAAGTAGTACACGAACAAACAGCCTAAAACTGATGCTACTTAAGAGATAGGCACAACTGACAAAAAGAAAATACCCTCCAAAATGACCCATCTATGAAGTCATTATGACTCACTTTCATTATTTTGTGAAATTATTTTCAGTGCTGAATAGCTTTTGTCTCACTTACTTAAACATCACATAAAAACACCCAGTTTTGTTCTCATCGGCATATATCATGCCCACAGTACTCCAAAATAAGAGAGCCAAGGAAGTATCTTATACCACTGAATTAAAATTACACAGACTTCTTGAAATTCTTTGATCTTCCTTACTTTTTTAAAAAGAAAAATCCCCAACCAGACATCAATTGACTGACAGCTGTTATATTTACTTTCTTCTTTTCTACTTTCTTTAAGTGTACAAAATAGCTTAGATTGGAAGGCTGGAGGGGGGAGCAGGGAGGAAAACACACCAAATCTATAACGTCATTTTTTTTTTATCACCCAGCAAAATCTGTTGCAGTGATTCTTCTACACGTGGTTTTGGTCTGAAGCATATCCCTAGTGATAACTCAAGGCACTTTTTGCAGGGATTCCTCAGGAATGCTATCACCATCTAATACAAAATAACAAACATCCAGCAAAACTTGTTTGAATGTTCATCAGCATGAAACTCTTTATTTTCTAGCTTAATCAATATCTTTATAAATGAAGAAAGAAAGCTTCCTTTGTACCTTCCATCTAAGGAAATAAAAGGAAAGAAGAGAGGGATAGCCTTCAAAGTGTTCCTTCTGTTCCAAAAGGCAGTTTTCCCAAGGGTTTTGAATCTACACACAACTGAGTGTGTCCTCTAATGTCTCAGCTTGGCCAAGAGTAAATTGTTCTGGTGGTGGAAGAGGTCAAGAGGAATAATTGTATATATTCAGGGATATCCTATCCTCAACCTCATCGGTGCACCTTGCAGAGACTGTTTGACAGCCTGATAAAGCTGCTACCAGCCCAAATGGGATTTAGGCAAGAGGTCCAGACTCACTTCACAAAATGCTAGCAAGCCTCTAAGTTATCTAGATATTGCTCTGAAAGGTAACATATAGGGAAATGAGTAGCCTGGAGTTGGTAGATAAATTTAATTCAATTGATGGAATTTGCTGACAAACCATGAAATTGGAGCTTGAACTATTTTTGAACAGCAGCCACGTTTTCATTCAAAAGGTTTATAGTTTTTATTGAAGCTGTAACAGCAGTGCCATGCTTAAGGGTTCTTCAGTAAAGAAGTAGCAAAAAATCCTTGTTTCACACTTTAATTAAATTTATTCTGCACAATAAATATCTTTTAACCTTATTTTTTTGGCAGGATTCCTTAATAAAAAATGACTTCTAAGATCTGGGCATTCAATAGTGGCTGTAGCCTTAGCAAATCCAATCAGGCTGAAATCATGGGTTTTAATCTCAACACTACCAAAGATTGTATTTTCTTCACTTTACAGAAAAAGACCTAGATATGCAAAATTGTATGTACTGGTACAATCAAGAACAGAGAAGTATCAGGACAGAGGAAAAGGCAGAGGAAGGGAGAGAAGGAAGGAAGGGAGAGAAGGAAGGAAGGAAGGAAGGAAGGAAGGAAGGAAGGAAGGAAGGAAGGAAGGAAGGAAGGAAGGAAGGAAGATGGGAAAGTACAGAGACAGGCAATAATGACCAAGAGTCAAGAAGCTAAGATCAAAAGGATGTGCTCATATTTCAGCAGTACAGAAAGCTTCAGATTTGCACTTAACGCATGCAAACTTTCATCTTAGTGCATGGACATCAATCACTTTCCATCTAGTCCACATGCACCAGAGGAGAATATTGGGCAAGTGCAGATATGTTAGGGGAGTTGAAAGCTTTGCCTGGTGAAGCTGTCTGACTGATGGTGAGAAGGCAGTCAGACACCTGTTTTGCCCCTTTTTATAAACACAGGAAAAATATCCAAAATTACAGATGAAAGGAAAAGATTTTGGGTTTTGGAGCACTTCACTATTTACTTTTAAACATATCCATCAGCAGAAAAATGTGTAATTATGTCATACTTGCAGTAAGCCTTACAATCAACATGGTTTGTAAAAACAAAAGGAAGCTTCACAAAGACAGCCAAAAATACACACCAACTAATCCCTACCCCATCCCTAGAAGCAATGAGTAAGAGATACCTTTTTCCTAAACTTGGAGATAACCATTATCACTGGTTCACCTCCTCTTTCTCTGTTAAATCCTCTAGTTCACTTTTTAAGCCTCAGTATGTTTTTCACGTTCACAACATGCCACAGCAGTAAGCTCCATACCAAAACTGCACCGTGGATGAGGGGGTGAAGAGAAAGATGCTTTTGTTTGTACTAAAGCCTGCCCCTTCAAATGACATTCAGGAACCTATAATTCTCTTATTTCAGTACAGGAGACTTTAAATGGGCAAGGCTTCCTTGGATGTCAGAAATACAGGCAAAGATTGATACACCTTGGTGAGCCAGTGGGCTAAAATAGGAGGCTTACTCCCTAAAAATTTCACTTTCTTCTCTACTGAGAACTTGAGCTTGATTACTAGCAGAATGGCCACAGAAGATAGTATGTGATGTTAGGCAAGGATAATCACAAAAAGCAGTGGGAGGAAAGAAATGCTTCCCTATTAAAGAGAACTCTATACTTTGATATATTTTGAAAGGGAGAGAAAACATGACTCGTAGGCAGAGTGATTGCTTGGGACTTCGGGGGGTTATTTTTAAAGCGACATGACGGTTCCAGGAAGCAATTGAAATTCTTTAGGCATTCCGTAAAGCCAGAATTCTCACAAGTTAACCTTCAAGGATTTATGCATTTTCTTCTCTGAGGAAAATTGCTTCTGGAAGTTCATATAAAGCAAACACATAGGCAGAAATAATACAGCAAGGCAAGATCAGAAAGGCCAGTAATTGCCTCAAGGGATTCTGTGGAGGTGGATATTACTTTAGATGATGTTTCAGATCAAAACAATAAATAAGTTTTCCAAAAGATGATTTAAAAGACCATTAAATACTGCTGCTGTTAGTAAATGTTTTTTTTTTTCCTCCAAGACACATTGCAAATGAAAGATGTGTTCTTCAGCTATTTGTTTTCAGCTGAATGCAGCTCAGCTCAATTATTTTATTTTAATAGGTCTCTTGCTGGCCTTAGTATTCTATTTTTGTACACTAATATGATCACACTTCATGAATACTAGACATTTTCAACTGTAACGTGAGAGACAAATAATGGAGTAATTCCAGCTGCCATATTTCTGTGCATATTCCCCCATCACTTCTCCTCTGAACACCTCCCAATTCAAAGGCATAAATAGCCTTAGTAGTTGAGTTATTACCATCTTAACTGTGCTCATGAATCAGAGTAACAGAATCTTAAGGGTCGTAGAGGACTTTGAAAGATCATCTAGTCCAACTAGAGCAGGACCACCTTGAGCAGGTCACATGGGAACTCACCCAGGTGGATTTTGAATGTCTCCAACATAGTTCAGAGTCCTTCATGCCTTCTATATAAACAATATGATGTGGAAACCTGCACAAATACTGCACCATCTCCATCAGTGCACATTTGGAAGCAGAAGACAAAAATCCCCAGCTGTCAGAGGGAATGATCAGGCTTATCTCTGCCTTTCTATGCATGTGTGGTGGTACAGTATCAGCTCTCTGTGTCACTGCTAATTCCAGAGCGTGTGTTTTCATATTAAATATTTGGCACAATGCAAAAAACAAAAGTCATTCAAAATTGAGAACTTCAGTCTTCTACATCTTTATGAATGCAGAGAAGTTCCAATAGCATTTTTGCACTTGCAAAAGCCATTTTACCATAGGTTTTATGTGTTCCCCATCTCTCCGTCTCCTGGATGAGGGCCACGAGATTCCCTTGACTTCATATCCACATCATACAATGAGGTTGGTTCTGTTTTGAAGTACTCAGTATGTAGTCCTACCCTCCTCAAATGTGAAGCACATCTAAACTACACTGGGGGGAAGGGGTTCCCTCACTTTCCAATTTTGAGTTAAACCCAAGATACATTTTTGAGAACAGCTGGGAGCAGTATTATTGTTTAATGTTATTATTACAACAACTGGTTACTTTTAAGTTACAAAATGAACAGCATTTTCTGTACTGGGAAACTCAAATACCAGCAATCTGTTGTCCTTGTCAGGACATGTTCTTTAACAAGTGCTTTGGTGATTTTGGGAACCTCCTTCGACTATGAACTCTTTGGGAAAATTTCCAGTGGATCATCGGTCTTTGAGTTGTCACTATCTCCATTCCAAAAACTGTTTTCTCCTTTCTCCCCTGTTGATGGGACTTAGCCACACAGATGTTCACATCAACTTTAGCTGACAGAAAAGAGATGTACAGAAGATGCATTGATGCCTTTAAAAGTGACTACCAAACAAAAGCTGTGGTTTTGTTAAGTTCCAGCTTCTGCATAGAGATTCCTCTTTCCCTTGCCATATACACTATCAAGGTTTTTTGTACTCAAAAATTTCAAATGGATATTAGTATCTTAAAAATTCCTTGGTTTGCCTCCTTCCCACCTAGGGATATGTATGTATCCTGGATGACTACATTCCTTCTCACCCAGTCACTTGAGATGGTGGTTAGACTTGTTTCACCATGCAGTAGATTTAACAAGAGAAATGCAGCTTTTCACTTTTGTTGTGCCTGAAAGTATTCTGTATTTTCAAAATATCTTTTCCTCTACAGCTTTTCAACCAGCATATCTGGCTAGCAGAAGCATTTTGTTCATCACATCACAAGGGCTGGCTGTAAACAACCCAGGAATCACTTGAGAGGTTGAAGTTGTCAGGAAACACATTGAGAAGAGATTTTCACTACCTACCATGTTGACGGCATCCTGGTCAAAGGGATTCCACTCAATGTTCTGAGGATAATGGGCCAAAACTTTGGACTTGAAGGTTCTTCTTAAGGGACTCTGGTCGAAATTTTCTCCTGTAATAAATGAAGAAATAATGACTTGACACAGCAGTGAGGCTTCAGAGAGAGCTGGCCTGGGCAGTTTTCTTTCACTTTGTTTGTTTATCTTATGAAATCTAAAGGGTATTTTCCACTTCCAACAGATGTACTACTTTTAAAAGAGAAACAGAAAAGATGCAGGTTCACTCTGTAAACAAAATCTTACTACAGCTGCCACACAGCTTCCAGCATAGTATTTATGGGCTGGAAATTTATTGCTAAGAGAAAAATTACTGCTGGAGTTCTATAGAAGAAAACCCTGCATTCAACTGAATTCTCCACCTTCCCTTATATCTTGAATATCAACAGATGGCTTTACTTAGATGGTGAAAGAGCATTCTCCCTCAAGTTTGTTAAAAACTGTCTTATGGTCAATAAAATGTATGAGCACCTCTCAGCTATTATAAATTATTCAAGGATTCATTATAGGTCTCTTTTATATCACAAGTCCTGTGTGGAGATTAAACATTTCTTTTTTCTACATCAAATTTCAGTGACAGACTTTTTCCACACAAAGAATCCAGCAAATGCAAAGAGAAAGACTGAAATCAGACTTCAAGCAGAAATGCATCCAGTTATCAGCATACAAATAGTATATTTCTCAGTGATACTGTTCATGGAGTTTTCAGCATCAGATAATTTACAGTATGTACCACAGTAGTCAAAATAAGCAGTTCTTAAAATCTATTAATTATATTACACCTATCACACTTTTCTCAGATATCAGGTTACTAATTTCAGGGTTTTTTCTTTAAAGCCTACAGGTGGGTCTTTCCTGTTCAGTCCTTTTCTTGCCTGAGACAGATGAATGGGATGAAAGCCTTAAGTTCATGCTGTGAAACGTTTTTCACCAAATCTTACATTGCACTCAAAGGCTGCCTTTGGGACTTCTTAGCATTACACAGGTATTTTAAAGAACACGTTACTGAAATAGATTTGAATTTCTTTTCTTTTTTCTTTTTAAAAATCTCTTTATAGCTAAAGAAATAAACTAATTTTCATTCATTTTTTAATGAGACGTAATTTTGGATGAACAAAATAATTAATTGCTTGGCAAGCTCTAAAGGCAATCCAGTCTTTTTATAGAAAAGTTAAACCACAAGTCACTAACCTCTCTAACACCTCTCTGAAGGCAACACGGACTGCAGGAGTATAATTTGTGCTTACTAGCTACACATGACAACTCAACCTTTATGGAGCTAGTAGCCTCTGAGTGATGTTGCAAAATTCACAGTTCAGCAGTTACCCGAAGGTTTCTGAGACCACATCCATTCAGTACATGCCCTTTGCTCCTTGCAAAGCACAGTCTACACAATCGTTTGTCTCAGCGTGAATTAATCCAAGGAAATTTATGTACAAACTGATACTTGAAAGCAGTGTTTCTCAGTCTTTGTCTGGCAGAGCTTAGGATCCACAGATAATTGTGGGGAACACAAGATAATGGAGAAAACTGCAGTGGCAGTTCACAAGGTAAAAACTATCCAGGTAAAATTTTAGAAGGGTTCAAAACCATTTGTTATACAAAACCCTCAACACATCTTCAACGTAGAGGGCAGAACCTTCAGCGTCTCTCAGGGGCTGCAGTGTCAGAGTCATTACAGCAGCACCCATACAATAGAGGCACGTGGAGGAAAAGCAGGTGAAGGTCGGGCATTTCTTACACCAACACCAGCCTCCTGCTTGGTCGGGAAGGGGAAGTGGAGGCTTACACCAGAGTTCCCCTTCATGAGGACGTGTGTAGGCAGGTGGAAATTCCTTGAGATGTGTGAGTCAGCTGTGCTGGGACTGCACCTTGCCCCACTGCAAGAGCTGCTGTACTGAGTGAGCTTGGGAGGAGAGCTAAGTAACTCTTTCAACAGCACTCACTTTCAAATGCATTCAGAGAAAGAGCTTAAAATCTTTTCTTTCCCAGGACATCGCTGAGATTTTAAAGATATGGATATTTTTATACAACAGCTTATTTTTAACATGGGATTTAGACACATCACATCACACATAGGACAAAGAGTAATGGGATGAAGCTGGAACACAAAAAGTTCCACTTAAACATAAAAAAACCTATTTCACTGTGAGGGTGATGGAGCAGTGGCACAGGCTGCCCAGAGGGGTTGTGGAGTCTCCTTCCTTGGAGGTCTTCAAGATCTGCCTGGACATGTTCCTATGCGACCTGATCTAGGTGAACCTGCTTCTGCAGGGGGGTTGAACTAGATGATCTCTAAAGGTCCTTTCCAACCCCTACCATTCTATGATTTTCTCTTTTCCTAGCACTACAACTGTCTCCCTTATCTCCATTGATTTTGATGCTTAGCCATGGGGGAGAAAACCAAATAAGCTTCTACATGAATATTTTGTGCTTGGGAGGAGAAAAAAATCTGAGATGATGCAATGCTGCAGCCATATTTCCTGAGGCAGGAATAAAGGGAAATGGCAAGAGGTGAGGAGCTCTGGCAGGGGAATCCAGCCTGTTTCTGAAACTGCTGAAGGTAAACCAGAAATCCAGCAAAAGCCTGTGCATTATAGAAATAAAGAAAACTGAAGGTATCAGCTAAACTGGATCAAATTAAAAGGCATGTTGGGATTTAGCGTATTAGCTCATCACATCTGCCATTGCCACTAGCTGCTATGGCCATCCAGAGCACAGGTTTTTGAAGATCCTCTCTATGCTTGTTTACAAAGCTCAGACTGAAGTACGCAAAAACAGAGACTGCTACTCTACTGTAGAATATGGCAGTAGAATAACCTCTTATTTTGGTCCAAAAGTTCTTTGCAGGAGCATTACAGATAAAGATATAATGTCATCCACTGATTCCTTAAGTTTCACAAAATAAAAATCCCAATAAGCAAAGCCAGCAAAGATTCCCTCTCCAGCTAAGCACTTAAATGTACTTGGCAACATTTAAAATTCTTAATATCAGGCAGTAATTAATGTGCTTGCATGATCAGACTGAAATGCATAAAGTTATTTCCTAAACTGATCTTCAGTCTTTCTCACAGCTGACACACTTTACCTTTATAACTGTGAATTAGCCAAAAAGCTGAAATTGATGCTAAATTTGTTTGGTTGCTTCTACTAAAAGTTCAAAGAGCATCTGGATGACTTTGTTAAGTTCTCTACTGCTAATGGCAAGTGATTAGTGGAGTACAAACTTCTTTATGGATTTCCAGTTTTCCACCCTACATCAAATAGGTATTGTAAAAACACCCTTTTCTTGAAAAACAGCCCCCAGTGATGACAGTCAATAACTAAATTGACTAATCATCTGGTATTAGCACATAATTGTAAACAGGACTCCAGTAGCAATACATATTAATCATATCATTCACTGTTTTTAATGCCTGTGCTCACTTATAAGCACCACAGAAATTGGGCCAAGCTTTGCCCTGTGTGCTGGTCACGCTCAGGAGAGCCCTGCTTCTAGCACATCTAAGGCGCGTCATCTCAGGGAACTGAACTTTCTATTCTGGTAGCAGAGTCTCAGCTTGAGCTGGAGCAGGGAGGGCAGCTGCTGCATGGTGCTAGGTGCTCTCTTGCTTTTACCTTGTCCTCTGGCATTCGAGCAGCACTTTGGAAGACTTTGGAAGCACAACAGACTGCTCAGAGAGATTTGGGAAGCCATTCAGGAAGTTTTGTCCATGTGAAAATACCGTCCTTTCCTAGTTTGGTGGCTCAATTACTAACGAACCTCATCAGATAAAGTTGTCTTTATTTCTGAGTTAGATCAAAAACTATGTCATTGGGGGTGTAAGAGTGAGGAAGGCCTTGGTTCTTTGCTGTTCTTATTATTGAATACCCTTCATCTCATTTCCCCTATAAACTTTCCCTTCCATTTTGCCAAGAAATACTCTGGCAGCATCTGGAACCAGTGGAGAAGAAAAAGGTGTATTTGTCAGTAAAGCACTATATTAATGAAAAACTGAGCGTTTCAATCAGCTTTTGGAAAGGACCAGTAATTTATGTGCTGCAGCAAACACTCCTGCAGTTGTTTCGATGGTAGACACATCTAAAAAGTTTTGCTTATGAAGCACAACTGTTGCTTTAAGAAATCCAGCTTCACAAAAGCAGCAGTAACAATGTCCTAGTAGGCTGACAACATGGATTCATTTTATCCAGAAAAGTAAATGGCAAAAATAACTTACCTTTACAGAGTCCCTGCAGGGCTTGCATTTTACTACTATGGTGGTTTAAAAAATATATACATAAATTAAAGGTAAAACACACACAGAGAAAAAATAATTTCCTCAATCAGTGATCACAAGACAAAAACAAACAAAAAAGAATAAAAGAGCCAAATAACCACACTGGAATGAATCAGTCATCAGGAGAGGACAGGACATTGCACCCTCCACACAAAGCTGCCTCTTGGAAGGTCAGGCAAGGTAAGTTTTTAGAGGAGATACATAATTTAGGAAAGAAACAATTCGGAGATACGACAGAAAGCAGCCTGCATGTCAGGGTGAAATGTCATCATTTGGCCAAACCAGCAGCAAACACCCTGACTCACCAAAACAAGATGAGAAATGTGGACCATGAGAGCCAACTCCACATTGACAAGCAGCTGGAAGAAAACCATAGGGAGCAAAACCTTCTTGGCAAACATGAGGGAAGGGATCTGGACTGAAGGGTACCTAATATTATCAACTCTCAGCCTTGGTAGTTCTGAACTGCTGAGTCACATGTGGCAAATAAAATTTATTTAGCTGTTATTCTAGTCAAACAGCGAATTTTCATTAAATCTACTATGTGCTTTTAAGTGCTTGCTTGCTTGCTAACTTCCCAAACAGGATTAGCAAGGCACATTAAAAATGAAGCAAGTATCAAATGTGAATTGAATACATACTCTAAAATATTAATGGCCAGATAACAGTACTATGAACACACAGAGAAACATCGTATCTGATGTGTGGTACCCATTCATGCAAATAGCACATCTCACAGTGTGAGCTGCCTCTCAAAAGGCTAATTACAAAATTGGGTTTTAGCAGAATCTTTTCACCATCAGGATACTTTCAAAACTATCATTCAAAAACTTCCTAAACTGTGTAAAATGTGTCAGACTCAAGTTGCATGTCAATTGGATACTACATCCTATGCAAGGGTACCCTTAAATAACTTGTGCCTTCCCTTTAAGGCATTTACTGCTTCTGCAGGGGGGTTGGACTAGATGATCTCTAAAGGTCCCTTCCAATCCCTACCATTCTATGATTCTATGATTTAGTCTCAAATTAAAAACAATGGTGATGGATGCTAGATCCAGAGGGGAAAAAAAGCATTAATTTCATTTTAAAATTAAAGGATTTCTCAAAATGAGAAAATCAACCAGATCTGTGCTTTGAATGAAAGATACAAGTACTAGGGAAATGTGGCTATAGTTGGGGGTTGTCAGTCATTATGCTTTTCAGATGAATGGTCACATTTAGAAATGTATCGCTCTTAAGGTTTAAGCACATCTGCTTTTAATTAATTATTAGAACTATAGATGCATACAAAAATATGTACCAAATAGGCAGAGGCATCCTCTGCCCACACCCTCTGGTCCAGGGAATGTGAGCTATCTGCTTCTCCTTCCAAGCTTTGGAACGTAGACAGGAATGCTTGTGACCACAGAAATAAAAGTATCTTTTATTCCTTCAGAAGAACTCATTGAGAGCATGACTATACACAGGACTGCACTTGATGGTGACAATCTCTTTGATAGCTATTTCTAATTAAAAGTGTTCAGCACATCTAGCTACGTTCTTTCCCTGCAAACTGAACTTTAAGTTTATTGGACAACTGGGTGACCCTGCACAAGAAGCAAGTAACGTACAGCATGTGAGTGAGAAAACAACGTGTGAACAGGAATAATAGTGCTTGGCTGGGGAGAAACTAAGCTGTTAATTGTCATGTTCAGGAACCAGGTAGTTTAAGTAGTGCAGAAACTGTGCTCTGCTATGTTTCTTCTCAGCCTCACCAAGATGCTAAGGTGGTAGTGGTGGGCTAGGCAGAGTTTAAGGACATTAACTCAACGGCATTATTTCTGACCACCATACTCTCACAATCTTACAGTGCAAGAGGAAAATTACAAGGAAGGAATGAGACAAAGTAGCCAAAACAATTTTCACGTCAAAGTTTTAAAACCTGAGTTCTCTGTAGGGTGGTGGTGATGGCTTTTGGGAGGGGATGAGGGCAGGGTTGAACCTACCTCTTGCACATCAATATATAAAGGAATTGACGGATCATATTTAAGCAGGACACCATAGTGAGCTGTGTACCTTGTCAACATATCTAAATTATTTAGGGTTTTTTTTGACGTGTCTGTGTGAACATCACTAATATTGTTTTTTAAATCTAGACTGCAAAACATGCTTCCTTGAGTTGTCAGGAGCCTTTAGGTCTCTGTAGCAGAAGTTGGTGGAGCTGGACCTACCAGCACCCTTTGTTCACAAATCCAGCTAACTAAGCCTACTTGGATTTCTGGGCAAGTATCCTCTAATAAAGCCTCACACAAGATATTTTTCTGTCTTGATCAAGCACACAAAGATCATTCAGCATATAGTATATCCATGAATATACCTGACACCATTAGTGGCATTTCATTGGAGGGGGGAAGCACATCTGCCAAGAGAGCTTCAAGAAACAGAACAAAATTTACCAGATGTTGACTTAAATCAGGTAAAAGAATGAAAAAGTTCAGAGGTTTTGGTTTTGATCTGTGACCTTTAATTTGATTCAAGGGGAGCTACAAGACTGAAAATAAAGAGACAGAGAATGCCTAGTGATTGTTTTGTCCTTGATCCCTCTTTACCTGAGGCTTTGTTTGCAGTATCTGAGCTCTTGCCATGAAGTTCTGCTTCTAGCCATTTGTACAAGACTACACAACATAACAAACAGAGATAAAAAAAAGCAAGTATGAACAAAATGAAAAGACATACAAATGTACTGGGGAAGGGAAAAAACATGTGAAGCAGACATTAAACATTCCCCCTTGCAACCTCTCTTCCCCCCACTATTGTCAAAGGGTAAATCCACACGATAAATAAATCCCTTCATGACTGTGTTACTATAAAGCTGTTGAATGCAATGGCATACATCGTAGAAATACTTGTCAAAATTAGTAACAAGATTAAATTCTCAGTACTTCAAACGGCACGCTGCCGTACAGCTCTCCAAATATGAAAGACTTCTTTGTTCGTATAATGAGCCATTCCAGTGCCTGTGAAACTCAGGGGGAAAAGCCATCAGTTCTTTAACTGATGGCTTTAACTTCTTTAACTGTTGAACTAAACCCAAGAAGTTTTCTTTACTATGATACTGTTAGCTCTGTTGTTACACCTTCAATGCTGTACTGCGTGGCATTTTCAGGACTTACTGAAGTTGCCTACTAGCTCTGTTTATCATTTCTGTTTCATAACAGGGTGCTTTTAGACTAAAACCTGATTAAGCAAGCTATTTTTAGAACTTGAATGAACAATTTTAATGTCTTCCAGTAACAGGTACCCCAGTAGGCACTTCTACTGGAAGAGCTTCTTGGTAACATGTCTAACTGAGGTTTCTTCCATCTGGTTTGCTCATTTCCTGCAGAAAACCAAAAATATTTTTACAGACACCATGGCATTCCTTCATCAAAAAAGTCCCATTCCTATGCTACACAAAGGCATTATGCAATCATCCTCTACTTCAATCTATTTTTTGTATAAACCTGGAGTGTGTACTGTAAGCTGCAATACCATGGAATACTCTGGTCATTCAGTTTCTAGGTGTAAATTCAGAGTATTTCCACCACGACCTTCTAACTTGAGCTGTTAATCCAGGCATCAGTTCAGAGGACACAGATAATGCTGCCAAGGGTGTATTTTCTGGGAAGGCAGTCCTCAGCAGAGGGCACAGAAGTTCTTTCAATAACATTTTTTAATGTGAATTTGTATTTTAGGATATTTTTCTCCTTTCTTTAGGAAGATAACCCACATTCAGATCTGCAGGATGTTTTTCCATGCCAGCTGTCTTAAGCTACAGCATCCTACTTTTGAGCTGTTTGAACTAAAAACTTTCATCAATATTTAAGTTAAAGAAAACAAAACAAACAATTGCCAAAGCTGGAGACTGCCCTTGCCAATAGCCTGTACCCACACTGCCTTTACAAACCTCTCTGCCAGGCCGCCCTCACAGCTCTACCCAAAAGTCCTTTACAACATTATAATTCAAAGGGAGTTTGGCACTGAGCTTCCACGGATTTAGCCACCACCTCTACAATAGGAAGAGCAAAAAAGAAAGACGTAACGACTTGTGAAGGGATGCATGGCCAGATACACTTGGGGCAGGTTCTGGTTTTGCTATCTATTTCAGCATTTTCATAATCAAGTTATCATAATCAATCTTATGGCTAAACAGTCACAGAAGTTATATAAAAACTCCTGCACAAGAAGTCAAATGACAGATCATTGACACCAGTGATATAAATACAGAGCTATGAGCACTGTTGCACAGCCTAATTCTTTATATAAACACAATGCAATCAAATATGACTACTGCCAAAAAGTAATTACACTTAGAAAAGGATTATTTAAAAAAAAAAAACAGTAAAAAGGAAATTTGTTCACCTAAAAGAGTTACTGCTGAAGTCTAAATAAAGAGGAAAAGGCTCTTATATGAGTACAGTTTGCCATCATCCCTTTCTTCTGATCTTGATTAAAATACTTAACTATCTGCCTTCAGAGTAACATTATACAGCACCAACACTGTCAGCTTCTTAAAATAGCCCCAACTCCCAGCTGTTAACAGACCACAGACATCTCACTACAATAGCAAACAAGTATGAATTACACCATCCCTTTCACATAAAATTGCATCACAGTCTTTTCAAATCCAAAAACTGGTGGCTTAAATTATGTCCATTTGGGTGATTTATTTTTTTTGCAGTGGGGTGCACAGAGTTTAATAAACAGGTACCTGAGACACAGTGCTCCTATATGATTACATTGGAAGTCTATCTCCAAAGGCTGGAATGTATTAGCAGGAAAAAGTGAAGCAGGTGTAAACCCAGACTTATAGGAAATTATTTACATCTCGGTCTTTTGTTTTCCCTAGAAATCAAGGTGTCTGGAATTCACTCATTCTGTTTATGCTGCCATGTTGCTTTCCCAAGCACGGGCTCCCAATGCACTGCCAGGTGGCATACGGAAAGCATGCCCCAGAGATCCTTGGTCTTTCCTGTTTAAATTCAGCAAGAGGTACATTTTCTTTTTTATTGTACCTTGATGTTCAAATCTGCTGTTCATTTGGAATATTGGACACGGAATGAGTGGCCATTTTTGCCAATACAGAAAACAACTTGAGCAATAATTAAAAGTTCACTTAAGTTTCATATATCATTACTCTGAAATTGCCTGCTAATCTTTTGGTTAGTTGCCTAGCAAATGAGCAATGTACATAACTATATGAAACTGAAGGGTTTGGAATCCATCCTTCACCTCCTAGAAGAACAGTAACAATGGCAGAGAGAAAAATACTCATACAAAAGTAAGACTCAGGTCCTTAATTAAACACAGCAGGATGCCAAAGCCAATTCCATGAGGGAGTCCCTGGCTTTGTCGCAACAGGCACCTGACTGCAGGCTTTGGCTGAACCACCAAGAAAGGGAAGGCATTTTACATACAGTCATGTCCTCTGCAAAGTTTGGACAGCTTCCTGATCACTGCAATGCCCATTTCTCACTCCTTGTTTCACGTGTTCACCTGCCTCCGAGAACTGAACACAGAATGAGGAATCCAGTTCTGCCTTTTGCACAGGACCCCTTTCACATTTGTACTTTCTACTCATTTACAAGGGCAGGGGATCAAGTTCAAACGTACACGATTTCTGTGTTAAAACACAATGCCACATTCTCAGACTGGTTTTGGAAACAGGCACTCACAAACACCATATTCAATTCAATTGAATCTTAAAGCAGGTTTTATCTTCTATTCCACTGTGACAGAGGTAGTACAAGAATCTTGTCTCAAGATATGCTTTATTACAGTCTGTATTTCTAACGATGAGGAAAGGGAAAAACCCACCAAAACAACCAGAACTCCTCCTAAGAATCACTGTACTATTACTGTTTAGATCTGCATGCAAGAATGCAGGAAAGAAAGGGAGATTTTTCAGTAAATTTTGCTTTGGGGCTTTTTTAGTACAAGAACAAGAAGCTTTAGTTTTATAATTACAGTGTGTTCAGTTAGCTTTTAAACCAGGCTGTATGAAGACAAGATTTTTCTAAACCGCTCTGCAATGCACATAATACCATATACCAATATTAGTCTCCCTTGAGTCATCAGGATGGCAAGTTTCAGGTGTTTTGTTACTTGATGTTAGAAGCAGTTTCACCAAAGCTGTGTTTAAACAACAACTGGGTGTGAACAAACTCACCTATAACACCTTGAGCCACACTCATTAATCCTGGCTTGCAAATCAGTACAAGAAAAGAAAGAAGCTTAATTGGTCCTGGACCATTTTCAGCACTAATCAACTTTGACATAAACAGAGCACAAAGATGCCCATACTGCAGCTTGAATAGTCAGCTATGCTTGATTTGGGGTTTTGCTTTGGAACAGCTTTTTTCTTACCCATGTCACACAAGCTTGAGGCCTTAGCTCCCTGGACTTAGCACTGTTATGCTAGGAAATAGACTTCTTTAAAGCAAGCCCTTGCTTTCTAAAGTCCCCAGGAGCCATCCTTTGGTGATGCTGAGCCACAAAAAAGATCCAAAGGGCTTGTGGCTGTTTTTTAATCAGCACTCTCCCAAAGCACAGGCTGTGGTGACCAGAGGCAAGCTATTCCCAGTTTCTGAAGAAGTTTTTTCTTCTTTAGATAGCACAATCCACAACAACCCAACAGCAGCACTCAAGCTGGCTACTTAAAACACCCTGAGCAGGGACACATTGCTTGAAGAGATCGCCCACACCTGCAAGGTTGAGACATTTGATTTCATCAGTGGGGCAGGAGGTGGATTTAGAGGGGGTGGATTCAGAATTAGCTCCTCATTGTACTGAGTTACTTGTTTTATATACCCTTTACAAGCAAAGGGTTACAACAAGGCAATGTTCATCTGTCAAAGGCTATAGCTGCTAAGCTTTATGAAAATGTAGTTATATGTGGTTTTGATGGGAAAAGGATTGAACACAGAAAGAACTTTACTCCTTGTAGTCAGGAAAACTCTTTCATCGTCATGAAGTAGAAACACTCCCTTGTGTAGCACAAACTGATTTTGACTGTGGGTTTTTGAGAAACTGCTGTTTATGCTGTTGCCAATAAAGAATTGTCCTTATGACAGACTCCAAGAACTGGTCTTCTGCCAGTTTTCAACAACTGCATCCTTTTAGAAGAAGAAAAGACGAAAACTTTCTGCAAGCTGAAAAGTCACAAGAACCCGCAGGCAAGGCTTGAAGTTACCAGAGCTCCCGGATGGAGAAGGGTAGTAAGCAGGAATGCAGATGTGGGCAGACAAGGATCTGCTACCCACACAGCTGGATTGGTCCTTAGAGCTGATACTTCCACTTAAAAGCTACCCAAGAAATCATTTCAATTTGGAGATTTCTCTCAGCTGCTTCAACTCAGCTGTACTACAATAATTGGAGGTCAGTATATTGCTGCAAATGCGTCTACTGTGGGCAAACCGGCCACCAAAGGAACAAAGCATTTGCACAGCCTGCTGGATGATGCAATTCTTATTAGCTTTGAAAAAAACACAAGGGAGTTTTGTCAACTAAAAGTGTTCGAACATTGTTAAAAAGCAAAAATATCATCACATTGAAAGATCAGTTCTTGTAACTATCCAGTTAAAATGCCTCTTCTGCCACAAACATCTTTGCAAGAACTTACATGTCAACACCACCTGCATTTAGAAACTGTTTGAAGAACTGGCTGCTGCCAGTGAGTTTACACAAGGGATCATTAAGAAGCTATCAGTGCACAGTAATTGCACATCTAAGCCACATGAAAAATAGTCTTTATACTTAAGTAAACCTTAAATAAACCATGACTAGTTAGATACAGCTTTAGGTTTTTTTAATTGCAGCACAGCTCTGGATATTTCAGACAAAGCATAAACAAAGAGATTTACACTTCATCATTCATAACTGTTTTTGTGGCCTGTTCCCTGAAATTCTACTGAAAATACAAAAGGCTGAAGCCAGGACTTAAACACTCTGTCACAGTAAAGTGACTCAATGGCATGTAAAGTCCCACAAAGCAATCAAAAGGGGTCAATGCAAAGGGCTCTACAGGTTAGAAGTCTCTCCTGTGCCAAAGCGCAGTAATGAAGTGTCTTGCCCTCTCTCTCCACTGAAATTTCCACTGCCATTCCAGAAAAAATCCCTCTGTAAAGCGGTAGACACCCATGTAAAAACAGTACATGGTTCAGGCATGTTTTCAGACTCTAAAGGTAAAAAGACTGTGGACAGCCACAAAAAGGAATAGGGAACACTTTCTGGCCTGAAACAGGGTTGAAAAGAGACAGTGAGACTCTGAAATTCAGAGAAGCTGGAAAGATGTACAAAGAAGAGAGTAAGAAATTTAATCCTATTTTCACCCAAAGTGCTTATTTTGCCTATTATTTAGTGCCCTGCTAGCAGCAATGGAAGGAACAGAGACTAGAGATCTAAATAGCCCTAAAATTACTTGGCATTTAAGCAAATGTTTCCTCTTTACCGCTAATCCACTAATCCTTTAGTGCCTGGGTCCCACGTTGATTGGCACGCTAAAAATACATAGGTAGAAGGCATGTAATCTCTGCTCTAATTTTTAAATAAGGGTGAGTTGTCCCCGACTACAGAGAGGCTATTTCAAAATCAAGGCACTTGGAGCCACCCCAAACAGACACAAGAGCCCTCCTGGCCATTACACACAACTCCTGTTATTTCTGCACGACATACATTACAGTGTTTTACACTTTCCTTTGGCATAAAGGGAAATTTTATAGAGCTGAACAGAATGCTTCATGTAATGGCACGAGCCGTGCCATGCTGTTTTCTGAGACCTCAGTAATTGTTTGAGCACACATTAGAAACGGAGTGTTTCATACTGAGCAGATCAAGGCTGGATTAGGCACGGACAACACCACAGCTGAATGCACTTTACTACCTCTAGTCTGCCAACATATCAAGGTCTAGGAGGTCTAATAAATGCAGGAAAGTGCATGCAAAGAGAAACAGAATTAACCAAAAGTCTGGCTATAGCAACATGACTCTAAAAATTATAGTGTCTTGGTGTGACAATGTGGGATGGCTAAATTTGAGCATCCCATTACAAGATCATAATAATTTTGCACGGAGAAGATTGTTTCCTTCAAACCAAGGCAGGATAGATTCATTTATGGTGTGTAAGGATGGGTTTCAATGGTCTCTGTTCACATTCTCTATAAAACATCAGCCAGCCTGCCAACTAAAAAGCATTACTCTATGTAACACAGAGCACATGTATAATGTATTCACAATCACATACATGTGCACACTCTCTCTCTCCTGGAACTGGCAGGAACTCTCTGTTATAGGTTCAAAAGCTGACTCCTACACCTGGGGCTCTTCCCAGCCCCACAAAATGGCCCAAGCAACAATAGAGATGGTGCTGAAACGCTGACACCAGCTGGCTCGTAATGGCTCACAGCAGTGCGGTAGCATCAGGAGTTCCTACATCACTCCCATGGGATTAAAATTCCCATCTCAAACCAGACAGGATACACACGAGTCAGATTAAAGAGACGCAGGCATTTGCATATCTCTTCGGGGTTTGACAGGTTTCCAGTGATTTATTCTGCGACATGCAAATACACCAACGGCATCCCTGATGGTTACCTCCTCAAATGGAAAGGTTAACAGGTCTGTGTGCCTTGGATGCAGTATTTACATTAAGGAAGCTTTTCATTTTTTTTCTCCTTACAAAGGAAATGGAAAGACACAAGAGGAAAGACCCAACTATAAATATTTGTGGCACCAAATGATACAGATCTCAGCAGTTACATAGCTGTTATCAACAAGCTAAGCAGAGGACAGCGGAGCACAAGCATTACTGGATATTTGCTTAAATAAACAGGCAGTTTTATTATCAGGCTGAAAAAAAACCCCATTCTAGTAAAGGACTGTAAGATGTCTCACTAATATTAGACTACCACAGCCTATAATGAATATTTCAGAGGCTTCACGACAAATCAGCCCAATGGAGCTGGTCTTCATCACAAGAACAGGTGGTGCATGTGTGGAACAGAATTCCCCTTTGAAATCAAAAAGACTATGTATGTACATGTGATTAAAGGAATCTGAGCACTCACGTACATCCTACAGCTGCAAATTCAAGGGTCATGAAAGAATTACAAAACAGCCAACGTCTAGCTAAGCTTATTTCTAAGCTAAAACAACAAAGCTTCCAGAATACACTCCTTTTGCCTCTGAAAAAGGCTGCCTGTTAAAGCAGAACTCCACCCTAGGCTTTGAATTCAGCAAGGTTTATTCTCTGTACCAACATGACAGTCTGAATGTGACTTATTTGAATACAGAAATATGAAACTTCAACCTGAATCTGTGTTTTGTGGCACCAGAATATCAATTTATAAACAGCCTGAGAATCAATTCATTCCGCTGGTGCTTCTGGTTAAACTCTTCCAAAATGAATCCTTTCCCAAAGAAACATCCTTTTGCCACCTGTCCCAGAGGTCTGAACTCTTTGGTGTGTTTAGCCAGATACCTCCCTCACTTTTGCTGCTCCCTTTCTTATAAAGATGCTTTAGACTGCAGGTTAGCACTGAGCCTCATTTCATTCAGGTCAGTAATGCCTTCCACTTTGTAGTGGGGGTGGAAGATGCAGTCGTATCAATCCTGCATCAGTATTACCCCACATCTCTTTCCCATCTCTCCATCGCTTCCTCCATGTCTAAAGAGATGACGGATTATGATGCAGCCTGCGGGGGTGGATCTGGAGCAGCTGATTAACTGGCAGCAAACCCTGAGCCCTGTATGGGTACAGCTCTTTCTACAGTTTATGATCAAAGTGCAGTTGCCCTACCCAAATGATAACACACAGACTCACATGACTCCGCAGTAGTCATCCAGGTGGACTCTCTGACAGAGGTTTGCACTTTGAGTCAAATGACAACATTGCTTCATGTCCTTGAACTGTCAGGGCATGTCAAAGAAGCCATGCAATCAATAATGTTTAAAATAGCTCATGCTTCCTAACTCTTTTTAGTTTCTGCTTTGAAAATGCGTTTAATCACAACCTTGTGTCAACCTGTAGAAGCAAAAGCACTTATTTCAAGACATGTTCTGTCCTGATAGAAGGTCAATTTTTCCCTTTCTCTAACCTTTCTTTCACTTAGCATTTAGGAAATTGTGCTCTTTTGAGGACGATCATATCCTGTGGGATCATAGTTCAGTAAGCAAGCTGCAGCAGATGTGTACTCCGATCACAAAATAACACAGAGCTTTACAAAAGTCCCACACAGAAAACTTCTGCAGTGGGTTCTAGGAACAACCTATACCTGTAATTAGCAGAAACAGGGTGCAGGTAATTGTCTGATGTCTTCTGCAGCTTTAACTTCGGTGGCTAAATAAGATGCAATAGATTATTTTTTAACATCAAATCTGTGTCACCTCAGTCCCACAAAACTCCCTGTTTGTAACTTGGTTGTTGCTACCCATCTGGTGCAGGGCCTATGACAAGCCACGGGCTGGTAGCCCATGAGGCAGATGTTCCATGAAGCTGCAGGCACCCGACAGAAGCAGTGATGCTCTGAGAACCTCAAGCAGCTCCTGGCTCCTCCTCTCACCTCTCCTTATTCTCAAGCCCGCATCTTTTTGGCATTTCCAGCGGGGAACTGCATGGGTGAGTGGAGACAGCTGAAGGATAGCTAGAGGAAGGACAGTGGGATGGAGAACAGAGGGGAAAGCTGGCTTCATCCTTCCGTTCATGTCATCACACCTGTACAAAAAGCTGTAGGAGGATGGGAAGTAATAGGTGGGGAGCTGAAAGAAGGAGGACTGCACATGCTGGCTTTACTACTCAGAACAAAGAAATACATTCAAAGTCCAACAAAAACCACAGTGCCTCAAAACACGAAAAAAACCCAAACGAGCTGAACATCTACAAAATTAACTTACAGGCACTAGCCCATCTAGTTCGTGGAGAGTACAGAGAAAGCTAGGCAGTAAAGTACTAGTGCACTATGGCAAGAAGCATAAAATGCCTATGTGTGGACATTTAAAAATTATTATTATTAGATAATTTTAAGCAGAAGAAAAGCTTTTGACCACAGATTCTTTTCCCAGCATTACTGAGAAAGCAAAACTCCCAAGTCAGATGATAAACTTGGAAACTGCTGTGCCTCCAGACATTTTGGGTCCAAGCTGTCCCGTTCTTCAAATCCCTGTTCTACCTGAGCTGGACACGCAGAACTTGAAACCCACGCATGGTCCTTAAGATGGAAAAAAGAGCTGCATCAGGAGGAATTTTCCTGAAGAGCCTTTATCCCTTAGAAGATGAATAATTAATTCCCTGATAACTAGAACAGCTCTGCACCTTTCACAGGATGCCCTGAGGCAGAAGAGGAATCAATGAACTGCAGGCTGTTTCAGTTTCTCCAGAAGCAGCTTGGGAGTTGCTGCAGGGTAAACCTTCACTGTAAAAAAGGGGGGTTCCAGTTGTGACATCATGTAGAGAGGCTTAACAGGATTTCAGCCTTGTTTTGGCCAACAGTTTCTGTACAGCTTCAGCTCTAGAACATCAAGGTGCCTTTCTGGTCTATAATAATCACAGAATCTTAAGGGTTGGGAGGGACCTTGAAAGATCATCTAGTCCAACCTCCTGCGCCAGAGCGGGATCACCCAGAGTAGGTCACATAGGAACTCGTCCAGGTAGGTTTTGAATGTCCCCAGAGAAGGCAGACTTTTCCTCATCATAGAAATGCTACCTGTTCTTTCCTGTCTCATCTCAGAAATTCTAAAAGGTCACCAAATGCAAAAATCACCTTTTAGTAGATGATGACATTTGGAGTTCTGTATGGAGGGGGTTGGGGGGGAGGTAAGCTAAAAGGGATTGGTTTAACATTACATGTGCAAACTCTGTAAGAGCATTAGAAATCAAGAAACAGATCTAGACAGGAGGGGAGCAGGATGATCAAGCAGGAGAGAAAGGGTATGTGGCTAGGTACCTCAGACCACAGAACCAGCCATCATGGACAGCATCAAATCCTTTCCACTTTTGTCAGGCACATGTTCAAACAGATTCATGGAGTCTTGCTGCTCTCTCCTGAAACTCAGTTTGTCATCACCAAGGTAGGACTGAAATCACTCCAGCATCCCTTTAGCTGCCATCTGTGCTCCCACAGGGAGGGGGCTCAAACTTGTCAAATGCCTTGAATTAAAAAACCAATCTCTTGAGTGAGAAATGGCAAGAGGTAGCAATTTCACAGTAACAGGCTAAAGTCACTGACCATCAGCAGAGCACACTGCATAAGATAAAGGATGAAAAATAGGCCTTTGGAATCTAAGTGCAACAACTACATTGGAGAAAGTAAATTTTGAAGATCCAGACACTAACAGACTCTGAAAATGTGGTAACTTGTTTAGGAAAAAATATGAGTCTTGAAGGATAGGCAATAGAAGGGGGTTTGGATTACAGCAAATCTAGCTTCTGCTTTTGCCCTTCCCTCTTTTAAACAGCTAATTTCTACTGCTTTTGTCAGAGAAAGACTGAGATGTACCATTAGCATGAATCTGGCAGGTAAGATATTGCTACAAGATGACTAGGAAAAAGGAGGAACCTAAGAGAAAGTGTGCATAGCACAGTGCAGTTTGCCCTGCAGTGTGAGAGTCAGAATCATAGAATCATATTTCATAAAATCATTTTGGTCGGAAAAGACCTTTAAGGTAAAGGCCAACCACTAACTCAACAGTGCCAGGCCCACCACTAAACTAAACCATATCTGCCCAGGGAGGGTGTGGAGTCTCCTTCCTTGGAGGTCTTCAGGACCTGCCTGGAAGCATTCCTATGTGACCTGATCTAGGTGAACCTGCTTCTGCAGGGAGCTTGGACTAGATAATCTCTGAAGGTCCTTTCCAACCCCTACCATTCTATGATTCTATATCCCTCAGCACTTCATCTACACATCTTTTGAATATCTTTAGGGATGGTGACTCCACAATAAGGGTCCAGATCCCGACCAGCCCTGTTTATCTGCCCTGCCCACCTGCAGTGTGGGCAGGGCTCCCACATCAGCCAGGTTTCTCTCACCAAGGACTGGCACAAAAACCCCAAAACATCTTCATGAAAAAAAAAATCCAAATCAAAACACAACAACAAAAAAATCAGAGCTATTAGAATGAGAAAGATTAATAAATATTTTCCACATATGTATGTGAGGACCAACCATTTCAGTGACTGTTCAAGGCTGTGCATTGGAGGTCCATTGAAAGCTGATCATCCACTGCTGTTAGTGACTAGCTGGACACCAAGTCTTCAAAAAAAATTAGGGTTTTTTTTTTTGGTTGGTTGAATTATTTTAACCTTTTAACTCCCTTCTTAAGAGTATCCCACAAACCATTTCACTTGTCTTCAGGAAAGCAGTATTTCAGAAAGCACTGCTAGTGGCTGATACTCTTCTGCCTAAAGAATAACCTTTCACCCACTAAATGCTCCATGCTGTCAGATGCCATCCAAGGAGGCCTCGGTGGAGAGTTGGTCAGGGTTTCCATGAGCTTTAGTAACACAGTGCTGTATCTTGTCACACCCTTGCACCCAAAGCAGTGGGAGTCTTGCCAAGATCCCCACTGGTGATATCTCACGTATGAGTAAGCACAAGGCAAGGCTGGAGACTTTGGTCCCTTCTTCACTGAGGCCTGAAGGCCTTTTCTAGTGATGAGGGCGCTCAGAAAGCTGCTGTGTTCCTGGGTCTCTGGTTTCCTCATCTCAGACAGGTTTGCTGCTAATGATTTTTTCCCTAAGAAGGAGGATTTGTTACATTGCATAGCTTATAATTAATTGGGGCATCTTAGTCCAGAAGGTCTGCTTGCTCCACCTAAATGAGCTTCCTAAAGAACAAAAACATGCTTAACATGTGGGAAGGATATGGTTCAAAAGTTCATTTGGGCTTAGCTTTGTACTAAAAAACAGTTTTGATGGGTAAATTTAGGCAGACATAGATTTACCTAGAGTTTAGGAGGCCCAAAAGGCATTTAGAGAAGAGGTGTGCTCGCTGTGGATAACACAAGAGCATAACGATTTTATGTTGTTATACAATGAACTGTTACAGCTCCAGTCACAGAAAGGATGACTAATGCAGAGCAGATATACAAACAGAGAAACCCCTAACAAAGTCAAAGAGGAAGCTGGAGAATTTTAGATGTAGGATCATCCGAAACATGTACCTGCAAAAGCAGGGGGATCAAGACTGGGGCAACCAGAATGATCAGGTTGGAAAGGACCTCTGGAAGTCATCTAGTCCATGCCTCCCTTCAAAGCAAGGTTGACTTCAAAGCCAATCATGGTGCTCAGAAGTGAGACAAAAATAATTTCAGATGGAAAAACTACAAAGACAATTCAATAGCTGTAAGGGGGGAGACAGCAAAGCAAGACATCAACATTTCAGCATCTTTGGAGCAAAAAGCGTAAGTTTGGGATCTCTCTCAATTAATGCCTTAAGCACAAAACAGGAGGCACTCTTGAACCTGCAGTGTAAATAGAGGCAGGAAAACAGAGACATAAGAGTTATGAATCATCTCTTGACAGGTCTCAGCTTTTACCTCAGAAATACTTCCACCTCCCAGCCTTCATGTTGTTCAGTACTGTTACCAAAAATTGTAATCAAGAAAACTCTCCAAACCAAATGATAGTTTAGAAAGCTGATATTGGTTTATGGCAGTGCTGGGTGCATGGGGGATCTCTCCTCCTAACATGCACACAAAGTGACAAAAGCACATTCATTATACCCATAAAGAAAATAAATCTTCATAGAAATCTAATGCCTATGCTAATACATCATGAACCCTCCTTGAGGAAGGGTATTAAATTTGGGCAAGGGTCTCTGTTGGTCGTTTGAGGTAGACTTTAACTCAGTTTGTCCATATTGGTCACAACTCACAACTTTTCAGTTTCTGCAACCTCTGCAATTTGTGCTTTTGTAACTTAAGTCAGCAGAACCAGAATGATTGGTATTGATTAGTATCCAAACTGCCTTTTAGCACATAGATGTGCTTATCTTGTTCATGCAAAGTTGACACCAAGGGGTCTTCCCTCCCTTTCTTTTTATACTAACTATGCAAAGAGTGTCTGTTCTCAGGAAGATTTGCTTATCTGGCAAAAGGGGGTCTGCTCTTTAATTCTTACTGTCTTTGGTATCATTAACACATCTATTACGGTGTAACACAGGACTAGCAGAGACTAACATCTGGTTGGAGACCACACACTGAACTTTTTCATTCCCCACCACCTTGCCTCTCCAGGAGAAAAAACCTAGTGTACTGAATGGCACTGCTTGTATCTCCTGGATATTAGAGCTCCACAGGCACTGCACCTTCTCATGGCTTTTGTACTTGTGGTCACATGTAGTAAATCATGCTGATTTTCCACTGTGAAGCCCCTTTTTTTTGGGAAGCTGGCTAGGCACATTCAGAACAAGGCCCTCAAAAAATACTCTGTACAGTTTTAATCCCTCCTGAACAGCCTTGTTGCTCTTGCCTTGCTACAGGGCAGCCTGCCGCAGCCCTCCTGACATCAGTTTAACACTGATTAGTCCCGACACAATTCTGGTGCAGGCTTCCTGCCAGGCAAGGGAATGAACAAAATTGGTTTGCACACAGACCAGACGACAGCTGCAGTCACTCCAGCTCAAATCTGTTGAATAAGGACCCTTTTCTTGTTTACCAAGATGAGGCTAAATTAGCCCAGCATGAGACAGAAGGACAGAGTAAATCCTAAAAGCCTGTGATGCCAACCTGGCTCTGAAGGTGTGAGATGTGACTTGGTCAGGCTCCATCACTTGGGCTCGAATAAGACACAGGGGAAACATAAGCTTGGTGTAATGCGAAGCCCCCAGCCCACAGAAGAGCTAGAGTTCTAAAAAGAAAGGATTCTTGTGAAGGAAGATTGTAAGCAGAATGCCCCCAGGTTTTTTTTCAGAGCCAGAGAGACAGTCTGTGCATACTTGGAGCGTATTTTCCCCCCATCTCTTTTTCCTCCAGCCCTAGAAGAAAGAAGCCTCAAGTCTCCATAAGACCCCATCCCTCCAGTGACCTTAAGGCAGCAGCAGGACCTGATCTTACTACCACTTTTTCCTTCTGTTCTGATTTTCTCCTGTGCTGAAAGACTGGAATCAGTCTCCACTTATCCAGATGACTTGTGTTACGGTACTGGGCAGCACCATAAAGCTTATCAGGCACACAGGTATACAGACTATTGGCAAAGCAAGACTCAACATGGTTTCTAAAGCCATTCTGGTACATATTTAAGGACAGATGGTCTTTAGTATGTTGTTAAGACTGACACTTTACTGTTCAGGCCACAGAACATAATTAAAACTAGGAGGCATCAAGATTGAGAGAAGCAGTCTAAGTAAAGACTCATTGAATGACTCTGCTGCTCTTGGTTTAGAGATGGGGAAAGGGTGAGAGAAGAGTTGAAAAAGATACAATCTGCAGAGGAACTAAAAAAACCAACTTATTTTTTGGCAAGGTGTTTTTATATTCTTCATTCACCTATTCTCTGGCTTGGCTAAAACTGCATTATGTGTAGCTGTGGAAGCTGCTTGAATAGCAAGAGGTTAATGGTATGCTTTTTGTTTGTTGGTGTAGTGTGAAGGGAAATTTCCACCATCACTTAAGCATACTCTTCCTTGTTCCCCTCCTTGGGGAAGGCCTTAGGCTACTATGGCCTGGCTCTCCACATGTAAAAGATACCAACCTCAGAGGTGCTTTAAAGAACATCTACAAAGCTATAGCAGTTTCTAAAATATGATGCCCTTAGCAGCAACGCTGTCACAGTAAAGTACCTGTATACCAGTATCAGCTATGATGGTTGTTCTTAAAATGCAGAGGGTATCCTGTTTGGAAGGTTTCCTGCTCAAGAGTAACTACTGATTTGATCTGAAGCATTACCTCTGCAGAATGACACACAGATGTGTGCAGAGGCAACACTTGCATGTGAACTACTTCCACAGACTGTCAGTAAGGCTGGTATTATTCAGGCTCTTGCAAAATGAATTTAGTGAAAAAGTAACACCACTGAGCTGTCTGGTCTTTGAAAAGCTTTAAACCCATATCCAAAAGTGGATATGGCACATAGGATTTTCCTTATATACATATATATGAGAAGCCTGACTTTTGGTACTTGCAGGGTTGGCTACTCACTGACTGAAGGTTTATAGATTATTTAAGTAACTCTTCCTTTGGTCTGAAAATTCTTTAGGCACCTCCAGCTCTGCAGAATGTTGCTTCCTATCATGTTTCTTCCCTCAGCTGCCAGAGACAAAGCCTCTGTCTACATCAGCTACAGTTCAGGCAACACTGTGCCTGGTTTCCAGTCCCTGCATACCCTGGTCCAGCAAGCAAGTTTCAAGTGTTTTACAAGTGTGGTATCCTCACAAAATGCAGCTATAGCTTTTTTCTAAGGGAACAGTAAGGGTCTGCTTTATGATGGCAAAGGGGTAGAATGGCTGCCTGTAGGTGCAAAAAAAATTGTCCAATTTGGGTGTATTTTCCTTGCTGCAGCAGGGAGAGAGGGGGTCTAAATTTCCCTCTCCCACCTCCTAGAAGAGGTGATTATCAACCAAGTATGGCTTATGGTTAAAAAAAAAAAAAGTGCACCATAAATACATTGGAAGGAGACACGCAAGAAGGATCTCAACCATAACCCAGTGATCTGCATTTTCAGTCAGTGCATGAACAGTCCTGGGGTCTGCTCGCTGCCCAGCCTCCTGTGCAAGGGGATCCTTCTAACCAGCCCTTAAGAAAAAACGTGAGAGCAGAGACTAGTGCCTTCTGTGGAGAAGGTCTGGGTGGTATCTCTCAAGTGATGTGTCTAGCCCACAATGAGATCTCAGCAACAAAAGGCATTTAAAGAAAGATATTCCTTACTTTAGGTTTACATCATATGTCACCTACAACTCTCCAAAAGCACATTTTATGTTTTTTTAAAGCCCATTTTGAAAAAAAACCCCTTTTTTTCCTGTTAACAGGATTTGAGTCCCATTTGTTCTTAACAATACCACCAGAAGGAAGGCTAAGGTAGGGGAAAGGAAATTGTGTCTTTGAAAGAGTGAAAAGGAAAGACATAAATTAACCTCTCTTTATTGATTTATTATATTTATTTGTTATATTTATTTATTTATATACTAACTTGAAATGAGTAAAACCACAAAGCTTAATCAATCTATTTTCTTACATCCTACTCATTTCAGAAAAGATGTCCCTTGTTTCCACTCAGGTGTGGCACCCAAGTTCTAGGACAACTGCTGTAGCATCTTGACTAAAAGGGTAGGACTTTTCTCCATTTTATTAAGACAAAGTAAAGCAGAGGCCTGAAGGGCTTTGGCAGCTATTTTTGGCAATAAACAGTATCTCCCAATTACCTGCAGAAGAAGGCATGTCCCCCTTTACAGGGCAGAGTAGGGGTCTCAATATCACAAGGTTCCCAGCACTAGTAGTTGCTACTTCATCATCCCCAGAGGCAACTCACATCAAAATTCTGCCCAAAGAAGGAGTGTCACTAAACTTTTTGCTGGCCTATCTTAGACTTAAGTCTTGCCTGGTAGGAAAGCCAAAGGAATTGATATTTCTCAGTAGTTCTCAAGTGTCTAGGTATAGATCACAGAAGCTTTGCATTTAAAGCCGTTTGCGGAACTAGATGCAGAAGGACCTGGTTACGCAGAAACCCATTTCAGGTCACAATCTAAACACCTTTCCCTCGTCATGTTCTTCAATAGACAACTTTTACAGACAGGGAAAGGAAAAAAAGGCAATATTACTGATAATGCTGAGAAGAAGAAAAAAGAAACTTTGCTAAATGGACACAGAAGGGGAGGGAGAAGTACAAACTGAATGTTTATATGTCTATGTCTTGACAAGATAGAAGTGTTACTAATTTTAAATTCAGAATTTATTCATGCAGTTAATGGCTTTTCTGAAGTTCCCCGTTTTATCTTCAAGAGTTACTGTGTTTACATAAGTATTACTGTATCAAAAACTGAAGGAAATCTTAAGGATCTCAAGATGAACACCAAAAAATCAACTAGCTTCTGGAGTAATTATTTCACTTCCCTGAATGTAGCAGACTGGGAAGAAAGGCCAGTCTTTTGGCAGTCAACAACCCTCACTAAATGATTCAGTAAATTTACCACAGCAGACTTATTTACTGCACCAGTGCTAGAAATTCACCTCAGCTAAAACATTATTACAGATGAAGCTTGGTAGAAGTTTCAGATCCAGCACAGGACAAGCGGTGTGCTGCTTGTTCCATCACCCCTCAGAGGATAGGAACTCAAATGAGTTTCTGCTAATCATTTTGCTACACTCTTCCCTAAGACTAAGTAGCACAAGTTACTTTCCAACTGATTGTCACTCCGAGTGACTGACTACCGTCATTGCTGGTCTCAGGTGAAACTTCATAGCATGCAAGGTGTGCTCACAGTTACACCCCATATCCATTTATAACATTCAGAAGGAAAACTCTAGTGATTTGCCATCAGCCCTCTAGCACGTAAGGCTTAGCCAGGTAGCAGAGTGGCATGCAGCTGGCTGGTTCTTTGGGAGATTGGTGGTGTTAGGGGGATATGAAGATCTCCAAAGCAGGGAGGGGCAGCCAGCTCTTTGGCTGGCAGAAAGTAGTTCAGTAAACAATAGCTTTGGTTTTCCTTTCATCCCCATTCACCTGTTTTTCTCATCCTTGCAACTGTGTTGTCTGTATTTAAGTCTTGTGATTTAATGAAAAAATAAATTAAACTTTATGTTTACCTCAGGCTGCTTCACAACAGAGAAGATTTCAGGCCTTTCTTCAGGGTGGCTATCCCAGAAATGAGGGCACTGGAGCATGGTTACTACATCAACCCCCATACTCTCTGAGTATTTTGCAGAACACAGCACAGTGCTGAGGAGGTGGCTGCTCCCAGGCTGTGCATGGCACCACATAGCCAGGGTGGCTCCATGGCAGCAGCAGCACAGCAGGTCAGAGTACCTCACACACCAGGGAAACCCAGTCCTGGTGCCAGGTAACATCCACAACCAGAGCCAAGCTGCTAACTCAAAGGGCAGAGTCCATCACCACAAGCAATTAATTTCTCAGGGAGCATGATTGAAAACTAGGTATAGACGGCTACAGTTTGTTGCTTTTCTGCTTTCCCTCCAGTGACTCAACAGCCTGATGCTATTTCTAACCCAACTGGCCCCAGGTATTCTTGACACTGAGATATAGGTACACATTGCAGTAGGTGCCATACCATGTAACACAGCTTTAAATTATTCACAGCAAGCAGCAGACCCTTAATTCATAACTTGTAGTCCTGCCACTTCCCCTTCAGTCCTTCCCAAACCATCTTGGTTACAACTCCCTTATTTCTTTAATTTTTTTTCTCTCATTGGACAACTCTTACAAATTGTACAGGACTTTAGTAGTTGTATTAGAAAAGAGAAATAAGTTTTGCACTATATGATTGTGGTCACATTTTCTTTGCTCTTTTAAGATAATCTTCTATCCACCCTTTATAATAATCTAAATAGCAAGGCAAACTCATATATCCACAGAGCAGCTAGAATAAATGTTCTTCTGTTTTAATGTGTTTTCAAGTGTTATTTGTATAGATGTCTAATTATCCTGAGGTTTTTTGCAGTACAAAAGTTGACTTCAGTCTGCCCTCATGCCACGAGGCTCGAAGATGTTTTCACAAGGGCAATGCTTTAAAACAGGAACCAGAACAAGTCCCAAGAGGTCAGTTGCAGATAGATAACATGCCTTTCCACAGCTGCTGTTCTCTCTATTCTCTGGTGGAAACTGCGTTCACCAGCATTAGTGAGACAATAGATGCAACATCTCAATCTGCTGCCCAAGGGAAGCTAGGAATGGGCTCTGGGAGAGGCAGCTCAAGGCAAACCCACAGTGGGCCGGTGCTGCGGTGCTTGCCAACAGCCTGCAGAGATGCAGAACGGCTGATTCCAGCTTCTCACTAATGTGGAGAGGGTCAAGAGGGAGATTGGGCAGTCCTACTTTTACTGCTGAGCACCTTCTCCCTTACACCTCTCCAATGGCTACCCAGGTCCTGCTGTATCCCTTCCAATCTCCAGGCAAATGCAGCCAGATGCCTCAACTACTCCACATGCCTCTCCAGGGAGCTCAAGGGATGAGCACCTAACGCTGCAGTGGTGACCCAGTAGGCTCTTATGCTGGCAAAAGTAGATGGTGAAACTGGGTAAAAGTGGAGACCCCTTGCTTCGACTCAAAGGTGCAGATAGGGTGGGGATGAGAGGAAGCCAGTGCTGCCGTGGGCACTTTTTCCCCTGAAATGTGACGTGAAGGAAACACTGCAAAATGCCCCAGCTGCAAGGAAAGGCTCATGCTCATTCTCAGATGGTAAAAGTCAATCACGCACAAGGCAAATCGACAGGAGGCCTGGGGTCTGTTTGTTCCAGCACTCAAGGGAATGGCTGATCGTTTGCCTTAAATATGCATTATTTCCCCACAATAGCAGTTAAGGTACCACTTATTACTCCCAGCATCTGATAGGAAGGTATGTATTGACACTGGCTTGTAGCACAGCTAACACAGGAACTATCTCTTAGAATCACAGATAGAAAGCACTTTGCAATTTAACTCTGACAGAAGGGGGAATAAATCCACTTGCAAGCAGAACAAAAACCTGTTTCCAGGGAAGTCTGCCTCCATCTTCTTCTAGCTATTGTTTTCCAACAGCAGCAGCCACTAATCCTCAGAAAGATATGCTTCCACTTAAGGAGAAAATATTACAAAGGAAATAAAGAATAAATTGGAAATCGTGAAGTTGCAATAACGATAGCAACTCTTACTAGAAGATTTTCTGTGTCCTTCTGGCTCCTATTTAGCAGGTCTCTGTTCCAGTGTAACCATAGGAACAGCAGTGAAGAGTCTCATTTAAAAGCCTTCACTTCAGCTGGTAGGTTAAGTTATGAGACTGTAGTGGGCTTGAATATTAAAAACATTCAAATGGCTCTAAAAAAAAAATCTCAATATGAATGGGAACTGTATGACTGTATTGTTGGAGACAGACATCCATGTTGTAAACAGACGCAGTGCCCCGCCAAATAATTGGCAAGTGGAAGCCCGACACAAGTCACCCTGGAACAAACAAACCAACACTACTGATGGAGGTTACTAAAAATCAGGCTCAATAAACAGGTTAAGAACACAAATCATGAATTGCACCACATGCTGTGCCACTAAAGCTGAAACCATATGTTTCCTGTGGCTGTCGGTTTGTTTAACGAACCGCAGCAAGATGACTGGATGAGCAGTGACAGTCCTCAGCAATACAACAACTTCACTGCAACATTTACTCAAACCACGGCATTTAATATCCCAAATTTCACTTGATCCTCCAAAATATAAAATGACTCGGTTCTGGCTTATCGTCTTTCTTTCAAGAAATATGAACAAACACCAGTCAGCTAGCTTAAAAGTCAACAGGAACAAAGACAACTAAATACATAGCCCGAGTAGACTGGGGATGTTAAAGGCAGCACTCAGTGAAACAAAAAAATATGGAACTAAAAGGTGCCCCTAGATGCCTTGTGCCTATGGACTTACACCTTTCTCCAGTGACTTTTCACACATTAGCAGTAAGACTCATCTGAAAGCATATTTGGAGACATGTTCAATTATTCATTAACAGCTATTTAAAATGCTGTACTACAAGAAACAACTGGGGAAAAAAAAAAGATAGGAACATGTTCATGTTGCATTCATTACAAAAAGGGACACCCCTTTTTGTAATAAATTAGCAAACACGATAACTTTTAAGCAATTATTATGCCCACAGCCTAAAGAAAAAATAAATATTATTTTGGTACTTATCTGTATAAATTGCTGCCTTTATTCAGAAGGAATGTTGAAATATTTCAAGCAGTTAGAAAAAGTATAGAATCTCTGTGAGGCAACGTCAGATTAAGCAGAATATAAAATTAAGCTTCAGTAACCATCTGTGTACATTTTGAGGAACAGGATTTGCTGTCCTTCAAGTGGCTGAAATTCTTCTGCTTAATTTCTCATCCATATCCCTGCTCTGCAGCTCTGATTGAGGAGGAGGCAGGAAGAGATGAAGCTCCATTAGCATCACTTGTCAAGGATCAGACACATCCATATTCTTTTTCTTCTAACTTTAATCACTACCAGTTTGCTGGGCTGTTTATGATTTTCTATCTGTTGCTACTGCTCAGTCACACTCTCCAGTCTGTCTTACACATGTTCACTTTTAACTGATGCTGAGGTTTTGTCCCCACAGGCCACTACCTGCTTGGCCTGCAGTAATCAGATTTTCAGGAGTGCCTGGGACCCCATGGGTTCCTGCAAGAGTACAGCCCGTGGTCAGTACTGTGGAGAAACTTCAGTACTTTTACACTCTGTATAATGTTGGTTACTTCTAATTGCTTCAGAACTGACATCAGAGCTTCAGAATTATGATCTGTGTAGCACTGGAGAAACCAAATAAAACATAGGTTCATGTCACTTAAAGCCTTTACTGCTGGAGTGTTGTCAGAAGGAGAGTACTGGTGGTCAACCAAGAAGTTTTACACTGGTTAGAAATAGAGATTCTGTGTCATGCTTATAGCTAATGATGGCATTATTTTAAGAGATAAATCAGTTTTATGTTTCCTGTGTCCTTGTAGTTCTAAGTACCCATGCAGCTATGAGTGCTACAAGAGGATCTCAGACATCTCTGCCTCAGATTTTCATATGTCTTTTGACTAGCGAGTCTCGTTAATATTGCAAAACCCTGTCCTTGTTTTATTTACAGATGGTAAATGATGTTACATTAAGATCAACATGTAAAATTTTCATGTTCAACATCTGCAAGTTAATTATGATATAAAAGTCTCCAGAAGCTCCAGTGCGTTGCCTGGTAGGCTTCTGAACAGAAGAAACTGAAACTACCCAGGTATCTTTTTCACAGAAGAGACCAAAACCATTACTGATGCCTCAGAGATGGTTTCAGTCTCATCTATTCAAAAGACACCTGGAAGACGGAGAGGATATGGGGAGAAAGAAGCAAGCAGCACCAGTTTTAAACACTTCAGGGAAACCATCTCTTGTTTCACAGGCAAAAGTTGTTTTAAATTTCTGAGTAGTGCAAATTTTTATTTAAAGAGAAAAGAAAAAGTTTTTAATGTGCACTGATTAAAAAATGACAATAAAAGCCAGACGTTCTTTCTAACATTTGAGATCCCAAACTCGCAAAAGAACTGCTAGGACACAGAAGAAAGGATGGGTAGAATGAAATACAAGGAAACCAACCTGAAAGGTAGGATGATGAAAATTATTTATTTACCTCTTTTTGAGATAAGGTTCCCATAGCTACCTTACCAAAAAGCGGCTTATGAAGGGCTAATCCCAGGGTTTTCCAGATGTGTAGCCAGCAACTTCCTCTTAGGAGGATGATGCTCATTTCTGCCCACCTTTCCTCTCACCTTCTCTCACACATATGTTCCTGCAAGGCAGTCCAATAACACACTGCTAATCAGCAGGGGTGCATTTTTAATTAACACCAAGGCGACTACTCTAATGAGAGAAGACTGCACCTGAAGATCCTGAGGCTTTTCACTGCTTTGGAATAGTCACTGCTGCAATGAGCTAGGGATTTTTATTTTTAAATGTATTTGTTATTTTTAAATAAAGGATCAAATGAAGAGAACTACTAGTTTCACAGAATCACTGAAGGCTAATTGCTACAACCAAGAACAAAAGGCTCTCTTAGAGACATATTCAATGGTGCTGGAATTCTCCATATCAGACACACGGATCACCTAGCTGCAAATGGAGTGCTCCAAAGCACTGCCAAATCAATCACTGCATCCAGCCCTTCAGGGCTACATTAAGGATTATGCATTCAAATAGTGCCATGCTGTTGTCAACATTTCAGGAAAAGAAAAATGTCATGCCTGGCTAAGCCAAGAAGCTTGTGAGTGACCACAGGCAAGACTCGTAGGGTGGCTGCACCTCCACAGCTGCCCGGTGACACCACTCATCTAACTGGGATGAGCGCAATGTTGGCAGGTGAAATACCCGACTGATCCTCAGCTGGATACAATACAGGGACAAATCCTGAGAGTGTGGACAAGGACTTCCTCAATCTCATGCTGAACATTTTAACTGCTCCACAGAATACAAAGCTACTCTTGGGCTCTGCAGCTTTCATTGGGTCAGAGAAGTTTAGGGATCCCATAAGAAGGCAGTGATAAGCGTTTGCTTTTTACTTCCTGGGACAAGCTGTTTTATGGATACGAACCTAGGGACTTAAATCCATGCAGATTCGTATAACTGGCACTGCTAATGGCATACTTTACTTTGAGAGGCTTCCTCCCTACTGCTCTGAAGGAGAAGGGCTGGGGAAATCCCATTTGCATGCATATTTCAGGATAATCTTCTCCAGCTTGAACTCACACACTGAACATCAGATTTTAACATTTAAATGAGGTGTCTAAACCACGCTTGTTGTAATTAAAGTTTAACAAGTTTTTAAAGCAAGATTTTAAGTTTTACATGAATATTTCACCATGTGCTGCTGTACTATGCTGTACCAAATACATTACGCAACCTGCAGATGCTTTTTGTTCAGCCAGATATTGCAGTTATCCAAGACACAGCAAAGCAGTGACCCGTATTGTGCCCTAGCAGAATGACAGCCCCTTAGAGCTGCTATTGGCCTTGCAATACAACCAAGAGGTTTGAACTTGTAAACCAAAACTGTGGTAGGTCCTTGGAATATGAACAGCAGTGGAACAGGCTGCCCAGAGGGGTTGTGGAGTCTCCTTCCTTGGAGGCCTTCAAGACCCACCTGGACATGTTCCTATGTGACCTGATGTAGGTGAACCTGCTTCTGCAGGGGGGTTGGACTAGATGATCTCTAAAGGTCCCTTCCAACCCCTACCATTCTATGATTCTATGATGTTGAAAACATACATCAATTTATGTTATGTACCGTGAGGATATTTAATATTCTCACCAATGACAATTACTCCAGGAGCAACTACTCAGAAGTCACACAGCAGCCAATCCTACCCACACCAGGTAATCAACACAGCTTTCAGAGAGATTTCTCTTTCCTTCCAGGAGAGATTTGTTGTACGCAACCACCATAAATAGTGAGATTTAAGCTTTCCTTAAATAAAGTACCTAATATCCCCTTTGTGGGAGGTATTTCTGCAAGAGGACTTTCTCCTTCCCAAGCCTCATAGATGCTGTTCATCAGTTCTCATCAGAAGACAAGGTTTTAGTATCATTACCTCTCTTGAGGGACAGCTCATGGATGGAAGGGAGAGAGAAGCAGGGCACAAGAGAGAAGAGTATGGAGCCTGAGTACAGGACTCTGGAGGGGAGAACTCCCAAACCTCTTCTGCCACCCTGTGCCACTGCTTCCCAGGTGCTTGGAGATGCAGAACTGCTGAACACCCAACCAACCGTAACATAAAAATAACAATTAAAATAGGACCTAGAAGTTCTCTGTTGCTCTTCCTAGAAGGATTCTGGGGCCCTCTCAGGATTTTTCTACAGGCAATCCCTAACTTTCTTGGTAAAGTGAGTCTTGACATAGGAAGTTGCATCCTATGGAGGACTGAGGCTGTTCCATGAGAAATAATAGCTACATAGCAAATGAACTGGATAAAATGAATACATCAAAGGGCAAAGTATTGATGGAATCACTTGCAAATGAATGGAACCCATATTGATGAGTCCATTACTCTGTTTCAACTGGTTTTGTGCTAAATAATAGGGCAGTTTTGATTAATACAGTGATTACATTGAATGTCAATCTACTTAATATTTTATTTCTTCATATTCTTGCCTCTGTTCCAAGGACCACAGCTTGTTGAGCATGAGTAACATGCACTGAGAGGCTGCTGTACCAGGTTTCCAAAACAGCAGGGTGCACCACTTGCCTTTCATGGGCAATGCATGCACTGCTGCTGCAGTTTTAGACTACTGGGGGGGAGGGAAGGATCTTCCTGAGCTGGAATACTTTCCTAATGTCGTATAAAAGAGCGGTAAGCATATCCTTCAAAAATGACAAATCTGCCTGCACTGATACAGTCTTCAGAAAGTCAATCTGACAGCCTCAAGGAAGCAATCCAAATAGCTACATCCTCCTCTTCCAAAAATATAATGTCTCAAGAAGTTATGATTCCCCCCCACCCCCGCTCACCAACTGACTAAACTACTTTCCAAAATCAGGTTAAAAGTGCAATATAAATGTAACACAGTGATGGGGATAAATCTCATTCATTAAACAAATTGAACAAAGTTATACAGGCATCACTTCAATTATTTCACAGGCTGGAGATGCTCATAGAGAGGAGCTCTCCACACACAGGAGACAGCAAGACAAAAATTCCCTTTGATATCAGTAGAGGATGAAAATCTGACTGGCCATTGCCTGTGTCTGCTCATCACAGCACGCTGGGCTCAGCAGAAAGATGCACATGCATTCAGACACGCTCCCTACTATTTCAGTATGTAAATCAGCCTTTCCAAAGGGTAACCATGAAGATGCTCCCTTAGGGAGCCTTATTTTATAGCACTGTCCATGAATCGTACTGCATAGCAACAGTATATACCAGCTATTAGACAAGAGGGGCAGTACCTATTACCGGGACAGGAATTGCCATATGAGTTATCACCATCACTGCATAACAGGAAGCACTCTGAATCCTCTTTGGCATTAGGTTGACCCTTCGGTGATCTAGGCAGACACTGATATACAGCACAGAACCGCATTTGCAGCTCAAGCTACTTAATCAACACGTGGGATCGCCTGAATGAGATAACCTGATTGTTAACTCAGCCTTCCAACTAAATTTAACCCAGTAATACAACTGTCATGGTTTAACCTCAACCAGCAACTAAGTACCATGCAGCTGCTCTGTCACTCCACAACCCTCATCCCGAGTAGGGCATGAAGGAGAGTGCAGGATAGTAGGTTGAAATAACAACAGTTTACTAACTAAAATTACATAAAAGATAATAAAAAATCAGAACCATTTTAATGAAAAATGATATTAAAAAACCAACAGGGAGGAAAAAAGAAAAAAATCCAACCAAGTGCTGCACAATGGCATTGCTCACCCTCTGCTGACTGATGTCTGAGCAGTGATCCACCCCTTCTCACCAACTCCCCCAATTTAGATATTAGGCATGACATTCTATGGTGTGGAATAGCCCTTTGGCTACTTCAAGTCAGCTGTCCTGGCCATGCTCCCTCCCAGCTTCTTGCTCGCCCCCACCTTCCTTGCTGGCAGGGCAGGGTAAGCAGCAGAAAAGGCCTTGACACTGTGCAAGCGCTGCTCAGCGATAGCTAAAACATTCCTGTGTTATCAACACTTTTCTCAACAAAAATCCAAAATACGGCCCTGTACCAACACTTACTAGGAAGAAAATGAACTCCATCCCAGATGAGACCAAAGCAACAACGTATGGCAACAACAGCTATTAGCTGTCTTACATTAAATCGGTATTTTTCAAAAAGGAAACTACTTTTCTTTACAGATGCAGCAAGGTAAGACAGAAGGCAAAGAGAGATGCAAGACTTTCCTCCTGCTAGACAGGGCAAGTACTGTGGAGAAAGATGAAGTTTGCACTCTTCTGAAGACTATCTGCTTCTGTCAGAACGAGACCTCTGAGACCTCTTCCACGATACTTCCTCTTGCAAACAAAAAAAATCACCAAAAAAAGGTGACAGGCCCTTAGAAAACCCTCTCTCTTTTGTTAACACTGCAATACAAGAGGGAAAGATTAAACAATAAGAAAGCTTATTTTGAAAATTATTTTTGAACAAAAGCATTTCACGTATCAGTGAATTAAGTCTTTGAAAACTGTCAAAATCTGTTCCCTGCTCCCATCAACAAGGTTTTTGGCATGATAGTTCAGCTGAGTCTTTTTGTACACTTAAGTCTCACCAGACAGGCCAGTCCTGATCAAGCCACACATCTCCCTCAAATTTGTCATGAACAGTTACTGCAGCACTGGAGAGGAAGAGAAGAGCTGCAAGTGTCACCACTGCACCAAAATGGCTAACTCAGTCCTCACGCACTGCTACAACAGCAGGACAATGCTTGCAGCCCATTTCAGAAGCCACCCATTACCTTGCAGGACTATGTGGTACCTGCACTGTAGTGTTAGAATCAGTTGTCAGTTACAATTTTTTTAAAAAAAACCTATTTGCTTTAAGGATTTGTGACAGTGTTGTAAAACTCTTTTACTTTCAATGTCACCAAATATCATCCTTGTGTTTGACAATCCCCTTTTCCCTTATAACATGAAAAAACTATAAGGTCTCTTAATGGTTTTATCCCTTTCTCTACAAGCAACTTTGCTTTTCCAAGCAGTAATCTGTATTTCAGTTTTATCATGCTTTTTTAACCTCAAGCTTTGTATCTGGGCTATTTCAGTAGCCCACCAAACAAACAAATAAAATCCACTAAAAGATAACCCTAAATTAGAAAGAAACTTATATTCATTGCCTCCTATTCTTTACTCTCATCAAGTCATTTCCTCTGGGTCCAACCCTCTCCCTTAACAAGGGGCAGGAAAGTCACACACCCACAGAAGCCCACAGATAAACTATTATCACTCTTCCCTGATTGCATTAAATTCCTCCTTTTTGTCAGCATATTTTACTAATCAGTATTCTGGGTAGCACAAACATAAAGCTGTCATTCTAGGACTAAGAACAAAAAGCCAGCACGGAGCCTCTGAGTTCTCACAAGAAGTGACACAGTCTTCTGTCTTGCTCCATTGGTTGAAATTTGGCTTGCTTCTCAGAGGCACCTCAAATAGTCAAATCTTATGTTCAGACATACATATCTGAACAACTTGAGCTCTCTACCTTTAAAACTTTGAAGAGTTGGCATTCATCCCAAACCAAAGCAATACATGTTTTACAAGGTTATTAAAACAACCTTCCTGCTCAGGCTTGAGCCTGTGCCCTCCAATTTCCTTCTCCACCTCGACTTATCTTCCTCCAATTGAAATCACTGTTACAGCAGATGAGGTTTATCAAACAAAACCAGAAGCTCCTACGTCCACAGCTCCAAATGAACTCAAAGGGAAGGCATTCATTTGCACTCAGCTCCTCCCTTTCCCATTAAAGTAACAACTAATTTGGTAGAATGTTAGTCCCCAGTCATCCCACTATGCAGGCTGAAACCACTCAGCACTGAACTGTCCAACTGTACATGTAAACAACTGCAGTTTTCATAGCCAATGCTATCACTGCCCTGTACAAATAACATTTTTTTTCAAGAAGACTGCAGGAAAGACACAACATGAAGCTTCTCAGGACGTACAACCAAAGCCATGCCAGGATTAAGATTCAGGATTTAAACTCCCCTACTATGCCCTATTCTTCCAAACCCAAATAATGCTCCTACATAATGCGATGTAAAAACTCTTTCCTTCCTCTCACAACTCCCAAGAAATCTGAGTTTTCCTTTTCCATAAAGCTTTGATGTGATCAGATGCATTCTCCTGAGGGCAGTTTGTGAAGGCACCTGCCTGGAAGGCACAGACCTCTGCAAGGAAGAAAATCCCTGCGGTAACAACCTGTGCTGCCTGCAGGAAGCAATTCATTTTTGTGCATTGGATGTATGCCCAAATGTCCCAAACTGACCCAGAAGGAGGAAATGACCCACCATCACCACCAGGTCAAGAAGGCATCTCAGTACTGATTCTCCAGTTCACACAGCATTTGCTCAGCTCTTCTCATCACCTCGCTGCAGCTTTGAATGCTGCTGACTAGCAAAGGCAGGGGTTGAAACTGCTATGCCAGGGCTTGTTCCAGCTTGGCAAATTCAATTAACTACAGCAGAAAAGTTCTTCTCTGACAGAGTCAAATCTTCTTTGACTAAACAAACGAAATCAACTGCTCTTTCTACGAACTGCGTTTCTACCAAATTATGTTTTGTTCTCAGTCTTAAATACTTTATCTCCTGTCTCCCCACCTTTTTTTTTTAAGGTGTAGAAGATACAAAGCCAACACAAAATGAGAAGATATAGAGGATCATACAGCCAGCATTGCAGCAAGTCTGTTAGCTCCCAAGAAGCAGTGTAGATGCCACATGTTGCAAAAAGTCTGGAGACCACAAATGGGCCATAAAGAGCATGGCTTCTTAAACTCACCACTCATTTTAAATGTAGTTAATAACACAGCTACCTAGAAGAATTTGATGCATCATCATTGACTATTCATTTGATTATGAAAATTTTCTTAAGTAAAACCTTTTCAATTTTAATCTGTTCCTCTTAAGGTAATAAATACACTTCTGTGAACCTTCTTGTGTCACCTCAGTGACAGAGTTTTAGTGGAAGAGAGCCAGGAGATTCTCAGTTTTGGCAATTTAAAATTAAACTGCATGAAAATGTGAGGCTCCTCAAGCGGATTTTGAGGGTCCCATGTAGCTGTTAGGACCTAACACTGTTGCACTGTTGCATTTAAAAGGAAATACAAAGTTTTTCTGCTGCTTGAAAGGAGCTAGGTGAAGCTGGATGAGCTCGTTGCCAAGGCACATATTTGATGGCTGAACTATCACATGTCTCCAAAGAAAATCACCAGCATCAGCTATCCCAAGATGGCTAGATTACATGTCAGGCCTTGACAAGCCCTTCCTTGGCAAAGTATTTAAACTTCCCAAAATGGCCAGGTAGGGCACCTAGGAGCCTGTATTAGAAGCAGGAGCCTGTGATCAAACTGCCCACTAGGTATCAGCTCTAGTCTTTATCTAAGAGTTGGGTACACCCTCATTTAAATTAATAGTATTGACCAGGAATGTCACTTTTCCAGGCCTCCCAGACTTCTTTTGCCACCCTTTGGACAGAGACCTCTGCTGCAAGCAGCCTTCCCTTAGCAAAGGTGCTTCACACCAGCTGCAGAACTGCCTCTGAGAAAAGCATTCTTGATCTCTAAGGAATATGGATACTGTTTTTACCTCTCAAGATGAAGCCTGAAGTATCCTACCCTTGAGCAATAAATATAAAGGCTGAGAAGAGGTAGAAGAATTGACCTAAGCAAAGCCACACCACTGGTGTGGTTTCCCCAGGCAGCCAGGGGCTGCTCTGCAGGAGCCACGAAAAGACTTTGGAGGAAAATCTGGCAGAGGGACAGGCTACCACCACCTGCAGCAGAGCGCTTTTACAGAACCAGGCCGCCACATCAAAGGCAATTTTTTAATCCATTTAATTCCCTCCAAAATATAAATCCTCTCTTCACAGCTGCCTGCACGGAAGGAAAGCCCTCCTTTCTCAGGCAGTGCTGGCTCAGGCGCAGAGCAGTGAGTGAATCCAGGGCAGCAGGGAATCAGAGGTTGTCGAGCTGCTCGCCAGCGAATGGCTGTGTTTCCACGTGCCCGGCAGTGGGCATGGCCAGGCAGGGCCAGGTAGGGCAGACAAGCTTGGCAGCCCCCGCTCTTATGCCAGCCCCCAGCACCATGCAGCGCGCCAGGGCTGGGAGTGAGTTGAAAGAAAAGGTTAATCCCAGGAACAGCCAGAAATACGGCATGCCAGTAATGAGAGCACGAGGCCCCAGGCAGCTTGCCAGCTTTCTGCTACTGGCTGGCAACCGGCAGAAACAAAGAAAAAGTGTTGGAGGCAAATGCTGATTTGCAGGAAGGGTGCCGAGATGCCTGGGATGGCGACAGAGGCAGGCCTTACTGGTATACTACATGGGCTGTCATGTTTGGGGGTGAGTGGAAGGTGCCAGATTCTTTTGGCAGCCACCACAGCCTTAATGTGACAGTCACTGTCAGTATATTAACTCGCCACAACTTGCATTACCAGCCCCGTATTCAGTGATGCGCATGAGTACCTGCATGGCTACAGCAGCCACACCAAACACTTCCCTTAATAATAAAGAAAAATGCACCCTAAGAGTCTTAGGAAGAACTGGATCAACCAACACCTACCCTACCACCACACTCCTGTATTGCAACAGGAGAGGAGCTGGCTAAACAACTGGGCAAGACAGGACCGAGAGAAAGGACTTCTTAGTTCAGGTAGTCCTGTTTTTTTTCCAGCTGGAAAGAAGAAAAACTGCAGAGGCTTTACTCATTATTTTTTCTAAGTCCTGCAGTAGGATGTTTTCCTGCCCTCCAGACCTGGACTACTCAGCTCTGTGCTACCTGCAGTAGTTATACATAGAAATAATCCATTAGCAACAGTCAGGTTAACACGCAGCACATAAATAGATGATACTTGTCAGCATGTCTAAGCCCTACAGGTTGGTTAGCCATTTTATTGAAGAGATTCTGCAGTGGAAACACTGCAGGCAAGTAATACTTTCTAGTCTGGATTACAGGGGCAGAGTATAATTGACTGTTTTTTCTGTTCCTCAAGACAAAACTTCAGCATAGGTACAAAATAATAACAACAACAACAACAATATATCAAATGAAGGCTCAACATTATTTCCTCTCCTATCTGTGCCTGATATGCATATGTATCAGAATAAAAGCAAACAGCCTAAACACAGTCAGACACTGCATTTCAGAGAGTTTGGGAGGGGGCTGGAGAGAAGAATAGAACATGCTTGGGGGATGACTACGTGTGTTCTAAATTACAAGCATTTTAGAAGACAGTAGCCCATCACTAACGATATTTGGATGTCCAGCTTGCCTGGGGGAGGGCAAAAGGGGAGTCCTCCTATTAATAAACCCTGTTTGGTTTTGAAATTAAGAGCTCAAATACAAAGGCTCAGCAGTTCTCAAGAAGAAAACTCCAACTTTTTCAGCATGCAAGCTGCATCCCTTCTCCTCAAAAACATGCTGTTAGAAACAGATGGCAGCCTGCAAGACCTGCACATCCTTTGTCTGGAGTGGCAAACTAGGCCCTATTGCCCATCAAAGTCAACCATCACATTGTGAAGCACTGACCCTAACAAATCCATTATGTTTCTTTCTACCACAATGCTAAACCAGACAAAATGAGTCAGACTTAATAGGAAAGGGCAAGGGATTTTAAATCCCTTTCCCTCTATCCCCAAAAAATAATGACAAGAGGGGGAATCTATGTTGACCCTTTTCTTACAAGTCCCAACAAACCCTGCCTTTATGGCTGCCCATTTGGGTCAGGCTGCCTGAAGAAGGATGGATTTGGGTTTGAAGCATTTATGTGGCACTGTGCAACAGCTTTGAAGTCAGCACTCTATGTCAGTCAAACCACTTGCATAGTCGAGAGTGAATATCCCGAGCAGAAAAGAAAGGTCCTTATGCTAGCTGAATAATTAGGTCTGATGTGTTTTATAGTTTCTCAGCCCTCCCTTCCTAGCTCTGATGAAGTGTTATGCAGACACACAGCACAGAAATGGAGAAAGCTCTCCATGAGTAACTGCAGGTTTTCCTCCTGTGTCAGATGAACCTAGGCAATGGAAAAAGAAATGTGAAGAAATAGCAGCTCATATCAAAGAGCTGCTGCCTTCAGTCAAGAGAGGAAACACCAGAAAAGCCTGCTGAGGAGGTGATGGACAGGCTGCTTGTGTGGAAAGGATCGAAAAGCCTTTTCCCTGCTATGGCTATTTGGTGTATCTTAACAGACAAAAGGAAACACCCATCACTGGTACTGTCACCAGACACTTCCCAGCAAGGAATACTTTTGTCCAAGAGAAAATATCTCAATAACAGTGTGTCCAGTTTATAAGCAGCACAAATACTTTCATCTTGCATATTTACAAAACAAGATACAACAAAAAAGTCGGTGTCCTCAGAGCAACAGATCGGTTGGGTTCTTCACACTTTCATAGAAATTGCCTCCCATCTCCCTTTACTGGGGGGAGGTTTCTTCAGTTAACTGGTTTTCTTCAGCATAAAACAATCTCTCAAGGACGTGGCAACTACGACGCTGAAATTCAAAGCACTGAGATCAAACACGTGAAGCTGACGCTCATTACGGCTAAATTATGTCACCTATCCGAAGGCTCAAGCTTATTATTTAAGACAATACAATAGTCATTAATCACAGCCATTGTGAATCGCTTGAAAGGCATTCAGAAAGCTAAAGAATACAACAGAGATTTATTATACTACAGTGCCAGATTTAATTACATGGTTTTCTCCTCAGTATCTCGCCGCTTGTAGTTCACCACCTGTTTGCACCAGAGGACCCGAAATAAAGATACGATGAGAGGGCTTGTGCTGAGCTTTTGCTACAGCTTTTGCAGCAAAAGACCAGTGGGCGAAAAGAATGGACTGTTTCGAGGGCAGCTGGCAGACAAATCACTTGTGTAAGCTATTGTTTTTCTTCTGAAGTTTTACATTTCTAGTTCCTTTTCTTATCTATTTATCTGCAGGAAAAGTTCACCGTTGAGCCCATTGCGCCAGGAGAAACAACACTCTATCTTCTTCCTAAAGCTACAGCACAAAGCTCCGTGTCCTCACCAACACAACAATGAATTTCAACGGTACGTCTGTCTGCTGGCAGCCTTCTGAGTTTGCATTTTCTTCTATAAATATTTAATGTAGAAGAACTGTTCATGTTACCCACTCTGCCCAAAGTGTTTTGACAGCCATGCTCACCACATGACAATGATGCTCTATTTAACACTGCAGCTGCAGACAAGAGGATTTGGTTTCAGTTTTATACAGTATTGTGAAACTGATGACCTCCCACAAAATAGACCAGATAATATGTTTTTAAGGAGCAGACTTTAAATGCACCAGCAAGACAATTATCGGTAAGCCACTGAAAGAAAGGAAAACAGAGATTAAAGTCCTTGAATGCAAGAGTTTGCTTAAATTTAGCTGCAAGCCCTTTTTTTTATTATTAAACATACCCAGAAAGTGAAATTGAAAGACAATCAACCCTGAAAGAGCTAAGTAGCTCCTGAAATGGTTTCTCTTAAGGCTAGAATCATTTCCAAACTTTCTGGACCGTGAATTATCGTGAGCCCTCAGAGACCTCTACACGCTTTTACCAAGGAGTTAATTGATTCTGCTCAAAAGAAGAAGATGGCTCAGCAAATCGCTTGGCTGGCCTCAAGGGAGGCCGCTTGGCCCTAGCTTGGCCCTGACTAAGACTCAGCATAGTGTAGCAGCGACTAACCAAGAGTCAGTCTTCAACATCTGAAGAGCACAACATTTTTTTCAGGTAGAGAAAGTTCAGGGTAACAAAAAGGCTTAAATAACCCAAATGGTTAAACCCATGCAAAACAGCTCTGTTACTATTAGCGACATGGAGAGGCATTTTAAAATACTCACTTTAACATGAAATCACTTTGCTTGGAAAAAATATGGAGAGATAACATAAGAAAGAGAAACTGAGTCAGCAGCATTTATCCTTTCTGATCTGCCCCCCTGCTCCAGCTCCCCAGGGCCCTAAGTGTAATCTCAGTTACCATGGGGCTCATTAATGCACTCATCTATTACAAGCTTGCTGGAAGCATGGTTTGATGCCACTTTGGTATGAGCAGTTTAATCAAGCGTGGATTGCCAGCCTCCCACTGCCTTGCAATGCAATGTCATTTCCTTCTAGGTTGTTTCAGCGGACAGATTCAGCTGAATATTGCCAGTTACTTCTAAGACTACTAAAAAATGCAGAGTAACTATCCATCACTTGCAATGCCCTTTACCAAAGTTACTCAGAACTTAATGCACTTAATACCTTTTTGACTCCTTATATATCATTAGCACTTTAATACATCAGAATATTGTTTGTGGTTCTTAACTATGTTATCAGAAACATCAGAATTGCTTTTTAAAACAATAAAGCATGAGGATGAGCTGGTTTGTTTATAAATGTGGGAAGGGGGAAGAATAAGAAGGAAAAAGACAGTAGAGAACCGGTTGTATCTGCCAGTTACTGCATTTTGGAAAGGAAAAAAAAAAGTGTTTGTCCATAGACAATGGAAAACACAACATGCAACAGCACCAACATAGCCAAGCTCCTATATCCTTTAATTGAGCTTGAGGAAGGACTGGGACCTAGCAAACAACCATCTTTGCTTTGCTATTTATTGCCAAACGTGGCTTTGCTCCTACTGCGTGTTATCACATTGTAGATGCTGTAGCAGAATTGCTCCCCTAACAAATACACCTCATTGGAGGCTGAGAAGGAAAGACTAAGGAAGATGGCCTTAACACAGCTGTATGGTTTCACAGGTATGGGTGAAGTGCACTAGGAGCTATGTGACAGGATGCCAGGACAGAAACCATGGTCCTCTCATCTGTAGCAACTTTTGCTCACACGAGCCTGTCAGTTCTGATCTTCTGTCCTTCCCCCTCAGTACCAGGAGCTACCCTTCATTCTCTGCCCCACCAGATGAGCAGGAGGCACTGCACCCTCTGCCTGGATCCCAGCCACGTGCCTGCCAATTAGTCTGCCAGGATAGCCATCGTGGAAGGGCCTCCCTTGCTTTATAAAGTGCTGCTGCTTTGCTTGTTGCCTTTGTAGTATTGGAAGGTTAATTAGGATCTCTGCTCTAGCTGCAGGGACTTCAACAGAGAGCGTTCCCATATCTTTTCAATTCATCTCTGACAAAATTAAATTGACCTATGGTCTCAGAAGTTGGTAGATAAAGATACAGATTGTTTTGAGGGCCTGTTTTTTTAAAAAATAAACAGGTCTAGCGTGATCACATTATCAATTGCAAAAGCTGAGCTTTGAGTGTGATAACACTACACTATTAACAACACAGATGGTCTCCTGCTTAGCATAGATTCCCTTTTAAACTATGCAGTGTATCACAAGCAATGCTGGGACACAGTCAGAAGCCATTGCCACAAAATGCTGACAAAATATTAACCAGTAACTGAAACTCAAGGCAGATTTTGAATTGCAAGTAGTTTTGAGATCTTCAACACTATCAAACGTGATATGTCTTGGACACTCCACTGCGATAATTGCTGCAAGCAATTAATTCTCAGCTCTGGGACAGACCTAAATCTGTGCCTTTTCTCCCTGGCTCCTGGACAAATGCCTCTTGCAGCATTAGCACAGACCAGCAGGCAAGAAGCGTGAATACATCCAGGCCCCAAGACAAGATGTTTTCTCATTCTTATTCCCACTGAAAGCACAAGAGCTGAACTAATCAGGGCCCCAAGCCCCTGGGTCATAGCCAGGGCACCCACACTGGGGACCTCAGCTCCTTCTCACCTGCTGACAGGGACAAAGCAGGGCTGAGGGGTCCGAGCTCATTAAGTCAGGAGTTTTCATGGGAAGTTCAGCCTACATTGAGCTAGAGGTTTGAGGGGTTTTTTTTTTTTTGCTGCTCTTGTTTTTAACAGTGTGTTAGACGGAGAAATTTTAAACAGGGCTCTCTCTTTCCCTTCCCAACTCACCACCCTGTGGGTAACACCAAGAGTAAAGAAAACAAAGATACTGGTGTAGAAATGACACTAAGTTATTAACCAGAACTGCTATTGTAAAAGTTAACATCTCCCATCATCATTCCTCTTTTTGCCAAGTACGACAGCAGACCACAGCTACAGCTGCCTCACCCTATGCAGATGTTCGTATTTACAGAGGAAAAAAATGATTACTTAATAGCATTCCTTACACTGGGATTCTTTAGCTCTTAAGTCTTTCCTTGATTTGAGATAGAAACACTAGACTACACATCCCTGCTTGAATTCAGAGAGTCAAACAACATCTGTTATCACACTTGCTGGAGCCACAAAGAATCAACATATTTGTAAATGCTAGTAAGACAAACCTATCTTGAACAGCATCATCTTGGGAAAAGGCTAAACACCTAATTCCTCTGCGAATAGCTGCTATTCTGATTTCCAGAGATAAATACTCTCCCTTAATAGATTCATAACAATAGTCATTAGAGACAGAGGTTGACAACCCGAAAAGGGATACATTAGAGACACTGTACTACCATTCTTGCTGGCCTTGACATTCTTGAAGTGCTTTCAAAGAAAAACATACAGCAGAACACACCTTTCAAAGCTCTGTGACAGAACATACATCCACCATCAGTCGTTTTACAAAGTATCTGGTAGTTTTTAAGCACTGTGAGTTACGACCAGCCATTTCATTGTCATATGACTACACAGAATCTTAAAGGTTTCGGTGGTTTTAGTGTTTCGTTGGTTCTGTTTGGATTTTTTTTCTTTTAAAGAAAATGCAATAATTCTGCCCCAAATACTTAGTGCTGCTTATATTTACATTTTTATACTGGGAGAATAAACAGGGTGAGAAAGCACAACATCTACATTACAAAAAGTCCCTTCATCTCTGCCACACTAGCCATCATCACAGCTGAAAGTCTATGTTAACAGAGCTGTTGTTTTGGTTTTAAGCATAAAATTGTTCTTATTTTAAATTCGCATCAGAGTATTGCTCAGCATAAAACAAACAAGAATGTCAAGTGGGAATACTGATGGAAAAATAGTATTGTGCGAATAAATAACTAACCAGCAAATCCGCCCCTCCCTCAACAATGAAAAGCCAAATATTTACTCAGTTGTATATTGCATTCTTTGCTCAAATACCTCACAGTTTGAATTTCAAAAATAAATGTCAATTCTCTTTCTTGAGCGTCTCACGGGAGACTGGAGGGCCCAGCAGAAGTTATTAACTGTCTAACTACATTCATCTCAGCAGCAACCTGGAGAAAAAGCAAGAGGTGGGCTCCTAAATCAGAGATTTGGGCTCGTAAATCGGAGATTTGGAGCCTCCAGACTGTTTCCATACCAGTGAGAACCTGGCCTCCAGAACTTGTCGGACCTACGTGGATCATGACACTTTCTCCCAACAGGCTCCAGCTGCATCCCAAACTTCAGCCAGTACAAAGTAGACTGCTTGGCCCATTTCATCAGTATTTCATTGAGAAGTTACAAGTTAAATGAGAGCTTGGTTTCATTGTTTCATTACAAAGAACTCTGTCTTTTAGTCACTAGAGGCTCAAAGCACCTCTTACATCTGGGCAGTCCTGTGTAAGGAGCATCCCTGGTGATACTTGCTTTTTTTCCTTGTAACTATAGTTACCACTAACACAGGTAACATTGCTTTAAGTTGCATGCCAATGAGTTTGTAAGTGAAAATAGCTATGCATGGAAATGAGCAGAGGTTTATATAGATGCTAAAGGGAAAATGCAAATTTATACAAATAATCTCAGTCATCCATAAAAAGCAGCAGTCACTACACACCCATGACAGTTGAGCTTTGCCTTTTCTTTAATCCTATCATTGTTTACACAGAATGGTGTTTCAGATTAAGCCCCCTTACCCTTCCACATGTTAGTCTTTGACATGACAAGAGAATACCAAGAAAGGGGCGGACAGAAGATTCTTCTAGCTTTCATGCTGTGCAGCCTACCACTCCCACAGCTTCAAAGCATGATTTGACTCCGTTTGATATAAAGATGGCTTTTAAGAAAAATTGCTACAAGGTCTAATGCAGTTTGATGAATAAGATGGCTGCCAAGCAAAGCTGAGTTTGTGCTCCAAAGAGGATGGGCAGGAGCTCACTCTACAAGACTGACATATTTAAACATTGCCTCTGAAGCAAAACCTCACATCTTGAAGGAACATGGCTTCAAGTTTCCAGCCAGGCACGTTCATCAAAACTAGGACACCCTAATGAGAAAGTTCTCAGCTAAAATACAATGATCAGGCAGCTGCGTGTAACTATCTTTGAGAAGGTAAATTGAGTTGTTTATATTCTCATACAGGTAATGTAACAGAAGCTTCTTCCTGTCACACCAGTATCTGACATCTCAGCAGTCTGTCACACATTGGTCATCTCCTCAGTGTGTGTCTTTTATTGTGATGACCAATCACCATTTCTTCCCTAATTACTTTTGAGATTTTTGACAGTGCTAACATGACCAAGATACCACACTGAAGGCTTACTGTTTCCTGAACAAATTTGGTTTTCCTCGGTGTAACTTTTCCTACCATACAGGGTTTCTTTTTCTATTTTCTAGTCAAGAGGTGGATAATAGGGAAAAAAAAAAGTAGGTGATTTACTCTCACAAACTTCATGTAGCTTCACATATTTTCACTGCTACAGTTTCTCTCCCTACACATTGATGGCTGAACAAGCTGCTTGTAATCTTTTTCCCACACACGTAAGTGGTGCTACGTGATCTCAAATAGCACCAGACAAACACCACAGCATTCACTGGATCAAAGCACACATGCTGGTTTGAGTTTTTTTCCCCTTCATTCACATTTCTCGTTGACTCCAACCCTCATTGCAACAGATCAGCCACTGCAGTGGGGAGCGGTGTGCCAGCCACGTATCCCACGTCAACCCACGCAGAGGCTTTGCAGACTGTACGTTTGCCAGCATGTTTCAGGGACGAGCTGGCATTAAGGACAATTTGATTAGTCCATGACAAGCAGGAGAGAGAAGGTAGGCAAGAGAGCCCTGATACCCTTGTCCTGCTGGCTTGCATGCATCTCAGCCTCTCCTGAAGCAGCTCATTTTGGATGTATTCCTATGGTGAGCTCTGTGCTGGCACAGGAGACGTGAGCAGGGTGTCAGAGTGCTGGCACAGCTGCTATGGCACTGGGAAATCACTCTGGCAAGGACAAAGGCTTTGCAGGCAAACAGCTGAGCAGAGAAATCAATACTACAGTCACGCACTGCATTCTGACATATTTAAGAGTGCCTGCTCTCCTGTTTTCAAAGGGGGAGGTATTGCCTTCTCGCAGATGCCACCATCCTCCAGTGTTGGGAGGATCACCATGGATGTCAAAACAGGTGCCCCTCCTCTGGCAACAGAGACCTTCATCTTCATCACTATCTCTCCTCACACTCCCTACCAACACCCAGCCATGGTGAGGCCTGATCCAGCACTGCCATGCTCTTCAGGACATGTACACATTTGCCTTTCACTGCTCTTTGCCCAAGGAAGGTGACTGTGGCCTCGGGGACACCATCTCCCCCCAGTCACCGCATCACTAAGCTGCCAGGATGAGGCCAGCAGTGACTTCAAGATGATGCTCAGGAATAAGATTGGATTGGGTTGGATTTAGGTTGTTCTTATAAAGGACAGCAGCTCAGTCATTCTGCCTGCTAGCATTTCCAACTGCAGTTTACACTACATGAAGGAAAAAAAAAAATCTAGCTACAGCAATATTAACAGACCAATTACTAGGATTTTCACTCAAAAAAAAACCCCCAACCTTTCACATACAGTTGTTGGCAGGGAAACAGGCTCTGAGAGTGCAAGAGGGTTTAGTCTTCCTAAGTGGAAATTAAAACAGCAGCTTATCTGGCAAAAAAGTACAAGAAATTTTCTTTGGTTTAGCATTACTGAGTCAGTGCTATTGATAGTAATAATGATGTTTTTCCAACACAATCAATAGCTTATTTTCAAAGGAATACAGTACAAAATATTTCAAAGGAATATAGTACAAAAACCTTATAATCTCTCTAGCATATATAACATACTATTACTAAAGCATAATAATATATCATAGCCATTAGCAATTCCACAAACAGTCTGTTATCCAAGAAAGCAAGAGCTACTCCTTATTAGAGGTTACTGTAACTGGAGACAATATTTGTCAATAATATTGACAATTCTTTATAAAAAGCACTGTTTCCTTTGGCTGCAGAAACCCTCCTTCAGGAGCTAAGTCTTTAATGTATAATTCAGAAATCTACTTTAAAAAAATCTGTATAGTTTTACAATGGAATTCTGCTTCTACCCAGTGGCCAAAAAAAACCCCATGTTTAAGAACAAACCATTACAGCAACTGTCCATGCCACCACTTTTGAAGATGTAGAAGAGAGCTGTAACACTATTTCTATTTCAGCATTGAGATGAGGTTGCATGGAAGCAGGGATGATCTTTCTAGTCCCTTTAACCAGAAATATGACACTTTACTTATGTAGACTAAGATCAAAGGAATTATTTTCACATGAACAAAATATTAACTCAGCTTAGATTTTTATCAATCAGGTTTCCTAAATGCATAACCAGTGTTTCCGTAGTTATTTTGACAATGTACAAAAAACAACAGTAACTTCAGTAAGCCAGCTACTCCATCTGGTCCTTCATTTATGAGACTGGCCTATTCCAGCCATAAAGCCAGAAGATTTAGTGCTATATTTGAGCATTGCCTCTTAAGGAGGGCAGGAGAAATGCTTGAGTCCTATCCTTCCCACAAGTCCTATAATGATCATAAATCCTAAATAATCTACCACAAGTGCTTCTGAGGAAGAAGTTGAGTTTTGTTAAATTGCGCAGTACAAGTAATCTCCTCGACCCGTACCACTCTTGTCCGTATCCCAGTTATGTAACCTAGACTGTCCCTCTAAAACTGCTTTGTGCAACTCTGGACTGTACTTAAAAATGAAAAGCAAAACTCCTGCAGCCCACTTGTCATTTGTGGCAACTAAGTCATGAACAGGAACTGCAACTTGGTCAAGGGAAATTTCTCAGTCTATCTCCAGTAAATTAGGAAAAACCGCAATTACTGTTTTTCAGAGAAGCCATATACACAAGAAGTACCACTGCAGCAATGCCACTAAGTTTTCTGGCACTTCAGGTGACTTGGCACAAAGGAAGCACAATGGAGAACCATGAGGGCTGCAGGAAGACTCTGCAAGGCGTGAGCAAGGTGCTAAGCGCACACAAGGGCAAAAATGTCTTTCAGCTTTCTAAAAATAAGAGCCTACTAGATAAGCAGCAGGCTGCAACGCACCCTGTTTGGTTTTCAATCTGATGAACTGAGTAACATTTCACTGGGAGGAAATTAATTACCAATATCTGTAGGGAAACAGCATGAGGCAGAAGTAGTGTTTGTTTTCCTCCAGCAATTCCAATGATCATGACCAATAAGCACTCTCAGCTTTGCTCATGGTAAAGAAATAAAAAATTATCTTTAAAGTAACGAAGCTCTCTACAACTTTAAAGTATACATTGAACCAGCACAGTATGATAGAACATCTTTATGCAATGGCAAAAACTAGATAGTACAAAATATGTTGCTAGACAAGATACAATAACTAGAACGTCTCCTTGGTATAAATATTGCCTCAAGACTATACTTATGTGTGAGGAAAAAAAGATCTAAAACTTCTCATGTCACACAGCAAGAGAGCTATCACAACTTGGCCACTACTCATGTTCTGAGATGCAGAGAACATCATCCAATGTGGTCCTTCAGGCCTCGGCTGCCATGCTGGCTTACAGCATCCTCTCTCCCTCCAAACTGCTCCAGCAACAGCATCCTCAATGGAGCACAGACCAGTCCTTCCACATGGAAACAATACACTCATCCCTACTCTCTCTGCTTTCCTTGGAAGCACTAAATTATTTCCCCAATGAAAGATATTTCATTTTCTTTTTGAGTCATATGCATCCTGGACTTTAGGAAACTGTAGTTTATGACACACTGTAACAAGATACTACAGAATTTAATATGCTCTCAAAATGTAAAAGCCACTACAGCCAGAAAAATGTCATGCCTTGTACATACACTTAAAGTTCATATGACAAAATATGTAATTAAAAACAACTTAATGAAAGAGTAAATCTTTTTGTTTAAAGTTAAATATATATATATACTGTAGCGAGTTCATTTAAGCACACGCAATTCCAAAGCTGATAACCTCAAAATAGTTTTACCGGAAAGAAATAGGCATGAAGATGAAAGTGAACTGAAACATATTTTCCATCAGCCCTGAACTTCAGAGAAAAGCTCCTTTCATCCTGTTTTAGTGCAGCTCAACAGGGCACAGAAACCAATACTGAAATTTTCATGCTTTTCAAGATATTTCGCATCAAATAACCTGCTTTGCTTTTCTGACCTCTCCAATTATTAAGTACCAGGAAATCCTTAGGAAGTTTCCTTTCCTCCTTCAAATCCCTAGAGAGACCTTTTTTTCTTCCATCCTTGACTGAGAGCTTTCTAGTAGTGTTTTGACAGCATCATAATCCATTTGCTACTTTACTGCTTGCCTGGATATGCTCCCAAGTTGTGCAATAGATAAACAGCTTTTTACTTTCAAAATTCTTTCACTTAAAACCCAAAAATGAAGCTGGGGCTCTTTAGCTTGGAGAAGAGGAGACTGAGGGGTGACCTCATTAATGTTTACAATTCCATAAAGGGCAGGTGTCAGGAGGACAGAACCAGGCTGTTCTCAATGATGGCCAACGATAGGACAAGGCGCAATGGGTACAAGCTGGAACATAAGAGGTTACAAAGAAACACAAGGAAGACTTGCTTCACTGTGAGGGTGACAGGGCACTGGAACAGGCTGCCCAGATGGGTTGTGGAATCTCCTTGCCTGGGGACATTCAAAACTCACCTGGACAAGCTCCTGTGTGACCTACTCTAGGTGGCCCTGCTCTGGCAGGGGGGTTGGATTGGATGATCTTTCAGGTCCCTTCCAACCCTTAAGATTCTGTGATTCTGTGACAGCTGTGGAATAAGTATTTAAAAAAAATGGATAGATTGGCACCAGAAAATCACATACATTAAAAAAAAAAAAATTCTAAGCAAAATTAACCATTTGTAGGGCAGAAAATTCTCACCTACAAAAGTTATTTTACACACTGAGCATCCACAGGAAAAAGAACTATAAAGCAAGTCACTCTGCTCTAAAAGCATGTCAAGATCTTATACAACTTGAAAACCTTGACTTTGTTTCATTTTGTGAACAGACCTAACATCACCACAATAAGAATTAAAAATATTGTTATTCACTTTGCCTCCCAGAGTGTTTTTGAAACAGTTCACTTCATCGTGCATGATGAAGTAGACAGGGGCTTATTTATTTATTATTATTTTCATTTTAACTGCAGAGGTGTTACAGGGAAAGAGATTTTGTGCTTAAGCCATCTGGCAATGAAACCCTCCACACAGGGGCAGGTCCCAGGCTGTCCCCAGCAAAGGGAAGGTGCAGGCTGGGGAGCTCCAGATGATGCCAGATTGAGGTGTTGGGGAGCTCCAGATGATGACAGACTCATCAGCAGCTACTTAGCACACCACAGTACCCCAGTGAGGTGTCTGTGACTCAACCGATCACCAGTTGGAAGATTAAAATCCCGTGAGAATTTTGCAACTTCTGCTTCTCTGTTCACAGGAGAGGCCCCGGGGCCATCAGGGTCAAAGAGGAGCTCCTCTCCTCTTGTCTCCTCTCCTGCCCCTCAGCCCTAGCACAGCTCCATTCAGTCAGACCTGGCTTGAACAAGGCACTTTGTGTACTCTAGCTGCTAAGGGATTCATGGCTTTAGAAATAAACAGGTTCTTGACTATTTTTTTTGCTAAATTGGAGATGACCTGTGCAGTGTCTGAAGTCACAGCAACTTCTTACTGATACCATGACCTCAACCATGTCTTTATGCACAAGGACAGCAAGATGGAAAACTATCACACCTATATAATCCAATGCTGAAAGATCAAGATCCTTTCATCCTACATTTTTAGAAAGAAATAGCCTTCATTTGTGGGTTTCCTGTGATACAACAGACTTTCTGTTCCCTCAAGCATCTTTCTCCCCACCTATTTTGGTAATGAACTCAATCTTAGTAGCTTGGGTATTCTGAAACTTGCAACACAGACGTATAGATGGGATCTCGCTGCTGCCTGCCTACAGTGGCATTAATACTCCCCAAGCTTTAACAGAAATGTTTTCTCAGCTACATCTAAAAACAGAGTTATTTTTTTTCCACGGCAGCACTATATTTGTGGCTCGCAGCACTCCCTGTTCCTCCCCAACATTTCCAACTGCTGAGCTCCCAGCTGATAGCAAAAAGCTCTTGTCACGAGTCCCTAAAAATATAACATTGCTCAGCAGCAATATTCAGTCCCATCATACTTCTGTGACTCCACTTCTTCCTCTATCATATCCCAACCCTCTTAGTGGTGATGCCTCCCAAACTGGCATTACAAAAATTTTTGTATGCACCAACCATACTGCTGGACTTCACCTAGCTTCAACTAGTTACAAAGACATTTCTACGTGTTATCTCCTATTGGAGTGGGGGATAGAAAATAATTTTCAAAAGAAATCCCACTTGCTTTAAGAATAACTACTTGTGGTAATTTATCTTTGAAGTTGTTCACACAGTATTGTTGTATCATATAAACAGACATATCCAAGGTGTGCCAAAATGTCTTTGACTGGAAAAGAAGGAGATATGCTTTAGCTTTGAAATCTGTGTAGCGTTGCTGGAGCAGTCCAGCCAAACCTACTGAATGTCTGTCCATAAAAGATGAGCCCTGTAGCCCAGCTCCTATGCTGCACTAACCTGTCGCGCTCAAGCTGTCCTTGAGCAGTTCTCCCCAAGAACACGCCTGCACACCTCGCCGGGCAACAGAGCAGAAAGCAGCAAAAGACAAATTTGGAAGCCTGGGTACTTGCTGAGGAGGGCAGAGCCCACCCACTGCTTTAAAAATAGTTTCTTTTCAGATAGAAGAGTTCCAGATGACTCAAAGTTTAAGTAGCTGAAACCCCAATAGGTCATATTATGCAAATCGAACGCTGTACGCCATCAGCTGGAGATGGCTCACGAGCCAAAAGCTCTCTACTGAAAGCAGCAAAACTGAAAACACACAATTAAAAGCACACGTGGCTAATGCTTCAGCTTTGAGATCCCAGGGCTACCTCCAGCGTGTGCTGACTGCAAAGGAAAAAGATTCTCTATATTATGATAAAGCTTCTTGGAATGCCAGGTACATGTATCCACCCCTTTTACAGGTGACAAAAACATGAACTTCAACCACGGTACATTGATCAGCAATATAGATCATCAAGTCTTCCTCTTACACAACCAGAAAGTAAGGTATTCCCTGATGCAATAGCAGCAGAGACCTTGCCAGGATCCCACCACAGAGATCTCCCACAGCAGAGGTCCTCATCGTGACAGCTACCGCTGCCTTCAACTTCAGTCTGCAGTGCAAATGCATAGGAATGGTGAAACATATTGCACTTAAGTACTTTCAAACTCACAACTTAATGAGGAAACGTTCAGCTTCTGTACAATTAAGCCCTGTTATTGAGCTTACAGTTGCTCTAATTTTATCTGTAAAAACCTGACTTGAACGCTTTCTTTTACATAAACAAGAAGAATGCTGTTTATGAAGAAACACTGCCTTTTCCCAACGGAATCCTCTCACATCCAGTCATGAACCCTTCAAAAATAAGCATTTTAGAAAATGTGCTAGATGCGGTAGTGATGATTTTGTTCTTTGATTCTGTAACATTTTAGCGGATGGAGGGGGAAGGAAAAAAGGATGCAGGACGACTCTTTCTGAATATATGATGTGAATAATTAAACATATGATTCCATTAATTTATTCCGTTCTTCCCAGATCCCTTCCCCCCATCCTTTCCAGTGCAAACAGGGAAGAAAATGCAATTGCCCTGGCAGAGGCACCTTCGACGCCCTAACCCTCCGTACCCTTCTCTTTACGGTCGCGCCCCGCTGGCCGCGGCCGAGCCCGTGCGTCCCTCGGCCGCGAGCTGGCGACGGCTGCCTTTCCCCTTCCACCACAAGCGACCAGAGCCAACGGCGGGTCGGCGGAGCGCGGCCTGCGGCGGCCAAACGCCCCCCTCCCCGCCCTCACCCCCCACCTCCCGCCGCCGCTAAAGCCGACCTCCGAGGGATGCTCTACCAGCCCTCCGGAGGATGCTTTATCCTTCAGAGTTGCTCCCTCCCTGCGGCTTCTGATGGCTCGGCGACCCCCCTCCCCCTTCGCCCCCTCCTCAGGGTCGGGAGGAGGGAAGCAGACATTTTGAAGCAGCGGATCCCCAAAACCCGGCGGGCCGCGGCAAGCGAGCCGCAGCGGTGCGGTGCGGGGTGCGGGCGAGGCCTGGGCGCCGCTCACCTGCCAGCTCGTCGGGCTCCAGCCCGCTCTCCGCGTCGATGCCGCAGAGCACGAAGTAGTGGGCGAAGCGGCAGGGGGCCGCGCCGGGCCCGGGCGCGCCGCTCCCGCTCATCCCGCCGGCAGCTCCCTGCGGCACGGGGCAGCGCGGGGCAGCGCGGCTCTGCGCGGCGGCGGCGGGGGGGCGCAGGCCGCGGGCCGGTCACTGCGCGCCGCCCCCCATCCCCGGCGGTGGGCGGGCGAACGGGCACCGAGCGGCAGCCTCGGCGGCGGGCGGGCGGACGGGACCGAGCTGCAGCCCCGGCGGTAGACGGGCGGGCACCGAGCTGCTGCTCGAGCGGCTGCCCCAGCAGCTCGGGCAAGCGGGCGGGCAGCGGGCGGCCCCGCTGTCAGCTGAGCGGGGCGGAGCGGGGCGGGCAGTGGCGGACCGCCCCCGCGGGGCATTTAAACCCGGGGCGCCCGCGGCACCGCCTCTCCACGCCCCGCTCCGCTCCGCGGCCTCGGCGGGGTGTTTCTCGCCCTTATCGACGTTTTGGGTGCGAGAGGTGTGGGAAATCTTCTTGGACCATAGCTTCCTCCTCCCTTTGTCATTCCCACGGTGTGAGTAGGGAAGGTTGACTTTTAGTTAAATAAGAAAAGAGGATGGTGCTGCTTCCCACCGCGGATGCTACGCCCCCGCAGGAGGGATGGCCCAGGCCACTCTGAGAGCTTTCTGCGGGAATCCTACCACGTACAGGGCTTTTTCTTCTCCCGACCTGAGTGTGGGAACAACAATCTCCACCGCCCACCCCGGAGAGGCGCGGGGAGCTCCTTCAGTGCTTCGTGACTTATGTTAATCGCACCGCCTTAATTTCTAGGAGGGAGCAGTATTGCTTTGCTACATTGCACCGTGATTCAAAGCAAGAATTTAAAATGATGCTTCATTCCCAGCTTATTCAAGATTTATTAACCATTCTACCTCGTCCAGGGAGAAATCAGAATAATTGTATCCCCATTGTTAAAACCCCTCCCACCATTCTTACCCGATGCTATAGTACTGGCAGATCTGTTCGGGAGTGGCACCTACTTTTAAAGGGACAGAGATGGTTCTTTTGAAGTTTGGAGATTTTTCTTCTCCAAACTGGTGAGATCCCTCCTTATGTCAGATAATTCTGTCATCCGTGCATTTTAAGGAGGTCATCTGCAGAATTCAATATGCTCTTTCATCCTTCTGTGTTTATCTGTTTACTAGTTTTGGTCCACACAGCCTGTAATAACTACAATATATCCTTTGCTTACTGTGGACTCTTGAGACCTCTTTTCACTTACCTTTTCAGCAGTGTAAGTCACATTTTTTCTATGATTTATGTTTGTCCTTATTTAATAAGTGCCTTTGATAAGAAAATGCCTGCAAGGAACCTGATATTTCATGCAGCAAGGATCATTTTATGGAGGTATGTGGGATAATGCTTCCTTCCTGGAGGCAACCTAGATCAGCATCTCTCTTCTCTTTGAAGAAGTTTTATGCCCTGACTTCCTGTAGTGGTCTACCAAGAGCAGACAAGATCTAAACAAATTTCCTCAACTTATCATTATCCCCGGTATCTAAGAAAAAAAGGAGTTCTCTATCATGATCACTGAGTCTGGTAGTTGCAGCACTCGGTGTAACCAGCTGAACCTTGCTAGATCCATGTAGGAATTTGCCAAACCAATTATTTTCTCGACTTTGCACTGAGAGCTAGGTTCTTTTATTTAGTTTGGTTTGTTTATTAACTTGTATGGATTTGCTTATTCAGCTCTAGGTCAGGTGATGAATGTTAAGTCAGTCTCTGTCACTCAAAACTAACTGCTCATACTGTGGAGAAGTACCGTCCTGTTCTTTCATTGTAGGGTTCTCTTTTGGAAGGCTGGTGGCATGGGTGTCTCCAGGCAGTCCAAGAGAAAGGCTTCACCAGCCTCCCTAAAGGATGGATGAGTTAGGGTCAACCCCAAATTTTAACACAACAGTTCTGAGGGGTTTTTTTTGTTCCTTGGGCAGCAGGTGGTTCTGGACTGCTTTGGTTTAGCTGCCTTATGTACAGGACTGTGCCCTTTGCTTGAGTAAAGTTCTGAGCACAGACATGTCAGTCTCAATGAAATCAGTCATATATAGGACTTTAAATAAGAGATGAAGCACAGCACATAAGATTGCAGGTATAAAATCTAATAAACTCAATTCCCATTCCTGTAACGGGCATGAGGTTGAGCTCACATGCTCCTGTACATACAGCTCCCACAGATACTCTTGCTGGAGTTTCATGAGGGCAGCGATTTCTTCTTCTCAGATGACTGATCTAGGCACAAATGTCATCCTGATGTGGCTACTCAGTTCCTTTGCAGTACAGGCAGACGTGGCTGTTCCGAGCAAGTCACGTGATGTCCCTGGGCTGGGATTTTTCTCACCTAACCTCTCCATGTAAGTTGTTCCAGCCTTTCTCTCCAAGCTGGTCTAGCTTTAGGTGCTGCATGGTCTCTTTGGCTAGCTCTTCACTCTTTTTTTTTTTTTTTTTCTTTCCCCTCCTCCATCCTGTCTCTCATCCCCAGGACTCCATAACTTTTAGGAGATTTTAACAGTGAAAGTAGGTTTGAAAGTCAGCTCACTGGACAACACCACCAATTATGATTACAAAAATTTAGAGCTGAACTGTGGCATTGTAGTTACATCAAGACTATTTTCTTCCTGCCCAGTGGCAATACTCTTCTCCACTCCAGGAGGTGGACTGGATACCCCTTTACAGCTAATTTTCATTTGTCTCCTTTCACTCTTCTGCTACATTTATATCAGCACAAAATGGACTGGAACACAACCAGATTTGTTGTAAGCTGCTCCTTTCTATGTGGGTATAAACAACTGCTTCCAGGAAAAGGTGGCAGAGTCCTTTTCCTTTGGCTGGAGCAAACCTGCAGAGCAGAGCTGGCTGAGTTGCCTTGGCTTCCAGCACCCAGGAGCAGAACTTTGTGCTGACTCCATGCTCTGTTGTGCCATGAAGTCTTCCAGCATCAAGTGTGTAAACAAAGTGCAATGGGTCCTCTTTGGATTGCATGCCATCACCTGATGCATGCTGTCTTAAGATGTACAGCACAAGAAAGCCTTGAGCTGTTCCCTTATAGTCCATAATTGCCTTTTTTTTTTTCATTTTCCCAGAATCTAGGCATTTTGTCTTTTAACCATTTGTTATGGTTTAACCTCAGCTGGTAGTCACATATCATGTAGCTGCTTGCTCATTCTCCCTGGCTGGGAGAGAGAATTGGAAGAGTAAAACTGAGAAAACTCATCAGTTGAGATAAAGATAGTGTAATAGATAAAGCAAAAGCCATACATGAAAGCAAAGCAAAACAAGGAATTCATTCACTGCTTCCCATAAGCAGGCAGGTGTTCAGCCACGTCCAGGAAAGCAGGGCTCCATCATATGTAATGGCTGGATTTAGCTGGGATAAAGTTAATTTTCTTCACGGTAGCCAGTATGGGGCTACATTTTGGACTTGTGCTGGAAAAAGTGATGATGAGACAGGGATGTTTCCATTATGGCTAAGCAGTGCTCACACAGTCAAGGCCTTTTCTGCTTCTTGCAAAGATGGGGCCCCCAAAGCATCGTGAACTGGTGCACATATTCACTAATCAGCCAAATGTTATGGAAAAGCATTTGTACAGCCTGGGAAGAGGCAGTGACTGATAGGATTGTGCCATGAGGCACAACTGGGATGATCAGAGGTAACTGGGTGGGATTATGAGTATTTTCTGCTTTCACCAACAAAGAGTGTTAAATCTCCACAAGGAGCATGGATGGGCTAGATGTCTCCTATTCAAAGCATATTAACAATAATCCTAGGGAGAGATAAGGCTTGTCCCTGGCACAACAGAGCACAAAGCAGCGTGCTTTGTGAGGATTGAGAGTTTCAGGCTGGGACAACCACAAAAAATTACTAGCATAGACCAGATCTGCTTGGGAATTTTGATCCGTTCTCCTGTGGCAATGGCTTTGTCCTATCATCAGTCGGATTGCCAGTGGTGCAAACCACTGGGAAGGAAAGGTTTTTGGCTTGGCAGATATGTTCCTTTTCCTTAGGTACTTGTGTCTTTGCAATGAATATTTGTCTCCCTATCAAGCTGTTTCAGCTTTCTCTCTGCTTAACTTCTCAGCAAGTCTTTGTTTCTCAGAACCTGTTAAACTGGGTCAAATGCTAACAAGCATGTCAGCCCTCCTGCCCTTAGGATCTGCCATAAAAGATCACACTTTGGGCTTGTCAAGCTCTTTGTCCTATTTCTGCACGGAGCTAATACCCAGTCCTTCAGAGAGGTGGAAGAAGCCTGCTATTTAAAGGTTACATCCTTTCTCATTGCTGTGATGCTATTGCTTCGCTTTAGATTTTCTTCAGCCTTCTTCAATGAATTGAAAATCATGCTGCTGGTGATGGATTGCTCAACTCCCTCACATAGCTCTACAGTTCCCTCCTGAAGATCTTTCACCAGTTCCAAGCCACATTAATTTTCTATTGAAAGCCTCTCCTGTTTTGCCCTAATATCTACAGTGTCATGAGGTCCTGTAGCATGGAAGAGAGGGAAAACAGTTGAGATGCAATAGAATGTTTGTAATGCTCAAAAGAAGAGTTTTCTACTTTTGGCTGATTTTCAGTTGAGCGGTTCACAGTACTGTGAGCTACTTCATGAGAAGTTAACTGCCAACAGTCAGCTGAAAGAAATAGTTTAAGAATGGACTGTGAGACTGAAATTGAAGTAATTCAGGCACATAGCAGAGAAGAGTACATAGGTGAAGAAAAACAACATTAATGGCACCCTGGCCTGTATCAGGAACAGTGTTGTCAGCTGGAGGAGGGAAGTGATCATTCCCCTGTACTCAACTTTGGTGAGGCTGCACCTCAAATACTGTGTACAGTTTGGGGCTTCTTTCTACAGGAAGGACATTGAGGTGCTGGAGAGGATCCAGAGGCAGGCTACCAAGCTAGTAAAGGATTTTGAGCACATCTCACGTGAGGAACAGCTGAGGGATGTGGGGCTGTTTAGTCTCGAGAAAGGAAGGCTCAGGGGAGACCTTATCTCTGTCTAAAACTACCTGAAAGTAAGTTGTAGCAAGGTGGGGGTTGGTCTGTTCTCCCTAGTGACAAGCAATAGAACAAGAGGAAATGACCTCAAGTTGCTCTAGGGGAGGTTCAGTCTGGATATGAAGATGAATTTCTTTCCTGAAAGAGTTGTCAGGCATTTGAATGGGCTGCCCAGGGAGGTGGTGGAGTCACCGTCCCTGGAAGTGTTTAAGAGACGGGACTTTTGCACTTACAGGAATGGTCTAGTGGTTGATAGGGCTGGGACAAAGGCTGGACCCGGTCTTAAAGGTCTCTTCCAGCTGAAACAATTCTATGATTCTAACAACAGAAGATTTTATAGCAAGGTTGATGAAGAAATCAATTTGTATTCTCTGGTCTTATGTAAGATGACCGCTTAAGGCATTGGAAAGGTACTGGATGCCTTAGGTTTGAAACTAGATAAACCAGATCACTAGTAATAAGGAACAAGGCAAAGAACATTTCCTCCGGTGCATTTCATCGTTGCTTAGAAAGCCACAGGCACACAGGTACCACAGGCACATGTTCTAATATTAAATCAAATTATAAAACCATTAAAGCAAGTAGCTCATCTTCTATACTGGCATCATATCTATAAAGATTAAGCTTGAATGAAAGCACATGGCTTTCCTCTGTCACATTGTGTAATTATTATTCATACAGCAGAATTACAGATAAAGTGAAAGATAACCACTTTCCTGCATCTCTGCCATAGGATCTCTGAAGCTTCACTGATTTAAAATGGAAGGGTTTAAAATCTCTAATTCCCTATTGTAGCTCATAGCATTTTATTAATTTTATGTGTATCCATCATACACTTGCCCTGACATTGCAAACCCATATGGACACGTTCCACTCTTATCTGTTTCAGAGAGGGTCCTTGAGGGAGAGGTTTCACAAGGCAATTAAAATGATTTAATAGTTAATTGCACTTTCTCCCCCCCCCCCCCCCCCCCCCCCCCACCTCCCAGGGCTCGCCCTATGTCCCTGCTGCTTACTTCACAAGAAATCTGGAGCTTTGTCTGCTTCCTTGGTGAGAGCATTCAGTTCACCATCAGAAAACAGTCCCTAAAACACAGGCAAGGATGAGACTTCTTTGCCCATCCTCATTCACATGATGGTTGTGCTACAAGCCAGGCTTCATAGCACAGAGCTCAGCATTCTGCTGAGGAGGAACCTCCTCTTCAGGGCTGGCCTCATCTCCTGCATTTCAAACCTCCTCCCAGCCTGAATCAGCTTTCTTGGGTGTTCAGATCTTAGTGAGGTAAGTGGCAATGACACTCCAGGTAGACAGGGCACACAGACTTTGAACACTGCCTCAGAAATAACTCCCAGGTAGGTCCTGCAGTTGCTGTGCCTGGTTTCTGAAAGTCTGTGCCCTTCAACATCTTGCTCTTTCCTCTTCACGTTTAGTGGTATAGAACGGCAAAAATCTGTGATGACTTGCCATTTCACTCTACTTCTGCCTGAGATTTTATACCCAGCTTGCGAGGTGCTCCTTCTCCTGTCAAGTAAATGATCAGCTAGGGTTTTCCTTCCTCCATAGCCCTGAAGTCGGAAGAAAGATCATATGCAGCCATGACCTTTTGTATAATTTAATGGCAAGATGCTGAGGTCAAAGACCATATTTTGCTCAGTGAGGTACGCCTTCTGCTCTTTGGATGTAGGAGACACATGATGTTCGAGCCACGACTGAAATAAAACCTAATCAGCAAAGTACGTTGCTTGGATAAATCACTAGCATGTCACACGCTAATGGAGGTGTTGTGCCAGGACCATCCAGCTAAATCACCTACACACAGATTTTCATCAGTCTCTGACAGCATCACTCACTCCCTGCGTGACCTTGGCCAAATTGCTCTATCCTGACTTGCAGAAGCACCAGCCTCCTGGAAATCAGGTCAGCATACTCTCTGTGCTTCAACTGCTCTCTAGAAAAGAAAGCAAATACCGCTTCTCCTCTGACCGAACATCTGCCGGGCATAACACTCTATTGTTCCCAAAGCCGGCCCTGATGGCGTTGAACCCAGAGGCAGATGCACCTCCACGCGGGCAGCAGCCCCGACGCCGAGTCCTTCCAGCCCACGCGTCCCAACGCCATCTGCTGACAGCTATCTTTCACATCAGGGCCGACGTGAGGCGAATATTTGGTGTGGACAGCGAACCTTTATTCGTCCGTTTCGAAATTATTTTTACTCTGCTCAGGCTGTTTGTTTCCCTGCCTCTAAACTCCAGTTCTTCTGTTTTCAGTGCTCCAGGACTCCTGTACCTTACATTTTGCCTACTCACTAAAGACCTGAGAGGGTAAAAGAGTCTTGCAGCATAATACACCTGCCCACATAAAGCATGAAGGCTGTGACCTTTTTGCTTTAAAAATAAACTACGAGAGCTTCATAGGTACATATTGTGGCAAGGAGAAAGGCAGGAGGAGATTCTTGCAAGCTGCGCCAACCACATGCCCGCAGCAATATTGTCTGCATCGGCAGGGGTTTGAGCACAGCTGTGCCAGCCTGTGCTCCCCGTTAGCTGATCTCTGGTGCTGGGAAAGCTGCCAGAGAAGATGAACTGCAGCTGTCGCATCTACCTGAGTAACGGTGGTGTGTTCAAAGCCTAGTCACAAATGTTGTTTTCCTTTTTCTTGGTTTCTGAAAGTGAGGCAGTATCATGTCTGCCCATACCAGAGGAAACGGGAATCACCTCCATATTTTCATGTTCTCTGGACAAAATCTATCCACGAATAGCAGGTAAGCTCTTTGTTAAAATGCTGTTGGCCTCAGTACAAATGTAATTAGAGTCTGATTTCAACTTCCCTGATTTCAATTTCCCAAGTTCCCTTTGAAGCCTTGTTCAGAACTAAGTGCCAGACACCCCGCATCTACATTACAATGCATCCTAGCACACTTGAAAGCCCAAGGGCGTGCTAAAGAAACCCAAATCCTCAAATCCACAGCCAATATACAACATGAGATCAGGGACAGATGAAAAGTATTTCCTGCAATGAATATGCATTGTGAATGGTTTTGTCAGCTAGGAAGGACTGCTGCTTTGCTACATGCTCTGTTAGAATACCCGTTAAAGACTTGGAGTGGTAGTGCCTTTTGAATTTGAAAGCAGATCTTGCTAACTGAAGCACTAAAGGGTCTCTTTCATTTTCCCTACCAGTGTTTTTTGGAAAAAGTCTAAACATCTGTGATTTATGTCCATAGGTTCAGCCCTATCTCCCTGTCACTTATTCTTTATGCCTGATAACAGGGTACTGCCTTGCAGTACTTGCTGCTTAGGAGACTACCTACTGAGGATAGCTGGACTGTAGCTTTTCTGCCTTGCCTTACTGGAAATTAGCTCTGAGCTCACATCCAGCAGAAGGACAGAGATCAAAGCAGTTTGCTTCTCCTTGAGGATCATGTTTCTTAGTGACTTCCTTGCAAACCAACAGCCACAACTTATTGAAGCTGGGATCCATGCTGAGCAATTCCAGTCATTGCCACGAAGCACATCCTCTGGGGGTGGGAGCATTTGACACTGTCTGATGTGGCAACGTGCTAAATCAGCACCTCCCTTCAGGCTGAAACTGTTACTGAGAAATTCGGGTAAGAAGTGTTTCCCAGGCTCCATCAGAACCATCGGCTTCCTGTTGATCAGCACGACTAGGCAGGGGTGAAAGCAAGAGAACAGCAGTGTTCTTTGGTGCCAGGCACTTGTCAGTGTGTCCAGCTGCTCTGACTGATGTCAGCCCAGCAAGGGAAACCAACCTGGGAATACAGCCCCAGGATGGCCATGGAGATGGTGATGGCTTGGTGGGGTCCATAGAGAGCAGCCCTGCTGTGACATGAGTCAGGCAGGAGCTAACAGCCCCAGAGGTGCTGAAATACAGTCTTGGGCTGTAGGCAGAGAGCCTCAAGGCAGGTAGGTAGGGCCAGTAATACCCATTAGTGTCTTTGAGGCCCTGACAGCCAGCACATATAGATGAGATGTGCCAATTTAGATCATAGAAGTGCTTACTTTCCAGTTTGGAAGATGGCAGAACTTGTCTGCTCCAATATCCTTGGGCCATTTATTCCAACTGAAGACTAGCCTGACTGCAGATGCTCCAGTTTTGGCTCCCCCAGCACCAGTTCACACTACCACAGCCAATGCAGCTGTGCTGTAGGCATACTGAGACGTGCTGGCTGCCACTTGAGTTGGATGCAGCTGCTTGCACGAAGCTTGACACTTCAGCTGATAAAATCAGAGATGTGATATCACAAAGGGTGAGGTGGGGGGGGGGGTCTCAGGCTGCCTTTACTATTAGCAACTCTGGGGCTGTGACAAGGAGGCATACAAGCAGCAGTACGTGCAACTTGCCCAGCCCTGAAGTTAACAGGTGCAGCTGGAAGTGAGCCTGCTCCCAATGAGCCATTTGGGCATCCTTGCACCCTGTTCTCTGCTGCCGTGAAGGAAAATGCAGTGCCTTGCCAATGCACCAAGCCTGGAGAAGCTCAAAATGCATGGAGACATGATTTGTGGGCTAATGTCACCTCAAGTTGCTCTGTGAGCAAACCCCATAGAATTGTTTGGGTTGGAAAAGACTTTTAAGATCATAGAGACTTTTAAGGTCATGTGTGTATTTGAAACCTGCTGATGCAAGAGTGACAGAGTTACCTGTATACTAAAGAAGAGGTGTGCCAAACACCCATTTGGAGGGTATGCTGCCTAAATATGGATGGGAAAGCCAATGTAACTATCACTTTGTAGGATACCATTGAAAATTGGTAAGAGATCCAAAGACTGAATTATTTTTCAGCTCCTTACAACCTCCCCCATGCATCCATGTGCATAAATAGCAGCTATTCTGCCTTTGGTCCCACTGAGCTTGAGCTCCAGCCTGTTAATCCCATCACGGAGCTAGCTGGTGTTGTAGGGGAGGTGTGCTTTCATTCCTCTGGACATCCTTGCATTGGTATCATCTGTTTTTCATGTCCTCTGCATACTAATGCAAAATGGTGAAGAGTAGAGGTTCTGACACAGCATGACCCTGACTCACAATTAAGTTGCTCGAAGACCCTGAAACCTTCCCAAGATGCAATAGCAAACATCAGTCAAAAGATGAGGCATATTTTGTTAGGTTCTCAGCAAACAGCTTCCTCCATGAGCTCTGGATAGTAAGCACCACTTGTCTGCCTTGTCTGTCTCAGACCTCCACTTTATCCTCTGTTTCCAGGTCCCTGGAAGAGTCTATAAAGTTTGGCAGACTACCATGGGGAAGGTGAAGAGGTCTGCTGGGAACCAAGGCATTTGAATTTCAAAATTAACAGGCTATTGTGAACTGATGGAGCTCCCTCAAAAATTTACTTGTCTACCTCATCTCTGTCACCAATGGCTGTTAGGATGATTCCTAAAAATTGGATGACCAAACGTACTATGGTTTCAGGCTTTGTTTCTGGAGCAGTTTTCTGCTTAGAGAGAAGGAATTAGTCACAGTTTTAAAACAGTAGTGAATCCAGTCTACCTAGGAAGAAAGAAAGCTAAGCTTGGGAAGCATCACTTGCATAAAGGCCCTAACTAGTGGTCACATTCTTACAACTCCAGACTAAATGCTGGCTTAGCTGTGTTGTGTTTGACATTGTTTCTGGCTGCCTGGGAAAAACTAAGGACTTCATAAATGCACTGAAGTCATGAGACTTGTGTACCACCTTTGGTACATCACACATGGAGGGGATGTGAGACAAAACTGTGTAGGGAAGGCAGATAGGAAATGGTCTGGAGACCAGGCTGTCAAGGCTCCATAGTGCCTAAGCAGGCCCCTTCCTTGGCTGCCTGTTTTCATTTGGCTTCAGTCATCTTTCTCAGGGCTTTACAGGAAAGCACAGAAAAAAAACCTCGAACACAAAAAAACCCAGAAAACCCCCAAATAATTGCTGTGACACCAGACACAGTCCTTGCTCAGCTCTATTTATAGTCCTTCCTTCTCACCCCTGCAGCTGTGTTCCACCTTGGGCTGGCTCCCAAGCTAGACCAGACTTTGGGGAAACCAAAAACCTTTTTCCTGCAGCCTGCTGAGACCCCAGACCCCTAGCCACCCAAGGTAAGACATTGGCATCCAGAAAGCTATTACAGACAATCACAGCAGCATCACAACAGTACAAAAGTGTACAATAAGGATAGTTCAGTTTGGGGAAGACTGAAGTGAGACAGGAATAAAGCCGACGTCAAACTCCCCACCCCTGCCATCTCTTTCAATGTACTAGCACCAGCAGTTGTACCACCAGAAGTGGCTGTGCTAAGGCAGTAGCTGCTTCCTTTCAGTTGCTGCCTGTGCTACAGTCTTCTTATTATGCAACTAAACCCACCAGAATATGTCCTGTTTTCACGGGACATATCTCTGGACATGTTTATCAGCTACAAATACATTAATCAGTCAGGCTTGCTTTCTGACTAGTTTCCTCTCCTTGGAGGTTTCACTCATGCTAGCTAATTGTCACAAAACACTGCTTAGACCTGAAATTTAGGAACTTAAATGCCATTACCATACGAGATACCCAGGCATCAAACTCCTAGCAGCTCCAGGAGACCTCAGCCGTTCAAAATCAAAGGGCTTGAAATTATGTACCCTCTAGTTTTAACATCAAATCAAGTATCTGAACAATACAGCAAAGAGAAGCACAAACCACCTGACTTTGTATCTTTTCCATCTTCATCTACGCTACAAAAGTGCTCCCGTATCTCACTATGCATAAACACAAGCAGCCAGCTAAGACCAAGAATAACTTAACCACACATGGACAAAAGACAAAATCAAGAATGAGCTCAGAGATAACAGTTTTCAACCTCTCAGTCTTACCATGAAGGCTCTTGCAGGGATTCCTCACATGTCAAAAAGACTAAAGCTTCAGTGGCAAAAAGGTCAGCTTAATACAGCTTCTCTTTATTTCATTATCTCACCTCCACCCCAAAAGAAGACTGCACTTTACAAGTTCCCTTTCTTGCATCCCCTATCAGAAGGTATTCAATACCTTCATCTCTGCCAGATGCTACTGCTCCTTTCTGCTCATAATCGAATGCAGCTGTCCAGGCAGCAGGAAAGGTAACTCTACGAAAAACATATCTGATCCTTTTGGGACATATGATAGGTAATGTGTGATATTTTTTTTGTTATGTTAAGATATCTATTTTTCAACTGCAAAAGATGTACCATGATTCTGAAATGAGCAGGTGTGTATTGTAGCTGAAAGCACAACAGGATAATTGAATTGCCTCTCCCTTACCTAGCTAGAGCTCTCAGCTTCCATTTTACCACAGCCGCTAGCTAATGCACAAGATACATTTTGACAATGACTTGCTTCCACAGTCTCTGGGCAACCACAAATTGATCCTGATGCACAAAACCCCTGACTGTTGATAGTAAGTTGTCTGGATGCTTTTTACAAATCAATGGTGCTCTGAATCCATTCCTCTGCCCTTTTGTGAATTTCCACCCCTGCAGTTGGCCTTGTGAAAAAAAAAAGGTCTGGAAAGCTGGGAAGGAGCTTCAGCTGTACCAGTTAGAAGGAGTGAACTGGGGTGATCAGCTGGCTGCTGAACCCTGGGCCTGCCTTCTTTTGAGTTTAGCTTTTATATCTATGAAGGTTCACAAGTTGTGGGCTCACTAATGTGAAGGTAGCTCCTGTCTGCCTTCCCTTTCTCTCTGTCCTTGTGCAGTTCCATTTCTTTGCTGCTAATTGGCTCAAACAAGATTTCCCCAGAGACTTGGGCTGTTGTACCATCAGCCAGTAATCTGTTAATTCCCTTGGACATGCAGGAGTCCCTGGTGTGCTACTCTACAACTGTATTTTGCAAGTGTTGCACTCCTCCATGATAAGCCAATGTTATGTTGTGATCAAAGACGTCCTTGTCCTTGTAGCAAATTCCACCACAGTTATAGTAGTTGTCTGCACAGCATACCATACATCTGAGCAGCAGAAATTCTCAAGACATCACCATATAAAACAAAAAGCCTTTGGAAATTAAAAGATTTCTTCCCACAGCAGACAGGCTTTGATGTTTTGCTGAAGTAATCAGCAGAAAGCATGTTCTCCCTTTTCACCTAAGCAATCCCTAAGCTAGGGGCAGCCAGAGAACATTTTTTTTAAACTGCCTCAGAGTAACGTTGGCCTGTATTAGACAGCAGTGACTTCAGTGATGTTCACATAGCTGCCAAGTAAGATGATAAAGTTCAGAAAAACCGGACCTGAGAAGTTACTTGTTAAAATAGCCAATGAAAGAAGCTGAAGATCCAAAAAGTTTTCCTATCACATTTCTCTGAGAACCTTCTCAGGCAAAAAATAAAATGAAATGGGGAAGATAGTGGTGTATCATCACCTGTCAGTATGCTTAAAGCTGTTGCCACATCTTACATGCCATCCTGAGCTGATGCTGATCATGATTATCCTGTTACATCAATGAATTCTTTGTTTCTAGCACAGTGGTATTTAGCGGGCACAAAGACCTGTGTTGTCAGTTCCACATTTTATGTGCAGTTCTGGGTATTATGACTGTTTTCAATGTCTCCCTCCTTGGAGAGGACCAGCAAGAGCTGCTGAAAGACCCAAGATGTTTGAAAATTCATGGTTGTGCCAAGGGCTCCAAGAAATAACGTCCTTCCTAAGCCTAAACCATAAAGGTCCACACCTTTATATAAATTTGTGAGATCACTTGTAAAAAGACTGAGCTTTGAGTCTAGCTTTATAAGGGTAAAAGGCTTGTAAGTATGGACTTCAGGCAGGTGAACATCAGCTTCTGTCTGAGTCCTGGCCTCCTCCCAGTGCATTGCCTCCCTCCTGGCCCCTCTGCAGCCCAGCATGGAGAGGTCACTGTTTCACTGGGGATCACTCACTTGTAATAATTTTTTTCTGCTTTGTAAGTAGCTTTCATGCCCTGAAGAGCACATTTAATTGTACTAAGCCAGCAGATCACTAGATGGCCTCATAGCCTCAGAGATTTGGGAAGATCAGGCTTAGGCTGTGCAATTGCCAGATAAAAAACTTGGCACCCTGAATGCTGCAGGACTTCAGACCTCAGGCTAGGCACAAGAGCCATTTTAAATGGCAGTGTGTGAAATTTGGGATACTTTGTCCCATAGGGAAGCTAGAGAAAACCATATTTGTCACTCTTGTTGTCAGAGACAACTCATATTTCCTAAATCCTGGCAGATGAGACTGGAGATAGGGCAGAGTCCCCATGGGGGCTGTTGGAAAGCTGCAGGCCTCTCTCCAGCCTCCCTCGGCTGGAGTCTGTGAATCAATGCAATGAATAACCCAACGCACAGGCTGGGAGCTGACTTGCTGGAGAGCAACTCCTCAGAGAGGGACCTGGGAGTCCTGGTTGATAATAAACTAAACGTGAGCCAGCAATGTGCCCCTGTGGCCAAGAAGGCCAATGGCATCCTGGGATGCATCAGAAGAGTGTGGCCAGCAGGTCGAGGGAGGTTCTGCTCCCCCCTACTCTGTCCTAGTGAGGCCTCATCTGAAGTCATGTATCCAGTTGGGCTCCCCAGCTCAAGAGGGACAGAGAACTTCTGGAGAGAGTCCAGCACAGGGCCACCAAGGTGATCAGGGGACTGGAACATCTTCCTTATGAGGAAAGGTGGGACCTGGGGCTGTTTAGCCTGGGGAAAATTGAGAAGGGACCTCATTAAAGTATCTATAGGATGTATGTCAAGAGGATAGAGTCATACTTTTTTTCTGTAGTGTCCAGCGACAGGACTAGAAGTAACACACGTAAACTTTCAATTAAACACAAGGAAAAACTATTTTACTGCAAGGTTGACAGAACTCTACCACAGGCTGCCCAGAGAGAGTAGAGTCTCGTTCTCTGGCGGTTTTCAAAACCTGCCTGGACTTATTCCTGTGTTGGACTAGATGATCGCCAGAGGTCCTTTTCAACTCCTACCTATGAAACCAGTTCTTGTGGAAAGGATGGCTAGGGCATCACAGCAGAGGACCAGCGAGCAGGGAATTCAGGAACCACCTCCAGCCTCAGCATGGCCTTCTTGCACCCTCAAAAGGGCTTGGCCCTGGCTCTGGGCCCACCTGGGAGGGAGGGGAGCCCCTCACAGTCGCTGCCTGGTGGAAGTGCAATCTGTGGGCTCAGAGGAAATACCACTGTTGAGAGGCTGTTAGGTGCTTCCCTGCAGGATTCCTGAGCCTTCCTGAAAAACAAATACCAAATTGTGCTTTAAGGGAAGGGCCCTCCCTCTCGTCCACACCAAGAGGCTTTGAGAAAGAGAGATGTGATGGACCTTTAGCAGAAATATTAAGGAGAGCAGATGGACCATCAGGAGAGAAACTCCCTGAGGGGAAAACAGGTTCAGCTAGCCTGAGGAACAGGCCCAGCACAAAAGCACTGGTTGGCTGGTCTTTTGGTGGCTGAAGGGCTTTCAATAGCTGTTGCTGTTTTAAAGAGGTCTGGAAACCCCAGTTAGGTCATGACAGATTCAACAGTGACCTTGATGTGATGTGCAAAGGAAGGTTATGCACAAGATGGAACACAGGAAGGTCCACTTGAACATGAGAAACCTTTTTTGCTGTGAAGGTGAGGGAGCCCTGGCACAGGCTGCCCAGGGAGTGTGTGGTCTCCTTTTCTGGAGGTTTTCAAACCCACCTGGACATGTTCCTATGTGACCTGATCTAGGTGAACCTGCTTCTGCAGGGGGGTTGGACTGGATGGTCCCTTCCAACCCATCATTCTGTGAAAAAGCTACCTCTTATTTTCACTGCAATCGGATTCAGATTGATGTTATTACTCCTTTTCCCATGTGGATTTTTATTACTGCTTTATAATATGTAGCTCGTTTATGTTGATGCGAGTAACTTCAAAGCAATTTTAACTGAAGCACCTGACACTGATCAGCGGTCTGGATTCCGAGGGGCAGGTCCAGGCTGCTGCCCAGCAGCAAGGAAAAAAATGTGGGGGAAAAAATAACCCCAAGCACCACTGAGGACTTCGAGGACGAAGCCGCGCAGCGCGGCCGCTTTAAGGGCGGGCGGGGAGCTAGGCTCTCCTGAGCCCGGCCTGGCGCGGCGCGGCCCGGCCCCCGCGCAGCGAGGCGGAGCGAAGCGGAGGCAGCGGCCAGCGGCAGGTAGGTAGGTGTGGGCCGGGAGCTTCCCGGTCTCGGTCCCGCCCCGGCGGGGGGCGGTGCGGCCCTTGCGGAGCTGCGGCTGAGCCTTGCGCGTTGGTGGTTCTGCGGTCGGCCTTGCGCTTAGCCGGCGCTGCTGGGGCTGTCCGTGGCTCCCGGAGGCCAGCGGTCGCCTTGCACAGCGGTGACGAACTAGGGGTGTCTGGGTAGAAGCGGTGACTCGCTTCGGAGCGTAGCCGGTCGCCGTCGGCCTTTGGCCCTGGTTAGGTCAGGTTTTCTCTCGTGGGAAGCGTGGGGTCAGTGTGGTTATGCTTTGAAAGGCACCTGCTGCTTTCAGAAAAAAAACCCAACCAAACTTAAATTTACCAGAAATTGTTTTTTGGGGGGTTATTTATTTTGGTTGATTGTGGGTTTTTTTTTGGTTGAGTTTGCTGTGTGTTTTTTGGTGTGGGGTTTTTTTTGGATGGTGTGGGTTTTTTTAGTGTGTTTTTTTTACTTGCTTGGATTTGTCTCATTTTCCAAGCCCTATTCCCCCACTGGTTTTATTCCCAGCGAGATGGGAAGGCCAGGAGTGTCCAGCATCAAAGGATGTCTGTGCTGATGCTGTGCTGCCCTGAATGCTTATGCTCAGTTTGGCATTGTGAGCAGAGAGCTCTTGGCAGATACTTCTCTACTGACCATTTAAAAAGAGTAACCGTCATGTCGGATAATGCTAAATACACCTGATCTCAGCCCTGCTAATTTTGCAGCAATTTGTGGGGAATTGTCAGTGTTAGCTGACAAGATTTATATCAGATTTTGGTTAACTTCATGCTTGCTTAGGTAGATGATTATAGAGTTACTTTCTAGAAAGGCATTTGTTAATTACATTCATTAATTACATGGACTCTGCTGAATGGCGTTCCCTGATGTGGAAAAATGCAGAAAGTTGTCATGTGTGTTTATTTGTAATAAAAATATGAAGCCTTGAGCCAGTGACTTAAACTAAGGCTTAACTGGACTAGCAGCCCAAATAGCACAGTGTTATGAGAGGGAAGTTCACAATTCAACACTTCAGTAAGCGACCAAACTAAACCCTGTACTTAAAGCAGAGACCAGCACACCATGGAAATGCCACTAAATGCACGAACTTTTACTACTGATAAATAAAGAGAAATGGAAGTAATGAAATACAAAATGTTACCACTTTATTTTTATTAGCATAGTTTTTTCTGTGGTCCCATTCGTCTAATTTTTTTTTAAGGACAACCTCCACAGCTCTAGAGGGTGAAGCTGGCCACAATTCTACTGTGAAAAATGGGCAGGGATGTTTTAGTTAATGACGTCTCTCAGACAACTTACTGATAGGCCCTGGAAGGTCATGGCCGTACTGCAAAATCATAAGATTCAGGGGAAGAACCTTAAAGAGGGGTAGGTTGCTACCTTCAAGGCAGAGGGAGGGAGATGTTAAAGGGCTGCACAATTAATTTTTATCTCTATCAGCTGTCCCATTAACTGGTTGTTTCTCTCTGGACATATTCATAGCGCTATCCTGAGTGGGTCTGTTGATAGTTTCTTAAATGTCCTTCTTTCAGATTTCCGAGGTTGTTTGGGCAGGGGCAAGGCATGCATTCATGGTCACACCACAGCATGCCAACCTCTTCCTTAAAGCTCTGGTGTGGTGCATAGCCTTGAAGTCACTGAAGAAACATCACTCACATAGCATTGTTCTCCCTTCAGGAACTGTCATCCATTGCAATGAAAAACAACATCCTGTGAGTTTGCTTTGAGCTTTCTACCTCACCTGCTTCAGATAAGCTGTGCTCTGGGATCTCCTGGGGAGGGTTTGTCCTCAGGGAGACATGGCCTTCCATGGCTGGAAGCTGCTGCTCCTCTTGGGCAGGCAGGACACCTTTACCAAGGCTGTGAGGAGCAGGAGAGGAGGCCCCTCTCTGCGCTGGAAGCGCTGCTGCCATTGGAGTGCTGGCAAGTCTCTGGACCCTGAGGTGAGAGCGTTTTTGGAGGAGAACACGGAGGTCACCAGCAGTGGGCATCTCACGCCAGAGATACGACTGCGCCTCCTCACCCCTCGCTGCAGGTTCTGGAAGGAAAAACCTGACCTGTGGCCTTATGGGGACCCGTTCTGGGCAATTTACTGGCCGGGAGGCCAAGCCCTCTCCAGGTATGCAGCATGCATCACTAAAGGTGACAAGTCCAGTGTGCAGTGGGCCAGTGTCAGAGCTGGCTTGGTGTGTGTAGTCATTGCTAGCCTGTGTATTTGTCCTGTATGAGGGCCCATCATCCATACCACGCTCTGCATAGATGGGAGAGACACAGTTTCTGCTGAGTGACAGAGAAGTTTTCAGCACCTGATGTGTACAGAATAACTTACGGATCTGAAGTTGACATCTACTGTCTTTGGTGGTGATGCATGTGTTGACAGGGGAGCTGAATTTGGGTTTGTGGAAGGCCTCTGCAGTTCCCATCAAAATCTAGTGAGGTTTTTAATTTTATCATTATTTGTTGCTTTGTACAGGACTGTTATTTTGAAACATATGGGGTTCTTTTTTTCGTAGGAGGCAGACAGGAATGTGGATGTGTGTCTGCTCAGAAAAGTAGGTTTATGCTGATGCACTTGGAGTGCTGATTAACCCGAATCATTCTCCTCATCTAGGATTTCAGCAGCCTTATCGTCAAGCCTTACTGTGGCTGTCTTTTAGTCATATCAGAAGCCTTGTTTTGATTTTGGCCACTTACTGTCAAAATGTCTTTAATGTTTCTGATTCCTGGGAACTAGTTAGAGCTCTCTTATTCTGTAAAATCAAATCTTCCAGAGATTCATTTTTCAGCAGAAAAAGTTAATAATTGTTACAGCAAAGAACAAGCTGTCAGACATTCCTTGCACAGATGAAAGGGAACAATCTGAATTGGGGCTTTGCTGTTTGTCTGCAAGAAAGCATTAAAAGGAAGGAGTTTTTGACCAGGAAAAAGATGAGTCTTACACCTAAATTGTGAGTCGATTTGCCTGCTATGTAGATGAACTGGAGTGCTTCTAAACATTGCATAATTAAATTTGGTAGTTCCTACATTTTGTTATCAAATTATTTATATGCCTAGATATTTGGGTAGCACTAATAATTATCTGGCACTTCACTACTTTATTGACTTGTTGTTTATGCGCTTGTTTTGATGCATTGGGAATGTCAGAAATGAGCTGCGTAATGTGGAAAAGGAAAATGTGAGCATGAAACCGTACTGCTTCCATAACTGTGCTTGTTTCACAGTCGGCAATTCCACAAGATCATGAGTCTCCTGTTCCAAGCCATTCCTCTGGCTGTAATCTAAGATACCTTGTTAACCCAGCATGGCAGGCCAGGCAGCAGCCTCCAGCAGTGCCCTGTGTGTGCACCAGGGGATACAGCTGGCCTCAGGTGTCCTGAGTCACCACAATCATTAGCCACGACTTCAGAACCACTCAGCTGGAAATGGGGTCACTCACAGCATTAGTCCAGTTCATGCTCCACATAAGTTACAGCTGGAAACTCATTGCCAATCTAAGCATAGCCCCTAGAAAGGGGAAATGCAGCTCTTTCTGTGGAGGTCACACCCCTGTCCTTGACCCTGTTGGTAAACTAGGAGCTGTCCTGAGGGGAGGGATGGCCTCAGGGGGAGTGTTGCCAAACAACCAGTTGCTGAGTCTCTGCATGAATGCTCTACCTGGGTGCTCTCAGAAAAGGCAGCATCTGTAGATCTTCAAATGCTGCAACATGCTAGTAATGGTGTAACAAAAGAGTGGAAAGTGATTTTCATTAAAACCAAGACAGTTTACTAATTGGATTCAAAATTACATACTCAAAAGCACCAAGCTCTGCACGTCCAGGCTGTTTTGTGACAACATGTAGGATGGTTTAACAGTTGAGACTCAATGATCTTTTTAAAAGCCTTATAGAACCTAAACAATTCTAAGACAAGAGGCACGAGGTGTCAGGCCCTCATGTCTTTGGGGTGTCTGCTCTGGGTATGCTGTATTTTCAGTCCTGGTCTCAACCTTTCTGTTGTTGCCTCTGAATGGCTTAAACTGTTTAGTTTGAGGGTAGGTTGTCCTTTGTTCTCTCCCAGTCTGGGCTCTTGGGAACCTGTACATAGATGTGCGAGATTTAGGTGCCTCTGACACTTCACATTCAATGAGACCTCCTTCTGCCTTTCCTGCTGCTGCTTCTAGGCCCAGACATTCCCATCTATCCATCTACTTGCCATCTGCATTAGAACTCCTCTGCAGAAGCTGTGCTTTTCTGTGGCCCTGCGTTAAGTCAGCCATCACTCTTCATGCCAGGAGACAACACGAACGTACAATGGTTTCCTGTTTCTACTTTAACAGATGCTATGGCAAGTGGCAGCAAACTTCTGGCAATTTGCAGTAATTTATGTCACCTCTGCTCACTTAGTGCCTTCTCCTTTGCAGAAGATTGAATTTCAAGACAATTGTTGAAGTTCTGAACCCTCAGTAATGGCTGTATGATTTGTAATGTTTGACACTAACCACTGGTTGCCTTCTGTCAGTTCTCCATTTCCAGCCTAGAGGCTTTTGCTTGCTGACTCCTTATGGCAAGTGTCAACAACTAGATGAAGAGGCTTTCTGCTCACTACCTCTTCTTTTCTTGTCGCTGCTCAGGAACAACGTTAAGCACACTAGGAAGTATTTGCATCTGCTCAGGAAAAGAAAGGAGAAATTTATCTTCTTCCAGCAGCTGGATAAGCAGTATTTTAGGGTAGTGGGTAGGCTTTGTCTTTTGAGGGGTGCAGTATTCACTGTAAATACATCTTCATGTTTCTTCAGTCAAATTGCTTTTAATTCTACAAATCCTTACTTTCCAGTTTCTGATGCCAAGCATTTGAGCCACCTTGCAGTTAGTGTCTATTTAGTAGATAAGCTCACCCATCTGTCAGAGGCAAGGTGCTGACTGAAATGTTTCTTATTTGTTTGGATTTCTTTTTGTTTGGGGAGTGGGGGAAAAGGGAGAAAGGTGGTGCTTGATTCTTCTATCAGCAGAGATAAATAAGGAGCTATGTACCAGCTGGACATGTGCAACAGTGTTTTTAAGATAACATGCTTCATTGCATGTATGACAGGAACTCTTACAGAGCATAATAAAAAAACTAGTGTATTATGCAAACTTATGCAAGGTTTGCATAAAGTTATTCATTGCTTTAACAGTTTTTCTCTTCAGGTATATTTTAGATAATCCACATGTTGTTAAAGGACGATCGGTTTTGGATCTGGGAAGTGGATGTGGAGCAACAGCAATAGCTGCCACGATGAGCGGTGCATCCCAAGTCCTTGCTAATGACATTGATCCTAGTAAGACGCTTTTTTTTTGTTATCTCTGTGTAAAGATATTTATCAATTTTAAAAACAGATTTAACAGAGACTTTTCTTTGCTCCATTTGGGAGAAATTCACGTTCTGAACATGCTAAAAAGAGAAATGTTCTTTGCTAATATTAGAAGCTGCTCTGTACCAGCCTTTCCTGCATGAAGTATCATCTCTCCATAGCTCTTTACAACAACCAAGCAGCAAAGTTACTGTCAAGGGTTAGTTCTACATCATCACAGTTGTTTTGGAAGAGATCTTCAAGTGTTGGTGGCAAGTTGGCTTCTCTGTAGGACCATTGCATTTTCGTATGTTGGGGCTGAGGTTTTGCCTTTTTCCCTAGAGTCTGTTTCCCTGTAATTGACTAATTCAATTTCTTTGTAACTTAATTACTCTGTGGTTAGGGGGGAAAGTATATATAAAGATTAAGGCAGTTGGATATTCTGGTTTGATTCTGTGACTGGTTTCCATTGGTATCCAGCCCAAGAATAGTTCTTTCCTGTGTCATGATGCAATCAGGACAAAATTCCATCACTTTATGCCAGATTTTGACCCATAATAAAAACTGGAGGTCCCCTAGATGAGCAAAAATATTAATGGATAAAATTGAAAGACCTATCATGGACATTTGTAAAGGGGCTGAAAAGCAGAATCCTGAAATGTAACTTTGATATTACTTTGACTTTCCTTCAGTTGCAGGAATGGCAATGATCTTGAACTGTGAACTGAACCATCTGAATCCCTTTCCCATCACCATTAAGAACATCATTAACTCAGAGGCTGGCAACTGGGACCTCATTGTTCTAGGAGATATGTTTTATGATGAACAACTTGCTGATGGCCTGCATCATTGGCTGAGGAAATGCATCAGGATACACCAAACTGAAGTGCTGATTGGTGACCCTGGCAGGCACCAGTTTTTAAGTCACAGCATCCGCCGGCAGTTGCACAAAGTTATAGAATATTCACTTCCTGAGTATACGAGGCAAGAGAACAATGGATTAACATCAAGTATTGTCTGGAGTTACCAGCCTTCAAAGAGCTTAGAAAACTGCTGAAGCTGGCTTTCTAATGAATTTTGTCTCACTTGGTTGGCTTTTTTTGGAAGTGTGTAAATCACGGAACATGTTTGGTGATGCAAAGCAGATTCCTGTACCTTCGCTGCACTGATTTCAGTCATACCAAGGCTTTTGCTCCATTCAAGGTAAAAACCACATGCAAACTGTATTCACGCGGGCCTGTGCTGAGGTGCAAATACAAAGACAAGGTGACATGTAAGAAGAGTTTGCATGCTCAGTGTTTTTTGTGTATGTTCACGTCTTGCCCTTTGATGCTATTGTGAAATGTTTTGGGCATCCAGCATACTGCCTGGGGGAGAAGGTGGGAGCTCAAAGATTACTGCACTGCTTTCACAGACTTAGGCAGCTTATTAACAGAGAAAATTACTGCTGTCCTTCATAAAACTGTCTGCTGGATTATTAGCTCATTCTATGCTCAACTGAAAGTGCCTTGCTCTTTTTCTGGATATCTCTTCTGAATGTTAAAGTAACTAATTTGAGTCTCCCCCTTCCCCTCTATAATAAAAATTTACTCTTCCTTGAAGCTGCCAGAGCGGTTATTTTAGGAGTTGCACACAAATCTAAATTATGCTTCTTGAGAACTCTTGCTAAAATTAAAAGTTGTTTTTGAACTGTAAAGTGACTAAATAGCCAAGAGCTATAGGGTAACTTTACCCCCTGCAGAACAGGTCCAGTGATCTAAATTCCCTAACTTTGCTAGGTAAAAAAGGCAATTTATCACCAGGGAAAGATGGTGAAGGGAAGAAGAAATCTCTGCTTCTCCCGTGTTTCTGAACAGAAGGTAACTAAATACAACTAGGGACTAGAAGTCAGACATAGTTCTATTTCTCTTGAGAAGATGCTGGACAAGCTCCAGCATCACTCAGCTACAGCTGTCAAGGAAGAACGCTCTGAAGGGTTAAAAGAAAATTTAATCCACACCTAAGAGGGTGTAAATACAGTCAGGTGAGGAAGAAACCAACATCTTAAAACAGTGTTCCAGGAACACTGGAACCTTTAGCAGTTAACTATTGAACAAGCAGTGATGGGGAAGTAATAAACACAGAATGGACCATCAACCCTCCAAATACCAGGTGATGCGGTGGAAGCGCATAAATGTGAAAAAGGATGTGGTACTCATTCTGAAACCCATGGTGTCCACCGAGTAAGAGGGTTAGGAGCAGGTGGTCATAAAATAAAATTTAACAAGATTTCAGAACCATGCAAACAGAAAACTGACAAACTTTAATCTTCAGAACAATATGCTAATATTCTGCAGTGTTCACCCAACAGTTTTAAACAATATTGAAACAATACAGAATAGGAAGTGGTAAGTATATACACAATTTTCTCCAACTTCACCCAGTACCTGTAAACATTTGTTTCAAAGAATGGTTTTACCTGAAACAAACACTCCAGTAGAGTTATGCTACTAATAAACGAGGCACACTCAAGCTCTGATAGTGAAAGATTTAACGTGACTTAGATTAAACTTTCAGACCTAAAACCACAGTATTAATTCACTGCAATGTTGTACAATTTTTTAAGCACAAAGCAAGGCTATGCCATTAAGTTACACATTTAAAAGAGGCTACAGGAGAAGACGGTAAATCTACACGTGCATTTAAGGACACAAAGAAAGCTGCATTTACCTTTAACATGACAAATCCAAGGTTACATTAGCAAGGCTAAAAAGTACATCTTTGCCAGAGAGGTTAGCAGTACTACAGTCCCACAGACAGCAACTTTTTAAAGTGTCCTTTGCTGTTACAGATTTTGGTGGTCTTCCATCTTTAGTTGCTTTATAATAGTTGGGTTATTTTAATAGCTTCATTTCTAATTTTCTTTCTGGATATACAGCACTTGAGAGCCTGTCAATCATCACTGCATTATATTACATGGGTGACAATAACAGACTGAGGCAACTGGGTTTGTTGAGCATAGGAAAGAAAAGGCTTCAAGGCACCTATGAGCAGCTCACCCATACTTATGAGTAGGTTGTCAGGACATCAACCAGGCTCTTCTAGTGAGAAAACTGAAACAAAATAAGCTCAAAGAGGATAGAAGAAAAACATTTTCCACCATTAATACTGTCCAGCAGTGGGGCACGTTGCCTGAAAAAGTTGTGAAAACTCAGCTACCCTCAGTTTTTCAAGACCTGACTGCATAAAGCCCTGACCGAGCTGGCATGGCTTTGGGGAGGAAGTTAAACTAGAAACCTCCATAGGCCCCTTCCCACTTAGAATTCTACTTACTTTTTCTGTGGCACCCTTCCTGAAACCAGGGCTGGCAGCCTGATCCTTATACTTTACTGAGTGTGTCATTGGTGCCACCTCATCGGCTAGATGGATTGATACCAAAAATAGTGAAAACCAAACTTATCGTTGGCTCATATCCAAGAGTTCAAAGGAACGATGGGCCCCAACTGATACCAGGGATTTCACAGGGCAAAACAATAAACTACTTTTTAGCAAGAAAAAGGTATAAAATGTAGATTAGGTTCTTAGGCCTCAATCTATTCCAAGGATTTGCTGCAGTTACAGTCTTCAGATGCTGGTTGCTAATGTAGGAAGACCAAATCCTCCTTGTTTACAGGAATGGCTTGTGCTGGTGCGCCCCTACCTATAGGTATCATGGGAATACAGGCATCACTGGGCTGAGCCACAGGACTGCATGCAACAGGAGTTAGAGATTTAGGCACTGGCATTGGAAAATTATGCTTTCAGTTACACTTCAGCAGTTTCTAAAATGGACTTGCTCTTCCCTGAACCATACAATCAACAGAACCAGACGTTGTCAGACATCATGATGTCCTTAAATACTACTGGATGCAACATATATTATTATCTTCCATGCAATTTGACCTGAATTTTAAACAGATTAGTAGAAGACTGGTTTATTTCTGCAACATTTAAAATAAGTGTTAAATTATAAAGTAAACATATTCCTTAGAGTTGCCTAAACTCATGGGTTTCTAAATGTCATCAGATCCATGTAAGACCATCCTAGCTAAACCCTGCTACTTCTGGATGCACAGTATGAACACGGTATGCTACCTGCCCTGTATGCTAAAATTGCTAGCATTTTAAAAAATGGAATGCAGAAATCACAGAAGTCTCACAAGAGGTTATGCTGTGTCAAGAAAGCCAATGCACATGACTTACAACTGCGATGAGACCACTGTTCCATCACATGCTAAACTCATTAACATACTTTTTACTTTAATATGACTACTTTTGAATATATAAAAGGTTATATTTTCAGCTTCTGGGGGGCCACTGGAGATACAAAAATGGCATACAGCAGAACACACACTCTGCTGAACTCTACCATCCTGAGATTCATGTACTCAGACACTAAATTTGGTCCTATTTCACCCACAGCTACACTTTTGAGGATCGATGCTTTGTTCCCTAGAAGGATTTTCATGCAAGAACATGGAAAAAGTCAGAGCAAATAAGTATTTGCCCGTAGAAAAAGCTCTTTTCTGGTCATAGCCACTACTCTTAAATTTTTTAAGTCATCACAGCAATTTCAAAGCAAGTTTACATTTACATGTTTACAGACTGTATTTTTGGATGTGTAAAAATCCAGCAAGTATCTGATGGTAAATAAAACCAAAACCCGGCAGCACCAGTAACATCAAAAGAAGAGTACCTACATTTTTCTTCCAGACCTAGCATAAGTACATAGTGAAAGGAGACAATTACTACTTAAAATACATTTGCATCGTTGTTAATGCCACCTCTATTCACTAGTTCCTTCTGTTGAGTTTTGTCAGAATCAAGTCCCAACTTTATAGCCACTTCTGTGTAAGTGTCTGGGCTTGGTACTTTAAGTTGCAACTACGCTCTTAGACTGCAAACTCAGAACACAGACTTACTTAAATTGGGTTTATATACATAGCTAAGACAATAAACAATGCTTAGTAGCTAAGTCTGATACTTCAAGAAGGCTGAGCAATGGTTGTGTAATATTAATTATAGTTTAACTTTCCTCTTAATGAAGCTTGATCACTTACGCAAAGTGAGCCAAGGCCCTAAGCAGAGATAATGGGAAGCCCAAACTCACAGGCAAGGAAGGACTGTGATGGCAGCAGAGACCTCTGGTGGAAACAAGGAGGGTAGCAACTCAGTGGTACGAAAGTCACCAGCTATTTTTCCAAGGTGCCTGTTTTCTGAAAGAGCTCTTCCATCTGTAAACTTTACACTCATACGTACAGGATAAATCATCAGTAAACAGTCCATGTTACTTGCTTGATTTTGTTTGATAAGATCAGCTGCTCTAAAACATCTCGGGAATGATCTGCAAAAGAACCAAGAAATTGCCTGTTATTCATTCAGAAAATATATGTGGTGTTTAGAAATCAGGTAAATAGCAAAAGAATTCAATCACATATTTTCATTTATGCTTATCTTACTATTACATTATCACACTTCAGATATACCTGTAGTAGTTCAAAACCACTCATTTTTTTCTCCAACCACACAACTGTAAAAGTATCGCCAACCAACCAAACTTAAAAGCCCAAGAGAGATTATAACCTCTCTTAGGTTTGGGTTTTGTTCAGGCCGATCAATCCTACTCCATTCCATTGCTTCTTGAACGGATGCTGTTCCATACTTTTGGGATAGAGTAGGGGTTTAAGATGATAACATATTTTTCTGATGTCTTATCATCCACTTTGGGTTTTCATCAGCTTGTTGGTGGGGGGAGGGAAATTGAAATTAAAAAAAATCCAAGCTGCAAGACAATCACCAGAAAAGCTCTCTCTGAAGGCTGCCATGTTTCAAACCAAAACTCTCACCTGGCTTATCTAATAAGTTAATTTGCTTGATTTTATTCGCAAAGTATAGTGTGCTTTTTCAGAGAGCAAAAAGATACCATCAAGAAGCAATTACTCTTCTTACTCTCTGCATGATTTGACCTACCTGTTATCAGTGGGCATCCATGGAACAGAAAAATGTGGATCTTTGGACAACAAGTAAGGACTGCCTCCACAGCAACATCAGTGAGATTCACACAGCGTTCCATGTGGATCTCCTGTTATGGAAACAGTAGTAACAAAAGTGTCAGAGCACCCAGAGTTCTAGAAGAAGAGCTGTCCTTTCCCAATCATATTCAGAGATCATCACTCAGAAGAAATGATGACCTACAGTTCTCTGTGCATTGACCCCATATGTAGTCCTGTACAGACCAGGAAAATACCCTCAGAAAAAGCAAGGCAGGCTTTTTATGAAGAGGCAAAAATAAAAACACAAACCTGAGTCTTCTCAACACATTCATGACAACCGAAAAAACTTTTCAATGAGATTCTATGGTGTTTGCATCCTATCAGTTTTCCTGCAACATGTATTCTCCTAGTAATTTGTTGTCCACGAGAATCCAAACTGAATTCTGGAGTTTCCCAAAACAGGTAGGTTTCATGGGTATCTGCTGAAGTTCCCAATATCTATCTACCTACAAACTTCAAGACTAGAAAGCAACCTACTCTCTTCTTCATTTCCATTCAGTTGTAAAACTAGTACTGGTTGTATGTGCCAGAAAGAATAAATTCAGAATAATTTCAGAATAAATTCACAGATTATTACCAACATATTTATTCTTAATTAATTTTACTAAATATACAAGAAAAAAATACAGAACAGACTATCAAATGTAATGAAAATAGGATTGAAGGAAATAATAATTTAATAATCTGGGAGGAAAGATTAAGAAAAACCAACATTGCTTTATTGTGAAAGTGTGTCTTTCCAAATGATACACTCTAAGGATCTGGAAAAAAGCACACAAATTAAAGAGGCCTTTTGTAATAAACGCAACTTTGTACAGAATGATGACACAGAAAACAAGAACTATATTGACAAAAGAAAGATGTACAAAAGCTGAGGTATGTATAGTTTTTAGTTAATTTTAATTATGAAGTGAGATGTGGAATCTGAATGCAAAATAAAGAGATTTATAAATGTTTGCTACTTCCAGTTTGAGAATTTTAAGACTATCTTTTTATGCACTGTGTACATGACATTAGATCACTGTCTGTAATTTTTACTGTAATGACATGAGAGGTATGAAGATTGTCACAGACAAGGAAAGACCACTTTTGTTTAAAACTGTCACTTCACACAAAAACACTAAATGTTACTTTATTAAAACTACACAGATAGTCCCCCTCAAAAAAACCCTAAACCCAAAAACCAACTCAAAAAAGTGAGATGCAAAAGCACTTAAATACATGGCTTAAGACAGTGGAATCAAGTATTAAGCACAGGGAAATGACCATGCAAAAATCCATACCACTATTCAATCTGGCATGACTGAAATTTGCCATGAGTTCTTCTGAAGTCAAAGCTCAGTACCTCAATATTACTCTCTTGAACACTTATAGATGAAGGAGCATTTATGTCAGCTACCTAATTTGTCCTTTCTGCCCTAATACAGTTTCCACAGGCATCCATGTCTAGTACACACAAAAGAAAGCCTGTGCACTTTCCATGAAATTTTAACTACGGCAGTATGACCAGGAAACACCCAAGGCTACATTTTGTCAGCTGGAAATTTTTATTAAAAATAAATGGAACTTCATTTCTATGGTTTGAAGGAAAAGGGTAGACATACAAGAATGCATTTCACTATGAACTGTGAACAGTAATAATATAGACGAGGGAAGATAATACTAAGTATACCAACACTGCTGGAAAATAGTTCAAAACCCTCTAGGAACTTCAAAGAACCCCACTCTACTCAACAGCAAGTGCAAAACTTATTACAATAAACTTACAGAACTTTTTACATTTGTTTCCTAAGATGTGTACAGAAGATTTTTGAGAGTGACCTAATCTGGACGACCTAATTCAAATTACAATGCTACATGCTGCATTACATTTATGGGCTGGATACGAGAAGTGCTTTATGAAGACTATCTGCATAGTCTCAGGGTTGTTCAGGAAATCTGGAATCAATGTGTTGCTACAGCTAAAGGTTTAACCACCTAAAAGACAAAGATCTTTTAAAGTCACTTCTAGTATAAAAGAATATTTATCATTGCTATGGTCTGAAACATAACAACTTTATCTTATATCACAAGACATACCAGGACTAAAAAGACTGTCCAAAATAGACAAAGTCATCTGGAAAAACACAGAACCAAATCTAACCGTTTGCCCTGCAAATAAAATAGTAACAAGTTCTATTTTTTTCCACATTATTGTCTGTTGGCCCAGATTTTGTATTTTGTTTAAAATTTTGAGGTTTTTTTAATCGAACACTGTAACTAGCAAAAGTTTCCCATCTTTGTTTCTGGATTAATAGCTTGGATTCAGAACCAGCCTTTATGAAAGCAAAACCACACACATAGATAAGAAATGTACTACATAGAAAAGCAGATTATCATTTATGGAAACTACTTTATCACTATCTCAGTGCTTAGAGAATCTTTGTGCAAAGACAAAACTTCGTTTTCACAGATTTTTCATGAGATTTATCTATGCAGAGGTGCTAGCCAATTTCTTTAATTCATGAAATTATCCACGTTACAAATTCTGCTTTGGTGTTCAACAGAATCAATAAATAACTTCAAAGAAATCAAAAGAGAAAGTTAAGCATTCATTTGCACTTATTATACAGCTCTCTAAAACAACATGAGTTAAAATAAACACACTACTGTCAACAGAAGAAAGCTCATTTTGAAAAGATTGAGGTTCTCAAGCTGGTCTCCTGGCACTAATACAGAGAGACTGAAAAGATTAAGTTAATAACCACAAGCAGGGCAAGTATGTACACAAATAAAGGCAAAAGTCAGTCAATAAAAACCACTCCTGAGAAGTAATACTGACAAGAATAATTTTTAAATGCAGGTATGTGCTTTTCTTCATGTCTTTATTATTAAGTAAGTTACCTTCAAATTCTTTGAACAGGTTCCACTCACTAGTGCTGTAACGCCATCATCTGTTACCTGGGGAAACAACACCTTATTATTAATAGATTAAAGCTCATTTTTTTCACAAACAGCGATTTCAGGAGGGAAAAAAATAAATTTATTCACTCTCTGCAGTCACTGAATATACTTAACATTACAGTATCTTCTTCCCAATTGGGCTTGTAAAAAAAATTACCTGTTTTTTACAGTCCATCAAACACTGTTGTATTTTACTGCCACGTGATCCATCCTGGCCTTCTACCCAGATGTTTCCAGCCATGCAACTACTATTTCTGCAGCTTCCTTGTCCCATTTAACAGTTTAACACTATTATTATCAGAGTAAGGCACTTCTTATTTATTAATGTTTAAAGCACTTCTGCTGCACCTAGATCAATTTTTCTCCTGTTCTCAGAACTACTGGAGATGTTCCCGAAGGAAGAACTTTCTTGGGCTTCTAAAAAAACAGAACTAATCACAGCAGTCTTTTATCTGCTGTCTTACTTTTACTTATCTTGAAGCAAATGAGTCACATAAACTAAAAATCCCTCAAATAATCAGTCTTACAGCAGTCGTCATACACTCTCACTGAAAGGTTTATCGAAGTGACTGGCTATAGACAGCCGCGAAGCAAGAGAGACGGGGAAAAAAAAAAAAGACACCTCTCCTTGCCTTAGAAAGGCCAATTTATTTATTTGCTTCTGGGAACCAAATTCATTAAACTTCTTCCCCAGCTGGATTGGATATGAGATCCATCACACAGGTTTTTTCATAGAGCTTATACTGGATGGCTGCAATAGTAGTCATCTAATATACTCAGTAAGGCTCATCCAAATTTGACAGCTAGAATCCAGAGACCACAAGCTCAATTTCTGTTTCAATATTTGATTATGCCTGTTGCACAAAGTATCTTACTGCCTCTGTCCCACTATTGCAAGTCCACTAAGCAGAACTGTAATAGACAGGGTCAGCTTGGAGCTAATGGAGAATGTACAGGAACACCCCAGCACAGAGGAGGAACACCAAGGCCTACAAGAATGGCAGGTGTTGTCAGTACATAGCAGGTCATCAAGATGAGAATACATTTAGCTCCTCAAGACATCCAGGCCAGGAGACAAAATGCAGTAAATGAATAAATCCTAATAACTCCCATAGGTAAGACAGAATGGAGAGTAATTCCTGTCAGTTCCTAAAGGGTATAAAATGGCAAATCCAAAATCAGTGCATTGTCACCAACCTGAGGCCACCTGCTACCAGCAAAGTGATGAAGAACTGATAGCCTGGGCCCCTTATCCTCCATGTTATTGAAACAAGCCTGGAGCAGACTGCCTGTTTGGTGCCTGAACACTGGGAAGAACATTTGAATGCTGCTATCTTGATGCTTATGAACATACAATTATGACAGTGTGAGAGCAGGAAGTCAGATTTGTATTAAACACAGTCCCCTCACTTTCCTGTATGAGCTCACAGTAACCACTGCTGTACTATTACTATAGCATTGTAGTATTGTTTCCCACTCTACTGAATATCTATCTGGGTGCGTTGTCTCTGATGCCACATCTGCCCGTCCTCATTAAAGGATATACTCTTAATATTGGGGATAAATCACCTGCAGTTAGTATCAAGTCACAAACACATCAGATTCTTGCTACAGGTCAGTTGTTACCAAACTCTGTTTAAGGTCAGCAAAAGGCTGACGTAGCCCAGTACCAGCAGTTAAGTACATTAGCAACTGTCTGGAGAAGTGGTGGACAGATAAAACTGCTAACCTGCAATGCTCCTGCTTTTGCCAACATATTTTGCAGAGAGCTAAACTGTCCAACAACCTACACAGAAAATTGTTGCAGTCTGCACAACCCTTTCGGGCAAGATTCTTACCACAATCATTTGCCATATACCAAGTCAATGAACATTAAAAAGGAAATGTACTGTTTAACTAGTGCAGAGTTTTAGACCTTTTCTGAGCCTGCATTTCCACCTGTTAACACTGATGGAATTTAGAGCACACTAGAAGCAGAGCAGTAAAGACAGGGTTTATGAATAAAAGCTACCTCCTCAGAATGTTAACATAAGCATACTGGTAATTAAACACAAATAGACTTCTTATGCAGTCCTGGGCCAATGTAGATCTTCAGGTCAAGCTTCCACTCACTTTTTGTGTGCACACAGGGGATACAAAGCTACAGCTCCTTCCTTTGCCTCACCAGTCTCATTTCTTGTTATTTTGCACCACTTCTATGCCTTCTACTTCTTGTACTTCATATCTGCTGTCACCAGATGAGCCTATTTCTGAAATGACTGCTTCACCTCGAGGTGTCTGGCCCCTTTGTAAACTAGCTCACATCTGCCTCCTTGTGAACTGCGTGTGCTTCTTTGCCTGTTCATTATTTCCATTGGTCTTGTTGTTTTGCACACAGCTTTGCCAGTTCAACTTTGTATTTTCAGTATTTTTTACTATTTTTACTGGCACTATAAAGACAAGAATATGGTTAGGCCTTGCAATCTCTACATGCATAGTTTCTCTGCTTCCTCTTAAACTTATTTTGTCATAATTCTAGTGTATTATCACCATATGATGATCAGAATGGAATTTTTAAAATGTGGAAATGTTTAGTTACTCGAGAAGCTTTCATCTCATTTTAAATATATACAGGGAAATATAGCTATTTGCTATTAAAAGAAGGAAGCAAAGGAACAAAAATGTAATGAAATAAGTTGGAAGTAACAGAGTTAATTTTTAGTGGTATCACTTATCACAGAAAATATTACTTTTGATGCCCTACTTCTGGAAAAACTGAAATAAGAATATAATCTAAAATAAGAACCTGCTATGTGTTCTCTAGATCTGACACTCCATTACAAATGCTCTGTGCTTTACTCACATTCTATTTAAAGTAATCACTCAGCGCTATAGTCAACTGAACATTACACTTACTACAAAAAATTCTTTGCCTCATTTCATTGTCTTACTGTAATTTTGAAGTCTGTTATAGTACTGTTGTTGCCACTGACTTCCCCCTTCTCATCCTAAATTCTAGCTGTTGTTAAATCCTCTTACCTGTCTTTTCTAACATTTTAAATGTCACTCTTCATAACACAACTCTGATGAGCCATTCAGAAAGCACGTTCACTCTTTAACTAGAACTAATTATGGACCATTACTTCTATTAGGGGCTTATATTGTTTGACATTCTAAAGTATTACTCAGGTCATTTTTTCTTACCGAAAGGCAGACAATATTCTGTCCAAGACTCTATTTTCTTTAAAGGAAATATTTTGGATTACTTCACAACCTGAAGGAAGTTATTGCACTAAATAAAGATACTGAAAAGAAAATCTCCAAAATTAGGTAGATTCTAATAAGAGGCTACCTTTGGCTCACAATACATGCTGTAGTAGCAAAAAGCATATTTTTTTGGTTACTAAGACGCAAAATATATCTTTTTCCTTGTAAGGAGAAAGTTGTAAGTGAACTGTGATCCTAAATCTTGCAATTTTAAATATTGTGAAAAATAAACAAAAGTCAATTAGCCAATTGCCACCATAGTTACCTGAGTAGATGAAAAATCCACACTGTGAAGAAATTTGCAGTTTTTTCCTAGTGCCTGTAGAGATGCATCCATGATGCCTGAACAGCTGCCCAGATTCACTATTTGTAGGAATTGGCAGTTGAGTGCAAGAGCAAGAATTCCACTGTCGGTTATATTGCAGCACCTTTTAAAAGATGCTTCACGCAAGTAAGGACAAGATAAGGCCAGTGCTATGACACCTGTCAAAGAAACAGAGAAATTTAAACAATTATCTATTTTTTAACGTAACTACCATGCTGAATCCAATATGCTGTCCCTTGGTCATTGTTTAACTGTCATCTCATGCTGTAGCAGCAAGACTCTGTATGAGGAAGTAATTTTGTGGTTACATTTTCTTTTAATTCAAGGATGGAAAAAAAAAAAGACACTGAACAATACTGGAGTTGATAAATTCTAAATGTTGAATTCCTCTGTCCACAGTGCAGAGGGGTATTTGAGGGACATTATATACATGAGGTATCACCTCAGTGAGTGCATGAAATAAAACAATGGCTTGAAAGCAGACTGATGATAGGGTTAGGTCCCTCTGATGGTGCAGTGAATACTTGGCAAAATGTAAAGTAAAAGGTCATGTCTGAGATCAAGTCAAGAAGTCAAAACAATAGTTCAGAAGCAAGACACGAAGCAGGTATACCTATGACAGCCTGGGCTAGGACTGAAGAAGGTCCATGGGTAGCTGGTGTAGGTGGGCTTTGCACATGAGACCAGTCATGGCCATTAGGGCAGTTGGTACCCTCAGAGCCCTGACCTGACAGTAGTAAGTGAAATATTTGCACAGAAGTGCCAGGAGGTAGCCAATAAAGGTACATGAACTACAGATGCAATTCACAAAAAAATCATAATTTCAATTCAGAAATTCACAATTTCAAGGATGATAGAGACATGATGATCCCAGCTGTAGAGAAAATTACATCACTTCTGGATATAGAGAAATAAAATGTTGCATGTCGCTAAGATATGTTACTATGTAAGAACTTCAAAGAAATATGGATGAAGTGATACTTGCTTGAGTGAGAACCACTTTGCAAAGAATGATAGAAAAGACTGTAGTGGTAGCTGAGTTTGACAGAGAGGTAAGTACTACTGGATATTGTGTCAAAGGACACTAAATGTTCCATGTACTAGAATCAAAGAATCTTAAGGGTTGGAAAGGATCTCAAAAGACCATCTAGTGCAACCTCCCCTGTCAGAGTAGGACCACCTAGAATAGCTCACACAGGAAACTTGTCCAGGTGGGTTTTGAGCAGACCAAATGTTTCCTAATAACGACAGGGCTCAGATATATCTGGATGTGGCAGACAGCAGGTTTCTTAAAAACCAAACAAATCAACAACAAAAACTAACACCAAACAAAAACTCCCGAAACAAATGCACCCACTCCCTCATCCCTACCCACCCCAACCTGTAGTGAAAGGTGATGCTGCTTTAACTGGGGTGGGTCATTTTTTATGTAATTGAGATGAGTGACAAAAGAACTGTTCCAGCTTAAACTAAACACTTCATAATTGATTCTCAGTTTACAAAGGGTTCAGTTAATAAGTAGGAAAGTTACTAAAGCTGGATGAACTAGGAACTTGCCAATAAAGAACCAGACTTCCTGTTGTCCCACAAGCAGAATTTGGTACCTGGAGTACAATGAGCCAATCCTACACACAGAGCCGAGACATTTATTTCATGTTTGTGCAAAGATGGGTGCTGGGTGGTAATTCCACAAAGCCAGCACACCCCAACTCTACCTCCCTTGCTGTACTTACATACAAAACATTAGCATTCTTTTATATTGTAATACATATGCATTGTTATCCTATTTAGCGATTGGTTTGCCTAGCATGAAAATGAGTACATATGCTTAGTTCACTTTCTCCACCCTCTTCTTTTGTGTCTGGGGTACAAATTGGGTAGGTGGGCTGTGAGTCAGAGATCATCATTGATCTCCCTCTGCTACCTTTCCTTTTCACCCAGTTACCACTTCTTGTTTGATCAGAGGTTCCATCTTTATCAGTCTCTTAATTTTTATTTCAGAATACAGTCATTAGCAAGGCATGCATTATTTATACAAAGTAATTGGCCTCACACCTTGAAGCTTTTTATCAATGGCTATCCTAACTTAAACGATATCACTGCAACCTAGCCATATCTGCCAAAGCCTGTTCCCCAAGACACCTGGCTCCTTGTCCTTGCATAATGGAAAATTCCATTTTGTAAAGTATATCATTCCCAGTTTTAATTACAAAGTAATCAGAAATCTCTAGCCAAATAGATGAAAAGTATACATAAAGAGTTCTAGGCTTAGCTGGTACTCTAAGAACCGTACTAGAAATCAGTGAACAAATGAATGCATGGTGACAAAACCATCACAAATTCTATCTTAGGGGTCAAAAAGTATAACTGAGGTGACATTGAAGATAAATAACATCTATTTTTGAAAGTTTAATCATTCATTTGGGTAAAAAGGTAAGTGTATCACCATGCAGTGGGAAGAAAAGACAAACCAAGACTGATCAAAAGTACAGTACATATTGGCTGAAACTAAATTAATATTTTGCTTCAATTTTCAATAAAGATGAGTTAATGATGCAGCAAAGGGGTAAGTGTAATCAAAAAGTAATGCAAAAGTCAGGGGAAGAAAACTTCAGCAAGCTTAATTCTTTTAAGCTAATAGCTCCTGATACAACTTGAATCAGAATGTTAGAAGTAACACCTGAAATCCTGAAGTCCTAAAGCAAGTCTTTTAAGCCAGAAAAGACACTATAAGCTTCTTTAATAACAACTACATTGAACTTAAAATGGGAGAAAAAGTAATTAGGAAATCACTAGCCTGAAACCTCAACCCCACTGGTAGTGGTAAGGTTCTGGGAAAAGTTTTGAGGAAGGAATAATTAAGATGAAGTGAAAAATATGATCACACGTAGCACAGTTTTATCAGAAACCTAGCATGAGCATTAGCTTGATATCTCTGTTTTGTAACATAATCAGTTCTCTAAGTCTATAATTTACACCAGTGAAGAGACTTTTAATTAGTATTGGTGTGACACTGTACCTAAAAAAAATATTTCCTCTAGATATGTTTTTGCAATTTATTGCAATCTCACAAAAATAAACGTGAAATAAGATGCCAGTTATCTGTGCACAGACATACCTTCTGAAGTGATTCCCAATCTGTTTTCTTTGCAAGAATTTATGTTGATTTTTTTCAGTTGCTTGCAGTTATAAAGCTGCAATAATGCAGTATCTGAAATATCACACTCTCGTAGATCTAGAGACTCTACAGCAGGGTGCAATATCTGTAATAAAAAACTACCATTTCAGTCAAACTCTGCTATGTTATAGAATGTGCATATTTTTAGCTAAAATACTTGTAACATTAGACATTACATAGATCTTATTAAAAAAATATTTACTAGCAGATGGGGTTATCAGTCCTAGGAACTATAAACTCTAAATAAAATATGGTCTGTTTGCCACAACAATTCATCTCCTACAGCACGAACGTTCAGTTTCTGTGACCACATCTAGAGTAGGGGCATATTAACACTATTATTTAAGCAGTGGAAGTATTATTTGAGTTGTGCATCAGCTAACACTGAATAATACCCTCAAACTTACTAACATAACTTTGATGGCAGAAATCTGAAGTGTAAAAAAATACCGTGATCAAAATTTAGACTTGCTGAACAGACAAGGGTAACATTTGAAACATATTTTGCTCCAGAGTATTTTTCTCATCCACACACACACACATTCTTTTTCTCAGAAGTAAGCAATCTCATTATCATATCACGAGGAGATACTGATTCCTCATTAAAATAGGCGCTTTCACTCCCACAAGACCATAGGCTGGAGTTTTTGAGGAATCTTCTCCCACATGACATTTATACAGACCCAAAGCAATGGAAGGCCTCAGGTTTTAGTAATAATAGCCACATATCTAACCTCTAATTTAATTTTCAAGGATTTTCCCTTTTTTTTCTTAAATACTGTTTATAGCCCTCTCTGTGCAAACAATGTATACCTTTGATGAAATGTTCTTCAGAGCAATAAGCAAGTGTTAGATCAGGTTTCCATATTACCTTATATTACCCCTTCAGTTTGTCATTCTCTTCGTTAACTCACAAGGAAAAAAGCATATGTCAAATTTCCATACACAAGCAAAGATAATAGCGTAGCAGACAGGCTTGTTAAAGGCCTATCCTTTTCTCAAGTTCATAATTCTAACAGGTAAAATATATTCCAAGGAATACTGTTTTTCTGTTTTGCAAACATATGAGAAGTAAAAGTTTTTACTGGCAAAGCCAAATAAGTCTTTTGTAAACAAAGCAAAAACTTCTAGTAGACTATAACTGCGACCCTTCTGCAAAATAAGTGGCACACCTCACATAGCTTCGACAGCTTTTCCTCCTCAAATATGTCTCTTTTGCTTCAAAATCACCAATGTATCCCATAATGTACTTGTGAGTGGCTTTCACAAAATAACATTAATCTCTTATTTGTTTCATATTTCCAAATTCATACCTAAGGAACTAAAGTAGTTCAAATGTACTTAAAGACAGAGCTGACGTACTTAAAACCAAAGTGACCACCAACATTTATTCAAGGTGTTTTCCCTGACTGTTAGCTTTCTTTTACAATTCCAAATTGCCTAGGATACAATCAAAGTGAGCAATCTGCTGGTTTTGAAGCCACGAGAGAAATCTTATGAGAGAAAGAACCATTAGATGCAAGGAAGTCAAATGAAAAGCAAGAATATTATCAGGATACTGCCTATATAAAGTAATCAGAATATTAAGCTTCCTTAGCCCACGATTCTTCACATGTTCAGGTATTACTAACAGGTTTGCTCTCTACTGTTATTCACGGATTCATATTCACTGCAAGCATATATGAAAATCTAACCTGTCTCAAAGAAGATGGAATTTTAGATAGGGTAAGGATTACTCGGATGCAGAATACGGGAGATTATGAAGTACAGACATATCCTGGGGACACATCTCAATGGCTTTATATATCTTTATGGTAAAAGCGAGATGGAATAAAGAGTTTAGCACCCATGTCATGGAAGGCTGTTCCAAGCAAAAACCAGAGCACGGAGGAAAAAAATAAAGCATAAGAACATAAGAACAGGAAGGTAAGAGATGGTATAGGAAGTTATACTTAAAGGCAGGTTAATATGATTTCAATTGGAAGAATTTTAACTTCAAGCAAAATGCTCCAACAGCACCCAAGAAAGGACATGCATAGGAGCAAATGAGACAGCAGAGCCTAGAAACAGCCAAGAGAGTAGATCAAACCGCAATACCGTGGAGACTATGAAAAAGGGCAGGAGGGAAGAAACAGCAAAGAAAAACATTTTTATCCATATGGGAGATTAATGAGAATGTTGCAAATGTGTCACATATAGAACACTTTGGTTGTACATGTTTGCACAGAATAGTGAGAGGAGTTGAAGATAAGCCATTCTTGCTACACTGTGCAACAAGAATATCTGTAAGATAAAAGGAGATGAAAACTGAAGAGCAAAATAATCTAGAAAAATAGTATGAATTCAGAATCCAAGAGGTGGCTAGCTTTTTTTTTTCCCAAAAATGCAAGTGAGATAACCTTGGAAACTTGGAAATTTTACAAAAACAAGATAAATAATTGGACTCAGATTTTTACTCAGACTTATTTTGTACAATCGAAAATGGTGCATACCAAAGAGAAAATGTTTTATTTCTAAGTTTTCCACAGTACTTCTGATTCTGCCTCTAGTCTTGGCTTCACTATTCTGACTCTGGGAAAAAGATAGTGTATGTCTCTTCTCAGTTACAGATCAAAGCAGGAATGAACAGGGAGTCACTCCTTTTCTATTTCACCAAGGACAACCTTTAGCTTTCCTCATTTCTCACACCTCCCTTAGTGGCTAAACAAGATAACACTAGATACATACCAAAACAGATGTGCCCCTAAATTATAGCTAAAGAAAAGTTATTAACTGGTTTCACTTTGAAATGCAATGAGCGAGAGGGATAAGAAAATTTGAACTATCGATTTCTAGCCCTAGCACCATCATATTTCAAAGAATCAAGATGTAAATAAATTACATGGAAATCATGTGCGTAATCTCAATAGAACAAGGTCTTGAAATATTTTCTTTACTAAATTACACACTAGCTTATTTAAACACCCTACATTCAGGAACAGAGACTGGTTTGCAATAATCACATTTCTCACAGTAAAAAGGCATAACAAACATTTGTGCACACTATACATCCACTTAGCAGCTCTATTTCATATGTCAGCTGATTACACAGAAGTCAATTATCACCAAGGGAGAACATTTTAAATTTACTTGTCACAAACATCATTTTCTTGCTACTAATACAGTACTATTAACATTACAGAGTTCAAGGAGAAAAAAAAAGCTGTAAAGACTTGGACAAGATTAAACAGGCCTGAATTTATCTGTTGTCTCAGGTAAAAAGTATTAGCATATTAGCTAATTAGCTAATTGCATATTAGCTATCACAGATAGAACAGTTTAAATGGGTACTTACCTCACCGATATTTGAATCAGTTATTTGTCCTTGCCTACTCATTAATTTAATCAGCTTATCCTTTATGTTGGGTGGCAATGACTTAACATCTGCAGCATATCTGGAAAGGTTCTTTGTCAAACACTGAAGGCATCTGAAATAAAGCAAAATTACACTACAGTCAAAACCAGGCATCACATTTCAGAACTAGAACAATCAAGACACAAGTAAGATGTCATCTTCTGCATCCAGCTGTGCTGCCTTCGAACCTTATCAGTTTCAGCTGTTCCATGCTACCACCAAATTCAGCTGTTGCCCTTTGGGGTCAATAAGCTTCTGTGCTAGTGTTTCTCCATTGACTGTAAGCAAAAATTACCCTCAATCACTGCAATAACAACTCAGCTCACATAATGAGTTTGCTGGTCATACATTTGAGCTCTAATAAAAACCTTTTCAACAGCTAAGCCTAAACTTAGTAGCTGGGACAGCTAGTTCCACAGAGGGGACAGCTCTCTTTCACTTCAGTTAAAAACATTAAAGAGACATTTTCATACACAGCATTTTGTTCACTGTCTAGTTTTTAGTACTTTCTAAATACAAATTCTGCTATGTAACCCTATGCTCAACTCTTTTAATTTTTTGATTAAAATTAGATCTGATCAGGGCATTGTCACTTGAGGAAGAATTTTTTCTGTCTTAGTGGGGTCTAGAAAATCTCAGATGTGGTTCTACAAAGTAGACTAGCCAGATAAAATGGTAAGTGGACACATGGAAAATATAATATAATGTATAACAGAAAGTGAACCTACTTGGATTCTTACAAGGTATTCAAAAAGCCTCATCAGCAATGGTTCTTCAAGAAATTATAAGCTGCCCTGGGATGAGAAGGAAGATTCTCACACAGCTGGCTGAAATCCTATCAGTCAGAAATGTTTATGGATTTGATTCAGTGTAGCCATTCCTTTTTTAATAGTGGTATTTCAGGCCTCCTTTCCCCCACGTTTATTCATGAGAATGATTTATCAACCTGAAGGAAACAGTCCGATTATCACACACATTGTGCTAGAAATGTTGAATAATACCAACATACACTACATCCTGTATTCATCATGAACACTGCTCTCTGGGCACCTTCTGTGTTATGAGTCAAAACTGTTTTCTCATCAGAGCAATCTGTTCCCTTTGACAGATAATGAAACTTGACTATACAAAGTTTCCATCATGAGATACTGCTGCACGAGAAAGTGCAAACAAATCTTAAGGACACACAGGGTTTAATTATTCATCCAGAAAGGATTTAGCACAAATAAATACTAACAGGCCTTCTAGAATCACAGAATAGTGATGCTTTAAGACAAGGTTTGAAATCTTAGAATTTTATCTGTGTGAATGCAAGAAAAAAAGATCATTTCAGTTGGAATATGTTAAGAGACTCCAGATGGAAGAGCTTTAGAAGAAAACATTAAGAACTTTACTTAGAGCAAAATAAAACAGGGAGATCAATATTATCCAGATATCTGTGGAATAATACCCAGATAAGACACTTGAGAAAAGTGTCTTTCACTTTTCAAAGCCAAATACGCAGAAGAGTATTCACTTATGCAATATCCTCTGTGCTACAGAGGAACAGTGGTAACATAATCCTATATTTTTAAGATTCTTAAGGCACTCTAAGGTATCATAGGATGCATAAAATGTCAATATCTCCAACTGTCAAACTTTAAATTACAATCACAGGCTTACTGAAACACCAGAGGTAACTCCAGGAAGAGTTTATGAGTAGCTTCTAAGCATCCTCAGCATACTGACCTTCAGAGCACTCACCACTCACTAATAAGCTAAAAGACAACTCCTAGTCCTACTGTCCTACAAAACATTTTGCTTTTGTAGAATCAGCATTTTACTATTAACTCATCCTACTAGTAAACTAAGAGTGGCTACTGTAACTGCACAGGAACTCTACTGTAGTTGGCATCTATATGTTCATGTTACCTGGAGACATACAGCAAAATCTAAGATTAGTAAGTAAAGATTATGATGCATTGTCCAGGCAGACAGATTTTGTCTCAATCTCTGACTAATGAAAGAAACTATGAATCCTGATTTTCACCAAGAGGGAAAACCTTTATTGCCATAATGGCCTCATAAAGGACCATTAATTCTTGCAAAACCCCTGACTGCTTTTCTGTGCTCTGCATTACCAGACTTGTCACATCAGTGGTTTATAGTTCAGAGTTCTCTACAAAGTGACAAAACAGAAAACGCCTATGATCTTCAAACTGAAGCTTTGACCGAGTTAAGGCCTTAGGGCAAGACAAATGTATTTCCAATACATAAAGCAGAAATTAGGTCTTTAAGACTAATTATTCTACAAATAGTCTAACTTACGTCAAGGCACAGCTTACACTAAGTTATACTACATGGAACAGAATAGCAGAACAGATGTCAGAAGTGGGTCACATCAGAAGAAGAAATGAAACAGAGAACAGCTAGTAAAACAGGTTTAATGGCAAATAACAAACAGATACATATTCCTGCATCCTTTAGGATTGGATTTTCAAAGTTGATGTTCTACTTCTGTCCTCAGGTTTTGTTCATGTAGATGTACCCATCTGCAGACATTCTGAAGCCTTTATAAGACCTTAGTTTTCCAAGACATTGACAGGTTAGGTAAGGCATTAGTCTGCACAAGGTTGGCCCCCTGTTAATGATATCTGTTATACAGGAGCTATCTATCAATGACACATGCAACAAACCTAAGCAATACATAACCTCATACTGTAGTGATGACTTCCGTGTGCAGCACACTTCTTTACCATTTAGTGACATTATTTAAAACACTTTTAAATGTGATGTTTTGTTTGTGTTGCTTTAAGAGTCTAATTTTTTGTGGTAGAGTCTCTCTTGGTTCTGAGCTCATGTTTGTGTATGATCAAGTCAGATTTAAACACTGCCAGGGCTCCAAGATATTTCTAACAGCAGCTTCCGATAGCATGACAGTTAAAGCTATTACCTGTCCCAGCTACCTTCTCCACCTCTCCAGCAAGTGTTATTGCTGCCAGCCATCCACAATATTTGACAGGCCCTGCAACTCCTTACACTGTCACTTAAAAATATCTAAATGATGGATGTCAGGAGGCTGGGGCATCACTTTTTTCTGTTGTATCTGGTGACAGGACAGGGGGTAAAAGAAAGAAGCTGGAACACAAAAAATTCCATTTAAACATAAGAAAAAACTATTTCACTGTGAGGGTGAGGGAGCCCTGGCACAGGCTGCCCAGGAAGGGTGTGGGGTCTCCTTCTCTGGAGGTCTTCAAAACCCACGTGGATGCGTTCCTGTGTGACCTGACCTAGGTGGACCTGCTTTGACAAGGGGGTTGGACTGGATGATCTCTAAAGGCCCCTTCCAACTGCTACCATTCTATGGTTCTGTGATTCTATGATAGTTATATATATCAACTAGAAGACTGGCAATACATCAGTACGCTGGCCTTAAAACTGCATCAGCTAGGAGTGCTTGTCATACTTGGTAATTTCTCATCTTGGGAGTAATAACTTCAGGAAACAGATGCTAATGCAAGATACAACTTGAACAAAAGAAAAAAAAAGTTTCTAAATACTTCCAATATGATGCTCTTGAGCATATGGTCTTTGGAGTACTGACTTCTCTGCTGAGGCACATGGCAAAGGTCAACAACGCAGCAGACACCATCAAGCAGCAGAAACACCCTAATAAAGGCACTCTTGCATTTGGTGATCTTAAAAATAATGACCTTCTTAAAAGGTCTACTCCACAAACTGATAGACTTATTTCAGTTTTAGTTTCTGCTGTGAATTCTGCTTCTAAAGAATTTATTAGTTAAGTCTAATTTTATTTATTTTTATATTTTTAAAATAAATACTTTTTTTATTAGTTAAGTCTAATAAGCCCATGGGTGAGCAGAAGAAGCTTAAAGTGCAGTCTGGCATAAGTAGATGGCCATCACCTGCTTAGCGTTAAGACAAGAAGCAACACACTGTTATTACAAACAGTTGCTAAAAAGTTGTGTAACTATTAGTTTCAAGTATTAGTCTTATTGAGATAATAATTGTTATATTAACATAGGAAATTGCTGCAGCAGTACTTAGTAGCATAAAAAATATTAGTAACCAATCAAAAGTAGAAATTGATTATAGTATCAACTGTTACAGTAGATATACAGAGAAATTATGATGTCTAAGATCTAAAGTTAATCATGGGAACACAAGCATGTAGCACCTTAAATGTATCATTTTAACAGATTAATCAAGCACAACAACAAAAAAAGTATGGATACTGGTTTAGCTTTGCGAAAAGTTATGAGCACAATAGAACCCATGTAATTAATTTCTACTAGCAGTCCAACTGTCACTGCACATCACTCTCACCAAATGAAAAGTCCAAATGAAGGTTAAAAAGGATAGTTCCACTCCGTCTTGCCTCCCCAGTCACTTTTAACTATGCTTTCCTCACGCTGGCTCTGAAATCTGCAGTTGCAGTGTGAGCTGTTCAGCATCTGATCTGAATGAAAATATCCTTGACCAAAACTGAGGTCACAGAAATAATCCTGCCAGAATACGTAGCTGAGACCAGGGAGCAGCAGCAGCCTCGAGTGAAGCCAAATCAGATTTAGCCTATAGCCATAGCACAGATTTAAGCAAGAAAAGAAACAAGATTTCAAGTGCGGAAGCACATTCAAAAACCACTGAAGTTAGCAGTGTAATAAGGACATCCGCAACAGGTCATTGCAAGAAGACACTATAATGAGGAGTAGCGATTTCAAGTAGAATCCAGGCAGAGTTTAATGACAGGGCTTCCTTTCAGAGACCTGTAAGTTTAGATGAGTGACCATTACATAATCTTTACATTACATACATTACACCATGACCATCTTCAGCTTCTTCCTCTGGACATGTGCAAGAATGCAATATTTTCACTGTGCCTCTGTGACTGTTGGATGAACTTTGCTGACTGATTTTGACAGAGAAGCCTATACATAGCTCTGACTCAGTATGTATACAAGTAGATTCCACCATTCACAATCTTTTCCTAATCTCTAGATTAAACAGTGTTATCTACATGTAATGTTCCTTTAACTGCAGAAATGAAGAGTAGTTATTTGTTTCTAAATAAAAAGTCTTATCAAAGTTCTAAAGACTACAATGAGTGTGAACCTTACCACAGACTGTGTAACATGCTGATCAACGTGAATGGGCTTCTCTCATTCTGTGGTCGCCAGGGTCCTCAGCATCACCAGTGACATTGCTACCATGCTTTCTACTACTACTAGTAGTACTAGTGGTAGAGTTGGGCAAAGAAGACCCTCATGAGGTACAACAAGGACAAGTGCAGAGGCCTGCATCTGGGAAGGAACAACTCCATGCACCAGTACAGGCTGGGGATTGACCTGCTGGAGAGCAGCTCTCAGAGAGACACCTGGGAGTCCTGGTTGATAATAAACTAACCATGAGCCAGCAATGTGCCCTTGTGGCCAAGAAGGCCAATGGCATCCTGGGATGCATCAGAAGAGTGTGGCCAGCAGGTGGAGGGAGGTTCTGCTCCCCCTCTACTCTGCCCTGGTGAGGCCTCATCTTGGAGTCCTGTGTCCAGTTCTGAGCTCCTCAGCTCAAGAGGGACAGAGAACTTCTAGAGAGAGTCCAGCACAGGGCCACCAAGGTGATTAGGGGACTGGAACATCTTCCTTATGAGGAAAGGTTGCAGGAACTGGGGCTGTTTAGTCTGGAGATGAAGAGACTATGGGGGAATCTCATTAATATTTAAAAATATCTAAATGGTGAACATCAGCAGGTTGGGACATCCCTTTTTTCTGCTGTATCTAGTGACAGGACAAGGGCACACATAAGGACAGACATAAGCTCAAACACAAAAAGTTCCATTTAAACATAAGAAAAAGTAATTTTCCTGTGAGGGCAAGGGAGCCCTGGCACAGGCTGCCCACAGAGGGTGTGGAGTCTCCTTCCTTGGAGGTCTTCAAGACCTGCCTCAATGCGTTCCTGTGTGACCTGATCTAAGTGGACCTGCTTTGGTAGGGCAGTTGGACTAGATGACTTCTAAAGGCCCCTTCCAACCCCTGCCATTCTATGATACTACTCTTTACGCAACAACCAGTTAAGTAGCCGTAAGAGCCCATGCCTTTCCTATTGCAATTCCAAATAACCCAGCACCTCCTTGGTGTGAAACAGCACCCTGCCTTTGGTTAGAGTGAGTTAAGTAGACCTTCCGAGCCTTTTGGATAGCTACATGTGTACCTACCATCTGTATTCTATGGTGGATGCCTACTGAGTCATGTGAATGGGCAAGCAGTCCTTTGACACAGGAGGGCACACTTAGTTACATGCTAAATACACATTTAACATGTAATACGTACATTTTGGCCATTGGGTAAATGAACTTTTCAAGCAATTCATTCTTAAGGAGACATATTGTAATCTTATACTGTAGTAGATAAAACCAGTTGCACCTAAAAACGTAATACAAACTTAAGTGAAGATACTAAGTGGCTAATGCAGCCATGCTGGAACAGGGACCTGAGAATCTAGATTGACTACTTAGTTCAAATTTGCAGAAAATACTCCAAAAGCAAAGCTGATACATGGAAATCAATGTAAGCTATGCCAAATATTCGAGTCACATGTAACTGCTTCTTGCTGCAAAATTTTATATTTAGCTTGAGAGAAAAGCTTATTAAGATCAATCATATTCTTTTCAAAAAGATGGTGGATACTCTGAATACATTACTGATCCGCAGCTTAAACAATCATTTAAATTATAAATGTTTTCACTGTTATTATGCTTTACAAGAAACAATCAATCAGTTTTGGCTACACCAGAGTAACTATTAGATTTTTATCTTCTGAAGATAAGATTAGACTAATTGTATTATTTGCCAGCTGTTTTTATTTGTGAAATAACATATTTTATTCCTACAGTGTCTCTAACTCCCTCCTAAACACAAAAGATTTTGTCATCATGAAAAACTCAAACCAGAACAACATTCGGTGGATTCACTGGGGCCCAGCAAATGGATACTCAACCATTCCTCCACACCCAGACCTGTCAGGGATCATCCCGTTACCTGCTTGCCAAATCCTGTCACTCCTGACAAACCTAGCCACATGCCCTGTAACTCCTCCCAGATCGTCACCTCTGCCAAACCCCTTCACCTAGCCTGTCATCTCATCAAACTCGGCCAGTCAGCTCCCCTATAGCTCCCGCAGAACTCTGCCAAACCTTGTAACCTCCTCTGTCACGGCTACCTAACGCTGTCACCCACGTTGCCACCTCCCCTAAAGGCTTGCCAAGCCCCATGAGGCTAGCTCGGCGGGCTGTCCCGGTGCACTGGCGTTCACTGGAGGCCGCGTCCCCGCTGTGAGCAACGATCTGTCCCGCCCCGCCCAGCCGGCCTTGGAGCCCCCGGGCGGGACAGGGGGCAGTGGGGGAAGGTGTCAGGGCGACACTCACAGGTCTAGGAGGAGCTGGGCTTCATCGCCGGCGCCGTCCCAACCGCCGCTGTGGCGGCTCATGGCAGGAGCGGGGAAAGGGGACGCCGCACCACCCCGGCCCAACGGCTCCAGGGGACAGTGCTGAAATGGCGGCAGCTCCCTGACAGAGAGGGGCATGACGGGAGATGTAGTTCTGCGCTCTGCCTGCCGTGGGATCGCTTCGGCGTTGTGGCGTGAAGCGGCAGCTGTGCCTCATCAAGCGGCTGTCGCTCCCCATTTCTAGCTCTTAATATTTAGGACAACGTTTTTCCAAGCCTGCAAGAAATATTAGGGGAGCTCAGGGAGGCTCGGAGCCTTCAGGCAAGGGGCATAGTTGTACTAACCACTGTTTTCCTGATTGCTGCCATCAGTGTGTTGCCCGTTCCCGAAGGAAAACACAAAACAACCGAGGTCGTTTTATGCGGTGCTTTATTGAGGGCCCTAGGGACCTGAGAACTAGTGTCCAAAGTCAGAGCCCCCCGTCTCAGAAAAATTTCACAAAGCTTAAATACTTTCTTCTTATGATTACTTCATCATAAAGTCTTGCTTCACTAGGCCTACATACTGCTTGCCAGCTTTCTCAAAGATTTATAATTACATTGTGTTTCCACATACAATCTTCAGAACAATTTTCCCACTTATCTAATATACAGTCATAAATTTTCAGATAACAATTGATAATCAGTAACGATTTAACAATTGGTAATCAGTAACAATTTCCTAAGACATTCTTTGCTTGATTACACAGAATGTTCAACATGCCTCACTAATTCCTTTGATTCTCTAAACATGAATGTACATGGTCAGCATGTCCTACTAAGATTATTCACTTTAATATTTCCAACTAGGCCTTTATTCAGGCCTCAACCTAACTACTTCTAACTACAACTTATAATGCTGCCAACAAGTGGAATCAGACTACAGCACCAGTTTTCCTAATGTAGGAAACAAGTCAATTTTCTAGTAAAAGGTGGTTACACCTTGGAGGTGGGTAGCCTGCAGGATGGAGGTGCATTTTGGTATTATTACTATATAACAGTATAATGAGCAAAGCTCACACAAAAGACAGCATTTTGTCAAGATTTGACAGCCCGTTGGCTCAGGGTACCAAATATGCCGCTTATCAATTCTAGAGGACCCTTTTGTTTCCATATATCATCACAGAACCTGGCCACAGAGTCTCCACTCTGCTCCACCCTCCATGGTATTTTGCAGAGAATTGCTGTGTTGTGGATTCCTCACATACCAGATGTAGCTGCATCCCACCCTGAAAGCTTTTTCGGTTTTATACTTTTCCTTAATTGGTGAACAATGCTATATTTTTAATGTAAGTTTTAATTTCCAGGCCACTTCGGTAATTGTGTCAGATATTTCCATACAGATTTAGCGCTTGACAAACTCAATCTTCATCTATTCCAGACTTTGGATGAAAGACATTTCCAGGGCTTAATTTTTTCTTTAGGCCAAATGAAACAGCAATATTACATATTTTTTCTTACCCTTGTTTCTAGTACAAGATGTGTCTTCTTAAAAATCTCAACATCCTCTCCAAAAGACTGTCTAGAGGAAGGTTCCTGGGACTTTTTACCTTGTCCATGTTGTTTTCCTTAGGCCTAACGTTTTTATTCCCCAATCTGATTTCCTTAGACTTTTCTATTGCTTTGTTCTTTTGCTTTGTCATTCTCCAGCTCTTTTCCTTGTGGAACAACCGAACCATGGATTTTGAGCCTGCACTTGCTTCGTACCAATTGTATGTCTCGGTCACTCACACACAAAAAGTCCCTCACCGTGCCCCGACCAACAAGGCAATACCATAACAGTTTGTTTTCTTACCTTAGTGGTGCAAAGAGTTGACTGGTGAATATGATTGTGCCTACTATTCCTATCCTTCCCCTGGGGTTCACTGGGTCTGCCTTGAAACTTGGTGTCAAAATCCAGTCGGTCTCCTCTGGAACTCCTGCTGATGATCCAAGAGACTGTTGAAATCAACGGAACACATCTTCCTGTCCTTTGGTGACAGAGGTCCACAGGAAGATGATCTAGGAACCTGGCTGAGCCCTTATCTGTAGGAAACAAGTAAATTTTCTTTTATTTAGTGTTCTTGCAAGAGTAGATGTCCTAGTTAGTAGGCACACCTGATGGGTACGAAGTTCAGCTTTTTATTCCCTATTCCCATCTGCAAGGTCAGTCCCTTGTTTCCCAATTGGTTGGGTACTCCAAGGTTTAGAGCTTATCCGAGATGCTTAAAGTTTCCATGAGAATGTTGCTCCTGTTTACATCTCCCACTACTTTATTTGTATTTATTCTTTATTTTTTCTCCTCCCTTGTTTATTAGTTTCCTTTTATGATAAAATTTTCAGAATGATTGGGTAATTAATCAACAGTACATCCTGATCATTTACCACAAAATCAGTTCCCACTAGTGTTAATGCTGAGGCTCTTTGTTCTAGTTCTTGTCAGTCTGCTCTATACTGCAAAAACAACATTGATGTCCTCTACAATAAGGAAACCTCTGTTCTTGCAAAATTAACTGAAGAATTGTATCTAAGAGAAACATAGGTTGCTGATGATGCCTGATAACTTTGCTGAAGTCAACGACTGAAACATCTGGATTAACATAAACTGCAAGAATGCTGATTGGCTATGATGCTACAAGACCTACAAATTACACTTTTTTGTGATTGGACAATTAGAAATCTGCATTAGTAGGTAATTGGATGCTTCATACCATACCCTTATAATGTAAGCACACTTTAAAAAAAACAACCACCAAAAAACCCCTAAAGAAAAATCCCTTGGATATGCTCAGTTTGGCTGGGACACCTCATGCACATGAATAAATATTTACCTTTGTAAGTCTATTCAGTCAGCACGGACCAGCTGTGACTTTTGTAACAGAAGCAGAAGGCACATGAAGCCAACAGAGTGAGCTTTGTTTTAGCTTTCCCCTCAACAGCACAAATGAGATGTCCCCAAGGAGCCTGAGCACTGGGAAGGCTGCAGGAGCAGGCTGGCTTCGGCTGCCACAGAGAGGTATTTGGCCCTAAGGAAACACAGGAGGGTGCTGAGTTTTCTCAAATGGTTGGTGGCTTTGAGGGCTAGTTCTCTGGAAGGACATGACATGGCTGTGAACAAGAGAAAAAGTAATTATTGTGAAGAAGGTTACAGGAAATAAAAGTTTCATAGAAATGTAAGCAGACTATGTCTGTTTATTTGATACAAGAATTAAACAGTGGTCTTGAGATATGAGAAACTGAGGCAAGATGCTTATCTAACGCACACAGGTGTGGATGGTGGAGACCTTGTAGTCATCAGGAAGACATAAATAAGTACTAACAAGCTAACCTGGAAGACAGAAGGAAGGGAAGAGTTAATAAATAACTTGGAAAAAGATACATCGGCAACTAACAAGGTCGTCGTGAAAAACAACTCCTTTTAAGGTGAACCATATGAATTAACTACCTTAGAATCGTAGAATGGTAGGGGTTGGAAGGGACTTTTAGAGATCATCTAGTCCAACTCCATTGGCAGAAGCAGATTCGCCTAGATCAGGTCGCATACAAACATGTCCAGGCGGGTCTTGAAGACTTCCAAGGAAGGAGACTCCACAACCTCCCTGGACAGCCTGTTCCACTGCTCCCTCACCCTCACAGTGAAATAGTTTTTTCTTATATTTAAGTGGAACTTTTTGTGTTCCAGCTTCATCCCATTACCCCTTGTCCTGTTGCTAGCTACTATAGAAAAAAAGTGATGTCCCGACCTCCTGACTCCCACCCTTTAGATATTTGTAAATGTTAATAAGATCTCTCAGTCTCCTCTTCTCTAGACTAAACAGCCCCAGTTCCTGTAGCCTTTCCTCCCCCTGCTCCATATCAGCACCCTGCTTCTGAAGCTCAGCCTGGGTTGAGACTGCCAACAGGAACTTTCTTTTTTTTCCAAGAGGAACCAAAAATAGTATCTTTTAGTACAACCTCACCACTACTGAGGAAGTATCTGCTGTTACAAGACACTCTCCCTTCCCCCACCAACTACATACAAAGACCTATACCTTAGGCCAAGCTCTTATATAAGACTCTCCTGAGTATAGGCCAAAAGAGTGCCAGATCCTTCCTAATCGGTGTCAGCTAGAACAAAAACTCCAAGGACTTACTAATCAAGGACAGCTGACAGGACTCCTTAGCCTTTCTAGAAATCAAGGTCTCTTCTCTTGTAGCTAAATATTCACAATACCAACAGGCATCCCAAAGGCATATCAAAAGGATTTCTAGAGGTTCTTCGACAATGATGCTAGAAGAACCTGGAAGATCTAGAAGCAAGAGCCCAGAAACTTGCATGCCAACTCTTTACTGCCTCTTTTAACTGTTGTTGTGTTACAGGTTAAAGAAATTTGGCAGAAAACAAACCCTCTTATGTTCCAGCTTATCCTCAGATATCAGAGGGACTGGCGGCATTTAAGCTTAGGTTCAGATTGATACCCAATTCAATAGTCTGATAGTAGTCTGTAAGTCTGATATTTGATTAAATCCTCATTTCCAAAGTCATTGCTACATTTTCTTTTTTAAGACAGAGGTCATGATTCTAGAAGACATTCTTAAGTAAAACTTAAGAGATCAGAACTGCAGCTGTACGGGAATATTTTCATCCATTGTGAAATTGTACCGTAGTCCCAATGTATTGTAACGCAATGTTACACCCCCATTGCAACAAGGCCTCAAGACGGGGATATTGGATCCTACACAAGCATTGTAGCTTGTTTTCTTTAATGATAACAAGATAATACTTGCAAATGAAGCATTAAAAAATTCCAGAGTGATTCATTCTGCATACTTGATTCTGAAACAATGACACTCACATAACTGCTCCATTTTGTGGCAGCCTTGTACATAATCTAAAGGTTGTGCTGTTTCCATCATTTCTTACACAGTTCTTTTTGCTCAAAAGTTACGTGACTCTTGTACAGTGGTTGGCTGATTTTCCAACTGGCAGTTCCTTTTTTTTCTTAGACATCGTTCAGGACACACTTGTCTGATAACATAAACACTGTTTTCCATATGTGGCATCTTGACAACTTTTGCAAGTGCTACTTAGGCATAGCATACATTCTTGTTCTAGGGTCAGTAAATAGGTTGTGCACACATTCCTGTCCAAGTTTTTTTTTTTTTCCTGAAAAAAAAGAGATTCTTTTAGAGAATACATATATACATACAATGCTTTTGCATTGTACTTGTAATTACTATTTTTCACAGTGATCTATCATGTTTACTTCAAAGTGTTTGACTCTTTTCAGGTTGTGACAACAGATGGACCTATGTTGAAGGGAGTAATCGTAAATCTTACTTCATTTGCACTTCAGAGCTTTTTTCAGTACTCAAGCCAGGAAATCACTGAACTGTAAAAAAGGAAATTGATAGATGAGTTTAAATATCAGTTAAACATTTTTATAGTTTCTGTCTTGTGTGACAGTATATTATATTTTTTTCACTTAGTCACACAAGATTATGGTTTGGTTCTTAGGGTATGAATGGGATGATGAGATTCTCTCAGTGAGGACTTTATTTTCAGTGATTTTAAATGTACACCCTGTGTTGAAGAAGTGTGCTGGTTTTGACTGAGATAGAGTTAATTTTCTTCATAGCAGCTAGTATGGGACTATGTTTTAGATGTGTGCTTAAAACAGTGTTGATAATGCAGAGATGTTTTTGTTATTGAAGAGCAGTGTTTGAAGTGACCACTTTCAGAGTGATGCCATTGGTCTTCCCAAGTAATTGTTATGTGTGTTGGAGCCCTGCTCTCCTGGAGATGGATGAACTCCTGCTTGCCAATGGAAAGTGGTGAACAAATTTCTTGTTTTGCTTTGCTTGTGTATCTTTTGCTTTACCTATTAAACTGTCTTTATCTCAACTTATGAGTTTTCTCACTTTTACACTTCTGATTTTCTCCCCATCCCATCTCAGGATGCAGGGAGTGAGCAAGCAGTTGCATGGTACTTAGTTTCCAGCTGTGATTAATCACGACAATACATTTTTAACACTATGGAGGTACCAGCTGAGTCTCTGTTTCCCAATAATGATTAAGAACACGTAACATTTCCTTTAGGGTTTTCATCTCACCTTCAAGTGCCCACTTTCTGACAGTCATTCCATGGAGTGGAGCAGCAGTCAGGAAACAGATACTCTGTATGGCATGCTGCAGCTAATTAACTAGATGATGGAGTAGGACTGTGTGGGTGAGAAAGGTAACAAGATTGCAGTCATCACCCTGATTCTTAAAAACAGTTACAGCTTTCACTTCTAAGTCTGATAAGGAAGTGAGGGATCTTGAGAGGTGAGTACTGAAAAGAGCTCTGAAGTGCAAATGAAGTAAGATTTACTCCCTTCAACACAGATCCATCTGGAAAGCTTCAGACTGACAGACATGAGGTACCCATACAGACATCTCTGTGTGGGAGACAGCAGTTTTCAGACATAGTTAAATCATCTCATATACTAGATAACTTGAACAATTCATTGGAAATGATTAAATCTTTTCCTGTCTAAGGTACACAGATAGGCACATCTGGCTCTGTAGCCTTGTAGCAAAGATGATGCATTTAAATACCCCAAAGCAATTTACAGTTTATTATTTAGTTACATCTGGCAATTACATCTGGATGTTACATCTTATTTATCATAGTTTGAAAACTTCAGAATGGCTTCCATTTTTTTTATACTAAAAGTCTTCTGACTGTTCACTATCTACATGTACAGGATTTTTCTTACATAGTGCCTCCTAGCCCATACCATTGTTACATTTAGTGATGGATGGTAAGAGATTCACTGGAGATTGGAAGGGCTAGAGGTGGCTGCACTTATCTTTTAATAGGTAGGCTAATTATTGCCATGACTAAAGGTCTGACACCACGTACAAGAAGAGCCTGTCAACTGTAGGTCTGGCTGCATTCAAAAGCAGCAGTCAGGTGCATGAATGGTGTCATAAATTGCGACCCCAATGGATCATAATTCAATTATGATTTTATTAATTATAGCAAGTAGAATACGAGCAGAGACAGCTCTGGGCGGCAGGGGAGTCTGCGCTCCGCCAACTGCCGCGCTGATCAGTTCAAACAGTCCCTTTTTATACATTTTACATCTGTGGCCGTGAAGTAGTGGAGGTATTCTGCGTATGCTTCAGTTGCTGTGAGGGGGTCGTTTTCTGCCTTCCAGTGGTTGTTGAGTAAGGAGTCTTCCTCCTTTGTTCCATAGTTGATCCCTCACTCACATGTCCTTCTATGGAGTCGTTCGTCCTACCTCTGCCAGTTCCTCAGGACATCCTGTGATTGTCTTTGAACAGTATATCTTCTGCTTGCACAAGTGGTATCTGGTTTGTGTAAGCAATTGCGGTCATCTTATCTCACACAAGGATGTCTGGCAGCTGTTTGCATAAGCGATTTCCTGTCTTTTGTTGTCTAACCTTTACATTGAGCTTAACATAAATTTCAATAAACAATACCCATATTCATAGTTTCTTACAAATAGTACAGTTTATTCATACACAACATATAGAGATTCTTTAAGATTGCTGGTGATAAATGCACTAAACTACATAACAGCTACATAGGTCTGAAGTAAGATCACAATGACAAACATAACCTGTCAGGAATGCACTCGGTGTTGCCAAGGTTGCAAATCTTACCAAAAGGTGTCCATTCTGAGGAGGGTGAGGAGGACAAACTTGTTGAGCCATCCCTGCGACTTGTTCTTGAATTCTTGTCCCTCAGTCATGAAACTGGAATAAAATTTATACTTCATGATCTACTACCATGTAAAATTTGTGGGTGGGACTCTGGTCAAACCACTATTCTTTACCAACATTGCTGTTCCTTGCAAAAGTCTGTCAAAACAGCCTCACTTTGCAAAATTGTTGCAACCATTGCTCTGTTAGCAGCTGCTCAAAATATTCCTTAGTATCTTGCACAAAACATTTCCTTGGCAGTGTGCAAAAAGCAGAACAACAGGACCATGAAGCCTCTACTGCATATTCTTCCCCATTGCCATGACCACAAAACCCATCCCATCTTCATTTGATTTCTACACCTGCAATAGGCAGGTTACTTATCAGCAATATTGAGCTTTGTAATGTGCCACTGTTTTTGGCTTCCAACAAGCCCATATTAAGGAATTCCCATGGAAGTTAGGATTTTTCTTGGAGTATCCTATATAAAACCACCCTGATTTTTTTAGAGTGTTGCAGCCAGTTTAAAGATGTCAAATCCTAAAGACTGTTTTCATTCAACAATTAGCAGTTTGAAAACTATGTAAATATTAGGCCAGTGCCAGCTCAGTCTGCTCCTCAAGATGACAAGGACAATTAAGTAAGGAACTCCTAATCAAGAACTGCTGTCCTTGAAGAGCAAAACATCCTGGAACATAGGCATTCTGTTAAGTTGGAACAGTCTGATTTGAGTGTCCTTAGTATTGTAATAAAAATAGTTTCTATAAAAGTCACACCTATAGGTCAGAAGACTCCTGCTTGGGTGAGGACTCTAACTCACGGTATGGAGAAAATCATTGTGTAACCACATATAAATTACTAACTAATCCTAGGAGAGGAACAAAGTTTCAGTGAGGTACTAACCAAAGAATAATAGTATAAAGTGTGTGTGTGTTAAGCAAAAGGTGTACTAGTTTTGTAAATTTACCACCTAAGCAGCCATCTCTGCACAGACATGAAGTATAAGCAGTATCTTGACTCTGTGTATAGATTGGCTTATCGCACCCTTGGTAGGAGACAGCAAGTTTAATGTACTCAGTTTTGTGCCTTGAGGTCAAGCAGAGGGGTCTCACTGCGTAACTTCAATTTTAAAATAACATTTCTGATGCTTCCATGGACAGTTCATCACAGTGTTTGTTAATACAAATTACATGGCTGCAGCTGTGTTGGCCTAACAAATCACCATCATTTGAAATGTCATTTGAACATGGTTAGGCAATGCTCACCATCCTTTGAAACATTATTGTTAGACAACGCTTGAAGAACTAGTTGGAGTAGACATATTAGTTTTATTTTTGCAATATAAAATAAAACCAGGTCACTCAATACCTAACTACTTGAGCCTCCTATGTGCTTAAATTTACTTTCTTAGTATCAGTGTCTTAATTTAATTTGTTATCACTTCTAATATCTTCTTAGTTCTGTATTTCCTGGTCCAGACAAACCTGCATTACACTACATCCACTGAATCTACTCTAATGACTTGGACTTTGAGAAAGCTGTCACTCAGCTAGGAGGCTGTTCAAAAAAACCAAGAATAATAACAAGGCCTTCTTCCTTTAGAAAAAGTAAAATGTTTCTGACAGTTACCCATAGTTTCCAGGAAAGGCCACATAATATGAAAAGTAAAAGAAGCCAATCTATAAAATGTCAAGTTCTTTCCAAAAGTACTGGCTTCTTTATTAATGCGATATACAGGGGTACAGACACAGCCTTAGTCTGCAAGAATAAGAGAGATTTACTTCTGGGACAGTTACAGTTCATAGGCATTTTGGAAGAAACTCCATTTTGCATTTCCTTAGTGAAGCTAAACACACATGTAGGTTTATTGTTTTGACTTCCTAAAATAGAGGTTTGTAGTAGGAGTATTAAGATTACTGTTATTGTGGTTCAAGTGCTGCCAGGCACTAAAAAAAAAAAATCAAGTGCAAGGATTGAAACAGCTACTCACTCCTCCATCAGTGGGATGGGAAAGAGAAAAACCAAAAGAAGTCACTTACCAGTTACAGGCATGTCCTGGTTAAGGCCCATCAGGGAACAAAAGACCACGATTAGCCTCAAGTACTGAAGACCTGAGGATTGCCAAAGGGCAGGGAGAGCTTAATTGCTGCTTAAGGTCCAGGACAAAACAGACCAGGCTAGTTGGTTTGGGGAAGAAAATAGAAAATAATTTAATGCAACACCAACTAAAGCATAACCATAAAACCCTAAAACATAACAAACAGAAAACAACACAGAGTGGTAAAACAATGAAGAGTCCGACCAGCCCTTTATGACCACCTTATCCCCACTCCTCCCCTCTTCCCAGGCTCAGAGTCCTGATCCTGATGTTTTAACCTCCTCCCCTCCCTGAATGGCCCAGGGGGGCAGGGAGTGGGGGTTTCAGTCAGTCTATTCCTTCTGCTGTTTGTCCCTCCTCAGGGCAGGTGGGCTCCACACCAGTCCTCCCTGCAAGTCCTTGGGGTACCTCACACACAAGGCAGACCTGCACGGGCTGCTCCGACGCGCATTTATTCCAAAAGCTGTAGCTCCTCTCTCGTGTGGGGCTGCTCTGCGGCGCGCAGGCTCTCCAGCACGGCCTGTGCCATGGCTGTCTCCACACACAGTCCCTCGCCCGTCTGAGCTCACTCACACAGAGCTGCTGGTGGCTCTCAGTCCTGCCATTGCCCTCCATGGGTTGCAGGGGTACAGCCTGCAGAGGGGTCTCTGGTTTAGTGCTCTTCATTCCTTCCTTCTTCTCTGACTGTGGAGTCCATGTGGTCACCTCCATCTTGTATCACTCTTACACCTCCTACCAGCACTTCAAATTCCCGTCCCTAAAGTGATGGCAGAGGCACCAGATAGGCCCAGCTGGGCCGGAGCTGGGTCTGAACCCAGGAGCCAGGGGAGAGTCCAAACACTCTTTACTGGGTCTTCACTGCAACCCCCTCCCCCGTTACCAAAGCAAAAGCTGCTCCTTGCTAAACCATGACAAGGCAAAAGACATCGGACTCAGGGAGAAAACCCAAAATTAATCTAATCTGTCACCAATCAAAAACCAGAATAGGCTGATTAAAAATATAGTGAGATGTTAAAATACCTTCCTCCCAACCTTCTTCCCAGGCTCAGCTTTGGTCCTGATATCTCAACCTCCTCCCACTCTGAGTGGCCCAAGTGAACAGGGAATGGGGGTTACAGTCGGTTCATCATGGATGGTCTCTGCCCCTTCCTCCTCAGGGGAGAACTCCTCTTCACATTCCCTCCCTGCTCCAACATGGGGTCCTTCCTACAGGAAACAGTACTCCATGACCCTTTCTGGCATGAGTCCTTCCTGCAGGCTGTAGCTCCTCACAAATTGCTCTAATATGGGTCTCCTCCATGGCCTGCATTCCTGCTCTGGCATGAGAAGCACCATGGGCTGCAAGGCACCTCTGCTCCAGCACATCTTCTCCCCTCCCTCCTCACTGGCTTTGGTACATTCCCTCTCATCTCTCTCCCTTTTCTCCCGCTGCAGCTTCTTAATTTTTTTTCCCCCCTTGTTAAACAGTGATCCCAGAGGTGCCTTGGTTGTCTTAACCTTAGCCAGAGATGGGTATGAGTGGGTGGAGCTTCAAGCCTTTTCATAGGAGGGCCACCACTGCAGCCTCTCCTCTCCCCCTTACCAAAAATCCCAGCCATGCAAACTCAATACAACTGTGAATGAAAAAAACTTCCATGTAAAAGCAGCAGGTAAAACAATATAAGAAAGGTTAAAAGAATGCTTTGTGTTGGCCCTTAAACTAGGGAGCTAACAGCAGTAAAAACAGTCAGCAGCAAGGAGCATAGGAGTTGTGTTACACACACACATGTAAAGAAAAGACCTGCAGTGATAGGGTTCTGAGGACACTAATAAGCCTAAATAGAGCTGACTAGCCTCACCTAAGACATCCTCCCCACAGTATTGGGTCAGGAACTCTAAGCTTAGCCTTGGGATCTGTTGCTTGAGTGGTATTAGAGTTGATTTAGCTACAACTAGATCTAGCTAGAGAGCAACTTAATCTAGCTTCCAATCTATGGTTTAACCCTAAACTTTTTTCGTTGTTATGATGTTGTTTTGTGTTCTGGGCATTTGGTTGGATTTGGCTGCTGTCTCCAAGTCTGGCCTGCTTCCCTTGTTCAGGTGCTGTGGTCCTGGGCTCTGGCTGGTGAGGACTATCCGCTGCTAGCTCTTGGGTGCCTGTGTCCCCTAGGGAACAATCTTGCTCTTACTGCTTCCTGATAAGCAGTTTAGCAGCAGGAGGGTGGCAACAAGTTTACAACATGCTGCTTTGTACTGAATAAAAAGTATAGCCCTGATGACTTTTTTATGGTCTTTGTCAGAATAGGTCTGACAAAGTAGGAAAACAAAGATATTAGGCAACAGTTTTGCTGAAGGGCTAAGGATGCTGAAGGAGGCAACATTCCAAGGCAATTAATTGCTTTTCTTAGAATTATTGCTGACTTCTCCAGTATCTGTCAAAAAAAGTAACTAATACTCCTGTCATAATCAGTTGAGATAAGCCAAAGAGATGTAGAGAAGACTCAGAAACTATTTTGAATCTTCCAGGTAAAAGGCAGGTGATCCTGGTGAGTCAACACTGATACACGCATCTCTGGCACTTGACGTTTGAGAGAAGGAGTAAAACACCTTTTAAAGTAAAAGCACCTTCCCCTTCCATTATGCCTCACAGTGAGTTTAATTACATGTATTATATTAATAGCTTACAACAGTCAGATAATGTGTTTGATAAATACACCTAACTACCTGGACACTTCCATAAGTTAAGAGTAAGGCAGTAATGTGTACTATAATTAAGCAATTAATTCTTGAACATCTGCTTCTCAGTAAGCTCTGTTACATTGGCTTGCATTGACTCCTAAAGGCTGATAGTTTAGTATGGCACGTGCCTTATCTCTGATGCCAGGAGGTTTCTTTGCCCAACTGTCACTGTTTCTGCTTCCTGGTTCATTAGCCTGTATGAACGATAAGATCCTCTTTCTGTGCTAACAAGTATGGTATTTCTCTTCAGACACAATATTTTTTGTGTCTGAAGTGAATTCCATTGCCACTTGAAACTGGATTTGATGTATGTTAGTGGGAAGGCAGACATTGTATCTTGCTTTTGTCCCTTGGAAGGATGACTGTGAGGTATTAATACACTAATTGTCTGATTTGGGTGGTGGTGGGCTGAAATGACAGATAACAGGCAGGTAAGGGGAAGACAGCTTGCACAGCCCACCTGTCATAGCTGGCTCTGAGGTGGTATTTTTGTAGGAGACCACAAACAGTGCTGAGGTACAGTGAATCCTGTAGTGGCTGAAGTAAAAATAACGTTTGCTGTGGATTCATTAGCTCACAGAGGGAGGAAATGTGGAGAAGTGTAATGACATGGAACAAGGTGGAAGATAAAGTCTTGGGAGCAGGCTGTGTTGTGTGTATTTCTCTTTGAGTAGCATGGAAGTTGGTGTGAATGACTAGTCAGTGTATCCCTGAGGAGTCTCTCTGTTACAGTAAAAGTCAGTACTTTAAAGAACCCTCTAACACTTATTTGGTAAGTTTTAGAAGGCAGGCATTCTTTATTGCATTCCTAAGTGCATGCTGTACGGTGCATCAGTTACAGCTTATATTGCCTTGCTGCACATATATTATATTTCCCAGAATAACTACACATATTCATTCTTTTTCCTGGAACTAATTACATAGTTGTTTTGCATGCAGCCTAAGTGTTCAGCCCATGTCTTCAGCAGTTTTCCTTGATGGTCTTTGTCTTAATTAATCCCTCTGTAGAGTTCTCAGGTTTCTTGTCTTGGTTTTCCTGTGATATTTGCATCCCTTCAAGACATCTCAGACACAATTACAATCTTATCTGAAACCCTCTGCGACAGCTGGAACTCCATCTACATGGCTTGTTTCTTATATGGAAAAAAAAGTTTCATGAAGTCTTATAACTGTTCAAGCAAGCACAACAAAACCACCACAAAAGACCTTTGTTTAAGGCATGGTTTCTGCTTTCTAGAAGCACAGTTATTGGCTATTTGCTTCACAAAAAATGCTCAGCTGCAAATTGTAAATGGAATAAGCCTGTAAGAAGTTGATAGGTGTTGATAAATGGCAGAAGGGTGCTAGAAGATGAAAGAGAAGCAAGGTATGTTAGCTAAAATGGTGGTTCTGCACAAGACTGTCAGGATCTAGATTGGAGGCAGCTTTGGATGGCTAGAGACAGAAACTCGGAATTGAGAAGGATGAGTATGAGGAGTTTGCTAACTAGGAAGAATCAGAGATGTTTTAACAGAGGTCTAAGGCTTTAAGGGAAGGCATTGCAATTCTACAAGCTGCTGCATAGGGCTGGCTATAAGGTTTCACCAGAGACCATCACTCAATATACTGGCAAGAATCAGGTTGAGTAAATAACATTTGGTTTGCAATTCTAATATAAAGCCCCTGGGACCCATGTTTCTACAGGTTTTTAAACCTTATGTAGAAACCTGCAGTTTGAAAGTTTTGATCATTTAGTATTGTAAATTTTAAGCAATGTATGCCTGCAGGCTTCCTTTAGACTAAGTCCATGCCACCTTCTCAGATTTACTGAAGTAAAGCAGTTTTATGTAGAAGGATTTATGATAACATCATTGACTGGTGCATAGTGTAATAAACAAGTAAAATTTCTTGTAAAAGACTCAGGTCAGATTCTGCAGTAAAGCACTTTTATTTAGTGTTCTTGCAAGAGCAGGTATCCTAGCTAGTAGGCACACCTGATGAGTACAAAGAGTGGCTTTTTATTCCCTATTCCTGTCCACAAGATCCCTCCCTTGTTTTCCCATTGGTTAGGTATTCCAAGATGTACAACTTACCTGGGACACCTAAAGTTCCCATGAGAATGTTGCCCTCATTTATATCTCCCGCTACTCTATTTTAAATCTCCTGTACTCCTCCTGGATTTTTAGTTCCTTCCTATGATAACATTTTTGGTAGTATGACCTGATCATTGACACATGGTCGATTTCCACTATTGTTAATGCTGAGGCTCTTTTGTCTTAGTCCCTGTCACAACTGCTCTATACTGCAAAACAACCATGTCTTCCAAAAATAAGCTATATCCTCCAAAAAGAGCTATATATTTTAAAAACAAGCTATATCCTACAAAGCTACATCTGGTAAACAAGCTACGTCCCACAAACACAGCGACATCCTACAAGCACAGCCACATCCTGCAAAAACAATGTTAGTGTGCTCTGCATTTCTCCTATTTCTTTTATTACACAATTGTTGCTTTTTGTGTTTTAAGGGATTGTTCCATATGAGGCTTCCTGTTAAGACAATGTTATTTCACGCTTCTGATGATAAATCTTCTTGATTTTCTTCCTGTTCTTCAAGAAGGAGCATTTTATAATAATATATTATTGTCTCCAAAGGCATTTGTTGAGACAGCACAGTTTCTATAAATTTTTATACATCCCCTAACATGTGGGATTATAAAGCAATCAAACAGCCATTAATATTCCCGCAACTATCAGAGATGTAAAAATATATACTACCATTCCTTTCCATTTCCCAAACCACAATTCTAACCATCCTGTAAGAGACCTATCTATCCCTGAATTCTCAGCCAATTCTTCAGCTAATGTCATAAGACCTTGTAATACCTTGGTTATGGTTCCATCTGGTGCTGTGTTGTTCAGGATAAAGATACAACATTTGTCTCCTAACATTACACAAACTCCTCCTTTTTCTGCTAATATGATGTCTAGAGCTATTCTGTTTTATCGTGACATCTTACGACTGGCATCTAGTTGTTCTGCAATTCCTTTGGCTGCATCCCTTGTACATTTATTATAATCAACAGCATTTTATAAATTATAACTTATCCAATCCCCATTTTTGTTTACTGTCACCATCAAATCAAAGAAGATACAAAATCTGCCACTACTTGATTTCTTCTTTTGTGTTCATTAGGGATCCCTTTAGGAACTCCAACTGAATCAATATAGAGCCTATTTTCAAACAACACTCCCAGATTCCTCTTTGTTCTTTTTCCTAGGATACATGGTTGTTTCTCAAACATCAGGGTGAATGGGATGGCTAATTGAACAAAGGTACACATGCCTTTCCAATTCTGTGGGAGTAGAGATCTTAGGATTTTCGCTCCACAATATCACCACAGCTCTGCCCTGGGTATCTTTATAGATGATTAATTTCCTGCTTCATCTTCAGTCACATTTATAACTCAGTGCATAGCTCTAATTCTCCAAGATACATAGTAGCATTCACACCCTGTTGTGAGAGGCAAACTGTATGATTACTGGCTACTGCAGAGAAAGCAGGAGGTACTTTGATGTCCTTGTTCTGGACATCAAAGCAACAACAGACTTACAGGTCTCATTTCCCCATGCAGTTCTTTTTTTGGTGTAGGGCAATCATACATCTCATCCTTTGTGGACCTTTACTCCATCCTAATGGAAAGGTAATTACTTGTGCAACAGATTTGAGTTTTTTTGAGGGATATAGATAACACTCTTATTCAGGCTCTGTACCATATCTTTAATTCATTCAACCTAGGCATTTATACCTCCATATCTTGCTTTAATTCCAAGTCTTTCCTTCAAATCTTTTATTGAAATTATTTTTATTACCCTAAGGTCATTTGGTAGGCCTCATTGCTTTATTTTGAGAAAGACAGTAGTCTCACGTGTATCCCTTTTTGGTTTATTTTCCGATTTGTATATTTTTATCCTGCATTTGCCTACTGGATCTGTTCAGTGATGTTTGTTTTTAACTCATAAGTTTGGTTGACTACTAAACCAGCTTTTGTTATGGTAATTAACAAAAGATTATATTTTAAATTTTAACACCCAGGCCTTGTCAGGCCTTTATTCAAATGGATTTGTCCTTATAACACAGACCATCCCATATTGATTTGCACATTAGACTGGGTAGTCCACCAAATGTGCTCCCAGGAAGGACAAGGCTATCCTTTGTTGCTATTGCCTTTGGGATACATGTATTTATTTTTATTATTCAGCTTCTTTTGATTTCCCAAATTTCCACATTAAAATATTTGACAAGCATCATTTTAAGTTGGTTCTACAATTTTCCTTTCAGTCACATTTATCCATAGCTTTACTGGATATCCGCCTTTCGATGTTAAATTTATTTCCTGAATTCATAATGTACTACAATTCACTATTATGATAATATTTTTCCTTTTTGCCACACGGTTTTCTTTTTCCCCTCATGCTCTCAAACCGTATGGCTTTTTATACAGCAAATAAACATTAATTCAATCACAAATTTTTTGCTACCACCACTTCATTAGTTAGTAACAATTAAGTTTGTTTGTTTGTCCTTCCCCTGTGGTTCACTGGGTCTGCCTTGAAACTTGGTGTCAGAATCCAGTCGGTCTCCTCTGGAACTCCTGCTGATGATCCACGAGACCATTGAAATCAATGGAACACATCTTCCTGTCCTGTACGACCACTCAAATCTTGTGAACTATAACAAGGGTGAAGGAAATGAGGTTTTACCACTGAGAATAACAATGTAAAAGGAAAATAGATTTGGTGTAAATGGAAGAGAAGCAAGAAGGGGTGACATGTCTATGAATGTCTATGAACATAAGAAGATATAAGAAAATGTCCAGGGAGGGCTTGCTCGTTGGCATGTATCTGGTTGACATATATCTCCTTCCTTCTATGTGGTGATGGAAGTGCTGGGGCTGTAATGCCTGTCAGCAAGAGAGTGCAAAAGGGACGGCTTTGTCTTTGATGTAAATGGAACAGAGTTAAAGATTCACAAGTTAGGCAACCATGACAATCTAATTTGAAACCATAGCAATGAAAATGAAAACCCCCCAAGAGAACTACAAGTCTCCAAATTAGATACTGTTAAAGATCTATGTTGTGGTCAACTATTACCTTAAGCAAGATCTATATCAGGATACAAGGTTCAACAAGAATTTAGCAGTAGCAAATAGGATGAGGGGTGACTGATAGTTACCTTAGTTAATTGTAATACTGAAAGCCATACCTCTAAAAGGAAGACCTCACATACAAAAATGGGACCAGCTTAGTATAATGAGTTGAATAGATGTTTAGACATGTGCAGAGTGACAGCCAATATATAACTGCAAGTAACCTGTCATGTACCTTGTTTCTCAGTTGTTGTCATTCTGTGTATTTTGTGCTGGCTGTGATTAGATACCTATCACCTTTTTCTGCAGGATAGCAATAAAGACACATAACTCAAGTGTGTTGATAGATGTCATGGGTTTGTGTGGAGCCATTTCTGGTAATATGGGAGAGGCTACAGTGGTGGCCTCTGTAAGAAGTAGCTTGAAACTTCCCAGTATGAGGCAGACTCACCTCTGGGGCAGAACCAATTGAGTGCCTCAGTGATCTTTCAAGACAAAGCTAGAATAGAAGGGAGTTGGAGGAGCGAGAAGCAACTGTACAGAGCCCTAGGTCAGTGAGGGAAGAGAGGAGGAGATGTACTGGAGCAGGGACACCCCTGCATCCTGTGGTGAGATGGCAGCTGTCTTCCTGCAACCCAAGGAGGGTAACGGTGGAGCTGAGATCTGCCAGCAGCTCATGAAGGATCACACACTTATGGTGGTGGCTATGCCCAGAGTGGCTGTGACTCTGTGGGAAGGCAACATGGGAGCAGAGTGTACCTAGAGTTCTGCTGCTGCTGAGGAGGCCCATGCTGGAGGAATTTATGAGGATCTGCAGCCCTTGGGAAGGATTGATGGCTGAGAGGTTCATTAAGGACTGTATCCCATGGAAGGGATCCCTCATTGGACCAGGGGAAGAATGTGAGGAGTCCTCCTCTGAGAAGAAAGAAGTGGTAGAGACAATTTGTGAGAGACTGACTACAACCCTCATTCCCTGCCCTTGTGCCGCTGAGAAGAGAGGAGGTAGCTGAGCCTAGGAGGAAGGGAGGCATTGGGAAAGGAGATCTTGAAGTGCTGGTTGTATTTTTCTCATCATCCCACTCTGTTTTTACTTTCTGTCTGGTTTCTACTTGATAGTGGATTAAACTGCGACAAATGGCTTTTTGTACACTGGATGAAGACCCCTTACTAGAGACAACAGCTTCACAAGACGCTCCTCTCCCTGGCCATGGGAGAAGTGGCTTGGGTCATGAGCCCAGCTGCTGGACATAAGCTCCCAGTGCTGAGCAATAAACAGTTTTTTGAGGTAAACTGTGGTCTTAGATGTGCCTAATTGCTTCCTAATTTTTCCACTGGACTCACAATATGTAAGTTCATGTGGTTGTTTTAAGAAGTGCATTAAGCTGAACAAGATGCCTCTACTGCTCAGGTCTTTGACAAGAGGTAGCTGTTAAGAAAGTATTTATGAGAAAAATGTAGATCTTCTGGGTGGTTTGCAAGTCTCAAACACAAGCAAGGGAATGCTGCTCACATGGTATGCAAAATAAAGAAGGCCTGGGAAAGGACAGATACTGTTGCTAGGAATTATGCAAGTAAAAATTAAAAAGGATTTGATAGTTTTCACACAACAAAGGCTCTCAAATTAATTGAAACTTGAAGGACATACTTTAAAGATATGTGAAAGAAGTGGAGCGTAATTGGAGCCAAGCAGGACTTTTAAGAGATGTAATTTGTAGGAAAAGCACATCCAAGAACCTGAGAACTCAATATTGATCAAAATAACTCACCTGCAACCGAAGTTGTTGTACCAATTTCTTTGTTCTTCTCATTGAAGCACATTGAGAAGAAATTTGGAAATCTGAAGAAATTTGAGCACAATTTGGAAACTGTCAAAGATGACAAAACTTGAGAAGTCCTACAAACAAAAGTCTGTTCTTTAATTATACTTTAAATTAGCATAAACAAAACTTTAACCAAACACCCTGGAATTTACAAGTGATTGCAGGGTAATCACTGGCAAATTCTATTATCTGACCAAGCCAGGGATACTGAATGCACATGTGAAGGAAAGAAACATGGTCTTCACTCTTATCTGATGTGGCAACCATCAGGAGTTGCTGTACTTGTCTCCACGCCCCTGTTCTCTGCATTGTCACAAGACCATTTCTTTCGCTTAAGCTTGACCCATTGAGACTGCCAGCCTATCATATCCTTGTCCTTTTGAAATCTGATTAGCCCACATGTGTTGTGTAATGAGAGAAATTGCATAAATGTCAATCATGCTTCCAGATTCCCGTCAACTTAATAGAAACAAATCAAACTTGTAACACTTGCTGCTGAGGAAATAACATACAAGAGAGACAAGGAGAAATGGATGATCCTACCTATTTATGCCACACAGAAGTACATATTCTGTGCCAGATGTGAATACAAACATCTTTAAGCATTGACTACGTTCTTGGATATTCAGTTTAAAGCAAAAGAACCTTGTAGAAACAGCTTCCATGGGATGTTTCATTAATGGTTGCTATAGGGAAAGCAGTTGGGGCATTCTTGTCAATAATCATGCACGTCCTACATCAGGTGGGAGACAACAGTAGTTTGTGCCATGGGAAAAATAAATCACAAATGCTCTAGATTTGAGAAGTAAGGCCAGAGAAGATATGCTTTTTGGCTGCTTATACATCTATGAGATGTGTAAGAACTAGTCTAATTTATTTTAGCTTAAATCAGGACAAACTTGATGTTAACTACACGGTTACACAATAGTGAAACCATTGAGAAGAATTGGTTTCAAGTGTCTTCCTCTTTGGTGTGGAGACAAAAAAACCCCAAACAAGAACTAAATGTAGCTTGCCAAAAACTAACCACAAGAGGCAGAATGTAAAAATCAGAGTAGATTCAGCCAACCTCATTTTAGAAAAGTGTAGTCTTATGACTCAGAACTGCTCACAGACTTCCTCATACTTTGCTGTATCTGCTGCCTAGTTTTGTCTCATGTAAACCTGTCACAATACTTTGCATCTAAAAATTAGCAGAAATATTGATTTTTACTTGTATTCTTAAGTTACAAGAGCATAGATGCAGTGTACTAGGATATTCTCAGGTTTACTCTGTAGCAATGGGCAAATGTGGTGAACACACTTGATTCTTAGCTATGTTTTGGTTCAGGCTGACCAAGAAGCAACAGGCCCCATGTCCTTGGGGTGCACTTTCAAGCTAGAAAGCCCCTGACTCACATACCAGGGAGTCAAGGTGTTCTAAAAAATATTTTGAGAGGTAGCTTCAAAACCCAAAGGTATAACATAACCAAAAGTACAGAACAGGATATCAGATCTGAAACATCTGCCTTGACTGTACTATTGATGAGCAGCCAACTACTTCAGTCTACAAACATAGTCAGCCTGTGGAAAGCTTTGAGCATTCCTTGCTGAAGCAGCAGGCTGCATGGTGGTGATCTCTCCTTGAGTAGGTATGCCTCTCAAATTTAGTCCTTGAGCCTGAGAATGCTGAACCAATACTATGAAGCATTACTAATCTGTGTAGCTACCAAAGTGTTACAAACTATGGGTAACTCTGCTAGATATGAACCATTGACCAAGTCACAGACTATGGTTGGATCCAGGTGCACCTAGGTTCCAAAATGAAGTTTAGAATGCAAGGGAGTCCACTCCAAACCTCAAGACTCAATGGGAGGGCCCTCTTTACTCTTCATACCTCTGGTCCCTGTTTGAGTCATTCTCACTCAATTTTTCTTTGTATGCTATTCATAAGGTGAACCTTACCAGGTTGTCAAATTCCATCAGATTCTGTCAAGTCTTTGTTATACCTCAATAAAACATGTTACTGCTCTCTTTTGAGTGAAGTGCCTCCCTCTTCCACGACAGAATCTTGAAGTGTTTAACTTAACCTTGCAAAGTGGACCTGACTTGCTAGTCAGTCTGTTTCTAAATGGATGTACATGACACATTGTATGCACAACAAAAGTAGTAGGTGAAGTTAGACATTTTATGCACCCATTAGACATTTTATGCACCCATTTATTCACCAAAAATAAAATTATTCTCCTTTCATGCACAAAATTTTGCAAGATTAATCGATGGAACTGTAATCACTGAGTTGCAGAGCAGGATTTATTAGGTGTTTTAATTAGTCTTTTTCTTCTAAGTATCATAATTGCTTTTAAACTGTTATTAACTATAGTAACAATAGCTAAAAATGGGGAGTTGCTTTTCAATCATGTTCTGTAGGGCCTAGATCACCTTGAATCAAACAACTGACACAGGGCAATGTGGGGAAAAACTATCAGTTTTACTGATTGTGTCTGAACTCTGTGGTGTGAGCACAGTGAAGTGATTTCATCCTAGGAATCAATCTTCTGATATATTGAGTTCATTGTAAGATTGCAGATGAATTTTTCTGGGCTCAATCTCTTTCCCTGACTGAAAAGGACTTTATTTGATCACACTGTTATGTGTTAGAAAGAAAGGAATACAATGAGTACTCCTATTAATTGTTTTGCACTGTAGCTTGAAGCAGATATTAACAAAACTACATAGATAGCTTAAAAATGGCCTTCCTTCACTGAACCGTGAGACATATTTCTAGATACAGTCCCCAGAAATGTGTCTGCTTCTTTTGGTTTCTCATTCAGTATTGCAGAATGTGCCCCAATAACTTTGCACTTTTGCTTCACCATTGCAGAATACACATATAGGCAAGATTTATATATTCCTCAGTATCTTTTCTCCCTGTATGGATGCTTGTTTGCTACCATCTGGGTTTTAGGAAGGGAGCTACGGTGTGTAGCAGTGCGCTGGAATCCACAAATTTTCAGGTTGATGTGAACACAGGGTAAATATATGTATGAACAGAACAGAGGTCACCAGTTGGAACAGAATGAAATTGTAATTAGTGCAAACTCATTTACTAGCTGTTTAATGGGTCTTTCTCTTTATGCTGAATATTAGGAAGTAGTTGGCTCTGCATTTCTGATGTCTTCTGCTGATACAGATTAAACTATTGTAACTGACAAGTCATAGAACCAGAAATCATTGCTACTAAAAGGTAGTATTTCCTATTAAAAAAATAGAAGTAAAAAGTAAATGAAAATATCTTTTGCATACCAGTACAGTTCTCTGATTGAATATGATGTACAAGCTTCCATCATTCAAAAGCAAGAACTCAAATGGAGGACTGGGTATAAAATTGCAGAATACCTTTTATTTGTCCTGTTTCCTTATGGCCTTGTCTTGTGGATGTGTTGTTATATGTTCATAAGACAGAAATACCACCTGAACCTTAGCTAAGGATACTAAAAAGTTCTCCAAAACTTGCTCTAGTCAGGTGTCTTTCATGCTCAGAGATCTGATGGTATCATTGCAGAGCAACGAGGTTGCCTGTCCCCCATGGAGCAGCCCCCAGATGCCAAGGATGATGACTTGGTGTTGTCTCACAAGCAGGGTTCAATACCTAGTGATGCCATGGAAGTTCAATCCAAAACTCAATAGCCAGTGTGACTATCAAGCAGATATTCTTTATTGCAGCAGTGGGCACACAGGGGATTGCTCCCCCTAGCATGTGATTTCCCTGTTTGAAGTAACGCTTTTTATATTTATACAGACTAGATATTCACTACATTGCTTAGAAAAGGCAGGATTACACGAGTTAGTTCTAGTAAGTCATTTACATTAGCTCCTCCCAGAGTGATCATGTGCCATGACGTGGGGTCATCTTTTGGTGGTATTCAGAGATGAAGGCCCCACATCTTCCTCACACTGAACTTTTTACCTTCCCTGTTGGCGCTTGTTCTTTAGGCTGTTTTTCAGAGTTTCACAAATATCATCTAGTTTCAACCAGTCCTCTTTCCATTATCTTGGTTAACAAGGATGTAGTACTTTCTCTTGCAGGCTTACCTGCCATGCAGACATCTGGTCTCCATGGTATTCAAGGACCCTTAAAACTTCAGATAAGTTCACACAAATAGTTTCACTCCACAGGCAGACACAATTTGCAAGCTAGCAGATACAGTTCAGTTAATACTCAAATGGTTTCACCTACAAGCAGAGACAGTTTAGAAGTTAGCATCAGCAAGTTAGAAAACACAGTTTGGTTAATACTTGGATTCACTAGTATGCAATAATTCAATCTTACACACAGAGCTGAGATATTTATTAATTTCACGTTTGTGCAAAGATGGGTGCTAGGTGGTAATTCCACAAAGCCAGCATGTCTGGTTACAGTCGGGCAGAATATTTGGGATATATGAACATTCCCATTTACCCTGTGAGTACACTCCTACTTGATAACTATTGGACAATTCCTTGCACACCTTGACTTAAACGTACAATGTATTTTAAATATATTGCCCATGCACACTGAGTATAAGTCTTCATTTGGAGGTAGGTATTTGGAGGTGTGGTTTTCCCATTATAGTGAGCTAAGGGCAACTAAAATTCACTTGTTAAAGAAAGTTGACTAACATCTACTTCCAGATTAAACAATTTTTCACAAACAAGACAGGTACATCTCTTTTATCTTCCACCTTTAGGTTGTCTTCTGTCAGAAAGTCTGTCCTTGGAGTACATAAACTGGTAAGTCAGTGTTTTCATTACCTAAAAAGAGGCATTTTTCCTTGAGAATGTCTAACCAATAAAAAACAGTGGACTGCTATGTAGGATGTTTTTTAAAAGACTAAGCAAGAAAACAATAAGGAAATGATGTTCTTTATGTAATTTATTCAGAGTATTCAATAAGTATCATCGAGTATTTAGGAGTGGAAGTATTAAGGAAGCTACAAGTGTGAAATTAAGGCAAAATTATGGTAGAAATAAAGTACTGTAATAGAACATGAACTGATAGAATTTTAGTAGTAATATAACATTAAAATTTTCTTTATTCTTAATGAGAAATTAAGAACAATATCTGATTCTTTCCAGACGTCTTCGCCTCACAATTTCTCAAAAACAGAGAAATATATTTGTGGAGAGAGTGATAAACAAATCCAAAATTAATGTGTATGTCTTATGTTAAAATATTATACCAGTGCTTTTCACAGCCCTTCTGTATTCTGAATATCTGTACCGAGTAGCTGAGATTTACTATTATACTGTAAATGTAGTGTTTTTTTTCCTGTTACTCCATTAAATTACTTTAATTTTTGAGCCTTCTGCTTTATATGGATGTAAGATATCTTCATAGTCACTACAGTGAAGTGAATAGGGTGGATCTTAGAGGTTTAGTCCTGTATTGCTTGTCAGCAGGCCTGGTTTTTACAGTCTAGTATGGACCGGATAATCTAATGTACTGGCTGTCTATGCTTATATTGTTTATTTGCTTCTGTAATACATGTTTTTAATTCCTGTCCTTAACAGACTTCTTTGAAGTTTTCGAACACACTTTTGACAGGGCATCTTTCTTTTACTGCCATATAATATGATTCCAAGAATGGTAGGCAAATCTAGCCTTTTAATGGCATAAACAGGGTCAAATGAACATCTCTGCAGGAACCCTAGTCTCTCTGTCTTTCTTGTGTACAGAGGTTGAAATCTTTTCAAGTTTCAGTTCCCCACAAGTTTCCTCCCCCAAACGTCTTTCAATAATAGCAAAGTTTAACAACTGATGTTTATGTAAAACCCTGTTCCAGGTGATGAAACTAATTAATTGCCTAATCTGTTCTCATATGTTGTAAATGGTGAGAGACTCTTCGAAATCACTTTGGTAAGCCTGCTGTATCCAGGAAAAAACCCAAACCACCAAACAAAAGAATTACTCATTTAGTAAGCATGCTCATCGTTTCTTTCTGGAACTGATAAGAAGGATTTTAAAAGTCTTCCTTCAGCAGCCACATTGGAAGTACCGATTCCTTTATTTAAATTGCAGCCTGACATTTTCTGTCTATGTGTTGCTCTTCTGAGTACACCTGCTCTCTCTTCCTACAGCCCAGGCTAGTCATGTTTTATTCTAGAGAACATGTTGTTAGCTCTAGTTCTCTACCACCCTTTGGAGTGAGCTCACAACCAAGGGAGATCAAGGTAGTAGAGAAATAGCTATTTAAAAACATATACAAATGTTAATATTTTATCTTTCTCACATAAATTAAGAAAAATACAGAATGTACTAGACCTAATGAAGCCACGAAAAGCCAGGTAAGGACAGGTGTCACCAGATGGGATGAGGTCTCCCAGTGTTACACTGCTACTGGGCTGGGATGGATGAGTGGAGCACGTGAACAACAGGATCAGGTCAGCGGGAGCCACATGGCAGGATGTGGCCGGTGCGGGGACAGGGATGCTCTCAACCTCATCGGGACCACCATGTCTCCCAGATACACTTTGATGCGACTCTCACTGACAAAATATAGGCATTTTCACTATATTGCTTCAGCCTGAAAACACTTTACTGATATTTTGCACTCCAGGAATATTTATATACTGTCTTATTTAATCATTGCAGACCTGACTAGAAAAATATATGGATTTGGTTTGTTGCCTGCAGTTGTCCTCCCTTGGCAGCCACTGCAAATCGGTATTCAGGTCACAGGCCTGAATGATAGGAATTAAGATGCAGCACAAGCCTTACAGCAGGTCAATTCCATTAGCAGAATATTTAATTTATACAGATGAGCCCAAACAGAAAGCATTGAGGATACAGCCTGTGAAGTTTAGCCTGACTATGGCAAAGGATAAGACATCCAAAGATATTTAAGGTAATACAAATCTCAATAAAGACGGTGATCTAAAGGGGAGATCAGAAGCATGGATGTGAGCATTTAGAACTGCTAGGAACATTTTAGAGGTCTAATACACTCCCTTTCTATCCACAATAGAAATAAAAATAGAAATAGAAATAGAAATAGAAATAGAAATAGAAATAGAAATAGAAATAGAAATAGAAATAGAAATGTGACTCTAGCACACAGATATGGTACAGCATAGTAGTATGGTTTCCTAGCCTACTTCAGTTTCTTGAGTACCACGGGGACTAATGGAATCTCTGATAAGAGATCAGCTTGCAATAGGATTTTGGTGAGAAAGCTCAGAGAAAGACAATCAAGTGATTAATTTCTGACAAGGCTGATTGTCAAATTAATACAAAGACTTAAGAAACATGGTAAGTCATAGCAAAGTGGTATCACTGCTCTAATATTAATGTTTTGTGTAATGTGTTAAAGATGGCCTATATTCCAGAGAAGGAAATAAAATGACTCTTTGTGCTCTTTTGTTGTTTCTTTTTCTGATATGAAAGATTTCAGTGTCTTCTCTAACTTGTTTTAGTTTTTTTACCTCAATATCCCACCTTACAGTTGTGAGATAATGATGTATAAAGCACAATAATGACACAAGAAACATGCCAAAACTAACATTGAGAGAGGAAATGTGAAACTTCACTTGTAGGAATAATGACTCTTTAATCAGGATGGAAATGGACTTCTCTGAAGTTAATTAAATTCAAGAAAATTGAAAGACTGGACTGACTTCAAGAGGCTTTGGTGATAGGAAATACTGTTGCAATATTGTATTAACTATGTAGGAAGTACCCCTGTGAGACCTTATAGGTGGTGACTTTATTTTAAACAAACTGAAACAAAACTGCTTCCATTCTCCCCCTACGCACAGCAGATTGTGTGTGGTGTCCAAACACTCTGCCCAGAAACCAGGTACCAGGGCATGGGAGTTTAAGCTATCCAACCAGCAGTCAGGCACCATGGTGCTTGTGTCCAGTGTTGTATTTGAGATCTGTTTCCAAAGAAACATAAGGAAAAACTTCTTTTGAGGTCCCTTCCAATCCTTAAGATTCTGTGATCTGTTGTGATGACAGAGAGGACAAGTGATGCTAGGTGTCAAGTCCTCTTCATCTCCTGGGTGCTTCTTAGGTTGGTGATTTTGGGCAGATTTGTGGTTTAGGCTGAGGAGCACAACCATTCCTTTAAGATCACCTTCTCCCCATCCCTCCCCTCTTCCTCAGCTCATCGCACCCATCCAGGGAAATCTGTCTGAGTAAGCCCCCGTGTTGCCTGTACACTAATGCAGGCAGCCTGAGGAATAAGCAGGAGGAACTGGAGATGTGGGTGAGGATGTAGGGCCATGACCTCATTGCAGTTACAGAGACCTGGTGGGACAGTTTTCATGACTGGAGCAGTCGTGAATGGCTTTGTTGTTATTTAGGAAAAACAGGCAAAGGAGGCAAGGCCACCACGGGTTGCTTTCTATGTGAGAGAGCAATTAGAGTGCATTGAGCTCTGCCTGGGTGGGGATGAGGGGTAGGTTGAATGTTTATGGGTGAGAATTAAAGGGAGGGGTAGTGTAGGTGATACTACTCTTGGAGATTGCTACAGACCACCTGATCAGGAGGAGGAAGTAGATGAGACACCTACAAACACCTGAGAGCTGCCTCACAATCCTTAGTCCTCATGGGGGACTTCAACCACCCTGATATTTGCTGACAAAGCCACTCAGCCCAGCACAACAGTCCAGGAGATTCCTACAGAATGCTGATGATGACTTTCTGTCACAGGTGATTGAGAAACCAATGAGGAGGGGTGTGCTACTGGATCTTGTGATAACAAATAAAGAAGGTCTGGTTGGAGATGTGAAGGTTGAAGGCAACCTTGGCTGCAATGATCATGAGATGTTGAAGTTCAAGATCCTCTGTGAAAGAAGCAGGACACCAAGCCAGGTTGCGACCCTGAATTTTGGGTGAGGTGACTTTTGCTTCTTCAAAGACTTGCTTGGAAGAATCTCAGGGGACAGGATTCTAGATGGTAGGAGTGACCAAGAAAGCTAGTTGATCTTCAAACACTAATTCCTTCAGCCCAAGAAAAGTGTCTCCCCACAAACAGAAAATGGGAAAAGGAGGCAAGAGGCCTACATGGACGAACAAATGTCATGGTTTAGCAAGGAGCAGCTTTTGCTTGGTAACAGGGGGAGCAGGTTGCAGTGAAGACCCAGTAAAGAGTCTTTGGACTCTTCCTTGCCTCCTGGGTTCAGACCCACCTCCGTCCCGGCTGGGCCAATCTGGCATCTCTGCAATCACTTTAGGGACTGGAATTTGAAAGTGCTGGTAGGAGGTGTAAGAGCGATACATGATGCCACCAGCAGCTCCGTGTGAGTGAGCCCAGACGGGTGAGGGACTGTATGGGGAGACGGCCATGGCACAGGCTGTGCTGGAGTGCCTGTGGGCCACAGAGCAGCCCCACACGAGAGGCAGAAAGGAGCTGCAGCTTTTGGGATAAATGCACTTCAGAGTAGCCCGTGCAGGGCTGCCGTGTGTGTGAGGTACCCAGCAGAGGAGCAGGGAGGACTGGTGCGGAGCCCACCTGCCCTGAGGAGAGTCAAACAGCAGAAGCTATCGGGAACAGACTGACTGAAACCCCCACTCCCTGCCCCCCTGGGCCGTTCAGGGAGGGGAGGAGGTTAAAACACCAGGATCAGGACTCTGAGCCTGGGAAGAGGGGAGGTGTGGGGAGAAGGTGGTCTTAAAGGGCTAGTCGGACTCTTCATCGTTGTACCACTCTGTGTTGTTTTATGTTTGTTATGTTTTGGGGTTTTATGGTTATGCTTTAGTTGGTGTTGCATTAAATTATTTTCTATTTTCTTCCTCAAGCCCAGTAGCCTGGTCTGTTTTGTCCTGGACCTTAAGCAGCAATTAAGCTCTCCCTGCCCTTTAGCAATCCTCAGTCTCTTGGGTACTTGAGGCTAATCGTGGTCTTTTGTTCCCTGATGGGCCTAAACCAAGACAACAAAGAACTACTGGAACTACTCAAAGACAAGAAAGAAGTCTATGTAAGGTGGGTAAGGACCTGGTTGCTTGGGAAGCATTTAGGAACATTGCCAGAGTAAGCAGGGACAAAACCAGGAAAGCCAAAGCACTCTTGGAATTAAACCTGGCAAAGGAAGTAAAGGAAAACGAGAAGGACTTTTTTCAAGTACATCAGTAGCAAAAGGAAGATTAGTGAGAATGTGAACCTGCTGATGAATAAGGAGAGCATCCTGGTGACAGAGGATGCAGAGAAGGCAGAGCTACTGAATGCTGCCTTTGCCTCAGTCTTCACTGCCAAGGCAGGTCCACAAGAAGCCCAGTTCCTGGAGAATGAAGACTTTCCCTTGGTGGAAAAGGATGAGGTTAGAGACCCATTGGGCAAGCTTAACACCCATAAATATATGGGACCTGATGGGATGCACCCATGAGTGCTAAGGGAGCTGGCTGATGTTGATGAGCAAAAGCAGACATACATCAGTGGGAAAAGAAACATAAGAAATTAGGACTCAGTTCATTGTAAACCAACACCATAATAAGAAAGACTTAGCTCACTGAAATTCGAACCATTCGTCGTAAAGGCCTTGAAGACCCTGAATGTTGATAATGAAGGAGCTGGTGTGCAGACGTTTGCAGATAAGAAGAAGTTGGAATGTGGATTTCAACAGAAAGCTGGCTGCGTCCTGCTCTGTGGCTTGGAAGTCAACCCGGATGGAACTGCCCCTGTGCACAAATGGAGTTCAGGAGGAGTTCATGAGGAAGATGAAGGTTTCTTCATCCTTGAGACCCCTGCCCACAACCACCAGGAGACACTGCGCAGGTGCAAGCTCAAAGACAACTCATCATAATATGAAGCGAGAATAGGTTATGAATATGTAGTAGGCACTTACATATATCCCTACCTGTACGCTATAAGTAGCTGCTTGTTAGACAATAGGGTGTGCAAGTTGGGCAGAGTTATCTCCCTCGCACCTGCCAGCATAACACATACCTGTTTTATAACCCTTAACCGAGTTATAGAGTTTGCTCCACACATCAATGTTATTGCTAAGCCACTCTCCATCATTTTTAACTATTGTGGAGGACAGGAGAGGTGTCTGAGGACTGGAGGTAGGCCAATGTCACTCCAGTCTTCAAAAAAGGCAGACGGGTTAGTCTCACCTCCATCCCTGGAAAGGTGATGGAACAACTCAACCTGGATGCCATCTCAAGACGTATGAAGGAAAAGATGGTTATCGGGTGGACTCAACACAGACTCAACAAGGGGAAATCCTGAAACGGAAGGAATGAGAAGGTGAAGAGCCTCAAGACCATCGTATTTTACTGTTCCTGTTGCATTGATGTTTTTGACAATGTAGACAAAACCTGTATTAGCATCACTTCATTTCTTTTAGATCCTTCCAAGCTATTTTTAAAGCTTTCCAAAAGCAAACAAGCATATATTGATCCCATTTGAAGAGAAGCATCAGACAGCTATCAATAGAAGTTGCTTTGAGTGCAGAGATTTTTACTCTCTGTTCATATGATTTGAATGAAAACAGTTATGAAAATATGTAAAATTTATTTAAAAAATCATCACTGTCGCTAGACCATCAATCTGTAGCACCTCTACTATGCACAGAAAAGCACTGCAAGGAAATAGGCCTTATGGGAGCTGTATGCATACATTTATACAGTGCGTGGTCCTCACATTAAGTAAGAATGAAGGCAGATGTAATAGAGGGATCACTCTCTGCCTGCGTAATAAGGTTGCTGTCCCTTATATATTCTTCACTCAGCGTGCAATCAACACACTGAGTTGAGATATTTGTCTTTATTTCTGTCCTGCAAAATAGGGTGATAGGCATCTAACAACAGCCAGAACACCTTCCCAAAACCAAGATCTTATATACAGGATGACATCAAAGGAGAAACTTCAACAATATACATGATGGGTTTACTTGTGCTTATATAATGGCTGTCACTCTGCACATGTCTAAACACCTATCCAAATCATTAGACTAAAGTGGTCCCATTTTTACATGTGAGGTCTTCTTCCTAGAGGTGTGGCTTTTAGTATTACAATTAACTAAGGTAACTATCGGTCATCCCTTCATCTTATTAGCTACTGCTAAATTCTTGTTTAACCTTATATCCTAATATAGAATTTGCATAAGACAGCGGTTCACCACAGCAGAGACCTTTAACAGTATCTAATTTGGGGACTTGTAATTCTCTTGGGGACTTTCTATTCTCATTGCTATGGTTTCAAATTAGGTTGTCATGGTTGCCAAACTTGTGAATTTTTAACTCTATTCCATTTACATCAAAGGCCTTGAGTGTGTGCACAAGATGGTGCTTAAACTACTCACCAGTGGCCCTAAAGATGGGGGTACAATGACCAATTCACACACAGAGCTGAGATATTTGCTTATATCACATTTGTGCAGAGATGGGTACGAGGAGGTAATTTCACAAAGATAGCATAGTCAGTTACAGGTAAACAGCATATTTATACCATTTGGGATATATGAAGATTCCCAAGTACACTCCTACTTGGTAGCTATTGGATGGTTCCTTGCTTGTCTTGATTTAAAGCTATAGCTTATTTTAAATGTACCACTCATGCTCAGTGGGTAGGGAGCCTTTACTTGGAGGCAGGTGGTTTCAGTGCTGGAGGTGTGGCTTTCACATTGTTATGAGGGAGTTCAATTTGAGGACACTAGTCTGGGAGGTGGGGGAGTTTGCTGACTCTTAATCTGGTATGCAAACGTGTTATCTCTCAAAGATGCATATCTGTTGGTTTTGAGAACTTTTGACCTTTCATCTTTCTTCATCACTCCTTTGGGATTGGTCATCTGAGTACACTCTATCTTAAGGTAAATAATGTCAACATAACCATAAACAATCCATGAGCAATTCCCTGCTTTGAAACTGTAAAATGGAGAGCTTCATTATATTAGTCTAACCTTCTCACAAGCTTGGTTTTCCAAGGTGTAGCAGCATTTCAATATGCATTGCATCATCACATACATACATACAAAAAAATATCAATAGTCATTGTTCTTGTTATTTTCTTTAGCCATAGGCTTAAGTCAGGTGTTCATGAGGTCAGCAAATGTCAAACTTCCAGAAACTCATAGGTAGTATCATCCTTTTGAACTTCATGTAAGGTTTTGCTCTATTTCCAAATGTCACTAAGACAGATATTCTACCACTTTAGTCCACACAAACACAACAATTTAAGGATCTTTTCCAGCCTAAATGATTCTGTGTTTCTGTGAATTAGTATTTGCGACTATGCACACTCCTTTCACTGCTAGAATCAGAACAGTTTTGGACTCCTCAGCTCAAGAGGGACGTGGAACTTCCAGATAGAGTCCAGAGCAGAGCCACCAAGATGATCAGGGGATTGGAGCGTCTTCCTTATGAGGAAAGGCTGCAGGAACTGGGGCTGTTTACTCTGGCGATGAAGAGACTGCAGGGGGATCTCAATAATATTTACAAATATCTAAATGATGGATGTCAGATTGTTGGAGCATTACTTTTTTCTGTTGTGTCTAGTGACAGGACAAGGGGTAATGGAAAGAAGCTGGAACACAAAAAATTCCATTTTCTACATAACCAAAAACTATGTCGCTGTTCAGGTGAGGGAGCCCTGGCACAGGCTGCTCAGGGAGCGGTTTCCTCTGCAGGTCTTGAAAACCCACCTGGATACATTCTTGGGTGACCTGATCTAGGTGGACCTGCTTTAGCAAGGGAGTTGTACTAGATGATCTCTAAAGGTCCCTTCCAACCCCTACCGTTCTATTATTCTATAATTCCGTGATTCTATCTTGCAGTGTGATTTTAGAGAATTGTGCCATTTCCTCTTGCAGGTCTGACTTGTCATGATCTGCTGTTAGGTCACAATTAATTTGGTGGAAGTCAAACCTCCTTGCTTTCTAACTGACTTCAGACAATTCTGGGTGGCTGAGGGCGACTGGGCTTAACTCCTGAGTGATGTCCAATCAAATGGGTTATCATGATCAGGTTTCGTGTATTCTTGGGAACAGAATTAAGACTCAAATGGAGTCAGGTATTGAACAAACTCATTTTATCTACAGCAATCAACAATCACAGAGTGAGAAAGAGAGAGAGAAGTTACAATAGTCACCACCACTGCAACAGCCCACTTATCTTCTAGAACAATGCTTCATCTGATGTTCCCTTAAGTCCGGTGGGGGGAATGATGTTCTTCCATCCCATTTCTGCTGGTCTTGCATTTTTATAACATTGTTTTATTACATAGTCAATGAACTCCTGGAACTGTTTGGCATATCTATGCCTCTTGCTTCTGTGGTGTGGTGCATGCCCAGTACTGTCTCTGGAGTGTTCTGGAAAGTTCTGGAAGGCCTGAGCACCCCCTCCACATCTCTTGTTTACAATCTTCAGCCAACCCTGGGCCTGGGCACATGTTCAGAGTCTATGTGTTCCAAGACAGCGGTCTCATTCTGAGACAACGGGATGTATAAGTGTCTCTAACGAGTAGAACTTCCTTGATTGCTGGAGTGTTGTGGTTTTGGTGGTCAACTATGCTGCCAGCAATGTTGAGGCATATCACTAGTACCTTACACTATTCCACAATTTTGTCTATGACAGCTGATGTATTTATTATCACCTTTTCAAGTTTTCTTACTCCCAGCCAAGCTAAGAACCAGCCAGTGAGCAAGTGAATGAAAAGCTGTAGGTCTTTCAATTAAGGGATTACTCTGTTTATGCCTCCTCAAGTAGGACTGTACCTATGATTTAGACTCTAATTTGCCAATCACCATTATGCATTGGATTACTATCTTTAGGGTACATACCCCTGACAAATTGGGTGGTAGCGCTTTTCTAGCATTTGAGCCACCTATCCAGTACCATCCTGTTCCTTCTGGCACAGGCCATCGTGCACATCATCAGTTAACTATAAGCATTCCTACCAAATCAGTCTGAGCACATCTGGGGTAGTTCTGAACAAAGCCAGTATTTTTTTAAACAATCTAGTTTCTGTGTTCTTTTAGGTGGGTTGCAGTTTTGAACACCTCTGTGTAAGAAACAAATAAGGTTTCTTGTGAAAGACTCAGGTCAGACTCTGCAGTGAAGAACTTTTATTTAGCATTCTTGCAAGAGTGGGCGTCCTGACTAGCAGGCACACCTGATGAGTACAAAGTTTGGCTTTTTATTCCCTATGTCTATCCACCAGATCCCTCCCTTGTTTCTGCATTGGATGGGTACTCCAAGGTGTACATCTTATCCAAGATGCCTAAAGTTCCTACGAACTATTTTAGACCTTCCCACCCCTCTTGGATTTATTAGTTCCTTCCTGTGATAAGATTTTCAATAGCATATCCTGATCATTGACACATGATTGATTTCCAGTATTATTAATGTTAAGGCCCTTTTCATAGAATAGAATCATAGAATTATCATCAAGTCCAACCACTAACCCCACACTGCCAAGCCTGACACTAATTGAAATCAAGTCCCTCAGAACATCATCTATGTGTCTTTTGAATATCTCTAGGGATGGTGAGATGAGTCTGACTTAAAGTCAGGGAAAGTTCCAAGCAACTTTTAACAGAGGCCACCACTGCAGACCTTTCTCCATTACCAGAAATGACTTCACACAAACCCAATACAGCTTACTTTGTCTGATTGTTTGAAGAAGTAGGCAACAGGCCTTTTTCAGCTTCCCAAAACTTTAGAACTCCTAGAGCCACATGCTGTCTTTCACGTACATATAACTGAAATGGTTTGGTTAAGTTGAATATTCCTCATGCTGGGGCTTTCACTCATTCTTTTTTTTATGTAATTAAATCCTTTCCAATATTCAGAAGTTCATTTGAGCAGGTTGCCTGGGCCTTTAGTTGCTACTTATGCAGGTTTAGCTGTTAGGCTAAAATTAAGAATCCACAGTCTAAACCAAATGGCCATTCCCAAGAATCCCCTGAGTTCTCTTTTAATTTGTGGGACAGCTATCCTACATATAGCCTTTTTTCATCCGGCTCACAGTTATCTTTTTTTCCTGTGATATTTCAAACCTGAGGTATATTTCCTTTTCTTTAAGTGTTTGGGCTTTCTTTCGGGAGACTCTGTATCTAACTAGTCTCAGTAAGTTCAATAAGTCAGTTGCTGCTTTTTAGCATTCCTCTTTTTGTTTGGTTCCAATTACTAAATTGTCAACATACCATAATAAGATAATAGAAGGATTGTTACCCTGACAGACTTCTAATTCTTTCACTAGTACGTTACCAAACAGGTTAGGACTGTTCTTGAATCCTTGAGGTAGTACTGTCCACATTTACTGGAACCAGAGGATTGGATGGGGAGGTTTTCAAATTGCATGTCGTCTTCTCCCATTTCCCTTCAATTTTCTTCCTCACCTTTCAACATAATAAGATCTACCTCATTCTTATTTCTCAGTTCACTTACTTCTCTCCTCAGCTTAGGACATTCACTTTTTAAATGTCTTTCCTTCCATCAAATTTCACACTAGTTCAGCCCCAAAGGTGTTCATCCCATAGGGATTTATCCTTTCATTATTCCATTTCAGCCCCCTCTTTCTTGCGTATTGTTCCCATTTACTGCTGCAGCTAGCAAAGATGCCTGTAGTTTCACCCTACATCACAGAAATGGGTGCCAGGTGGTAATTCCACAAACTAAGTTGCAGTTCAGCAGCCATTATTTATACCATTTGGGAGGTATGATCATTCCCACTTACATTGTAAGTACACTGCTACTTGATAGCCATTGGAGGATTTCTTGCTCACCTTGATTTAAAGGTACAATGTATTTTAAATGTACTGTCCAAGCTCAGTGGGTCTTCACATGACAAAAAGTGAGTTCAACTTCAGGGTATCAGATTTGAGGTGGTTTTGCTAACTCTCTTATACTGAAATGTGTTATCTCAAGGATGCAAATCCTTTGTTTTGGGGAACTTTTGACCTTTCATCCTTCCTTATGACTCCTTTGGGGTTAATAACCTCCATACATTCTATATTAAGATCAACGATGTCAACATAACCTTAAACAATCCATCTTCAACCAGTTAGTGATAATTAAAAGAGGGAAAACTTGGAAACTGGGCAAAACTGGTCTTAGGAATGACAGAGAGGAAAAGGAAATAGTATCCATCAAGATAAAATGGGAAATTCAGTTCTAACATAGAGATACACACTCAGGAAAGGCGGAAAAATTGTGTGTTAGAAAATGTTCAAATTAGTGCCAAGCAGACTGTAGGACAAGGAGGAAGAAACCATGAACATATTCACTATCAGACCTCTTGTCCATTACCAACACCATATCCTTCCCGTGAGAGGAGAACCTTGTAAGGTTGACAACTCGCCATTCCCAGACTGAAGCAAAAAAAAACCTTAGAAGCAAGAGGGGCAGTGAAAGGGACAGCATATCACCAAAGAGAATGGCTAAATGCTAAAAAGATTTTGTGTTACAATTTTAATTTAAATTACATCCTTAGTGAGACTTCTTTTGTACTAAATAGAAAGTCTGGATTATGTATATATGAATACAATTGTAATTTGGCTACATTAATAGTAACTTAATAGTTACTATTAATAGTTATACTTTGATTAGATTATGGATTAATCACACTAACAATAAATTCTTGACTTTGCATTCAAGATACATTTTCTTTTGCCCATTCGATGTTATCTGACCTGCAATAGCTTTTCCTCCTTGTCCTCTGAACATACTCATCTGGCCTTTACTATTTAAGTCCACCAGATCCTCAAAAACACTGTTTGCCTGGTTCAGTGACTTTCTTTCAGACATCCTCCAGCTTGGTCATCCAACATTTTCCTTCAGAAATTATAAACAAGAATTGATGTGCGGGAGCTTCTGGAGTCATAGATGTATCCTCATGGAGGTAGAGTCAATTGCTCGTTTATCAGTAATACACACCGATATTTATACAATAGTACAGAATTCAGGTGATAGCAACATAATGTTCATTGGTTACATCTACAAAGCCGTGAGCTACTCAGCACAAGCTCATTGGTTAATTGCTAGTGCTCACGCTCTTAGTTTAAGCAAGATCTCAGCATAGCTGTGGTTAGAACATCCTGTTTTTACTTCTTCTTAGTTGCTTACTGTTTCAGGCAGCTTCCTCTTGGTATGCGTTCAAGGTCAAGTTGACCTTGCTATCTGCGTCAAAGCTGGGATTGTGCAAATATGCTTCTAACAGAACTCCATGTCCTGTATCAGCAAGAAATTCCTCTACAAAGAATGAACTTTGCTGATGAAAATTCAGCAAAATTGTGTTTTAAAGGTTTTTTGGGTTTTTTTTCCTAGCAAAAAAATTGTGCATTACTGCATTCTGCTGCATTTCTGTGGTGCACTGAAGCAATATAGATTGTTTATGGAAAACAAGGGAAAATATATGGGTGGCTGGAGAGTGGAAATTCAAGTGAAAGACTAATCAATGACAGCTCCAGTGAGCTCATAAATATATTTTCCGGCAGAAACTTGAAAATAATTGAATGGGATCAACTCATGACATGACGCAGTCTCATATCACCTGAAAGAAACAGGCTAACCTCATGTCATGGGAAAAACCAAGCATGAGCCTAGGCAGAGATAATTACCAAAGTTTTTGAAGTGATCTTTGGGTAGGTAATCACAGCTTTCCAGAGATGTGTTTTCTTCTAGTAGTCACTTTCTAGCTTAACTGGAATCCATTAATTATAGTAGTCACTTCCTAGCTTAAACAGAATGTTGTTGTAGATCTAATTTCCTGACTTAAATAGAATGCATTGTAGAACATCAGTAGAAACACTTGCTAAAGCCTTAGGTCACAAGCTGTGAATTTTTCACCTAACTACTGCTGCACTTAAGGTGAACTTTTTAGCTACATGAGGGAAGACCACAAACTAGAAAAACAAGGTAATCACATCTGTCAGCAGAAGCTGCATTCTCAAGATAAGAAACATGCCTAGAAACAGAGAAGGCATATAATGAGGAACAAGAAGACCTAAGACTCAAATATTTCTGAGGGCCAAGCCATTGTGTGAGGCAAGGGGAAACTTAGATTGTAAGGGTATGATTATCCAGAGATTTCTTTGTTTGGGGTCCTTCTCCAGAGGCACTCAGTTTGGACTCTTCTATACCATTGTACCACTCAATAAATTCGTCATGTCAAAGATTGCTTTAGGAAATCTAGGGTTGAGTCTGGGTGAAGAGGAAGCACCTAATAGTGAGTGTGTGTGTGTGTAAGGAGTCAGAAGGGGCAATGGAGTTGTGTCACTGGAGTCTCCAGCTGAGAAGACACTCTGGTCGCAGCAATTAAAGTCTTGAGTGGTGTGTGTGCAACTCCTTGAATGGTGTCTGAATATTCAGGAGCAACTTCTTAACACTGCCACATGGGAAAGCCCCTCAGAGTTTAGGTAGCAAAGAGAAACTTAGCCCTTTATGTGACAGTCCTTTGACACCTGTAGGGATCTAAGAGACAAAATCTGATGCTATTATGTCCCTCTGTCCCATTCCTGTATAGTAAATGCATCTGTCCTTGGAGGAGAAGTACCTTGAGGTGCTTCTAAAGTAGTACCTTGAAGTACCTTGAGCTGCTTGTTTGTGAGGATCTTGTGCTACAGAATCACAGAATACTAGGCATTGGAAGGAACCTCTGAAGATCATCTATGCCAACCCCTCTGCTAAAGCAAGTCCATCTAGATCAGGTCAGAATCCACAACCTCTCTGGGTAGCCTGTGCCAGGGCTTCATCATCCTTACAGTAAAGTAGTTCTTCCTTATGTTTAAGTGGAACTTTTTGTGTCCCAGCTTTTGCCCATTCCCCCCAGTCCTGTCATTGGACATTACAGAAAACAGTGCCACCCCATCAATACACACCTTTTAGATACTTGTAATTATTGATGAGGTCCCCCTTCAGTCTTCTCTTCTCCAGGCTGAACAGTCCCAGGTCCCACAGCCTTTTCTCATAAGAAAGATGCCACAGTTGTATCTATGGCTGCCTCACTTTTCAGGGTAGGAGCACTTTTCCCACTTGGCCTCTAAAGAACTTCCGATGTCTTCTGCTTTCTTGTGCACATAGATTGAAACATTTACTGTAGACTGAGCTACTACAGCTCTCAAATATTCTCTATATTCTCACTGTAAGATGCAATAAGAGGCTGCATTTGTAGGGAATTTTGGTTTTGAAGTGAGTCTTCTTACCAGAGAGGGGAGAGAACCAGGAAATCCTTTTGGGACAGCTTGATTACAGTGGATATAAATAGGCTGGATGAGGCTGGAATGTACCTTCTTGTGGATTATGGTCTCTTTTAGAAAGCACTTAAAGTGCTTAGGGAATGGAGGCACTCAAGCCTATAATCTGGGTAATCTGTGTAGAAAGGAAGAGTTTGGGAATGATCAAGAAGCTTTTGAAGTCTAATGTCCACAGCTTTTATGGTGGCAGCAGGAAAAGATGTTACTACTACTTCGTTTCTTCAAAGACGGAAACTATTCTACTGGCTTCCAGTAAAGACTTCCTTGGACTTCCTGTGAGCAATAGTAAGCAGAGCCTGAATATGTTTCTCCCTAGGAAAGGAGACAATACATATTCACTCTGGAGTGTTTAACACAAGGCAAATGCATGATCTATGTGAAACAGGTAACTGAGGCCAGTATAACTCTAGCAAACTAACTAGACTACACAGCAGAGTTGAAAGGACAGACAGTTAAATATTTGACAGAAACTGATGGCACTTTTTTGTTCAAAATCAGATATAAATTGCTGATCTTGCTGTTACTACTTATCTAAAGGCATGAACCTGTATAAATCCATGGATTTTACTTGTGAAACTTAACACAGATTTTCCATGTCTTCAAAGTTCAGCCTTGAGAAAGGAAGTTTTATTAATCTGCCTTTTATTCAGTGCTTACACTGCTATAAGAATATGTAATGCATCTTTAGGATAGATTCTTCATTTGATGTAGAGAATAAGACTGCACATCTTCCAGTAACTTTGCTTATTAGTTGTGAGATAGTTAAGGACTATTGGAATCCTGTCTATGTATTTACATTTTTGCATACGTGCCAAGCATTCTGGCAAGGTATGACATTTTGTTAACAGGGTGCAAAAAGCTTTAGGTGGATGGATACATGATTAAACACAGTTTAGCATGGAATGATTGGCTAGTTATTCTATTTTTAAATCATTGAGGTGCTTCTTCTTTCCAGCTGATCTGATTAAATGCTCTTTGAGTGAGAAAAATGTCCTGCTACTGATTTGTACTGTTCTGACGGCAGTACTTCCCTAATTATCTTTTCAATGTTAATATGTATCTAGGAAAACACTGGGATTTTCTTTGTTCCCATGAGATACAAGTAAATCATAGCTTTGCTTTCTGACCTTGCCTCCTGACCTTGTTTTTCTTTTACCAAGGCAGGATGGTTTACACTGTGCTTTGAGATAACTCATTTAAAGATTAATTCTCTTGGCCTTCAGTGATCTGCTTACATTCCTGCAAAAGAAGAGCTATTCACTCAGTAGAAATCATAGCCAAGAGCATAGCTGTTTCCGGCATTACAGGAGGCATGATCTCAGTAAAAGAGTCCATCTCTGGCATGGTGTGGTCCCATACAGTCCTCAGAGCCCTATCTTTCCCCAGCAGGTCATCAGCACCTGTAGTGCTTTTATATGTGTCTAAGAGCCACACTTACACTCACAGAGTGCAAAAATGAAACTGGTTTCGGGAAATTAGTTCAAATAGTGCCTGGACTTTGGGGGTCTCCGAGGTGCTGGGTATGGTGCTGCGGACCCTCCTCCCTAGGCTGTGTCACTACATTGGAGTCAGCCAACACCAAGTTCCTGTCTTAATCATCCAGTGTAGTGATCTGAGACATCCTGACACTCTCTCTTCTCAGCTATTTGTACTTGTACAAGTCTTGTACTCTATTGTCCTGTAGCAACTGCAGTGAGTCAGAATGATTAGGCACTCCCTAAGATTCCAATCATGAAGAAAGCAGCATATCTTTCCTCAGTTCTTGGTCAATTTTGCATTTCTCAGTTCCATCAAATAGGGGCTACGTCCTCTGGAATTCCTCTGACAAAGAGGTGACGCAGAACCTGAGAGGTTATACAATTCCAATGTAAACAAACTTACAACAAATAGGACTGAAGTATCTGAGTTCCAGGAAGAGAGAGAGAAAGTGAGTGAGCCAGTTTCCCTTTTTCATATGAGTAAAATTAGGAGGATTTATAGTTGTCCTTAAGTTTGTGGTGAGTGGAATCAAGGTTGCTGGTGTGGGATTTGGGTATATCTGCTCTGCTTCCACCCTTCTTTTCTTCTATAACTCTTTATCTCTCCGTCTGCCACTCTTTTGCTCTGCAGAGACATGATATTTACGTGAAAAACCCACATTGACTTTCCAGATTAACAGAAAGGGGCTCTTCTCTTGGAAACAGTGTTTGGGGCAGTACCAGTAGAGAATCAGCATTGCTGTGAGTCCTGGGCTGGTAGATGGTGGATGGCAGATGGCTGCTTCTCCTGGAAACAAAAGGGAGACATCAGAGAACCTCTACCTTGGAAAGACCACCCAGGGCAGGGACATCAGCAGCTAACAGCTCTGCCTAGCTCACTCCAGCCATTTGTCCCTCAAAGGACAAGGCCTGGAGGGGGAACCACACCAAGGTGCATCCCCAGCCCAGTCCATCACAGGTGCTGGGATGCCTGAACTGCCAGGGAAGAGGATCCAATTAATTCAGAAGGACTTGAGCCTGACTGCCCATCCAGCCCATTGACTTTTCTGTATTGCCAAAGGCTTCTACTCACTACCTTCATGCAGGCCAAACAATTCTTCCTTTTTTAACTCCTGCTGCTTCAGATTTGACCTTCTGTGAGTCAATGGATTGCCTGGGAGCAAGCTAGAGCTCTGCTGTTACACAACAGTTATTCTTATCCAGGGATTTTGAAGGAGTGTTCATTTCCCCTCTGATAAGGTGCCTCTCCAGAAGAGTATTGCAAGGATTTTTGTAATTCCTCAGTTCTTTATTGTCAATTATTTATTGCCTGATCTACATATCCCAAGTATATTGTTAACCTAGTGTGCTTAGGTTCACTTACTTTTTATTCTGCATTACCTGGCTTAGCCCTTGTAAGAAGACTACATTTCTGTGAAGGTGAATAAAGATGTACACAACACATAAGATCTACAGAAATACATACTTATAGAAAGTAGTCTCACTGCTGTCTCACTCATGTAACTAATAAGCAAAACTGCTGGCAGCTAGGAAATCATGTTCCCTACACTAGCAAATGAAGAATCTATCTCAAAGATGCACTACATATCCTTAGAGCAAAACAAACCTAAAATAAAAGGTGATGATGAGCCATTAGACTGGCTCAGTGTTATCAACTTCACTGTGGCTTCATGAACTGACTGCATAGGAGTAGGTCTCAACCACTCTCACAGCCTCCTGCTTTGATGGTGTCAACCTCACCCTTGCACTGCTGCTTTTAATTTCAGTGGAAGGTGATGAAAATAGCTAGCTAGTTTATGTTCAGCCTGTTATTTTTCTTGGTCCAAGTACTACTCTCTGTATTAAACCAATTTTGTACAGTGGATTTTAAAGTGGAAACTACAATGTGCAAAGGGACAAATCAATATATAGGGGTCCTGACGGTATAGACCTGAGACACCAGCTGAAATCCACATCAAGGAAAAATGAGTCACTGCAAAAGAATGTGCTCCATGAGAAAGACATTTTTTTACAACGTCTAGAAAATTAGAGTAATGATGATGTTCAAAGGAGAGTGAGCTCAGAATTTACACTGCTGCTTAGGAATTAGTACATTTGTAAGAATGACAGTACTTTCCTGGGGAAAACATTGTGGAAGTGGTGGAAGTGAGACTCTCTGGATTTGTTTTCAATTCAACAGGAGTCAGGTTTAGATTCAATTGGGCTGCCAAGTCAGCAAGTGTGCAGAAGCAGTTGTTTCCTGCTGTTGACGAACAGCTGTGAAAGGAAGGTTTTTTGCTTGAACATCCAAGGTCCATCATGCTTTAGCAGTTAGTTTTGTACTCATGAATCTCTGTTCCAGCAGGCCACAGGTGGTAAAAAAAAGCCTTTTAGTGCTTCAGCTACGGGCAAGAAGAAGGTTACATGCAAAAGCCAATCTATGCTGGAAACTTTATAGTATAAATCTAATATAGCTATAGAGATATTTATTGAGTAACAAATGATAGAGTCATGTGAACTGCAGGGTTTATGTTGATATTATATACAGCTGTTTAGGATGACTCCAAATAGTCATTAATTTGACATTAAACACTTCCAGCTGAAACGATTCTATGATGCTATTGCTCAGTGCCTGGGGCAAAAGCTGTATAACTTGATTTAACCTTGTGTTTGGAGGAGAGAGAAGTCACTATAGATTCCAGCAAGTCCCTTTCAGATTAACATATATTCATGTGATCAGAACAAGGCATCTCCCTTGCAAACTTCTTGCATGACAAGAGACATAAACATCCTGCCATATCCTTCCCACACACAATCTCTTGCTCATCTACTCAGAACTTTGTGCCTAAATAATTTATAACTGTTGTAATTTGTTCAAGTTATGTGGTTAAAGTAAGCGTGTTGTGGCTAAGTTTCCCTGTGACAAGCACTGTAAGATTAGTCAAATGACATAAAAGAACTGATCATAAATGTGCTGCTATATGACATAACGTATGTGCACATAAGAGATTGTTTTAAAACCTCACAGAAGTGCAGGAAATTTGCAGACCCACCAGTACTCCCTCTATGAAAACAGAAAGTGAGTTGTACTGGCCATAAAGTATTCTGTATGGCAATCAAGGTTTCATTCAATAATCCTGAAAATCTTCCAAATAGGCACTAAATACCTAAGCTTAGAAAAATGAAAATGCTCCAGTACCCCAAAGCTTGATTAATCAGATAAGCCACAGCCTTAATGAATCAATGAATAAAGATTCATCTTCAGTACTGCCAGAACCGTGGTCACCACCGTGATATTTGCAAGCAAACTGCACCAAAGGGGAATAACTATTTACTTATATTTATCAATATCATTAAACAGTTGGACTGAGATGGTGTCCTAGAAAAGGATAGCATAGTGGTCCATATCTGGCAGAACACATTATTTCCAGAGGAGGTATTTTTAGTGTCATAAAACCCAATCACACTTCAAAGAACAATTAGCTCAACTGATTTGTAAATAACAGGTTATAAATCACACTTTCATGGTACCAGATGACCTTCAAGTTGGTGGAAATGCAGAGAAATCAAATCAAGCCATTAAAAAAAACTGAAGGAAAATGGTGTCTGCAACATTTAAATTACCACAGATCCCAAAGGCTGAGTCTCAACAAATGCTTCAGCCTTGATTAGCCTATTAGAATCAGTGATTAGGTGGCAAAGGTACTCTTAACACCTGGGATACCCCAGACAACCTCAGACTCTTCTCTCAAGAGACCAGTTTGCAAATAAATTAGACTGCAAGCTGATTCATGGAAAACAGCATCCTGTTTAGCATTCAGGTAGGAATCAAGTGTGTTAAAGAGGGTTTGTATGTAGCAAATAAGCTAATCTAAAAGTTACTTCTGAACTTAGCCCTTCATGCCCAGCCTAGATTTAGGATGAAGCATTTTCATCAGACTATATTGTGACTTGGACCCTTCCACATGAAAATTACAGAAATCCAAGTGAGACGTTGAACAAATGGTGACTGGAACTGTAGCTGATAGTCAATGGCTTGGTTTTGCTTTCATATCATCACAAAACATTCTGCAAGCTTTTAAATCCTCTGCAGTGTTCTGCATGACTCATGTTCTTCAAAGGGATAGGCCAGGAGAATGCTAGGCCTACTTTTAGGGCATTTGATAAACTTCAGCTTTTAAGACACTGCATGATCCTAGGTTGATTGGTCCATAAATACTGTACATGCTTTTTCAAGCTTTATGACACTATATTAGCCTATACTGAAAGCATTCTTCCTAAAAAAAAAAAAAAGCATAACAGACAAAACACATCAGAAGAAAAGAGATTTTCTAGAGTGAATTGAACTAGAGCTTGTTTGGCAACAGAATAGACAAAGCAAAACTAACAAGTTAACATATATATCCTGTGTTAGTGCTTGGTAACATACAAAAAAAACCCCCAACTTGAAATCCTAATCTGCAAATGAACACCAAACTTTCACTTGGAACTCATGCAGATATTTGCACCATAAATACTCAGATTGTTCTGAGAGTGGAAATTTTCTTGGGCAAGGGAAAACACAAGAATAAGGACTGAAATAATGGCATATATTGTTATCCAAGGTCGCCAGTTCACCTGGCTCACAGTGCAACCTACGCATTGTTTCATTCACTAGAAAGAAAATGAAACTGTAAGGTAAGATGATGGGAAGATAATGAACTGGCCTGGAGCCAGAAGACAATTAGACATGGAAAACAAAAGCAAACCATTGACTCGGCAGTGTTGTCTAAGACTCACAGGGAATGAAACTAGATACATCAGGAAAAAATAACAGTAACTATTGACTCTTAAGGGCTGTATAAGCCCTGTCCAAAAGTAGTTCTCAGCAATGAAGAGGATCTTAGGACAGGATTCAGTACTGGCATGTCTTGTCTTTCATGTCACATACAATTCATCCTGGCCAGATTACTTGGACATGCATACTGATACTTCAGTTGATAAAAATATGAGTAAACAGAGTTATCTGATTTACATGATTGAACGAAAACCACTTCCCCTATCTATATGGTCTTGTAGTGACTTCTGTTTCATTAGCTGACACAATAGTTGGCAGAGAATCCAAGGTGTGAAAGCAAGAGGAAATCTTTCCATCACTGCCTCTTTGTTGTGAAAGGAAGTGGTTGGATCCATTAATTGGTAAAGGAAAAAAAAGCCAATTTCTATTTGGTTGTTGAGTCTATTGATGCAGAGATTTGGAATAGAAGCATTGAGGTTGGTAAATACACATATATATCTGAAAGCACCAGCAGAAACAGTAACAGAAGGGTTAAAAAGCTAGTGAGATTTGGTGGCATAAAGACCAGATTGTTACAAAGGTCCCAGAACATCAGTGAGCATACTGTGAAGATGAGGGACAGAACTGAAGATGTGAAGAAAAAGTGACAGAAAGATAAAGAATAGGACTTCATCCATAAAATACCTAGAGAAGGAGGCACAAAGAGGAGTAAATCAGCAAACTTATTTCAGGAAGGCTGAACAGAATGAAAAGACAAAAGATTACAATCATTGTTAACTCTAGAAGTACCCTGAAGAGTGAAAAACCAGTTCATTTTCCCCAGTCAACAGAGATATGATGCCCACATTTCAGCTGGTATCCCTCATTTTCCTTGTCATATACAAGTAATCTTAGCTAGACCACAAACTTTCTTAGTTGTATAGCCAGGATGGCTTGAATATGACAGGTACTCTCAGTGTTTAATAGTGTAAGACCATCAAAGTGAGTGAAATCAGTATTGTTTAAAACAAAATGCACCCTTCCTTTCTCATTTTGCTACATTAGCAGTAACACAGACTGAAGGGTGGCTTATTGGATAAGAAAAATGATTGTTCTAGGCAGACCAGCTGTGTTGCCAATAATAAATAAGTTTAGAAATAAAGAAAAGAAAATAGAAGTTATGTGGTGCAGCAGCCATCCATTCTACTGAAGATGGAGAAAAAGAAAAGCAGGGATCTGGTCATTAAAATGATAAAAAAAGACCATAGAGTGCAGCTTTACCTTACACTGACAAAAGTTTTGTTAGATATCATACTTTATACAAAATATGTTAAAACAGGCAAACAATATCTGCTTTAGATATCTCTTCTTGGAGGAAAAAGAGCACATACTTACTCTCAGAGATGCAACTGTCAAATAGGAAATACAACAAAGTAATAATTACAGTCTACATGTACCAAACTAGTGAACAAAAGATGAAATTATAGACCTGTGGGTACATTTAATTGATACTGCACAGAAGCAGGTGACAAGTCTGCAAGTTTTGATTTATAAAGTTGACCATAGAAACCCAAGATGATGATATTATGATGAATTTTATTCTTACATCTGAGTAAAGCAAAATATAAGCCATAAGGAGACTGTCTTACGTCAGTTTCACTCAAACCAAATGAGTCATTAGTCAGAGCTGATGTTTCTGTAGGGAAGGGCAGTTTTCTTATAAATGGTTCTTATCTTGCCTTTCTCTCTTCAGTGTTTACCTTCTTTTATGCTAGTATGGTACCACCTATCCATTAATTCCTTTTCACTACCTCACTGCATGAATAGTCTTCCCTGTCAAGATAGTGCCATCCTAAAGTTTTCATATCAACAGCAATTCCTTTTAAAAAGCTAGTGACTATTTTGTACCAGGAGGTGTTCGTTCTTTTTGATTCCCAAAAAGAAAGGCACAAACATGCTCAAGCAAAATAGTTCTGTTTTTAATGTCCCAGAAAAGTTGACAAGAAGTTATAAAATCTTACATCCCTTCTGCTGCTGGGAGCCCTGAGATGACACAGAATCGGAATGTCACGGCACATGGTGCAATTCCCATCCATGGTGAGGCATGTGAGCTCTGTGCTCACCTGTACACTTATAGACTTTTGCTCTTAACACAGATTTGTCAGCCCCAATATTGGTCAGGTTTGGGGTGTCGACTTAGCTTTGAAAAGTCCTTTGGCAACATATCCCAATATCCTTATCACATGAATAAACCTACAGTTCCCAGGATCAGCAGATAAAACTGGTGATTAAAGGCACATAGTAATTCAAGTGTACAGAACAAGGTATTACACACATGTTTATGATTCAACACACATATGTTAGAGTTGAGCAATGGTCACATGTTATTCATTATACAGGGGCAAACACCTGCATAAGGTATTATGTGGATCACTAGCTCCTCCCACAATAGTCTTACCGACTGCCCACTACAAAAGACATATGCAGAAATCTTATACATCAGCAAAAGATTCCCTACAACTGTTAAGCTTAAAAAGTTTGTGGGTCACGTAGGAGACAAGAGAGGGTATTTATCATAAGCTTATGCTGAGGCAGAAACCTGTATAGGCAAAAGGCTTTAGAAGATACAGGAGATACAATGCAAGAAATGTGAACAAGAACTAGCAAGATGTTAGAACTGATCAAACAGAGCAAATTCACAATCAATTGAAGTAAAGCCCAGTCAATGCAGACAGATGACAGATGTCTGTTACATCAGGAATGTCAAACAGTAAAACAAAACCCAAACCAAAACGAAAAACTTCAGAAATGCCAGTCCCTCTAGGGGATTGCTAGGGATACTATTGGGAGAACTACACCACCAGTTTTCACTTGCGTGCTTTCAAACATACATAGAAATAACACATTTGCTAACACAGTTGCTGAAGAAGGAAACAAAGTGAGAATGGGGTCCAAGGCAGGAAGAGACTGTAAGACTAGGGTAAAACCACCAGATTCAACACATCCTTCTTTGCCACCATGCCAACAGCACAGGCAATAGTCTGGTCATGAAAAAAAAACCAGAACAGCAAGTTGGTCTCAGCTACAAATCCAAAAACCAATCAGCACCAAATCAGATTATACAGTCCATCTTTGGAAATGTTTGGACAAAACAAATATTTCAGGTATACATGGTCAGAGATCTGAGGCCTGAGCAAAAGCTGACCTCTAGGTGAACCTCCCAGCCAAACATAATATAATATTAGTATCTGATCATTAGCGAAATATGTGTGATCATTAGTGAAAGATGTAGCTTTCATGACATATAATCATTAGTGAAGATAAAAGGTTGTGAGAATGTGTTTAACTTTCCTTGTTTAGAGGCAGGTTGTCAAGGCCATGAAATCAGGTGTCTAACCTTGTTTGGTAATATGTGGTCAAAGCCAAATAACGAAACTCCCTTGGTTCCTCCTTGAGCTCTGGCCAGATTTCGGGTGGTATCTCAAAGGAAATTGAAACCAGATGTTTCCGCATTTAAGATTATGCAAGCTTGTTTATTCGACAATATAAAAAGCTGAACTCTCTTGCAGGGACTTTGGAGACTTCAGCTACGAGTGGATGCACTGTGTAGGACCTCCCAATTGCTGGGAAAGGTTCTTCAAATCCTTGCTGCAGCCAGGGCTCCTCAGCAACTGCGGATCTGGATGATGGTAAAGTATTAGGGCAATTAGTGATTTATCTTCCTTAATCACTATATTTAACCGTACATAGTAATGATTAGGTTCATTATCTTGTTTTGTTTTATTCTTGCTGTATTATTTTGCTTGTTATTTTTTCCTTTAAATGTTAGGAAAGACAAGCACATTAACTTGGTGTCTGTGTCCTTTGTATTGATTCAATCTATTGTCAAAACAAATCAAGAGCATTGCCAGGAAATAGAGTTTCTTAGACTGATATTGCCTGAACTGGTAAATACTCTATCGGCCCATTGTTGTATCCATACAATAACAGGCTTTGAATGGAAGTAACCAGAGGCAATACAAACACTAAAGGTATATTTGCCCTTAATAAGACAAAAGTAAAATATATAGCACTGTAGAATGTCAGTGAATGATTTTGCACACTTGATTCTGAGGCCATGATGCCCACATCATTCCCAGTAGTTATTATACTGGAGTTACAACCATTAGCCTGCTGATTGTGTGTGGGTTTTGTTGTTGCAGCCTCAGGTGCACATCTAAAGATGGTTCCAACTCTGACATCAATTAACACACATCCTCAATAGATTTTACACATGGTCAAATTGTATGTCCTTTATGCAGTGTCTGAATCTCAGGTTTTCAGTTCTATTCAGTATTGGACCACAACATGACAACTTTGTGAGGTATGAAGAAATACACTTTGCTCGCACAAAGTACTAGTCACTAGGAGAGATTGGATGTTGATAGTGAGGACTTCTTCCTCACTCTAGGGTTTGTGCTTAGATTTGCTTTTATATATTTTGTAACATGTACCACATCATCCTCTTTCTTTATTGATTTGCAATTCCTTATTAGTACAAAAATCACTGTCTGTAGTTTAATTTATATTATGCTGAATTCTTTCTCTTCGTTATCCTTAAAACTGGATTTATCCAGTTCTGAAGGCTGCATTCCTTTAGTTACCAATAAATCAACACCAGTGATTTGTTTATAACTCTGAGGCTTCTGGTATCATCTGAGGCCTCTACTTTCAAGGCCTCTGCTATCATCCTGCCCTTTTACTCCTCTACACTTCTAGGTCACAGAGTTCCCTCTACACAGACCTATTTTCACTAACTATAGTTACAGAAATACATCAAAACTACTGTAGTAACGTAGCACACAATTGCACAAAGATAACTAAAGTTAAAACAAGTTAGGTAATATTATAGGTAGTGTGATTGTTAGGCAACTGCTCTAACAGTTAAACAAGATAAGGCAAGTCTCAAGCAGGCCAAGAGTAGCCTAGACAAAGCAACTATTGTTAAATCCCAGCCTTGAAGCAGTACAAAATAAAATCACAGCCTCTGGTTACAAGACTGTTAATAGGTAGCTTCTTGACAGCATTTCCATTTGTGACTCCATGAGTTTTGCATCTAAGATACAGGTCTTTGGTAATATAGCTAATGTTTTCTCTGATATAGCTTAGCATACTTTAACATACACTATTTTGATAGTGTTATCTGGTGTAGAGTCCTAATACTCTCAGCACATTCCAGTATGGTCCTCTTCTAGGGTTAATGACTAGATATTTTCCTGTTCTAGCAATCTTAAGAACTCACTTTATACTTTAATGGTAAAACAAAATATGCATCCAACACTTTTTTTCAGCTGCTTGTCCTTAATATCTATCTAAATATGGCATCTTACTGGTATAAGTTTAAATCTGGTTCTTCATACCCTTAGTAATGAAGGATTCAAACATGAGTTTGAGATTCAAACTGTTGTGTGCAAGGACTATGATTCTGGATATTTGCTTGAGCCAAAAAGTGGTGGAAGCCATGAGATGGGAAGATTGTTTCAAATAAGGATCCATTTAAAGAGATTAAAAAGGAATGGGTCTGCCTGGGAATCATTTATGGATCAGACACATGAAAGCTCATCAGAGGAACAGGATTAGGAAACTGAATGAAAGAGTCGTGAATATGCCTGTTAGAGAAAGTGATAGCCTGAGGTACATGAAACAATCAGTAATAGCAAATATCAACGCTCAACAGAAAGATGAAGAATAAGAAAACAGGAAAGGAAAAAGAAGACAGAGGAATAAATAGACATATAATGTATTGCAAAATAACTGGAAACATATCCCACAAGTGCGACTCCTCAAGTCACGGACTTGGATGGAGATTTTTGTTTCAAGGGTTGATTGACAATGATTAACTTCCAAGTTCTGAGGATGAGGCAAAGTTTGCGAGTGCTGAATGACCTTCAGTCATTCTGACCAAGTGGTGCATGAAAACCAAACCATTACGGAAACATTATGGAAGACAGTGAATAACAGTGGGAAGGACTGAAATTACAACTTTAAGAATCTCAGATTGATCCATATCTGGGATTTAGTTCTTCCAAACTATTTTTTTTTAAATGAAGATTCTGTTTATTATGCCTTTAACCTCAATAGAAACTCTTTCAGAGTGAGATATTTTAACCCAGAAAATTGAGATGTGTCAGGAATGGCCAGAGATACAAGAGAAAATAAAGTAGAAGACTGAAAGAGTAGATATAATTGAAGTGAAAGTTCTCCTTTGAATGTGTATAGATGCAGAGGTTGAGGACACAGTTTTGCATTTGAAGATGTTGCAGGATAAATGTGAAGGTCCATCTGAAACAAGATGGGTCTTCTATCACATCAAAACAATGAAATGCCGTAATTAAAAATGAATCTGTGCATCACAATTCAAGTGTATGGACTACTAAGAATATTCTGCTGTTTTATATCTCTTAGATAGCAATGTTATTCACTGTAAGGTGACGACTTGGAAGACTGACAAGGAGTCAAGGACATGACTCGGTATGCAAGTTCTAGTCTCAGTTCACAAAGCGAACATCCTGCCCCTGCTGATAATCATCAGTTCACAGTGACCCCAGCTCCTAACTACATCAATATTGAATTGTTTGATGGGCAACCACGTGAGTGTGACAATACATACGCTGCTGCCAAAAAGAAAGAGTATAGAAGTGGAGGCAGGGATATCTCTGAGCTGGGCCTCAACTGGACATCTACCCTGAGTGCCTGCTTTTCCCAGTTGAGATCATCCCACCACCCCCAGCCCCCTGCATCTGGCACCTCTGGGACATCAGCCCATGGACGGTGTCAGGGTCAGGCCCAGTGGAGGCAACCAGGGTCAAACACAGTCCCAGGATGACTGGAGATGGGCCAAGGCTGGACCAGGACATTGATCTGTGGGTTGGCACAGCTCACTGTGGCTCACGGCAGGGCAGGGCAGGGCAGGGCAGGGCAGGGGAAGGGCTGTGGGGAGCCAGAGACTGGTCCTTCACAGTGTCACTGGGGCAAAGACTGACAGCCCTGGGAAAGTGCTGGAATAGGGTCCTGGGCCACAAGCAGGGTAAGGGAGCTGAGCAGGGACACTCAGGGCTGCTGGTGCCCTCAGGTTCATGACATGGACCTAGGTAATAAGAAAAAATTGATCCAAATTGACAGCATCTCTGTCAGAAGCAAAACCCTGTTTCTTTCAGTGAAAACAGATTTTCCACCTGTTATTGGTAATGATCATGGCAATAATGAGAGTGTCTGTCTTAACTGCTCTGAGAATTATAGATAGTCAGTGCAATGGGTCAGTAATACTGTCTATCTTTCAAGTTGCTGGGAACAACACTGTTACTGATAGAAGTTTTTGATTGGAAGAAAATGATCTGCGTAGACTAAAAATGATAGTAACCCAACCTGGAGAGTTTATTCAGATTCAATCTTGCTAAAAATCAACATAACATAAAGCAATTATAGTGAAGTCTGGACATGGAGATGAGCTGAAACACGTGAACAAAACATACCATGGACTGAGATGAAAATTAATGTGAGACTCCAAGATGGGGTGGAAATTGAAAAGTAGACAGGTTTAATCCACAGTACCTCCATTTTTCAATATCATTATCGATAAGCACTTGCAATCCTTGGTCAAAAGATCCCACACTTCTTTACTCATTACCTCGTATTATACCTAATTACCCACTTTCCCTGAGCCCATCTATTTGTTATGCCTACACACACCTGCTTGTCTCTGTCCAGATTCTTCACAAAATAAACAACCCTCCTCATATTACTTCTTCCTCATTTACCTGAATTCTGCTACTCCTACTTCTCTGCCTGGTGTTTCCAATGCTGTTGCCCAGATAATTTTGGCCCAACACAGTGTTACTGAGATAATTGCTGGATTGTATCAGCCTTCAAGTAGGGCAGGCCTGCATCCTGATGCTGCCTTTCAACACTTAATTCATGGTGGCTACGTTTAATTTATGTTATGTGCTTTCTAAACAGACTTCTTTCACTTTATCCTTGACTTCCTTACTTTTTCATAGTGCACTCCTGTCCATAGTTTAGCCATGGCACACACCAAGGCTCACTACACTCAGTTCCTGTTTGCATCATCCTGCTGGTCTCATCTCATTATAGGCAATTCCTGTTTGCATAGTGCTTCTGATCCTGATCAAAGACAGGCCATGCCTGACAGCGGAGAAGGGAGGTAAGGATGCTACACAAGCAGCACGAGGCTGAGAAGTGTGCTCTGGTAGCTTGGAAACTGGAGAAGGCAAAGGTCAAGCATCCCCAAAAGATTATGTGCTGAGTAGCAAAGAAACCATAAGCCTTGGGCAGAAAGAAAACCAATGCATTATAAGCACTCCAAGCTCATCTGCTGTAATAGACTCCTGATCTCTCTACTGTAATGGGAAGTTATGAAGTACATGAGTGTGTGTGTATGCGTGGAAGGACAATTAAAAACATTGCATGATAGTGAGCCTGTCTTAATAAAGAAACAAATTTGAATCCTTCATTTGTTTTACATCTATCAGGCTCATGAAATCTACCTGGTTTGTTAAGAAGTTTTTTCACCTCTGTAACAACTGATTTTCAGATCATAGAATCACAAAATATCTAAGATTGGAAAGTGTCATGATTCCCTGTTGCAATTAATTTTGCAGAAGCTAAACCCCCTTGGTTTCCAACCAACCTCAGACAATTCTGGGTGGCTGGGGGTGGCTGGGCTTAAGTCCTGAGTGATGTCCAATAAAACTGAAATAAAGGAACATAGAGAGGCAAGATTAAAATGTAAAAGTTAGTTTAATGTAAAGTTAGCTTTAAATAGTGTAATGGTAGGAGTTATCGATAAACTTCCACTACCCAGTGTCCAGCTATTATTGCACATGTAACCTAGGCAACAAGATAAGGAGGGGAGATGTTTCCTGTAACTATATGCTTTCTTTAATAAGGAATGGGTGGATGTGTCCTGAAAATGTATTTTAGGCTAAAACTTTGATCCTAGGAGAAAAGCAGCAGCTCAAGCCTGAGAAAGACTGGTTAGAACCAGAGTTGCTGTTTGGATTAGTGCCTGGAGTGGAAAGGTGAAGGAAGACATCATGAGGAAGACTAAGATCTTCATCCCTGAGGATTACTGAAGGAGGCATGGTGGAGGCATAACTGGGGCAGATCAGGGCAGAATTATGGCGGGAGCATGTGATACTGAGTTCTCAGAAATAATTAGTATAACCCAACCTTTTTTTGATAAAGATAATGAATATGCATGATCTTTGTATATTTAACACAAAAAGTATGACTGCTTTTTAGGGAGTCCACAGCTCCTCCTAATATAGTATCAGTTGCAAACATACTTAGTGTGCATTATACTCCTGTATCCAAACAGTTTATGTCATGAATGAGATATTTTACACAGTTGTGATTTAACAGAAATTCAAGATTTATTAATGGTTTGAGGTGAATCAAAAGTTTCAGTTTAGCAGCACTTAAAGATTAATCAATCCAAAGATTAACAAAGTGATTCAGCTGAATATGTTATAATCAAATCAGTGACTTAATTACAGGTTAAATATGACAAGATTCACACTAACTTATTACAGGGATCCTAAGTCAAAGCATATATATGTATAAACACAAAATATACACACATATACAGACATACAGAAATATTTAGATACAGTGAAGCATATAGATATACACATTGGTGAAGGAAAATGTGTATTCAAACACACAGGGAGGTGGATAGAAGAGGCTAGCCTACAGACAAAGTTTCCTTTTTCTCGAGTTTAGAGTAAATATTCACAATTCTTTGGCATTCCTCAACAGGAATTGACCCTCCAGAAGGATTACTTTGCCCTGGCCTTTTGTTGGACCTGTCATCCCAGGCATCCCAGCTAAGGGGAGATGCTGCTCACAGCCCATAGTGATCCCAGGAAAGCTTAACGGGTCTTGCTTTGAGTAATTATTTATAGGGTCTGAGATAACTGACTTCATTCATGTATTTTTCCATTTTAGCCTAACTGAGATGGTGAAGTACTAACTGGGAAGCACTTTGGTACTTTCCACTAGTTGTGCAGCCCAGGAACTTGCTATATTCTGATGTTCTATCGTCCTCCTTTGGGCTGTCATCCAGACACAGATGCACCAGGCTGTTAGGAGGTGATTAATTGTTACTGCCATTTCTATGCAATAAGGGAAGCAGGAGTCAGATACATCAAGGAGGTGTCTTTCACAATTTATGCCTGACTTATCTTACTCTGGTATGTGGCCCAGGGAGGGGAGATTGTACCAAGCACTGAGTAGCCTAGAAGAGGGGAGGTGGGGGAGTTGCACTACTATAGTTTATAAAAACTGAAGAGCTCGGGCCCTAAAATTGAGCCCTTGGGGATCCTACTCATGACTGGCTACCAGCCTGATGCAACATCATTTACTATAATGCCTTGAGCTCGATCTGTCAGCCAATTGCTCACCCAACATATTATGGACTTGTCTAGCTGTGTGCTGGACATTATGTCCAGATGGAGATTATTGTTATAAATACTTTATACTTTTATTGTTATAAAAGTAATTAAATTAGATTTTATAGAAAAGTTAGGTTTGAAAATTATGAAGTATAATGTACAGGATTATTAAGTTTGAAACCTCACTAGGATGGAACTGTGTTATGTATGACCATAGAAGCCACACTAGGACGTCGTTTGACTTTCTTGTTTTGTTTTAAGAAACTGAAAGACAACATTCCCTATCACTCATTCATAGTCTTAGTGTACATGGAGGATCTGGGGAGGGTGGTATACGACACAATAGGGAAGAATATCTATGTATGGTTTAGCTCATCTGTAACAGTACACCAAGAATGTGGGGCCCAAGGAAATGAAACAGGAGTGAAGGCCATAACGTGTCAAAAGGGAACAAGAACCAGATGTGCTAACATCACTGAAGTAACAAACAACTTTGGCCTGGCTCCTGAATGGAAGAACAAATGCACCAAGGTAACCTTGAGACCACTGAATTGAGGATCTGCAAACTCCAACTCAAAAGGTACCACATGAAGGAAGGATATCATGAATATGCATGGAACTTGTAGAAATGTAATGAATATGTAATACTTTTAGCAATATAACCCACCTGTTGTCCCTAACTTGTTGGGAGTGCCCAGAAGGAACTATCCCCAGCACTATCCACATGCTCATAAAGAATATCTAATAACAAGAGTTAAAAGAGTCTCATTGTTAATCTTATTCAGGAGCCTTTTGCTGCTTGGATTTGAATATAAAATCCATCTTGATTTGAATATCAAGGATTCCAATCAGTAAAAATAGATCTGAGTGACCAATGATTGCTTTAAAATAAGAATATTGATGAGGTTAAATAATCAAAGGACCAATGATTATGAAGGTTAAATTTAATAGTGGACATAACATGCATTTTTATGTAAAGAAACTTATATAACAATTACTGGACAGAAAAAGTCTATAAAAGCTGATGGATTTTGACACTAAGGTGGACATGTCTTTGGAGGAGTGATCCCCTGTGTCCCCAGTGCTGCAATAAACGAAATGCCTGCTTCTTAACTTCACATCAGTGTTAAGGAGTTTTATTCCCAGTTTCAGTAATGTTATGAGATGATGGAGCCTTCAATGCTTATTCTGTGTTGCTGTTGCCACTTTAGTCTCTGAGTAGCCTTTTAATGCTTCTTGTTTGTTTTTTTTTTAGTTTCACTGTACTTATAACCTTTAGATTATTGGTAATCTAATTATATCTAATAGATAATTAGATATAATCTAATTATATCTGATTATCTAGATAATTGCTAATCATCTTGGCAAATCACAATTTGAATAACTAGCCCAGAGTTAATCAGAGATAATTGGTTAGCCCAGCATTGTTACATTCCTTACCCTGTTGCCTTTCAGATGTTAAATCAGCAATCTTCTAAATGTGCTAAACCAGCAAGTTGGTCTTTGTCTCACCATGAGAAGTGCTAAATGCTTTTGTGTTGTGCTGGAGTTGGTTACTGTCCTGTGGTGGCACATGGTTCCTTTTCCTCTACTGTGGGTCTGTTGTCTCTGGCTATTCTTAGATTTCCTTTCACATGTGGTAACACAGAACTTTGTAAGAGAAATTTTGAGGTTGTTTTGCATAAAACGGGGATGAAGCACTGTTATCTAAGGTTGGTGATTCCCCTGGATCACAGCACAAGCTAGGCATAGTTTCAGTCAGTTACCAGATAGCAAGAAAAAGAAGCCATGTTACCAGCATTCTCTGCTCCTTACAGCTGACATAGGATTGTGCCAGGACATGGTGACAGCCTTTACAAACTGCAAAGCACAACAATATACTGGGTGGCAAAACCTGTGATCCCCCAGTGGTCAGGGATGCTTCCTATGATTGCTCACACAACTCTTGCTCAGATTTTATCTAACACACAATCCTGGTAAGCCAGAACACCACCAGGTAGGCAGGACGCATGGGACAGGAAGAGATAAAGATTATTCTGCAGCCATTACTGTTTCCCAATTGTGAAAGAACTTATCTACACTGGGATGCAGATAAGCAGGCACTTCTTTATTTTGCAGGGCTGGGGAACATGGAGGATACTTTTTTCAAGGTTTTTATACATTTCATACAAAGAACTACATTTGCCAACAAAAACATGCATAAAATGTCCATCTTTTAATTTGCCCTTTACCTTGATAAGATTTCTCAATATCACAGTGATTTGTTAAATGCTTTAATTGTGCAAATGAGAAGATATTAATCTATTTACTCATCATCAAAAAAAAGTTTGAACTTGTCTTGTCTTGCCAGGCCTTTATACATGGTATAAAGGCTTTTGCAATTTAAACAAATACTTGCTCGATTGTTAAATGATTATAAATGTTTATCTAGTTACTATAGTGCTAGGTTGTTGACTAAAATAGCTTTGTATCTGCAACATTACCACTCACAGCTTGCTGTTTCTTGCACCCCAAATTCTTGCATATTGATTTTGTCCCAGCCTCTTCAGAGTTGACTACTTTATGGAAGAGATAAAGACCACCCTTCCAAATTGAGTGGAATAAATAGATGAGCTTATTCAAAAGGCTTGTGACATGGATCTAACAGCAGCTGGATTGCTAAGACATTCATTTTTCCCAGTGTGATCAAGGAACAGGGAATGCCAGCACCCTTACCATTGGCTATACTATCAGTCTCAATTGTTTTTCTTCCTCCGAGGGCTGAGTGGGCACCTCTTTTAAAAGAAGTCAGAGTCTAGATTACAATTATTGTGTCATGCACTGGATATTAAGAATTAGACTTGATCTGCAGAGGGGATCCAGATGACTACAAAGTCTAGTTAGCTGAAATATTAAGTAATAAGAAAGTTATGCCAATTGCTTGAAATTCTGTTTAACAATAAGCTATGCTGATTGCTAAAATCTTTATATAATAATAAAGCTCTAATTATAACTACAAGATTGTAGCCAGTTCTCATTCTACCAAGGATCCTTAAAAAGATCCTTAAAAGAACCTTCCTGTCACCATAAGATCAGATGACAACTGGCCTGGGGCCAGAAGTAATTAGAAAGGGAAAACAGTTTCCTAGGACTCACATGGAGGCAAAACACCTGTTGACTCCAAAAGCTTCAATATATAAGGCCCATCCAAAAGCAGTTTGTTCTCAACAATAAAGAAGAACTTGGGACATACAGAGAGGATTTAGTAGCTCCCATGTGCTCCATCACATAGAATAATAGAATGGTTTGGGTTAAAGGGACCTTAAAGATGATCTAGTTCCAACCCCCTGGTTGTCTGAAAAGATTTGTGCCCAGTGTGCAATTGTAGCCAATCAACACGCAGAGTTGAGATACTGCTTTAATTTTTGTCTGTGCAGAGATGGGTGCTTGAGAGTGAATCCATACATAAGGCACCAGTTTCTCTCCTGTATTTATACACAAAAGATACAAGATTCATACACTCCTATTTACAATGGAGTTAGTAATTTGCATACAATTATAATATTGGATATATAACCATTCTACTACTATGCATGCTCAGGGGAAGGACCTTCATTTGGGCAGGGGTCTTTTTGACCTGTGGGTGTGATTTTTAGTATCATAGTGAAGATAGTTAAGGATACAGACCTTGTTTCTTTCTGCCAAGTTAGCCTCTTCTTTGAAAACTTAATTATTATGTCCATCCTGGGTCCATATATTCCAGGATGCCTTTTATGAGGGATCTTATCTTGACCAGTACAACTTAATATTCTTCCTAATTTCCTAACTATAAAGAACCTGGACCTAGTAAAAATATTTTTATCTTAATCTACTGTGATTGTTTTATCTGATCACACCCATGTCATTGGGCAGGGACACTTTCCACTAGACCAGATTGCTCAAAGCCTCATCCAACCTGGACTTGAACACTGCCAGGGATAGGGCACTCATAGCCTCTCTGGGCAATCTGTTGCGGTGCCTCACAGGGAAGAACTGCTTCCTAATATCTAATCTAAATCAATGCTCTTTCAGTTTAAAGTCATTACCCCTTGTCCTATTGATATGGAGCATTATAGGGCATTATATATTAGATAGAAAAATGAAGTAAACGTTTATAACTCTTGGGTATTCAAAATAATAGCTTTACAAAGTTGCTAACTTTGAGAAACTTTTTATTGTGGAAACAGTGGAACCAGCAGAACTACTAACTCCTATTGTTATCTAGCAAGCTGACAGAACTAATCTTGAACCAATCAGAGTGAGACAAATAAACAGCCTGGAGAAAGACTGGTTTTATCCTGTTCCGAGGTTTGGGCAAACACCAAGAACTCTAAGGGGAAAAGTACTGTGAAGAAGACTTAAATATTCATCCCCAACAACCACCAATGATCACCGATCACTGAAAAGAGACCTGACTGAGGCGTAACCTGGGCAGACTAAGGCAGAATTTATGATGATGAGTTTCTAGAAGTGATTAGCATGACCCAACCTTTCTAAGAAATGTAACAAATATGTATGTTTATTATATATATAAGGCAAAAATCTAATGGTTGGGGTGTGTGTTTGGTGGAGAAATCCCCTGTGCACCCAGCACAGCAATAAAGAATACCTGCTAAATAGTCATACTAATTATTGAGTCCTGACTGGAACCTTCATGGCATCACTATCACATGCCAGTCCCTATCCTACATGTCAAACCAGCCTAGTTGTAGACATGCATTACTATGCTTGTGTGATTGAGCACTCAAATCATTTGTAAAGTCTAATAAAAGTGACTTTCCCTACCTAAAAAGTTATATAATGAGATTTTTTCTGATTGATGTATAAAGTAGATGGATAAGTTTAACTAATAGACACATAACTTATCTCAAGAAATCAACAACCCAATGATTAATAAGAGAATGATTTGTGTAAGGTTATTAAGATAGGTAAAAGTTTTAAGGTAAGTACTAAATTGCTAAGCTTCCAGATTTTGCTAACGTTTGCAAACTCTGTTACTAAAAATTCCTCTATTAAGTAACTAAGGACCAATCAGAATGAAGATGAAGAAAAACGAAGGGTCACAAGGGAAACTGGCTGACTCTGAACTCCTGGGTTGGAAACTGGCGAGAGATGTTGCCGAGAGGATAATGTGAGAAGACAATGATCTTCATCTTCGACTCCCAAGGACTACTGAAGGTGTGAAGGAGGAGCGACGGAGGCGTGACTTGGGCGGACCAAGGCGTGACTGCAGGCGGAATAAATGGTAACGAGTTCTTAGAAACAATTAGAATAACCCAACCTTTTCTTGGAAACGTAAGCTGAAAATCTAGAGGCTCGGGTGGACATGACTGGTGGAGAAATCCCTCGTGCACGCAGCGCTGCAATGGACAATACCTGCTTATTAGTCACACTGGCTATCGAGTCCTGACTGGCTCCTTCGCGGCATCAGAACCACTGTATTTTTCTTAGAAATGGTGATGTGCACCATCACGAGGGAAGCAGGGCGCCGCGTGAGCTCTCTGGGAACCTTAGAAGGAAGGCAGGCAGGAAGGCAAGGGAGGAGGGGCTCAGTCTGAAGGGATCTGACAAAGCGAAAGCCCAACTGGACCGCTCAGCACAGCTCCCTGTCAGCAGTCCGGTGAAACCACTGACAAACTTCTGCTCCCGCCTTCCGAACTCCCCGCCGCAGGCGCAGCGCCTGAACTGCAGACCGCTGCCGCTGTACCGCTCCCCTCGTACCGCTACCTCCAACTTCCAGCCCCGGCCTCCGCCACGCACGGCCCGGCCCGGCCCGGGGGGCAGTACGGAGCGGCGGGAGCCGGACCCGCCTCTTCGCCCCGCCCCATCCCGCGGAGGGTTCGGCCCGGGGACTCCGACAATACGGGAGACCGTGTCCTTCCGCTTCTCGCCGGAGCCGACGGCCGCTGGCTCCGCCTCTACGCGGGAAGCGACTCGCTGGCTCGCCGCGCAAGGCTCGGTGAGAACGGGCTGCCGGGAGAGGAAGGGAAGGTACAGCGGGGCAAAGGGCTATGGCAGCCCCACGGCAGAGGCCGTGCCTGCGGGGCCAGGGGTGCGGCTGTTGCGGAGAGCCGCTTCGCGGAGCGCCGAGGAGGGAGCTATCGCACCGCCGGTAAAGGCCGCGCCGCTCCGCCAGCGGGGCTCGGGGTGGTTGGCGGAGCCGCTTCCTAGATCTGGGCCGCTGAGGTTGGCCCCGGTTCCTCATCGGGGTAGTGGGGGAAGCCGAGCGTGGAACGGCCCAGTGCTGCTGGCGAGCCCCGTAGGGCCGTGGGGGGCTGCTGGGGCGGCCGCGGGTGTTCCTGGAGCGGGCGCCTGTCTGAGGGGCAGGGGCGGCGCTGGGCACAAGCGAGAGGCGTTGGCGTGGGGCAGTCACGGCCCGTGCGGGCGGTGGCCGGCAGGTAGTCGCAGCATGTCTTATGGTACCCACGAACATCATTGAAGCGTCCTGTGGGTAGCCGAGCAAACACGGCGAGAGCTCCAGGCATGTTTTTCGGCCGAACTGTTTGCATCCAGAATCATCCGTCACTCCTGTCACCTTCAGCAGTTTATTTAGTCTTTCTCTATTGGGCATGGCAATGCAGGGAGATGGGGCTGAAAGATATTATTGAGAAGTAATTGCTCTCAGACTTCTGTGCTCGCAATGTGGGGGAGACCAGGTGTTTTGAGTCCGCTGTGTTTAAACTCGGTGATGGAAGTCTAGGGTTTGCCTGTGGGGTTTTTTTTTTGCTTTAGCCTTTCAGGTAGGCATCATAAGGTGGTATGTGGTAAGGAGCCAGTGGTTGACATATGTAAGAGGGACACCTGCAGTTGAGTATTGTGGTTGAATCAGCAAACCTGTTTATATAACTGAAAAAGAAAAAAAAAACCACAAGGCTTTAAAGACATATAAGTTGCTATTTGTGCTTTGAGTTGTGTGAGTAGTGTAGTTGAAAGAAATACTTAGTTTATTCCATCTGCAAAGGCAGATGGATATGGGAGAAAAAAGGGAAGCACCCCATCAACGCTTCTTTATCAATTTTCTACATGTGCTCTGCAAAACATCATGTGCTCTTGGTATCAGTGAAGACTACAGGCATCTGGTAGAACGTGAGTAGATTTTCCCCTGCAGTGCTAGATATGCTTCAGAAGCCCGTAGGAATGCTGGAGGTTGTTTTCCTAGAAGTTGTTTTGAGGTTGACTCAACTCTTTCTAGGAGCTCTGTGATAATGTGGGACCTCTTCCTACTGTTAACTAGCCACCGGGGACAACTTAAAAATAGAACAAAAGAAACCAGCTCATTGCGACTTCTGGTAAATATTTTCTTGCTCTTGCATCTGAGAATGAGGGAGTAAAACTTGTGGATAACATCAAAAGCTTCCAACTGGGCTCTTACAGTCCTGTTTCCTTGAATTAACTAGCCAGTGTCCCAAAACATTCAGATAGACATTCCTGGCAGAGAAAGCAGACTTGTGTTAATGATCTCTTTATATTACTGTCTGCAAAATTAAATCTTTTAATATCTGTGCCAGTATAAAAGTTCCCCTGAGTCTCAAAGCAAAGCCTTAGCCGATGTGCTGAGGTGGTTCTGAAGCTATCAGGAACTGTTAGTTCACCATCTTCAGTGTGCTCCACTGCAGTGAGTCCAGGGTGCTTTATCAGAGTTAAAGGCTGAAGCCTCTTTGTAGTTCAAGCTTAAATAGCTTTTGTTTTTTGGTTTCGTTCCCCCCCCCCCCAGGAAATAGTATATTGTCTGCTGTTTTGGCAGAAAAAAAAAAAACCAAAAACATTACAGCATGCTTCATATCAAGTCTGTTTTGGGGTGTTTTAGTTTCCTGCTCAATTGTTGTAGGAGTTTCCCATAGGGCTTCTTGTGCCAGGTTGTGAGGTTCCTCTGACTGCACCCCTTGCTTTCTAAACTCCTTCTGAAAGAAGCCTATGTGTGCAGAGATTCAGTCTTAGTCATTGATTGCAAATAACAATTTGGGCTCAAGGTTCTGTCACAGTCAGTTTATTACATCTTGAACTGGACCCTCTCTTGCGAGAGTGGTCTTGAACCAAGAAACCCCTGGATTTATTATACTCATACAATCTTAAGTTCGCTTTCCCTCTTGTGATGGCCCAATCTAATCATAATATTTGAGTCTGAGATCTTCTTGTTCCTTATCTCGGATCTTCTTGTTCTTATCTGGGAAGTTGCAGTGTATTCCCCTTGACTTTTATGTAAATGCTCCCAGTGCTTTGTCCTGAAGTCTGTGGCTTCAGGGCTCAAAGTTGTTGAGCTTTAGCAAGTCTCAATTCATCCTGCTTTTGCACGTTCCTAATACCTTACAATCAAGTTCATTCCCAACATTAATAGTAGCTAAAACTTTGTCCAGTTCATCGATCTGCTAGAGTTTTAGAAGAACTTTTATTTTGTCATTTTGGTTCTGCTTTCTGCTTAAAGCTCAGATGCTTTTTTTACTCCTCCCCCTTGCTACCCCTCTTCAGCAAAAATAATTGCCAATGAGTAAAATAGTCTGATCTACAGAAGGCTGTCCTTCAACTAATGGCTTTTTAAATGCCAGCAACTTATTGACTTAGGTATTTTCTGCAGGCAGGTGTGTTTGGGTTTTAGAATATTTTATATATGTGTAAAAATTACACAAAACAATATTTCCCAGATCTTTTGTTTGCTTTTTTTTTATGAGGAAAAAATCAGAAGATTGTGTTTGCTTAGTCACCTCTGACTAGAGTAGAAAAATGATGGTGCGCTTGGCCAGGTAAGGGTATCTGAAGTGTCTACATGTCTGATGACACCACACTGAGATATATATGCCAAAAGACACTCTGCTGAGGTGTGTATGTGCCAGATGACATTCTACCACCAGACCCCAACTCCTAGTCTTTCACCACTCAGGAAGTTTTGGTCTTGTCAGAGGGGACACACCTACCACAGCTGCTCAGGCAGTCTTTACCAGGTCTTTTGCCCATAATGGACTAGCTGAGCTGCTTACTGTGACCTTCTGAACCATCACCTAGATCTATTGACTTCTGCTGTGGGTTGAAAATAAGGGAAGTGGTTCTTTAAATCTTGTATGTGCTGAGCTTATTGTTTCCTGCAACCTTGAGCAACATGTTTAGTGGGTTGGAGATGTGTGTCTTGTCATAGTTTAGACCCATCCAGGGACAAAAGACCATGATTAGACTTAAGTACTTTGCAAGTCTTGAAGGACAGGGTCTGGGACAAAACAGACAAAGCTACTCAGCTTGGGGAGGAAAAAGAAACTTAATGTTACCTGCCTTGAACTAAAACATAACAAACTGAAATAGCTAATGGAGAAATAATAGAGTAGGGCAAATGAAATGATTGAAGTTCAACCAGCTCTTTAAGATCAGCTTTCCCCCACCCCACCTCTCTTCCCAGGTAAGCCCCGTATCATTACATCCCCCCCCAACAAGCAGTGCTAGGGGCAGGGAAAGAGGGGTACCCTCAGTCCTTTCCTGATGACTCTTGCTGCTTATCGCACTCCTGAGGAGAAGTGCTCCTTGCCAGTGCTCCCTTACTCCAGCCCTGCACGGGCCACTCCAATGGGCTGCAGCAATCCCAGTTCATCTTCTCTGCGTTGGGATCTAAACTGCTCACTCCCGGTGACCCAGAGTCTCCAGCTCTCACCCTCTCTGTCGCGGGGTCTCTGTTTCTTGTCGTGGGCTACAAGGATATCTCTGCTCTGATGTCATGGTTTTGCCCAGACAGCAATGAAGCAACACGACAGTCTCTCTCTTGGGGTGCCCCATTCACTCTCACCTTGTCAGGATGGTGGAGGCCCCAGTGAGATGGGAGGAAAAAAGACAACCAAAGATGTTGTGAATTGAGACAAGGGCAGGGAGGACTCGCTGCCAGTTAGGATTCTGGGCAAAACAGACTCCAGTACTCGACTTAAGAGAGGAAAATAGGAAAGTTTATTCTACTACGTACAAGAAACAGAATGGAACAAAAGCAAAAAGAGAGGAGGATGATGAGAAAATTACAACCAGCACTTTAAGATCTCCTTCTCTCATCCCCCCTTTCTTCCCAGGCCCAGCTCACTGCTCCTGATATCTCTACCTCCTTCCCCCTCAACAGCATGGGGGAGTAGGGAATGCAGAATGTGGTCAGTCTCTCACAGATGGGCTCTGCCGCTTCTCTCTTCTCAGAGGAGGACAACTCCTTGCATTCTTCCCCTGCTCTGATACGGGATCCCTCTCACAGGACAAAGTCCTTAACGAGCTTCTCTGGTGTGGGTTCTTCCCAGCAGCTACAGCTTCTGCCAGTACAGGGTCCCTCACACAGGATGGAGTCCTTAACGGACATCTCTGGCATGGGTTCTTCCCCACAATTGCAGCTTCTGCAAATACAGGGTCCCTCTCTCAGGACATGGCCTTTTCTGGGCATAGTCACTGCCCCTGGCACACGGTCTCATGAAGTGAGTCACTGGCCCTGATGCGGGGTCTTTGATGAAGAGCAAACAAGTCACTACTCACCAGTCCTCTCAGTAGGATGCAAGGGAGTCTCTATTCCAGCACACCTCCTCTCTTCCCTCACTGCCCTTGGAGTCTGCATGGTTGCTTCTTTATCTTTTCCACCTCCTTGCACCACCACCAGCCAGAAAACAAAAAGGGACAAAAGAAGGAAGGAACAGGAAGAACCCTCCTCTTCTGGTTTCTTCTTAAAAAGTGATTGTGGAGATGTCTAATTGGCCCAGCCCCAGAAGTGGGTCTGGCTAAGAGCTCAGGAGAGTTTTAAGCAACTTCTTACAGGAGCTGTCTTCACAGCCCCTTCCCCCTTTACCCCACGTGGTTGCCTCCATCTTGCCCTTCCCTTCCATTGCCCTCACGCATTTCAAATTCCTGTTCTTTAATAGTGACAGCAGAGAAGCCAGATTGGCCTGACTGGACCAGAGGTAGGTCCAAACCTCAGAGCCAGGGTAAGTCCAAGAACTCTTTACTGGGTCTGCACTGCAACTCTCTCCCCCTGTTACCAAGCAAAAGCTGCTCCTCACAAAACCATGACAATATTTGCGATCCTAACTAATGCACTAATTAACCTGTTAATTTGATGTTTAGCCTTTCTTCTCATTGTTGATGACCAGTGATCAACAAGTGGGTACAGGAGGATGATCAATAATCCCCACTCCCTAATATAAAAGTAATCAGGAGGGAAAGCTGAGGAGAGCAAAGAGAAAATAAAGGGAGCTGAGGGCCAAAAAGGTGACATTCAGCTCTCAACTTCTAGAGCAGCTCGTACTTTGCGAAACCTGACTATGAGGGCTTGTGATAAAGTGAGAGCTTGCTGGTGACTCTTAAGAAGGGAAAAAAAAGGCAAGGGAAATGGTGAAAACAAGCATTATGGTTGTTCATATCAAGTGATTGCTGTTCTTTACTTTTGTGAACTGATACTAGACACTGTTAATAGCTGTTGCTTCACAGCAAATTGAACTTCAAAACCTGTCAGGAGATCTTCTGATGTATTATTAGTAATCGGGGACCTAGGAGATTGTTCAGGAATATTGTTGATACAGATAATAGCTGCTTGGTCAAAGTGGCACTGTGAGCTTAATGACTATTGTCCCTTCTAGGAGCAACGACTAGTAAGAAGCTCCTGCTCTTTCAGTGGGCGCTACACATTTGTCTGAAGAATTGTGCTCACAAGATTGCTGAAGTAAGTAATTTTAATATGATCTCTAAAGATCCCTTCCAACCCCTACAGTTCTATGATTCTATGAGAGTTATATGTTATCAACAGTTCTGAAACTGCAAAGGGTAATGAAAATGTAAACCGAAAAGGCTGTAGGAGCTGGCTGAATGACAGAGCCCAGAGAGTGGTGATCAGTGGCATGGAATTGAGTTTGGAGGCCTGTGGCCAGTGGAGTTCCGCAGGGATCAGTTCTGGTGCCAGTCTTCAACATCTTCGTCAACGACCTGGATGAGGGGACAGAGTGTACCCTCAGCAAGTTCCCTGATGACACCAAACTGGGAGGACTGGCTGGTTCACCAGAAGACTGTGCTGCTATTCAGCAGAATCTTGACTGACTTGAAAGTTGGACAGAGAGGAACCTCATGAGGTTCAACAAAGACAAGTGCAGAGTCCTGCATCTGGGGAGGGATAACCCCATGCACCAGTACAGGCTGGGGATTGACCTGCTGGAGAGCAGCTCTGCAGAGAGAGACCTGGGAGTCCTGGTTGACAGTAAACTGAACATGAACCAGCAATGTGCCCTCGTGGCCAAGAAGACCAATGGCATCCTCGGATGCATCAAGAAGAGTGTGGCCAGCAGGTCGAGGGAGATTCTTCTCCCCTTTTACTCTCCCCTGGTGAGGCCTCATCTGGAGTCCTGTGTCTAGTTCTGGGCTCCCCAGCTCAAGAGAGATGGGGAACTGGTGAAGAGAGTCAAGTACAGGGCCACCAGGATTGTCAGGGGACTGGAGCACCATCCTCACGAAGAAAGGCAGTGGAAAGTGGGGGTGTTAAGTCTAGAGAAGAGGAGACTGAGCGAGGACCTCATTAATACTTAAAAGTATTTGAAAGGTGCATGTCAAGAGGACGAGGTGGCACTTTTTTCTTTGGTGTTCAGCAGCAGGACAAGGGGTGACAGGCAAAAGCTGGAACACAAAAAGTTCCACTTAAATACAAGGAAAGACTATTTCACTGAAGGGTGGCAGAGCTCTGGCACAGGCTGTCCAGGGAGGTCATGGAGTTTCTTCTGGAGGCTTTCAAAACCTACCTGGACGCTTTCCTGTGTGTATTGATCTGGGGGGACCTACTTACCAGGGGGTTTGGACTGGATGGTCTTTAGAGGTCCCTTCCAATCCCTACCATTCTGTGATTCTGTAGTATTGTTTCCCTTTGTCACATGTTTTGTTGTTTCAGGCCATCTTGTACCACAGATATAGGCCTGCCAAGTTGCTCTAATCTGTCTGTGATACTGCATATCAAACATACTGAATTTGTTTTAAATGCTTTTGGTTAATTGAGACTGGCTGCTGGAAGTCCAGAAGCAGAAACAGGAGCAAAGTTGTGCTGGTCTGCAGATGAACTTTTGTCCTTTCAGTTCTTGGAAGCTTGTGTTTGCTGAACTCCATGTCCTGGAGAGATGGGAAACAACTGAGATCAGGGTGGCTGGCATTAAAATACATGTTTGGTGTTTAGAGTTTTGGTTCAACTAAAGGAGGCTTTTAATAATGAATATCTTGTAGCTACTGAATGCCTCAGTTACACTTGTTTCAGGGGAGACACGGACTGGTTAAAGCGCCACTGCCAAAAGTAGCAGCACAAATGGTTTTATTGAAGTAAAATATTATAAAAGTGAGGCTTAGGTAAGTCTCATGGCAAGGTTCAAATTATTACTGTGTGGAGGAGGTAATTACAATTAAAAAATACCAGTACAAGATCTTAATGCCCGATAATACAAAGTTATGTGTGATATCAGGCACTTACCAAATAAAGTGGTTGGCTTGTAGACAAGTCAAGCAATTGAAAAGGTAAGCATGAAACTCTTTGTGCTCACAGTTTAGTTTGTTCCTTGACAAATTGGCCTTGGAAGAACCACCTGCTATTCATGTGTTAATTGCATGATTGGTGTTCTGCTCTCCTAGTTCATATGCATCAAAGCTCACCATGTCACCCTGTTCCTATGTGGATTTTCAAAGGACAGGTTGGCACTAGAGGTTCTTGACCTTGTCCTGGCCTAGGCGTTTACTTCCTTGGGAGCCTGAACCAAACTATCATGGGTTTGCTCAAGGAGTTTGATGCATCCATCACACTCTGGCTTCTGTCTACAGTCAATCTGCTTTATTGAGTCACTGAGTGGTGGTGCAGTTACCACTTGCCTCTGTCATAAGTATATATTGTATTGCAGATTAGTGGTGCGGGTACAGTTATTTGATGTAGCTTAGTGGATAGAATGCTAATTATATACCATTGCACATACTGAATCAGTTGATTGCATATTTTATGTGGTGGAGTAACAGGATTTTTCATTATTTGCTCAACTTCAATGTAAAGAACGCTTATAAACAATAAATATAATAAAGGCAAAACTTAACAAAATGTAGTTGGATATAGCACCAAATTCAAAGCTGCAGTTGCTGTTGGTGACTAAGACTATAAACACAAGTAGTGTTTCAGCTTGTTTGTTGGAGTGTAGTGAGAAATGTCAGACTTCCCTGGGGGAATTCCCTTTGTACATAAGCCCCATCTTAGATCAGGGATGCAAGCTTCAATGTCTACCTGTTGTCATCCTTTATTTCTCTGCCAGGCCTGTTGTCAGTCTGTTTTGGTGTGAAGCCAGAGAAATGGTAGAGTTGTTCAGTGGTAGTGTTATAGAAGGTATAAAAATTCAAGTGATTTTATTGAATGGTTATTTTTTAGTAAAATTTATAAGTAAGTTAGCATAACTAAGCAAAACCAGGCCTCTTGGTGAAGCTGCTTCCAAAGAGAAGAACATGCATGAGAAATCAGGCAGAATGAAAATAAAAGTGATAACGAGGAGGATTGTTTAAATCCATGCACCTGCAAGCCATAAAACATCTTAAGAACAATGTTGGGAATGATTGCTTCAGATGAAGAAAAGACTTTGTATATTAGTCATTAGGCTGTTTGCTGTCCTGAACTCTCATAACTTTCTGTTCCGGAGCATCAGATAACATTCGGGTCCAGAGGGCCAGATAATTAGCACCATTCTGGTTCAGAACACCAAATAATCAATAGCCTAAATCAGTTAGTTCGCCAAGTGATTTTGAAATATATATGAATGTGTAACTTGTGTAATAAGGGACCAATTGATAACAGTGGTGTAATGTGTAAGAATAACAAATAACCAATCAAGATAAAGGGTAGATTTAATGAACAATTACAAGCGGGCTTCTATGCATAGTGGAAAAAAAGAATGTTGGGTATAAATATCTGTTAATTTTGATGCTTTGTTGGGCATTCTTTGGGAATGATCCTGTCCTGTCTCATCCAACCTATCCCCACCCCTCCAGTGCATCGCCAGATAAAGGATATCTCTGCTTATCTAGCTTTGTGTAGGTAAGTTTTTCTTCCCCAGCAGATTTGCAACAGTAGCATCTCTTATAGTCAATACAGGCATCAGCTATATCTGCATTTGCATTATATCTGAAGTTTACTAACAGCTGCTAGGCTTACAGGGTGTTATTACAGGCTTATAGCGACATTATTCTGGACAACTTTTATGAGTTTCAGCAGGAGTGATTCTGCTGTCGCCTTCTCTTAATATTCCAACTGCTGCAGCTTGCACCTTTGGGCTTGAAGGCAGCAAAGAGCTGAGGAAGTGTTCACTTGGGTTACCCCAAAGGGTTTAGTAATAGTGCTCAATCACTGTATTTTGGGCAGTCTCATAAAGATTAAGAGCTTGTGGTCAACTACTGTCCTAGTGTATGTCCCAGCTTGAGTGATGATAACTGTAAGGGAAAGTGAAGATTTTGCAGTGAGGTCATTGGGTCTAGTTTGTTGGCTGGAGTGTCTACATCCATACTGTTGAGCACTCCAAGCAGTCTGTCAGGCTCCAGGGAGATCTTATAGGAGACCTTATAGCAGCCTTTCAGTACCTAAAAGGGAACTACAATTGAAAGATGGAGAGACACTCTTTTTGGAGGAGTGTAGTGGTAGGACAAGGGGTAACAGTTTTAAGTGGAAAGGGGCTTGGGAAGAAATTCTTTACTGTGAGGGTGGTGAAGACACTGGAACAGGTTGCCCAGGGAGGCTGTGGATGTCTGCACCCTGGAAGTGTTCCTATCTAGGCTGGATGACACTGAGCAGCCTGGTGTAGGGGAGAGTCAGGGGGCTATGGGCAAGGCTATTGGAACTAGGTGATCTTTAAGATTGCTTCTGACCCAAACCTATGAATCTAACCTATACTTTGGTGACAATGGTGTCCCTCACCCACAGGGGTAATGATGACAAACTTGGAATGTATAGCAAAACAGAATTTTATTTTCACACAGTAATGGGATAGTCTCAATCAGGAAAAAAAATGTAGATTTTGTGTTTATGTAGGCAGTGGCTTAGAGGAACATTTACTGCATGATACTAGTATTGTAGCTACTACTTAATTGAATTAACAGTTTAAAGCGAGCTTAATGATTACTTGTTTAAATACAGAGTACTTATTTAATAGAGAATGATTACTTTTATCAATGACAGTGGGTGATTTTCTTTCACTCAGCTCTGGAGGGTAACCTTGAGGGCTGTCCCTGCTCAAGAGGGAAATTTCCAGACACATTTCCAGGAAGAGTGTAAAGGAATTCCCTACCCCCACAGAAATGGGACTGGGCTTTTGTAGAAAAGGTTGATGACTTTACAGCTTATCAGAGCTAGCAGAGACATCTGGTTTCTAGCAACAATGTTATCTTGGAGATATCTCTCATACCATTAGCTCAAGAATTTTCTTATCTCCCCAATTGTTCTTGGAGATAGCCAAGTCAGGGTGGGGCCAGGGTGGTCAGGAATGGCCTTGCTATGCTCTAGCTTGTATCTTCTCACTGGGCAAAGTGCCATGCTACAAATGGGAGATAAGAGTTGAGGGTGAGTTAGGGAGAATAGTTGGAGGACTAGTTACATTGAGCTCAGGAAGGGAAATACCAGTGGGTACGGACAAGGGAATAATATTAAACTGAGTAATTAAAGTCTTAACCTAAAGGCACAGGGATAACGAGCATGCCACAGAAGGATTGGTACAGTCAAGTGGCACACTGATTGTTGGACCAGTACAATGTCAGCTAGTGTTGTCATAGGGCTGGCTATGGGTGGTGAATAGCTCAAAGAAGCCAATTCTGCCACACTTGGTTGGACATATGTGACACTTTACGTCTTCCCTCAGACATGTCAGTTTGGTGTGCTTCAACCTTTACTAAAGCTTTAGCAGGGGGATGCCCCCAGCACTTGTGCAACCAGAGAGCTATCATGCTGGTTCCGTGGTATAGATTGTAGGCTTGGGTTTCCTCAGTTTTATCTGCTCCTACTGGACTGTAGTTGGCTTTATCAAAGGTGTTGGTGTTTGCCACCGCTGCTACCTCTATGATCACACCATTGATGTCTACTTAAGCATTCCATGTTCCATTGGCTATGGAACAAGCAGAATGGAAATCATCATGTCTCCAAAGCACATGAGCAGGGATAGCCCTGTATTTCTTCATGAAGTCTGTCCCAGATTTCCCGATTATGAGTCTGGAAGCATGTAGGAATATGTGCTTTCCAGGAGAGAGGTCAGGGAGTGCTTAAGACTTGGGCAAAAAAGAACCTCATGAGGTTCAACAAGGGCAAGTGCAGAGTCCTGCACTTAGGGAGGAAAAACCCTATGCACCAGTACAGGCTGGGGGTTGACCTGCTGGAGAGCAGCTCTGTGAAGAGAGACCTGGGAGTGCTGGTTGACAGTGAAGTAACCATGAGCCAGCAATGTGCCCTCGTGGCCAAGAAGACCAATGACATCCAGGGATGCATCAAGAAGACCATAGCCAGCAGGTCAAGGGAGGTTCTGCTCCTCCTCTACTCTGCCCTGGTGAGGTCTCATCTGGAGTCCTGTGTCCAGTTCTGGGCTCCTCGGCTCAAGAGGGAGACGGAACTTCTAGAGACAGTCCAGTGAAATGCCACCGAGATGATCAGGGGATTGAAGCATCTTCCTCATGAGGGAAGGCTGCATGGACTGGAGCTGTTTAGTCTAGAGAAGAGGAGACTGAGAGAGGACCTCAGTAATATTTATAAGTATATAAATGGTGGATGTCAGAAGGTTGAGGCCTCCCTTTTTTTCTATTGTATCTAGCAACAGGACAAGGGGTAATGGGATGAAGCTGGAACACAAAAAGTTCCATTTAAACATAAAAAAAGGGCTCTTTTACTGTGAGACTGATGGGGTCCTGGCACAGGCTGCCCAGGGAGGGTGTGGTGTCTCCTTTCTTGGAGGTCTTCAAAACCCACCTGGACATATTCCTGTACAACCTGATCTAGTTGGACCTGCTTTGACAGAGGGGTTGGATGAGGTGATTTCTAAAGGTCCCTTCTAACCCCTACCATTCTATCAGTGCACCCAGCAAAAAACAACACGAGTTGTAGACCTGGTCATCATACGAGTGAATGACTAAGCAAAGGGCCAAGACTTTAAGCCCTCTGGCTGCTGCTACCATGGCAGTCAGGGGTAACAGTTTGGGCATCTGCAGTATGAAAAGCAGTGACATGCCTAAACCAGGAATTATAGTGAAGGATTGTGAAGGTTCTGTGAACCTGACATCCTTCTGTGGGATGTCGGAAGGATAGGCTTCTGTAGTAGGTGAGTAGCATTGTGTGTAGCTGGAGGAAAGGGAGGTGAGAATGATATGGTCAGAGACTACAGGTTGGACTCTGATGATAGAGATACCCAGAACCCAACATTGAATGGCAGTGGGTTGTGCATGTCCTTCAGGGAAAGGAATGTGGGGGACATGGAAGAATAGGTTATAAAACTATTCAGTGTAAGGGTGTGATCCACAAGGAGTTTCTCAATATCAGAAAGGGCAAGGAAGATGTGGTGTAAAGCACCCTTCTGTTGCCCATGTGAGGTCTGTGCATGTTGCCACCTCTTGCTAGAAAAAGGAATTAATTAGCGGTAGGTCCTTGGGACCTATTTCCTGGAACAGTAACCACCAAGCAGTTTTCACTGTGCTGGATACTGCATTCTAGTCTACCAGTGTTAGTCCCAAAGACCAATACTGTTCACTACTTCTAGGAAAAGAGTTAGGATGACTGTGTGGTACATACAATGCCCCATGTTTTTTTTCTGTCACAAGATAAGCATATACTCCCTGCAGAAGTATGTGATAAAAACAACTTCATCATGCCCGTGCCCGTATAGTGATGAGGTGGGGACTGTGAAGGCAGTCCGGTGTCATGACGATATCTCCACAGAATGGCGGGGTGGAGGCTGTGGATGCAGCCTAGCACCATGATGTTAATTATATCAGACCAAAACCTGATGACAAAGGCCTATGTTTCATAATCCAAGTAAGAGCTAAAATAATTTTAAGCACCAGCACCAAGTGATGGAGCAAGTCTGAAAATCATAGCGGGTCTGTGAGGGCAACAATCTCCCCTGGGCTGGGATGCCTCCCAAGCTAACTCCTTGTAAGATTGAGCATCTTACCTGAGACAAGTAGGCAATAATCTCCAGCTGGTTGAGTGTCCTTGTCTTGTGAGTCTGGAGTGCTGTGTTGTCTTAAATCCTTGGTACCGTGTGTTTGGCTTGTTACTGCTTTGGTCAAGCCCTTATCTTTTAGGGACACTTCTTGAGTTACGATGACCCTGTATAATCATGAATGCATGTGACTTATTCCATCAGGGGATTGTTTCCATTAAAGTAGAGGAAATAAAGTATTGCTGTTGTCTTGAAGCTGGATAAAGGGACTTTTTTTTGTTGTCATGATATCACAATGACTCATGTTCCGGTCCTTGGTGGAAGGTGTGCACAGCAAGAAAGAATAGCCTAGCTAGCTAATACCTGTCGTAGTCATGACAAAAGTTTAAAGAGCCTAGGAGACTGATGTTTGCATTTGGAGGAGGAAATAAGTTGGGCAAAGAAAAAATTACATGACAGTTTCAGGAGTACTTTTGGTGCTGGCATACAGGAATCTTTTAAAAAGAACCCAAACACTTTACATTCCGGGCACGACCCTGTCATTTACCAAGACAAATATAAAGTTCCCAGTGTTCTTTGAGGGCTGAAATTGAGAATAAAATATTGTGCAACAGATTCTCTGCTAGGAAGATGTCATCAATGCACTGGTGGTAAGAGATGTCAGCTCAGTTCAGATCACAGCTGGAAGTAATTGACCGTAGGTAAAGCAACTTTACAAAAGCTGATTTTTAGGACAGATCCAGCCAGATGAGGATCTTACTAGTGTGGTGACATCTTCCCAGCCAGGGATGCTTGACTGTATGATGCTGCCAGTCCCCTTAATTGCGTTAACTGCATTATCATTAATCTTGTTACTATTGAGTTCATAAGTGGTTTTATCCCTGAGTACTTGAATAGAGCTAAATCTGTTAAATGTAACATAACAGTAATTACTGACTGTTTAGATGTTCAATAAGGTTTATATATAATGATAATTCCAATGTTTAGTTGGATTCATTATCTTCCTACTGGAGTCCAGTAGGTACTTTTCATATGTTGCTCTATGGACATGGATTTCGTATTGGGCATATACTTACTTTGAACAGCTGGACAGAAGTAATGCAGCTAGGGAAGAACCTGGATGATGTTCCAGGTCAGACCTGCCCTCAGCAACCTGAGCCTGTACCAATACATTACCCCTCAGAGTAGTCAGTTATGATATGTGCAAGTGAATACTCCCTGTTCTTTACAGGGATATTGTGAGATGATATTCTGTGAGAAGGGGCATCATGAGTTTTGAGTCTTGCAGGTTCACAGGTTGTTAACTGCATGAGTCACTGGAGGTAGGTGAGATGTTCATTGAAGTGCCCAAAATAGGAGGTGTTTGGTTCAGAAGTACCAGGAGACTGTACCTTCCCTTGAGCGTTATGGAAGGTCTGGTCTCTGAGTAGTTCCGTATATGGAAGTAAAAAAGGTAACGCCTCATAGGCCTTTGCAGGATCCGTAGTAAGAAATATCTGTGGTGATACCTATTAGCCTCACTAAGAGGACCAGTTATTGGGGTGAAATAGATGTAAATGATGTACTGTCTGGAGCTTAGCTGAAGTAATCCATGTGTTACCATTCTTTCTGGTAACTGCATCCTGCTAGTCTGATGTAGCTGGAGTTTGGTTAAAAAACATACCATGTAACCCAGAGGTGCATAAACTCTTGTCACTGCCCAGGCAGGGCAGCTGGCATTCCACTATGGGAGGGGTTGAAGTGACTTCTGTGAACCCATGGACTACTGCGAAGGGTGAGGAAAGTAGTCCCTTCCAGCATGGTCAACTGAAAGCAGAAATTTATGTGACTGTGAGGAGACACAGATGGTGGTATAATTGATGATGGAATCTACTTCTGTATAGGAAATTCCTATAAGCAGCACTCTTGATGCTACCTAAGAGGGACCAGGAGGTTCTGACTGGCTCTTCTAGGGTGCTAATTGTATGTCTAAGTCTGGGTAAGCAAGGGCTGGGAGTGTTCCAGTTTCCAGGTGATGAAATGGTGGGAGAGGCACTAGGGTTCTTACTAAGACTGGTTGGAAAAGGTGCAGTATGGTGGGAGTTGTTGGCAAAAGCCAGTCAAAGAGATGCTGGAAATGTGGGCTGCCTATTTCGGAATGTGCAGGGCCAAAGAGGCTTTCCGTGCTTTGGGTTAGAGCCCTTCTGCACAGGCTTGGGAGGATTTTAACTAACTGAACACAAGGATGTTTGGTTGTAACTATTACTGCATCTTCACAGAGGAGGGAGGATGACAGAATGAGCTTTACAGAATGCTCAGCCACTTTAGTCTTTAGTTATTCCTTCTTGCTGTAAGTTTCTTTAGATTGGAATTGTTTAATCTCCCAGAATCTTCTGCCAGGGAAATTCCATACCAACACCTCTTTTTAAAGAGCCCTGTAACAAATGTTTACACTTTTGAAAAACAGTGAAATCTACTGGTGTCTGTTTCTCCAGAGCCATCAAAGAATCTTGTCAGCTTTGTTGTGCTGAATTTTTATTACTGGTCTCCTGGTCCCAGTTTTACATGGGTCACCCCATCAGATACTTCTTATTTGTTTTCATTCCTTTCATGTCCTGTTGCTGGTTACTTTCTAAAAATACCTTTGATTTACTGGTGTCACTAGTCTCCTGGTGAAAGTTGTTTACTTACTTCCACTAATCATGCTTAAGGTCAGTCTGTTAGCAGGAGTGAATGTGTGGCAGTGTAACCTGGCAGAGGATAAAAACCATGGCTATGCAGACATTGCAGTGATTTTATTTTTATAATTGTCCAAACACTGCTGTGCTCAATTGCAATTTTAAAAAAACAATTGCATGAATACAGTGATGTGTAGTTATGGTAAACAGTAGTAGAGAATTATTCTGTTCACATACTTGGTGAGTAATTACTGGAGATGGCTTAATAGAGACTAAAGTTATATCTACATCTTAACAGAAGGTGTAGGGTTAAGGAAACTTTCAGGGTTGAATGCAGCTGATATGCAAGGAATCTGTTTCTGCTCCTCCATCGTTCCCGAGGCAACATGGCCTGCAACCCTAGATGCTGACAACACCAGGTGAGCTTGATTCGCTGACTCTAAGAGAAATAGCACAGAGGAGGGAGCAGAGCAGAGGCATCCCATGGGGATGGAAACCTGATGGTACTGTGAAACTGACGAAGCTGCATGGTTACTACCCTGAGCCAGCAGTTTCCCCTTTTTTTAGTCAAAATCATGTCCTTTGAGTGAACTTTGCATATTATAATGTAATCATCATACCTAAACACACTTCCATCCCAAATGTTATCCACCTCCAAGGTGCAACCACCCCTCACTGAGTATGTGCTCTAAATTTCTTCTAGTTTCTACGTTTAAAAGCAAAACAAGGAAAATTTACATCAGTTGTAACAAGAGTCTGTATTAGTAGAATCACTCAAGCTCTACCTGAAAGTACACAAGTAGTTTTAAAATTGCTTGAGAGAAGGAATGTTAGGGGAAGATACTATTGCAGACAGGTCAGGAGGACCTCATCATTGCCTTCTGGGATCATTCGACAGTCTGAACCTTAGTTCCACCCCGTAGGGCCACCTATTGAGTAAGATTCAAACTTAGAATGCTCTTCCATAATTCCACAATACTGAAACTTAGAAATCTCTATAGAGTTGTTTCATAATTTAATATGTTTTTCACCAGTTGTATTATTCATATTCTTGGTACTTGACACGTACTTTTGCAGACACTGTATTTGTCACTATCAGTCAGAAAGAATCTGCACTTCTGTTGCTTCAATGATCTGCACCATTCATTGATCCAGCCATAAGAGTTCTCACGGAACATGACTCCTTAAATGTGGCTGTGCTGGTTCGTTGAAGATGACTGAACTGAAGATGCATCATGCTATTTGTGCATCCATAATCGTGAAAGTTCAATATACTGAGTAAGACCAGACTCACGGTGCCAAATTGGACACTGGATGGAACATAAGCCCAACTGTACTAGCCTCTCTGATATCTGAGGATAAACTGGAACACAAGAGGGTTTATTTTTTGCCATTTTTAAAAAACTTTTAGTGCAATAAAGGAGAATCAACAGTAACTGTTCTTGGGTTTGTCCTGACCCATGTGCAGAACCTTGGCCTGAACTTTGTGAGGTTTGTGCAGGCCCGCCTCTCAAGCCTGCCAAGGTCTCTTGGATGGTATCCCTTCCCTCTGGCTTGTCAACTGCATTGCACAGCTTGGTGTCATTGGCAACTTGCTGAGAGTGCACTAAATCCCACTGTCCATGTTGCTAAGAAAGTTGTTAAGCACTGGTCCCAATACCAGCCCCCAAGGAACATGGCTTATCACTGCTCTCCACGTGGGCATTGAGCCACTGACAGAAACTCTTTGAGTGTGACCATCCAGCCAATTCCTTAGTCACTGAGCAGTCCATCCATCCAATCCATATCTCCAGTTTAGAGTCAAGGATGTTGTCTGGGACAGTGTGAAATGCTTTGCACAAATCCAGGTAGATGATGTCAGTTGCTTTCCCCTTATCCTACCGATGCTGAAACCAGATTTGTCAGGCATGATTTGCCTTTAATAAACCCATACTTGCTGTCAACAGTCACATTCTTGTTTTCCTTGTGCAGTGTCTGGTGGAGAGGATGCTCTATCTGGCAGAGAAAGAGGTTGTGATGTCAGCAGGGTGACTTTGGGCAGTGTCACACAGGTCTCAACTACTACTGCTTCCACTCCAAGGTGTTTTCCTTTTGTTAAAAATGTCATGCTGCTTTTATACTTCTATGAAATCCTTTTCTTAATTGTTTGTTTTGAAAGTGTCTTTCCACTTCTTCAGTTACTGTTTAACCAAGTGATGGTTGTATTCCTCTTAAACACCATAATTTGGGGGTTGGCAACTATCATTCCTTTTGACTTAGCCAATTTTATTAGGCAGATGCCCTCTGGATAAACTAGTCTTTCACACACATACACACACAGAATGCATACTTCAGTTCTGATTTTACTACCCTATTTGTCAGAGATTTGTAGGAGTGACTACAGAATAAGTCCACAAGATCCTTGTTCTGGCCCTTAAGAGGTCGTACTCGTGGGATGGAGGCTCCAGGAACACCTGTCCTTGTGTGTTCATGTAGCCTAGAAAAGGCTGTTTGCTTCCATAACTGTTAATTTTTCAGGTGGTGGGGTTCTTCAATGTTGTGATCATCTGCGTCTGGTTTTAGACCAGAGTTGTTGAGGTATCTTTTTATACCTTTTAATTTCAGAAACCTGTTGCCATCTGCACTTGCTCTCAATTTGAACCGGTGGACTGTGTTCCCTGGTGAATCACAGAAACTTATTGACAGGTGAGTGAGTAATTTACCTGATGATCACTATGCAGGTGTTCTAGCTGCTTTCTTGTTGGCCGTTCAATTACTGTCCAGCCTCAGCACTGTAGTTCCCACACCATAGTTCTGTGGCTTCTTGTTGCATTTATGTTAACTTTCTCTTCCAGCAATGTGTAGGACAAGGGATGTAACCTCACAAGTCTTTACTCCATGTCCTACTATCCTCTCAACTGGTGACAACTGTTTTTGACTGTGCTTTCTAAACTCTTTAGGGGTCAACTGTTACTAGTTGCCTCTCACAGGCCAGACAATGTTGCTGAGTCTCATACTCTCCCTATGTTTTCCCTGTTTAGGTGTTTTCTGGCTCTGCTATGCAGGTGTACAGACTTTAATGTTAAGTTACAATGTTAAGCGAATAAAGTATTAAATCTATTTCTGGAGTGTCTTACCCGATCTAGTAGATCAAAAGCCTGTAATAATTTATGGTGAGTTTCAGGCTTCATTTATTTTTCTCTCTATGTATTTTCCTAGTGGAGGGCCTCTCAGAAGTAATAAATAACAAACATTGCTAAGAAAAATTGAGATATTTCCTATCATCAGAAATTAATCTTGATGTTTTGTGTACCTTAAGGCTATTAGAAAACTGAAGGAAGCGTGGCCTTCCACTGTTTTTATGTATCATTCCTTTTCCCCTAGAATAGAAATTCATAACAGTTGAACTTACTGGTCTTCATACAGATGAGCCAAATTCCCCTCAAATCTTTGTTAGACATGTCCACAGAGTTGTCAACGTCCGGGAGCCAGAAGAGGCAGGAATCAGACAGCAAATCAATATGATTTGGAACTGAGACGTTTATTCTCTCTATTTGATCACTTATATACTTTGCTAAGCGAAAGCACGTGGTTTACAAATGCAGGGGATCGGTTGAGCATATAAGTTCATGAGCCTTGCATGCGTTCCAGCAAGTAATGATTGGTTAACAAAAATAGTATAGCATATTCTTGTAATCAGGACATCGACCTTCCAGATGTCCAAAGCCTTTGTTCTTGTGCATCCTTTTAGGATGTTTTATGGCTTTGTTTATGTTTCTTAAGCTCTCAAGGTTAGAGCATCCTGGGGTCGCTGCATGTACTCCTAAGAGATTCTTTTGTACACTGGCTTTGACTCAAAGGCTCCTACTAAAGTCCCAACACAGAATGATTCAGGAGCATTGCATAAGACAGGCCAGAAACATACCTAGAACTATCTGAGAAGTTAGAGAAGTGTAGGTATAGGTGTTTTGGTTGCATTAAAGATTTGTTGAAGATCTATGTTATTACTCCCATGTTTAATGGGAGTGTCTCTCCATTCACTTTCTATGTACCGTCAATGGAAAGTTGGCAGTTGACTGTGTAGTAGTTGCTGCTGTTACCTGAGGCTTATGGTAAAGGTGAGAAAGTAGCAGGTGAAAGAGTGAAGCAGGCATGTGTGAGGAAGAGTCTTCTCTGTGTCTTTTAGAGTCTGGTACTGATACTGAACTCCGCAAATATTTTTTCTAAGACCATTTTCTGCCAAATACCACTTTTTAAAGTAGTGTGCTTTGTTGCATTAAAGTTACAAAAAAAAAATTAAGGTTGTGATCGAAGTTGCAAACTTAGTTTCCTTAATCCAGCTAATAGTGATGATGTCTTGACAGTGACAAGAATTGAATTTTACTCTTGGCTACGTTGTGTGCTGCATGTAGCCAAAGTTTCTCCTGTTTAACAAGAATTTTACAATTACTACTAGTTGGCATCTTAGTCTTGTTTGCAGATCTCAGTTACGTTTTTGAGACAAATGTCTTACATTTCAGCAGTTACGTGATTCAAGGACATGATTGGTTTATCCCATAATTATTTTTTTCAGGAAATATCCAGTGTAATACTAGCAGTCTGAACCCTTTAGCTTGGATGCAAAATTGTGTTTTCTCATCTAAGATTCCTGCATTGCTGTAAGTATTGCATTAATACCATTGCTGATGTTTTCACAAATTTCATATGTGTGACTTAATTTGACTTAATTTTCCTGTTTTGTTTTGTTTGAGAGTAGAGAAGGTAAAAGAGAGAGTGAAGGAATGCATAGTTATCTTTGAATCTTGATAATAACACCTGGAAAATTATCTTTGTGGCTGTTAGAGGCTAGGTCTGAGTGATGCTTCTAATTCTTAAGTTTGAAATCAGGAGAGTCTTAAGAACCCATGAAAGAAAGCCAGGAGCCTTGAGTGATTTCAGAGAAATGACCTGAAACATTTTGTTCTGAAATTGCCTAACACCCTGCAGAAAGCGAGGTATTTGTTCTGTCCTAGATGGATTTGACTATACTGAGAGGACCTTACTTACCAAGATGCAAACAGCATTCCTGCTTGTAGGTTATCATGGGGTTTTTTTTCACTTTTCCATTTTTCAAGCCTAAAGTAATGTTTGTCTTTGAAGACATCTGTAACAACTTTTCAGAGATCATTCAGAATTAACATGCTCACCCAGTTGGGCTTATTGGTAATCACTGTAAATTCTGGAATATAACACATGAAGGTTTAAGAAATTTGTGACTTTCTCACCTTCTGGAGGTATACTTACTGCAATAGCAGTGGTGACGGTGTCATTGCTTTATGCCTCATGCCTTCTGCTGTCTGAGTAAGGTAACGCTACCAAATAGAGGCAGTTTGCATGGAGCTACATCTGCTGCTAAATGGAGTCACAAACTGATGTTTCTCAAAAATTAACTTCCCACAGTGTCAGGGAAGACCAAATGACATGTAAAATTAAAAAAAGTGGGCCATGTTATTATAAGAGATCTTTCCTGAACCCAAATTCATTTTCTCCTTTCTTTTTTTGCATTTGAAGGTATAATTGAAGTCCTCTTGCCTGAAAACTCAGATCTATATTACATTCTGTTGATGCTTCTTATGCTCAGCTGCCAAGCATTGCGCATTGTATCCTGCGATACAGTGTCATGGTTTAATCCCAGCTGGCAACTGTGCACCATGCAGCCGCTCTCTCAGTGCCTTGCCCCAGGGGATGGGGAGAAGAATTGGGGTTAAAAGAAGTGAAACCAGAAGGCTGAGATAAGAGTTTAATAACTATAATGAAATAAAATGCAATAATAATAATAATGTGGTGTGCAATGCCCATCCACTGATGCTCAAGAAACCACCTCCACCTCCCTGCCAGCCCCTGGAGTTTACATGTTAAGCAATGATGTTCTGTGGTATGGAATAGCCCTTCGGTCAGTGTGAGTCAGCTGCCCTGGCCATGCTCCCTCCCAACTTCTTGCATCCCCCAGCCTCCTCCCTGGCAGGGAAGGGGGAAAAGCCCTTGATGCAATAACTAAAATATTCCTATGTTACCAACATTCTTCTAAATGTAAATCCAAAACACAATGCTGTAACAGCCACTAGGAAGAAAATTGACTCTATCCCAGCTAAAACTGGGACAAAAGTGAAAAAGGTGTTGATCAGATTATTAAATTTTCCTTTTTAATTATTTATTTCAGTGTTTTGGGTCTTCGCTGAAGAAAAAAAGAAATTAGGAGAAGATGGACTGGAATGGCAGGCCATTCCAGAATGCTGATGCAAATAAGAACATGCAAAGTGCGGAAACGCGTTATCCTCAGTTGCTTTCTACTGCACAGGGTTTTCCTCAAACAAATGCTTGTTCCTCTAAAAATGCATGTACTTATGCTGGAAATAACCAAATGCTGTATCTGCCTACTAGCAATGTTACCTTTCCTCTTGTAAATGCTGAAGGATTCAGAACTTCAGATCAGGTCTTACCAGGAGCATCTGTAGCTGGTAAGGACTTTCGAATCTCAAAATACTCAGTTGATCAACATCCATCATCCTGGGCACCAATAGGTCCAAAACTGCCCAATCAGACATCACGTTTGCGGGCAGAGATGACTCAGACTTCTTGGCCAGACTCTAATGCCCCCATTTACAGAACATTGCCTTCTGTGTCTTCTCAGATGAACTCTGGAAGTAATATGAAGAATGTAGTTTGGGAATCTCAGTATGTAACCACAAATAGTTACACTGTGCATCCACAAATACCACATCAAAATTCCATGAGAACTACAATGTTATATCAAAGTAACACTAATTCCCAGAATAATCCTATTATTGGTATACCTGGACAACATGTCCAAAACCAAATATGTCATTCCAACACTCAGTTTAAGGTTTCACACTCACTGAATCAAAATACTGAAGCAAATGTACAGATAGTACATTATAGAGCAAGTCAGATGGGATCAGAAGCTCCTGGCAACTGTTCTGCACAGTCTTTGATGCTTGCCAACTGTGATTCAAGGAATGCAGCACAGTCTTCAGTAGTTGCACCACAGGCAGGTCAAAATGTACCTAATGGATACATCATTAGCCAACGGAGGCACCCATCAGATATGAAAAATGCTTCTGGTTTTAACAGTGTTCAGCAACACTATCAGAAACTGCAACCTGGAGAAGTCAATCATTCACTTGGGAATGTCTACAATTCAAACGGAAATGTGACAGCAAATCAATCTTTGAATGCAATGTCTGTGCCACCCCCTGACATTTCCAAAGAACTGGATGATGTTATACAAGAACTGGAAACTCTTTCCTCTGTGACTGCTTCAAAGACACTGAGTAATCCTGCTTCAGTTCAGGAAAGCCAGACTACTAGTTTAATGAATAGGCCTGTTAATTCTCAAGTTTCTTCATTAGTAGTAGAAAAAATGAAAAGGGCAAGGGACAGACTAGCTTGGGAAGCTCAAAATCTGCTCACTATTAAAAAAAAATGTGTCCTGCTTGAAAAGTTGCATCATTACAAAAGAAAACTCTTAGCAGCTTCAGAACATAACAACCTCCGAGTACCTCCGAGTTATCAAGAAGCATTTGCTAATCGTCTTTCGTGGGTGCCCAACCCAAATGTACCGCTATCTCCATCTAAAACATTGAGGATAGAGAATCCAGTACGTTCCTCTTCACCTGAAGAAAGAAATGCCAATGATGTAGCCAATGCTGATAACAGAGAATTAGAAATTACTCAAAGTAACCTTCAGGTGGAGCAGAGAAGCCTTTCATTGAGCTCTGCTTCTTCATCTAGCTCCACTCCTTCATTTTGCTCTGCTCCTTCATTGAATTCTGCTTCATCAAGTTCTGCTCCTTCGTCAAGTTCTGTTCCTTTGTCGAGTTCTCCTCTGCTGAGTTCTGATCCTTCATCGAGTTTCACTTCTTCATCGAATTTCACTCCTTCACTGAGCTCTGCTCCTCCATCGAGTTTCACTCCTTCATTGAGCTCAGCTCCTTTGTCGAGCTTTGGTCCTTCATCAAGCTCTGCACCTCCTCCCTCTCAGAGCAAACTCCCAGCTCAATTAAATAGTCTAGAGAGCACTCCCAGCTCAGAACAAAAGGACACATGTGCCTTGACCTCGTCTCAAAAAGATGTGACGTCCTTGAATAAGGGTTCATGTTTTAGTCTAGTAGATGGCGGTGTCAAAATTGCATCAAAGGATGTGCCAGGTAACTCATCATTTCTGCAGTTTGTATTGAGCAGTGCAAATGTATTGAAAGAGAAGACAGCTGGTGCTACTGCTGATAAAATACTGACTGGTCTCCTGTGTAGTGAAAAACCAATGATAGATACGACAGTCTCAGATAAAAGCTCACTAAAAGACACTAGTGAGAAGAAAACAGAAAGTAAGAAAGGGGAGCAGCCATTTATGGTTCACACAAACTCTCCTGTATCAGAAGCAACAGAATCTGGTGGAGCCAATTTCCAGGGTGATGTAGCTCAGAAGAAAACACTACTTACTGAAAAGACATCGTCAAAACAGAACAATGGTAGTTACACTATGGAAGAGTTAACTGCGTGTCTGGGCTTGTGGAGAAACTCTGGCCCATCGGAGACCATAAGTGTGCAAAATAGCCAGTTAAATGGAAGCTCCACAGCAAATCAGATTTCATCTTACAGCCAAACCACAAAAAATGGAGAACAAAACAATGTTCCAGTTAGTACAGTTGGAGAAATTTTGCCTGTAACAAGCGCTTCTCCAGGACAGAAACTCGATACGATGAGTTGCAATTTGTTAAAAAGTTTTGAACTCCAAGTTGCAGTTGTTACTCCTTTAGTACTTTTGGAACAGAGAACCCAGAATCAGCAGATAGACAAATGTCCAGCATCCGTAGGTAAAATGACTGCAGTGACTGACTCGAGAAGCACATGTAGCTTGCAAGAAGCAGGGAAAAATGAATTAGGTGTAGTAAATACCGATAAAGCAACAATAGCATCACCCAGTAATTGTGTTCTGGCACAGAAGGTAGACACAAATTTGCAGCAGACAAAATTAGCTGATGAAAATGGAATAATAAAAAACAGTGCAAATGCAAATGATTTGTATGGTGAAAACCAAAGTAAAGTTAGTAAACCTGCACAAGATGCCAGAGAAAATCCGCAAAACAAGCCTTCTTTTCCTGAATTGGGCATAAATCCTTCTAGTGAAATCTTTCAAGAAGTTGCAAGAGACCATAAAGACAGGCAAGCTGTGTTAGAAACAGGATATACATCCACAGCTGTGTTGGAAGACCAGATGTTTTGTATTACTAGTGTATGTTCTCTTGTTGAAGGTGATACATCTTACAATCCACAAATAGCAAGTATCTTCAAGCCAGTCCCTGAGCTGGATGCATTAAATGGTACCATGTCAGAAGGAAATGCATCTGACCCAGAGCAAAAGGAGCAGCAGCAGGTCTTTTCTAGAAACAAGCTGAGCAGTAACACTCCTCAAAGAGACAGCTTGCTGCTAAAGATATTGGACACATCATCAAACTGCAAGAGTAAAGCAGGTAATAATTTGGATTGTAGCACAACTAGTAATTTGAAGAAACAAAGCAGTGGCGGTCCTCCTAACACAGTTTCTGCCTCAAAACAAAATAGGCCACTCATTGCATCTTTCAAGCATCCTAAAACTTACTTGAAAGGTCCTACTCATACAAGGCAAGAGTTGGCTCTCAATTCACCAATTTCCTCAAGCAGCCTAACTGCTGAAACTGCGGGTGTCAACAGTGAACAGAATTACGTGTGCTGTAAAAATAGCACAGAAAAAGAGGAGAACTTCTTTGGAGCACGACCTATAAAATATCTAAACAATCAGTTGTATGAACTAGTGAAAGAGTTTCCATATGGCATTGAAGGTGCTGATATACTAACAAAAGAACCAGTCCAAAATAATTCTGTGGCAGAGAGAATGGAGAATCAACCTCAAAAAGAGACTCAGATTTGTGACAAGAATTCTCATTTGAATGACCCAGTAGATCAGATAAAAATTGAGGTATTAAGCTCTGATCAGGTGCAAGAACTGTTTCCTGAACACAGCCAGTGTTCATCTAATGAGAAGAAGAGTGTAGGGAGTCAGCAGTCAGAAAAGGCTTCAGCTGAGGAGAATCATGAAGGCAATATTCAGCCTAGCCAGAGTCTATTTGAGAAGAAAAAGAATACACAAGACCCCTCCAGCCCCACGGTAAAAAAAACCGACGATTGTTCTTTGATGAGTTCTCCGTCTGTAGCTTGTGAAATGCCACCCTGGAAATCTGAAATGTCTGTTTCAGAGAAAAATGATGATCAACTTTCAAAATTCAAAAATACTAGCTCTACAGAGACACTGGATAACAACAGTGAAATTGATGCTGTAATGGAGAACTGTGCAGTGGGAAACTTGCCAAATTCTGAAAAAACACCAAACAGTGATAGCGAAAACAATATTTGCAAAAACACCTCTCCAGTGGACAAAAAACCCAGTCTAAAGGTGAATAATGAACACAAACTGCTTACAAGACAACAGGAAAAATATGAACCACTTAATTCCTCTGAAAACCAGGATGTCGATAAAACTAGGAAGAACAGCTGGAAGGAAGAGACGCAGATCAACAGAGGAAGTCCATTGTTAGACAAAGAGTTTCATTCTGACAAAAAAGAACATCAGACAGCCACAGAAGAGTTGTCAGAGAGAGCTGGCCATACAGATGCAGCTGACACGACAAACTCATCCAAAAAGAAAAAGAGGCTTTTCAAAAGGGAGTCCCTTTCAAAAGATAAAACCAAAACAGGTTTGGCCATGAAATTCCAAGGTGTTCGTAAGTCAGAAACTGTTGAAGGTAAGCACGATAAAGTTAATCAAGGACAAAAAAATGAAACCTGTAAAGAGAACTCAGCTGAAGAACAGATCTGTAGGAAGCAAAAGGAGATACCCAGACAAGATGTAGGAGTTCACATCAAAGATAAAGGCAAATTGTCAGCAGAAATAAAACATACAAAACTGAATAGTTATCGTGATGATGCTGTAAAGTTCCCAAATGTTGCGACCGTAGACTTAAAGGCAAGAAACCACAAATACCCTCAGCATAAATGTATCAAAGTTCATCCGTCACAGGAGCAGCCGTACAAACGGAAAAGGAAGGAAACTATGATTGGGAAGAGAGACCCTAAGAAATCAAAGGTAGAAGAGGAAAGCCTGAAACAATCTGAAGCAAAGAATTCCCAGCAGCTTCCACATAATTGTGTGATAAATACTGACAAAGCTAAAAAACTGAATGGAGAAAATGGCTGGAAACCGAGGACTTCATTAGCAGATCATGCTGTCCTTAAACTGCAGAGAAAAAGAGGTCGACCTTCTACCATCTCTAAAAACTACTTTTCTAACAGAGACAAACATCTTGAGGGTCAAAACAAAGACAAGGGCTCTGAGAGGATGTTTTCTGATAAAAATATGCTATACTTCAATAGAAGAAATAACAGATTGAAATTTCATCTTCAAAAGGAACCAAAAAAACACTACCTGAACAGAGTTGCGTTTAAACGTATGGCACAGGAACGAATATACCTGACAAAGTTAGAGACATCACCTGTCAGACCCATCTGCCATAGAAAGTCCAAAGTGTCCCAAAACAGCCCTGATGCGAAAAGACGCGCTTCTGCCTCAGAAGTCGAGAAGTCATGCGAACCGCAAGCACTTGAGTTTAAGCTGTATCCAGAGATGCTGTTGAGAAATCCAGCCACCGATGAAGAAAACTTAGCTGCAAAGAACTCCTCGGAAAGAGAAAAGGCCATTGTGGCAGGTATGATGCTTTCTTGACTTTTAATTTGTAAGTAAATTAATTTGCAAGTGAAAAGTATAGACTCCTTTTTAAATTCATGTTAGGCAAAACTGAAAAGCAGGGAACTCTAGAAGCTGAAGGCTCAAGTAGCTTCACGAGCTTTCCGACAGACTATGGCTGTGTGTTTAGCTTGAAAAAGAACACAACTTTTCCTTCAATGTAATGTTTTATTTATTCTCTTTAAGTTTTATAGGACAGAGTAGTTCCGGTGGTGGCAGTTTTAAGTAACTCTGTGATAAGGCTTTCCAGCCTACCTGTAGAAGGATGTAGCTTGGTTTGCTTGTAGAAAGCAGATTCCCTTGGTATAGTTGCCAAAGGTGATCTGATTTATATTCAGTGTTTACCTGGTTATGTTTAAGTCTGGCTGGGTAGACAACAGAGGGAGAGACCTTTTGTGGCATTGGGGAAGAGAGAGGGCTTAGGCCAGATGTACCCTGCACACAGTCTCCGTGACCTTTGCCATCTTTGCTTTAAGCTGCAGATTTTCCTCCTCTTCTTCCATATCCCCAGTCTTTTGATGTTCTATGTGGTGCATTGGATCTTTGTGCCAAATACTGTACTTGAAATAAAACCAAATCTTAAGTTGTTCATAGCAGTCTTTGCCCCACCCAAAATAAATTTCTTTTTGCATGTGCTGCTATGTGTTAAAACTTGGTGCTGAATAGAGACCAAAAATTTGTTAGCAGAAACTTCCAAAGCATTTTTAAAATTTTCTCTTTAGGTGTCAAGAGTAAAAAAGAAGATTGGTTAAAAAGTGATCCAGTGAAGCAAAAAAAATTGGAAGAGATCTTCACAGGTGAAATGACTTGATAATCCATTTTGAAGCATAAACACTCATTGCTTAGTTTTAAGTGTTCCTTTACAGTGGCAAATCTTAATAAAGTGTTTGAGCTTATTCTTTACTAGCTCTGCTGCTGAAATGGATACAGTAGACATATGAGTTTCAAAAATTTGTGGATATTTTTATTGCCATAAGAATATGTTTGGAGATTTTTGGAATTTTCCTGCATATGTGCAGGCACTTGAATCAGAAGTATCACTGGTGACGACATTCAAGTGCAGTTTTAAACTGTAGGCAAAGACCAAGCTAGCTCTTTCCCACTTTACAATGTAGGAAGTGACATAAGTGACATTGCAAAATCTAGTATGAGACTATAAAAACAGAAAATGATTTTTGAATTGTTTGGCTTTCACAGTAGATAGATGCTGTCCATACATGTTCACAAGTACCAGGACCTGTGTGTATCAGTAGTCTGGACAGGATTACTTGTATGACAGAGGAAAACTGGTGCCACTGCTACATCTTCCTTGTTTCTCTTGATTGGCAAATTACTTTTTGGATGGTCTTTTATACCTTTTAAGAGTTAACAGCTATAATAGTGTCATCTTTCACCTCAAGATCTTGGTTCTTCCATCCATTCTAAACTTTGGGCAAGGTTACTCCCTGCTGTCTTTGTTTCTTTGCTTTAGGTATTTTCTAGCTATAGTCTTGTTTTCCTACTGGTCTAACAGGAAACAAAATGGTGCATTCAGCATGCTGTAACCTCGTTGCCATTCTCTTCTATCAGAGTGCAAGTTCTCTCCTGACAGGTTGTCTCTTTTTGATCTTGATGCAAACAGCATGTTTTGCAAAGTTTACGTCTTCGTTGCTGTTGAACGTATCCTTGGGTATTGGTGTCTGCTCTTTTTAGCTCTTCCTCTTCTTTCTTCTCTTACTTTCACAAAGGCACATTCTCATTCACGCCTTTCCTAATTTTCTTTAGAAATCTCTTACAAAGACATCCAAATGACCATTTGATGCTTGAAGATGCATTGGAGATTGATTTAAATCTGAGATGCCTCATGCTTTAGGAAGGAAATTTGTGTCACCCTTTTTAACAATGGATGGCCTTAAGTACCAGATGCACAAGGAGTAGAGTTATGAGACTCTTAGACTTTTGCTTTAACCCGTTTCTCTGTCTTTCAGACGGGGACAGTATTCCACTTAATACAGCTATACAGATCCTGGAAGGAGATGGTGAGGCTCTTCACATTCCAGTCAAAGATTCAAAAGAGATATTTCAGGCCTACAGGAAAATGTATCTGGAAAAAAAGATGCAAAAGCCTTGATAACACTCCTGTATCATAGATCTTAGTCAGTATCACTGGGAAAAATATACCAACACTGAAATGCTTTTTCTTGTTTGTATTTCTGAATAATTTGGGAGTGTTGGCATTTTTTCCCTATTTGTCTCATATTTGTGAATAACTGAGCTCTTACTCTGTATTTGTTGCACAAAGATGTTTTGGTGCTGAAAATACCAATGTCAAATATATTTTTTCTTTTTATCGTATTTGAAACTTTTTTTCATTATACAGGAGGCAGTTGAATCTTGACGAAAAAATCTGAAACTCATTTACATTGCTGTAGTTTGCTTTCTTTTCCGATTCTGGAAAACTTCTACTTGTGGTACTTTCCATTGCTGGCAGTGGAAAGGGATTGCAGTGTAATCCCAAGCATTACACCTTTATTTTCTACTTGTGGTAGTCTGAGTCTTGTGCTTCTAACAAGGTTTTGTATTTTTGTATAAACTTTATTTTATTTTTTTTCTTTAAGTGGGAATACAAATATCAGGTCCTCAAATCAGATATACAGATCAGAGGACACTGTGAAGTATTTATGCTGCTACCCAGTTTTCTTACATTTCTTTTTGTGGAACTTGTACCAATTGAACTCCTGAGTTCTTCATCGATCACATGCTGTAAACTGATAATTGTCTGAAGACTTCTCTTGGGTTTTTTTTGCTCTCTCTGCTTTCTTTACACTTGAAAGAAAAGTGGTATTGTTGAAGTGCAGGGAGTTTGAATTCACTCTTCTCTGGACTATGTTGGTCACTTTAACAAGACTCATTAATGTCTTTGTTTATAAAAGTGTTAGGTAACCTTTGGCTGCACATTCACTGTGACAGAAGAGTAATATTTGCTAGTTATCTTTTAAGTGCCTTTTCAATATTGTTCAGAGTTTTGAACTGAATCATATTTTTTCAGAAATTCATTACTTGATTCTTTCTGTTTAAACCTTTATACTGAAAGTAAAGACTCTGTAGATATTTCGTTGAACAGTTTTTATACTTGAAATAAAGTTTTGAAGGTTATGCCTTGTCTTTTTTTCTTTCTTTAAAAGTATAGAGTTCTGTGTCTTGCAGTTAGTTAAATAGGCACGTAAGATATTCCTGTAGATGAAAAGCAAGTTTAAAAGAAGTGCCTTCTTAAAGGTTTTGTAGTTGCAAGTGAGAACTGGACTTGAATCCAAGTTTTTTCTAATGAACTCCTAACAACATATATTTACACTTCAGAAAACACATCAAGAATGTTTTTCTCTTCAGCATAACTTTTCTTCGTTTTGTTTTGGTTTGTTTTTTTTCCTGCTCTGACTTGGAGTTGGGAATTGGTTGGCACAAGTACTTAATAAGCCTTCAGTACTACTCTGTTTCTGAAGATGTATGCTTATAGTAATTTTGGATGTAAATACCCAGTGGAGCATAACATTATAATTTCCTATCTCTGTGGGTATGCTGAATTAAAAATTGGCTTTTGCAGAAGAAAGTAGTACCCCCCTTCCGTTGTGTATGCTTCTTCTCTGAAACTAGGAAACTATTCAGGAGGTTGTAACTCCCTTCCTGTCTGGCACAGCTGTCCTAATAGCTTAGACTTTTTTTCTTTTTCCTGACTGGATGCTTAACTATTAGTTTGTTGGGAATGTTGTCACAGGAGAATTTTGTAATAATGTTGGCAACTCTGACAAGGTTTATTTTGTGGTTTTTTTGGGAGTGAACACCTATATTATGCTGGCTGCATAGTTGGAGATTCACTGTATTCTTAAGTGCACTCAGTACAGACATAGTTCCTGTCAAATAGTAATTTTGGGGCTTTATCTGCATAGTGATATGAAAATACTTGAGTGAATTCTTTTCAATATAAAATAACTCAGTCCATTGACCCATGATGATTATATTCTAAATATTTGGAGAAGTCTGCTTCACTGATGTCCTTCACCTAATAAGTGACTGTTTTGAGTCCCAGTGGATACAGGTACACCTTCTTCCTCTTTTATACTAAAGAGTGAACCTTGGCTCTGTGATTGTGTTTTCATGGTGGCTTGTGCCTAGATGGGCTGGTCACGTCCTTTCTGCTTGGTTCACGAGTTGGCTCAGTAGTTGCTTCCAACAGGTAAAACTAGGAACCAGCTCTCATGAGTATCTCTGATGGTGTGATGAGGCCATGGCTCCACAGGATGGCCTGTCCAGGCAGTGCCTATCTTTGGCCTCAGGAAACAATGCCTGTGTAGAAACTGGGCTCACACCTGCTCTGGGACCTGATAAGGAGCCCTGCCCCATACCATTTTGTGAAGTGGAAGTACTGTGTAGTAGCAAGATAACAGGTTTGACCTGGTTAGCCACAACATTGTTATTTCCTTCAACCAGACAAAGAATGCAGTTGCCTTAAATTCAGTGGACATTTACTTCAAATAAGTGTTATGACATATTGTAAATCACACCCACTGTCTTGCCGTGTGTCCAGTTACACAGTGACCTGGACCTTGTAAACTGAGAATAGTCACCAAGAAAAAAACCCCACAGCAACCATGCAGGAAAACATAAGTTACAAAGTTCTGGGCTTGGGAACTTGGAGAAATGTTACCACCACATCCAGTGCTGACAGTACTTTCCTTCCCAGGTACTGTAAGTAATCTTTTTTTCCTACTAATGCCTCATTAGCTGAGTGCTAGACAGCTATGTGCTCACAAGAGTGATTTTCTTGGCAGACAGGAGGGCTGTAATCTAGAATACAGCCCTTAGAAACCTGCTCTGTGAAACTAAGTCTTCCTTTAAACTTGGCTGCAGTGCCTACACTTACTATCTCGCTGTCCCAGTCCTCAACCCTCTGTCTTCCTAGACTTAAATATTTTGCCCTTCTTTTTGGAAACCTTGCCTTCATCTTCACTTTGTTTTTCCTTCTGGGACTTCTTGTTGAATTTTCAAGGTTGGCATTGCAACCTTGTCTTTAAAGTGTTTTTCGCTTCTCATTTTCCTGGACTCCAACTTGTCTTCCTCTGTTAGCAGGACCCTAGCCTGTTTTCAACCCAGCAAAGCCCCAGTCCTTAAGCTTTTCTTGGCTGCTAGCTCTGGTGCTACCAGCTCAACTATGTGAAGCCTATCCCATGTTTACATTTCTGCATTTAAGCCACAGAGCTTTTTGGTTTTACTTTGTTTGCTGTCTGTTTGTCAGTATTAAGACCCTGTGAAGAAAATGATTCACTGTTTCCATCTCTTGTGCTAATTACTGTAGCATCTTGTAGCTGATGAGAAAAGCAAGTGAGAAAGTTTACTTCCTTCTGCAGGCTTGGACTGGAACATGTCCATGGCATTGGGAACGTTGAAGCACTTAGCTCAGAGTCTCAGCAAGTCTCCTTGGGCACATGCAAACGCATTTTCCAGGCTAGGTGCCCTGATTTTGTTTTCTTGCCCTTTTTTTTTTTAGGGAGGTAATGTTTCTGTGGGAGACAAAAAGCACACAGCCACACCAGGAACACATAGTCCAGGTTTCTAGCTCTTCATCATCAGTAGAAAGATGCTGAAACTTCCTAGGGAATGCAGCGTATTTTTTCTCGCATTTTTCTTCGAAATGGCTGAGCTGTTTTTGAAGAAACACTTTGCCAAGGTGTCTGTTTTCTGTAATGCTGCTTTGTATGGCTACATGCATAAGTGTTTTGCAGTACTGATTGGTTCATACCACTCCTTGTGTTTCTTCGTGCAGTGCTAACTGATGAGCATTGCTTGTTTCATCTTGTAAAACTGGCTTAGATTATTCATAAAATTACTTCAGTCTTAAAATATAACATTTTACACTTCCATTTCCTGCTTCTGTTTCAGTTTTCTGTTGCTATGGCACTAATAATTCAAGTGTGTGGGAAACCAAGTTCCTTTGCCATAGCAGCACTTGTTCAATAGACTACAGCTGAAAGTTAGAACCTGTAATCTTTGCAACAAAATAATCCTGCAGTAAATCACCACAAAAGATGGTCTTCAGACCAAAATGACATCGTTAATAAGGAGTAAAAAAAAATACTTTCTATGTGAATTGGCTCATCGGGCTTTTCCCTTACATCCTGTTAGGTATTTTTCAGAAAGAAATTACTTGCTGTTGTGCTCCTACCCAGTAACTTTCGACTCTTATTGACCAATATCAAGCAAAACCCATAGAAGATAACACTGATTGGTGGTTTGAGATGAGGAAAGTGGTGAGTCCTTCCTTCCCCCAACACTAGTAAAGGCAAGGAGAACTCATCCCACAAATTAGCATATGTGTGGGCTAGCCACAAGAGATGCTGACTTGTACCCTACCAGGATGTGGGGTGAAGTTAGAGTGTTGTGTTTGGGCCAGGGAAAACACAGGTCTGAATAGGGGATACTCTAGACAGATTGCTGATGGCAGCAGTGAGGGAGCATCTACTTACCGTGCTTCTCTCCCTGCTTGGTTCTTTAATATGTTAATATGTCTTCAGTATTGCTGGAAGCACTAGAAGCAGCTTAGGCAAGGAGAATTTATTGCACGTTTCACCTTTCAACTGTACCAGAATTAAGTTTGGCATAGAGAGATGACTGTTTGTACTTGAAGATATAAGGAACTAGGAAGAGCAGTACCAATACAGACCTGAGGGACGTTGTTTGGACTGTGCTGTTCTTGCAGTAGGACTTCAAGAAACAGACAAAACAATATAGATCTAAAATAACAGGCTATATATACAATGAATGTGAAGGAAGTCTTAAGATGAATACCTGTGCATGTAGTCATCCTTCAAATAAGAAAAAAGAATGCTATTCTTAGATCCCAGCAAGAGATTGAAGCCCACCATTCAAATTCATCTTCTAGGACATTTAGTTAGAACTGAAAAAAAAGGTAAAAAATATTTGAAAGGCATCACATAGTTTGTAGGCGAATGGCAGTTTTCCTGGTATAAACCAGCAAGATCATAACAACTCTTCAGCTGATGGAAGAGGTGTTTTCATGTAAGGAGTTACCTGCAGAATCCTAGTTGGATCTGACAATACGCTTTACAGGAAATGTCTGCAAAACTGGCTATAAATATGATGTGTAAGAGATTCCTTGCTGTACCCATTGGTTAGTGCAGGAGGAAAAGACAAATGGAATCATCATACAAATATTAAGAATCCCTGTGTCAGTAAACTAGCAAAGATCACCTAGAGCAAATATCAACACACTAAGAAAAAGATGACAGCAAAAATCATATAGGTATGCAGGTGTTTTCCTATTCATTGTCACAAGTGAATTGCTGAGGGATATTGACAGAGGGAAAATTGCCTGATCTTATCAACATGGAATAATTAGCGCAGTTGCAGTTATCTTGAGGTGTGTCAGGGTTTGTTACACATTGGTAATTTGTCAAGCTCCGTAAACAAATGTCCTTTAATGTTCAATTCCAGTCTCCAGTGTATTATCTTCATCATATTTCTTCCAATATTGGAATCTCTTTGATAAATTGCCATGGCTGATAAATTTGCTGCTGTCCATTCAGACAGCTGCTTAGAGAACACCTGCAAGGAGCTGAATTATGGCTACAAGGAGTATCTACAGGGAGTGGCATAAAAAAAACTGGAAGGCCATCTGCTCCATAGAATAGGCAGTCTGGAAACGTGCATAAATGTCACATGTTAACATCAAACCTCTTATTGCGGTTACGTTGGCTTGGCACAGATCTACATAGCAGAAGAACAGACATGACTGTCTCTGGTACTGTCTAGTTCACCTCTGGGCATCTCCAGCAACTACTGTACAGATGGACAACTCGGCAGAAGAGCCAACAGGAAAAGCTTTCAGTAGGGAAACCTGATGCTACTCCTCACTGTGATCTAGATCTAACTACAGCTGAACCTATTTTAATGTGCAAGTACATTCGAAGCAAATTTCTTCTCTGATAAGACCTTTAACAGCTACAGACAAGACTTAAATGTGTAAGTCCCTAAACCTTCAATTTTAAACTGTTGTTATGGCACAAAGATATTCTGTATAGAAACAGTGTGGCAAAGAGAGCTCAAATAAAGCACAAAATTATGACATGCTTTAAAATTTGGAGGCAACTACATATATAAATAAGGTTCTAAGGCTTTAATGGTACAGTAAACTTTGTTGAATTTGTGGTATTAGTGTTGAAAGACATCTTTGTAGTCTACTAAAACAATACATATTCTGGGTAAGTCACTGCTGTCTCTCACATAGACGTGTTTTGAAAAAGCTTCACCCTGATTATATGAGCGATACGAAAGAGATGTTTAGTAATGACTGTATCCTGAGGATACTTGTACTAAATTTATTTGTGAACACTAGTCCCAGATTGCTTTTGTTTTGTATTAATTTTGCACTGAGGTGATAGGTTTCCATGCACAGTGTAAAGAAAGACTCTCAGGGTTAACAAAACCCAACAAGGTAAGATGAGAAGTCCCACTGCTGTCTGGTGGGGATGCACTCTGTGATGGGTTGGTGCAAGGGATGTTAAGATTTTCTGTACTCCTGGGATGTTTTGTTGCAAGAGAGAGAAGAGACTGCAGAGAATTGTTCTGCAATATTTGATGAGAACCTTACTTACTCCATTGGTCTGTGTGCTGGGCACAGGAGAAGGATCAAATGCATAGTTGGTGATGACTAAATGTATAGATGTTACAGCTGCAAGTGCCATTTCCTATATGGAGCTTCCTGGGACTTCTGCAGAAAAAATCCCTTCTGTCTTTCTGTAGGCCTGTCAGCTTTGTAACTCTTTTTTGGTTGTTATACACATTTGTGATTAACACTGATGTGGATATAATTTGCAGTGAGCATGAAGTGCAGGGTTTCTTTTTCATTGTACAGTGGTTCTTCTTTATTGTGCGAGACAGGAGTGACCAGACACCAATAGAATGTGCATCAGCTCCCTTTTATTGTCACATAATCATCACTTATATACCTTTTCCAAATGCTACAATTCATGACAATTAGTTAATACTGAAGATCACACGCTATGCATAAGGCCTCAAAGTTTTATTTTTGTAACAACTTAGACACCAACCTTATTGTGTTAAAACACCATCCTTTTTGTACTTAAAACATCAGACTTATTGTGCTTAAAATATCACCCCATCTGTTCGGCCTTCAGTTAGTTTTCTCTAACACTAGACGATGGTTATGCTTACCTTACATTTACTTAACTTTATACTATTGTTAGTTATGTATGTTACAATTTGTTAGTCAGGTGCAAGCAATCATACAATGCTAAATTGAGTGCTCTATTCAGTCTTCTAACAATGCTTAGTTTAATGCTCTGTCCTGTCTTTTTGCTTTGACCTTGTTTCTGTTACAATCTGCAGTTTTGGTTTCCCGCTTGCTCAAGCTTGCTATCACATAGGCATTCCTTTCTTCCCTTTTCTGCTACCGCTAACTCCATAACATTCATTATAGCCCAGGCCCCAACAATGAAGTGGATTGAAAATATGCCTATTTACTTTTTGAAGCTTCTCTTTTGAAAGACCAGCAGTGACTAAGAGGTCAACTGCTTGATTCATTAATTTAAAATTAGCAAATAGGTACATTTTTGGAGGGCTACTCGGTTTTGTTAGGCTGAAATGTCCTCTTGGTTCTGATTCTAGGCAACGTCTTAATCAGAGTCTAGGGGGAAATTTAGAGGGTAAACAAGTGGTTTCTTGTTTGATTAATAAGATGAACATGTGATTTATTTTTTTGTTTTCTGGTAATAGGTATATAATTTTGTATTGGGTGTCAGGGGCAAGGTTTGGGCCATGGGGAGGCTGTATGAGCTACCTCTGTGGGAGGAGGCCAGGAGTTACCCTGGCTCCAGCTGGGTCCACAGTGCATCCACTGTGGGACACAGCTGAGTCTACCACCTGAACTGGTGATGCTTCAGGGAAAACAGAAACCCTTTGAGAAAGGGTAGAAAACACCAAAGAGAGCGAGGAGGAGGAAATTAAAAAGTGAGAAACAATAGAAGGATCATGAAAGTTGGAAGAGGAGGTGCTTCAATTTGGAGCAAATATTCCCAAGGTATCTACTAACCCTGGAGAACCCACACTGGAGTAGATAATTCCTCAGAGGGACTGTGGTCCTTGAATGAGCCCATGCTGAAGTAAGTACACTCCCAAAGAGACTGCAGCCCATGGAGGACCTACGCTGGAGCATAGGGAAGAGCAGCAGGAGAGAGGAAGTGGTGTGTCCTGACCCCAGTCCCCTGCACTGCCTGTTGCCTCAGTGAAGGGACTGAGTGTACCCTACGGTGGTAACAAGGGGGAAGGGGAGCTGCCTGGAGCAATGGAGTGAAGCTGGGCCTGGGAGTGGGGAAGAAAAAATGTTTTCCCTGGGTAGAAATATTTGTGTCTTTTTTGAAAGAAAGATCCAAGTCACTACTCAAATATTTATATGAATTGACAGTGAATTAAATTAAATTCCCTGAGGTAAGTCTGTTTCACCCACGGCCGTCACTGGTAAGTGTTCTCACTGTCTCAACCCAGGTTTTCCTCTTTCTTTTTCACTATTGCCTTACCCACCAAGGGATGAGTGAGCAGGCAGTGGATCACCACAAATTTAAAGAGGAAGATTACTACGCCTTGAAGGAACAATGCACTTCTCTGTGAAAGCAGTGCACAAGAAGGTAAAGAACACCAAATCCACTCCTTGCCCACTTCCAGCAGGTTACATTACCACGTAGTTGGGTGTCCTCCAGTCCTAGGCATGTTTTAGCTTCCAGGATGCCCAGAAGCTGTGAGTGCTCAATGTGTAATGTTGTCTATAACCATGGCAAAAGGGCTGTTTGTTCTGCAAAAGGAAAAAGGTGGCAGAAGCATGGGCATGAAAAAATCATCACATGATTGAATCTGCTCAAGGATTGTTAAGCTCCTTTCACAAGCAGAGCTCAAAAAAACCCCAGTTGCGCCTACTGTATTTTTCATACCATGAGCTTATGTTTTCACGCCCCCTGAGGCTTTCTTTGTTGTGTAGCAGTAGAGAAACCTCTGCCAGGGGATGGGATGGCAGCTTCTGTTCCTGTGGTTGACTGTCCAGTTTTCCTACAAGCAAAGAACCCAAAAGAATTATCAGTACTTGATTTCCTCTCAAGGCTGTGTCCACCACTTCTCATCTTTCTTAATAATTCCATTTTCCTATCCCTGTGTGAAAAACATGTAAGTTTCTTCCTTTGTTAGCATACCTGAAATGGAGAGGTTTCCTTTTTGCTTATTTTTTGTAGCATTTAGCAGTACAGTGGACACTTAAAACTACCATTATGACTTTTACTAATGATAATTTACCGAGGCAACACTTCTACTAAATTAAACCAAAGCATACCAGTTGGAAAATAGTCTAGTGGGACAGAGCTCAGAAATGAGCAGGCTGCACATCAGGATCTCCCCTTGAGTAGGGACACCTCTCAAGGTTACTCCTTGATGTTAAGAGAATCTTTTTTGCGTCAGATAATGAGTAAGTGAATTGTTAATAAGAACGCTGGAACTTTGAAATCTTAAGTGTTATATATAGTGTTATAAAGGATTGGTTGTGCATGTATAATCCTTTAAATATAAACCATTGACTAAATCTGGGACTAAGTCTGGATCCAGCTGCAGCTAAACTCCTCTCTGAGGAGGAGTTTAGAGCACAAGGGTGTCCTTTCTGAACCTGATGAGTCAACAGGAGGATCTCCCTTGTAATTTTGTCTGACCCTGCCTTCTCTGCAGTAAACAAGTGTACCTGGCTGTAGAATCTCATGAAACCACTGTTGCATTTACTGTCAAATTTACTGTTAAACTGATGATTTATATCAATAAACATAGTGCTGCTCTTCTCTTCTGAATGAAATGCATCACTCCGTGACACTCGGTTTTTGTAAGGGAAAAGCTGGAGGCCGCAGAGGGGGTCACAGACCCTTGCTACAGAAAAAGGACCATAGAGTTGAGAAGAGCTTGTGACAAAATTGCCAAATCAGTGTAAACACATTTCTCCTTTCTTCTGATGGGATAGAGACTGGCCAAATCACTGACTTAATATAACTGTAAAGCAGTACTAGAATTGCTGACTTGGCATTAGTGTATTTACATAAATTGCTGATTTAACATCTGGTGGACCGCAGGGTTGATGTTGTTAAAAGCACTGTGGTTAAAACAGCTGCAGAATAAGGGTGAAGTGATCAGTTACCTCTGGGTGAGGCTGGGGAACTCTCTCCTCAGGAAGGCAGCTGCAGGATGCAGATGGAGTGGCAGACTGCCTTTGGGATGGGTTCAGAGATGACTCCCCAGGGATGATGAGCAATCTGGCTGCATAAATGAGGAAATACAGAAGGTCACAGGTCACCAAAACTGAAAGGATAAAAAGCAAAATCAAGGACCTAGAGGTAGGCTCAGCAGAATAGGATCAGGATTGAAGATCCCACTGAGAATTCATAGCTACGAAGGCAAACATTTTCTCTAGACCATCTTGATGCATGAGGTAGGACACTTCTCGTTAGTGTGGACCCTAAAGGCCAACAGCTGCTCTTGCATATTTTCTTGAACTGGGAGAACTCAGAATTTTGGGAGTGCTTGTCACACTAATAACACCATTTTGCTAATATTTATCATACCTGCAAACTGCTAAGTTTACCATAGTTACCTGTTAGGTTAAGGCACACATAACTGGCATAGTGTTATACCATCATTTCTGTACTCTTGAAGTACTTGAATTTGTTGGGCAGTTTTCTTCACTGAGAGGGTGATGGGGCACTGGAACAGGCTGTCCAGGTGAGTTGTGGAGTCTCCTTCTCTGGAGACATTCAAAACCCACCGGGACAAATTCTTGTGTGACCTACTCTAACTGATCTTGCTCTGGCAGGGGGTTTGGACTAGATGATCTTTCGAGGTGCCTTCCAGCCCTTGAGATTCTGCAATTCTGTGGTTAAACAGAAATCTGAATATCACTGCTAAATCCACTAGATGGCAGAGAGGAGCCTGCGTTCGGCTCAACAGCTACATATGTCTGTCCTTTACAGGCCTGTCTGCATTGTCTCACTGCTCTCTGCTGTAAAATCAACTTGCAATGTGCCTGTGCTTGTGCCCAAGGTCTTCTTGTGTGTCCTTGAAGAGGTCGTTTTGGTCGGACTAACAGTAAAGGTAACCCTGGCATGAAAAAATTGACTATCACTTCTCCAGCACTAGCTGTTTGGGTTTTTTTTTTTTCCCAGTGTACAAATTAGAGTTTTTGGATTATCACTGTAGCTGTAGTGTGAAGGACCACTGAAAGCTGTGACTGAATCCCCAACCTGGATTTACACCACAAGAAAAAGAAAATTGAAGCAAAACTGTATGTTGATAAAAATCAGTTCAAACTAGGTTAATGTAAATAAAGTGCTATACATATGTAATATAATTTTTATGACAACACTGTTTTGAAAATGTGTCAGTATAGAGGCAAGATATAAGTTAATAGGTGTACAAACCTCAGTTGCCATGATTATTAGCCTTGCATTAAGCTGGTGGACATGATTTTTATTGCTTTATTGCTCTCAAATATCTTTAATTTTTCAGGACACTACACATTTTCACACCAAAGTTGTGTGTTTCACACCAGTCCTTTGTTGCTCTCTGTCTCTTTCTTGCAATAGTAATGGTTTTTGAGTCACAGGTTACCGTGACGTCTTCTCACTGGGGCACGAGGTACCCCCTGCTCTGGGGTGTACGAACCATCTGATTTCTGGCTGTGGAGCTAAGGTGATTGCCCTGTTCACTTCTGTCTCTCCCTGATTTTAAAGTGCTTCAGTTTGAGAGATGTGAAATTTAATCTGTTGTGCCATTTATTGTGCAGCTTACTATGCACTGGAATCCCAAAGTGCCCTGAATTTTTTCTTAGCCTGGTACAGATGCCATGAAACTGGCACTTGACAGTTGTCCTGGTGGTTTCATAACACCCAGGGTTTTACAATTCTTGATTCATGCTCTGCAGAAACTTGTCCTTCTATGGGATAACATGAAATTCCATGGGTGAGAATGGATGGATGTTCCCTGGCCTTTGGATCGGGCGTCTGTGTGGAGAAGCACTTAAAATCAAGATGTCTCTGGGTCTTCTTTTTCTTCTAAATTAACAGTATATTGTAATTTCATAAACAATTATTTCAATCTCTTCTCAAACACAGTATTATTTATCATTAAAGTCTGCTTTGAACATAAAATTATTGGTATGCCCTTTTATTAGAGTGGCTTACTGCAGCTTTCTTTCTAATGAATTTTTTGCTTTATGACTTACTGACTGAGTTTGGGCTCTTACTTTAAATTACACAATTGATTCAGTGTTCAAAGTCAGTTTATCAGACCGTATCTTTGTGAAATTGCCTGCCAACAGAGCAGCCTAGGCAATGAAAAATTAGGATGGAAAACAAAGTAACCTTGGGGTTTTTTTTGGGTTTTTTTTCAATTGTAAAACGTTTGGGGTGTGTTTCTGCAACCCTTCAACTGCAGAAGGGAGGAGAGCTTCTGATGCCAGCCCAAAAAAACCAAAGCAAGCAACCCTCTGGAGGGACACTGCTTCCCTCTGGAAGGGGCAATGAACAGCCTGGGACTGTGGCAGCTTTCCTGACAGGCTTGTTATATGACAGTCTTCCTCTCTCTGTTTTTACGTTGAGATGTCTGCAAACCTCTACACTGTAAATTCATGTTGTCAGTGGAGTGTACAGGATGTGGTAGGCCTCGGGAAAGCAGTTGTTTGCACTACAAACAGTGCATTGGTGGGTTGCTGTGCCTGTCTTATAAAACTCTAAAGACATTTAACAAGATATTATCATTTTGGCATCCTGGGATGCATCAAGAAGAGTGTGGCCAGCAGATCAAGAGAGGTTCTTCTCTCTCTCTACTGTGCCCTGGTGAGGCCTCATCTGGAGTCCTGCGTCCAGTTCTGGGCTCCTCAGCTCAAGAGGGACAGGGAACTGCTGGAGAGAGTCCAGCGCAGGGCCACCAAGATGATCAGGGGACTGGAACATCTTTCATATGAGGAAAGGCTGCGGGAACTGGGGCTGTTTAGTCTGGAGAAGAGGAGACTTATTAACATAAGATCAGGAGGTTGGGACATCCCTTTTTTCTATAGTAGATAGTAACAGGACAAGGGGTAATGGGATGAAGCTGGAACACAAAAAGTTCCACTCAAACATAAGAAAAAACTATTTCACTGTGAGGGCGACGGAGCAGTGGCACAGGCTGCCCAGAGGGGCTGTGGAGTCTCCTCCCTTGGAGGTCTTCAAGACCTGCCTGGACATGTTCCGATGCGACCTGATCTAGGTGACCCTGCTTCTGCAGGGTGGTTGGACTAGATGATCTCTAAAGGTCCCTTCCAACCCCTACCATTCTATGATTCTATGATCATTGAAATGATGGTGAGAGGCATCATCTGAGAGAATAAGATTATGACAGACACTTAAGCAAAAACATTTGTTTTCCCTTGGCTAGCCTGTTCTTAGCTGTGGTGAAGTAGATACAAAGGGATGCTAGGAGGGCGACTTTAACATTGTACTGAATACAAAGGTGAGGGTGGTGTGTGTATGAGATATCTGCAGTCCTGTAGTCAAAAGTAGAAGGTCATCTGCCTCTGGGTTAGGCACTAGGGGTTAGGCACGTCTCATTACCTGGGTAATGAAGATTATCTTTTATTTTTCAGTGGATCAGTCATACCAGCTTGGCTGGGCCAAGGCCTAGTTTTATGCACATCTCTGTGGCTCATAGGCAGGAATTGTATTTGGCCCTTTAACAAAAGAGAGTGCCACATTGTAAGACTTCTTGGTATATCTGGATTAAGAATTATCATGGTAAGTACTTCCTCAATGTGCACGTCCTTAATTTGGGGTACTTGGACATTGCAAGGAAAGCATTGCAATGCTTTCCTTGCAATGTCTAAGTGATGTAATGCAATGTACTGTGATGTAGTACAAAGCTTACAAATTCTTCTTAAATACACAGTGCTGGCAAAAGAATTTTTAGTTTCCCAGCAAAGAGTCAAATAAATAACC